>NC_139684.1:20919941-22389941 GCF_964106915.1 Podarcis gaigeae
GGGAGGAGGGAGCTGGAATAATTTTCAGATCTCCTTTTTTAATTCGTTATGCATTTTAGCACACACACTGCTAATTGTAAGGAAACCCTTATTCCCCCTCCCAGAGCTACAATTCCCATAGCAGTTTAACAACCATTCCACATCTTGAGGTAACTCTGGGAATTGTAGTTCTCGGAGGAGATTGGGGTATGTGTCTCCTAACAACTCTCAGCACCCTTAAACTACAGCTCCCAGAATTCTTTGGGAGAAGCTGTGACTGACTGTTGAAAGTGGCATCATAGTGCTTTAAATGTATGGTGTGAATGTGGCCTGGCTCATATTCACTGCTAGTTCTCCTTAAGAGTAGAGCTATTGAAATTAATGGGCATGACTCACTCAGGTCCATTAATTTCAATGGGCCTACTCTGAGGAGAACTAAGTTAGCTACAACCCTGGGTTTTGTACAGGGGTTAACATCAGCCCGGAGGGCAAAGGGAGGCAGGAACTGAGCAAGCTAGTGGAAAATACCCGCAATAAAACGTCTTCCTTGCTCAGTTTCCCCCGAACCTGTTCTGCTACTTGGATTCTTGTCTCTTGGCCGATTTGTCTAAAGGTGTTGTTTTTGAAAGCGTAAAGAACTGGAGATGGAGTCTGGGTGATTGGCATGTACTGGATTTTGGCAGAACCACCGATCCCATCTTTCTCTTTTTAAGTAGTTGTCTTGCCACAGGGAAACTGTGAAACAGTTGGGTAATTTTAGACTCCTGCCTTAAAGGAGGCGAAGGGGCTCTTTAGATGACAACAGGTATTACCACACTTATTCAAAATAGAGGACACCAGCTCAGTTACAACGTCCTTCTGTCCCCCATCACATATTCCATCAAGTGGAATTTTGGACATAAGCCCCAAAGCACTTCCACCATTATAATAATCATCAACATCATCCTCAAATAAATGTATATGCTACAGCATCAAGCCTTCGAAGCGGTGTACAAGTTAAAGCAGACTAAAAACACGTCTGAATAAAATCCACCCAGCAAACTCTAAAAACAATAAAACCAGTGCTTTTTTCCTTAAAAAATGTTTAGGAGTACTCTCATTTTCCTACTCATATTGAAATAGTGCCCCTCAATGAAGCCAAATTTAGATTCACAAAATGTTTAGGGGAAAAAACAAATAAACAAATAAATTTGTCATATGCAACATGATGGCGATGTTGTGTGGAACATGGATGCATGCCACACAAAAACGTATTTTTAATATTGTTTTATTCGGCATTATTAGATTTTGAAAGCCCAAGAAGTTGTTCTATATTTGAACATTTTGTAAGTCGCCATGAGAAGCCATGTAAAAAGCGATGAAGTAATAACAACAATATCCTCAGGCTGGAGGTTCGTAGCTGCCAACAAAATTAAAATTAATCCAGAAAATTTAGAAGCCCCCTACAATGTAATTTACAAGCTGCTAACCATTTTGCCAAGCTGCCACACCTATGCCGACAACCCCAAGGCTGGTGAAAACTAGTTTTTAAGACCCAAAGTAGATAGATTGGATTTGCAGTGACCAACGACTCAGGTTCTGAGGTACTTCAACACAACTCACGGTCTCTGAACTGGGACCATGCTCCCTACTTCACAATCTTGCCACCCTGTCCGGGAACTTTAGGAAACTGCCTCAGGGAGCCAGACCATTCTTCCATCTAGCTCCTTTGTATGGGGCCACTTACACCTCCCTCTGTCTCACATCTGCACCCTACTTTTCAAGAACATTTAAAGTGCCTGGGGACTGCAGTTTACTCCTCACAGGGCTAACAAATCACCCCACTTTGCCATGAAGCTCATTGGGTGACCTGGGGCCAGTCACTGCCTCTCAGTTTAACCTACCTCAAAGGGTTGTTGTGGGAATTAAATGAGGAGGGAGAGAACCAGCTACACCGCCTCAAGCTATATACAGTGGTACCTCGGGTTACAGATGCTTCAGGTTACATACGCTTCAGGTTACAGACTCTGCTAACCCAGAAATAGTACCTCAGGTTAAGAGCTTTGCTTCAGGATGAGAACAGAAATTGTGCGGCGGCAGTGGGAGGCCCCATTAGCTAAAGTGGTACCTCAGGTTAAGAACAGTTTCAGGTTAAGAACGGACCTCCAGAACAAATTAAGTTCTTAACCCAAGGTACCACTGTAAGTGCAATATAAACAAACAAACAAACGAACAATGGCATCTATCCTAATGGTTATGACAGCCTCTCTCAACCTTGTGTACCCAAAATGTGGGACTACAACTCCCATCATCCCTAGCTAGCAGAACCTAGTGGTCAAGAATGATAGGAGTCGTAGTCCAACAACATCTGGGGTCCCCAAGGTTGAGAAAGGTTGGGTTAAGATATTGGCCTTGCCTCTCTCTGGTTCTGGAGGTGGCGGCAAGATACTGCTGGGGAGGTTCCTTTGAAGAACTCGCAGCCGTTAGATCATAAGATATAGCAGGAATATATTTTGCTCCTTTCGTAGGCTGGTGCAAAAGTTAATGGGTTATGGAAAGGTACACAGGAAATATTAATGAGGTGTATCCAGGCAGAGGTGAGAAGATAGGAATTGTTTGTGGGTCTAAAATAAAGCATGTAAAATGTAGAACAGTTCCTTGGGGGTCTTCCTCGTGTGTGTTGTGCAGTTCTGATGCATGTTTTAGATAGATAGATAGATAGATAGATAGATAGATAGATAGATAGATAGATAGATATAGATAGATAGTGTTGTGACGTGGGGTTTGTGATTTCAGCTCTCTTGACATAATATGCATGGAGACAGTTCTCTAGTAACACTTCTTTATTAAAGCAAACAAGACTGAGACCTGAGGAGGGGAGAGCTACATTTATAGGGACAGGGAACTAGCTAGAAAGGATACATTTTGGAGGGAACAATATCAAGCAATCACAGTTCTGCCTTTTGGAGGAAACCAATAAAACAGAGGATCCAAATACAGCAGCTTAAATGAACCAATAGTAGCTGTACCCTCTGGAACCAAAAGGCAGTTACTTTACCCTAATGCAAATACAGACAATAATAATACAGATATAAAATCCTTTGACTCAATACACAACAGATAGATAGATAGATAGATAGATAGATAGATAGATAGATAGATAGATAGAGATAGATAGATTAGATAGATTAGATAGATAGATAGATAGATAGAGATAGATAGAGATAGATAGAGATAGATAGATAGATGATAGATAGATAGATAGATAGATAGATAGATAGAGATAGATAGAGATAGATAGATAGATAGATAGATAGATAGATAGATAGATAGATAGATAGATATAGATGCTTTCCAGCAGAGGTAAGTCCTTTCAGTCCATCATCAGAACAAGGGAGACAGAGCGTAGCAATTTATCTCCTGAACAATGCAGCATTCCTGAACCTCGTGACCAAGCAGGTATTTGAATCGGGGTCTCGCTAACCTTAGTCTGATACCCTAACCACTCTGCCACAAAGGATCACCTTTTAGCTTTTCCTTATGTTGCCTTAAACTAGCTTGCTGAGGTAATGACTTTTTATTTTACTAATGTTTTCACTTTACTAATTTCCCCCTCTTATACTTACTTTTCCTAATGTAAACTTTTAAAACTAATGTTTCTATCTTAATATCTTAAAGTAATAATGTTCAAATATTATTGTATTAATAGTTTGTGTGCACGTGGACACACACACACACACACACACACACACAGAGAAACCCATTCACTGATGAGTTCGTGGGGATTAAATGTTCCAAAACCTCACACGGACGTGTCCTTTTGAGAGTTTGGAGGAAATACTGAATTAAAGTCACAAGGAGTTCCACTACGAATGAAACTCTCAATAAACAGAAACTCAGTTAAGAGAAAGCAATCAGAAACCTACAAACAGGCAAATGTTATTAGATTGTGTCACTTAACTGGGCTGATTCACAATCCAGCCCCATAATGAGCAATCCCCCAAGCTCAGGTTAGGCTCAGTTATTTAAACCTCACAATAAGTAAGTTAATGTTTTACACGCGACCCTATGAAACCGATGCTGCATGGAAGTCCCACGCTCAGTGTTTGCAACCAAATTGTATACCACCGCCCTACTAGAAAAAGGAATCAGGGTAGTGGTGGGAAAGTTAGCTTATGTTTCAGCCCACAATTCTGGCTCCTGGGCCTTTAAACATTAGTGGGCCAGAAATGATAAGCTAGAAGGCTCCATGGTGCAACACATTCATGCTTTAACTTAGGAATGAGGAACTCCAGTAGGCCAGATCATTATCTTCCCGCACACAGCCCATGGGCCAAGTTTCACTAGTGGGTGGGGTCACCAGCCTGTCCATCACCCAACATCACAATGATGTGAGGCGACTCTTTTCACCCTCATGGTTTGAAACCAAACTGTGTTCAAATGCACTGCTCCACAAGACTAAGCCATCAGCTTCCTTTGCTAAAAGCATTACAATACCACCACAGTTGGTTATGAAGGGCTCCACTAACTCCTATTTGAGGGCTAGGAAACTGAGAGGCTAGAGAAGGGTGCCTTAAGACACAGACATATGTTGTCCGAGCCACTGTGGAACCAAAGCTATCCCACTTTGGACAACTGGCTCTGCTAGTTTCCGTCAGAAGCCGATTGTGCACAGCACCAATTGGCCAGTGCTCGTGACGTCACAAAGCATCCTCCGCACACCCTAGAGCAGTTATTTCAAGTAAATAATAGGTAAACCAAACCAACTGTTTTATCAGATTAACTTGCGAGGATTGAAAACAAAAACAAAAAAACCATACCAATGAAATGCAAGAGGTACAGTCTGTCCCATTTCCGTGCAAATAACTACAAGATAAGAGCGGTGACCATTTACAACAGCAGGAACTGGTGAAAGGGTCATTGCATATTAAAACAGTTGCAAGATAAGAGCAATCTTAATGGTCACAAATGGTCACTGGTTGTGCCTTGCGCAAGCCTGAACTTTGCATAGAAAATGCGAATCATTGGTACCTCGGGTTACAAATGCTTCAGGTTACAGACGCTTCAGGTTACAGACTCCGCTAACCCAGAAATAGTTCCTCGGGTTAAGTACTTTGCTTCAGGATGAGAATAGCAGGAGGCCCCATTAACTAAAGTGGTGCTTCAGGTTAAGAACAGTTTCAGGTTAACAACGGACCTCCGGAATGAATTAAGTACTTAACCCGAGGTACCACTGTATATGTGTGTGTGTGTGTGTGTGTGTGTGTGTGTGTGTGTGTCAACTGAGGATAACATGTGATCACAACATGTCATCTAGTTCTCTCAAAGCCATTATCAACAAATTCTTTCACTGTTTTAGCTACAACAGACTAAAACAGCTGCTTAGGAATCTGCCTTGTACCAAGGTCAGGCTAGATATGTAGGTAGATCAGGGCTGGAGAGTGTCAGATTCAGGACATAGCTGACTCTCAGATCTCCCCACCACCCCAGGTCACACCCCCTCTTCCCAGGTACTATCCCTCACTGGTCTTGCTTTTCACCTGCACATTTTCATCTGGCTGGGATGTGACCTTGAAATCTCATCCTGCCTCTTGCTTGTCTGGATAGAGGATAGAGAGGTCGAGTGTGTAGAAACAAGCCTACTGTACAAAGATAATGTCTACCTCCATTGCTCTGCCCACTTTTGCAAAGCTAGAATTGGTTGGTCATGCCCATCATTGGCTCTGGCTCCCCCTACTGTTCATCTCCCAGCCTTGCACCCAGTGGGTGCCAACCACCACTGTTGTAGAACCTGTGGATGGAAGAATTAGTAGTTAAGAACTACCATTGACTAGTGTTGGCTAGTGTCTGTTGGTACTGATGGGGCAGAAGAAAAGTAACCCCAACAGTCGAGGGAGCCAGAACCAATGACAGGTGGAGTCAACTAATTCTAGTCTTGTCCCCCATCTTCCTCCTGGCAGATTTTTTACAAAGCTAATGTTTGGAAGGAGGAGGAAGCTGACAGACAGGGCCATCCCCTGAGCATTACCACCTTAAAAGCTAGGAGTTTTCCAGTGTGTTTCACAGCTCTCCTACCCTTCCCAGCTGTTCACATCAGCACTGCTTCATTAGTGTCAGATTCATTTCTGACTGTATACACACCAGGGAATGCTGACAGGGATGCCTCTACCCTATGTAAAGGTATTCCTACCTTGGTAAATTAGGGACGCAGGTGGCGCTGTGGGTTAAACCACAGAGCCTAGGACTTGCCGATCAGAAGGTCAGTGGTTCAAATCCCCATGACGGGGTGCACTCCCGTTGCTCGGTCCCTGCTCCTGCCCACCTAGCAGTTCAAAAGCACGTCAAAGTATAAATAGATAAATAGGTACTGCTCCGGTGGGAAGGTAAACGGCGTTTCCGTGCGCTGTTCTGGTTCACCAGAAGCGGCTTAGTCATGCTGGCCACATGACCTGGAAGCTGTATGCCGGCTCCCTCGGCCAATAAAGTGAGATGAGCGTCGCAACCCCAGAGTCGGTCACGACTGGACCTAATGGTCAGGGGTCCCCTTTAAGGACGCCTATCAATGGGAAACTGGATTGAGAAACAATGCATTCAACAGTACTATTTTATTTAAATAGAACAGGATGCATGTGTGTTTTGGATAACTTCTCAAGAACACAGCTTAAAAGCCCAGCAATGAAAATGCAATGGCCACACAGTAAATGGGAATATAAACATAGCTTAATATTCCTCAGGCAGGCAGGTAGGGGGCTATCTGAGGGCAAACTGAAGTTGGTGGGTAACTGGCCTGTTTGCCCTAATAGACAGGCCTCCACTGCTCTTGATGTATTGTACACCAATGTGATTTCCAGAGGCCCTTTTCTGGCTATCCTCCATTGTTACCCAAAAGCTTTATTGCTCCTGTGAGATCTACGGCTGCCTTCTTTTTCACACCTGTTATCAGCAGAATAAGTCATCAAATCCAGGCTGTCTTTGCGCAGCCCCAAGAGATGGAACAAAATATGGTAATCCTCCAGTACATCTCTGCCCGTGACCTGTGCTAGGAGACAAATGAACTGAGATCATTGGCAGGTCTGCAAAAAATGTACCTTGCAGACCAAATTGCAAGGCCAGCTCAGAGATAAGCCCTGCAGAGTTCACTGTAGTTTAATGCAGCCTTAATTTCCAGTTTAACTGGCAGATCAATGGGATGCTGCTTTCTGTGGGCCAATTTTATGGAACTCCCTGTTGAGATCAGGCAGGTTCCCTCCCAGCTGAACTTCCAGCACACCCACTGAATACTCGATTATTATTATTATTATTATTATTATTATTATTATTATTATTATTCCAGAAGGCATTTTAACATAAGTTGGAACCAATATAGTGCTTTGAGTGTTGGACCAGGACCCGGGAGTCCAAGGTTCACATCCTGCACTTGGCCATGAAGCTCCCTGAATGAGTTTGAACCTGTTCCTGCTGTGAGGATATTATGGGTTGAGAACAATGTATGCCACCTCGAGCTCCTTGGAGGAAAGGCAGAATACAAATGTACCATATTTTTCGCTCTATAAGATGCACCAGACCACAAGACGCACCTAGTTTTTGGAGGAGGAAAACAAGAAAAAAAATATTCTGAATCTCAGAAGCCAGAACAGCAAGAGGGATCGCTGTGCAGTGAAAGCAGCAATCCCTCTTGCTGTTCTGGCTTCTGTGATAGCTGCGCAGCCTGCATTCGCTCCATAAGACACATACACATTTCCCCTTACTTTTTAGAAGGGAAAAAGTGAGTCTTATAAAGCAAAAAATACAGTAATTAAAAAAAAAAGTTTTGAAAAATAGAAAAGTAAAAATCAGTTATTAGATGTTATTAAAGTTTGAAAAAGATACACAAAAGTTAATATCATATGCCCAATCTCTTTTTAAAATAACAAAGAGAAAACCTAATCTTAATAAAAACACAAAGGTAAAGAGAAAAAAGGTAAAACGTATTATTCTTCATCTGTCAACTATATATAGATTTTTTTTTTCAAAACATACACATCAATGTAACACCCAGCTATTCTGCTTTCTATAAACTAATAATTTCTTCAATCCTCAAACCTAGATATCACAAGTTCTCTTTCAATCAAAAAGTCCATAAAGGCCTTTCAATCTTTAGTAAATATCAATAAAGGTTTTTCTCTAATTACACACATCAACTTTGCCATCTCAGCTAAGTCCGTTAAATATAGCAACCAGTCCATGGTAGGTAATGACAAATTTTTCTATCTTTGTGCATATAAAAGTCTCGCTGCTGTTGAAGTGTTAACTGATTTTTACCTTTTTGTATTGCACCATTCAAAACCGCTTAGAGACTATTGTGGTTAAGCGGTATATAAAATGTTCATATAAATAGTACTGTGGGGAGCAGACTGCTGGGCTTGACAGGGCTTTGCCCTCATCCAACAGGTATCACCTTCTAAATGGCACACCTGAGCAGCTGTGCTAGGGGCAGTGTTAGAAACTGAGATATGAAAGCCAGGAGCTAAATGGCACTTTAAACCTAGGTTAGGGGCACAACAACGGAATGTCTAGGCGCCCTTTTTTATAACAAGAATACAGAGCTGAAAATGAATGAACTGCAGCTAAAATATTATGTTCATTTTTCACAAGGTCTAGTCCTTCCCCTGCCCACCCCCCTAATATTCTTCAGAGGGTCTCTTCTCCAGTCTTCAGGGAGGGGCTGTAAGTGGGGAGACAGAAAAAGCTCCTCCTTTTCTTCCACTCTGCAGTTTTAATCTGAAATCTTAGGCTCAGCACTGCGCCCAGAGCTCAGAAACTGCTCGCACTAATGAAATTCCCTTTCACAAAATGCACCTAGAACAATGGAAGTTTCGAACACTGGCTAGGGGGCAGCTGGCAGCCATGTGCAGGTTTGGCAAACGGCATCCATTGTGTGCCTATAGCTGCTTTCTAGGCACTGCTGATCTCAAGACTGTGCCAACTAGGAAATTGTTGGGGATTCAGGGAGCAGAAAAGGCCAGGCCAAGATGAACCTCACAGGGCAGCCAGTGCAAACTGGCTGGGCAAAACAGAGCAATGTTATAACCATCATAGGAAATTTATGGCTAGAATCTCATCTGGAGGAAGTTCACATCAATGAAACAAGGCGGGTTATGGAATCTCAGGGGGCAAACAAGGACATTATAAGCCGCCATTAGGAGGCCTGTTGAAACCAAGGCATGGCAATAGAAAGGAGATGGCGTTTGGAATGGACATCAGGGGTGGAGAAACAACAGTAGATTGTGGCCCTCCAAGTCTCTCTCCTCGGCCCTCAGGAGTCTCCCCAGGTCACACGTCTCACTGGCCCACTTTCATACCCTCCTTGAGTGTCTCAGCCTGGCTGGAATTTGTCCTTGAACTCTGAGCATGCCTCTTGCTTGTCTGGAGGGAGAAAAGAGAGGTCTCTCTGGGTGTAGATGCTAGCCTACTGTACAAAGGGAAGACGCCTCTGGCATGTGGCCCTCGGAAGGTTGCCCAGAAGGGAATGCGGCCCTCAGGCTAAAACAATGCTCCTGCGCCCCTGCTGTACATACTCCAGACCTCACCATTTGCTTTGTTTACTGCTCAAACAAGCAGCAGAGGAGATGGTGGATGTGTGCCTGAACTGTACCACTCTGGATTGCACAGAGAGGCTCACTCAGGGTTGGCACCAGCTCCTGCCATACTTGGGTAACTGCCAGGGCCCCCAGCTGATCCTGTTCGTCAGAGATCTTTGGATGAGCCAATCCGCCAATCCATGTCAGTTTCCGATTTCCCCAAAATTTCAGTTTGCCACATTTCCTTGTCATTTTGATATATTTCATAAGGCCTCCCAAAAAACCACCAACCTTTTTAGTGGGCATTTCTCTTAATGTAAGGGATGCGGGTGGCGCTGTGGGTTAAACCACAGAGCCTAGGACTTGCCGATCAGAAGGTCGGCGGTTTGAATCCCTGTGACGGGGTGAGCTCCCGTTGCTCAGTCCCTGCTCCTGCCAACCTAGCAGTTCGAAAACACATCAAAGTGCAAGTAGATAAATAGGTACCGCTCCGGCGGGAAGGTAAACGGCGTTTCCGTGTGCTGCTCTGATTTGCCAGAAGCGGCTTAGTCATGCTGGCCACATGACCCGGAAGCTGTATGCCGGCTCCCTTGGCCAATAAAGCGAGATGAGCGCAGCAACCCCAGAGTTGGTCACGACTGGACCTAATGTATATATTTGTGAACAATTTCCCCTAACACGATGCAATTGTATGTTACTTGCGCCGTTATAAGCATGTTTATGCATATTTTGCCCTAACACACCCACACGTTTTTGTGAGCAATCCTTGGCTGCAGAACTGCATTTCATCGTAATAATATTAATATTGTACGCAGTCCTTTATCCATATATTTCAGGGTGGTTTGCTGCATCAAAATACAAGATAAAAAGACAAATTCAGAGAAGTCCAGCTTTTGAAATATGGCAGTGTTTCAGTCCGTATTTTGTTTAGCAAAGTGAGAACCAGGTATGTTGGCACTGAAATGCAAAGCAAACCCCATTTCCCTCCCTTCCCTGCCTGCGACTGGGGCAGATTCCCAGGTTAATCTTCTGCATCTCACTAGCTGGATTTGGGCAAAGCCCCTACATCCCAGATCGACTACCCAGCTGTGCCAGCTCATCCATGAGGCAGACTGAGGGACCTGCCTCAGGTAACCAAGGGGTGCCTCCGCAGGTAGGAGCCCTACTACTGGAGAAGTGGCAGTGGTGATTCCTGGAACCTGGAGAGATCACACAAGAACCCTGTGAAATTTGGAGGCCTCTGTGCTTGAGGGCTCCCACAAGATTTCACCAGAAGTTGCAGCCACACAACTCCAGTAAGCAAGGGTTTCAGCAGGGGCAGCAGGAGGGGGGGCAGGTGGCATGCGCACATTGCAGCACTTTTTCATTTCGCCACAGGCAGCAAAAGGCAACAGAGTACCCCTGCCTCCCAGGGTATTTGGCACTGGTTTTGAGACATGATTTGGATGCAGAGATGGGGGTGGGTGGGAATGAAGGGGCAGAAATCAGACGTATTGCTTTCTTGCCCCAAGCAAATAACGCAGTAAGGAATAAAATGGGTAGGTGCAAAGCTGTTAAATTGTATTGCCTGCAATTCAGAGTTAAAGAGCCAAGGTGTGCCAAGGTGAATAGTTGCCAGCTGTATAACTGGCAAGGCCATTCTTCAATATACCACAACCATAACACTGTGACAACATAATTCGGCTGTAGTATTGCTGTCGCCTTGTATGTTTTCTCCTTACATCGACACATCTCTGCTGTAAAACTGGCAAATAAATGCATTTAATGGCACTCTATGTTTATACCTTTATTTGCACAAGGGAGTGGAACCAGGATAAGGCAAAAGCCATCCATTTGTTCTGAGAATTTAAGCCTTTGCTTAAAAAAAAAAAAAAGCAAAAAAGCATAGATCCTCAAGATTTCCAGGATGAAGGAAAATGTGGAAAAACCTGGCGCAAATATCAATAAAAGGTTGGGTGGTGGAGGACTGTTTTTGGTCACCACAAGAGAGATGTTTTCGCTCAGAATAGACCTATTGGAATTAATGCCCTTGGCTTACTTAGGTCCATTTATTTCAATGGATCCACTCTGAATAAAACTGAAGTTTATGCTGTCTGGCTGTGCCTCTCCAGAATGTCACAGGCAGGGATCTTCTCCAACTCAATGTCATGGACTGGTTGGACACAGAGGAATGGCGGGAGGGATCAGCTGGGGAACTTGCAAGGGAAGAAGCTCAGAGCCCAGGGATTGGTGGTGGGATGACGATAGTGGCCAGAGGGAGAAGACTGGGGAGGAGGATGTGTCAGAAGCTGAAGGCGTAGCAGGCTTTAGGGAGCTGGGAGAGTCTTTGACAGGGATCCAGTCTAGTATCAGAGGCAGAAGCTGAAGCAGGAGAAGAGGAAGGCCAAGAGGCAGAGATAAGTCAGGCTGGTGAAGAATCATGGGTGTCTCCCCCACCTGCTGTGACAAGCTCCCCTCCTTCATGGTCTCCCAGAATCAGAAGAGGGATGAAAAGGGCAGAGAAGAGGTTGGTTGCAGGCAGACACAGTCTCCGATTGCTTGGAAAAGCCCTGGAGAGGAGGGGACTTAGACAGCTGTGGGGAAGGGCGGGGGGACTTTCAGTCCCAGCAACTGATCCATGGGGCAAGACCTACTAGGGATGAGCTGCTTTTCTCATTAGGGCTAACACTCCACCAAGTCTGTGCAGAATGTGTTCTTGCTAATGTTGTTGTTGTTTAGTCGTGTCCGACTCTTCTGACCCCATGGACCAGAGCACGCCAGGCACTCCTGTCTTCCACTGCCTCCCGCAGTTTGGTCAAACTCATGCTGGTAGCTTTGAGAACACTGTCCAACCATCTCGTCCTCTGTCGTCCCCTTCTCCTTGTGCCCTCCATCATTCCCAACATCAGGGTATTTTCCAGGGAGTCTTCTCTTCTCATGAGGTGGCCAAAGTATTGGAGCCTCAACTTCAGGATCTGTCCTTCCAGTGAGCATTCAGGGCTGATTTCCTTAAGAATGGATAGGTTTGATCTTCTTGCAGTCCATGGGACTCTCAAGAGTCTCCTCCAGCTCCATAATTCAAAAGTTCTTGCTAATACAGAGTTTATTTCAACTTGAAAAGTGTGATTTACGGCCGGCTCACACCTGACACTCTACCTGGAGATGCCAAGACTACCTGGACACAAAGTGTGTCCTCTACTACTGACCTGCACTGAGGCCCGAAGGGATTCCTGTCCCTTTAAGAGTTACATAGAAACACTGAATTTCACCAACTTTCTTTCCTTGCCAATTGTTGCAGACATGGGAAACGTTGAATCTCCTTGGCACCTCAGAAACATTCATAGGGGGCTTAAAAATGTCAGGCCAGATTTAACTGGGGGATCTGTCTCAGTCCAAACTCCATACCTTGGATTTGTTTACTCAAAAACTATCCATTTCAAAGAGAACCCACGTCACAAGCCTGGTAGATACAGAATTGTGCTTGATAATCAGATAACATCAATATTATTTCTGTGAAGACAACATTCATTCATTCTTACATGCCTGGCCTTTGCGGATTTAAAAGCAGAGGTCATTCACTCCTTGGTGAAGGACTGCAAGTGTCCCACGTTCTGTTTAAGAGGGCCAAACAAAGCTCAGCAGCTGCAATGCATTTCATACCAAAGGTCTGGGGTATGAATGCATAAAGCCCTGAAGAACTCAAGACTAGCTTATGTGAAAGATCATCTGGGAACATTTTGCTCCTGGCACCGCACCCTAGAGAATATCACAGGCAGTGGCCTCAAATCAGGCATTTCCAAACATTGTCCCTGCACTCTGGAATGCCCTTCCCTCTACTATACGGGGAGCAACACACAACCATCACTTCAGATGTATTGTGATGACATTTGTTTGCTTGGCTTTCACTGACCCAGACAACTGGACTCGGTTATTACTGATTTTATTCTTTATATTAACAACAGCGTGGGGAGAGGACAGGAGAAAAATCCATTCTCTCACCACAAACTGCTGTTTGAAATGATTTCTTCCCAAAAATCAGAGTTGGAATGGAACTCAAAACATCTAGCCCAGCCACAAAAAAGCCACTGCTACGCAGGGCCGGATTTAGGTTTGATGGGGCCCTTTATATGTCCAGCTGTCTTTTGTCAACAACAAATTGTTGCTGTTTTTTGTGTTGAATATATGTTATATGCTAATTTATGGACCTGATAGGTATCTAAAGCCATTTGCACATAACAAAATATGGATTTTATCAAAGTAATTGTTGAACTGAAATACAATTAAGAAGAAGTATATTTTTGGGGGGGCCCCCAAGAGAGTGGGGCCCTAAGCTATAGCTTGTTTAGCTTAAACGTAAATCTGGTACCGCTGCTACGTCACCCCGATTCAAGCCTCAGCTTGAAAAGCACTCACGAATGAGGGTCCCCCACTTTCAAGGCAGCCAACTCAGCTGCCAAAAAGAAGAAGAAGAAGAAGAAGAAGAAGAAGAAGAAGAGGAGGAGGAGGAGGAGGAGTTTGGATTTGATATCCCGCTTTATCACTACCTGAAGGAGTCTCAAAGCGGCTAACAATCTCCTTTCCCTTCCTCCCCCACAACAAACACTCTGTGAGGTGAGTGGGGCTGAGAGACTTCAGAGAAGTGTGACTAGGCCAAGGTCACCCAGCAGCTGCATGTGGAGGAGCGGGGAAGCGAACCCAGTTCAGCAGATTACGAGACTACCGCTCTTAACCACTACACCACACTGGCTCTCTTCCTAAACCATGATCACTTTTAGTATCAGAGCCAAGCTGGGGATAGACGCCTTCAGACAACAACATGCAGGAAGAGAAAGTAAGAGGAAGGTGGGATTTGCTCCTGACCTGCTCTCCCTCTGTTGCACCCTGAAAGTGAGCATCCCACCTGTTCTTTATAGATAAAGGTAAAGGGACCTCTGACCATTAGGTCCAGTCGTGACCAACTCTGGGGTTGCGTGCTCATCTCGCTTTATTGGCCGAGGGAGCCGGCGTACAGCTTCCGGGTCATGTAGCCAGCATGACTAAGCCACTTCTGGCGAACCAGAACAGCGCACAGAAATGCCGTTTACCTTCCCGCCGGAGCGGTACCTATTTATCTACTTGCACTTGGACATGCTTTCAAACTGCTAGGTTGGCAGGAGCAGGGACCAAGCAACGGGAGCTCACCCAGTTGCGGGGATTCGAACTGCCAGCCTTCTGATCGGCAAGCCCTAGGCTCAGTGGTTTAACCTGCAGTGCCACCCGCATCCCTTAAAAGGTAAAGGGACCCTGTTCTTTATAGGCAGACTGTAAAACAACAGGGCATCTGAATTGTCTGTTAGCTTTCCAGGGAGAGAGCTGAACACGGAGGTGGGGGCATAGCTGTCAACTTTTCCCTTTTCGTGCGAGGAATCCTATTTGGAATAAGGGAATTTCCCTTAAAAAAAGGGAAACGTCGACAGCTATGGGTGGGGGTAGGGAATGGAAATACAAACCAAACTAACATAGCAGTATGATGGACGCAAGAAAGGCATCAAAATGCAAAAGATTAAAAACCTCCCACAACAGTCAACAACTATAAACCTAAAAGCCTGGTTGGACCAGGCCAAACTGTTCTCCAAACTGTTCAATTGCTGTTCTCAGAGGGGCCACCCAGAGGCTTCTTGCGAAACCCCAAAGCACTACACGAGTGCATCAGCAGCACTCTCCCTACTTGCAGTTCCCAGCAGCTGGCATTCAGAGGTGTACTGCCTCCAATAGCAGAGGAAGTACATAGGCTAGAGCACAGGTAGGAAAACTAAGGCCTGGGGGCTGGATCCGGCCCAATCGGCTTCTAAATCCGGCCCATGGGTGGTCTGGGAATCAGTGTGTTTTTACATGAATGTGTGCTTTTATTTAAAATGCATCTCTGGGTTATTTGTGGGGCATAGGAATTCGTTCATTCCCCCCCCCCACCACCACCAAAAAATATAGTCCGGCCCTCCACAAGGTCTGAGGGACTGTGGACCAGCCCCCTGCTGAAAAGATTTGCTGGCCCCTGGGCTAGAGCCATGATGGCTAATTCCTCTTTAAAGCCATCCAAGACGAGTATGATGAATCAGCAGGTATAATGCCCTTCTGGGTCATGCCACAGGCCCATCTAGTCCAGCATCCTGTTCTCACAGTGGCCGACCAGATGCCTGTGGGAAGCCCACCAGCAGGACCTGAGTGCAACAGCACCTCTCCTCTCCTGGAATTCAGAAGCATCAATGCTTCCAGCTATGGAGGCAGAACATAGCCATCATGGCTAGTAGCCACTGGCCGCCTTCCCCGCCTTGAATTGGCATGATCTTCTTTTGAAGCCCACCCTGGCCCTCACGACCTTTGAAAGGAGCAAATGCCATAGTTTAACCGTGCACCTGATGAAGGCTGAAAAATCGGAAGTTAAAATGCACATGCCAGAAGTAAAGGTAAAGGGACCCCTGACCATTAGGTCCAGACGTGACCGACTCTGGGGTTGCGGCGCTCATCTCACTTTATTGGCCAAGGGAGCCAGCGTACAGCCTCCGGGTCATGTGGCCAGCATGACTAAGCCGTTTCTGGCAAACCAGAGCAGCGCACGAAAACGCCGTTTACCTTCCCTCCAGAGCGGTACCTATTTATCTACTTGCACTTTGACGTGCTTTCAAACTGCTAGGTGGGCAGGAGCAGGGACCGAGCAACGGGAGCTCATCCCATTGCGGGGATTCGAACCACCGACCTTCTGATCGGCAAGCCCTAGGCTCTGTGGTTTAACCCACAGCGCCACCCGCGTCCCATATGCCATATGCCAGAAGTAGATTACAAGATAAGCTTAAAACAAAAAAACATCGCCAGAATAATTAGTATGTATAACACTAGTTCCCATAGAAGAACGAAGTACAAGAGATGGCAACTTGGTTTTGTTTTGTACTAGATGCCAAGATACCAGAAATCAATCTTGTTTCAAAATAGCAGAGCAGCCATCAACGTCAATTCTGGGAGTTATGCAAAGTTAACTAAGACACCCTGGGGTGGGCCTTATGAAACAGAGTGCTCACATCATCCAGGATCATGTCTATTAGCTAAATTGTCTCTGCTTCCCACTCAAAAGGAGAGCCACTAGTTTATTCTTCACCACATAATTGAAGAGTGGTTTCTGTATCCTACTTTACAGCAGACAGTCCTCTATTTAAAGGCATTTAAAGAGAGGAGGAGCCTTGAAACCGTCCAACAATTAGCACTTGCGCAGCAGATTTATCACACAGGTCCTGATCACAGTCTTACCCACAGTTGCTAAATTTCAAATACTTATGTTTAAATTAGAATTGTTATTTGTAAATGCGGGTCTATACATATTAACCAACACATGCAGAATTAACACAAATCAACAGCCTCTTGTTGTCAAGTACAAATGACCTCCAGCAATAAAACTGCTAGCAAAGTTGCAAAACTCAGAAGGGGCTGGTTTGGTTTCAAATTGGGTGGGGGACCACGAGTTGAGATTCCTGCATTGGAGGAGGTTGGACCAGATTACTCTTGGGGTCTCTTCCAACTCTGTGGTCCCCTTTTATTGTTATTTATTATTAGTTATTGAATTTGCATACTGCCCTGTACCTGCAGGTCTAGGGGCGGTTCACAGAATAATAATAATAGTAAAAAAATAAGCAAAACAAAATAAAAAACATCCCTTTTAGGGATACATTCCTTTTTCTCCCTGCAATGTTTAAGTAACTGGCCACCCTACTGAAGCTCATTCCCCCATGCCGGTAGGTGTCCTCAGGAGCTAGAGTCCCAGATGCTATAAGCCACTCACCAACACACGGAGAATTGCTGGCACAGCTTAAGCAAACCAAGGTCAAGCATAGATTTTCAGGTAAGAACCAGTCATAATCCAGAAGTCAAGTCAGGAAACAGCCCACCGTCAATATCACTGGGTGCTCAGCAAGCCACAAGACCTGCAAAAAATAAACTCCAGTCCACTGATGTTTGTAGGAGCCAGAAGGCTCAAGACAGAGACCTTATATACTCTGGCTTCCCAGACCACACCCTGACCACAGCTGCTGACAGCAAAGGAGCCTCAATGGATGCCTACTCAAAAGTAGACCCCTTACTCATTAACTGTATGACAATTCTGAGTTCATCAAGTCCTGCAGGAAAACTGCAGCCAGAAGGGACCTTCCCTTGGAAACATCTGCTTTACCCTTCATGGAGAAGGGAAGCACAGGCGTTCATTGGCTTCATTGCTCCCTGGGACAGACTGTCGCTGCCACCGCATGCCATTGCTGAAACCGGGCTACCAATTAGCTACCAGGCTAACATCAAGGTGCTGGTTCTGGTGTACAAAGCCCTATGCAGCCTGGAAACCTGGTCTACCCTGCTTTTGTAATACTCTCCCCAGGGAGGCTTGCTTGGCACCTTCGCTATATATCTTTAGGTGCAAGGCAAAAGCCTTCTTCTCCCAGGCGTTTGGCTAATTAAACAATCTGATTTGTTAATTATCTGTTCTGGGGACTTTCTTGTTATTGACGTCAAGCTGACTGTTGTTTAGTCGTCTCCGACTCTTCGTGACCCCCTGGACCAGAGCACGCCAGGCACTCCTGTCTTCCACTGCCTCCCGCACTTTGGTCAAACTCATGCTGGTAGCTTCGAGAATAATGTCCAACTATCTCGTCCTCTGTCGCCCCCTTCTCCTTGTGGCCTCCATCTTTCCCAAAATCAGGGTCTTTCCCAGGGAGTCTTCTCCCTTCAAGCTGACTTCTCAGTAGTTAACCTAGATCTTCTTTTTTCCCTTTTCTTTTTGAAGACGAGGACAACATTTGCCCGCCTCCAGTCTGCAGGGACCTCACTTGTTCTCCAAGAATTCTAAAAGATTATAGAGAGAGGCTCTGGGATTACATCCGCAAGCTCCTTTGGTACTCTTGGGTGCAGCTCATCAGGCCCTGGAGATCTGAATTCATTTAAAGTAGCTAGGTGTTCCCTTACTACATCTTTTCCTATATTGGGCTGCAGCTCCCTCCTGACATCATTTATTTTTGTTATCAGCAGGTTGGACACTGCTTTCCTTTTGGGTGAAGACAGAGGCAAAGTAGGTGTTGAACAGTCCTGCCTTCTTTCTGCCACCTGTTAGCATTTCTCCTTCTCCACAAAGAGGACCTACTACAGTGGTACCTCGGGTTACATACGCTTCAGGTTACATACGCTTCAGGTTACAGACTCCGCTAACCCAGAAATAGTGCCTCGGGTTAAGAACTTTGCTTCAGGATGAGAACAGAAATCATGTTCCGGCGACACGGCAGCAGCAGCAGCAGGAGGCCCCATTAGCTAAAGTGGTGCTTCAGGTTAAGAACAGTTTCAGGTTAAGAATGGACCTCCGGAATGAATTAAGTACTTAACCCGAGGTGCCACTGGACTTGCTAGTTCTTCATCTTGCTTTGAAAATGGGAGTAAATGTGCAATTCAATTAAAAAATGATCTGTACCTGTCTTTTCAAGAAGCACTTTGAATGATTCTGGATGGATATCGTCAAGATATGCAGCAACGAAGATGTGTGGATGTACTTGGGAATATCTCTGGAGGAATTGTACTGGATTGGGGAAGGAATGTTGTTGTGAGGAGATGGGGAAATGCCAGTAACGTTACTTTGCTATTTGCTTGTTATTTGCTACAGTTCTTTAAGGAAGGGAAGGGTGACAGACTGGCCTTTTCCTAAATGTTTCAAATATTTTGACCCTCTTCTGTGCAATTTTTCTCTTCTTTCATAAATTTCCACAAGGCAGGAGATCTCTGCCCTACTGAGTAAACGGAAAAAAGATCCCTATCAGCAACTCTTTTGAATAGAATATTTCCCCCCTCTTCTCCTGTGTGGCAGGGCAGAGGGAGGAACAGGTCTAATGTTTGAGAAATACTCTCCTTTTGCAAACTAGGCTGATCCTTGACCTCCAACATTGTGCATTTAGGTGTGAATGCTGCTTTGTGCAGCCAGAGGCTGAATTATACACTTATTGGGCATTTAATTCCACCTTCATTCCCAAATTCCAATAGTTGTTTGTGGATAGATTGGCAAAAAGAGAAGTAACTTGTTGGTTAATTCACTCATTGCAATTACAAACTGCGGTGAGTTTTGGAAATCTTTAGAAGTGTGAAGGAAGTCTATTGTTACAGTTTTGCCTCAACCATCATGGCAATTAAAGAAAGATGTCACTGTTCCTTCATAGCTAGGACTCTCTTGCCAGCCTTGGAAGGCAATACCCATCAAAGTTTGGAAAGATGAGCCCCTTCAACTAGTGGGAGAAGTTGTGTTTATGAATCTGCCAAATTCAAATTCTTCTGGTTTCCCATTTCTCCAATCTTAAACCTAGTTCTCCACATTCCACATCAGATTGTAATTCACTCCCCAATTTTAAAGGTCCTCATGAAAATTCACCAGCATTTTGGTGCTATTTTATCCTAATATACACATTTTTAATCCAACCTTGCCTGATTTACAGTTTTGCAAAGCAATTTCCCTGTACTGTAATGTAATTTTGTGTGTTTTTAAAATTGATATATGCCTTTTAATGCACATTTTGCCCATTTGTATGCATTTTTGTAAAAAAATTATTGGCTGGAGAATTGTAATGCAAAATTTGAAGCAGTGTGAAGTTTGAGCAACAGCTGCGCTTCTGTTCTTGTGTTAATCTGAAAAGGGTGAATTGGGTAGGCTTGCTTTTAAATGCAAAGGAGACCAGGAATCCACAGAGAACCACCAAAAGGTAGTGTGTGTGTGTGTGTGTGTGTGTGTGTCTAATAAATAAATAATAATATTACCTGAACTGAATTTCTCTCCCATTCCCTAGGGAGAAGGCAGAGAAACAGTTCAGAGCAAAAAGCCACAATTGGGCGATACGTTTATTTGGCTCAACCACACTGTCAAAAAGAGTGAGCGGAACTTTAGAATTCTCCAGAACTCATATCCAGGCTTGATGTAACATGAACCAGATGTGGTGGGCACTGAGAAAAGAAAATACAATAATGACCGCTCCGCACATTAAATGGGGGGTGCCCTTTGCGTGGTCGCGGGCAACCCCCTGGACCCTATGCAGCACCATTAGCACAGGCTTGGCTTCGCCTTCCCCAGGTGGGATACCTGGAGGTCTCCGCCTACCTCAGCCAGTTGCCCAATCCTACCTGGGGAGGCGTTGCTACGGTGATCAGGGCAGGTAGGGGAAGGGACCACCCTGCCCACACAATAGGGGGAGGATCTTACCTGGGAATTGGCTCCAGAGCTTCTCCCACCCTACCCACCCTAAGACTTCTTTTGTAGGTTAAACTTTTCTCCACAGGTACGCAGGCGCTGCTATGTCAAGGTCGCTGTTGAAGGACTAGAAAGGAATTCTCCTGCATTGGCAGGTTTGCCTTTCCCGTAGCAAAACGTCACAACTTTGGCGGTATCAGGCCTTGGGCGGAATCCTTCAGTCTATCTTCCCTGAATGGGGGTGGGGGGGAGTGTAGCGGTGACCAATGCCCCCCTTCTCTTTGTGGCAGCGATCCCAGCATTCCCCGTTAAAGGGGTTGTTTTGAGGGGAGGCTTTGGCCGTACACCTAGAGGTTGTCATTGCTCTCCTCTGCGACGGCGGCATAAGGTGGCTGGGCTCTCTCTGCTTGAACATATGTTATCCAGAGCCAGCCCATCACCCCACACACTCTGGTTAACCTTGATGTTCCCCAGATCCCCGGCGGGGGACTGGGAGGGATAGACACCCAATGCCTGAGCCAAGGTGTACCCACATCTGAAACATAATAAAGTTGTGGCCAATTTTTAATCCCATAGCACGTTGTCTTGAGTCGTTATTCCGCCCAGGATTTGGGGGACTCCACCTGTCCACGCAAAAGGTAGAAAACAGAGATGCAACAACAACAAAAACAAGTAAAATGAGATTATAAAAACAGACTGAAAGTAGGAATTCAGTAATGACAGGGTCTGATCTTAAAGGTCTGGGGGTTGGGGGTGGTGAGGGGAGCCCGGAACTGAGCAAAAATATATACGGTCTTTGCAAGATGTCTGAGGGAAGTGATGGATAGTGCTTCATGTATGGCAGAGAGAAGGACATTCAGAGGCAATGGTGGTATTCTGTAGGGCGCAGTGTCATGGGTAGCATTTCTCCAGATGATAACAAACTATTGTACCAGTCTTTACAGGGGCAGGTGGTCCCTCAGATAACCTGGTCCTAAGTTGTTCAGGGCTTTAGATGTTAACAAGAACATGGCCCAGTAGCTGGTTGGCAGCCAGTGAAAAATGGTGCTCCACTCAGCATCCCAGAATGGGTGATAAGTAGTGTCTGATCCCTGTTTATAAAAACACAAAACACAGCTGTTACCCAGAGCTGACTCACGCCTTATGGAAAACACACACGTTCCTGATTAGAGTGTAGAAATAACAAGAAAGTTAGCACTCTTTACATGAGCATAAAGGTAAAGGACCCCTAACAGTTAAGTCCAGTCGCGAACGACTCTGGGGTTGTGGCGCTCATCTCACTTTACTGGCCGAGGGAGCCGACGTTTGTCCGCAGACAGTTTTTCCGGGTCATGTGGCCAGCATGCCTAAGCCGCTTCTGGTGAAACCAGAGCAGCACACAGAAACACCATTTACCTTCCCGCCGGAGTGGTACCTATTTATCTACTTGCACTTTGACGTGCTTTCGAACTGCTAGGTTGGCAGGAGCTGGGACTGAGCAACGGGAGCTCACCCCATTGCGGGGATTCGGACCGCCGACCTTCTAATCGGCAAGCCCTAGGCTCGGTGATTTAATCCACAGTGCCACCCGTGTCCCACTTACATGAGCATAGCAAGAGATTAATTCTGGGTGGTGTACCAGGTAAACAAGTGATGTCAAGCTCTATTGTGCAATATATATTGTGACTGGAAGGAAGGTAAGTCTAAAACGTAAAGTCCCTCTGCAGGTATAGAAAATCATATTTCTCTGGTTGTAGATTCTGCCCTTTGGGGCTTTGGAGCCAGTTTCCAGTTTTATGAGCCACTTTGGGACATGATTCCAGAGGCACAAAGTTACTCTTTCAGGGGAGGAGAGATCTGATGCAGGGCTTGTAGATGTGCTATCTGCTTCTAGAAATTTATTTTCAGAATGAAAGGTATTTGCCTCCAATCTGCTGTTTGTATACAAAGCAAATATTGCCGAGACACTCACAGGCTGTCTTATCTAAAGCAAACAAAACCCTGTAGCTCTGCATCTGGTATGTCTCACTGCTTGGGGAAATGCAGAATGCATGTGACAATATTACCCAAACCTCCATGTTAAGCGGCTTTGCGAACTATTGAAACTGTTAAGATAACTCTACTAGTAAACAAAACTTGCCAAATGAATAGACCAAAAGTACCATTTGTTGGCACTGTAAGCAACATGAGTTGGTACTATACAAAGCACTATGAAAGCATGAGTGCTGTTGCACTCATATACTGTCTGTGAGCTTCTCATGACCACCTGGTTGGCCACTATGGGAACAGAATGCTGGACCAGATAGGCCTTTGGTTTGATCCAGGGGTCCCCAAACTAAGGCCCGTGGATAAGGCCCAAGGGACTCGTTTATCCGGCCCGCGGCGACCCCCGCCGCCCACTCTTACCGGCACGGCGCTGTGTGGCTGCCCACTTCTGGGTTGGAGGAGCACCGGAAATAGCTTGTGTGCATGTGCAGGTGCTATTTGCGCATGCACGTTATTTCCGGTGCACATCCGGGTCTGAGGAGGCCTGTGCACATGCACACAAGCTATTTCCGGTGCTTCTCCGACCTGGAAGTGTGCCAGAAATAGTGTGTGCGCACGCGTATGGGCACGCACTCCCCTGCTCTCTGGTCCGCCGCGCAATCGGCACTGGAGACACCGGCCCGAGGCGCGGTAAGTTTGCTGACTCCTGGCTCTGATCCATCAGGTTTTCTTATTTTCTTCAAATAAGGGTGGTGAGCCCATTCAGACAGCCTGTTCTCAGACACTTGGTGGAACCTGACGTGTCCTGAATGCTCTGGGGCATTTTCCAGTGAAGAAATTTGACAATCTTGTTGACAATCCCCTGGCCTTGCTATAGAAAGATAAAACAGGCAGTTGACATGACCCAAGCATCCTCTCCAGCACTGGCCAAACTATGAAGCAAGCTGGACAGAGTCTAGAGTGTGAAGTGGTCTCGCACCAAAACTAACAGAACACTGGTTAACAAATACCTCTGAGTCCACTATGTGGCAATGTGAGCTGTGAAGAAGGCTCGCTTTGCAACTTGTGTTACATCTTCTAGTAGAAGGCTGGCAGAATTATTTTGGTAGGTCTGGAGGTCACTGACTCCTTCGGGGGACGGGCAGGTGGGGTCCCTCTGGAACAACAGGGGACCTACCCTGACCAACTGGCTACACGCTTTGAGGATAAACTGCTTACTTTTGGAGTGACTCTGAAGCTGCTGCAGTTGCAGATGAAGTAACCAACGCCAGAGCCAGTGATGTGTTGTGGGATCTGTTTTGACTTCTGCAGTCAGCTGATGTGGACAAGGTGTACTAATTTAAGATTGAAAACATGGGAAATCCAAATCGATAGATTCACTCATCCCATAGATCGATCGATCGATAATTTCAATACAGAATTATTCAAGTATTAAGGTCTGGGTGGACTTCATGAGAACCCTCTGCTTGACCCCAAATGTTTATTTAGTTTTATGGTTACAAATCATGATACAGCTCCATCCTGTGTATCAGGAGTAAACAAGAAGAGATACCATCAGGATCTGGAGGCAGCAAAGAGGCTGTAGGAACAATGACCTCTCATCCTGAGCTGGCCAAGCCCTGCAGGGGTTTTTCCATTGTGATCTTAAGATAGAGGAGAGCCAAGGGCTCTTATATAAACACAAAACTCTCCTCTTCCCCACTCAGACTACTTGAATGAGTTTAAACCTGACTGGACACTGCCTACGTCAAAGGACACGGTTTTTCATTCACCTGAAAATTACTTACACATTGTGATTTATCTGGCTAGGGCTTATTGCCCAAGATTAATTTCTCCCTTGCACCTGTTCCTTTTTGGCCTTTTCGGTAGCTGCTCTTCTGATGCAATAAATAACATTTGGACCAAGAAGGGGGAATGAAGCAAAATGTTGTCAGTGGCGTCTTCCTGTTCAGTATCTTAGTGATGCCTTCTTCCAGGATATACCATTCCGGGGCCCTCCAGACTTCACTTTTATTCATAATTATTTGTGCTCATGACAGTATTGGGGCGGTTTACACACAATCCTGTTTGCATCTATAGATTCATTTCATTTTATAGCTTCATTTCCTATCAGTGTGGGTCCCGTGACTTCCTGCTGAAACTTCCTGCCACAAGTGTTCTGGGGGGTTTTTTGTCCTGCTTTTCTTGCAAGAGTGCCCCTCCAGATGGCAATAATGCAATAACACTGTGGATCTGGAGATCATGGTTCATTGGGGTGGGGGTGAGAGAGGGGAGAATTACCCCCTTGTATGTATGTATGTATGTATGTATGTATGTATGACTTCTACAAATCCTGGTGTTCCTCCAAAGCCTAAAGATACCTTCATATTCTGCATGAGTACTGCCGTGTTGGCTATGTAAGGGTTTATGCTTAAAGGAGGAACACTTTATATGATCCCACACTTGTCAATATAGTTTTCCTCTAGAACCATTGCTTCTGAGGGATTGAATCCAGAAAAAAACAAGGACCATGAACCCAAGAGGTACTTAACATGGGTCCTAAAGCAACATGCCCTGTGGGGATTTTGGATTCCCTCATCACAATTTGCTTTTGAAAGCTCCCCACGTCCCAAAGAAATTTTCCGTGGGGCCTGGGGGCTATAGTTGAAGAAACCAGACTATATCAACCTTCAGGTTCTTGGGATCCTAGTCCATGCTGCTCACTTAATCTTTTAAAAAACACAAAAACACCACCCTAAATTCTTTTATTATCTGCAAACGTGCAAGACTGCACTCCTTCTGTAGGAACTATGAGACAGAGAGGTGGGTGGGAGAGGGCCAAGAAAAGGTCATTGGAACTATTAATAGTCTGGAGCCCTTTCCTTAAGAAGAAAGGCTAAAAGCACCTGGTTACTGACAGCTGAAATGCTTAATGTTTTCCCACTTCATTAAAAATGAAGACTCATCAACTGTACTTCTAAAGAGCAATTTGACAGTGGAGCCAATGCCTCAGAGGGGTGGTGGGCTCTGCCCTCATTGGAGGTCTTCAAGCATTGGTTGGAGAGTCATCTGCTGGGGATGCTTTTGGTAGAATAGAAGGATGAGGGCTCAGTGGTAGGTAATGACTATTGATCAGTGAGGATTAGGGCTGCTCAGTCTCTCAGCCTTACCCACCTCGCAGGGTTGAAGTGAAGATAAAATGGGGGAAAGGAGAACCACGTTCACCACTTCAAGCTCTTCAGAGAATATAAATATAATAATAAATGTGGAAATTGGATGGAACAGACTTATGAAGGCACGGAAAACCGATGTGGAACCCCTCCTTCCAAATGCTTTTCAAATATTACTCTTACCCCACCAGGCAGTTGAGCAACACTTTGATAATGCTATCTACCCCCTTCTCCAAAGGATCCCTTCCCACCTCCACCACAGAGCCCCTGTTCTCCACATCCAGCTCTTGTGTTGAGGCAGTTTGTTTCACCTTCTGAATCCAAGTTCCCCAACCTAGTGCCCTCCAAGAGATTGTCTCCTATCAGCCCCAACCAGCATGGCCAATGTTCAGGGCTGGTGGGAGTTTGCAATCCAAAAAATCTAGAGGGCACCAGGATGGGAAGGCTGTAATCTGAACAGCTGAGGGTGTTTTGAAACATGTATCATGAACACATCTGTAACTCAGCCAATGATTGAGAGTGGACTCATTTCAATCAACTCAAGGTGGGGCTAGAGATGCATTAAAAAGTGCAGTCCAGTGGGGCAAAGCCCCACCAATCCTCAACCTCCTGGCAGTCAGCCTCACCTACCCGCGCCCTTACTTGCAACCACTCATGGGGTTGGCTCTGCCTTTCGTTGACTCTGGTGCCAGCTACTATTGGTCTTGCTGCCTTCTGCTCCACCAGTCGCAATAGGCATCAGCCACCACTGCCTGAGGCTCTGTGGGTGGGTGTTTACCCAATTTTGGTATAAACTAGCAAAAGCATGATTTCTTCCAAAATCTCTGCGCTCTAAACCTTTATTGGATACTGTATCTCAATTTCTGACAACAACCAGAGTGATCTAAAACACGGATGGGGAACCTACAGCAGTCCAGATGTTGCTGGACTACAACTCCCATCATCCCTGACAGTGCTGAGGCTGATGGGAGTTGGAGTCCAATGGCATCTAGAAGGCTACAGGTTTCACAACCCCTGGCTCCGAAAGGTTATCTAAAGCTGCATCTATCTTCACAGGCACACAACCAATCAATCAAAGAGATTTGTATGATTGGGTAGGCCTTGACACTGATGCAACAGCATGCGATGTCTGCAAGTCTTTACATTACCAAATATTCCACGTAGCACACATTTATTGTAATAACTAGTTGTGGAACAAGCATTTGCATGCAGAGGCCACATACTGGGCAGTGCAAGCTCCTACAGTATAATTATTGTCATTTATAGCACCACCCGTGGTGTGCAATTATCACCCTGGAACAGATCTCATTGGCTCAGAGGCCAGGATGGAATGTTCTGCCAGCTGATCAGACTGTGAGGATAAACAGCTATTAGCTGCCCTTCACAGTGATTGACATATGTTTGCAAAAGGTCTGGAAAAACTTCAGTCAAGCGAACTTCTAAGGAAGAAACACACAGTGTGATTACGAAGTGGATGGGTGTGGATCTGTGGCTCAAAACCCCCACAAACTCCCATCATTTCAGGCTACAACATTGCTTCTTGAACAACTGGAGGCTGTGTGAGTTCAAAATTGAGACAGTCCCGGCACCACGGGGAAATAATAAGTTTTTTGCTGCTTTGGCCCTTGCTGAAACATAAGGAAGAAAGTATACCAGACCTCCTTTCTTTTTCTTTTTTTTAAAAAAGTTTGAATCAACTGAATAAGCTACTTTAAAACATCTTTGTATTCAGAGGACTTTAATCAAGACAACAGTGCAGCATTGACTCAAATTAAAGCCATCAGTGGGTTCCTTGAAATATGGCAGGTTTGGCTGCTAACCATCCATCTGTGGAGTCTCATTCTCCACCTTATTTGCCAAATTCAACACCCCACCTACATCCCTCCTTCTAGTTTCAGAAGATAAGTTGGGCTCACCATTACTAGAAAACCATAAGGGGTCACGTAAAAGAAAAATCAGAGCAGTGGTTCCTTGGAAGGAGGAGTTTGACCCCCTTCCCCACCCTGTTTTCCAGATCTATATAGCTCTGAAACTGCAATTAGCCTTGCTGGTGTTTGGTTACCTGTATTATTCTGATTGTTAAGAGTAATTTACAGCTTCAAAAGGGGAAGGATTTAGATCCAAAAGGCGGGGGGGTGGGGGGGGGAGGAAATGTCACAGCTCCCATAAAATTTGGATTCCGCAAAAAGAAAACAGAAAAAGGAAGAAATCAGGTGATACAGTCACAGCTGCCCCACCTAAGAGCCTAAGGGTGGAGCTTAAAAGGAAAGTAAGACTTTCCTGTGCCTTCCATCTCTGAAAGCTGAGACTGCCACAAGGATCCCACCTTGGCCCATATATTCTGAAGGAATATTCCTGGTTTCAGTAGAGCTGGTTATGAAAGGATACAAAGGACCCCCAATTTAAGCAACTTTAAGGGAACTGGATTATGCCATTTCAGATTGCAGACTTTTCCTCATCTTCTTTTTGATCTGTTATCTTTTGCTTCAGTTCTGGATGCTCTGGGAAATTCATGAGGATGAATGATCCAACACCCCCAGGGATGTTTTTCCATCTTTCTTCAGAAAGGGCAGTTTGGAGCCTCAGCTCAGTGGCAGCTCACTTGGTCACGATCCTGCCCATGAAGTAGACACTGTACACCTCCCTGATGTCTCCCTTCACATTCAATATGGCTGATCCAGTCACAGGCTGGTTGGGCTACAGAGACAAGATGGAGGGAAGCGCTAGGCAGAAATTGCAGGCAGCCCAGTGCACAGAAATGCTAGCCCTGCCTCCCCATTGACTTCTTTATGTTTTCTGAACTACAGCTCCCGTCAACCCTGACCACTGGTCATGCTGGCTGGGGCTGACAGATTGCCTGGAGGGCCACAGGTGCTCCAGTACTGTTATAAAGGGTGCATAAATGTCACTCACCCTCTCCCCACAACCAAATAGATTCATCTAGAGCAGGAATGGGAGACTTGTGACCCTCCAGATGCTGCTGAAATACAACTTCAACCATCCATCAGCACTGATCTTGAGGAAGATTCCTCCTTTGCTTCTTTTTTGGCAAGGGGTAGGGGAATTCCCCATCGGCACCAATAGGATCAGGAAGAAAGGAAAGAGTTAAATTCTCCCCATACCACCTGCTGCAGTCTGGAGAATTATCAGCCCCCACATCAGATGCTACTTGCATTAAAAATAAAAATTGCACTTTGTATATAAGCTGCTTGTCGTGTTCAGTTTGGCCCTGAGTGTCTACTATAAAATGACTCTCATGCTTCACATGGACATATGAAGATGCCCCATTGGACCATCTAGGCCAGACATCTAACTGGCAGTGGCTATGAAGGATGTCAGGCAGAGATGTTTCAAGCTTGGCTATGCAAGATCCTTTTAACTGCAGATGCCAGGTATTGAACATGGAATATTCTGTCAGCTATGCTGGTGTTTTACCTAAGCCTCCTTTGCTTAACAGGGAAACTGACCTTATAAAAAACTTCCCTCCTCCTATCCTACTGCTTGGGGAAGTATAATACAATAGCAATAAATGGCACATTTTAAAACTTGCAACATACATTTGATCCAGCAGGGGGCACCCAAGAAACATTGATGGGTTTGGTTTGTCCACGCTCAACACTTCCTTTCACAGGATCGACAGTGAATCCTTTTAGCTGAAGAAGTTGCATGTTTTCCCAGTTGAATTCTACATTCTGCAGAAACAAAAGGTTCACAACACGCTGTCAGACACTATGGCTGATGAAACCTCATGGCACAAAACATGCCTGGGTGAATAAGCGAACATGCCCTAAGATCTGCTCCCCATTTGTAGAACTGATTCAAACTGGGATTCTTTTTTTTAAAAAAAAGGAAGGCAAGAGACCATCTCAATTTTTCCGAGTATCCCATAACAAGGTGAATCTATAGCACTGATTTGTGCTGGTGTAAAAAAAAATGAACACCAGCAATTTCTGCTCCCATTTCTGTTTGTGAATGAATTCTCTGACATCCCTAGACACAAGGATGTGCAGAGCTGGACTCTACATGTTGATTTGCCAGGGTCTGTAAGAGAACGATGGGGTCTCTGCCACTGCGTCTGACATCAAACCTGACCTATACCTCTATTTCCCTTTTTCTTCTTTGCAATTCTCCCGCAGGGAAACGTGGTGGGAGTTTTCCCCAGGTGACACATCCCAGGGTATTGTCGCTCCCTTTCTCAATGTGCCTCTTTCACCTCTGCTAGCAAAATGGTTCATGAGAAGGAAGGCCAAAAATTGCAGAGAGACTTGCAAGGGTAGAAAATGACTGAGGGAGATGATTGGCTTTTTCCTACAACTTGAGTCCCATCCCTTCCAAACAGTGTTAAAACACTCATTGGAATATGGCCCATGTTTCCCAGAAAACCGCTGAGCTGGGTCCTCTAAGGGTGAGGGTGTTGGGAGCCACTGACATATGCCTGGCCCCTACGGCTCCTGACCTTCTTTGATGCAAACTGAGTGCTTCGTATCGCGCCAACTCTCAGCTCCCGAGTGGCTGGGATAACAAAAGTCTCTGACTGGACACATTCCAGGTTCAGAAGAATGGAGTTTGTAGACTTGCCGCTCTCTGCAGGAAAAACAAATCCAGTTGTAATTGTTGGTGGGGCAAGAAGAAGTTGGTAAAAACACATACACTCCTAAACAGTATTAATTGGGATTGTACAGGGACCATAACCACTGTCACTGATAGGGATAGACAAATTTGCCAATTTCAGTTTGTTTGTTTGTTTCATAAAATTTATACACTGCTTGGTTTAATAAAAAAATTCTCAAAGCTGTTTACCAAAAAAGACAACGAAATTATCAATAAAAACAACTAATTAAAAACATAAAAATCAGCAATAAACAAAAACAGATTAAAACATACATCAGCATTCTACATGGTGCGGTAAGTTAATCTAAACATGCTTCTAAAAATGAAACAGGATTTTGGTCATGTGGCGGGATTCAAATTAAATAAGACAAAAACTAAGGTTTTGGAAAAAAATCTGACTCCGTTTGAAAGAGAAAGGTTTCAGAAGGAGACAGATTTAACACTGGTAAAGAAAGTCAAATACCTAGGGGTAAACATGACCTCTAAGAACGTGAATCTATTTAAGGATAACTATGAAAAATGCTGGTCAGAGGTGAAAAAGGATTTGGACATATGGACAAATTTGAAGCTTTCCTTGCTAGGCCGAATTTCTGTTATTAAGATGAATGTATTGCCGAGATTGCTGTTCTTGTTTCAATCGTTACAAATTATTGATAAAATGGACTGTTTTAAGAGGTGGCAAAGAGATGTATCAAGATTTGTCTGGCAGGGCAAAAAGCCCAGAATAAAGTTTAAGATACTTACAGATTCTAAAGATAGAGGGGGATTTGCCCTGCCAGACTTGAAATTATATTATGAATCAGCAGCTTTTTGCTGGTTGAAGGAATGGCTACTTCTTGAAAACACTGACGTTTTAGATCTTGAAGGTTATGATAATGCATTTGGATGGCATGCATATCTGTGGTATGGCAAGGTTAAGGTACATAAGTCTTTTAAAAACCATATTGTCAGAAAAGCATTGTTTAATGTATGGTCGAGGTATAAAGATCTTTTGGAAAGGAAAACCCCAAGGTGGCTCTTACCCATGGAGGCCAAAGCGCTGAAAAGAATTAATATGGAGACAAAATGGCCAAAGTATTTTGGAAGAGGAAGGTGGTAAATTGAAACTGCAGAGTTATGAGAAACTTAAAGATAAGGTGCGAGACTGGCTACATTACTTTCAAATAAGAGAAGAATATAATCAGGATAAGAAAGTGGGCTTCCAGGTGGAAAAATCAAAGTTAGAGACAGAGTTGTTAGAACCCAATGTTAAGGTATTGTCAAAAATGTACAACTTGCTGTTGAAGTGGAACACGGAGGAAGAAACGGTAAAATCAGCAATGATAAAATGGGCACAAGATATAGGATATAATATTATGTTTGCTGACTGGGAGAAGTTATGGACCACCAGGATTAAATTTACGGCATGTAATGCCTTAAGAGAGAATATCATGAAAATGATGTATAGGTGGTACATGACCCCGGTCAAGCTTGCAAAAATTTATCATTTGCCCGATAACAAATGTTGGAAATGTAAAGAAGCTGAAGGTACATTCTTTCACCTTTGGTGGACGTGCCCAAGGATTAAGGCTTTCTGGGAGATGATATATAATGAACTAAAAAAGGTACTTAAGTACACTTTCCCTAAGAAACCGGAGGCTTTTCTCCTGGGCATAGTCGGCCAATTGGTGTTAAAGAAGGATAGAACCTTTTTTATGTACGCAACAGCAGCAGCAAGAATTCTCATCGCCAAACATTGGAAGACACAAGATATACCCACGCTGGAAGATTGGCAGATGCAATTGATGGAATATATGGAAATGGCGGAAATGACTGGCAGAATCCGGGATCAGGGAGAAGAGTCGGTGGAGGAAGATTGGAAGAAATTTAAGATGTATTTACAGAAACATTGTAAAATTTTTGAATGCGTATGATGTTGGAATGAAACGAAGGGGTACTAGCAATATGATTAGAAGTTAAAATTCGTGAGGATAATTAACTAAGGGTAAAATTAAGAAGATATGAATTTGCTGTTTAAATTTTTAAATGGGATACAAAAAAGGGAGATGTGAGGAAGTCAGGAAAATAATGAATGTTACGATATTTGAAAAAGGGATTTTTCTTTTCTTAAATTTTCTTTTTAAGTTTTGGTTTTGCTTTTTCTTTTTTATGTGTGTATATGTATTTTCATTTTTGTTTTGTTTTGGTGAACCTTTTTTCTGTAAAACTCAATAAATATTATTATAAAAAAATAAATAAAAATGAAACAGAGATTCATCCATCAATATGGATGGGTTTAAGGTGGGCTACCTGCTTTGGTTGCTTCTTCAGCCATAGACGTAGTTACGGCCAGTGACTCAATGGGCACATCCAGTGGGTCACCTCCTTCCACATACATTATGTGGTTCCGTGCTGCCCCTTTCAGCTGGATCACACGGATGGTTTCCTAAAAAGAAGATTATCGCAGCCTAATGTTTATTCCACTTTACTGCAACAGCCCTCAGTAGTTTCGGCAGCAATTCTCTTTGCAAACAGCTTTGAGGTTTTTTTTCCCTTTAAACAATTAAGTGGTCTGGAAATTAAGTGGTTGCTTTTGGGCAACTATTCAAAGCTCTCCACCAAAGTTCAGAAACTTTGTAGAAATCCAAATGAAGTTTGGGCTTTGCTGGGGGGTTTTAGTGGCTTTGCAAAGGGAAGAGTTGTTCTTGTTGCTTTTCCAGGGTATTTGAGAGTCCTTTGCCCTTTGGCCTAGTAAACACTAGATGGCACTCCTCATTCATCACCAATGTTCCTTCGTTCACTAGTTCATCTTAAAGTAGGGAAGACACTTTCACAACTCAGTCCTTGAGGCCAGTCACTTCTGTTTGGATTGTGCCACACATAGTGTACCAAGAACCAAATTTACAAGAGCCTTAGGAACGTAGGAAGCTGTTTTACACTGCATCAGACTCTCAACACCGATTGGAGGTGAGTCTCCAGGCTTTCAAGAAGGAGTCTTCCCTGGCACTTGCTACCTGGAAATGCCGGGGGTTGAACCTGGAATCCTCTACATGCAAAACAAATGCCACACCACTCAGCCCTTTCTCTAAGATACAGGAACAAAGGAAGCTGCCTTATACAACTAGACCATGTTGGGTCCATCTAGCTCAGTGATGCTGATACTGGCTAGCAGCTCTCCAGGGTTTCAGACTGCAGACACTCCTAGCCCTACATGGAGATGCTGGAGATTCCAGGGCACTAGCAGGACCGGAGCAGAACAGAACTCTTCCCTCCTGCAGTTTCTAGCAACTGATGTTCAGAGCCCTACCTGAGCCAATCTCACCTTGCCAAAGATTAAAATGTGGATGCAATCGGAATAATACAGGCTCTCATGATCAGGGCTGAAGGTGATGGTGAACTCTTGACACTTCTTGAAAGTGATGGTGCCTTCCACGGGAGAGACGCTGAACACACTCAAGCCATTGTAATTTTGTGTACCTGGGAAAGGATGGAAACACAAACCGGTAGGAGAAAAGCAGCTGGAGAGCCACATCTCCTTGGCCAATATTTTCAGCACTCTGTTCTACAGGAGAGGTAAAAAACCCAGCAGCAAAGCTGGAAAAATCTGGATGATTAAAAGTATTAAGCTGGAGCCTGCTGTCAAGCTTGTAAAAAGGTATAAGAGAGAAACACACAACACACATACACACGGCTTAGGGAACTAAAGTACCACAGATTAGAACAATTCAAAGCAAATACTGAACACAAGGCTTGTCACCTGGCCAAGGAAGCCCTATCTGTTTTTAGTTTATTAGGTAAAGCTGCATAACTATGCATGTGAGAAAAGATTACTTAAGATTTCAGCAGTCACAGCAGTCTTCATCTTACAGGAGAGATCCTCATTCTTTCCTATTCAGGTAGGAATACCTCTGAAGATGGTGCTTGCAAATAGTTGTATTAAAAGTGACCATCTAAAAATCTGCTGTTTAGTTGATCAGGGCCATTTAAACACCGTCGCCTACATTTTGTTAACTCCAACTCCATAGGCTTTTCCCTCTCCTTCATCTGCCATCCAGCAGCAGCTATGCCATTTGTCTGCTGCAGAGAAGAGAAGCAGGGCCAGCCCTTTTCCCTTTCACGCTGCACCTTCCAGATTGTAAATTTGAGGGCAGGAACTGCTGCAAACTGCTACAGTTTGGCTTTTGCTAAAACGTATGCTATACATCTCACTATCTGCTCTGACCAAAATGCAAACAGTTATTTCTTAAATTAATTTCAGTGGAAAAGGAATGTCAAAAATGATGCAGAAAATAATGTAATTATTTATGTTATGTTCATGGACTAAAAAAAGGATGGCGGGTGATTGTGTGATTTCTGTTCCTGACCTCGGATGAATGTGCGGATTGCGACAATTTCCACTCCTGGTTCCAAAAGAATTCTCCAACATCCCTACTTACACCGTGTGGCTGGAATTATAAACAGCAACTGTGCCTGCTCTTAGAATTACTTTCATAGAATATATACAGATCCTGATCAACACAGGATTGCTTTGAGTAAGTCCACAATTATCTCCATCACTTCCATTAATGAATATTCAAAAGCATTATGAGCAATTATTTACCTACTACATCTGCTTTCCCTGGAGATGCGAGGAAAGGGGGAATCTTTGGCTGTTCTCTCTCTCTGCTTGGTGAGAGCGAGTCAAGAAGAATATTGTATTTCAGGGTCAGATTCGAAGTGTTCTCTATCTGCAAGAGACCAATCAACCAACGGCAGAATCAAAAGCTGTGTTCCTGCAAACTGACTTCAACCTTTTTCTGTGGTTGTCTTTCTGCTATATCCATGCATGGGCACATTTATATTAACAAGGAATCTTGATTAATAATAATAGCAAACAGCTGCAGCTGCCTTAATGTTTGTATACCACCTTCAAGTATTCTAAATGCTTTGCATGTGTGATCTAGTTGTAATCCTTACTCTGTACAGAAGTGATGGAGAACCTGTGACTTTGAGTGTTGCTAGACTCCAGCTCCCATCAGCCCCAGGCAGTTTGGGCCAAGGATGATGGGAGCTGCAGTCCAGCAACAGCTGGAGGTCCACTAGTTCCCCATCCTTCCTGTGAGGTAAGTAAGTATTATTATCCCACATGCTGCAGATGAGGGGACAGAGGCTGTGGTTTGCCTAAGGCCAGCTAGTGAGTTGTGAAGCAGAGGTGAGATTCAAACTGTGAGTTTCTTGATTCATAGCCCAGTGACTTAGCCACTAATTCAAGGCGTTGTTTGTTTTGTCCCTGTAAAAAAACCATCATATAAATACACTTGTTCTGGTCATCACTTTGGATTTGGAGCATACTTTCTCCTGGCTTTTTACAGTATTGAAAAGGCAGCTGTTTATTCCAAGCTTCCTCAATCTCGGCCCTCCAGATGTTTTTGGCCTACAACTCCCATGATCCCTAGCTAGCAGGACCAGTGGTCAGGGATGATGGGAATTGTAGTCAGATGTTCGGTTTCCAAAGAATGTTCGCAAACCAGAACACTCACTTCTGGGTTTGCCGTGTTTGGGACGCTTTTATTCACATGCGTAATTTCTGTTCCTGACCTCAGACGGACCATCTCTTTCCATTTTGAATCCTTCAACATCCCTATTCACAGTGCAGTTGTAGAATCATAGAATCATAGAGTTGGAAGAGACCACAAGGGCCATCGAGTCCAACCCCCTACCAAGCAGGAAACACCATCAGAGCACTCCTGACATATGGTTGTCAAGCCTTGTGATTTACCTTGAAAGTGGCAGTGGCTGTTTCCTTAGCAAGAACATATCCCATGTTGAATACGTCTCCTTCCACTGAGCAAGAAATTGAAGGGATGACACCCTGGCCTGTCAGGGTAAGGGTTAGAGTGAATTTCCCACTACGGATCTCCAGCATTTCAAAGTACTGTGGGATAAAACATTATTGGTCAGTAAGGATAGCATTATTTCAGGTGGCATGAGCCACCTAAGGGGCTCAATAAAAGCTGAGTGTCAGTGTCACCTTCCTGATATTTAGGGGCTACTGATAGTAAAGTGTCCATTACGGATGGCTAGACCCATTTGTCTCAAAGGGGAAGGGACTAAGTCCCACTGGGAGCATTGGCACTCGATAACATTCCATCATTCTCAGGGCAAATTGTACAGAAGAAAACCCACTAGGGACAGTGTGATGGGATGATGAGCTGCTTGTGCGTTAAAGCTTAGTCCCTCAGAGCTTGGGCATGGTTCTCAAACTCTGCCTTAAGCGGAGCCCCCTTAAACATGACTCCCTCAATCGCTAGCAGAATCCGACAGTGGGCGTTTGCGGAATCTGCTCCAACATAAAAGTTCCTTAACGGAAACACGTCTTCAGGATTCTCGGCGAGACAGTTTCCGGCGAGGAGTGGGTGTACCTATGGGGGGTCCTGAGACTTCTCCACTGTTTTCACTGGCCGTCTCTCGGAGCCCTCCCTCCGACTCACTTTCTCTCTGAGCTCTTTCCCTCCCCCTGCTGGTACCTTCCTCGGCTGCTGAGTCTCTCTTAGCGTCTGAGAGCCCTTCCACCGCCTGCCTTTCCGATGGCAGTTCCCTGACAGACAGCCATGTTTCTTTTCTGTACACTTGGACTAATGAGCAAATGGGGGCACTGACCCACCAACCTCAGTCTCCTCTCAGCTAGCCACCACTTGCCTGCCTTTTTACAACCCGTCAGGATGTGGCTCTGCCTGTTATTGGCTCTGGCTCCACCTGGCTTTCATTTGAATGTGTGATATACTTAAATGTACATACACATTTCTATTTATATATGCATATTCATTCTTTGTTTTAATATGTCTGTCTGTTTGTACTTATAGATAATTGAACTGAATTATTTTTTTGTATTACTGTCATCAGAGAGGTGGAAGATGTGCCTGTGAGATTTCATCCCTCAGGTGCCAAAATAACCTAGCTGGCCTTGTAGCCTGACTTTGAGGGGAACCGTGTCTGCTGGCTGCACTGCCTCAGGCGGCAAAATGTTTTGGCCCTTCCCTGTGCACTTAACATGTCTGCCCAGCGTTAACAAGTCAGGCATACATGATCTGAGCGCAGATTCTGCTAGTATGCTAACACAGCATGTATTGTGGGACAGCACATGTGACAGGTATATTTAAGCATGGTGGCGGCACAAAGAACTCATGCACGATTAACCACCTGTCATAAAGTCTGCATCACATATAAACTGGGCCTTAAGATAAAATGGGTATGGAGGACAGTATGCCAGGGCTACAGAGCCTTTTTCAGCCAGAGGGCCACATTTCCTTGTGGAGAACTTTCCAGGGGCCACATTCCAGTGGTGGGCAAAGCCGGAGGTAAAAAAGGGGGGGGGAGCAATGGATGTGCCTCTTACCTTTGTACATAGGCAACATTTCAACCACTGAAAAGTCAGGTGTTCTACACACACACACACACACACACACACAACCCTACCTCCCTACCTCCATCTTTCATCCAGGTAAGGAAGAGGCATTAGCATAGTTCGAAACCCACACATTTATCCAAGCTATCCTAGTTCAAGGACACATCCTCAAAGAATTTCCGCAGGCCCAGGGAATGGTGTGGAAGGGGTTGTGGCCTGTGGAGAGTTCTGAGGGTCAAATAATGAAGCCTGGAGGACCGCAGTTGATTCCTGGGCTTGAGGTTCTCCACCCTTGCAGTACGATCCCCTTGGAGGAAAGGTGGGACACCAATGAAATAAACTAAACCAATTCCTTGTTTAGAGACTCACCGGTGTGTTCTCCTCTGGACAGAATGAGATGAGAAGATTGCGGGATTCGCCTTCCTCCAGTGTCCAGAAAGGATTTAGCACCGTGAAGGATCCAAAGGGATTCAAGAAGGAATATCCCAGCTGAAAATGACAGCTCAAGGAAACACAAGTTTAGTGGTAACCAAAGCAACCACTCCACCCCCCCCCCAAAGAAAACAAATGGAGACAGCCATGGCAATCTGTTACCTAGGGACTATTACAAGAATTAGCAAGCATGGGGACTTCCTTTCAGATATTACCGTATTTTTCACTCTATAAGACACACTTTTCCCCCTCCAAAAATTAAGGGGAAATGTGTGTGCATCTTATGGAGTGAGTGCAGGCTCCATGGCTTCAGCAAAAGCAACGCAAAGGGGCTCCGTTTCTCCTGCTGCTTCACTGAAGGAGCGCTGCACAGAGAGGGAGAGATTTTTTTTTATTGTTCTCCCTCTCTAAAACTAAGTGCGTCTTATGGCCGGGCGCGTCCTATAGAGCAAAAAATACGATAATTAGTATTTGCCGGAGGACTGAATTGATCTACCTAGCCTGGTTGGGTTGCCATGTGTTGCCTAACTACATACAGGGGCACTTCCGGCCACATAAAAGACTCTGGGCACAGGCTTATGATGTACACTTGCATAAAATCTGCAGCTGCTAATCTAGATCTGCAGATGCAAACACTGGTTTCTGAGCAACTTAAGATGGAGGGGTGAATCGGTGTTTCACCAGGACTCTGCTTTGCAGTATGTTGAAAAACCTTGTAACCAAAGGAAGAGGCCTAATTATCATCAGCTTGTGGTAACATGGAGGTGGGTTTTTTCACCGATGGCACCAGTGGTATGTAATGCTTTCCTTAAGGAAATAAGAGAGGCCCCATTAATATTGGCATTCTGCTGGCTCTTGAATACATGCATACCTGTTTAGGGTTCCAGCGTTTTCCTGAACTTTAACTTCATGATCTAATAGTTTTAACTGTTTTTTTTAATTGTTATGCTTTTGTACTGGCTTGTTTCATTGCAGATATTAGCTATGGATGTTCGTTTTCATGAAATTGTTTCACTGTGTATTTTAATTACGTATAGATTTTATAATTGATTTTACATATGTAAACTACTTAGAAGCCATTTTGTCATGTAAATGATGTATACATTAAAAATAATAAACTAAACTAAACTAAACTAAACTAAACTAATAAAATAAAATAAAATAAAATAAAATAAAAGTGGAAGGAGCAAGAGATCGACAGACCAGCATAAACAACATGGGGCTGCATGCCAAGAACAATATCAGATGGTGGACAGCTGATATGCAGGTTGTAGCAAAGTGCCTCATCTATTTCATTTATTTGCAGATTTATAAAAACGCTTCGCAACAGAAAGTTAACAAACAGTAAAAATATACCATACTTTTCCGAGTATAAGACTAGGGTTTTTTTTTAACTAAAAAGTAATGTTAAAAGGGGGGGTAGTCTTATACATGGGGACAATCTCCCCCCATTTTCTTAATTTTGGGTCCCCAAAATTAGGGGGCGTGTTATACATGGAAAAATATGGTACAGGATATATAAAATATCATCTTACTTTATGTTCCCTACCTCAAGCAGGCTTACCCACTATTGCTGCTGGCAGTGACAAGCAAGAATGTGATCTGTAGCTGATGACTCCAAGATCCCTGGCATTTTAATTTACCCACAATATCCCAACACAAAGGCCTTGTAGTGGGCACAGGATCCCACCTGCTCAGCTTCCAACCCCTTCCATTGCTGAATGCAGAAGGTCTGAAGGGGCCTCCTATATCCAGATGACAGGGAACACTGCCTTTTCAGGGTTCCAGATTGTGTGTTGGTTTCAAACAAATAGATAATATAGCCCCTTTCAATCCTTGCCCACTCAGCACAGGAATTCAGTAACTGAGATGTGCTCTTATAAGATGCACCTACTATTCCATTGTCTTTTTGTATAATCTCCACTACAGATACAAACTGTTCCTGCTCCTCAGGAAACCCCTGGGAACAGTAGTTCTCCAAAGCGGTGGAGGAAACCTCTAGTGATTCTCAACTCTCTCACCAAGCCATAATTTTCAGGATCCTCTGGTTGCAATCATGCCAATTCAATGGGTACCCAACTTAAATTAGTAGCACAGGTATCTCCATAATATAATATTCTAACCTGTGACTTTGAAGATGGAAGTATATGTGGGTATCCTATTGTGTTTGTTTTGGAATATTTGGAATATTTCACCCCAAACAGTAGAAGGTGAGTCCAGTTGATGTCTTCTACTGAACAGCCACAGATTTTGGGGAACAGAGAGGGGATGATTCAAAGCAAAGGATACAACCAGCTGTTCTTGAGAGATGTTATGTAGCTTCACTTCTTTCTTAACTGTGTGCCCTAGTAAACAAGAAAGCCTCACATTTACAAAGGTGAGCCACCCAGAAAGCATCTTTACTGGACAGCCATACAAATAAAAACAACAAACAAACCAGGAAATCCAGCCAGCAGAAGTCTATTTTAAAAATCCACCCGGAAGCCATTTTCATATTATTCCAGAAAACAAAACAACACCCCCCCAAATAAAATTTAAAAATCAAAGAAGAATTCTTAAGATGTTTTCAGATGTTTCAGTAGGGAAGACAGAGGTCCAGCTGTTCCATGTGTAGAACTGGGACACTTTTTACAAGTGCCACACTATGTTTATTTGGTACTTGAAGGAACTGATCCTTTAGTGTGGCAGCACCTACTCTTTGGAACTCCCTGTCCATTCATGTTTGTCAAGGGCCTTGACTGTTTAGTTTTCAGCACCTGCTAAAACTTTTTTTGTTTAGGCAAGCCTACCAACACATGCAATTTTTAGCATGTAATGTTCATGACATGCATTTGTTGCAAAACTGCTTTTATTTTTATTTTGATGAATGTTTATGTCAATTGAGTTTTTTAACATATGATTTTATTGGCACCTTAAAAAAAGTTTATTAATTTTGAATACAAGAACAAACATACAATCAGCTGCAGTTTCCCCCTGCTACATCCCCATAACAACCCCAACTACGTCTTAGCATTTTAAATTATTATTATTTGCATTTTTTATGGGAAAGTCTTAGAGACTTTTGGTGATTAGGCAATGGTATAAGCCTTGTTAAATAAATACAGTGTGGCTGCCAATGCCCTTTTAGGGACAATATATGGCTTGAGCCACGTCAAGACTCAGACTGTGTGTGTTCTAAAGTTATCTAGTGAGTTCACAGTAAAGGCAAAGACTCAAACACCCTCCTGATTCAGCACTACAGCCCCATCTGTGGTATACATTTATAGCACTATCATGTCACTTTAAACATTCCTAACTCTCTACAAGGCTCAAGACAGATCTGGCTAATGGGTAGATTTTATGTTTTAAAAAGTGGGGGAGCAGCTTGTGTAGCGATTAAACCAACTCAGCTCTTTACCGAGCATTTGGTCTGGTTTGTTTAAGGAGCAGTTATATGAAAATGACCGCTCGTCTGATATTCATCCTGATTTGCTTTGCGGGGTACTTACACATCGGCCCAGTAATCATTTGTTCACTCCACAATTCCCAATGCATTTCCCTGTCACTTTCCAAACCACTTTTGGGTTTTTTAAGTGGAATTGTTGTGCCAGGTCCTTTAATTCACTTTAACTGCACAAACCTACAGTTCCAGTGTTCCAATCCCTCCTGCAAAATGTTTATAGCCTGGAGATCACCCCATGTGTTTCCCAAGGGTCATCTAGTCCAACCCCCTGCAATGCGGAAATCAGAGCTAAAGATTCCATGCAACCTCCCTTTAAAAACCTCCAGTGAAAGAGTTCAGCATCTTCCAAGGTCTGCTGCACCCTTCTACACTCCATCTTAAGACTCATGACATATTTTTGCTGCTTTAACACCATTCTAGCAATAGGGTGTGAGGAGGCTTGGTTCCATACCTACGGCAACATCCCCAAAGTTGAAGACTGTTCTCCCATTATTCGAAATCACCATAAGAGCAGGTGCTACGGAAGGACAATGCAGCTCTAGGTACAAGGTAAAATAAGGGCTACAAACACACACAAAAATAAAGAAAAATGATGATTGCTCTCAGAATATATAAGGTATCTGGTTGTTCCAATATATGGACTGCAAGCCACCCTAGTGTTTTATTCAAGGTCTCAAGTACAGTATGTGCAAACATGGCTTGAAAATGGGAGGCATTGGAAATACAGTTTTCTTGAATTTGAAGGCTTGTGCACCAATATCTGATATATGGGTTGGGCTAAAAATGGTATTTCCCTAATATGGATTTTGAATCAGCAGTAGAATTAAGAGTCTAGAAGGTATGAAAGAAGAACATTTTCCTTTGGGCTAATGGTAGTATAGAGCAGTGTTTCCCAACCTTGGGCCTCCAGCTGTTTTTTGACTACAACTCCCATCAACCTTAGCTAGTAAGACCAGTGGTCAGGGATGATGGGAATTGTAGTCCGAAAACAGCTGGAGGCCCAAGGTTGGGAAACACTGGTATAGAGTAAAAGGAGGGGATTTTTGGTGGGACAATAGTGGGAGGGGAGAAAGGGCAAAACCTCTCCTCCTCCCCCATGGCTAAGTAAGGTCCATTAATTTCAATGGATCTACTCTGACAGGTTCCTAATTATGGATTGAGAATTATGACTACTTTGGTCCTCAGTTAATCCTGACAACAACAAAAACATGGTGCCCAAATTTAGGTGCTTTCCTATTTTCTTTCTCTTTCTGCATTGTATTTATTAGCCTGTGGCCAGGGACTGAGATTCCTTTCTTAATCTTTGTATGGTGCTGAGGAAACTAGGAACTTTATAAATAAATTAATGAACAACCACACCCATTGAAAAGTAGGAGAGACATTATGCTGCACAAGGGGGCAGAGGATGAGAAAGAATGGTTGGCCTAAGGGTGGGTTGGGGAACTTTTGACCCTCCAGAGGCTGCTGGACCACAACTCCCACCATCCCTGAGCACTGGCTGTGCTGGCTGGGACTGATGGGAACTGGAGTGCAATAACCTCTGGAGGGCCAAAGCTTCTCCAGCCCTGGCCCAAAGCCATGAAGTTAGTTCATGAGAGAAGCAAGATTTGAACCAGAACTGCCTGGGTTTCATTTTAGTCATTTCCCCACTGTGCTACACTAACCAATTTATTATTTATTATTGTTTTATTATTACCTTTATATCTCGCCTGTTCTCCAAGGAACAAAGGGTGATGGACACCGATCAGCCTCACCCCATTCTATCCTCACAAAAACGCTGTGAAGTAGGCGAGGCTGAGAGACTGTGACTGACCCAAGGTCACACCCAGAAAGCTTCATGGTCGAGTGGGGATTTGATCTCTGGCCTCTTGGGTCCCAGTCCAGCACTCTAATAACTACACCACAGCAGCACTTGTTCCAGCTGGCTTTGTGTAGTAAGCTTCTTAACTGGTTTACCTATCCACTCGACTCCTACTGCAAATAATCCATCAGTGCAGTGGTAAATTACAACAAATTGAAGTGTTTTTTCCTTTTCCTTTTCCTTTTCCATTTTCATATTTAATAGAACAAAATAGCTGCTTTAAAAGTGACCCCTGATACACTGCCATGTGGCGGGGGAAGCAGTGTCCTCTCTCTCTCACACCCACACCCCAACTCCCATCTACATCTATGCTCAAGGCATTTAAAACTATATGACCAGGGTACAAGTCTGACAAAAGTATGCTTGAGCAAGTCTAGTCTTTAATTATCCTGTGACGCAAAGAAGTCTGTGTCTGTTGCAACAGGCACACAGACTACTTGCTAATTTTAGCAGCTACAGATGTAGCCAAAGCAACCACAACAACAACACCCCCGCCACATGAACTGTATGGGGGATTGCAGCTCCCAGATAGTGCACCTGCTTGGCTTGCAGGAGGCCTTGGCTTTAATCCCCAGCGTCTCCACAGTTAGAAGGGGAAGGAGATGGGAAAGATCTCTCACTCTCTGCAATTGACCCTGGAGAGCCACTTTTAGTTAACAGACCAAGAATGGGAAGCCTGCAGCCCTCTAGATGTTGTTGGACTCCAGCTCCCATCAGTCCTAGCCAGCAGGGCCAATGGTCAGGGATGATGGGGGCTGTAGTCCAACAACATCACAGAGGTCCACAGGTTCCCCACCCCTGATTCGGATGGAGAGAATTCAGAGCCACCCTAACAAGGCTGCAGCACCATTCAACTCCATAAGAATGGATATTTTGATCTGACTAAATGCATATATCTTTCTCTCAGCATCATCTCAGAGGCCCACAGGTTTCCCTTCCCTGGACAGAAGGCTCTTGGGAGCTGGGAGCACCATCCAAAAAAGAAGGCTGCCTGCTGTGTCTCTGTAGGAGTAGCTGCACTGTCTTTTATCAAGGCTGATTACAATGCAGATGGGGAACCTGTGGCCCTCTTGATGTAGCTGGACTCTGCCTCCCAACAGCTCCAGCCAGCATGGCCAGTCCTTTGGGATGATAGGAGTTGGAGTCCAATAAGAACTAGCCACCCAGAATGGTTAGGGCAACCCAGACAGATGAGTGGGGTACAAATAAATATTATTATTATTATTATTATTATTATTAGGCTCTCCCTCTCAATGGCAGACAATACTGGGCTAGCTGAATCAGTGGCCTGGCAGGTTGCTCTGTATACATTTAGTTCCACATTCATCACTGTACTTGTAGTGTAGGTTTTCAGTTCCTTTCTTCTCGTCTATATCTCCACATGCTATCAGGCAAGGGATAATGTATTTGTCAAAGTGGTTGGCGAAGCTCCGGATCAGAGATAAATGAGCTGCAATATACTCTTCGGAACTAGAGAGGAGGGAAAGAGAACACTGATGGCAATGAAAAAAGGAAAGCAAAACAAATCATCTCGCGCATCCTTTCAGTAACAAGTCATGGCTGTGGATTTGATGCATTTATAGCAGAAGAGGAGTCATCCACAGCTAAATGAAGTTTCCCTGTTCAAATGCAGTATGCCACTGAATACCAGTAGTGTGGAACAGGCAACTGGAACAGGAGAGGTCTAGTCTTTAGGTCCTGCTGGGAAGCACACAATTGGCCACTCTTGGAAATCTTTGATCTGATCTATCTGAGATTTTATTAGGCTCCCTACCAGGGATCACTAAGAGGGAAGAGCAAGCCGGGGATGAGTCTATGGCAGCTGCAGGCACAGTTATCTCAGACCAGAGCAGAGATGACTTTACTGGCAGGCATCAGAAAGGGCCAGTAGAGCAAGAGGCAGACAGATCTGATCCATAGGCAGGGACTGAGGCTCTAGGTGGGGATGCAGAGAGAGTGTGGTAAATCTACAAGGGGGGCCTGGAGCAGGAGTCAAAGGGAGTAGGAATGGACAAGTGTGGAGTATTTGGAAAGATTTTCCCTGACAAGTGTACCAATAAAAAAATTAAAAATCTGTGCCACGGTAAAGGTAAAGGGACCCCTTACCATTAGGTCCAGTTGCAGATGACTCTGGGGTTGCGGCGCTCATCTTGCTTTACTGGCTGAGGGAGCCGGCATACAGCTTCTGGGTCATGTGGCCAGCATGACTAAGCCGCTTCTGGCGAACCAGAGCAGCGCACAGAAACACTGTTTACCTTCCTGCCACAATGGTACCTATTTATCTACTTCTGCTGGCATGCTTTCAAACTGCTAGGTTGGCAGGAGCAGAGACTAAGCAATGGGAGTGCACCCCGTCGCAGGGATTTGAACCGCTGACCAAATTACACAAGTAAAGGTTAATTCTGCTACCCCCATAAATAATTCTCTGCTACTGAGTTACAGCCCTACCTGCTTAGAAGTGGGTAAAAAGAAGCCAGGATGACTGCTGGAGAGAGTTCCATCAAATGGCAAGGTTGCTAGCCACAACTTTTGTAAGGGAGACTGCTGGCTAATCCATTAGGAATCTATCTTAAATTGTAGATTATTGATTAGGTGTGGAAGCAGCCATTGTGGTGCTCTGCAAATGAGTTGCACCAGCTCTGCTTGCCTGTTTCCTGCTTGTTTGTTCTTAAGTCTTCAGTTATTCTGGGGTCCCAATGCTCTAGCAGAATCTACCATCTCTGAAGCCTATCCTGCCTACTCTCATGCTGGGTGGCTATGAGCCACTTTTTAAAAAATTCCCATAATGCTGAAGTTTAACAAAGCATCACTCTGGGGTTTGTGGGAAACAGCAGCTCTTGGCTATTCACTTTTACCATTAGATAAATCCATAATGGGGGGAAGGGTGCTAGTGTAGGAGAATGGCCCACTGAGGGCATTGTGCTAAAGATTTCCCAAGCCTGATGCCAGCCCCAATTAGCCGTCCACACCCTGGCATGCACCCTGACAGTCAATGGAGAGGTGCACTTGGTCAGCCGTGGATGAGGGAAATGGAAAATGCATTTTCTCACGCACTCTGGAGAAATGTCCTCTGGGTTGGGCGGCTGAAATGGTCGGGTGTGCTTTGAGATTTGACTGATGGACAGTATGCTTGATGGCCTCTTTCCATCTTTCCGGGTAAGCAGGGCTTCCTCTTTCCTTCTCTGGCATGAAGAGAGAGAGAGAGAGAGAGAGAGAGAGAGAGAGAGAGAGAGAAGCAGGGAAGCAAAACCTTTTGATTAACTGCTGGAATAGGGGGAGTCAGAGCAAACCTCCCCTTGCTGAAAGCAGGTGCCTAATGGGAGGGGAAAGGAAGATGATAACAGAGCTGAGTAGAGAGGAGAGTTATGGGGAAGGAATATGTTGTGCCATGAGGGTAAGACATGGACTCCACTTCCAATGAAGACCTTGTGTAGAAGTGAATCACCAGGTGCAGAGGAGTCACTATGCTTGCTTTCTGGCAGGTGGAACGCTTGGTTACGGAGGGAGTTGGCAAGGTGTCAGGAAGGTCTGCATGGTGTAAATGCACTCACGGAGCCAATCCAGTGCTCCTGCTGATGCCTTTGCCCCATACCGACTTCCCCGTTGCCTCACCCCTCCTGAAAAGCAACAGCAATCTACATTCTGGGAAGTGACTGTAGTGGCTCCTCCCCACCCAACAAGTTGCTTCTGGCTCTGTGAGCCCTTCTCGTAATGGACTGCTTGTTGATAGGGGCTGATTTGTGGGCAAGAGCAGGGATATGGTAGAAATAGGCATGTCTGGAGAGCAAAATGTTAACAGGAGGTTGATGAGGAAAGACCATCACTATCTCCAGTACCAGAGGCAATGTGCCTTTGAATATCAGTTGCTGAAGAATGGGTAGTAGAGACTGGTTCATTAGGGCAAATGGGGCACTGCCCCACCAACCTCAGTCTGCCTGCAGACAGGTCCCCCCCCCCACGTCTTCTAACTTACAACCACTGCCTGCCAGCATCCTCCTCCTTAGTGTCAGTGTCACCATTAAAGGATGGGGACAAAACTAGAATTGGTTGGCTTTCACTGTCAACGGCTTTGACCCTCCCTACTTCTTGGGCTCCCTTGCCTTCGGTTCCACCAGCTGCATCAGCCACCACTGCGCGGCTTGGCAATTCCTAAAACTGCATCTGCCTCTCCACACAGTGTGACATGGGTACGGCAAATGTTCTTTGCAATGAGCAACATGCAGGAGGCATAGATCCCTCCCACACTTACCTGCAGTTCCAACTCCCGAGCCTTCCTCTCCATCTGAGCCTTTGCTTCAGCAGCCTGGCATAGCAGGTGGACTGCCTCCAGCCTGATAAGCTGATCACACAACACTGGACGAAAGGACACTTCCAGCATGCATTTCTGGCATGTGGGGGAGGAGAGAGGAGGCCGGAAAGAAAGAGAACATGCAGAATGAACTTGGGTAGTTAAATGGAGTTCAGACCTATGCTACATTTAACAGACACTCCAATCCATAATAGAGAACAAAGCAGGAGGCCTGCTGGATCTGGCCAAAGCATCCTGTTCTCACTGTTATTCACCTCAATGCTATGAGGATAAAATGTGGAAGAAGGAAACCATAGATGCCCCTTTGAGCTCCAATGGAAATCCCATAGCAGGAAATGAGTAGAACAGCACTCTAGCACACATGATACCTAGCAACTGTTATTCAGAGGCATACTGGAGGTAATATAGATATTATGACTGGTAGCCTTCATGGATTTGTCAAATCCCCCTTCAAAGTCATCCAAATTGGTAGCCAGAACTATAGTTTGTGGCAGCGAATTCCACAGTTTAACTGTGTGCTGTGTGAAGATGTACCTTCCTTTGACTGTTGTGAATCTCCCACCATTCCGCTGCCCTGTAAGACCCCATGAGGTTACAGTATTGTGAAAGAGGCCTATCCACATTCTCCAAACTGCGCATAATCTTATACGCCTCTATCATGTTCCCCATTACTCAATTTGCTTTCTAAACTAAAACTCGCCAAGGCATTGTAACCATTCTTCAAAGGGGAGTTACTCCAGTCCCTTGATCATTCTGGTTGCCCTTTTCTGCCCTTACACTGTATGGTGTCCCACAAGGCCTGTGAGTCTCTCTGGACTCACAAAATATACATTGTATAGCAAATGAACATAATCCAGTTCATGTCCATGTTACTTCCTAAATCTGGGGTTTTAGGCTTGCAGCATAGGCTCTCCTTATTAAGAAGCCTGAACTATACTTAGTGGAGAACAAAAAAAGGACTCTGATTACATTTCTTCTTTAAAAATGTGAATTAAAGCTACATGTGCTCTCAACACTTTATTTTCCTTTAAAGGAGGTGCATCAGGCCAGATACATAGGCTGTAGTACTCCATAAGCATGAAGGTTCTATTTTTATCCAGATCTTTAATAGGCTGAGAGTGTGTGTTTACCTTTCCAGGCAGGACAGTTCCGACACATGGCATGATCGTAATAGGAGAGTCTTCTGGAACAAGGAACTGGAAGGAAGTTGGCCCAACGGGGACCACTTCTCCTTTGCCAACTCTTGGGACACTGTGAGTGAACTGATTGACACTGACGTGATTGTTGATCACAAAGATATTTGCTGTTGACACGTCGTTGAGAGCAGTGGCAGAAAACTGGACCAAGGTATGAGAGAGCTCAAGAGGAGGGTGGACTCCGACTGCCTTGCATGACAGCTTGAATTCTCTAAAAATGGAAACACAGCTGAAAAAATCCGGTCACAGCACAATACGCAGCCTGTTGCCAAGACTTTAAATAAGCCCTATGACAAGTATCTCATTGCTTTCAGGTAAAAAGATATTTCGCTGCCCATTCCAGGTTCTGTGGCACCCCTATGGCTCAAGACTATACGGAAATCAAACCATGATGACACAAGATGGAAACAGCCCCTCTAATCCCAATGTTCAGGTGTGAGTGTGGTTGCATAAGTAGCCAAAATGGCTCCATACCCATGCAGAATAAAGAGTTTTCATCAGAGGACAAAAAAGGTTGCACCAACCAAGTTATTCTTAGAGTAGATCCACTGGGTTGGTCTTCAATGTCAGCCCTATGCAAAATAGACCCACTGAAATTAATGGGCATGGCTAATGTACTCTTAGTAAAATTTAAATGATACAATCAATTGCAATTAATGGACCTAAGTTTGCTATGTCTTTTATTTTCAACAAGTCCACCCTGAATAGACCTGAAGATGTATAAAACTCAAAACCTTTCTTAACAAAAAGCTTAAAGGGGAAACATTCCCCAAACAGCCCTACAAAAACATGCATCCTGGATGAACACACTGCACAGGAGCACTTCATGCTGCAACATTTTGCTCTCAGTCCCATCTTTTCACTGAAAAGATGCTGCTGATGCTGAAACATGACTGCAGAAATGCTGAAAGAAGTTGGAATGTTCTCTGGTGGTTTATTACAAGTAAAGCAACTGCAAATATTCACTTTTAAGTTTTGGGTTTGGTTCTAACGTGCAAAGCTCCGGAGCGGGGGAAGCTTCGCCGCGAAGAAGCGACAGGTAGCAATGCATGTTTAACCCAGTCCCTCAGCTGCTAATTTTCCTATGCAGTTCTTCCACCCTGGCTGATTTCCCCTCAGCAGGGCTCCAAGACTGGTGGCATTTCCAGGCTGTCATTGTTTTCATGTAGGATTCAATCACACACCAACAATTCCAGACTGCACAATTATAGTTGATGGGAGGGAGGGGTTGGGTCTTTTGCAACAAGCCTTCTTTCCCCCAAAGGTTGAAAAGTGGCAGGGAAATGCAGTTTGAAAGTGTGGGGTAGCACTTTCATGCCACATCATCTAATCTCCCTGTGAGGAAATCAGATTGCATGCTCATTAAATAGCCCATAACATCTGATCTCTCAGCAAACAAATCAGGATGAATGCTCAACCACCACGTCATTTGGAAGCATTCTGAGGGTCCTGGCTAAGCAAAGGAAAGTGGCCTCTGCATGCATGTGCATGCAGAATGCAAGCACCCTGCCCCCAAAGCAGTAAACAGGTATAGGTTGGCCTTCACCTCCTTCCCAGTAACTGCAATGTGTTTTGGCCATTTGGGGCAAACCTGAATCAGACCGGGGGATCAAACCTGGTTATCCTGCCTCATTGGCAGAACCCTTGATGGCTTGAAACTCTGTGCGCACCTGTTGATTTCAGTCTTGCAAGTCAGCTCAAAATTGTATTCTTTTGCCCGCTGGGCTTTGAAGATGATGTCCAGCTGCAACTGTTCAAGAGGCAGGAGCATTCCAAATCCATCATTGGGCTGAATTTCTACAAACTTTCAGAAGGAGGCAAAAAAGCATCACTCTCTCAGACAAACTAGCCATAATCCAAATGTTAACCCTCCAGAAAATAACCTACCTAATCTAAACCCTCCCAATTGGGATCCCGCCCCCAACCCAACTCTGTAAGTGGTAGAAAAAAATCACACTCATTTATCTTCTCACAATATAAAAACAAAGACACTGCATGTACTTTTGTCACTTATGGAAAAATCTTTCAATAAAAACATTTTTTTAAAAGAAAGGGAGTAAAAGAGAAAAATAAATGTACAGTATTGAGAATATACCAAAAGGGAAAAAAGCACTATAGATCAAATGGAAACAGGGGAAATGCATTGCCTAACAATGCACTTATCAGGAACAAATATTCATTTGGTCCTAGCCCATGCGTATTGTGATGATCAGGGCTGTGTGTTTGCATATATTCTGAGTGGAGTACAGAAAACCCTAGAGTGCAGTACTGGGAACACAATTATGCTGAAAATCTCCTAGCCTTCATGGCTATAAAATGGTATACTTTGAAAGTGTGGGTGAAACGAACATAGCTCCTTGCCACTTTTCCATAATGTGCAAATCCAGAATGAATTAACATGTTAGAATATATTATGCAACACACACTAAATGATATACATTTGCTTAGTTTGATAATTTGTGCACGTTACAGAACTGAGCTGTTCATGGGACAGATTTTATTCAAAATGAGATATATGCAGCTCTGATAGTAATCATTTGGGTGCAGTTCTCTCCTTCATTACAAAACCTCATGGAATATTTATTGTGTTAGAAACTGAGAAGAAGGTATTTACCTCTGGGAGTTCCACAAATCCAAATTCCTGGGGAAGGATGGCTTTGTTTGTTAGTGTGATTGTTGTTTGGACAGCTTCATAGATAGAGCAAAATCCAAAATCCACTTCAGTTGGTCTGATCTCCAAATCTGAAGTTGTAACGATTGCATGGACCGTAAATTCAACTGGCTTACTCTGAAACAAGAACACAAGTTGTGTTGTGGTGTAATGATTGAATTAGGGCAGAAGAGATTCAGATCCAAATCTCAATTCAAATATGAAGCGCGCTGGGTAACATTGAGTCAACCCAAGTTTATTGTTCCAATAATTTTGTTAAGAGATCTCTCCCCATCCTTGCTATCTTAAGTGCAATTCCTAGAGATCCCTAGACAGAAAGAATTACCATTAAAACAATGTGTCCACCTTGTAGATATGCTCTAAGAGAGATGCATCAAGAGAAACATATACATTAAAAAAATTAAAACTGAAAACATCAGAATGACTTATGGGAAATATTGGGAATGATTATGAAAAGCAGTAGAAGTATGAGATGAGATGATCAGATCTCCCCCGACCTCAGAGCATGGTGAAGTCCCCCCCCCAAAAAAACTTATAATTTGGCATAATATTTGGATTGATTATTGAATAATATGTATAATTTGGAATATACGATGTGGTTTGATTGGATTGTTAAAATGGAAAGTTTAATAAAGATCATATATATATAAAAACCCTGAACACCGGTGCTTTAGGTTACAGTCCTAGACTTTGTATCCCTTCAAGGCACTCCTGCTGGCCTGGGGAGCTCTCCTAGGTTCTGAAGAAAACCATTCTGACCCAATCCCTGCACTTCACGGATGAGGAACATTTTTTAGCTGAGGTGCTACATTCATTTATGGGTAACCTTCAAGGGGTGGGTGGGGGTCAGTGCCAAAGTGGGTGGGGCTGGAGGTAGGGCAAACTGATGTGCCTCTCACCTTCCTACAGTAGGCTACATTCGAGTCATGCCAAACTCAGAAGTTCCTGCATACACATTTTCCCATGCAACACCCAGGCAAGCAAGAAACATTATTATAACTCCAGCCATGCCCTTGAAGAAGGGTACAGAGGTAGGTCAGCAAAGAGGGATGCTCTGGGGACAGTGAGTATAGCCTAAAGTCTTGAGGGTCGGATAGAGAAGCCCCCATCATATGGTGGGCACATTTGGCTTCCAGACCTGAGGCTCCCCACCTCAGCTGTACTTGGTTCTCCGTTTCCTACCACTGATGGATATTATGCTACTCAAAGCATTTCCCTCAGACCTGGACCACACCCAGCAGGCTCTCATCCTGCCTGAGCAGGACACAATCTTCCCTTGTTCTCTAACAACAAGCAGCTGAATCTTGCACCAACCTGATCTGAAACCATGACCATCATTGGGACTTCCAGAACTCTTGTTTTTACATCAAAGTACTTCCTTGCATCTTCTCGAAGAGAGTGCCTGAAACAGCAAAGTATCACATACTCTTTAAAGAGCCAAGCAGAAGGAATCAGACAGAAGGAAATCATTATGAAAGCCTTTTAACATGGCTGACTTTTGTCCTGTTATCATGTAGCCAAACCTTACAAGAAGACGGGGACAGTCCTTGAGAAGCTGTTTGGGGCTTTTTCAGCTCAAACAAAATGAGGTACATTGTGCTTGAAGAATGTCTGCTGAACCTGTGCAAGTAATGCTATCTGGAAATATGCTTCCAGGGGAAATTTTGGCCCTCCAGATGCTGGACTACAACTCTCATCATTCCCAACTATTAGGCGTGCTGGCTGGGGCTGATTGGAATTGGAGTCCAACTACATACATATGGAGGGTCAAAGGTTCCCTAGCCCTACAGTACAGGCTTGAAACTTATTTCACCCAGATAACAAATGCTCATAGAAAAGTTTCACATTAAGTGTTTAGATCATGCAAATGACGTTAATAATTGCCTATCTCTTTCAAAACCTTAAACAACAACTTCCCCCACCCAATACTGCATCAAATCGCTGAATAACAACTGATTCCTGCAATGTAGATAGTGTAAAATCCAGGCTTGTTTCGTGCGACAGTGTATTTTTAAGTACCAATTCCATGTGGGAACTGCAAAGCACATGAAAGGGTCTTGGCCTCTGTTTCTTTGCGTGTAATTCCCATTAATGCTCTCATAAGTGTTTTCGGCTTGCATTACTAAAGGGAGCTGATTATGGGGCCATGTTGTATTTACCAGCGTTTTAAGAAAGTATTAACCGATATATTGCTCTTTTCCTAGCAAAATATTGACGACTATAAATAGGGCTTTAGAAACTTGCTCGATAATCAGTATGCAAGCTTCCTCGGCCCCAGCTGCAGTCAGGAGCACAGATGAGACACCCATCTTGGGCAATCTGTTCCTTTTGACATTGACGTTAATTAATTACCAGCTCTTCTGAGTCAGTATCAATAGGAAGGCAATACCACACAGATACTGAAATAAGAGCAGGCTGCAAGGAGAGTCGTAAAGACCATCTCCGTCTGTCTGATTACCCACCATGGAGAGGGGATGTGTAGGGATTCGCTTGCCAGAGCTTCTTGCCTAGCGCAAGCCTTGTTTGCAATTTTGAGCCAAATTAGTACAAACAATGTATCATTTTTAGAACCCCCATCCTATTTATAATCTCTGGGTCCTATAACACAGAGTGATTTTTCCCATTTTGTCTCCAGGGAGACAGTGTTCTGTCTTGGAGTCTTTGCTTTGAAAAAACGGGTCGCTAGTGAGACGGCACAAGGTCATATAGATTTGGTTTCCCTCCTTTTATAATATCATAAAAAGTGGAGGCAATGCTGTGAAAATGTTGTAGATGTATGGTTTTCAAATTTAAAAAGGAGGAGGTAACCTCAAAATAGATTCCAAAGGGAAAAATTATTTAATGAGTTGCCCAGTATATGTTGACAAAATCTTTGTCTGGAGCAACTGTAATATTGTTAGACTATCAAAATCAAATCAGGGAAAACAATATTCTGTAAGATGATAAAACAATATTTATAAAAGAGAGGGAGATAAACTGAGTAAACAATCAGCATACAATACAAAATTGCCATACTGAGTCATGTGAATACATCTGAAATCCTTTTTTGAAGAAATGATTGGCAACAGATTTATGATTTTCTCCTACTCAGAGCAGACCCACTGAAATTCATGGCCATGACTAACTTGCTCTGAGCAACACTTAGTTGGAGACAACGCTTAGAATATAATAGTTTATGACAACCTATTTTCAAGCCAGCCATTAAATGAACACCTTCAGCTAGCAAATTATGCAATATTCTTGAGAAAAAAGACAAATTTTGCATATCAAAAGGGCATCTTTTAGATTAGAAACCTGCAACAATTATATCAAGTTGTCCTCTTTTGTAGTCAAGCATTGTCACAAAAGCCATTGTATGTTTTTTGTTTTGTTTTTTTTCAGAAGAGAGCAAGGATCCATTCATGAAACTCAGGCTTCTGGTAGAATTTGTCTTCCCAAACAACCCCTGTGAACAAAAGCCCCTCTTTTGGAACCCCTCAGAAGCTTCTCAGGGTTTCCTTCATGAGAAAATTATTGATGGCAGATAAGTTTCTCCAAGCCCATTGGTACTGATCTTTCCCCTATTGCAATGGGCAGCCATGTGGGGAGTGCCAGGCGTGTTTCTAGATCACACATTTAGTTGACATGGTGGTCAGTTGCAACCACAGGTTTGGCATCTGCTCAGAAAATGGATGGATACAAGGACCATATACAAATTGCACATTGATACTGTACTTATAGACACATAAACACAAAGGGAAGCAGGTGTTTACAACTGCACACATTAACACCCAATCAGAAATTCAGCGAAGCAGGGCAGTGATAAAAAAGTATCTGCAAATGAATGACTCTTAGGTGGTGTGGTGTGATGGACACAGGGACATGGAAAACTATCTCACACCTTTGACCCTCTAAATGTGGCTGAATCACAATGCCTATCAGGTCTAGAAAGCATGGCCAGTGGTTGGGAAGTGGTTGGGGATTATGGGTGTTGTAGTTCATCTTTAACATTTTCAACACCAAACTTTAGTAAACCCTCCCTGTAACCCTGCTCTGCCTTCCATGCACCCCATCCCCTTTTATCCGATCTTTGCTTGGTGAACCAGTCAGGGGCTTATTTCATGAGTCAGAACCTCCTTAATCTCATCAAATCTCCTTTGAAGCTTTCCCCCAGCCCCCCCCCCGAAATGCAGATTAACATTTTAAATCCAAGCTGTGTCGCCTCTATCCACTTGACAAAACTATAGCAGTGTTTCACAACATTTGAAGTTTAGGGACTGGAAACTGTCATAATAATGGTAACTCTCTTTCTATAATGGGATAGGAATTTAATTCTGCACAGAGACATGCAGTGTTTGCATTTCTTAAGGCTCTACTGCAAAAAAGTGCTCTGGTAATTTATTCCACCAGAATGCAAATAACAGATGCTGATGCTGCTTTCATCTTGGTCTATGTAGTTCCGTGGTTCTCTAAAGTCTCAGGCAGAATCCTTCCCAACCCTGTGACCTGATGGCCTTTAGCCCAGGGACTGGAAAACTGCAGATAGAAGGACCTTTTCCATGCATAGTCTGAAAAAGAGGCCTTACACTAAATCTGTATGTTGTAAGAACAGAAGTAGAGCCCTGCTGAATCAGGCCGAAGGCCCATCTAATCCTACATCCTGTTCTCACAGTGGTCAACCAGATGTCTCAATGGGAAGTCTGCAAGCAGGAACTGAGTGGAAGAGCCCTCTCCCGTCTTGTAATTCCCAACAACTGGTATTCAGAGGTATTACTGTATTTTTCGCTCTATAAGACACACCAGACCATAAGACGCACCTAGTTTTTGGAGGAGGAAAACAAGAAAAGAAAAAATTCTGAATCTCAGAAGCCAGAACAGCAAGAGGGATCGCTGCGCAGTGAAAGCAGCAATCCCTCTTGCTGTTCTAGCTTCTGTGATAGCTGTGCAGCCTGCATTCACTCCATAAGATGCACACACATTTCCCCTTACTTTTTATGAGGGAAAAAGTGAGTCTTATAGAGCAAAAAAAAACTGTACTTCCTCTGACAGGGGAGGGAGAACAAAGCCATCATAGCTAGTAGCCATCTGATTCTCCTCCCCTGGAACTTACTCCACGGTCCTTTGGGACCCAATGTTGGTGGTATTCATGGACAACTGGTATTCAAAGGCATTACTGCCCCCAACAGTGGCAGCAGAGCATAGCCACCAGGGTGAGTAGACACTGACAGCCTTGTCCTCTATGAATTTGTCTAATACTCTTTTAAAGCCATTCAAGTTGGCAGCCATCACTGCATAGTAGGAATGTAATCCAAGTCAATTTCCTTTCTGGACACTCCTAAATATGTTGGGGGGGGGAGGAAGAGAGGCATGGTGGGAAAGAGCCAATAGACCTTTTAAACTACATGGTAGTCAGAAGTGTATTCCTTAATGTAGGGTAAACCATTCACAATATTTAAATAGCATGCTGCATAGTTCACATCTGTGCTGTTTAAATGCTATTGTTGGATGAACTGGTGATTAATTTTTTCTTACGATTAAGCTGAGCACAGGAAAGTTAATCCCATCTTCCCTTTCCCCAGTATACCTGAAGGAGTGTCTCCACTCCCATCATTTTGCCTGGACACTGACGTCCAGTGCCGAGGGCCTTCTGGCAGTTCCCTCGCTGCGAGAAGTGAGGTTACAGGGAACCAGGCAGAGGGCCTTCTTGGTAGTGGCACTCGCCCTTTGGAACGCCCTCCCACCAGATGTCAAAGAGAAAAACAACTACCAGACTTTTAAAAAACATCTGAAGGCAGCCCTGTTTAGGGGAGCTTTTAATGTTTGACGCACTATTGTATTTTAATATTTTGTTGGAAGCTGCCCAGAGTGGCTGGGGAAACACAGCCAGATGGGTGGGGTATAAATAAGTTCTTGTTGTTGCAAACTCTTAGTTAAGGTCACACAATTATACACTAACAGTACAATCCTATAAGTCCTTGATGGGGGGCACAGACTACCTATTTATTGACTGAGCATTTGTCCTGCATTCATTCTGATTTGCTTACAGGGTGTTTACACATCTTCCCATTAGTCAGTCATTCATCCCACACTCATCAAAGCATTTCCCTATCACTGTGTAATCTTGGTCCTCTCACTGCCACTCAGCCTAACCTGCCTCACCAGGTTGTTGTGAGGCTAAAAGTGGAGAAAGTATCATATATGTTACATTGAGCTCCTTGGAGGAAAGGTAAGATAGAAATGAAATATAGTAACAACAACCTTAAGACACTGGAAGTTGTCTTATATTTGGCCTATCTAGCTTAATATAGTCATACCTCATGTTACGTTTGCTTCATGTTATGTTCTTTCAGGTGACCCGGAAGTACTGGAAAGGGTGACTTCTGGGTTTCGCCGCTTGCACATGTGCAGAAGCGTAAAATGACGTCACGGGCATGCACAGAAGTGGTGAATCGCAACCCGCACGCGCGCAGATGCACCGCTGCGGGTTGCACTCTTTTCATGTTGCGAACGGGCCTCCAGAATGGATCCAATTCGCAACCAGAGGTACCACTGTATTGTCTACACTGAGCAGCAGTAGCTCTCCAGGGTTTCAGGCTAGGAATATTCCCAGCCCTACCTGGAGATGTTGAGGATTAAACAAAGGATCTTCGGTATGCAAACAGATGCTCTACCACTGATCTAGGACCACTGATCTAGAACAACAGTTTGGGACCAGAATATCTGAAGGGCCACCATCTATGGTATGGACCTACCAGTGCACAGAGATATCTCCAGAGGCCCCATAGTGATGTCATGGCTAGGTAACTCCATCCCAAGAGATTTCCACTTGACGCCATCTCTCGTCTCCTTTCAATAACATCTCAGGATAGTTTTATTCTCTCATACCCTGGGTGACCCAATATGAAATTGTCTTGCTGCTACCTTCTGTTCCCATTTCCATGGTCTGCATTGTTCTGAAATTTTTGTAGGCTGCTTTGGGAGCTATAGAAGTGGGATGTCATTAGGGGCCAATGACTGCACCCACATGAAAAAGGCAAATAGATGATGGAAGGATCCCAGGCAGAGCAGGGAAATAAAGATCTCCCAGGATGGGCGACTAGAGGAGGAAATGAAAGCTCCCAGGCTGATTTGTGGGGAAGGTGGAGGCAGGATAAGAATTGTATTTGTGTACTGCTTTGTATTTTAGATACCCTGCTTTGGATTTTCTTCTTTATTTTTTATCTTGCTGCTGTTATAAGAATGTGCATTTCATAATGTATTTGTTATTGTCATAGTTGTATTTCTATAACCATTCAGAATTTTATGTTGTACAGATAGTATGCTAGGTACGGACAAAGGGTGGTTTGTAAAGTTAGTAAATATAAAAATAATAAAGATTAGCATTTAAATAGAATTGAGACACTTGGCCATGGATGGCTGAGGTCTACCTTGGCAGAAACTTCAGCTGCACACTAAAGGATGAATGAGCTTGAATGTAGCCTGTCTTTGGAAGCAGCTCCATGTGGTTGGCAAGTTCCTTGCAAACTTCAAACTTCAACCGCAAGGCACTTTTTGCTCTGCAAAGAGAAGAGGAACATCTGAGTTGGCATGACATTCTCTGGCCACCTCTACTGACAGATCTGACTGTATCAGCTACCATTTCTTCTCGCATTGCACAAATACACAATGATAGCTGAATATGTTAATTTTGGCTTCTCTCAGGCCACATTCACACCCTGCATTTAAAGCACTACTATGATACCACTTTCAACAGTCATGGTTTCTTCCCCCAAAGAATTCTGGGAGCTGTAGTTCAGTCCGGACACTGAGATCCAGCGCCGAGGGCATTCTGGCAGTTCCCTCATTGCGAGAAGTGAGGTTACAGGGAACCAGACAGAGGGCCTTCTCGGTAGTGGCACCCACCCTGTGGAACGCCCTTCCATCAGATGTGAAGGAAATAAGCAGCTATCTTATCTTTAAAAGACATCTGAAGGCAGCCGTGTTTAGATAGGTTTTTAATATTTAATGCTGTATTGTTTTTAACACTCGATTGGGAGCTGCCCAGAGTGGCTGGGGAAACTCAGCCAGATGGGCGGGGTATAAATAATAAATTATTATTTTTATTATTAAGGGTTCTGAGAGTTCTTAGGAGACCCGGTTTCTCCTCATAGAGTTACAATTTCCAGAGTGTTTTAACGTTGGAAAGGGGATGAGCCTATAGCCTATATTTTAAGACAGCAAAAACATCTCATTTAAGGAGCAATTAGCAGGAGAGCATTCGTCCAGTGCAGGATCCTGAACACCATACAAAGAAAACAAAAAATGATTGATATTTGGTTTTAAAAAATATGAAAAGGAGCTCAGGTTTGGGGCTAAGCAACTTGACAGTTTTCTGTTGGGAACACCTCAAAACCTTGGATTTGCATTGTGAGGATGAAGCAAATGGATCTGATAGCAAAGATACTCTGCCACTATACTTATAATCCCTTTCCTGGTAGTGAGTGTTATCTAGACCCAGGAAAGTCTCTTACATAACTTGACGTTTGTCATACTTGTAAGCTGAATTTCTGAGATAGCAGCTTTATTCATTTCCTTCCAACTGTGAAGAATCTCAGTGGGGTCTAATTCTAGTAAGGAGTTTAGGATGTATCCCTTTCCAACAAAAATAGGAAAAAAGGGAAAAGAAAAGAAAAGAAAAAAGAGAAAAATAAATACCATTCAATTGTATTTGCTTGCATTTAACTAGAATGCGAAATAGTGATAAAGAGGAACAAGTTAAAAATAGCAAGACTCAACATCTAGCTAGCAAAATCCATGGATTCCAAAAAAAGGGGAGCCATCAGCAATGGCTGGTCAGGGGAGATGACAGAACCATTTCTAAAAAGCAAAAATTGATCTTCCATGGCCTACAAGTGGGATGGTGCTTGTCTGCCAAGAAACAAAAACCTAAACTTTTTTCTTTTAAAACTTCCATGTGTAGAAGTCCTGTGGAGATAAATGGGAATCTTATATCCCTATGAAACTACAATATAAAAATATGGGCCAAGGGCATATATCAGCTAATCAATTAATTACTTTGTTACCGCCAATAACCAGTATTCACAGAACAGCTAAATAGAATACAAATATCCAGAGCCAGTCTAATTCTGGACGACCTGCCCTGTTTTTAAAAAAATAATAATTTACTTTTAATAGTTTTAATAAATACAGAAAAATGAAAAAGAGAGAGGGATAAGAAGCCCCATCCCCTAACAACAACAACAAAACCTACTTAATTTCTACAAAATTAAAGAACTTGGGTGTAGCCAAATCCTACTCAGAGTAGACCCCCTGAAAGTAATGTACCTAAATTAGTCATCATCATTAACTTCAATGGATCTACTCTGAATAGGATTAGCAATGGATGCAACCCTATTCAGAATAGATCCATTGAAGTTAATGATGATCAGCAACCAGCACAGCTTCCCCATCACTTCCTTTAATATGGACCCCTGAATTGCTTCTGACACATGTGAAGGACCCAGCAAAGGCTAATGTAAATGAGCTGCCTGCCCAAAGCTCTCCTGCTGTTTACATGGGGAAGGAAAGGGTCAGCAGGCCTTTGCCTGCATTTGAGGAGAGAGCAAATAATGATAAGGTGTGCAGAAAAGGCCCGTAATCATGGGGTAGGGCTGGGAGGCTGTGGGGTTGAAGGCTGGCCACCCAAAGGCAAGCCTGGCCACCCAAGGTGACCACCTCTGAGGAAGGCAGGAAACAGACTGCGGTTGAGGAGGACTAAGCCCTGCCTACTTACTACAGCTTTGTGTGCATCGGATGACAGGTGGCGCCAATACCCACTGTGATGGACCTTCATCCCAGCAGAATAAAAGTGTACTTGGGAACACAATCGAGTTCCCAGCTTTAAATAAATAATGGCAGATTAACAAAACCAACAGTGCAATCCTATTCATGTCTGCTCAAACTAAGTTCCATTGAGTTAATTTAGACTTCCTCCCAAGTAAATGTGAATATGATTGCAGCAAATGCCAATAAATGAGGGCAAATTTAAGAATCAGTCAACCTGCAGAAGAACCTGGAAGTAGATGAATTCCTGGGCCACACACCTGCTTTGGATGATGATGCAGTCCTGATACAGCCTGTCATACATGCAGATTTTGAGGTCAACGTTTGGATTGGGCACCCACACCGGCACAGCCACAGAAACAGCAGTGACACTGAAGGACAACTGAACACGAACAGATGCAAAGTTTCAGGGGCAACGCGGTCTTGTATGCTGAAAAAACAATTGCTGCCCCAATTGTTCAGGTTCAAACTCTTCCCCCAAACTCTTGGAAGCCCATATTACATACGAGAGTGGCAGGTATGTTTGCTTAGTCTAGGGATGGGGAATGTTTGTGGCCCTCCAGATATCTTCCTTACCTGACCTTTGGCAACACTGGCTGGGGCTGATGGGAGCTAGAGTGCAACAACATTTGGAAAGCCACAGTTTCCCAAGCAGCCGGTAGAGTGCTTTGAAACTCTTATCAGCTTAGGGAGGAACCACCTTGTTTCAAAAAGCACTCCCTTCAATAGGAACCTGGATAGGGCTGCCCTCTTCTACCTTTTCTCTTCACTCTACTTCTCTTGTGTGTCTTTTTAGTTCCTAAGCCCAAGGGAGTGACCATTTCTTTCCACTTTTGCTGTTGATGCCAGCTCTCTCATTTATCTGAAAAGTGTGGGGGGTGATAAATGAATGAATGAATATTGTATCACTTTGCTCTCACAGGAGGCAGTGATGGCCACCAACTTGGATGGCTTGAGAAGAGGATGGAGGACAAGGCTATCAGTGGCTATGGTTAGAAGCAGTAATGCTTCTGAATACCAGTTGCTGAAAACTGCGGGAGAGCAGAGTGCTATTGTGCTTGAATCTTGCTTGCAGATTTAGCAAAGGCATCTGGCTGGGCACTGTGAGAACAGAATGCTGAACTAGACAGGCTGTTATTCTGATCCAACAGGCTCTTTTTATGTTCTTATGCTCAACTCTCCGAAAAAGCACCATCATCCTAAGAAGGGGCGCTAGTCAGAATTGCCTGCAGACCTTAGGGTGAAAAATACACGTTTGGAGGCAACTCAGGTGACCAAGGGCACTTCCAAATTGCCTGTTTGTTTCACATTCATTCCTATTTGTATGCAGGGAGCTTAGATGATGTTGCATCAAAGCAAGTGTTGCCCTACACTTTTCAGTGCATTTCTCCATCAAAATCTGTCCCAAAAGTCTGATCTTTGTGAGGAAACTTGGTTTGTTGTGAAAGACCTCCCAATAAACTGCAATTGCACAATGTGATTTACTAGTACGAGGTTGAACCCCACATGAAAATAGTAACAGTATGAAAGTGCCCTAACCTGGGGTCCCAGGCCTCTGCCAAACAGCTAATACTGCAGCTGTTTGCCCTGGAGAAGAGGTGGCTGGATGCTTAATGCTTACTCCTTGAAAACCCCTTTTCTTGCTCAGGTTTCTGAATGTGCCTTTGCCACATCAGGGGAAAAGAACACCTGTGGGGACTAGAAGACGATGTTGCAAGGATGGGGGTGTGGGGAATGGTGGGCAGCAGGAGACAAGTTAAACACCTCTTGTGGCAGAAGGTCCCAGTTTGACTCCTGGGCATCTCCAGGCAGGGCTGGGAAAGAATCCTCCATGGAGAGCTCCTGCCAGTCAGTGTTGATAATGTGACAATATATGCCCTGGCTTGATGTAAGACAGCTTCCTATACTGCTCTTTTCACCTGCCACTTCCCTACTGCTAAGCATGTTTTACTGCTATTTGGCAGCAACCCAGCTTCCCAGACCTGCTAGATGCATATGTGGGCCTGTCAGGTGTACACCTCTGGACCTTCCAGAAGAGGGTTTCAAACCCATTTTGTCCTGAGCAAATTCTTCTAGAGCCATGCCTACCCTGGCCACATCCCTCACTAGCCTTGCTTTGCACCCTCCCCTAGTGATTGGCATTCCATGGCTGGAATGTTTCTTTGAAGTGTGATAATCCTTTTTGTTTGCCTAGTGTGTGTCTGGCGAAACCCACCACAGGAATGTGGACTCAGGAAAGTTCCCCATGAGAAAATGTGGCCCTTATGCTGAAAAGCCCTCCATCCATTCCACAGCACATCCTAGTACCAGCACAAAAAGCAAACATAAGACTCAGAGCAATAACTACTCACTGGTTTGCAGTCTGGGTTGTCAAAGGTAATCTTGAAATCAGCCTGCACAGCCCCAGGAACTGCTGGGGTGAACATAATCTGAAGTTTGACAGAGCTGAAGGGTCCGATATCACCTTCAGAAACCTGGATAATAAGCAAAAATGAAGAGTAACGACAGCTCAACTTTCTAAAAATGGTTTGTGGTTATTGCTTACTTTCACTTCCTTTTTATTTTCACTCTGCATCTTTTCTCATCCATGTTTAAGTTGCATACGCACCATACCTTTAAAGCATATTTCCCACCTTCCCAAAGAATCCTAGGAACGCTAGTTTACCCCCCACAGAGCAACAATTCCCAGTACCCTTTACAAGCTACCATTTCCAGGGTTCTTGTGTGGGGGAGTAAATACTCTCCCTAGTGAAATGTGTCTGTCTCCATCATTATTAAGCTTCAGGAGGAATTTGGCTGAAGGACACGGTTTCTGGCATCCCCAAGATCACTGGATATAAGAATGCATTTTGACTGTAACTGCTTTTAAAATGTTTTTTCTTGGTCAAGTTGTTGTGATAACCTTTCTTATTGTGACCTGCTTATTGGCACAGTCCACTATGGGAAAGTACCACTAAAATAAAATAAACTACATGAAGATATCTCATCTAAGGTATTGGAAAGCCTTTACATTCACCAATAAGCTCACAGGGTTATATCCCATGTTAGTCCAACCCAGAGTAGACTCACTGAAGTTAACAGGTGTGACTAATTAGGTCCGTTAATTCAAAATGGTCTACTCTGGGTAGGACTTTGTTAAGCTACAACTACAGTTTCTCTTTCAATGCATTACCTTGCCCACTGTGATCTCAAGTACTTCTTCCCTAGACTGCTGTCCCGGAGGTTTCTCAGCTGAAGGGACTTGTAGGCTTTCCCCAATGATGTTCGTGTCAGAAGCCAGATTATCAAGTTGCTCTAAAAGGTAGACAAATGAGGAAACCCTGTAATATTATTAACCATATTTATTTATTTGTCTCCACCTCCTGCCTGTAAAATCGAACTCAAAGTGGCTTGTTAAAATCAGACATTGAAAACAATTGGAAAAACAAGGGGGGAAACAAAAACCCTGAACTGTTCACCAATAACATTATATAATATGCAGATCCAACTCAACCCCAACTAACTAAAAGAATAGCAGAAAGTGAAGATCCAAATACATGGGAGAAAAAGAGGGCTTTTGCCTGCTGCCTAAAACAGATGGTGCCAGCTGTGCCTCCCTAGAGGGAAAATTCCACTAACAGGAGCAACCACTGAGAAGGGGTACACGAGAATGGCCTCAGATGACAAAAGCAGTGTCAGGGTTGGTTCAGAGTTGGAGAACCTGTGGTTTTCTTGATGCTGTTGGACTACAACTCCCATCATCCCTATGTTCCTGGTCGGGGTTGGGGTTCTGCATGCCTCTTATATAGCATGTGTGGTCCCCCAGATACTGCTAGACTAAAACTCCCACCATCCCTATTAGCCATTTGTGGCAGCAGCTGGTGGGAGTTGGAGTCGAACATCTGGTGGGCCATAGGTTCCTCAACCACTGCTATAAAACAAAACATGACTCTTCAGACAATGATACTAGAACCAACAGCCTCCTGAACTCTGCAAAATTATCTAAAGCATGTTTGCTCCTTCTTGGTGTTTTGTACAGGAAGTTGATGGGATGAGTGATTTCTCTTGGCTATCATAGAATACTCCAGCTGTTCCTTTCTGACTTCTAGAAACTGCTTCCAAAGGGCTGATGCTGCAACACCAAAAGCCCAGTTCCCAGTGTGTACAAAAAGCATAGTTGCAGCGATCTAAGGGGCAAGGAGGTCCCTTTGGCAACCTGTCCCAAGTCATGTAGGGCTGACATCAAAATGCTGCGCTGTCTTTGGTAGCCTATTGGCCACCAATGAAGCCCTCTCAGTAGAGGTGTTATATGGTGTTTGCAGAATGTCTCAGTTAACATTCTAGCATTCATGAACAATAAATGAGAGCGAGCTATTGGGATAGGTGACAGTTACTGTCGCCCCCCCCCCCACATTGCTTTCACCACCGCAAGAGTTATGAGAGATAGTGAGGAAATGAAAAATATATTATAATGGTGTGAAAGTACTGCTTGTCTTCTCCGGGCCTGCAAATGGATTGGGCCCAAAGGGTGAAAGCAGGGGAGGTAAGAGTGGCAAGAAACTGCAGAGGCAGATGTGAAATATATTCGGAGTCAAGAGTGGATTTCATGCTCTTTATTCAGCTCATAGTGGTGAGGAGGAGGAATGGAAGTTCCCCCAGAATGCCTGCTTTATATATATTATTTACACAATGAGCCCCACGTGATTGGCTAATTCCGGGATTCACCTGTAGGCTAATCAGGTTGCGGATTCACTTCCACCTGGAGCTGCATTGGGTGGCTCCTGTGGACCAATCAGACTGCTGCATTCTGGACCCTATTGTTCTAGGACCAATCAGACTGCTGCCTTTTGGATCCTATTCAACTCAGTACATAACAAGATGATTCTAGTCAGAATTGGGCATTCTAATACAGCTGTGTCCAGGACCCTGATGGTCGCTGGAGACTGATTCATTAGGGTGAATGGGGCACTGCCCTGCCAATCACAGTCTGTCCTCAGCCAGACCCCACGTGCCTGCCTTCTTAAAGCCAGTCCATGGGAGTGGCATTGTCCATCACCTTCCTTCCTCTTACTCTCACAATTTTCCCCTAGGAAATCCAGCTGGGAGGAGGCCAAGGACACAATTGGAATTATTACTTGGCTCTGCCTGTCGTTGGTCTTTGCTGTGTCTGTGATTGGATCTGGCTCTGCCTACTGTTGGGTCTCCCTGCCTTCTGCCCTACCAGTCCCAACAGGCACCAGTCGCCACTGCTGTATTGCACTGGCAACTTGTTTTAGCTGTACAGTTCAAAGCCCACAGGCTAGAGTTTTGTTGAAAAGCAGCACAGCAGGACAACTGTGGCACAGGCGGCATTGGATAAGGACAAAAAATGGGGCAGCAAATATTTCCAAACTGAATGGCTTTATTTTCTCCAAAATAAATAAACTTGATGACGCTTTTGAAACATTTAAAAGCTGGGGAGAGAAACTTACGCAATTTATCGTTGTGTCACTTTGTTCATAAAATTGCAGGTTGCAAAAATAAACTTGTCACATGGTTCTCGCTTTTTGAGAGGTGGGTGTTTCAGATAATTTCAAGGAGAACAATGATAAGGATTCTGTATCCGTGGGAAGAAATCCTTGGAGGTTTTGTACTTGAGGGGAAACTGCCATTGCCTGCTCAGGACAGGGTTGCAGGAATACGCACCTTGAGGTGCTCCTGGATAATTCTTTGTCATTAGAGGACCAAGTGACCCCAGAAGGTTGGGAATGCTGTTCTTGGGCTGAAAAGGATTCCCCACTACTGTTTTAGGCCCCTTTCCAAGCTATCATTCTCTCTCCTTGCAGGTCTATGAAGATGGGGGGGGGGGGATCCAAAATCCATAGTAGGGTAATAATGTTATTAGGCAGCTAACCCAAATGTCACAAAATGGCGAGCATGATTTTGATTTCTTCAGAACTCTTGAACAAGCCAAGTTTTGAAGGAAGCTTTTTAAAAACAAACCAGGCACAAATAGTATCTGCAAGAGATTTTTTTCTACTTCTACTTTTACTTACACTCTTGGAATTTACCTTAAATCACTTAAACCAGAAACCTTACCAAAATTGTCAAGCAGAGGGGTGTGGTGAATAACCTCTTCAGAGCGGTTAAGAGAAACCGTTTCCTTGTCACCAGTGAAGCGCCCCATACTAAAGTTGCTGTCTTTCTTATTCCCAGTTGTTGTTTCGACCACAGGGGCACAAACCTAATTGGGAGATATACAAAAAGCTCTCGGGTTTATGAATTCCAATTATTTTCAGATGGACTAAGATTTGATTTGATTTATCGTATTTATATCCTGCTTTTCATTCAGATAAATCTCAAAGCCGATTACAAACAATAAATAACAGTAACATAATAGAACATCACAAATGCAGCATAAATCAAATAAAAATAATGAACAAATGATCAGTAAGCTTTATGGTTGAGTAGGGATTTGAACCCTGGTCTCACCAGCTTCTAGTCTGACTCTCTAACCATTACACCACACTGACTCCCAACACAGTATCTGATCAGTCTGGCCTCCATATAGGGCTATTTCCTGGACAGCTACTCAGCCTTTTGATTCTGAAGGAAAAAAATTATCAGTAGCCACAGAACAGGACCATCCACATAAGAACACCAGAAAAACCTGCTTGATCAGGCCAGTGGCCAGTGACTCATCTAGTCCAACATCCTGTTCTCACACTGGCCAAGCAGACATCTGGCCAAGCAGGAGTGGCCAACTCCCCAGAGACTGCGATCTGCTCACAGTTAAAGACTGGAAGTGATCTACCCCCTTTTTGATCTACCACAGACATCCAATGATGTTACCTGTTGGATGTGCCTGTCTTATGGAAAATATGCAAGCAGGACTTGAGCACAGCAGCACTTTCCCCACTTGCGATTCCCAGAGACAGGCTGCCTCTAACATAGGGGGGTGGAACACAGTCATCATGATAAGAGATTGAAAAATAGATAAGAGATAAGTTAAGAGATAATATAGACAAGAGATAGATAACAGATAAGCAAGGAAAATGATAATATAAAAGATAAGAGATAAGAATATATAAGAGATAAGAGAGATGAGAGATAAGAGGTATGTAAGCTATATATGATAGAAGATGAGATATAAAAGATAAGAGGCAGGTATGTAAAGAGGCAGGCAGGTGGGGACTGGCTGACGAAGACTGAGCTTCGTAGGGCAGCCTCCACAGAGTATATGAAAGGAAATGTCAGTGCTATATAAAACCTTGCCTTTTGTATCATCAGTTCCAGGGCCATTTCCCCTGAAACACTGCACCATATATTGCATAAAACCAGGGTATTTTTTGGAGGGGAGAGGGGAGACAAATACTCTTGAACAACATAATAGTCAGGAAACTCAGGAGGAATATATGGTCAACGAGCAGAAGCAGCCACTGACCTCAGTTTGCTGCCATACTAGAGTAAAGTAAACTGCCCTAATCTCTGAATGGCACAAATGGGGAATTTAGGAGTCTCAGTTTAGAGAAATTTTTCATTTGTTCCAAAATGAAAGAGAGCTCATAGTGCTCATAATGATCAAGGGGCTTGATGTTTATGGTTGTGGTAACTGCCTGCTCTCTGCTCCATTTAAGTTAGTCATCAAAGCGTTCACTGGCTTATCCCAAAAAAGGTTCCTGGGAAAAACACACACCTTGATTTGATAAAACAGTAACAAACAAGGCATGTGCAGTTTGGGACAGAGAAATTTGTTCATTTCAGTTTCTCATTTTTGCAATTCAGTTCAGCTGCCCCCATTTCCTGAGTTTGCTAAAAAAAAAATTAACGTTCGCACAAAGTTTGTATGCATTTGCTACATACAAGCAATTTTTGCAGACCAATTCCCTCAACATAATGTGGTTTTGTACATCATTTTCCATAATATAAGCATTTTTGTGCTTTTTTGTAAACATTTTTCGGTTGGGCGGATGCACCAAAAATTGAAAGCAGTGCAAATTTTCAAGCGATAACTGCATTTCACTTTGATGAATGGTTCAGGAAGTTTGGTATGTTTCTATTAAAATGCAATCAAAATATGTTTCTCCTCTATCCCTATATTCAGTCTGTACCCCACCCCATCCCACAATAAATCTTATCAGAATGCTTTCTTTCTTTCCTTAATAGTCTTGCCTGAAAAGCAATCATTAATTCTGCTTTAAGTTTTCATATTTCTAGTAGCAACTTTAGGCTGGGGAGAAATGACATCACTGGGCTAGACTCTTGGATCCTATTAGGAAGCCAATCCAGAGCAAAAGGAATAGAGAAGAAACTCTGAATTGCAAACTCATCAGGAAAGGATTCCTGCTTCCAAGCAGGCTTAAGGGAAATGACAATCAGATCTCTCTGGGAAAGGAGCACCTATCAATGACTAGTTTGAGATATGGTGATCTATGTCGCTTAGAGCTCTCAACTGAGGAAGGCTTACAAAGACTGCTTTTTCGATGGAAGGTGGTGCAGTCACAGTATGTTGCACCATTGCAGTGTGTGTAGTGTCAGCTGCTTTGCGGAGCTGGAATCTTGTTCCCAAGGCGCCACAGTTCGTCAAGGTGATGGTCCGTGAAATTGTCTCTCCCACCACATGAGTGCCAAAGTCAATGAGCTCTTTATCTAGTGCCAGCTGAAAAGAGAGGGAGAGAGGGAGGAAACATAATTACTACTGTCCTAGATAGGCAGTAATGTCAGTTAAATGAACGGCTACCATTTCAAGCACAAGACCTTAAAATCCTTATTGCCGCTTCAAAAGGCAATGTCACAGTGGGATCTTTTCCCCTTGACTGTTGCATGGAAGCTGCAGCAGATTTATAAATCAATGATTTTTGTATTATTTTTTTACAAAAAGAAAAATGAAATCAAATTATAAAGAATGTAAATCATTAAAAAAAAACACCCAACTAAATACTACAGATTGCACTCAGTGTTCATCCTACTCAGAGCCAGGATTAAGGCCCATTAAATTCAGCGAGTCTACTCTGAGAAGGACTTACAAGGATAGAACCCAACATCTCTCATATACAATTGGGTTAATACTAAATCTTGATAAAAGCACAAGTCAAAGTTTAATCTCTAAATTAAATCAATGCTTCTACTAGGTACATCAAGTTAGAGGAGGCTTTTCTATGTAAATGAAAAACTCACCGAATCATTTATCAAATATGAATATTAACACTCTATCACCCACTGAGGTTACAGGACCCCTCTAGTATGATGAACCCATCCTGCACTAATTACTTCTACATTCCACAACTGTACATTCATACAAATGTTTCTATCCATTTGGTGAGTATAGGACAGAATATTACAGCCCCTTCCACGGTACAGTAAAGATAATGCTTTTTTATCAACTTTGTATTTGGATATCAGGTCTGCTACTTGTCCCCAATACTTCATCCTCCGAGCTGCTGCCTCAGTGATACGCCTTCTGGAATGGGGCATTAACTATATTCATAATTCAGCTATTTTAGTATTTAGGCATGTTTGTTGTGCTGCTCAGTTTTGACATTTAGTGACAAATAAGAGATCCAGCTAACCAATTTATTAAGCAATTCATTTCCTGCCAATTTGCTGCTAAGTCAGGGGGCACATTTCTAAACTTGGCAATGCTGATTGCCATGGAGAGCCAGCAAGAAGTGATTCTCGCCCAAGCGTTGAATACTTGTCATGGTTTATTTGATGGGAAAGAAATTATTTATGAAACATCCCTGATACGGGAAACACACACACACACACACCACACAAAATCCTAAATGCATAAGGAGAGCCCTGCTGGATTAGGACAACCCTTTTCTCAGTGGCCATTTGCTAACATTGTCCTCTGAGATGGCTGTCTAACTGCAAACTCTTGAATAGTCCTGAGGTCCTTCTGTGGTCAGAAAGTAGCACAGAACACATTTACACTGGAATACACATCAGACTGATCCTATTAACTTGAGGCCTTGGGTGCAGTGATGCACTAACAGGCTTGTCTTTGGGACAGAGGTCCACTCAGCAAAACTAGTAGGAAGGCTCAGAATTGAGGCGTGTTTGCGGAAGGAACAAGCAGCAATGCACTACATAGACTCAGCCTAACCTACCTCACAGGGTTATTACAGAGATTAAAATGGGGTGGAGTAGAAACATGTGACCACTTTGAGCTCCTTGCCCCTTTGCTGGTTTCCCACAATTTGCCTTTGAAGAATTAAAATGCTGCTACCTTGCAATGCCTTGATAGCAAGCACATGTTGTGGAACTAATCATGTCCTTGGTTGTACAAAGAGCTTGTTTAAGCATCTATGTTTAATAAGAGCGACTGTCCTTGATGGAAATGTGCGTCCGATGCCTAAAAATAATGCGTTGACGAATTTCCCCTCGAATAGCTGGCTTGATAAAATTCTCGAAAGGCTCCCAACAATGTATCAGCAATAAATAAATAAACAAACAAAAGGTTCATAAACTTTTATTGCAAGCTGTTGGTTAGATTTCAAGATGCTGTTGTTTTCCACTGCACAGCTAATTTTAGGAACAAATTCTCTGAAGTTGTTGTCTTTGAGCATTATACTCGAGTGCACTTTTAAATGGAACCACCTACATGTGTTTTTGCAGCACTGGCACCTGTAGTCTTAAAAAGAAAAAAACACTATAGCAATACGTATGATTTAAAATTTAAAACAGAACTTCTGTGTGTTTGGGACCACCCTGTTCTCTGCAGTTTTTCCAAGGCTTTCCTCCAAGTGGTGCTATGCAAAGCAGGTCCCTTTCAGTAATGGCACCAATTGTGTGGAATGTCAGGTTTTACAACATACTCCTTTCACTGTCAGGTCAAGAGTGGTTTTCCCTGCTCTGAAGGCTTTAAAGTCAATTCTTTTCAGGCCCTTTTCAAGGAAGACAGCTTGAATATGAGTGGAGGAAGACTCCAGTCAAATGAAGTCAAACACTGGTGAGGACTCATCATCGAGCCAACCTAGTGGCAGTGAAGGCAGAAAAGAAGGCATACTTTGCTGCCTCCATTGCATCCTCGCTGTGCTGTTCAGCAGAGCTTTTCCAGGTAGTGTGGGTCCTTTTAAAGTCTGGCCCAAAAGAGGTGACAAAACCAACAGTAGTTTGCTGTGACTTGTTTGCTGAGCATTTTGAGGATAAAATCAATTGCATCTGCTTGTACCTTGACTCCACTCTTAAAGCAGATAGTCTAGTCATGTTGGATGAAGTTAAACAATACGGCTTGAGGATGCGGACAAGGTGCTTGGATTGGTCAGAGCAACCACTTGCGCTCTGGACCATTGCCCCTCTTGGTTGATAAAACTAGCAGGGAAGGGACAGCCAGATGGATGAGGGAGGTGATTAATGCCTTCTAGCAAGAGTGGGTGATACCTGCCTGCTTGAAGGAGGCAGTGGTAAAAGCACTCTTCAGGAAACCCTCCCTGGATTCAGAAAACCTAAGTACCATATTTTTCCGTGTATAAGACTAGGTTTTTTCCCTTTAAAATGTCAAAAGTTAGGGGGCGTCTTATACACGGGGCCATCTCCCCCCATTTTCTTAAATCTGAGTCCTCCAAAACAGGGGGCATCTTATACATGGGAGCCTCATATAGACGGAAAAATACGGTAATTACCAGCCAGTTGCCAGTCTCTCATTCTTGGACAAGGTTCTTGAGCGGTTAAGTCTGATTAGCATAGGCGCCGACTCCATGGGGCCTGAGGGGGCCCGAGCCCCCTCAAAAATTCGTTTGGGGGGGCTCCACCCCCCCAATAATTTAAGAAAATTATTAGTTATATTATGCTTTGTAAAATCACAAAATTATGTTGGTATTTTTTATTTTCCTTGTTTGACGATAGTTACCTTTTAAAATACATTCAGTAATGAGTTAAAACAAAGCCACTCCCGATCTAGAGAGGGGGTGGGGTTGCGGGCTCTCGACCCATCAACAATCTCGTGGGGCTGGCGTCAGCCCCGCGAGAAGCTGGGATTCCCCCTAGCTCATTAATATTCACCGCCCACAGCGGCAGCCAATCGGCTGCCGCAAAGGGCGGGCCCTCACAGGTTCACTTAAGGTCGGGGCAGCCCAGGGCTCGCCCCTTTCGTTCCCCCAGCAGCAGCGGTTTGGAGGTCTTGGGCCCCCCCAATATTTTTTATAAGTCGGTATGGGCCCCCGCCCCTCCCCCCAATATTTTTTATAAGTCGGCGCCCCTGCTGATTAGTGAGGGGTTAATGCCATAGAGTAAGCTGTCCTCCCAGGCCTCTGTCTACCTGAGAAGCTCAAAACCTAAAGAGGTATGAGCTGGTTGCTCCAAGCTCTGACAATATGGCTCTAACAAGCCTCTCTTGAGTCCCTGTACCAATAATTTAAGAACTTTCACCACTGTAACTAAGCCAGGTTTTAATGCCTGTGCAACTTTTTCTTTATGGAAAAAGCACATGAATCTGACCTTTGAAGAGTTCATAAGCAGAACATTTTTAAAAGGTGTGACCTTTCCCTATGCTAGTGGAAGAGGGGAACTTTGGTAGGAACTGAGAAGAGCATATTTTAAAGGTCTAACAGCCTACATTTCCATGCTTTCCTATGTTTCATATTTTGTGATTTTAAATATCTGCTGGGGTTTTCTCACTAAAGAGTACTTGCCCCAAACCTGGATCTTGGCATCGAGGAAATTCTCCTTTTATGCTTCCCCCCCCCCCACCTTGCCACCAACACTTGCTTCAACAGAGGTGGTGGTGAACTGAGGCCTTCTGAGCTTCTGTCTCCTGTCCACCTCTCCTATGCTCCACCCTCTTCGTTTCAGAACTAGAGACTCTTAAAGAGCCAAACCTATCAGCTGAAAATGGGCACTTCTCTGATACTCCATGGTCTCCCACTTGGAACACTCTCCATACCAACAGACTGGTGTGTGTAGGAGTGCCAAGGCTCCTCTCATTGTAGCTATGGAGACAACAGCTGTTCCCGCTTTGGAGTGCTAGTATGCTGACCTGATTAGAGTTACAAGGCAGCAGCTTACTTAAAGGAAGCTAATAAGGGGAGGGGGGTGGAGCCAAGCATTCTGGAATGCAAGCCTCAGACTTCAGGAAATCACACCAGGAGAGGGTGAGCAACTGGTGGGCAGCCCCTGGACAGAGCACCCAAGTGTTCCAGTGGCCACTTCATCCCCTCCTGAAGCTCAGTGACGGTGGTGCTCTACAACCCTGTGGTCACCACCAGCTCAGCCACAGCCAGGGCTTGGGACTGGTCTAATTCTTCTTAAGGCCAGATATATCTCCTCCCTACTTAAGTTGGGACGTGGGTGGCGCTGTGGGTTAAACCACAGAGCCTAGGACTTGCCGATCAGAAGGTCGGCGGTTCAAATCCCTGCAACAGGGTGAGCTCCCATTGCTTGGTCCCAGCTCCTGCCAACCTAGCAGTTCGAAAGCACGTCAAAGTGCAAGTAGATAAATAGGTACCGCTCCGGTGGGAAGGTAAACGGCATTTCCGTGTGCTGTTCTGGTTCGCCAGAAGCGGCTTAGTCATGCTGACCACATGACCCGGAAGCTGGACGCCGGCTCCCTCGGCCAGTAAAGCAATATGAGCGCCGCAACCCCAGAGTCGGCCACGACTGGACCTAATGGTCAGGAGTCCCTTTACCTTTACCTTACTTAAGTTAGATGAAATTTTGAATTCTTGCACCAAGGAAACAACTTGCTCCAATAAAGCTTAACAGCAGATTGAGCCTTTTTAAGACTATGCCCCCACACTACCACTATGCCCCCACACTACCTTTCCTGGGCTCTGCCCCCCACTTTGTGGATAACTTTAGGTTCTTAGTGGGCCAGCCCTCTGGTTGGAAGATGTGCACCCCTCCTCTGTCCCAAAACCTCTTGCTTGTTGTGCTTCCTGCACCTCAGGACGGGGTCCTGTGAGGGGACATTCAGCTCCTCGGAGGAAGGTGCCAATGAATGAACTGCCTCTGCCAGTCTTCACTCTGGCTCCGCCTACTGTTGGCTGTCTTCTGCCCTAACAGTACCAGTAGCTACCAACCTTTGCTGCAACTGGATAATGAATTTAAGGTACTTGGAACACCTGTAAAGTGCTATACAGAATGTTAAGCGTTGCTTTTACTACTTCAGCATGTTATAACTGTGCACAACAGGCAGGTCACAAGTGACTTGGGTTGCAGTTCCACAGAAAAGTAATCAAAACACATGCAGAAATTGTGTTTACTCTAGAATAAATGGTGTGTGGATTTGCTGCATTAAAAAGGAGAGAATGCAACCAGTTTCCCTCCCTCTACTTGCTAATATATTTACTTTCATTCCTATTTCCTGAAACAGGGCTGTCTCATCCAAAGATTCAAGGATTGGTATTGGACTCACCACACACTTCTTGGTTGAACACTTGAGTGGGATTGAGAAGGAGCCAATCTGAGATAAAAATGTGACTTCTCCTTCAAGATCCTGGTTTATCTAAAAAGGAAACAAAAATTGCTCTTCAGAATCTAGTTCTACCTGTCAGTAAATTAAGCATTGCTTTAGACTATTTAATGAGTTAATACAAAGTGTGCAACATTTTGCAGGATAACAGCAAGTATTACAGTCTTTCCATATATAGCCCTAGCTCTGGAATTAAGGCAGACTCACCCAGCACTATTACTGTGATATTTTTTTTTTTTAAATCAGTCCTATTTGCATAAGCTTTTAACCATAATTAGTATCAACTGTCCACCAGCACTTCTTATTGGCAACTGTGCTATTGTTTACTTACACACTGTTTAATTGGGCTGTTTTTTAAAATTGCTATTACTTCATACTGTTTTATATCTATTATGCAAGTCAATTTGAAAGCTGAATTAGTAGGTATACAACCATGGTGAAGAACTTCAGGTCTGGAGGCAGAATGTGGTCCTTCAAGCCTCCCTAACTGGCCCTCAAAAGTCTCACCTAGCCACACACCCTTTCCCCGGGCAACACCCCCTCTCTGGCCCTGCTTCATGCCACCTAGTGCTTTTGCCTGGCTGGTACGTGATTTGCTCCTTGCTTGGTTTTAAATAAAAACACTGAAGGTCAAACTAGACTCACATTTAAACTCTTATCATCCCACAGTAGCCCTGATTGAATCCTTGCTGTTTGCATTACACCAATGGAAACTTTTCCCGCCAATGGAAGTTTTTCTTCTAATGCAAATTGCAGGCATGCCGCCCCTGTCCCACCCAGGTTGGAACATCTGCTTAAACAAAAGGGTTAAAGCCCCCTAACTTCTGTGTGAGGGTTCTAATCCCAAACAAGACTCCTACATCTGCTAATCTGTGTAGTATCGTGGGTACATCCAATAGGTGTACATGGGAAAGTAGGGCATGTAACATTGTGAATGGACACTGCCACTGCTGGTTGGCTATGGCTGAAAGTCTAGCCACCCCTGCCTTAGGTGTCTATTAAAGCGAACAGGAGGAAGCATTTGCTCTTGTAGACTGTCACCAGCCAGAAAGCATTTCAGCAAGTCCATGGTCCCTCTTTAGATGCATTTATGGGAGGGACTGCACTTCAGTGGTACAGGGGCTGCTTTGCATGCAGTAAGTTTCAGGTTCAGTCTCTCCCCCCCCCCCATTTTTAAAAATATCACTTTTTATTTGCAAACTAAACAGGAGAAAAAGAAGAAATAAATTTAAAAATAAACTCCATTGCCAGCTGACATTAGTAACAATATTCCATCAATCCTGATTTAAATGTATGAATATGGGTTGCCTGTAAAAGTATCTGAATGAAACAGATGATTACGAACCACACAATCAAATGTAGAATGTTGAGATCTTCAAATCACTGGTGGGTGTTTCTCCTTCCAACCTTACAGGATTCTCAGAACTGTTGTCCATCTGTTAGTCCCCACTCCACAAGAATATCATTTAAGAGCTTGTGAACATTCACAAATGTCAAGGATTTATCCAAGACATTGATGTGAGCAGTAATTTCTGATCAGAACGAAAACTCTGCAGCAATTTCAGTGCTCCATCAGCAACACCCGTCTGAACTGTCTGAATTCCTTCCTATGGAGGTGCTGTGGAGTCCAGTATGCCCCCAACATAAACCTTTGTTGGCTCAATCTCCATTTTAAATCTAAAGAAATGCTGCACACCAATGATAAAGCAACATTCCATTGATTTACCTTGCAGTACCTGGAATCCTGAAGGGCTACAGTCATTCAGAGTGGCCAACACTGGGGCAGAAAAATACTCTGCCCTGGGGGGAAAACAGCTTTCTACACTCCTAATTTTTCCTCAGTTCAAGAAGGAAGCATTTCAAAATGTCAGCTCTCTATGACTGGTACAGTTATAAAACAGAATGATGGAAATTCACGGTTTGCAAAAAGCAGATCAACCTTGTGTGACTCTTCACTTAATCCTTTTGCTATCATGAAATTTGCAAATGCCATTTAATCAGGATGACTGCATGGCACGCCTACCATAGGTTTAAAGGTCACCCCTACTTCGCAAGACATTCCAGAAGACATTGGGCCTGGAGGATCAAAGCTGCAGTGGGAAATGAAAGACAGAATTAGATGACCATTTGAATGAGTTATTTGTGCTGTTCTTGTAACAGCAGCAAGCAAAATATGTGACTAAAATCATTTTAATCAATCAAGGTTTTTTTGAAATGAATCAGCTGTCATTTTCCAAATTAACTGACAGGTCTTTAAAATTCGCATATATTTTGAAAATTACTGAAACTTCAGTACAGAGGCCTTTCCGAGACCTACTTTAATACATTTGCTCTTTGAGAGATTATTATTCACTGTTCAAAGGGAACAACAGGTTTAATGGTTTATTTTACAATCCTTATTAAAATAAAAGAGAAATAGTCTTAAAAATAAGTTAGGGACAGGTGAATCTGTCCATTTCAGTTTATCATTTTTCCACTCTCAAATTCAGTTCCCCATATTTCAACACCTGTTTGCATTTATTTTTAAAATCTCATTAAAATTATCAGTAAATTTCTCCTAATAAAAACATTTTTTCTAGACAACTTTTCCTAATAGAATGTATTTTGCATGCTATTTTCCCTAATATATACATTTTATGCACACTTTACCCTACACACATCACTGGGCTGAAGAACCGCTCTGCAATTTTCAAAAGATGTATGTGTTTTACTTCACATCATGGGTGGTTGTTCTCAAAAAAATCCTGGCTACATTCAGATATATTTCTTATCAGTATCAATCTCATATGGATATCTATCTGGCCATCTGGAAGTCTCATATTAATCTATATGCTTAATTTAAGATTCATGAACAGATAGGATGATCACTGTTATTCACGATGTGAACTGACGGTGGTCTATTATAATATTATTAGTAGTATTCTTGATAGTATTTTTATGTATCATTATTATTATGTTTTTTTTCTCTTCTCCTTCTTTAATTTTATTTCATCTTTTTCTTTTTTTCTTGTTAAATTTAAATAAATAAGCAAACCAAAAGCGGTAAGCCAAGTACAAACCATGGCTACAAATTATGATTTCTTTGGAACAAAACAAACCATAATCCCTGATTCAAGCATAACACTAAACCAGGGTTCTTTTTTTTCCTGGGGGTTTTTGAGGCAGGGACACAAAGTAGGCAAAACTAGCTTTATACACCATTAACTATGGGTCACATGCAGTGGTGGTATGCAACATACATTGGACTCTTGATTCTATACATTTCAAGTATTTATCATTATTATTGCCCTGAATTTGATATTTGATAATTAACACACCGGTCTAACAGTGCTGTGCACCTTTAGCATAAGAAGAGAGAGCTCTGTCACATGACACATAACCACTGTAACTATTTTTAAGCAAGTGAAGGTAGAGTTTCCTGCTTCCAGGGTGGGTGGGGGGAATAATCCAGCCTGGCAAGCCAATCCCTGATTGGGACTCTTAAAAGGATGACATGAAAGTAAGATGTCAAGTTGCCATTTGATTTACAGCATAATTTCTGAACACTTGGCTAAAACCGGTCACTGTAATAAGCTGCTAATTTACAGCTTTCAACTTGAGATGAGAGTATTAGAGAGCCCAAGTTCAATCCACACAGATCTTTTCTTTCCAAGAGCCACCCCTAGCAGCAAATCTGCTGCAGCATGTAATCTTTGTCGAGAAGAGGATGTAGAGTCGAAAATGCTACCCACGTGCTTGCTTAATATGTGCCGACACAGGAATAAAGTTGTGCTTTCACCATATGAATTTGCTAATCAACATTATGTTCTTAAGTATCAGGTACCAAAGGAAATAAATCAAGCTTCATGAATGGTACCCTGTAAAACAGGAATTGGCAACATGCACCCCATTGTAGTTGGACTGGAACGCCCATCATTCCTGTTCATTGGTCATGCTGGCTGAAATTGATGGTAGTTATAATCCAACCACTTCTGGAGGGTTGCGGGTTCCGCATCCCTGATTAAAATACTATCCTAAACATGTTTGTTCAGAAGTAAATTCTGGGCTTCTTCCGTAGAACAATGCAAGGGGCCCCTGTGTCTCTCCAGGTGTGGCTGGACTCCAACTGCCACCATCCCTGGCCACTGGCCATGACTGCTGGGAGTTGCAGTTCAGCAACATCTGGGGACCGAAGGTTCCTCACATACAATGACCAGGGACTTGTGGCTCTACAGGTGTTGCTGGACTCTAGCTCCTAGCATATCTGGCTACTGGACATGCTACTAAGGCTGATGGGAGTTGGGTCCCATAACATCTTGGGGAGGAAGGGCCAAAACTTCTTCCATCTCTGTCACAGGAGATGACAAGGAGAAGCTAGGACCCAGGGAACCCACAGACTATGAGAACTGTTGACCAACCATATGGTGTTGGCCTACCACTCCTGAATCCCATTAGCCTTGACTATTGGCCATGCTGATGAGAGATGTGGTTCAGCAACACTTGGAGGACCAAAGGTTCCCCACTTCTGCAGTAGTGGAAAATCCTGTTTCTTTACTTCTTTACTACCATGGTCATTTGCTGCATTGCTGGCCTTCAGAAAAGTTAGCAGCGGCTGAAGCATCCGACTGGGAAGCTGTAAGGTCTAATAAGTGCCACTGCTCATTTTCTTTTCCACCTCCCCTGCACCCCCAGTCCCAGAAGAAGCAAAAATCCAACCAAATGTACTTACTGAACTGTAAAAAAATCCTTGAGGTGTTCACTGACTCCCACCAGCTTGCAGTAGTTAATGCTATAGAAAGCATTGATCAAAATCATCTTCTTTTTATAGGTTTTACCAATGTCAAAGTCCTGGAAAGAATTAAAACATGTGGTATTCTAACACACTAAGAGATTTTGTGGTGGATAGAAATGTCATTGACTGTGATTGGCTGAGCTGCCCTCATATCACACAAGAGTCAGGGCAATCAAAAGGCTTTCTTGCTGCCATTGGTTGAGTTCTATTGAACTTACTTCTGAGTAGGCATGTATAGGATTGTATTGTTGATTATAAATTGTTCTTTTGATTCCAACAGGGATTAATTTGGCAGTGTACTTTTATTTTTAAAAACAATTGTAATACAAAAGCTAACGAACGGGAGGTAGCATGCACCATCTTAGAAAAAGCATTCCCCTTTTTTCACACACAAGGGAACACCCCTTCTAAGACTGCCTACAATGGTGGCTAACTTGTGGCCCTCCAGGTGCTGTTAGACTCTAACTGCCATCAGCTCTAGCCAGCAGAGCCAATGGTCACGGATGATAGAAGTGGTGGTTCAACAATACCTAGAAGGCCATAGGTTCACCATCCTTGTGTTATAGTGCAAACCTGTGAATATTTATTTAAATAAAGTTCCATAGTAATCAATGGTGCTTACTCCCAGGTATGGAATTGCAGCCGTAATTCATAGTTCCATTAAACAGGGTCATTCTGCAATTGATTAATCCATGAAATACATCAATTACAAGCAACCTGATTGGCTAAAAAAATCAGTTAGGCTCAAGATCTATTTAAAATTTATTTTTAAATACATGAACAGCCATAGGTCAGGGTGGAGGAACCTATGACTTTCCAGGTGTTGTTGGATTGCAATTCCCACCAACATGGCCAATACGCAGGGTTCATGGGATATGTAGTCCAGCAACATCTGGAGAGGCATATGCTTCCTATCTCTGGAATGAACCTAAAAAAGAATGCACAATATGTTTCAATATGTTGTAAGTGTCTTAAATATCTTTGAGTCAATCTGTTGCATACCTTTTGAAATATCAGAGCCTTATGTTTTCCCTTTCTTTAAGTAAGATGCTGTGTGTGTGTGTGTGTGTGTGTGTGTGTGTGTGTGTGTAGACATTGCTGCACACAAATAAAGAAATATGCATGCAGCATGGAAAACTATTCCTATGTGATATTGATTAATCAACTAAGATTTTTTAGATGAATGGATGAAGAATTGGAGAGTAAGTACAGTCTAGTTCAGTGTTTCCCAACCTTGTGCCTCCAGATGTTTTTGGCCTACAACTCCCATCATCCCTAGCTAGCAAGACCAGTGGTCAGGGATGATGGGAGTTGTAGGCCAAAAACATCTGGAGGCACAAGGTTGGGAAACACTGGTCTAGTTGTTGCAGTGCTGGACTAAATCCCCCACTCAACCATGATGTTCATTGTTTGACCATGAGTCAGTGTCTCACTTTTTCTTCCCCTGCCTTCAGTCTCACCTACCTCAAAGGGTTGTTGCAGGGATAAAATGGACCGTGTACACTGCTCTGAAATCAATGGAGGAAGGGTGGGATGGAAACATAATCATCATCATTTTATGAAACTTGAACTTTGCCAGAGTAGGAAATCCTGTTTTGTGCATATTGCAACAGTATGTATTAAAGCCACCAGAAGTCAATGGGCCATTTCTATTCTTTCCAGAGCTGATTTTTTTAAAAACACACACACACACACACACACACAAAAAAAAAAAAACCACGCCTAGCCCTGATCTATCCCCCACCCCCACGGAAACCCCATACTAACCTTAAAGTGAATGAGGCTTGGCTTGCTATAGAAAGGACACCCCCTAAATTCAAGTCCACAGACTTTATGTTTGCGAATAATTCCACTATGCAGCTTCTCCAAGTTTTGAGAAAATATCTCCTTTTCCAGTTTAGATGCACCAACAGGTTTGGAGTCTAAACCGACATCTGGCATCTGAACAGTGTGAAACCATAGTGGAGAGGAGATATATGATTAGGTTATTTTAAAAATGGGAATATTCCCCCCCCCCTTTTGTCTTTTTTGCTAAGTCTATTCATTATTTGCAGGGCTTTAGTTAACAGTTGCAGAGAGGCCCACAGCACTGGGAAGAGAAGGTTAAACTCATTCCCTAAAATTGCTAATTGTCCCATTGGGTGAAACATACAGGAGCCCAGCCTCTCGCCCACTCCAGCTTCCATGATTCCAATACTATGATTGTGAACTTAGAAAATGATGTGGAAAGCATTAGGAATTCAAATTGTGAGAAGAATTTCTGTCATTATTATTATTTTTAATTAAATGTGACAAATCTTCCTGGCTGATCTTCTGGATCACATAATGGCCTTGTTTGCACACCAGAGTACAGCATAGAAACAAAACTACAATCCCTGGTTCAGACATACCACTAGGGGCAGAATTCAACAGTGTACCCTTCTGATTGATCCATCAATGAAACCATGAAGAGGAACAATTCCCCTCCTCCCCTGTAGCCTTTTTGGGGTTACTACAACCCCTCCATCATGGAGGGGGGCAAAGGGGGGATCCCTGTTGCATAAGCAAAAGCCGTTGCATGAGCTTCTGCTGATAGTACTCATTAGCTAAATACCGTCCTAAATCAGGGATTGTGATATGTTCCATCCATACACTACTGAGGAGACACATTTTCAAAAGGCCCTATCATTGTAAACCACTATAAACTATGGTTTGCCACAATGTGCAAACTGGGCCAGAGTTTGGCCCACAGTTGTCTCCCAAAAGCCACTGGAGAACAGAACACAAAGGATCTTGGCAACAGAGTGAAACAGAGGTTTCCACTTTGTGAATGTACATTATTCATTTGTCTTCCAAGCCTTTAACACTGCTGCAGTGCTCTAAAGAGTCGCTCTGTTGTTTCAAGCGCAGGGTGAAAAGGGATTTCTTTTTTCCACATGAAATCATCTCCATCACCAACTCAACAGAATGTCATGTTCAGTCGCAACAGTCAAACAAGCCAGCAAACATGAAGTGATATGTGTCTTCACAAATCTCTGAGGCAAGACCAAGCCAGATATCCCGCCCCCCCCCCCCCCCAGTTAGGAGAAGAAACGCTTTTGAAAATAGTCCCAGACTTCAGCTCCTTTAAAATAGAGCATCCTAACAAGAGTTTTGGCAAACCAAATGCTTCTCCAAGAACTGAGGTGAGGGGGAGCCAGTTTGAAAATGGCATGAGAGAAGCATCAATCCCATAATATTAGGAAGCTGAAAACCATTGATATACTGGTCCTTTGGCATTGCCAGCTTCACAGAGATGTAAGGAGACACAATTTCTGTCCTGCTCCATTCAATTAAACTATGGTTTAATGCAACCTGCCAATGGGTCATATCCACACCATACGCTTTAAAAGGCTATCTAACCTCTACTTCCTGAAGCAATAAGCAAACTGAAACACAATCATTCTTTTGAGATTCACAGTTCTATGAATTTTGCAATGCAGTTCTCCAGCAAAGTAATAAGCAGAAAAATGCTTATACTAGGATAAATTGTGCATACAAAATAGCATACAAAAATGCATTATATTAGGGGAAATTGTTTTGCAAAAATCAGTACATTAGGCAAAATTGAGGTGTGGGTTGTGTTTCAGTTTGCTTATTGCTTCAGGAAATAGAGATTAGATAGCCTTTTAAAGCGTATGCCAGTCCTACTTAGAGTAGACCTATTAAAGTTAATAGACACAGCTGATTAAAGTTTGCTAATTTCAATGAGTTTACTCTGAGTAGAACTTAGTTAGGGAAATGCACACAAAAATGCTGATAAATTCTTACAAAAACTTTAAAAAATGCAAACTGATATGGAAATGTGGAGAACTGAAAGTAAAAATGCAAAACTGAGAGAAACCAAAATTGACAAATTCTCCCATCTCTAGCAGTGGGTGGGGTTTCTCACAACAACAGGGTAAGACTCTTCAAGGACTGATAGGGCACCCACACCCACCCACATCAAAGGAGTAACCTATCTTAGCAGAACCTCTTCTGCTGAAGGAGATCTAGTGTGGTCCTACCAAATAAATAAACAAAAAAGTAAGTAAAGCATGATGAACCTGGGGCACGCTGCACTCTTGGTTCCAAATTCCCGTAAACTCTGGCTTTGCTAGTGTCTCATCCCGGGTGTTCCCATCTTCTTCCTCCTCCTCCTCCTCTCGATATTTGGTTTCTGCAATCATCTCTTGAGATGTTCCCATAAGTAAGTTTCTGTCATCAAGTGAGACGCAAGGTGAAGGGGAACGCCAATGTTTCTATTGCAATACAAAAACACGAGTGACTGCCTGCGACCCTGGTGAAACAGACTAAACCACCTTGAAACTTTTACTGATTAAAATTACATAGGGGGAAAATGCTGGAGATATATTTTATTTTTTACGTTGACAAATGATCTAGAAGTCTTGACAATATTACAAAACAACATATCATGCATTTCAAAGCAAGAGCAGCCCAAACTAGTCCAGGAGTCTGGCTTTCCACAGTGACCAATTAGAAGCTTCCAAGAAACTCAGACTATGGGCACTAAGGCAATAGCACCCCTGCATCAAATTGCATTTGGTGAAATAGTATCACCAAACCAGGAAGTTCTCCTTAGCTATTAATTCCAATAGCCAGCCATTTATACACCTTTTATTAACTTGTCTAATTTGACTATGGTTGCCATGCGTTCAGAATTTCTTGGACATAGCCAGAATAATGCAGTCAGAAGCAGTGTCCAGAGGAAATCGCTGAACTGTCCAGGAAAATCCAGACGTATTGCAACCAAAGCCGGTAGTCTTGATTTTGGCGTGTTTTATTAAAAATTGCTCAAAAACTTCATTTTTAAAAATAGATTTTGCAAATAAAGCTCAACCAACAACTTTGGGCTGGGAGAGATTCTGCTTGAAATCCTGGAGTGCTGCTTCCAGTCAGTTGTAGACAATACTGAGCTAGGCGGACCAATGAGTCTGACTTGATAAAGCAGCATCTGATGTTCCTAATCACACTGTTAACATCACATGTAGTTAGGTGCCAAGACCCAGGCTAGATTATGCATTCCCTAGGGTTTGTTTTTCTTCTAGAAATAGTGAGTGGTGGGAGGGATCTTGGATCGGGATTGTGGTGTATATGAAGGAGGGTGATCCTTCCCCCTCCTCCTATCATTTATCTCCAAAGGTGTCATTGCAACAAATAGAAATTTAAGGGGCAAACAGTAGTTCTGAAGAGTTGGTTTTTTGGGTGGAAACAGTGGAGGTCACAGTCCCAATCTATAAGGTCTGTTCTTCCCTACCAAGACATAGCTGCTGTTTCTAGAATTAAAACAGATCCTGCATTCTTTATAATCTGGAGCTAAACTAGTGGCCATCAGCAACACACCTTACGTCAGTGAATTCCTACATGGATTCTTATTTATTAATTAACTTTCTATTGAGCCCTTCCTCCCAAAGGAGCCCAAGGTGGCAATAACACTGAACCAGGAGCCCTACAGGTCTGGTACTATTTACCTACGCCTATCCTGACAAAGGAAGGAACTCCAGGCATTTCAAGCTAGGACAGCCATACCACTGATTTATCAGCCCTTAAAGACAGAAGTGGGAAACCTTAGGCCTGGTGTCTGTCTGACCCTCAGAACTCTCCACAGACTATGGCCTTCATTGGCCCTTGTTGAGCACCTCAAATGTTTGCCTGGCTGAAAGGAGGATAAAAAAGTGATTTTTTTTCTGTAGAAACTGAATTAATGTATAAAGGTAAAAAAATGCATTTGTTGCTCCACCCCCTTTTACCTCTAGCCCTGCCCACCAATGGCATCTGGCCCTCGGAAAGTGAATGTGGCCCTTGCGCTGAAAAAACTTCCCCACCTTAGTTTCAAAGGCTAGCTGCACTTCTGTTTACCTGTGGAACAATGGGCACTGCATCATCACATGCTTTCTTGATGTACTGCCATGTTTTCATGCGCCATTTTACAGCGTCAGAAAGCTTATCCTGGCTCTTCAGGGTCTGTGGGCACGACTGCTTCTTCACTTTCTCCATCTGAGCATCTTCTTTCAAAATCTGACTGACAATCTCAATTTTTCTTGCTTTCTGCTGTTCCACAAATTCCCTGTATTGAAAACAAAGATGCGCAAACTAAGAGCCCTAATGAACAGTCAGATGGCTTCATCTTCACCTAAACAGCTGGAATGCTATTATAATTTGAAAAAAAGAATATATAATAGAAAAAAGGCATCCTCTTTGCATAGGCAAGGTATTCCCTTTCAAGGCTTTTGTATAGTTTGTGCCAGCTAAGTACCTGTTAGCTACTAGAATTTGTGTCAATGCCCCACCTGCTCAAAAACTATTCTGCAGTTTGCATCTAGCCAGTGAAAAAGACAGAAGCTCCAGATGGTTAGCAAGAAGGTGTCAGGGAAGTCTTCAAGGATTTGCTACTGGGGTGGCTTGTGGGTGGAAGAAGTAGTAGCTTTACATCTGGCTACCTGCCTGCTCCCACTTTAGAGTCTCTATGCTGCTGTAGGAGCATTGATTATATGCCTCTACTTAGTTATGATGTTAAAAAAATACACAGAGAGGAAAAAAGTTGTGTGTATATCACTTATGCAAAGTTTCCCCATAAAAATAAGCCTTTCTAATTTAGAAGATATATTAGACTTAATCCAGGAGAAGGTTAAAAACATAACGGATGGCCATCTGTCATGGATGCTTTAGCTGAGATTCCTGCATTGTGGGGGTTGGTCTAGATGAACCTCAGGGTCCCTTTCAAATCAACAATTTTCTGTTTCTATGATAATAAAAGCCTGTTGGATCAGTCCAAAGGCCCATCTGATCCAACATCCTGTTCCCACAGTGGCCAACCAGATGACGTTGGGTAACCTGCAAGCAGGATTCAAGGACAAGACCACTCTCCTCTCCTGTGGTTTACAGCAACCACTTATCAGAATAATCACTGCCTCCAGCTGTATCACGGCTAGTAGGTATTGATAGCCCTATCCTATGAATGTGTCTAATCCTCTTTTCAAGCCATCCAACTTGTCCTGCGCAGGGCAAGACCCAATGAAATTATCAGGAGCCATGCAAGAACATTAAATGAGCTCTTTGCTTCAATGGGACTCATGCAAAATGACTTTTTAGAGCTTGAGGGAGCACTGTAGAGCAGGGGTCAGCAAACTTTTCCAGCAGGGGGCTGGTCCACTGTCCCTCAGACCTTGTAGGGGGCTGGACTATATTTTTTTTTTGGGGGGTGAATGAATTCCTATGCCCCACAAATAACCCAGAGTTGCATTTTAAATAAAAGGATACATTCTACTCATGTAAGAACACGCTGATTCCCAAACCGTCCGTGGGCTGGATTTAGAAGGCGATTGAGCCAGATCCGGCCCCTGGGCCTTAGTTTGCCTACCCATGCTGTACAGTGTCTAGTCCAACTCCCTGCCCGATACATCAAGCCCATAGTTAGATCAGCTCCAACAGATGCCTATCTAACTTCAGCTTGATAAACTCCACTGTTGTGACTTGCTCTTCCTTGGTACTAGACACTGCGTCTTCAGAGGACGAAAGAGGTTGAGGACCTTGAGGGTCAAGCCAGGTCTCCTTCAGTCAGTGCCAACGATCCTGTTGAGGAGCCCTGCGGGTTGACATGTGCTGAAGGACCCTTGAAGCTACCACTCTGTCCTTGAGCCCAGGCTGCAGAGTAACAACGAAACATGTGTCTACAGACCCAAAGTCATCACACACCTCATGAGTAAGGGGTCTGGTTGTGCGTAAGCAATCCCTGGAACTCCTCTACTATCAGCAGCTGGGGTTAGGGTGTGGTCTAGCATGTGTAGCCAAGTTATGAGAGTAGGGACAAAAATCACATACTGTATGTCACACTGGACTCATTAGAGGAGAGTCAGGCTAAACAAATTTTGGGGTGACAATCTTGTGTGTTTTTGCAGGTAGCTTTATGCAGCCTAAGATGACTCTCAGAGAATCCCTAGAAAGTCAGCACCTAATAATATAAATGACTTAATGCACAATGCCAATGCCTTCCTTTCTTTCTTTTGATAGACCCAGCAAGCAAAGCATAAAAACCTTCATCTAATCTTTGTCTTTAGTGATGCAATGCCTCCCACACCTTTCCAGAGTTAGATATTATATAAACCAGTGTTCAATTGGTAGTTTCCTCTAAGTTTGAGACTTCATATCTTCATTGCAAGAGACACAAATAGTTTCCTGTTCCTTTTTAAAAAGTACTACCATCCCCCCACCCCACACTCGCAAAAAAAAAAGTGGCAGCTCACTTCTTCCGCTTCTCAAACTCCACCTGTCTTTTATAGAGAAAAGCCTCCCGGGTGACATTGTGTCCTTGGGCCTCGATGGTTTCCTTCAATTTCTGCTCTTGCTCTTGAGTATCAAGAAAGTTGGCTTTGTTCTGAGCCTGGTGAGTTCGGAGCTTTTCCTACATATTGGTGCAGGGGAGGGGTTAGATTCATTTGTGCACAGCTCCACAAGAAAGAAACTTAAGATAAATTTGCAGTACACATTTAAACATGCCAGACAGAGGGACATCAACCTACAACTGAAGACCCTTGGGACAAGAGGGCCTTTGCCATAGGGTTGAAGTTTGCCCTGCTGGCCCCTGTTATCAAGGAGGCACCCTGCCTGTCGAAACCAACTGAAGACACATTGATTTCAACACAGAGTTAAAACTGGTTTCAAAAAGTGCAATCCATTTCCAACCTAACCAAGATGCCAGTGAGCTTCCACTGGACTTGAAACAGGTTGCGAGCATTCCAGCTTTTCAAATGCGCTCCACCTTCCATATAATAGCAACACTGGTGGTCGTTAGAAGGGAGATTGTAATTATTACATATATACCCTTCCTTTCCTTCACAATTGGAGCAATACGCATAATCTGCATACACTTGTAAAATAGGTTAGGCTAAGACACAGCAGCTGGCCCCAAGTCATCAACTGAGCTTCATGGTTGATCTGAATCCTAGCCCAACACTTTAACCACTGTGTAGTCCTGTCAAGGGGTGCTAAAAGAGACTCCTCAGTTGGGAAAGCTGGTCTACCCAAGGACGCCAAGGCATGCTTAGAAAAATCAAAGATAAAGCTAATACCCGATTGGAAGAGATGTTGTTCTTCAGGGACAACACAGTTTCCATCCTCTTTTGCATATATTCCTGGTTTTTCTGTTCCTCGCTTGCTTCTTTGTCACGGATCCTATTGGAGGAGCAAATCCAGTCAAGTTCATGGCTGCATCTATCATTCCCAGTGTTGTTATTGAAAACTTAAAATTTTAATGAAGTGCAAATGGCAAACCTTCCCAAACTTTTCTTCAGAAACTTGACTGCTTTTTCATGGTTCCTCTGAGCATCTTCCAATGCTTTGGAAAGACGGTGCTCATAATCATCCCTGGCTTTCTGTATTTTTCTATAGAGAAGCAAAACACAGATTTCAAAACAAAATAACATTGTATGCCTGGCTTATATTCTTGAGTTAGTAGGACCATGGCTGGTGTTAGGGGTTGGTTTTTGTGGGCACCTGGCAAGGTCCACAGTCCAGAAGGGGCCTTTTACTAATCCTAGCCCTGCTACTCCTCTTCATTGCTGCTGCTGCTGTCTGTTTATTTGCCCTCTACAAGCAGAGAGAGGAGCAAGAAGGAGCACTAACCTTTGCCCAATTCGCCTTCCTTCCCTGGATGCTGCTGCTACTGAAACTCAGAGGAAGAGGCAAGTTAATGGGTGGCAGCAGCATCAACAGCAGTAAGGAGCTGGCGCCCACTAAAAACATGTTACCCAAGAACCACCACACAAGAAAGCTGGATGCAGCAGTGACAGGACCTTCAGAAGTTAACTGAGTTTGCTCTCAGGCTGGTGATCTGGAAGCAAGCAGGTCCCATTCAGGTGGGCAGTCCAACCAGGAAAAAGGTGGGCTGTATAAAGTGAGTATGTGAAAGTGAGGAAGGGGCAGGTTGAGTGCATCTCAGCCTGCCCCAGGGAAATGAGTTCAGGAAGTTCTTCTTAAGGTTTAGTCAAAATCATCTCACTTGTAATCTGAACTCATTAGTTTGGGTCCTGCCTTCTGGAACAACAAGAAACAAACTTTGCTCCATCATCACATATTTCAAGGATGATCTCATATTTTATAATGATTTATCAGTACACAAGTATGCATCACTAAGGGGAAGAGATATGAAGGAGCTGGAGAAATGGACAGCTGCATTGCAGTATACAGTGGTGCCCCGCAAGATGAATGCTTCGCAAGACGGAAAACTCGCTAGACGAAAGAGTTTTCCGTTTTGGAGGTGCTTCGCAAAACGAATTTCCTATGGGCTTGCTTTGCAAGACGAAAATGTCTTGCGGGTTTTTTCCCTCCCCCCCTTTTTCTAAGCATCTAAGCCGCTCATCCGCTAAGCCGATAAGCCGCTAAAAGCTGCTAAAAGCCGCTAAAAGCCGCTAATAGCGCTAATCCGCTAATCCGTCAATGGGCTTGCTTCGCAAGACGAAAAAACCGCTAGACGAAGAGCCTCGCAGAACGGATTCTTTTCGTCTTGCAAGGCACCACTGTACTGAGGCAAGAACTCTAGGAAAGAAAAAGCAACAGAAGGTTCCTACTGCATTGGTTGCAACTTGAGAACTAGGACAGGTAGAAATATGGATGGGGAGACTTCGGGAAACAACTCCAGAGTGGCCCCTGCACTGGTACCTTCCAGATATTATTGGGAATGAAACCTCCATCAGTTCCAACCAGCATGACCAACGGTCAAGGGTTTAGTCCTGGGGTAGGGAACCTTTTCAGGTTGAAGGCCACATTCCCTTCTAGGTGACCTTCCAAGGTCCACATGCCAGTGGAGCAATGACTGTAAAATTTACCTCTATACAGTAGGCATGTTTCTATACACACCTCTCTCTATCCTCCTTTCAAGCAAGCAAGAGGTGCTTTCGGGGTTTAAGGGCACATTCCAGCCAGGCAAAAGCACTCAAGGAGGATGCAAAGCATGGCCACTGCGGGATGTGGTCTGAGAAGAAGGGATGTGGCTTTGGGGAGAGTTCCTGAGCTTGATAAAGAACAAGTAGGGACATATTTGCCCCCTAGGCCAGAGGTTCCCACTCCAAGTTTAGTCTAGCAGCATCTGGAGGGGCTGGCCTTAAGTTGAGGAAGACTGCAGCACACACCTCACTTACCTCTCCATGGCCAGCCACCTCTGGTTTAGCTGCAAAGTTCGGTTCTTCTGGTTCTGGAGGCGTTCTGCTGCTTGCATTTGGTTCTGCTGGTCCAAATATTCCTCGTCCTGTTTGATCTGGTTACGGAGCTCGGAAAAATTGCCCTGCTCAATTTCAATCTTCCACATCTCGAGTCTTATAAAAACAGACAAAGGAAGAACAAGCAATAATTAAGGACGTCTGCTGACCTGACCGCGGAGCAATTTGCTAGCACTTTGTGGATGGGAACCATGCTGCATTCCCCCCCCCCAACTGACCACAGCTTACAGTAACACACCAAATCAAGTGAAAGCTTGTCAAGTCACAAATTAAAAATATTTGACAGTGGAAAATAAAATGAAACATTACAATATAGAAATACCATGAAAGTAAAACTCACTTTTCAGCTACTGAACAGAGAAACCACCTTCAGTTCATTAGCCAGAATTTTCCCTCCCAAACACACATACAACAGCCCGATAAGGATGCATCATGCTCAATGAGAACAGAATGCTTACTAGCTATTCAGGGCTTAAAAACCAAACATCAAGTGGGCAGGAGTACGGAATGGAGTATCCGTAGACCAGGCATGACTAGCTACTTTGAACCCTGAACAGGAGCACTTGATACAGCAACATTTTTTCATAGTTGCCCCTTGTTTCTCATCATTACAAAACAGGTTATTTTGGTTTCATCGTGTGAGAAATGTTTTATGCTACAATTCTATACACACTTACCCAAGAGTAAATCTCTAGAGACTTAGTGGGTTGTATCTAACCAAGTCCTATTATGAGTAGACCTACTGAAACTAAGAGTTGGTTATGTCTCCTAGCGTCATTGGGTCTACTCTAAGTAGGACTACCATTGGCTAAATATAACCCAAAGGCAACACCTTAAAAAAAAATCACATGTGGTCCTCTGCATATCAAATACTAAAACCCTCAATTTCATCCACTCCTTTGAATTAGCTTGGGCCAGCTGAGGCCACTTTTGACAGCCGTTTTTAAAAAAATATTTTTTAAAAATGCAAATGCCACTCATCACACTACTAAAAAAAGTGCCAAGGAAGGTCCCCCCCCCCCCCCCCGTTTCTTAAGCTTTTTATATAATTCAGCTGCAGGAGTCAGGCTGCTCTCTGGTTAATCAGCTGCTCAAGCTCTGCCATAAGCCCTTCATCCTGGACTCGCTTTGATGTGGCTGCAGCAGTGGTGTGACCTCCGACAAAAATAAAAAGGATTGGGTTTTTCTCCCCTCAAAAGACAAATACCTTGTATTTCTGTAAAGCATGATTTCAAACATGCAAGGCATCAGTTAAGAGCATGCAGTGTTGACTATTATGCCAGCTCAAACATAAATTGCTGAACTAGCCATTATTTTGACAATTCAGCCCCCCAAACACTCCTCTCTCATCCTAGTCCAACACTCTTAACCAGAATACCACACTGCCTCTTCTCCCCTTTCAGGCAATTTCTATCTCAAGTGTGAAAAGGAAGGATTGACTTTCCTCCCTCGGTTGCAAAAGGAGAAGCAGGCCAAACCAGTGCAGCCTGGCAGAGCTCCATCAAAACATCATAGAAAGTTTGAGGACGAAGTAGGTTAGACAAACATCTGTTGGGAATCGTTTAGATAGAAATGGTCCTCTTTCAGGGCATGGGATGACCCCATTAAGCTCCCTTCCTGCTCCAAATGTCTTTAATACTAGCAGTTGCCTTCATTTGGTTCAGCTTGTATATCAAAGTTTCATTTACAAAGCAGTTAATTGTATGGGTGCAAGAGAAAATAACTAGTGCTTCTTCTACAAATATGTATGTTGAACACTTAAATTATCCAAGGAATCATTTAGTAACCTAAATCAAAGCTGCATTTTAAAAATACATGATTTCTTTTTGCAAGTTTATTCTGGATTGCATTGAGGACACAAACGACAACGTAAGGTTCAGGAGATGGGGCACTTTCTGCTTCCACCCTGCCCCCTCACATTCTTGCTGCGGAGGGGGGTGGGAAGGAAGGACCAGAAGATTTACCCAGTGCCTGACAATTGGAAAGAATCAACATGATGTGAAAAATTATTTCTAGGCATCTCAGTCTTACCCATGATGCCACAAGACCAAACAAATAAACAAATAAATAAATAAAACTGTTTCCACAATGCAATTCAAACTTTCTTTAAGAGGGTGGTTGTCTTTTCACATTTTCCTTCCATCCAAGCATTAGGCCTTAACACATTTGCATACTTATTGATTAATTCCTCGACTTTAAGTAGGTTTTTCTGGACTCAGGGCTAAATTGCTAGGTTGCATTAATAGAAAACCATAATGATCAATCCTGCCTCTGTCTCTTTTGTGCTCTTTAAACTTACAGGCTTTCGTTCAGCATTGCAGTAATTTTTGACTCAAGGTCCTTTTCATTTCCCAGTTCAACACACACACGTCGGTGCATTGCCCGTAGGCGGAACACGGCGGCACTATTACATTAAAGGGGAAAAGAGAGAGAAAGAGAAAAGGCGAAAAATGGAAATAATGAATGTTAAAACCTGGCACATAAAAAAGAGAAACAATTATGGTGCCTTGAGGGGTAAAGGCTTATGTTTTCAGAATTCTGCCAGTTTATATTAACAGAATGTCTTTCAATTACGTCCCTAAAGTGTCCATTCCCCGTTCAATCTCCTTAAAAACATCTACACAATTTGAATGACAATAACCATGGACAGCATTTCTGTAGACCTTACAGTCCATTTTAAACTGGTTTGCGAGTAAAAAAGAAAAAGGAACAGAAAATATATTACAACATTTTGTAACTAATATATTTTAAAACACAGGAGATTGGTTTATCAGGTGTGAACAAGGCCAGGGGCATCTTACCCATAGACGTTAGTGGCGTGGGGTGCCAGGGCGCCAGATTTTGGAGGGCGCCACAGGCTGAGTGTCCGGGAAGGAGAGTCAGGGCGTGCTCCCTTCCCCACTCTGGGGCAGCCATTCCTCTCCTCTCAGGCGCCCATTGGAGCATGCTGCGTCCAGCTCAGGGAAGCCCCTTTTTGTCCCCTCCTGCTGGGGCTGCCTGGGTGCCTGGTAGGTGCAATCGGAGGTCGAGGTGGGGCGGGGCAGGCGTGTCTCTCCCACCCCTCTCTGGCTGCATCTCTGCCTGCCGCATCCCTGCTGAGTCTGTGAGCGGAGCAGGGAAGCACCCTGTGAAATCTCAGCACCAAGCAAGGATGGGACAGCCAGTGAGCCACCTGATCTGCTTGCTGGCCCTCCTGTCGCGCGGACCTCCCCGGACGGGGTCAGGTAAGGGGCACCAGGCGCTTAGAGGGAGGCTTCGCAGGAGGGTGTGGGAGGCCATCTGGGCTGTGATCAGCCCCCCTTTAAAAAAGTTGACAACACTGAGAAACGGGGGACGGGGGGGCGCCAGAGAGATATTTGCACCAGGGTGCCGGATATGTTTAAGATGGCCCTGAACAAGGCCACATTAACTGTCCAGGACTCGCACCAGTAGCAGACATCACTGGGCACCTGCAGATGGCCCTGTTTCCCTGCTAATTTCCCCTGCTCCCGATGTTCTTCCTTCTTGCTACTTCTGCCTTTCATCTGCCTTCTCTGAGTAAGCCGGCAGAAAGAGGAGCAAGGGAGAATGGTTACATCTGCCTGCCTCGTCCGCATCCTCTGAAAAATTGTGCCAGCCAGGTCTACAAGGAGACTCGAGCTGTTGGTTGGAGGAGTCACTTACAGGCCATCCCAGCTGGGTGTTTGCCATTGCAGCCCATGATTCCCCTCACGTGGGATGTCAGGCGATGCTGAAGGACCAATTGGGCATGGTGGAGAAATTTAAGCACATAGATCTACTGACTTCACTCCAGCTAGCCGACTCATCACTGGGGATGAGTCACATACTCCTCCCCGTGTACCTGCAAACTTCTAGTTTACAGTCTAGCTAAGAATGGCTTTAAAAGAGGAATAAACAAATTCATGGAGGTCAAGACTACCAATTGCTTTTAGCCACAATAGCTATGTTCTTTTTTTTTATATAAGATATTTATTAAAGATTTTCTTAATACAATAATAAAAAAACAAAGAAAATAACATATAACTTTACAATAACCATATTTTCTTCACTTCTTTGGACTTCCTCGCATCTCTCGTTCCTGCGTTCCAGGTTTAACTTTACCCAGCAATTTATCACCTTGTTTCAATTCTTATATTATAATTTTCCAATATTGTGTCCCTAATTTTAGATAATATTACCCAAACCTTAAAAGCTTAATTTTAACATAATATTTATCCAAAATTTATCTTTTCTTATATTTTCATCTTGATATTCCTTTTAACTAACTTAATGGTGCCATATTGTTAATAATCTTACATCTTTCTTAACACTCATACAATTTACAATATTTTTGTAAATAGTCCTTAAATTTCTTCCAGTCCTCCTCCACAGCCTCTTCTCCCAGATCTCGGATTCTGCCAGTCATTTCTGCTAGTTCCATATAGTCTATCAGTTGCATCTGCCATTCTTCCAGTGTGGGCAAATCTTGGGTTTTCCAGTGCTTGGCGACAAGTATTCTTGCTGCTGTTGTTGCATACATAAAAAATGTTCGGTCCTTCTTTAACACCCTCTGGCCAACGATGCCTAAAAGAAAGGCCTCTGGTTTCTTAGGGAAGGTATACTTAAATACCTTTTTCAACTCGTTATATATCATTTCCCAGAAAGCCTTAACTCTAGGGCAGGTCCACCAGAGGTGAAAGAACGTTCCTTCAGTTTCTTTACATTTCCAACATTTATTATCAGACAAATGGTATATTTTTGCAAGCTTGACTGGGGTCATGTACCACCTATATAGCATTTTCATAATATTTTCTTTAAAGGCATTACATGCCGTGAATTTCAAACCGGTGGTCCATAACCTTTCCCAGTCAGCAAACATGATATTATACCCAATGTCCTGTGCCCATTTTATCATAGCCGATTTGACCGTTTCATCTTGTGTATTCCATTTTAGCAGCAAATTATACAGACTTGAAAGTACCTTAGTCTTAGGTTCTAACAATTCCGTTTCCAACTTTGATTTTTCCACCTGGAATCCTATCTGTCCTGACACTATCTTTTTATCCAACTTGAAAACCTCTTTGATCTGAGCATAGTGTAACCAATCTCGCACTTTATCTTTTAGTTTCTCCAAACTCTGCAACCTCCAATTATCTCCATCTTTTTCTATTATTTCCCAATATTTCGGCCATTTGGTCTCCATATTGAGTCTTTTCCGGGCCTTAGCTTCCATTGGTGATAGCCACCTTGGGGTCTTATTTTCCAATAAGTCTTTATATTTTGTCCAGACATTGAACACTGCTTTCCTGACAATATGGTTCTTGTGGTGCCCGCCGAGTCCCACGGCCACAGGCTTTCGCTGCCTGTGGTTTTCCGATGTGGGTCTCCGCTTCGCCGTAGCGGACGACCCGTTTCTGCGGAGCTCCCCCTTCCCAGTTAGAAGAGGGCAGCCATTGTCGTTCGCGCCACCTCCGGAAGTCCACAATAGCTATGTTCTGTCTCCACCATGGGTAGGCAAACTAAGGCCCAGGGGCCAGATCCGGCTCAATCACCTTCTAAATCCGGCCCACGGAAGGTCCTGGAATCAGCGTGTTTTTACATGAGTAGAATGTGTGCTTTTATTTAAAATGCATGTCTGGGTTATTTGAGGGGAATAGGAATTCCTTCATATTTCCCCCCCCAAAATATAGTCTGGGCCCCCACAAGGTCTGAGGGACAGTGGACCGACCCCCTACTGAAAAAGTTTGCTGACCCCTGGTCTCCACAATTGGAGGTAGTGTGCCTTTGAATGCCTGTTGCTGGAAAGTGAAAGTGGAGAGAGTACACTTGGGTCATTCTTGAACACCTAGTTTCTTAAACAAGTACCACAGATCAGAAAGTATCAGTGTGTGAAGAACTGAGATCAACTAGAAAGAATTGACAAGTATGAGCCTAACAACAAGCAAGTCAGCCTTTTGTGCTTTGGCTAGCATTGAAATAACCATTTGGAAAATCTGATTTGATGTCTGTTTTTATGATGAAGCATCCTCCAAATTTGCATTTTTTTCTGAGCTGAAAACATTTGCAGAGATCACTACAATGTGTGGACTACTCTAGTTATCGGGCATCTGTACTAACTCTACAGCATAGATAGGAGCCTGTTATCCCTAATGAATGGGGCTGATGGGAGTTGGAGTCCATCAACATCTGGAGAGCCACAGGTTCCTCCAATCCCTGCTCTGTATCAACTTTTTAGAATCCTTAACTGTAGAATTTAGTAGATGGACAGAACATGAAGTCAAGTGCAGTTCATAATTTTAACAGAGGAAGAGTGTCATCAAAAGGTTAAGGAGAACAAAACAAACAAGGACTTCACATAACCACGCTGCTGTTTAGAATAGGAGGGGGAGCCATAAGTTTCAAGAAATAATTGGAATTCCTTCAGGATTATACTATTCTATCTCAGAACAAAATTATGATCATAACTTTGCATTTGGTTAATGAATCAGAAGCCCATCCTGCTGCTAAACACATTTGTGTGCCTTATTATTGCTTTCTCCTCAGTGAACAAAGCCATTAGAAATTACTATCAAATTTAAATTAGTCCCATGAGCAAAGGGTTGGTAGCAGTACAGTGCCATCTTGCCCTATTCTCCTTAACAATCTGATATAATGATGGTATGAAACCATGAAAAGGGAACATTTTGCTTGATTTCATTTCACCTTTGTACCTAGTGGTTGTCTTTAATGCACAGTAGACCAACTGAAGTTATTGAGCAGGACTAACTTCATTCCACTGACTTCAATAGGTCTACTCTGAGTGGAACTACAACCCAAAACTCTCTAAAATAAGGTCTTACAAACTTTTATGTATTTCACCTAGCTTGCCCCTAACAATAATAAGATTTGCATAGCACTTCTAGTGTTCCGAGAGCTTCAAATACGTTATCTAGTGGCAGTTCTGACAGCAACTCTGCAAGGCAGGGATGGGAAACCTGTGATCATCCAAATGCTGTTGGACTACAATACCCATCGTCCTAACCACTGGCCACACAGGCTGGGGCTGAGGGGACTTTGGGTCTAACATGCTCCCCAATTCTGCTGTAAGGTTAAGCCAGTTCTATTTTGCAGATGGGGGGACTGAGGGAGCCTTGCTTAAAGCCCTCAAGTAAGTTCAGGGCAGAAAAAGTTCTGCAGATCCAGAATAAAACTGGAGACCTCCTAATTTATTGCTGAAGTGTCATATACACCATACATTTAAGTCACATTAAAAACCCAGCCCACAGACACACACACAAGGGAAGGGCTATTGGTTTGTTTCTATTATGCATTTTGGGTTCTCATTTTGTATTTTTATTTTGTGAACCACCCTGTAATCTTCAGATGAAAGGAGGTCTACAACAACAAGGAATCATGGGAGCTGTACTTTTATCCCTCACACAGCTACAATTCCCAGCATCCTTAACAAACTACATTTTCCAGGATTCTTTGGTGGAAGCGAAGTGCTTTAAATGTATGTGTATGTGCAGCCTTACCCTCTATGCCAGGCTTCCTCAAACTCAGCCCTCCAGATGTTTTTAGCCTACAATTCCCATGATCCCTAGCCAGCAGGACCAGTGGTCAGCGATGATGGGAATTGTAGTCTCAAAACAACTGGAGGGCCGTTTGAGGAAGCCTGCTCTATGCTATATCAATTCATGAGAAACGAAGCATTTACATTATGAGGAGACAGAAGGCTTAAATTGAGCGTGATTCCCCTGTGCATCCCCCCTCCCACAATCACCTCGTCCTGTGTGATAAGATCAAATGATCTTTGATCATTTTCTTTCTTCACTGCATGGTTCAGCCACAAAGAAAGTTCAGTAATCTGCTATTAGGAGCCTTGCGTGTGTGAACAATTGCCTGACTGTAATCTTACCTCCTCCTTGAATGTGGAGAAGAAAAAGATCAAGCATTTCCAAAGCTGCAACATGCACCTAACTCTGCTGAGTAGTAGGCACCCACTGGGTATGAACAGTGTGTGACATACAGGGAGATGGCATCAGCAAGGAGGAGGCAAAGTGCTCCATCTGCTTCCCAGCACACAACAAAAGGTTAATGTTTCCTACCGCACACTGTGGTCCTCAGAGATAACTGCATTTGTGTTTATCTAACATTTTAATCACTGACTCATTAAGAACCATTCAACAAAGAGAATCAGGAGAGATGGCGGATGGGGACTTTCAAACACTTCCAGCAACAGCAAGAGGCCAGAGAGAGTAATCAAAGTTCAGAATGAGCCATGTGAATAAATACTGAAAAGGGTAGCAATCTATGACATGCAGGTACAGCTACGTACCTGTTCCCAGCCTCCTTCTCTCTCTCAATTTCGCTCTCTACAACCCTTTGTTGGTTTGTTAGGCTGTCGATATGGGAATGACAGGCATCCAGTTCCTCCCTGAAAATAAGCAGGCACAAATCACTGGGGGCAGGGAGGGGGGTCTTCCTAAATCTCAGGCCCTTCTCTTTCTTTGACATTTCTGGCAACTAAGTTGCAGATTTCAGCACAGAATTAAGAGTCAAAAATCCATCATTAATACAAATTAATGATTATAAATACTGTATATTTTAATACTGTAATAAAAAACAAACAAACCAAGAATACCAGGTTATATCCAATGTTAGCCCTACTCAAAGTGGACCCACTGAAATTAATTGACTAACTTCAATCTATTAATTTTAATGGGTGTACTTCAAATAGGACTTAGTTGTTTACAACTGATGTTCATCAATTCCAGTGGCTCTGCTCTGAGTAAGCAGATAGCGATACTTAGGGTAGTGTTCAACTTATTCTGAGTAGAACTTCAGGAATTAATGAAGATGACTAAAGGCTTATCCATACTTCCTCTTGTCCCGCTGCTTTCACCTGGGGAAAACCACTCTTCAGTACTCAATCAGAGCAAATGGCATTCATGTTTTCTCTGAACTGAAATTTGCTCCAATTTAGCAACAAAGAGCAGGTTTTCCCTGGGAAAGGAATGGGGCGGGGGGGGGGGGAAACCACTCAGGCCAGTGCCTAGAAAGTGTGGGTCAAGTGGAAAATCACTTGGTCATTTGCTTTCTAGGCACAGAACTAACAGAAGTGTGGACAAGCCCTAAGTTAGGTCCAGTAATTTCAGTGGGTCTGCTATGAGTAAAATTTAGCTAATACCATCCTTCGTATTCATTTTTTTACAAAAAGAATTTCTAAACCACTTTTCATTTATAAATAAATCCTGAAGCAGTATATAAAAATAATATAGTCACAAAAATAATAATAAAACATTAATTTATGTTTATGGGCTTCTTTGATAGGATGATCAGGATATAAACTGAATAAATAAACAAAACAAATATATAAATAAATAACAACAACAACAGTGAAACAGTAAAAACATCACAATTACAGAAGCAGGTTCATCAAAAGCTAGCATCAATGGTTGAGAAATTTATATGTATTTATTTAAAATCAATGATAAAGATGTTGAGGGTTGGGGAGGTGGGTGCTTGCTTAGGGCAGCTGAGTGAGTTCATGGGAAGGGAGAGATTTGAACTGAGTTTGTAGCCAAGAGCTTACCTGTGCCCTTAACCACATAAAATGTCATAAATTTCTGAAGAGGGAGACAGAAGCAATTTGTTAGGGCTCTAGCATGAGGGGTAGGGAGGCACAAACCCTTCTGGACAGTGTGCAATTTGCACTGCAAAACAACCTCTAATTCAAGGGGAGCTCTTTCCCCCAGCCCTCCATGCAAATTGCAGGTTTGTGTCCATGAGGGGCAGGCGACAGGATTATCAGAGAATTCTGATGAAAACAAAAAAAAATGAGGTGGAAATTGCTGCAATTCACATGTTTACAGTCATGCGATTCACATGTTTGTTCACACCCTTCTTGATTTTTTAAGTCCTCAAATGATCCATAATCAATGACTATTTTTAAAAACGTTGTTTTGACGTTTCCTTTACATTGAAATGAATGTAAGTTACGTAAATAGCTATATAATCTATGTTAAACAGTGAACAGTGAGACAAGTCTTGAAATATTTGGCAGAAAGTGGGACTTCCGGGTTGGCGCCATCGCCGAATGGCGGACTGCCTCCGAGCTCCAGAGGGAGCCTGCTCGGTAGGGGCTGGGTCCCGCCGCGCCGGCGACGCGGGGACCCTCAAAAACCATGGGCGCAGATGCCCATGGACCTGGTGACTCGGCAGGCACCGTTTGCGCCCCCGACCTGCGAAAGAGCCTTTTTAAAGGCTACGGAGCGGGGGATGGGGGGTGGCGTGGTGCTATGAGTCCTCCGCTTCCCCTGCCAAGCGAAGCCACATGCCATTCGACGGAGAGCGCTGACTTCTTCCATTGAAAATTTGGACTAAAAACAACAACCCGTGAGTAATTGGGAAATTGGATCTAAAAGGAACTAATTTTTTTAAAATTCAGAATGAGCGGGGGAGATGCAAAGAGGAAGTCTGTCTCCCCCCTGTTGTAGAGGATTTAAAGCAAGGACCTGACAACTAAGATCGAGAGAAGGGTCTGTTTTTTATTGATAAAAGTTATTAATTTCACGATGGAAAATTACAAGATTGTGCTGGAGGAGAAAAGTGGATTGTTTGAGCTAAAGTGTAACCCCCCCCCGGGAACCGGGAGAGATCCGTGAGAGAGCCTGGTGAGGAGATATAAAGATTTTGACAGCTGTCAAAGCAGCTGTCAAAGTTGGAGAATAAAAAGAGAATTTAGTTATTAGGACTTTGTCGGTTAGATTCGTTACAATGTGGATATAAATTGCTGAAAACAAGGGACAATAAGTTAGTCTGACTTTTGGGTGCGATCTGGAAGGAAACAAAGTTACCATAATCCCTCTAGAGGGGACTTTGGGATACTATAAGAATTGTTGCAAGTGGAAAAATACTCATGGATCTGAATAGGACTTTTTATCTCCTGGGAAAGCTGCAAAAATGAAACATTATTTTGTCTACAGAGGTCTCTACACTAAAGGAGACAATAGATATATCTATTGAAGAACGGAAGGGACATGACGTAAGTTTTTGTTCCTGAACAAATAAAGCCTCTGTAGAGGAACTAGAAGATTTTGGAATTAGAATGTTTTTGCAGCGGAACAGGAAAAGAAACCTGAGGAAAGTGAGGAAAGAGAACAACAAGAAGTGGACAGAGCTGGAAGTGGGAGCATTTGGGACATTCAGATTTAAAAGGATTAAGAAACAAAATTTGAGTTTTATTCGTAAATATAGAGATCTGGATGAAAGAAAAAATGGACCTTCTTGAGATAGAGTTTTTCCAAAGACTGGGTGTTTGAAACTAAAGATTACCAAAAGACGGCAAAGACTACCAAAAATATGGCAAAGTGGAGCTGACCGAGATCTGGACATGGTGGGGAGTCTCCAGGTTGACAACAGACAGATTGATGGACATTGGGGATCGAAACCGGGAAAGGGGGGAGAGAAATTCGGAATCCAAAGGGTGTAAAATTATATTATGTTCTTTATTTTCTTATTTCATTTTGTTCTGTGTATTAAAGAGGGGAATTCGTGGAAGGGAACAGGGATCGATCTTAGAGGAAAAAATATTTTTAAGTTGAAGGATGGTGGAATATAAAGGGAAAATGGTTATATAAGATGAATTAAACGGAATTTTGGGTCAATGATAACAATGATAGTAAGCTTAAAATTTAGGGTAAAAACTTGTGGAATTAATTTGATGGAAATGAAATACAAGAGGGGGTGGGGTGGGGAAGTCCTGGAAAGATGTCAATGAAAGTAAGGCTGAAATGTAAATGTCTTTTTAAATTTTTTTCTTTTTTTTTTTTCTTTCTTTCTTTTTTCTTTTTTTCTTTTATATTTTTGATTTTTCTGGAAACTTCAATAAATATTTTTTAAAAAAGAAATATTTGGCAGAAAGTGAACTGCAGTGAAACAGAAACAGCACTGGTTATGATGAATACAGATCAGAGCAGAAATTACTGCCTTTTTATGCCCATAGGAGAAGCATTAAAGACCCCTTACCCACCATGCTAGGATCCCAGAATGCTAGCAATCTGCATATAAAGCACACCCCTGCACTTACGGGCACTGACACATAGCTAACTATTGCCTAGCTCAGCTCTCAGTTGCTTGACACTATATTATGCTACTCAGTTCCTCCCCTGCCTGCTTACTCCTACTTCCAGGAACCCAAGGGGATTTTAAGCAAGAGCATTTTCTTTAAAATAATGGCAGCAGACAGACCCTTTCAGCAGAATGAGAAATCAAGTCTTTAAGCACAGTCTAAACCCTAAAAACAACTTTTACTCCATACATTGTGGAAACAGCGGAAAATGCTTATGTGTGTGTAGTGGGGAGGGTGGATGGAGAACTGACCTGGTTTTCCTAATAATCATCTCCTTTTCCTTGGCTAGATTGTCAAGTTGGTTCAGGTTCCTGCGCAAGTTGAGAACACGAACTCTGTCTGCATAGTTCATTGTTTTTTTTATTCTCTGTGTCTTCGGTTGTTCTGAGCCTTCCCTGCTTGGTTGGCTGGGCGTGGGGAGAGAATAGATTTCTATTTCCATAGATCTTAAGATCAAAAAGCCATAAAAAAACCAGAAGCCTTATAGGCCTTATAAATTTACTTGGTTTACTAATATATTTAATTAACATCTTAGAATTATTTCTATTCCACCTCTTTGCCCCTACAAGGTGTCAAAGATGGAGACAAGCAACAAGAAGAAAGTTGTGTTTCTGCTTTTCTTGAGGGCTTTCTGTCTGGTATAGTGTCACCCAGCACTGAAGACAGGGATGCTGCATGAAATCAGGTTGAGGATTTCCTGTGCCCCCCAGGGTGGGGGCTGATGGCATCCCTCCCTGTATCTCCATCTGGCCCTCAGCATTCTGCCCAAGTCACAAGTCACTCCCCTCAGTGGCTCTGATTTATTTACCTGTCTGGAACATAAGTGTGAAAATACTTACTGGAGAATGGGAGAGTGGTGTGTGTCTATCTGCACCCAACATCTCTCACACCCACCACTGGCATGTGGCCTATGGAAGGTTGCCCATGAGGAAATGTAGCCCTTTGGCGAGAAAAAAATCCCTACTCCCACTGTAGAGCTGTTGGATTAGAACTTCCAACATGCTGGTGCTCATGGGGGTTGGAGTTCAACCAGATCTGGAGGGTCAGTGGTTCCCCATTCCTTGAAGAGACCTTCATCTAATCAAGGGAAACAAGATGCTGCCTTATATCAAGTCAAACCAATGGTGCATCTAGCTGCGTACTGTCCACCCTGACTGGCAGTGGCTTTCCAGGGTTTCAGGCAGGGAGCATCTTCTGTTCTACCTGGAGATACCAGGGATTGAACCAGGGACCTTCTGCATGCAAAGCAGATGTTCCACCACTGAGCTATGGCCGTTCCCCAAGCAAGAACATTATGTTATTAAGGGTACTCTCTCTGAATTCTGAAGTGAAAAGAGTATCTTCTCATGCCAAAGCACTCACCCAACAGAAACCAAATCCTCTCCTTTCTCTCCTTCCTCTTCACCTCCTTCCAAAGCATCGTTACTGTCTGTGCGGGCCTCCTCCTCATAATCATCTTCAAGTTCAGGTCCTGATGGAAAGGAAGGAAACTTTTGCTCTTTGCGACTTCGATACCCTTCCTTGACAAGTCGACACAAGACAAGAGGCCGCACAGATGACAAGCTAAAAGCTTTACTACTGTGTATAATGGGGGGGGGGATCTTGTCACAAAATATATACAAAGACAATTTTACACTCAGGGACTTAACGCAGGCAAATGCACTCCACCTTGGCGACAGAGCTGTCACAAGCCATCTTTCCTAAGTGCTGCACAAAGGAACTCTGTAATAGCCAAATGGGAAAATGGAATTTACAGTTCAATGACAGGCTGTAGCAGACAGCAGAGGAAAACGCATTTGTTTGAGCATTCTGTTCATACGTCTCCACCATTTCCATAAGCTTCACATCTATGCTCTGTTGCTATCAGGAGAGGCAATGAAGGTCCTGAGTCAGTGCCTGGAGGTGGTAATGGACGGGGTTGCTACCCTGGGCTCCTTTCAGGAGGAATGGCAGGAAATAAATTGAACCCATAAATATGGACCCATAAATTGAAGCTGAATCCAAACAAAGTGAAGCTTCTGTGCTCCCCAGGTCCAGGATTGGTTGGGACAGACTGTTCTGGACAGGGTGGTAGCACACCTTGAAGGACATGAGGACATAAGAGACTGCTGGATTAGGCCAATAACCCATGTAGTCCAACATCCTGCTCTCACAATGGCCAACTAGATGCCTGTAGGAAAACCACAAGAACACAAGAGGACACTCCCCTCTTGCAGTTTCCAGCAACTGGTATTCAGAAGCATTGCTGCCTGGTAGGTAGTTTGGGAGTACACTGTCACTTGAACCCCAGGTGTTTATGCCCAGTGTCAGATGATGTATTAACTAGAGCCTTTTCTGCACAGGGATAGCTGGCTACAGTTTAGTAACCACCAGGAAAGACTACTGTAACACACTTTATGTGGGGCTGACCTTGAAGGAAATACAGAATTTGCACCTAGTGCAGAATGCAGCAGCCCAGGTGGGGAAAGTCACATATAATCTCTATTTTCAGACAGCTGCAACATTGCCTCTCTGATGGGGATAATTTGTTTTTAAGATTCAGCAACTGTTGGGACAACTTCAATGCTACCATTCAGAACTCCATGCATGCTGTTGAGCCTGTATGATGACCCAGAGTATAGCTCATAGACAGAGTAGAAGGTTTGCTCTTATGAGGACACTGATGTCTCTAAGGTAAGGGCAGACCACCACTTTGTTATCTATCAACCATTCCCTGATGTTCCTCTTCCTCAGCTCATTGCCTATGTGTTTCATGCTTCCTTCAGCTGCTTTGCTTGTGGGCTTCATGATACTTGGCTTCCTCACCACTCTGTGCCACAAAGCTAATCCTGCCCCTATGACCTGTGTGCATTTTTAATTAGCAATGTGCTAAAGCTTTTGTTTATTTAAATACAAAAAGGGGAGCTATGGGAAGAGCATGAAAAACACACTTTTCTCTAGCATTTGCCTTTTTTTTTTCCTAGGCTTCTTCTTTCCCAAGTGATCCTGACTAATCAGGGATCATATAAGGAATCTGCCAATGCCACAGCATCACACCCGTGGTTTAAATTAGCAAGGGGTGAGGAAATTTCCTCACTGCCAAGGCAACTGAGCTGTGCAATCCTGGGTTTCTTGGCACCAGAAACACAATTTGTCCCTATTTTCCAGAAAAGTGAGTATAGACACCCCCTGATTTGCTTGGGGGTTGCTTTCCAGGTCATCACATGCAACAGCAGACCATGCAAAAGCCTGCTCTGACCCCATTCTGTCCTCTTTTCCAGCCATTTCCGGGTCACTGCAATGCACATGCACAGACATGGTGAAAATTGTACTTCTAAGGAGACACAATTTTTTTCTGAAACTCATTCCCACCCTCCCACTTCCAGCTCAACTCTAAATTCCTGACCAAACTGGCGGCTCCCTTCCCCCATTGAATCTAGACTTCAAGTATTCTTGCAGTGTCCTTCCCTGAGAAATTGGAATGTTCACAAATATTCCGTGTCCTCACACTCAGCTTGACCAATTGGTGCCAGAAGCCTCACAAGTACAGTAAAATATACATCGCCATTTTATATATGAACCTTTCCAGCTTTCCTCCTCTTGCACAAGTTGGCCAGATATCATCTCATCTTCTTCATTATCTTCGTTCTCTTCATTCTCTTCAGGCCTGAGGTCCACTTCTGAAATGCCAGTGGATTCCATGTCATTTATTTGATCCACCTTCTTTCTTTCAAACAGAGCTTATCTGCCAAAGAAAACAAGAAATGTTAGTGCGAAAATTGTTTTCAACCAAAACAAAGCATGTAATTTAAAACAAATAGTACTAAATAAATGTATTCCTGTTCTGCGGCCAAAAGACTATAGGTCCAATATTTAAAAAGATTATATCCAACTAAGTTACTCTAGGCCTAAGCTAGTCATACTATTTAATTCCGTGTGTCTACTCTGAGTGGGACGCAGGTGGCGCTGTGGGTTAAACCACAGAGCCTAGGACTTGCTGATCAGAAGGTCAGCGGTTCGAATCCCTGCGATGGGGTGAGCTCCCGTTGCTCGTTCCCAGCTCCTGCCAACCTAGCAGTTCGAAAGCACGTCATAGTGCAAGTAGATAAATAGGTACCGCTCCACCGGGAAGGTAAACGGCGTTTCCGTGCGCTGCTCTGGTTCGCCAGAAGTGGCTTAGTCATGCTGGCCACATGACCCAGAAGCTGTATGCCAGCTCCCTCAGCCAATAAAGTGAGATGAGCGTCGCAACCCCAGAGTTGGTCACGACTGGACCTAATGGTCAGGGGTCCCTTTACCTTTACCTACTCTGAGTACATAGGAAACTGAGATAGACCATTGGTCTATTTAGCTCTGATTGGCAGTGACTCTCTAGAGCTTTTGACAAGAGTTCTACCCCAGCCCTACTTGGAGACGCCTAAAAGGACATGGATGGCACTGTAGTCTAAAGCACTGAGCTGCTTGGGCTTGCTGATCGGAAGGTCAGCAGTTTGAATTCGTGCAATGGGGTGAATTCTCATTGCTCTATCCCAGCTTCTGCCAACCTAGCAGTTCAAAAGCATACCAGTGCAAGTAGATAAATAGGTACTGCTGCGGCCGAAAGGCAAACGGTGTTTCTGTATGCTCTAGCACTCGTTGTGGTCCTCTGTGCACCAGTAGCAGTTTAGTCCTGCTGACCACATGACCTGGAAAGCTGTCTGCGGACAAACACTGGCTCCCTCTGTCTGAAAATTGAAATGAACGCTACATCCCACAGACACCTTTGACTGGACTTAACCATCCAGGGATCCTTTACCTACCTACCTGTAGGTAGGTAAAGGTAAAGGTAGATGCAAAGGATTGAATCCAGGACCTTCTGCATGCAAGACAGATGCTTTACCAAGGAGCTATGGCCCTTCCTCTAATCATCCAATGGTAGGATTAGCATTGGATACAACCCTTGATGTTTTCCTTAGAAATTATATGAAAAGTGATTTTTTTTAAAAACAAAAACACAGCCAAAATTAATTTTGTTCTTAGCCCTGTATTTGACTGTAAGCTGAATCAATGCAGGTTTTATCTGGCAACTCTTGAGAAGAAGTCTGCTCCCTAATAAATTTAGAATAATTTTTAAAAATTCTGGTAAAAACTCTGTATAATGTATTATTATTATTATTATTATTATTATTATTATTATTGGACAAGTATGAGAACACCTGTCGCTTTTCAATGTGCTGAACATTTTGTACCATACGTCCTTTCTTCTTCGTTTTTATGCTCGTTATTTTTTGTATTGGCTTATGACTGAAGAAAAGAAATTAATCTGAATCAAAGCTTTTATTATGTAAAAATCATTATCTAAACCATCAGTCCATTATCTAAACCTGGAGTCAGTAGCTCATGAAAAGACATTCTTGGAAGCTTCACATTGAGTGTTTGTTCAAAGCATGAACTTCCCCTTCTTTCCACCAAACAGGTATATGTAAGTCACCTCCGGGCTGTATTTTGCAGGAGGGATTCACACGCATACCAAAAACATAAGGGTGTGCAAGTGGATTATAGCACCCTGTCACCCTAGCACAGAAAATCTTTCTTGGGCTTGATTTCAAAAACAGAGAAACTGAAGACCAGGGGTGGGAGGCTCAGTCAAGACTGGGACAATGGCCATCCCACCCACACCATTTTCCTGCTAAATGTCACCCCTCAAATCTGCCATTTCTTTATTTAAACAATTTTATACCCTGCTTTTCATAGCTGAAAAACTTCCCAGAACCATTTACAAAAAACAGTAGGAAGACAGCCCCTGGTTCATGGCTTACAGTCTAAAAGGCAGGACACACAAGGGAAAAGGGAGCATAGCGGAAAAATCAACTCAGACATGAGTACTTACAGATACCTTCAAATGTGCATTTGGAGCAAGATCACCACAAAAACAAGTACAGGAGATGAGGGGAAAGACCCACTCATCATATTGTGTGTACCCTTCACCCTAGAAATGTAATTTTCTTTTTTTCATAAAGAAAAAGATAATGAGGTAAACCTATAGCCTATTCCAGCCCAACTCTAGGAAAACAATAATTCTAGTACTGGTGGGCTTGATCTGGAAGCAAAGGCCAGCTGTTTTAACTAGACCCAGAGGCGAAACCTAGCACAAAAGCTGCCTACTCTTCTGGAGGTCCACAATCTTTGGGGTCTGCCATGTAATAAATAAAAACATAACAATGCTGTATATCAGAGGTTGATGCAAGAGTGTATACTTAAAAAAACGTTTTAGCATAGCCCGCCTTCCTATTAAAATGCTCAAAGCTGCTGAAATAAAACTGGGGTGCTTAAAAACAACCCAAGGTTGTAGCCAACTAAGTTTTATTCAGAGTAGACTCACTGAAATATGTGGGCTGTATCCAACACTATTCCTATTCAGAGTAGACACAGTGACATTAATGAGCATGGCCAACTTATGTCCAATACGAGCAATGAGTCTACTCTTGAGTAGGACTTTTTGTTCGATACAACCCGTCTCTAAGTTAGTTGTCGCCATTCATTTCAAGGGGTCTACTCTGAGCAGGACGAGCACCGGGTACAACCTTCCGACAGTTTTAATTGTGTACACCTGTAGCAGCTGCAGAATATCAACTTTCCTTCATCCCCTGTTGGATTTATCGCTGTTGAGTAAAATTGTTATCAGCGCGAGTGACTTAAGATTGACAGATAAGTGTAGCAAACCAATCTGTACTAATTTTGGACGTCTTTTACATCTAAAACAGCGCCGCAACGGAAACTCCCCCCCCCCTTCAATCTCTCCCCTTCCCGCTATTGGTATCGCCCAACCGCCTCGAGTTTTAAATGAACTTGCCCCAAAGGAAGGACGCAAAAGGGAACACAGTCGCCTTACCTCCGGAGCGCTTTCCACTCGTCAAGTTTGGGGTGGCTTCTAAGGCAACGGAGCAAACCAAGTTATTAAAAAGGGGGTGGGAGATCATAGTTTTGCTTTTATATTATTATTAAAAGGGGAGAAATATGGCGCTTTCCCGCACGTCCTCTAACAGAAAATACTTTTCTTTTTTTTGGCCATTGGTAAAGAACTGAGGCAAAGGTGGGTGGGCGTAGATGTCCCCCTGCCTCGAGTTGAGGGGATGGTACATCCCAACAGCGCCTAGGCTAGCTAGGTGAGCTCTGTCACCTTTTAAAGCTTGCGAAGAAGCTGTTGAGGGGACAGCAGGAGAAGTGGCGTCTGACCTAATGGTGCCCCCCGCCCCCCCACACTTCTGTTTTAAATCTTAAAAACCCAGAAGCCTAATTCTTTCCACTTCGCTTTCTAGACATCATGTTTCTTGGGAAAACACGAATTACAAACGTATACTCGCCGATGCCAAACGCGCGCGCGGACACACACACACACACTCATTACCTCAGCTGCCTCAATACTGGCAAAATGGGAACCGATCAAAACTGAACGATATGTAGCGCCCAGTGAAAACATTGATAGCATTACAATCAAGTCCAACAACTGAAACATCTTTTTAATAATAATAATAATAATAATAATAATAATAATAATAATAATGAATAACATTACAAGTTCAGGTCAAAGGAACAAGGATAGCTCAGTCAGCTGTAGAGCATGAGACTCCTAATCTCAGGGTCATGGGTCCAAGCCCTGCTGGCCAAAAAGATTCCAGCTTTCCAGGGGTTGGACTAGATGATTCTAGGGGGTACCCTGCAACTCTACAATTCTATGAATTGTATGAATGCTTGATTTTTCAGCGGGAGAACAGACTCCAATAGAGTCTCTCCTTCCTTGCAGGTTTTTAAGCATAGGTTGGATGGCCATCTGTCATGTAGGACCTTGTTGAGATTCCTGCATTGCAGGAGGGTTGGACTAGATTACTCTCAGTGTCCCTTCTCATGCTATGATTCTATAAACACTGGTGCCACCCGTGGGGAAAAAGTCCCACTATGTGTTCCCACCAGCCACCAGGTTGTGGCAAAACTAACTGGACTCCATTAGTGTCCTTACTGGGCAGTGAAGAGAAATCCTTTTTTACCAGTAACCTGGTCCAGAGTTAGGCTGTGAGGGTGTGACTGGCCCGAGGACATCTACTGAGATTCTTCATGAGGATTTGAACTTGGTTCTCCCAGATTGATTAATTAATTAATTGGTTAATTAACAGCTACACTAGTGATGGAAACCATTTTTTTGCCCAAGGACCACATTCTCTGCTGGGCCACAACTGCAGTGGACAGGGGACCGAGCAACAACAATGATTTTTTACCTCGTGTAGTAGGGTAGTTTCTACACACACCTTTCTGTACAAGGAAGCATGATCAGACATATTCTAGTCAAGCAAAGACACTCAAGTGGATTGTAGAGCAGGGCCAGTTCGGGGCGTAGCCTATAGAGAGTCCTGAAGGCCAGTTAGTGAGATCTGAAGGGTCACATTTGGACCCTAGGCCTGCAAGATGACAGCTATTCACCAACACTAGCAGTCAGTACCAGGCTGCTTGCAAGATCAGAACCATAACTTCGAATTGCACCCAAAGACAAACTGGAAGCCAGTGGAGATATTTTAAACCTGGCAAAATATGTTCAATGTGGCAGGTCCCTTCCAAATCACCACTTAATCTCCGGGTACGTTTTCCTGAACTAAACTGACACTGCTCAGTGATCGAGTTTGCCAACTGGCTGTGAATAAAAAACAGTCTGCCAGCTGACAGGAAAAACAATTGATTTCAAAAATAATCAGCTAAATCCTTATTTAGAGTTCTCCAGTTTTCCTGTATATACATATCTCCAAGCCAGCCCTTTCTGGCTCCTTTTCTCTCTGTTCTTTTTTAAGAACTGGCAGATAGAACATAAATTCTTATAAAATGAAATCTCCTGCTACATCTGACAACTTCTCTGTTACCATTTTTAATTTGTATTTCATCTTCCCACTGCCCTCCCCCATAAAGGCTACTGTTGTAGAAATAGCATGTATAGCTATTTTCCCTCTTTCCTATACTGAGCTATAGGTTGCATCCAGCTAAGGCCCCATTGCACTATATGTTGAAAGCAGTGCCATACCACTTTAAACAGTCAACAGCTTCTCCCTGGGAACTGTAGTTTGTTAAGGATGCTGAGAGTTGTTAGAAGACCTCAGTTCCCCTCACAGAGCTACAATGAGCCAGTGTGGTATAGTGCTTAGTGTCAGACTAGGACAGGGGAAGCCAGGATTCAAATCCTGACTTAGCCATGAAGCTCACTGGATGACCTTGGGCCAGTCACAGCCTCTCTATCCTAACTCACAGGGGATTATGATGAAGAGGGGGGAGAAAACATGCAACCATTGAGCATCTTTGGGAAAAGGTGGGCTATAAATGCAATAAACATAAACATAAAATTTCTGTAGTGGTTAACAATCAATTCCTGTTCCCAAGAAGTTCTGGGAATTGTAGGTCTGTGAGTGGCATAGGGGTCTCCTAAATAGATATCTATGCAGAAGCACTGGAGGAGGAACAGGGGTGGGGTGGAGCGCAGTGGCGTAGCGTGGGGGGTGCAGGGGGGCCGGCCGCACCAGGCGCAACATCTGGGGGTTAGGGTTAGGGAGCGCAAATCCACGGGTTAGGGGGCGCAAATTACTTGCCTTGCCCCGGGTGCTGACAACCCACGTTACGCCACTGGTGGAGCGCGATCCCAGTGGGGTGCCATCATGGCTGCTCCCCCCACAGGCGGTGCGCCACACCCCCAAGAACACGCCCCACGCCCCTGGGACGCGCGCCAGCCATGCCCACACCTGCTTCCCCCCCCACCAGAGCTTGAAGCTCCGTCACTGTGCAGAAGTAAGTCCCACAGAGTTCAATGTGACTTCACTCCCAGTGTGTGTACACAGGATGGCACAGAAAATGCAAGCTGTGGGGTCATCCATTGTATTCTCCCTGAAACATTTGTTTTAATTTGTGTAAGCTGCCTTGATTCCCGGTTTTCGGAGGAAAGGCAGGATATAGATTATTATTATTGTTCACAAACACAAAAACACAGCTGAGAATCATCAACGTAGCCATTTCCAAACCCCAAACTAATTCTCTAGCTGTTCCAAAAATTCCAGCATGAGTTTTGTATGGTGATTAATCAACTACAGTACTTTCTGTTGACCCAGCTCTGTTCAGCTGGCTTAGGGACAAGATAGCAACGGAGGTGCCATTTCAGAATTGAGTGTGGGAAGGATGGAAAGATTAACACAGCTAGATTTGCAAACACCCACTCTTGGACATATTCAACCGTACATTTGATGTCTTATATTACCAATAAAATAAATGGCGAGGGTTTGTTCTGAAACATTTAAACACGTTTTCCATGAACGACATACAATTAAAAATAGATTAGCAGTACTGAGATGAACACTATTATTTTCACTAAGATATGCATTTTTACACACCCTTTCCCCTCGTATACTTTACATACTGTTGTGCAAATTTCAAAGGATGGCTCTGTTTTCAGTATGCATATCATTTTGGAAAGGGTAAATTAGGGCAAATTTATCCTGCATCCCCACTTGTAATAAAACAGACTCTCCCCTGCCTGGTGAAATGCTAATGATAAACAAGTAAACAACCTAACACGAGGACAGGGAAATTTAAAGAGTCTGTGGGTCTATTGTTGGAATTTAAGGGTAATAGATTTCCCTTGAGCTTTAAAAGTGTGTAGGAACTATTAAAAGCAATTCTGGGGCTGGAGTGGAGAGAAAATAATTGAAACTCTATCAAGGTTGTTTTCTGCCTCCTGAGACAAGGTGCATAATGTTTGTAGATTACAAGCAATTGTAACTGGAGAAGCTCAGTCTTAGGGTGACCATGTGCGCATCACTGGAATATAGGACGATGCCTTATATCAAGGATGCATTCATCCATACATATGTTTTCTCTCCTGAAATTGCAAACCACACTGGAACACTTAATACTACACCTAATGTGTCTCTTTTGTAAGAAATTAGTAAAGAAGAAGAAGAAGAAGACATCAAGCTTTCTTCTTTTTAAGGCCCTGTTTTCTGCTCCGGGTCTCCTAACTCCCTGGACCACACTCCATAGCAATATAAAGTTTTCAAGAAAATTTTGCCCTGTTGCACAGTGAATGGCAAAGGAAGGTGTCCTCTGCTATTATTACCCAGCCCGGGGGCAAAAAAAGATGACATGACTCTTTATTGCACCCCCTCCTTTCTGGCAGTGATGGGAATTTTTAGCTTATATGAGTAGCTGTCACCTTGGAAACGCAGGAAAGGAAAAGCGAACCTATATCCATAAACAGCAATACCATATATATCCCACAGAAAGAGTGCCCTGTACTTTATTGTATTTCATTCCAGTGTATATCTATCATGTGACGTTTTTAAATTTTTAAGTGTGCTTGAGATCTTTATCACACTCAGAACAACCCTGTAAGGTAGGCCAATTTGATTATCAAAGGTGGTGTATAGTAGGCAAAATTGCATACAAATATGTGTAGATTAAGAGAAATCTGCACAAAGATGCTGAAATTTTTTCATGAGGACTTTAAATTTAAAAAAAATTACAAACTGATGTGGAAATGTGGAGAACTGAACTTAAGACAAAAACAGGGAACTGAAGAGAATCAGAAATGGACATATTTGCCTGTCCCTAGTGGCTATTCATCATGGTCAATTCTCATTGGGCAGTTTTGGGTTTGTTTTGTTACGTTGCTGGCTTATGGTTTTTGTTGTTTAAAGTCTCTTTTGTGCTTCTGCAAACCTCAGGAGTCTCCCCACTGAGCCTGCTGAGCATCCTTCATTTCTCAGTGGCCCTGTTTTAGCTACAATCCTGTTGGCACACACTACCTGCGTTCAGTAGTAGAGGGTGTGATATAGACTATTGTTCAAGTGCTCATCCCACCAGCTGTAGAACTAGAAGCAATCCCTGGGCAAACTCACCCAGAAGAGATCTAAATATTCCTGTGGCGAGATTGTTATTGATATTTCCAGCTCTGCTTGTAAAGATAGGGACAAGTGTGCAATTATATATTCAGAGATGTTTGGAGAGGCTGCCTTTCCTTAGGTGTTCATGCAGAGCTCGTGGGAGAGAGCGAAACTAATTGTGGATGTAGTGAATTTGGGGAGGGGAGACGGGATGGACTTGATTTATTTATTGCCTCTGGAAATTGCACGAGACAATTAGCAGTGCTCAGCTGACAGGTGGCTACGAAGCCACCTGTCATTCTTTGAAAGTGATCCATGAGAAAAACCTGAAACAATGCAGGTGCAACTTTTAAAAAGAATAATAATAATGAAAAATATACTGATCCAACTAAACAAAGCACACAAAATCACCCTCATTCCCTTGAAGATGTTGCTCTCATACAGAGAATTAATGGATCAGGTTGTAGCTCTAAGGTCCTGAAAACAAGCTGGTCCATTATGCCAGTCTCAGTCTGCTCTCAGCCAACTTCCATCTGCCTGCCTTCTTACTTATTTACTTATAGCTAGCCCAGGGAGTGACCCTGGCTATTAGATCCCCTCCTTCCTTAGTTTTGCAGAGAGGAGGATGGGGATAAAACAGACTCCGCCTGCCATTGGCCTCCCTGTCTTCTATGCTACCATTCCCAATGGACATCAGCCATGCTGGTCATGATCCTATCAGTATCTGGGGTCAATTAGTTGTTGTTGCCCATTAGACGCTTGTTATTTGAAGGTCTCCAAGTGACTTACAAAACATTTAAAACATGAATATAAACACAATATACCAATTATTCCACATGGTAGTGGTGGGTGGGGCAACAGGCAAAAGTGGGTGAAGCAATGAATGTAAAATTTACTTTTGCTTGCACATCTCTTCTCCATCAAGGCAAACAAAAGGCATTATCAGAGTTCAAGAGCACATTCCACCCCAACCTCTGAGCAGTGCGAGATTCCAGGGGCTTCAGGTGCATGTTTCCTTTTGGAATGCGACACAGCAGAGACAGTGGTGTCTTTATGATATATGGTTTATTTACACTTATATACAAACTGAGCCTACACTGGCGGGGTTCACAGCATCAACACCCCAAAAGAGTCTTGTTTCTTCTATAGGCATAGCCTTGAACTCAAGCAGAAATAAGCCATGGCACTTTCTCTCTGCCTTTCCAGCCTGAAGCTGTTTCCCCTAGATCACATCACAGCAAAACTTTGCCCTCAGACTCTGCCTTTGTCCCTCTAACTATCTAAGATCTGGAGAAGGGGCCCCACCCCATTGCTATCCAGCACAAAGCCACTTTTCCTTTGTTCTCTTAATGGCCCATCACCCAGGTGATTACCTGAACACAGGAAGCTAGCCTGGCTTATATTTTAACAGTTGCTGGGTCCAGAGGTTAGACTGGGTCTGGCACTCACAAACTCATAACATTCCCAACCATGCAAAAACACTCAGGGAGACTGAGATGCAGGGCCAGTGAGGGAAGTGGCCCCTGGGGAGGGATATGGTTGCAGAGAGTCATAAGGTCTAGGGAGAGAGGCCTGGAAGGCTGTATTTGGGACCTAGGTCTGAGGTTCCCCAACCCTGCCCTGTAGCATCCTTAGGAGAACACACCAGACTCCATCTGCCTGTATTTTGCAAAAGTTGGTCCCAAAAGGTGACAAGAGAATCTTCCTACAAGAAAACAGATTTCAAACAGAAGGAACTGAAACACATTTTGCTCCAGACCCAACAAAGTGACTTATGAGGTGTGACTTCTGTTTACTTGGCTGAAACAAAAAAGACACCCGGGATAAACAAACAACTTCCAGCTTCTGGCAGATGCAATTCATCTTCCTTATGAATTTCTTTACTCTTGCAAGCTCACATCTGTGCTGAGCTGAATTCCCAAATGTTCCCGCAAGGTCCTTAGCAGGCACGCTTTTTCTCACTGCTGCAAAATTGTAACAGGAGAAGTGGCATTTGTCAAAATTCCCTCTTCTGTACAACACCTCTGACTTTTATTACATATAATCTGTTACAGAGCAACTTCTGCTCATTGCACACAAAGTAATCTGTACATGTGAATTTGCACATCTGAGGAAGCTTCTCTGTATGATATACCAATCTCAGCTTGCCTCCTTCCAATCAGCCTCCACTGTGGGTTATTTCATATCTTCATTATGCATGTGAAACAACCAGCTACTCCCCAGCACTGAGATGAGCTGCCTTCAGGAAAGGCTGACCACCACACCTCAAGAAGAGTCACTGTTCTGGACATGCCTTCTTCCAGTCAGCCTCCCCCTAGAGAATGAGCTGGCCTCAGAGGAGCCTTCCTGTTGCATCTCTGCACAGGAGTGCCAACTTGAATAAAGTATTGGGGGCGCAGGTAAGCCCCACCCTACATAACCTATCACATGATGCGGTGCATCCACACCATTTGAATGGCAATGTTGATCAACTACCAGGGCTGGCCCTCTCAAATATTTTAGGGGGTGGTGGTGAAGGGACCTTGGCCCCTAGGAGTTGGCTCCTATGTATCTGCATATGAGTCTTGGCGCTTGGGTTGTCTCCTTCCAATAGAACAGATATGCCCAAATCACATATTTATACAAAAAAACAAGGGGCAGACTCTCTTGTGAATTACCGTATTTTTTGCTCTATAAGACTCACTTTTTCCCTCCTAAAAAGTAAGGGGAAATGTGTGTGCGTCTTATGGAGCGAATACAGGCTGTGCAGCTATCCCAGAAGCCAGAACAGCAAGAGGGATTGCTGCTTTCACTGCACAGTGATCCCTCTTGCTGTTCTGGCTTCTGAGATTCAGAATATTTTTTTTCTTGTTTTCCTCCTCCAAAAACTAGGTGCGTCTTGTGGTCTGGTGCGTCTTATAGAGTGAAAAATACGGTTGTAGTTTGTAAACTCTGAACAAGTGTGTTTCTGAAAAAGTGTAATGTTGCCTTGTACTGAATAAGATCATTTGTCCATGTCTGCACTGACTGGCAGTCATTGTCTAGGGTTTCAGGCAAGGGATATTCCAACCTACTAGAAGATATCAGGTATTGAACCTGGAACCTTCTGCATGCAAAACAGATGCTCCACTACTGAGCTGTGGCCATTTTCCTAAGCCACAGGAAGTTGCCTTATACTGAATCAGCTAATGGTCCATCTAGCTCAGGACAGCCGGTGCTGATTGGTTATGACTCAACCTCTTTGCCAGTCCTACCTGGGGATTTGAACCTAGGACCTTTTGTGTGACAACTCCTGATTAATTTCATTTTAAAAATAAATAAGGGTGCAATGTTTAGCTGACTGATTGAAATGTTTTTGATTGATGAATGAAACCAATCAACCAAATAGGTTCCCCTGATTAAATTGACCGTTACATTGTGTGTGGGGAAGGAATGCAAATTATTTTTAATCTACATACTAATAAAAACTGCCCATCTTAGAAGACGCATCCACCTTTGGAATAGGGAGGGCATACCTTTCCAAAGATGACGTCTGCTTTGAGTTTATAATTCAGGCATTCCCTGCCCCCTTTATAGCTGTCATTTTATTTACACTAAAGTTCTTTTCGTACGAGAGTGTTTTTCACCCCAAGGGCCACATTCTTTTTTTGACAATCTTCCAGGGGCCATATGCTAGCAGTGGGCATGGCCAGATGCAAACATGGATGGAGCAACAGGCGTTAATTTTACCTAGTTTCTACACACACACACACACACACACACACACACACACACACTTCCCTGTTCTCCCTCCAGAGAAGCAAGGGACATCATCACAGCTCAAGGATACATCCTAGTTAGGCAAAATCACTCAAGCAGGGTGTGAAGCAAGGCCAGCAAGGGGTGTGGCCTGAGAAGAGGGGTGTGGCTTGGGAGAATTCCAAGGGCCAGACAGAGGGAGGTGGTGGGCCACATTTTACTTCCTTGGGCCTGGGGTTCCTCACCCCAACTTAATACATTTCCATTAACATCGATTCACAGTCATAGGATTCATCCGCAAAGAATTATTTAACTGGGCGACTGCTCTAGAAACTAAGCATCAGTGTTAGGGAGTGAGTATCCCACCCACCCCTTCAGAAAGCCCATAGTTGGCTGTGTTGCTGGGGCTTTGCAAGGGAGTGGATTGTCGGGGGTGGGGGTGGGGGGGGTGGGAATGGCGTTTAACATATCTTTCCCTGGATTAAAGGAACAGATTTACATCTCTGAGAAGAGCATTTTGAGAGATTATCCAACTCAAGACTTCTGCGGGGCTTGTCATCTTGCATCCTCTTTTCCACTAGGGTCTATTTAAATACGAGCGATCAGAAACTAAAAATAAGTATCATGGCATAGGCAGGCAGACAAGGCAACTCCTCCACTCCCAGCTTCAAGCGTGAGGCACACCACAAACCCCACCCTCTGCTTCAAGGGGTGGGGAACATCAGGCTTGGGTACTGAAAGTGGCCCTCTAGTGCTATCAGTCTGGCCCTTAGAACTTGCCGCAAGCCACCCCCCACCCCACAAAGGCTCTTCTTCTTACCACCACCCCATGTTTTTGCCTGGCTGGAATGTGGCCTTAAATACTGAAAATGCCTCTTGCATATCTGGATAGAGGAAACAGGGGAGTTGTTTGAGTGCCCTAGCCTACTGTAAAAAGGTAAAGGGACCCCTGACCATTAGGTCCAGTCGTGACCGACTTTGGGGTTGCGGCACTCATCTCGCTTTATTGGCCAAGGGAGCCGGTGTACAGCTTCTGGGTCATGTGGCCAGCAGGACTAAGCCGCTTCTGGCAAACCAGAGCAGCACACGGAAACGCCGTTTACCTTCCCGCCGGAGCGGTACCTATTTATCTAATTGCACTTTGACATGCTTTTGAACTGCTAGGTTGGCAGGAGCAGGGACCGAGCAACGGGAGATCACCCCGTCGCAGGGATTCGAACCGCCAAGCTTCTGATCGGCAAGTCCTAGGCACTGTGGTTTAACCCACAGCGCCACCCACGTCCCTCTAGCCTACTGTACGAAGGTTAATTTACACCAGTTGGTCCTCATGCTGTTGCCTCTGGCCCCTGCACAACTGGAATGTGGCCCCCAGAAGGTTGCATGGAAGCTAACACAACCCTTGGTCGGGGGGAGGGAGGTTCATTTGCATGTGTTGATCTTGCCACCCCTCAAAAAGAGCAATTGCATGTTCTCCCTGGTAAGCAGTACTCCTTAAATACCACCACAAATTTTCAGGAGCAAAAAACCCACAAACCTGTCTTGCTGGATAACTGTAGTTTCACAATGAACAAGGCTTATCTGTGGCAGGTGGAGGTTGGGAGAAGGACTGATCTTCTTCCTACAAATCTAATTCCATCTAGAAGAGGACTGAAGCTTTGCTGAAGCTTTAATCCTGGCACATATCCACAGAATCATAGAACTGTAGTGTTGGAAGGGAACACAAGGGTCATCTAGCCCAGCCCCTTCCAATGCAGCAAATCTTGCTAAATAATCCCTGACAGATGGCCACCCAACATACCTCTAGTGAGATGGGGGTTTGTGATTTGATGGTTGTATATTGTTTTCATTTCATTTCAATAACTCACAGTGTGTACTGCTTAATAAAACAAAATCTCTAAGCCAATGACAATTATAAGATCACAAGCAAAAAGTCAGTACACAATATCAAAATGCAATTTTATAAGCTGGTAAAACAGCAAAACAATATAGAAATGCTGGAATTATGCATATGGGCTGCTGCACTAACCTGAAGAAAAGTCATAGTGACCCACGACTCTGGCAAGTGACTGACAGCAGAGGCAATGTGGTTCTGGATGGACAAGAACATTTTGACTGACTTAATCTCTTGTACATTTATTGCATATTTCCTTTGTATTCGTGTACTGTTCACTGGTCCACAAAGGAGTATATAAATAAAATGTCACGTAATTTAGCGGCATTTGCTTTTGAGCATAGACAAATGTGGGATGGTGCTGTTCACTGTCTATTATAAAAGGAACACGGTCAGTTTAAAGGAAGGGCAGCAGAGAGCAAAGTGTGATGGGAAATGCAAAAAGTGGACACTTTAAATAATTACACCCGTACCTTAAATAGCTGTGCAGAAGGGGAAATTTCAGCAGGTATAACTTTTATTTATTTATTGTTGCGTGTATACCCCACCATTTTCTCCAAGGAGTTAAAGGTGGCATACCTAGTTCTCTCTCTCTCCATTTTATCCTCACCCTGTAACTGAGAGATCGTGACCGGCCTATGGTTATCCTGTGGGCTTCATTCGTGGCAGAATGGGTATTTGAACCTTGGCCTCCCAAGTCCTAGTCAGACACTCTAAGCACTTGCCAGGCAAACTGCACCTACAGCCCTCCAGATCATAGAATCGTAGAGTTGGAAGTGAGAACCAGGGTCACCTAGTAGTCCAACTTCCTGCAATGCAGGAATCTTTTGCCCAGCATGGGGCTCAAACCCACAAGCCTGAGATTAAGAGCCTCCTGCTCTTCTGACTAATGTTGGACTCCAACTCTCCTCCTAGGAAATTGCCTGATACCTAGCTCAGCCTTGTCTCCTCTGACTGTCAGTGGATAAGGCAGGGAATTTCCCCTACTCCAACTAAAGGTGGTTGGGGAGTGAATACGAGACCTTTGGCATGCAGGGCAGGTGCTCTGATAACTAATCTACTGTCCTTCCCTTAAGACCCAGGCAGACCACTGGTCCCCCTACCCCAGTATTGACTGCACTGACTGGCAGCAGCTGTCCAGGATTCCGGACAGGGAGTCTTTCCCATCCTGAACAGATATTGCTGGGCATTGGACATGGGAACTTCTGCACCCAAAGCCGGTGCTTAACCACGGAGCAACAGCCCTTCCCCAATCATCAAGACAATTCTGCCTCTGGGGGGCCACCAATGCGCCCTTCCAGGATGATTTCTGAAACCTTGAGCTCAAACAAAGTTCTTTGTTCACACTCTCACCCCCTCCCCAAGATTGGGTGGCTGAGTTTATTCGGGCATTTTTGCACTACTCTGCTTCTGTTACCCCCCCCCCCCCCACTAAAACAAAAAAAAAAACCTCTGGAGCTGAAACTGACGGATGCGGGGGAGAAGAGCGTGCTTCTAACACCCACCCATCCCTCCTGAAACTGACAGCTTGTTTTTCCCAGGAAGAATAAAGGTAGGGGGTGGGGGGAGAAAGAGAATTCGCCTTCTTTTTCTAAGACCCTCCTTCCCAATAATTCCTGCCATCCTCCTCTGCCTTCTCCCCAACCCCGCTTCGCTGTGCCTTGAGGACCGCATGACTGCTCTTTTTTATTTATATATTTATATACATATAATCAAAATCTGGGCTCGAACTGAGCACGTGGAGAGGCGCTGAGCCCTCCTCCTCCTCCTCCTCCTCCTCCTCCAGCTGCTGCGCTCTCTCTGGTAATGCTCAAAATCTGTAATTTCGGAGAAGGTTTATTTTCGGCCACCAGCTTTGTACGGATCTGCTTTTTTTATGTTTAAAGAAGAATAACGGGAGAAGGAGAATAATTTCGCCTTCTTGGAGAAGGGGAGGGAGAGAGAGAGCGCGCCATGTGGGGCAGGGTGCCATTTTTAGGATGCCCGGGTGCGCGTTGCCTTTGGCATCCAGGGAAGGCGCCCCTCTGAGCGGAGCGGGGCAAGGCAGGGCAGCCAGGTAGCGCCTGTCCCGGAGTAGCTCTCCATCCCTCTCTCGCTACCCCGGCTCCAACTCCGGGGCGATGGTGGGAGCTGCGCGGTCGCCTTGGCGGCCACTGAGCCACTTGGCGTGAGGAGGACTTGCTCTCTGCCAACTTCCTCCCTGGGCAGGAGAAGGACCAGTCTGTGGATGCTCTCGGGAGGATGGCGACGTTACCCCATCGCAGGATGCGCCGCCGCCGCTGCTGCCCAACCGGGATTTGCCAACTTCTCCTCGTCTGAACAGCGCTGGGGACCTATCTAAACACACACACACACGTATATAGGAAAAGATGGAATTTTTGACTTGGGTTTTGCCTTCCTTACTCCTGCTCTGCACCCAACAGCACACTTGCACCAGGTAAGAGGAGCAAGCGCACCGTGGCAAGCGACTCCCTTCTCTAGTTAGAATGTGGTTTGTTGCTTTATTATTTTAAAAAATAGGTATCTAAAGGCAGCGATCCCAGCTGGGAGGATGTTTGAGCGCAGGGAAACTTCTCTCTGACGAAGGCTTTGGGCTGCAAGCCCCAGGTGCGCTTAACTCAGGAGGAAGGCGGCTGGAGCAGAGCGGGACTCACTCCCGAGGTAGGGTTGCCTAGTGGTTAGGCTGCACGCCTGCCATTCCTAAGCGCCCTGGAGGCGCGATCCTGTGCCCGTCAGCCCGGAAGCCGAGCGTTGCAGAGGTCAGCCGGGCTTTGCTCTCAGAGATGCGTCTGAAGGATCTCCCAGCATTACAGGGCAAAGTGGGGCTTGCTTCTGAGGACCCTGGTGCTGATTATTAGGAGGGGGGGCTGTTTCTTTTAATGCAAGATCCAGCAAAATCGCAATTCATCCTGGGACAGGGATGCGGAGCAGCTGTGGCTCTACGGGTGTTTGCTGAACCCTGCCGGCCAGCAGCCAGCGTGCCCAACAGTCAGCGGTGACCAACATGGGTGACCAATGGGCTCCCCATCCTTGTCCTAGGGTGACCAAGAGAAAGGGCTGGACCACCGGCCTTCTTAGCTCTTAAATAGTTGTGTAAGGAGAGGGGGATCCTCCCCCCCTATGCCTCCAGCCCCTGCGCTGAAAATGTCTTTTTTTCTGCGCAACTCTTAAAAAGTACAGGAGTTCCTTCTTCCTTTACTTCCGACCATCGCTGGGCCTATCCCCAAAGTATTCATGGGGGACCGAGGATTCGAGTTAATGTTAGCTCTGGAATCTCTCTTCCCCCTTCCTTGTGCCAGAGAGCTTTCCTATTACAGGCTGCCTCTGGGTATGTGCAGAGTGTTTATTCGATTTCGACGAGCTCGTGCACCATGCGAGCTGGGAAAGAAAAGGCTTTAGGACACGGCGCACAACTCTCTCCCCCGACCCCCGTTAACAAAGGCTCTCAGCCCATCCTATGTAAGTTCAGTAGGAAAGTCGCACTGAGGTTAAAATGGGGGTTCCCTCCCAGTTCGAGGGGCTGGTTGGCTTGCACCACCCTGCCCTAGGGTGCGCTTGGCTGGGGGTATTATTTCCCCGTTTGCAAGAAAGCATTGCGCGCAGAAATGAACTGTACGTCTGAAGTGTGCGCAATAAAGGACGATAATAACGCACTCGGAGATAGACACAGATTGATGTACGTACACACCCCTCATCCCTTTTACCAACGAGGATGAGAACGAGGGGCTTGAACAAGAGAAAGAGTGGGGGGAGGGAGGGAGAGAGACCAGGCTTTGCTGAGAGTTCCCCCGCACTGGGAGGCGAGATTCGAACTCGGGAGTCGCCGCTGCAGATCTGTCTGCAAGACTTTGGAGTTTTGCCCTCAAACGGATGCCGCTCTTGGGTCTTCCCAAGGGCGGCGGATGAAGGTTGCACTGATCACTTGGCAGGGGAGAGGAGGAGGTTTTCTGCAGTAGAAGAGAGAATCATCAAAATATGCCCTACTTGTTAGACAGGAGGGAACGGGGGATCTCCCTAGAGAGTTCATCCAAGGGGTTGGGTATCACTTTAAGGAGCTATGGACCAGAGCTTAAAATATATATTCCTTTTCTTCCCAAATGTGGGTTGTGCCCTACTAAGAGTAGGCTCAGTGGGTTGTATGCAACTTTACTCCTGCTCAGGGTAGACCCTTTGGAATGGCTAGACATAACTTTGTCCCATTCATTTCAGTGTGTCTACTCTGAGTAGGACTTAGTTGAATCCAACCCTTTGCTGAAAGCCCCCCCTCCCCTTTCTGTTTCTCTATAGCTATCTGAAGTTGAGGTAAGAAACACTCAGTGCATACTCAAAGACTGCCAGAGGTTATCAGATCACATATATAGACAGTCTCCCTTCCTCTGCCCTTTTCAAAAGCTGCAGTCCTATATGCAGTATTTCACTCTGAGTAAGTTTGGGGCTTGCTTCTGAGTAAACCTGTGCCAGACAGGACAAGGGAAGCAGTGTTACATTTACACTTCTAATAATAAACTAATGGTCCATATAGCAATTATTATAGTCACATTCGGTTGTGTCCTATATTAGTGCCACTTGGAGCTGACCCCTTTAGGTCAATTAATTTCTATGGATCCCATCCTCATTTACATTTGACTTCCCTGGGGAGGTGGGGGTGTTCTAGCAAATGTTTTTGCAAACTGAACTCCCTGGACCCTGGAGGTTGGGATATGTTTCGATGTAAACATGATAATAGCAATGGGGTTAATACTATTTTGTGGCGGGGTGTGTGTGGCGTTTTAGATTGTAATGTGTATTACTTTGAAAAGTGCTAAGCCAGCTGTGTTTGGGGCTCTCAAAGACTTCCTTCTGAGTGGAGGCCCTGGACTCTGCTCAAAAGTCCTTCCCTGGTAGTGCCAACTGCTAATAACAATTCTGTAGTGAAATCTGTCTACTATTCAGGACTTGGGATCTATAACGCAATGGTGCACTTGGGGACCCATTAATTTTTAAAAATATATATTTGTATGTTGGTAGTACTGCTTTTTGCAACCCACCTTAGGTCAGGCTGAGACCTGGTAGTGGGTCCCAACCCACCAATTCGAAACCAGTGCTTTAGACAACTAGAACCTCCTGCTAGGTGCAAGTTCTTTAAACAGGTTGTGCATTTGTAAATCTGAAAGCAGGGTATGTATATGTGATCAGTTGGATGTGTGTAGCAGTTCTTGCTTGACTTCTGGGACAGGTTATGATGAGGAAGGCCAAAAGGTTTCGAGAAACAAAATGGACTCATTTATGGTGTGTCTGTCCATTAATTGCAGGCAGGTGTGCACGGTGGCACACTTGATAGGTGAAAAACTCTCTTGTCTGCAATTGGAGGTGGCATTTCTTCGGATGCTGTTAACTAGGCAACAGCCATGGAGCTTTTCTGGATGTGGATATGGTAGGAAAAGCAATTTGATAATGCAGTGGAAACTGAGATGGGGAGGGGGGTGTCAGCTCATAATGCAGTGGAAGATTCTTGTGGGGTGTTATTATATTACTAATCTACACCTAGGTCAATCTTGGTATTTCAGGGCTGACAAGATGGACAGGGAAGAGTCCCCCGTGATATTTGTAATGTTTTCCTTCTTTGTTTCCTTTTTTTTTTTTTGCAAGGAGGGAATGTTGTTCTAAAATGAGCATCAGAAATAAAAATAAGGAAGAGTTTTATTCATTCAGCATGTTTTGGATCCTTATGATCCATCGTCATGGAAATTCAGAGAACAGTGGTTCAAAATTCAGATAATAATAACAGTGATGGTCATCAACTTAGATGGCTTCTGGTTCGTCCTGGGGGTCCCTATTTGAAAATCTGTTTTCCCAAGTAATTTTTTGTTTTGTTTTGTTGACTGAAGCAGGAGAAGAACAGAAATGCAAATTGCTCTGGCTGCACCGATTTAAACCAGCCTGTCAAGGTCAAGGGACGTGGGTGGAGCTGTGGCTTAAACCACAGAGCTTAGGACTTGCTCAGTCCCTGCTCCTGCCAACCTAGCAGTTCGAAAGCACGTCAAAGTGCAAGCAGCTAAATAGGTACCGCTCTGGCAGGAAGGTAAACGGCGTTTCTGTGCACTGCTCTGGTTCGCCAGAAGCAGCTAAGTCATGCTGGCCACATGACCCGGAAGCTGTACGCCGGCTCCCCCGGCCAATAAAGCGAGATGAGCACTGCAACCCCAAAGTCAGCCATGACTGGACCTAATGGTATGGGGTCCCTTTACCTTTACCTTTATCAAGGTCAAAGTTGACAAACCCCAAAAGACAGCACGGAATGGCAGGCATATATGCAAATACTTGACATGGCAGCAGGAGATTTGGGAGAAGGATCAAGAAAATGGGTTGACTCCAACAAGGTTCTACTCACAGGAGTCCTATTTAAATTAACAGAACACTGTTAGTCATGTCCATTAACTTCAATGGGTCTCCTCTAGGTAGGATTGGCACTGGATACAACTCAACAAGATTAAATACTGTCCACATTGTATGGACAGATAAATTGTATTCAAGTCGTGTGTTGTCATCCGTCCCCCGTCCCCCATTTAAAATTAAATAAAAATTAAGGTCAGGCTTAGCCAACAGCCATCTTGCACAAGAGGGTATTGAGTTTCTCTCTCTGCCCCCACCTCACAGCACAAGTTATGAACTGCTGGTTCAGGATGCCGGAATGGATTACACTGGTAACACAATCACCCTCGCACAGGCGAGAAAGCTTTCATTTTTTCAAAAAAGAGGGATGCACAGAGTGACCAAATGCACAGCTAACCCCGTGCTTTTTAATAGCTAGTGTTGAAGGGGGAATTTTAGTGAGAACCCCTTCCCCCAGCCCACCACTGCGTGACAAGCTGCAGGAGCCAAGTTAGGATTTAGCATCGCAATCCCCTCTGTCTGTACATCATTTAGGAGCATTTAGAAGTCCTGCTGAGTTCAAAGAGACTTACTCTTAGTGTAAGATTGAAGTCTTTAGATTTGGGATTTTGATTCCTGTTAACAAGGAGAAAACTTTAGGATGCTTTTATTAACCACAGTTAAATGCTACAGAGCTTTCCAAAGGGCGGAACATCTCTCCCCTCCAAGCTTTAAGGGTTGTGTGTATCCAACTAAGTCCTACTCGGAGAAGGCCCAGTGAAACTAATAGACCTGTTAGTTATGTCTGTTAGGAGTAGCACTGGATGCCACCTTAAGCAGTCTGCAAAGCAGAAACCCTAAAATCACAAGGCTGGAATACAAACTGAGATTCCTGCATTGCACGGTGTTGGACAAGATAGTCATTGTGGTCCCTTCCAACATTTCTATGATTCTATAAATCAAATGAAAACACATACTGGGTTGTAGCCAATTCTAGTCTTACTCAGGGTAGACTAACTTGGGTCCATTAATATGAATGGGTCTACTCTGAGAAGGGCTTACTTTGATACAACCCACTGCCAGCAAAAAATAAATTTAAAAAATCCAGTATCAAACTGCTAAAGCAAAATACTGAACTGTCCAATCTAAAAATTAACAGTCCTGAAATGCCTGAACAAACTGTACCCAGGCAGGCATCGCCAGCCCAATTGTTCCAGAGGACAGGCTCTCAAAAAGCAATTTAAAAGTTCTAGTCAATATTCTTCGGTTATATTAAATAAGTGCTGCTCTGGGAAGATCATGAAATGACCATTCGTCTTTTGACAGCAGTTCATACTGTAGGAGGATATGTCAGGCATGGAAAAATCAGTACTGTACTTTCACAAAGTCTGGCTGCTTAACTCTGGCGTGCTCTGGTTCATGGGGTCACGAAGAGTCGGACACGACTAAATGACTAAACAACATAGAGGCCAAACAAGCAGGGAAGGGAATGGAGACGATGGGATGATAACATCATAAAACAAGTAGAGTTTGAAGTTACTGGAATTCACGAATGAGGTGGATATATATTATTGTGGGAGAGATATACATTGTGAATTTGGAGGTTTATTTTGCAGTGGGAACACCTTCTGATCTGATTGATTTGTTGAGCTTAATCAGTGCATCAAACAGAAGGATTTCATTTAATTATATATCAGCAATGATATCGTTTATGGCATATTACTTTAAATTAACAATAGGTTGTATCTGGTGCTAGTTATATTTAGAGCAGAACTACTGAAGTTAACAGACATGTCTAATTTGGGTCCATTGATTTCAGTGGGCCCTCTCTGAACAGAACTCAATTAGATTCAAGCCTAAGTATCAATTATAAGTATCTCATTTATGGAATCGTAGAGTTGGAAGGGACCCTGACGGCCATCTAGTCCAACCCCCTGCAATGCAGGAATCTTTTGCCCAAAGTGAGGCTCAAACCCATGACCCTGAGTTAACAGTCTCGTGCTCTAGTGACTGAGCTAGCCCAACAATTATGTACGTATTTAAAATAAATTCATGGCAAAATAAAATGTTATTGTAAACCTAAAGTACAGGTCGGGGTCAAGAACTTCATGCCCCGGGCCAAATGCAGCCCCCCAGACCTCTCCCTCTGGTCCTTGGTATTCTCCGTAAGGCATAGCCCTCACTGACCTGGCTTCACACACTCCTTGACTATATTTGCCGGGCTGGGACTCAGATAACGCTTCTTGATTGCCTGGATGGAAGGCAGAAATGTGTGAGCATGTGCAGAGAGAAGCCGATGGTGCAAAAGGAGCATTTAGAATCATAGAATCATAGAGTTGGAAGAGACCACAAGGGCCATCGAGTCCAAGCCCCTGCCAAGCAGGAAACACCATCAGAGCACTCCTGACATATGGTTGTCAAGCCTCTGCTTAAAGACCTCCAAAGAAGGAGACTCCAGCACACTCCTTGGCAGCAAATTCCACTGTCGAACAGCTCTTACTGTCAGGAAGTTCTTCCTAATGTTTAGGTGGAATCTTCTTTCTTGTAGTTTGGATCCATTGCTCCGTGTCCGCTTCTCTGGAGCAGCAGAAAACAACCTTTCTCCCTCCTCTATGTGACATCCTTCTATATATTTGAACATGGCTATCATATCACCCCTTAACCTCCTCTTCTCCAGGCTAAACATGCCCAGCTCCCTTAGCCGTTCCTCATAAGGCATCGTTTCCAGGCCTTTGACCATTTTGGTTGCCCTCCTCTGGACACGTTCCAGTTTGTCAGTGTCCTTCTTGAACTGTGGTGCCCAGAACTGGACACAGTACTCCAGGTGAGGTCTGACCAGAGCAGAATACAGTGGCACTATTACTTCCCTTGATCTAGATGCTATACTCCTACTGATGCAGCCCAGAATTGCTTTGGCTTTTTTAATCTGTTGCCCTGCCCACTTTTGCCCGTGGCCCCGCCCACCGCTGGCATATGGCCCTTAGAACGTTTCTCAAAAAGCTAGCTAGGCTGGAAAGCTTTTCCTTCCCCACCCGCCACCTAAAGCTATGCATAGCCTAGTACTTCCATCACTTTCGCCTCCCCTCTGAATCAGCTCAGGAACTTCACTCATCTCCTGAGACCCTTCCTGCTGTCTTACTGTGGGTGAGAATTCAGTTGGTGGGGGCAGTGGGGACATATTCACTGTGGAATGCTCTCCCCACTGAGATCCACCTGGTGTCCTCACTGACCTCTTTTTGCTTTCAGATAGAAGCAGCAGTTTTCAATGGACTGCAGTGATGGTGTTTGCTGTCTGTTATGCTGCTGAAGCATTTAGGATCTCTTTGCAGATTTTCATAAACTGCATGCATTTTTATACTATAGTATATGTGTGTTTTTAGCCTGTTATAGTGATAAGTGAGGGACGTGGGTGGCGCTGTGGGTTAAACCACAGAGCCTAGGACTTACCGATCAGAAGGTCAGCAGTTCAAATCCCTGCAATGGATCCCTGCAAAGCTCCCGTTGCTCGGTCCCTGCTCCTGCCAACCTAGCAGTTCGAAAGCACCTCAAAGTGCAAGTAGATAAATAGGTACCACTCCGGTGGGAAGGTAAATGGCGTTTCCGTGCGTTGCTCTGGTTCTCCAGAAGCAGCTTAGTCATGCTGGCCACATGACCCGGAAGCTGTACGCCGGCTCCCTCAACCAATAAAGCAAGATGAGGACTGCAACCCCAAAGTTGGTCACAACTGGATCTAATGGTCAGGGGTCCCTTTACATTTACCTTTAGTGATAACTGAGGATGGGGACACTTTTCATACCAAAATCACCTCTGCACCAAGGTGGGGCGAATCTGTCTCTCATTCTCATTCTTCTCATCTTATTTTCCACATTTCTGCAGCAATCTGTGATTTTTTTAATTTAAAAAAAATCATGAGAACTCCTTACCCATTTAAGTGTAATCTTGTCCTAATAACCACATTTCCCCATGCAGTTATGATTTACTCATTTTTACAAACAATCTCCCCATCAATGCATTGTACATTACTGTCAATAAATTTTTGCTTTAACGTTGTATGTATTTTTGGAAATATTGTTTGTGCATACCGCAAAATTCAGAGAAGTGTGAATTTCAACAAGCGTATTTCAGTTCATGTATTGGTTTTAGAAATGTGAATTAGTTAGTTTCTAAATGGAATACAAATGAAAGCAAATTTGTTGCCCCCCCATCCCTCTGGGATTCCAGTAAACCACCTATACTTTGCTCTTGTGTGAATTAAAACAATAGTGACTTTCTCCTGGGAGATCAGGATGATAAGTAAAATATAGACCCATTCCCACATATTAGTTTCAGACGTCTCTCATTAAAATGCAAACAAAATTGAGTTTCTCCTCCACTCCTAATCTGTGCTATTATGCATTCCTGAAGACCCACTTTTGTTAGACGCCAAGAGAGTGTTTGTGTTGTTTTGCTTCAAGACAGTCTCGAACAAAACACACTTTGTCCCACTATGTGTTACCAACAGCAGTTGCAAAAATGTGCGAAGCAGCAAACAGTGCGGTGCATGGTGTGCTTTTTCAGTGCTCTCCTCGTGTCTGCATTTGCCAACATGTGCACTTGAGATGCTTTGCATCCAACCGTCCACCCACTCACCTTCCTTAAGTTTCTGGAGACCCAGGGGGAGGGAACTGAACCTCAAAGAGCGGTGACGCTAGCAAATTGCACAAATGAAATTTTTGGAACAATCTCCCAAGTGGGGAACAAAATATCAAGGACAGTGGTCTGTTGGGGACAGATGTGGGAAAGGAGGGACACTCAGAGTAAAGTCTGCTTTTTTAACAGCAGTCTTATCTGCAGCCGTGAGAAATTTAGGAAGTCATCTTATACTAAGGGAGGCTATTGGTCCATCTAGCCCAGTATTCCTTTATTTATTGAATTTATAATCCACTATTCATCCTGAAGGAGCCCAGAGCAACAAACCAATCCACAATCTAAAACCAAAAAAAATTATAAGGCAGTTAAATAATTCTGCAAACAATTAGAGTGAAAGAACCTTCTAAGAGCACTTACAGTTTAAAACATTACTCCATCCGGTGATCTCGAGGTTGCCAGGAACAGTATCCTTCAACCACAAATGCCTGGGTAAAAAGGAATGTTTTCACATTCCTCCTGAATGTTAATAATGATGGAGACAGGCGCACCTCATTAGGGAGGGCATTCCACAAACAGGGAGCCACCACTGAAAAGACCTTGCTATGGGTAACTGCCATGGGCAGCACCTGGCTGCAGCACCAACAGCAAGGCCTCAGTTGCCAGTCATTATGTCCAAGACAGTTGGTACTGTCTACTCTTGACTAGCAGTTTTTCTCAGGAGATCAGGCAGAGATCTCTGCCACTCCCTGCTCCCTGTTTTATTTGTTTTAACTGGAGATGGTTTGCACCTGGGGTCTTCTTTGTGCAAATCATGTTCTTTATCATGGGATAGAGCCCATGTTCAGTTCTCAGAGCAAACATCAATCTGGGTCGGCGGCGGAGCGGGGGGGACATTTCAGCAGTAAACTGGGTTTTCCCAGGAAAGGTGGTGGGGACCCCCCCCAAAAAAAACCCATGCTCAGACCTGTGCCTACAAATCATGGACCTGTGCGGGTGAGCCCTTATAGGCAAATCTACCTAATTCACAATTTCTGAAACAATACACAAACCAAAATAGCCATCCTTCGAAACTCACACTTCTCCTAATTTTGCAATGTCGCTCTACAGTTTTGTAATGTGCAGAAAAATGTGTGTACTAGGGTAAAGAGTGCAAAAAATGCATATACCAATGAAAGTACATTATACTAGGGAAAACAGCTTTGCAAAAATGTGCAATTAGGCAAAATTGCAGACAAACATGCACATTTCATTCTGAAATGCTGATGTATGAGAATATATATATTTTTATCCCAAAATGACGTGGAAATGAGGAGGACATGAAGACTGGGGAAAAACTGAGAAATTGAAACTGACAGATTTCCTAGCTGGATTGAACTTTTGTGGGCTAGAGTCAATGTCCTCAAGTGCAAACTCGTCTCAGGCATCTGGAAAATGCTGGTGTGCCGTAAGAAATTTGTTAGTCCTTCAGGTGGTAGGACAGGCCAGTTTTTTGTTTTGGCAAGCTTATTCATGCCAAATCTTCCAAGCTGGAATTGCTTTTCCTCTTTTAATAGCACAGGAACACCATAACATTATGGTTTACATCGCAAAAAGAAAGAAAGAAAATAAATCCAATTAAAACTTGAAGCTTATGCTTTCCTTTTTAATGCTGTCTTAAAAGCCAGCTACCCAGCTGAGCTATGTTGAAAATGCAGCTTCATTTACTGCATTTACAGAATCCTTCACAGAAACCACATTTTCTGCAGTTCGTCAGATGTAGCCTGCAGAATCTGGGGAAAGATCTTTCAAACTTGGGCATTGTCCAGCTGAAAGCTAATAAACAAAAGGTGGCTTTGGAAAGCTACCTGCAGGGCAGAGCTTCTGCTTATTCAACTGTTCTGTTGTTTCTGTATTTTTATATCTTTCATCTCAAAGCCACCTGAGAAATATTTATATTTGAAGGGCAGCATATAAATTCTTAAAATAACTAAATAATGAACAAATGCATTTTTTCTTAAAAATAATTTTTATTACATTTTCAGTTTCACATCTTAAAATAAACATTAACATACTGTTAGATATCCAGTGACTTCCCTCCTCTTGCCTTGGTTCGTTTTAGTTATCTTTCATTCCTGCATATTTTGCTATAACCATTTTAGTCAGTTCTCCACTTTTATATCACTCCAACATTAATGACACTGTTGATTTTATCTTAAGCTGCCAAGCGTTTTCAGCTGTGTACAGTTACAGTGGTACCTCGGGTTACAGACGCTTCAGGTTACATACGCTTCAGGTTACAGACACTGCTAACCCAAAAATAGTACCTCAGATTAAGAACTTTGCTTCAGGATGAGAACAGAAATTGTGCTCCGGCGGCGCAGCAGCAGCAGGAGGCCCCATTAGCTAAAGTGGTGCTTCAGTTTAAGAACAGTTTCAGGTTAAGTACGGACCTACAGAACGAATTAAGTACTTAATCCGAGGTACCACTGTATTTTCCATATACTCAGTAAATATTTTCCACTCATCTTTGAATATATGTTCTTATTGCTCTCTTATTCTATATGTTAAACCTGCAAGCTTTGCATATTCTACCATCTTAAGTTGCCGGTCCTCTTTGCCTGGGACCTCCCTCACTTTCCATTTTGAGGCTAACAAAACTTAGGTCGCCGTTGTTGCATTCATAAATAAATTTTGTTGACACTTAGGATTTCAGTCTGGATTATTCCCAACAAAAAGGACTCTGGTCATATTAGGAAAGTTATTTTAAACATTTTTAAAACTCATTTCTCAATATTCTTTTACCTTTTTACATGTCCACCACATATGAAAAAAACGTTCCCTTCATTTCTTTATATTTCCAACACATATCTGATTCTGCTTTATACATCTTAGCCAACTCTGGGTCAAATACCATCTGTAAATCATTTTCATATCATTCTCTTTCAGTGAGTAATATGCAGTAAATTTCAAATCATTCTTCCAAAGTTTCCCCCAGAGGTTTAAATCTATGTTGTGTCCTGTATCCATTGCCCAGTGTGTCATTGAAGCTTTGACTAGCTTGTCTTTTGTTTCCCATTCTAATAAGAAGTTATACATCTTGAACAATAACTTATTGTTATTCTGTAATAATTGTCTTTCAAATTGTGAGCTTTGGTCCAGGAACCCATTTTTAAAATCTAACTTAAACATATCATGTAACTGATGATACTGTAACCAGTTGGAAACTTGGCCTCTTACATCTTGCATTGGTTTCAGTCTGGGTTCTCTCCCTGTAAGGTCCAACAGTTCCCTATAGGTCGCCCACTGTCTATCCATATTAACTCTTTTAATTGTAATTGCTTAAATGGGGGACACTCATAAAGCTGTTTTTCTTTCCAGCAAGTATTTATATTTCTCTCAAACTCTATACAAATTTGTTGTTGTTGTTTAGTCATTTAGTTGTGTCCAACTCTTTGTGACCCCATGGACCAGAGCACGCCAGGCACTTCTGTCTTCCACTGCCTCCCGCAGTTTGGCCAAACTCATGCTGGTAGCTTTGAGAACACTGTCCAACCATCTCGTCCTCTGTCGTCCCCTTCTCCTTGTGCCCTCCATCTTTCCCAACATCAGGGTCTTTTCCAGGGAGTCTTCTTTTCTCATGAGGTGGCCAAAGTATTGGAGCCTCAGCTTCAGAATCTGTCCTTCCAGTGAGCACTCAGGGCTGATTTCCTTCAGAATGGAGAGGTTTGATCTTCTTGCAGTCCATGGGACTCTCAGGAGTCTCCTCCAGCACCATAATTCAAAAGCATCAATACTTCCTAAGAATGTTGTCTGTAAAACTTTAGCTTTCCCATACCAAAGGCATGCCAGCCAAATTTTATATGACGGCCTTCCAAATGTCTGCATTTTCCAATACGATCCATTCCTTCAGTCAAGCTTCCTTGTAATACAATTGAAAGTCTGACAGGGCAAAGCCTCTTTCTTTTATGTCTATCAGAATGAAACCAACAAGCACCCCAGCACTGGCCATCCCACTTGTGTCTCTCTCGATTGCACTTGAATCTTGGTGCATGGGGTGGAGCGGGGTGGTGGTAGTGGTGGAGATGCACCTTGTGTATGGTGCACGTGCTTATAAATACACATGCACTGAATCCTGCAAATCCTCCTATTTCCAATGCTCCAGCTTAGAGGGTTAAATTCTGAGTAGTCGCTATGATAAATTACAGTATTTTCCCTAGTGTGTCTTTAAGCTAAAGAACCGACACCCTTTTTGCTTTTAACTCGACACAGGACAGGCTATTTTAGGGGAAATTAATGCAGTGTTACCCACAGGGAATAAATGTGTAAGCGTTTGTGTGTGTGTATGACAATGAGGGCACTGCAAGACTCCAAGTACACAAGGAATAAGACAGCCATGTGGGTCATTGGGGGAGGGAATGGAAAATGGAACAGAGGGTTCTTTTATTTTTGTGTGACAAATTCACTTATCCTTTGTTTAGGTGGTGTGATACTGAGCATTCAGCCCTCTAAACCCCTCCAGCAAACCATGGTATTTCATTCTTTAATTAAAAATAGAAACATAATCTCTTATACTTTGTTTGTAGGAAGAATCTGTATTTTTTAAAAGAAGAATTGAAGCATGTCTATTTGCAGATAATTTGTCACGTACTTCGTGCAATCTTTTAACCTAAGAGAAGAAAAGCTTTTTAAAATGTAGACGCTATATAGATCTAAAGAGTGTACTGTGTGGTGTTGCTTAAAGCTAGCAGGGAAAAGGAAATCTGGTGGGTTTTTTTGTTCTTGTTTTTTTTTTTGCATGTTTGCAAGGTTGCTGTGAATTAAGCCTAATGCTTTTTCAATTACATTTCAAAATATAGAACATATTTACAGTGAGCATCACTTAGAGTCAGGAATGGCAGATGGAAAGGGTACGTGAATTGCTCTGGATTATCCCAGAGGCCAATGCAAGAGAGAATTCATGCGGTGACCCCAGAATGACTGAGAGGATGTCCTAAAGAGGTGTGCTTTTAATGGTGGTGGAAATAGCACCAGGCCTTGCTTTGAGATGCTGATCTGTAGCAAACTGGTCCCAGGTAAGGAAAAGCAGGACGTTCTTCAGGATTTCCAATGAGGAAACACTGGCCCAGTGTTAGTCTTCCACAGGAAAAGCAAGGGCCCAGTTCAGGCCATCCCATCTCACCTTAATGAACTGATATGTCCTTTTCCTTAGGTGCTTTGCCCTTGCATTGCCTCTTCCCTCTTCCTTCTTAGCACACTCTGGTAACCCAGGAAGCCTTCAATGAACCATTGTTTTCAGGGTTGTCTTAAGCATATGCAGCATTAGGGTGGAAAGATCTGCCCGGCGCCCCCACCCCCAGTTTGCCCAGTCCCAGGTGTGCAGGAGGGCGGAGCCGGCCAGCCGCCTCAGCGTCTCGCTGGCTCAGTCGCCCCCAAACTCACGGCGCAGAGCCACCCGCAGAAGAGTCTGCTGCGGCACTCCAACCGATGGGCAGGCTCTCCCCTGGACTCAACTCTTGAGCCCCGGACTCTCGGCCTGGCGCCCCTGAGAGCCTGGCACCCGGGTGCCCCGCACCCCTAGTGCCTATGTGTAAGATGGCCCTGATTGTTTTTCCAGTTATATTCAAACAGGGAAACAATGGTTAGTTACACAGTATGGATGTCCTTTTAAAATGTGGCTCTTTGGGGAGGGAGTTGTTGGGTTGTTGCTTTTATTCTGATTATATATATATATATATATATATATATATATATATATAAATACACACACACACAAACACATAGTGGTACCTCGGGTTACAGATGCTTCAGGTTACAGACTCCGCTAACCCAGAAATAGTACCTCAGGTTAAGAACTTTGCTTCAGGATGAGAACAGAAATCACACGGCAGCAGGAGGCCCCATTAGCTTAAGTGGTACCTCAGGTTAAGAACAGTTTCAGGTTAAGAACAGACGTCCAGAATGAATTAAGTTCTTAACCCGAGGTACCACTGTACAGTCATACTTTGTGTTGCGTCCGCTTCGTGTTGCATCTTTTTGCGTTACATCCCGCGGCAACATGGAAGTACCGGAATGGGTTACTTCTGGGTTTTGCCGCTCGTACCTGCGCAGAGGTGCTAAATTGTGCTTTGCGCATGCGCAAAACGCCAAAACGTGCTGCGCGCCTGTGCAGACGCGCTTCAAGTTGCTGGCATTTCACGTTACGGATGGGCCTCCGGAACGGATCCCGTCCATAACACGAGGTACCACAGTATTGTGGTTTTTATGTTGATCTTTTCTGTGAACTACCCTGAGACCTCTGGTTATAGGGCGGTATATAAATCCAGCAAATATTATAACAACAACAACAACATGGAACTGTTTTAAATTTGGTAACCATCATTTCAGGATTTTGACATAATGGGAAAATGATGATTAACCAAAACCTATGGAGTTAATTATGATGTCCCCAGAAAGGGATAGACACAAACACACTGACATCCAAACCAGGAGAAATACTCTTTCACCGTAATTATTATACATACCGAAACTGGCAGATCCTTCCATCCCTAGGTGGGGGGAGAGGTTCTCTGTATTTTGCACTGAGTGGGCATTTGCTGAACACAGCCTCACCCTGCTAAGATCCTCTGCTGAGCTACAAAAACATCTCCAATAAAGGCATGTGACATTTATAGGAACTTGTAGTTGGGTGTGTCAAACTCTCTTAAAGCCTCCCAAGAAATGCTAATTTTGTAGTCAATCCTTATCAGCCATTCTTCATCACCCAACATATTTATCAGCCCCCATTAAATGGTGCAGAGAAATAGAAGGAGCATTTTGGCTTACTGGGATCTTGTTTCACTAACTGACATAGTTCCCTGCCCGCTCCTACCAACAGAATAAATTATGTAGAGCAGAATAAATTTTGCAAGACAAAATTATGCAAATGAGCTTAATTTATAGAGATCTTAGGTTTTCTTATGGTATTGCTTTTGAGTTGCCTTGGCATAGATCTGTTTATTTGTGCTGTTATATTTTTTACTCGTGGAGTATGTGCATTCTTGCTACAAGGGCATCACATTGATACAGAATTCTTTCAGAAACTTAAACTAATGAGGATGTGGGTGCTAAAAACCTAGGCAGGGGCCTGAGGGAACACGGAGTGATGCTTTTTTGAAACCTACACACCTCAAGGAGCTAGTCTATCACATCTGTAAGCCACCCATGAGGCAAGGTGAGGCTACTGCCTCAGGCGACAGGATGCAGAGGCGCAGCAGATCCAGCCTCCAAGGAATGAATCTCCCCGCAGTGGATACAACAAATGTGGAGGCCAGATCTGCTGCCTCCTTGGCATCCCCCACACAATGCCACCTTCACAGCGGCCCCTTGGCAAATAGGAGGCCTTGCTGGTCTCCTCCCATCCTTATTCCTGATGTAGAGCTTCACTCACTCCTTTCCTGGTGCGGAGATGTGTCATTTTGTAGTTTGCCTCAGGTGCCAAAATGTCTTGCACCAGCCCTGCTGTATGGCAGTGGAAGTTCCAGGAAGGCATGGTCAATTGAGAATCCATTCCTGACTAAAAAGTGGCATTGGGGTTATTTGTGCTGATGAGTGGTACCTCGGGTTAAGTTCTTAATTCGTTCTGGAGGTCCGCACTTAACCTGAAACTGTTCTTAACCTGAAGCACCACTTTAGCTAATGGGGCCTCCTGCTGCTGCTGTGCCGCCGGAGCACAATTTCTGTTCTCATCCTGAAGCAAAGTTCTTAACCTGAAGCACTATTTCTGGGTTAGCGGAGTCTGTAACCTGAAGCGTATGTAACCTGAAGCGTATGTAACCCGAGGTACCACTGTACATTTTAAAAAACACCAAACACCTGGAAACAGGTGGATGGGAAAACGTAAAAACATTAAAATTGGGGGAATTACATTTAAAACCTCTCTTGGTAAGGAAGTTAACCAGCTTTAGTTGATTCAGCAACTTTGTTCAATGCTTCAAGAGGAAAGGCGTGGTATAAGAAAAGGTGATTCATTTGTTTATTTTTTTTTAAATGAGAGTTTGACAGCAGCACTTAATGAATGGGGGACAAAATGTTGCTCAATCTCCAGCCTGCACCGCTAGAAAAACAGAGACCAATGTTGACAGCAAATCCTTGAAGTAATTTGATGAAATGTCCCTCCCTGGTCCTACAGTTCCTAAGGAACTATTACTTTTTGTTAGTTAGATTGGTGGCTGTTCCATCAGATGGTTAGGAGATGGTTTCCTAAAAGGTGGGAATCTCTCCCTGTTTTTAAATGAGATGCTCTACAGAGCTTGGGGAAAGATGCTCTCCCTTGTGAAAAGGAAGAGACGGGGTGGTGGGAGTGGTGAGTGAAGAAACCATAGTTTGTGATGGAGAGGGATGCATGGGCATAGTCAAGGGGTGGCAGATGGGGGCAGCTTCCCCCCTGCCCCGGATCCACAAATATTATTGAAAAGCATTGAAAGTACTCAATTATCTGAGATTCTGCCCCCCGCCCTAGCAGAAGCCTGCCCCCTGCAATGTCCTATTTACAGGGTATATTTACCCGTGGTTTCCCAGGAAAAGCTCAACAGATGCCAGCCTGGCCAGGATGGCTTTCCTTTTATACCTTCTGGGCTTGATGAGGCAGGTGACCCTCACCTGTCCTGAGCCTGCACCAGCTGAGGAATCGCACACCTTCTCCCAGAGCTTGCAAGCCCTACCTGGGTTCCTTGCTTTCCTTCCTGCAAAACTGACAGCTGTACGTTCTGGAATCCTGAGGTCAGAGATGGTGGTGGCCTGGCCATGACAACGGCTCAACAACTTTGGCTGCTCCCCCCCAACAAAAAACCTGGCTACGTCCATGGAGGGATGTACAGTGTTACTTCAGGTTACATATACTTCAGGTTACATACACTTCAGGTTACAGACTCCACTAACCCAGAAATAGTGCTTCAGGTTAAGAACTTTGCTTCAGGATGAGAACAGAAATTGTGCTCCAGCAGTGCGGCAGCAGTGGGAGGCCCCATTAGCTAAAGTGGTGCTTCAGGTTAAGAACAGTTTCAGGTTAAGTACGGACCTCCGGAACGAATTAAGTACTTAACCTGAGGTACCACTGTACATTGTTTTGAGTTTTTAAGAGAGCTCTCTTCCCTTCCGAGAGCTACAGTTCTCAGCGTGGTTTAACAATCCATCCCTCATCCCAGAGATGTCTGGGAATGGTAGCACTGTGAGGGGAATAGAGGTCTCCTAACATCTCTCAGCACCTTTAACAAACTATAGTTCCCATGATTCTTTGGAGGAAGCCATGACTGTGTAAAGGGGTATTTTCTGGTATAAATGCATGGTGCAGATGGAGCCTCTGCCAGTCAGTGTAAACAACACTGAGCGGGATGGACGAATGGTCTGACTTGCTGTAAAGCAGCTTCCCACGTTTCTAATTTATCTTGTGCTGCCTCTCTCCATAAAAACCCACGTTTTAACGAATGTCACAGAGGTTAGTAACCAACAGGGCATGACTTGCTGAACCTTTGAATACAGGGGAGACAGGTCAGAAAGAAATGCAAGGGTTGGATCTCTCTCTTCTTTCCCCTCTTTTCTCCCCCACCCCACCCCACATCCAGTGATGCCATTGCTAATGACAGCTCCTCACACAGTGGCTTTTATTAAACTCTGATGCGGTGACTGAATGCAGGGATGAATCACTCATCTTGGGATACATTTTCAATTCAGACATGCAGTATGCACTTGCCAAAGGGAGTGGGAATACAGAAGCAGACGGCTTTGTTTGGCTTTTTTTCCTTGTTATTGTTCTTTAAAAAAAAAAGCATTGTTTCATATACAGTGGTACCTCTGGTTAAGAACTTAATTCGTTCCAGAGGTCTGTTCTTAACTTGAAACTGTTCTTAACCTGAGGTACCACTTTAGCTAATGGGGTGTCTCGCTGCCATTGCGCCGCCGGCACGCAATTTCTGTTCTCATCCTGAGGTAAAGTTCTTAACCTGAGGTACTACTTCCAGGTTAGCAGAGTTTGTAACCTGAAGCGTTTGTAACCCGAGGTACCACTGTAGTGCAGTGGTGGGGAGACTCAAGCCCATGGGCCCTCCATGCAGCCTTCCAGACCCCTACATCGGGCCCACAAGTCTGTAAACCCCAGTTGCTGTTGTGCTCGGATCCTGTTTCTGGGCTTCCCACAGGCATCTGGTTGGCTTCCGTGAGAGCAGGATGTTGGACTGTATGGGCCATTGTTGGCCTGATGTAGCAGGACTCTTATTGCATTCTGTAAAGCTCTTCCATCTTTGACAACTCCACTAACAGCAGCTGATGGTGTCTGTGTTACTCAGAACATACATCCACAGAACGGTATCCCAAAACCCCCTGACGCTGTCTGCGCATCCATGGGAAGCCAGAGCACAATCGGCACAAAAGCTGAATAACACTTTCCGCCCTGTTTGTTTTGCAGAGCAATTCAAAGCATGGCCTTGTGGCATTAAATGCAAAAGACCAACTTCGGAAGTAGGTACTTTTGCTTCCTTTTTTGGGCCAGTGACACATGGAAGAAGAAGAAAGGGGAGTGGGGGGGGGAACCCCTAGGAAAGTTACGTAAGTCCCAAGACAGGAAATGCTTATGGTATATTCGACTACAGCCTTTCATCAATATTTAACAAGATTTCTCTCCTTCTACCCGCATTATTTCTTTTCAAGCGCTCTGCTTATTTCGGAGCCTGGTGGGAGCTGTTGCGCCAGATCTGAGGGCGGCTCTCATCTAATGTTTTGAGTTATGTAGCTCATGTAGCTCTGGAGCTTAACTCATTACCGGTTTTGAGGTCCAACAGTAAGTTATCTCTCCCACATCCAGGAGGGCCTTTGTAAAGGGAACTGCTGTCAGAAGGAGCTGCTCAGGGGATGTTAAGGACAGCGCTGCAGGATCAGACCCAAGGCATCTTGTTTCCCCACAATGGCCAATCGGATGCTTCTGACTGGGTACAGAATACTGCAGCCAGGCTACTGCCTGGGGTCAGTTAAATGTAGGGAGCATATTACTCCCCTGTCAAAACAATTTCACTGGTAACTGATCTGTTTCCAGGCACAATTCAACGTATTGATCATGAACTATAAAGCCCTATGTGGCTTGGGCCTGGGTTACCTGGAAGATTGTATCTCCCTTTATGAACTTGCCCGGGTGCTAAGATCCTCAGGTGAGCACCTTCTCCAGGCCCCATCAATATCAGAGGCACAGTTGTTGGTGACCTGCGAGAGAGCCTTTTCTGTAGCTGCTCCCATGTTGTGGGACTCCCTCCCAAGGGAGGTTAGATTGTGTCCCTCCTTGATATCTTTCTCTCAGCAGGCAGAGACCTTCCTATTCAGACAGGCCTTTGGGCAGTGTTTTCATGCTAGTTATAAATGTGTTTTATTGTATTTTAACTATTGTTTTCAACTGGTTTTCACACTGAGAGCCAGTGTGGTGTAGTGGTTAAGAGCGGTAGTCTTGTTGTCTGGGGAACCGGGTTTGTGTCTCCGCTCCTCCACATGCAGCTGCTGGGTGACTTTGGGCTAGACACACTTCTTTGAAGTCTCTCAGCCCCACTCACCTCACAGAGTGTTTGTTGTGGGGGAGGAAGGGAAAGGAGAATGTTAGCCGCTTTGAGACTCCTTAAAGGGGTGAAAGGCGGGATATCAAATCCAAACTCCTCCTCTTCTTTTTCTTGGTTTGTTAGAATTATTTTGTATTTCAGAGCTATGTTTTTGAAGTTTTGAAAGCCACATTGAATCCCATCTTGGGAGACAGCCGGGATATATATACATTAAACAAATAAGTGATACCCCTCTCCCATGGTCTCCCCCCTTTGCAATCGGTAGTCAGAGGAATTATCTAGGACAGGAATGGGGAACCTCAGGCCCAGATGTCAAATGTGGCCCTCCACGCCCTGGCTCTCAGAATTGTCCCCAAAGCCACACCCTCTCTTTTTAGGCTACACCCCTTGCCTGCCCTGTCTTGAGTGTTTTTGGCAAGCTGAAATGTGTCCTTGAACCCTTATCATTCCTCTTACTTGTCTAGAGGGAGAACAGAGCACAGGTAAAGTTCTCAGGTACAACAGGTTCCTGCTGCAAAAGTCCTGCCCCAACACACAGACTCCTGCCACTGCCAGCCAGTGTGGATAGTACAGTGGTACCTTGGGTTACATACACTTCAGGTTACATATGCTTCAGGTTTCAGACTCCGCTAACCCAGAAATAGTGCTTCAGGTTAAGAACTTTGCTTCAGGATGAGAACAAAAATTGTGCTCTGGCGGCGCGGCAGCAGCAGGAGGCCCCATTAGCTAAAATGGTGCTTCAGGTTAAGAACAGTTTCAGGTTAAGAACGGACCTCTGGAACGAATTAAGTACTGAGGTACCACTGTACTGACCTACAGTTACCCAATGGCCTGACTTGGAATAACTTGGCAAATTCCTGTGTTCTGATGACATGTCCCCCCCCCCCCCTCTTTTTTAACAACAACACAGAGCTATGAACGACATTGGAGATTACATCGGGTCAAACATAGAAATATCTTGGTTGCCCAATTTGGACGACCTGATGAAAGGGTATGCAAGAAATTTCAGGCCTGGAATTGGAGGTAAGATTCTGGCTGATGTCGTTAAAACCACCCTGGGAATTGTAGCTCCATGAGGAAAATAGGGCTCTCCCAGAAACATTCAGCACCCTTAACAAACTACACTTCCCATGTTTCTTTGGAGGAAGTTGTTGACTGTTTAAAGTTGTATTTTACTTCTTAAGATGTACAGTGCAGATGGGGCCTAAGCTGGATATGGCTCATTTTTTAAAACAAACAAACAAACAAACAAACAAACAAACAAACAAACAAACAAACAAACAAACCATGAAACAATTTGCATTGCAGCAAGGAAGCATATATCTGTGGTTACGGGGCAAATTTCAACAGAATATTACCACAGGCTCCTGATTTGGATTGGTGGATATGCCATGGATCAGGACCGGACAGTCTTTTCTCCACATGCCTAAACGTGTATCTGATGTATAGTGACAATGACAACACAACAAGTGTTAACACTTGGGTTAACTCTGGAAACCACATGTGAGGCTGTGGAGGTGAAAACTAAGTAGCCAGTATAAGTCTGAGCCTGTATAGGATAGTTGTGGAGGGTTTTGCAGTTGCCAAACAATATACCAACCTGAAACGTGAGTATTAACAGTTTAAGCTTTTCAGAAAGTCCTGGAACCATGGCTTTTAAAAATTGCCATTGTCCAATCAAATGACAAAGTTGGATGAGGTAAGGGCACCAGCTTCCGAATATAGGTGGAGGAGAGGGGGCTTTGCTTTGTTCTTGTTTTTATTTGTTCCTTTTTTTATTAAGTATTTTGTGTTGGCTATCTTGTATTTTTATGCTGTGAACCACCCTAAAATCTACGGATGAAGAGCAGTCTACAAATTTAATGAAGAAGAATAATCATGCGTAGTTTGGCCCTTAGGCTTTGTTAATGGCACAAAAGCCCCCATTTGGACACCATCAGGTGGCAGGTGGAGAAGCAGTCACAATTCCCTCAGTTTCACTGACGGGGGTTCTACTTGCAAATTGTGTAACTCCTGTTTTAAAAGCTGCACGGGTTACCAGTTTGTTGCTGGGCCTGATTCAAAGTACGGACCCCTGGAAGATTTAGGTAGGCCTCAAATATATGAAAGACTGCCTCTTCACCAATCTCCCGGGATGTTAAGAATTGCCAGTTTGGCCTTTCTTGGTAGTTTCACTACCCTCAGAAAAGCGGGGCATTGGTGGCCCGGGACGGAAGGGGCCTTCTCTGTGGTAGCCCCTAAATTGTGAAGTTGCCTCCCCGTGGACATGCCTTCATTATATCTTCACTGAGCCTCTTCATTGTACAGTACACATCACTTTATCCTGGCCTGTGGCTTCTTGCAGTTAACGTGCTTTGCTTTGTGGGACCCTCCTCTTTTGCTGAATGTAAACTTTTGTGTACTGTTTTGAAAGGTTTCCCTTGCTTTATAATAGTGATGGTTTTTTTTCCTTTTTAAAGGCTAAGCTAATATTCTATTGTTGTAACCTGCCCTGGGACCTTATGGTGAAATGGGGAGTAAGAAATCTCATAAATAAAATTAAATAACCCCCTCTTTTTTTCTTTCCCCTAATTCAGGCCCCCCTGTTAACGTTGCTCTAGCCATTGAAGTTGCCAGCATTGACCACATATCAGAAGTCAATATGGTAAGTTGGCGCTTGAAGAAAAATAACGCTGCCGTGTCGTAAGATCCAACATTTTTCGGGGGTGGTGATGGGTGGGGAATAAAGATATATGTTTCTCCAGATTATGGAATTGTGGGAAATTTTAATGGCAGCCAGTGGTGGTGATTCTTGTCCTCAGGAATACACAATGACAGTCTTCCTGCATCAAAGCTGGCGCGATGACCGGCTGTCGTACAATCACACCAACGAAACCCTGGGCTTGGACAGTCGCTTTGTGGATAAGCTGTGGCTGCCGGATACCTTCATCGTCAATGCCAAGTCTGCCTGGTTCCATGACGTCACTGTGGAGAACAAGCTCATCCGGTTGCAGCCTGATGGAGTCATTCTGTACAGCATCAGGTAAAACAGAAACTTCATGAGGAAGAGTGACCTTTTGTGCTGGGTAATTAGATGGCAACCTTTGCTGGGTTTTAGGTGGTTTCCCAAGTGCTGCATATAGTTCAGGCCACGTGTGTCTGTGGGCAGCTACCAGTTGGCCTTTGATCAGCCTTGTGCGGTTCCACTAGATTCAGAAGGATCTGTAGTTCATGCTGATGTTTACTTGCACTTGTATAGGCTGGTGAGGCTCTTGAGAAGCAGAAAGTCACCAACTCACCAGTCACCATTAGTGCTGCCTGCCCCACCAACTTGTTGGAGGGGCTGCTCAGGTGTTGGGTTCATATAAGCACATGTGGCGGACCTGCAATAGGGGAGCCACATTCTGAGGGGAATTATTCAAAGATATTAGGGAGCTAACCGGACAAAACACAGTAAAAGGCCTGGAATTTGCATTACATAAAATTTACCTATGAGACAATATGACCCTGCATTTTAAGCACATTTTTAAAGTTTTAACTGGCCAGGTAGGGTGGGATGGCGTTATTTAAGAATCTTATGTTTTAATTGTTGCAACCTGAACTGCAACCTTAGGCTGAAGAGTGAGTAATAAATTGTAGTAGTCAAATCATCATCACCATCCAGCTTTTAGCAGCAGCCAGGCTAGTAATAACTAGATACTGGAAATTATTAGAAGGTGCAACATTTACCACAAGGTATTTTTAAAAAGCCTGGCAATTTTGCATGAACAGAAAAATTAACCACTAAACTAAAAATAGCAAGGAGAATGAATTGAAAAGGCACATTTTGGGTAGATTAACATGCTTTTATTATGTGCAGTGCAGAGGAGGAGAACGCAGGACCTTCTCCACTTTATAAAGTTTTGTTTGCTATCATTGCAGGCAGTAAAAGAAATTGCCACCCTACTGGAAATATGACAATTTAAGGGATAAAAGTTCTGATGTAATCCAGACTCATGTCTTAAAAAATGGTGGGAGGGTGGGTTTTTGTTTTAACACTGCTTCTTGTTGTTTTGTAGTATAAAACAGTAATAATAATAATAATAATAATAATAATAATAATAATAATATTTTTAATGGCAAATGTTAGCCTATATGTAATGGTGGTTTTTGTTGCTGTCTTCATTTTGGATAGAATCACCTCAACGGTGGCCTGTGACATGGACCTTACCAAGTACCCTATGGATGAGCAGGAGTGCATGCTTGATTTGGAGAGCTGTGAGTTCAATTCTGAGGTTTTCTATTTTAAAAAGGGCTTCTCAGATGGGAGAGCAGGGAGTGGAGGAGATAATTTCCTTCTCACAGGGTAGCCTTGGCCCAGAGTGCAAACCCCTTAATTATTGGAGCAGGAGCAGGGAAAGCACAGCTCTCCCAGCTCCCAACATCCCTGACCATTGGCTATGCTGTCTGGTGTTGATGGGAGTTGGAGTCCAACGGCATCTAGAGCATGCAAGGATAACCTTTAGTGCTCCAGCTGTGGCTGGAATACAGCTCCCAACATCCCTGACATTTGCAGAAATGTGCATATTAGGAAAGATTCGCCCTGAAATGCTGCAAAATTTTCACGGACTTGTTTTTGTTTTATCCCAAACTAACGTGGAAATGTGGATAACTGTACTTAAAGAGTGGAAAAAGAAGAAACCGAAATTAACAGATTTGGCCCTACCTGGAGTTTATTTGAACGTTTTTAGTGGGCTTCCTGTAACTCAAGGCAGCTTACAGCAAATGTCCACATTGCAACTCTGTCTAAATGTGGTTTCGTCACAGAGCTTCTGAAATCTGGCTGGTGGTGGGATGGCAGGTTAAATGGTGCTATGCATGGCCTGATGGCACCATGGAAACGCTGTTGCACACAGTTTAATGCCAGGATGGCCTGGATGCTATTTCTCTAGGCCTGAATAGCTGTGCACTAGAAAGCATTAGAGCGGATTGTACACTGGTGCAAGTTTTCTCCTCCTCCTCCTCCTCCTCCTCCTCCTCCTCCCTTTCATTTCATTTTTAGCACTGACTGTTTTCTGAGCAATTAAGCACAATACATTTTTATCCCACCAAATATAGCAATCTGCAGTTCTTTTTACTTATGCAATCAGTAAATGCAGAGGCAGCCAGAGAATGAGGCGGCAAAATTTTAGTCTGCTGGCGAGTTTTTACAGAGGGCTTGGATTTTAATTTAATTTTGCAGATTGTGTTTATAGAGCAATAATCACAAGGAGAAATGAAGCCTCTTAAAACAGATTAAAAAAAGGAAAGTTGGTTCTCCATGGGAGTGGGGGCGGTTTAAAGACAAGCGAGGAGTTTTGTTTTGTGGGGAGGGGGATGTTGATGTAGAAAATGGACAGGTGAGCCAAGCACTTGAAGAGTAGCAATTTTGCTCAAGTGAGTAGCAATTTTGCACAAGTGAAGAGAAGCTTTAATTTTATTTCTTGCAGAAATATTTATTTCTTACAGAAAAAGCTGTAATTTTATTTCTTAATATATACCTTGCCTTTTCCTGTGAATGTTGGGGTAGGGAAGAGGTGGGTGAATCTGCCAATATCAGTTTCTTATTTTTCATAGAATCATAGAATTGTAGAGCTGGAAGAGACCCCAAGGGTCATCTAGTAGACACCCTGCGATGCAGGGATCACAAAAAAAAAAGAATCCCTGACAGATGGCCATCCAATCTCTGCTTTAAATCCTCCAATGAAGGAGAGCCCTTCACTTTCCAAGGAAGTCCATTCCACTGTCAAACAGCTCTTACTGTCAGAAGGTTCTTCCTAATGTTTAGTCGGCATCTCCTTGCTTGTAATTTGAATCCACTGGTTCGAGTCCTACCCTCTGGAGCAGCAGAAAACAAGCTGGCTGCATCTTCCACGTGACAGCCCTTCAGATATTTGAAGATGGCTATCATATCGCCTGTCATAGAATCATAGAATCATAGAGTTGGAAGAGACCACAAGGGCCATCGAGTCCAACCCCCTGCCAAGCAGGAAATACCATCAGAGCACTCCTGACATATGGTTGTCAAGCCTCTGCTTAAAGACCTCCAAAGAAGGAGACTCCACCACACTCCTTGGCAGCAAATTCCACTGTCAAACAGCTCTTACTGTCAGGAAGTTCTTCCTAATGTTTAGGTGGAATCTTCTTTCTTGTAGTTTGGATCCATTGCTCCGTGTCCGCTTCTCTGGAGCAGCAGAAAACAACCTTTCTCCCTCCTCTATGTGACATCCTTTTATATATTTGAACATGGCTATCATATCACCCCTTAACCTCCTCTTCTCCAGGCTAAACATGCCCAGCTCCCTTAGCCGTTCCTCATAAGGCATTGTTTCCAGGCCTTTGACCATTTTGGTTGCCCTCCTCTGGACACGTTCCAGTTTGTCAGTGTCCTTCTTGAACTGTGGTGCCCAGAACTGGACACAGTACTCCAGGTAAGGTCTGACCAGAGCAGAATACAGTGGCACTATTACTTCCCTTGAAGTAATAGTGCCACTGTCAGTGGCAAGTAATTGTCAGTCTTCTCTTCTCCAGACTAAACATACCTAACTCCCTCAACTCTTCTCCATATGGCTTGGTTTCCAGATCCTTTATCAACTTAGGGCTCATCCACACTTCCTCTTGTCCCACTACTTTCCCCAGGGATGACCGCTCTTTAGCACTCAATTGGAGCAAATGGCAACCTGGTTTTCCACAGATTGCAGTTCTGATCTAGAGCTAAAGAGTGGGTTTTGCCTGGGAAAGGAGTGTGACAAGGAGGAAACAGCTCAGACCCATGCCTAGAAAGTCCGGGTCAACCAGACCCATGCTTTCTGGGTGCAGGAGAACCAGTAGTGTGGATGGGCCCTTAGTCATCGTCCCCTGCATACATTCCAGTTGGCTCATATATTTCTGTCTTTCCAATCCTCTATGCATTAGCTTGCGATTCTCTAAGTTAAAAAAAAATGTCATCATGAAAATTCATCATGCATTTTTGTGTGAGTTTCTTTTAATGCACACATTTTAATGCAGTTTTGCCTAAGGGTGAGCTCCTGTTGCTCGGTCCCTGCTCCTGCCCACCTAGCAGTTCGAAAGCACATCAAAGTGCAAGTAGATAAATAGGTACCGCTCCGGCGGGAAGGTAAACGGCGTTTCTGTGCACTGCTCTGGTTCGCCAGAAGCGGCTTAGTCATGCTGGCCACAAGACCCGGAAGCTGTACACCGGCTCCCTCGGCCAATAAAGCGAGATGAGCACAGCAACCCCAGAGTCAGCCACGACTGGACCTAATGGTCAGGAGTCCCTTTACCTTTACTATTTTCTTAAAAGGGGTGGGTGATGGGAAGAGAAGCATGAGAACACCTTGCTTGTTTCCAGGTTGGTTAGCTCTGATACACTGAACTGGGTTCATTAGGTTTGAAGTGGGCCAGAAAGCATTAACCAGTGGGACCAGTAAGAGAACTGTGGCCATGGATTCTGAGTGTTTCATCTTGAGCATGTTCTTATCTTTCCCCGTATCCCTGTATTTATTCAGTTTCTTTTGACAGATGGCTACTCCTCAGAGGATATTGTCTACCACTGGTCTGAAAACCAGGATCAGATCCATGGACTGGATAAGCTGCAGCTCGCTCAGTTCACCATCACCAATTACCGGTTTGCTACAGAAGTGATGAACTTCAAATCTGGTAAACAAAGCTTCCAGTCCTTTTAAAAGCCTTGCAGGGATGGGACTGGGTAACATCCAACTAGGTTTTGCCCAGAGTTAGGGAAGGAAAGACCTCTTGATATTGTGATCTTTCCAAACTTAAATTTAGTTCTCCACATTTTTGAGCAATTTGAGATTTAAAAAGAAAAATCTTCATGATAATTCATCAGCATTCTAATGATGTGCACATTTTTGTGTGCAGTTTTGACAAACATGTGCATTCACACGTAATATACACATTTGCATCAATTTCCACTACAGTAATATTAATTTAATCATATGCATTTTAGTTGATTAATTGATCTTTGCAAGTTAAATCTACATATATTTTTTCCCTTACAAATAAAACCTGGTTTGGACCAGAACTGTGGAGAGACCCAACCCAGGGTTCAACTCCCAATTCAGCAGGGTCTCCCACATCTGGGGGAGCTCTTTTGAATAATATAAATGTGGTGGCAGGGGAGGGACAGACACCTTTTAAAATCAATTAACTACATTTTTATTTATACAGTGCCATTAGGAATGAATGGATAAGTCTATTTTGGGTCAGCATCAGTTCTGCACTTGTTCATCCATAAGACTGCATCATTCTGCTATCCCCCCTCCCATGAAAATGGATTTCACATGAAAATGTGCATTTTTACATACTCCCCCCCCCAAAAAGGGGGTTATGCAAATGTTAGTCCTACTCAGAGCTAGCCTACCTCACAGGGTTGTTGTGAGGATAAAACTGAGCTAAATGGGGGAGAGAACCATGCAAGCCACTTCGAGCTCCTTGTAAGAAAGGTAAGATGTAAATAAATACATTTGCCTTTTTGTCTCCTTCGTTTAGCTGGTCAATTCCCCCGGCTGAGCCTCCACTTCCACTTGAGGAGGAATCGAGGTGTTTACATCATCCAGTCCTATGTGCCTTCCATCCTTTTGGTCGCCATGTCATGGGTTTCTTTCTGGATCAGTCAGTCAGCCGTGCCTGCCCGAGTCTCGCTAGGTAAAAGTGTATTGTTGATGGCTGGGGACCTATTGTAGGGTGTTAAAGCCCACAGAAGTGGGATGAGCATTTTGTGGGATGGGCTTTAATGGGTAGGTGAGGCTATATTAATCGGAATTTATGCCTCCAGGCGCCCATATGTGTGGTTGAACAGTTTCAAAATCCCATCATTGGCAGCCAAATTAAAAGCATAGGAATTAGGCTATAAAACCATGTTTTTGAGCAAGTCCAGCTATGAAGTAAGCTTGTTCTCCCTTTCTTACCCCATTTTACAAAGAATCAGGCAACAACTTGTAAAGTAAGTTTAAAAAAAAGATGTACTGTACTTACTTTATAATCATGCATTGGTTCACAACAACAGTAGCAATAAAAACTATGCAGGCAAAATACTTATATTTACAGTATAACCAGCTTCAGGCATGTGGCTAAATTTGGAGCAAGCACAGGGCACATCTGCCCTCATGGCTGGTCACAGAAAGAGAAAGGATCAGGAAGTACTATATGAACTTTCCTCTTTAGGTGAGGAGGGGGAAATGACATCACACAGAGCCCTCTCTACCAATTGTATTTCTATGGCCTGAGTATCTATCTATCAGCAATACAGCTCTGTGGTATTGGCCCCTTCTCATGATAACTAGCAAGAATATGCATTTGTTAGGTTTGGTTGTTAATCTCTCACACATTTGCCTTTCCTTTTTGGTGTTTCTTCCCCCACCACTAGTCGAGCATAATGTCTGGCGTGAAGCTGCTGCACTGGGTGCTTGTTCACTTTTGAGCCAAATGCAGCCCTCTAGCCCTCCAGGGCACAGTCCTGACTCTCTCTACTCTCCCCAGGACTCTTCCCATGCCAAATGCCTCACCAGCCTTGCTTTGCACCACCCTTTGGTGCTTTTTCCCTGGCTGGAACGTGAACTCTGATAATGCTTATCCTGTATGAGGAATAGAGTGGTTTATGTGAGTGAGTATAGAATATGGCCTACTGTTCAAAGGTGAAATGTGCATTCTTTGCTCCACCCATTTTTGCCCCTGGCATATGGCCCTTGGGAGGTTGCCCAGATGGGAATGTGGCCCTCAGACTGAAAAAAGCTATTCCCAGCCTTGGACTAAACAGAATTAAACTCTAGCTGGGACATCCTCCCCACACCTTGTTTCTTTCAGGCATAACTACAGTCCTCACCATGACCACCCTGATGGTGAGTGCTCGGTCTTCACTCCCACGGGCTTCAGCCATCAAGGCCTTGGATGTGTACTTCTGGATCTGTTACGTGTTTGTCTTTGCCGCACTGGTGGAATATGCATTTGCTCACTTCAATGCAGACTACATGAAGAAGCAAAAAGACAAGATCAAGACCAGCAGGCAGGCAGAAGAGGTCAGTAAGAGCCTCTGGTGGGTTCAGACTCTGATCCACCCATTTGGTAGAACTGGGCTGAAATGTGTGGTCCAGCATTCTCCAGCCATGCAGGCAAGAAAAAGGGGGTGGGGTGGGAAAGAGTAATGGGAGAAGCAAGCCACTTTCTGATCATATAAACCTATCTGCCATGGACTGGTTGGACCCAGAGGAATGGTAGCAGGAACCAGTGGGGGAACCCCCATGGAAAGAAGGCTCAGAGCAAGGGGTTTGGTGGTGGGACGACGATGTGTGGTCAGAGGGAGAAGAGGAAGAAACTGGGAGGAGAGGTCTGTAGCTGCAGTGGTAACAGGGCTTAGTGAGAGAGGGGAGTCTGGGGCAGAGAGCAGTCCAGAATCAGAACTAGAATCTGCAGCAGGAGAGTGGGATGAGGGAGGCCAAAAGGCCCTCCTTTGCAGATCCTGTTTTTTTTCTAATAAAGAGTTAACTTTACTTACTCCGTGTGATTTACTGCTGTCTTGAGGAAAATATTTAAGGGAGAGTCAAGGCAGGTGTCAGCAATAAGCCCTGGCAGTTCTCCAAGGATGCCAGGAGCGGATGCCAGCCCAACATGCTTACTTGGAGAAAGTCCCACAGATATCAGTATGACCACCTAATAACAAGACAATGACAATAATCCACCAACAGCATACAAATCAATATGGCTAACCTGATCCAAAACACCCACCCACCCTGCTCACACACAAAAACAAAGATCACCACAGCCAATCACAAACAAACAACCACACCCTAGGCAAACCCCAACTTCTCTCACCTCCAAAGAAACACAAATGAACAGCAGAGAACCTGCATGAGCAACGCTGACACCAAACCCTACATATATTAAGCAAAATAGAAACATCGCCACCCAACCACACACACCCCATCTTCCCCACCTCCCCCCTCCCCCCCCATGTCTCAACAAATGAAACTGATTTGTAAAAATGTTACACGGAAAAAATACGAGAGACATTACACATACTTCTGTAAAACAAGAAAATCTTTAATAATAATAATAGTATGACCACCTAATTCAAGCATGGGGAACTTGTTCCCCTCCAGATGTTACTGGACTCCAATTCCTATCAACATCAGTACTATCAGTAATTGGTGACGATGGGAGTTGCAATCCAGCAACATCTGGTGGGCCACAGGTAAGTCACCAGCGATAACCAACATGGTGCTCTCCAGATGTTGCTGGCCCATCAGCCTCAGACAACAAGGCCTATAGGGAGGGATGGCAACATCTGGTGGTCCACAGGTTCCCCATCCCCATCCCCTGGCCTACAAACATGTTGATCATCTTCTGCTTCTCATTTCAGGTCAACGTGAAGAACGCCATTGTTATGTTTTCCCTCTCGATAGCGGGCGTCAACCAGGAACTTGCTGTTTCCAACAGGCATCACAGAGTCCCTAAAAACTTGCCTGGGTCAGTGGAAGTGGAAGCGGGAGATACCAAGAAGCAACAGGAGACTAAACCCGAGAAGAAAAATGGCCTGAAGTCTCTCTTCAAGCCCATTGATGCAGATACCATTGACATATATGCTAGGGCAGTTTTCCCAGCAGCCTTTGCAGCAGTCAATGTCATCTACTGGGTGGCTTACACAATGTGAGGGTCACAAAATGGAGGCAGGCTGGGCAACAGGCAACTGAGATCCTCTGAGGTAAAGCAGAGCTTCTTAATGGAAGGGCCTTACTCAGGGCCAACTTTTTAACCACAGCACATCCAAAGCCAGATGGATATTCCGACTATAGAGAGGATTGTTCTTCTCCCTTCCTCTGTCACTGAGACAGCAAAGCAGTTGGCCACCACCCCTTTTTATTGGCTTGTTTCCCCCTCTTTAGTCTCCACAGAGCGAGTCAGATGCCACAGTCTTCCCCAGTTTGGCATGAAACTCCTGCCAAGGCTCCACAGCTGCCTAATCCTGCGCAACAATAAGGCGTTTCACTTCTTCATCCGTCGTGTCATCTTCCAGTTTCAAGAAGGATAAGTCCTGGATTGGGGCCTGAAAAAAAAAAAAGCACCTGGTGCATCAGGGTCTGATCCAAACTAATCTGGTGTGTGTCGCCAGGGAATAATTGCTTTGCCGGGTGTTTGTGGGGAGAGATGCTTAAAAGTGGAGCAAAAATGCAAGGGTGGAGCTCTGCATGGTCTGAATTTTAACCGGCTTTTAAGGACCCAATAGAAAACCTTTTTATCTGTGATTGGACTATTAAAAGGCTAGCTGGCTGGCAGTCCATTTCTTCGCAGTTCTGAGAACTTTTCTTTCTTCAATCTGCACCTGTTTTAAACACACATACACACACACCCTACTTGACTGCACAGTTTGTGTCATAGCTCTGTATGGACGTGATGGTTTAGCTGTGATTCCTGCAGTGCAGGGGGTTGGACTAGATGACCCTTGGGTCCCTTCCAAAATCTACAATTATTTGATACTATGTAGCTGGGCATTTTGATGGGGATGTGTGTAGGGTGGGGTGGGGGAGAGACAGACAGACAGACACACACACACACACACACACACATGCTTATACTCATATTCCTTGAAGTTTCTTTAATGGTTTTAAAATTTGGGCAACAAAGGGTAATACTGGGTTTTGGGATTCTGGTTTGTTTTTTTAAAACTGCATCATTTGTCTTGGATAAAATATTTAAAACACTTTTTTTATCCTCTTCTAACCACAGCATGAAATAAAGCCTATGACACAGAGCTTGGCTGGAATTGTTTTATCACGGATACTTCATTGCTGGATTGTGGGGAACAAAGATCCAATGGAAAGGGAGCAAGATTCACTGCAGAGAACAAGGGCTTGTGAAATTACAGAGAGAGAGAGAGAGAGAGAGAGAGAGAGAGAGAGAGAGAGAGAGATAGATTTGTGTTTTTTATATATACACCATAAACACAGACATGTATGCAGCTCTGGAGAATCACTGGGTGGATCCAGACCGCCTGTTTATTGGGTGTTCATCCTGATTTGCTTGTAGGGAAATTAGACGACATTGGCTATGTGATGAACATTCTTCCTGATTACAGATAGGTAGCCGTGTTGGTCTGCCATAGTCAAAACAAAAAAAAATTCCTTCCAGTAGCACCTTAAAGACCAACTAAGTCAGTTCTTGGTATGAGCTTTCGTGTGCATGCACACTTCTTCAGATACACTGAAACAGAAGTTTCCAGACCCTTCTATATAGTGAGAAGGTGGGGAGGGGTATTACTCAGAAGGGTGGTGGGAATGGGTGGTTGGCAGATAGCTGTGATGAGCCTGTTGACGACTCTTAACGACTGCAATAGGTCTTACAGATCTCAAAGTAGCTGTTTTACTACAAAGGAATTTCAGAAATAGACTGGAAAGAGAAGCTGCTGAATTACAACTTATCACCAAACTTAAAACCATGGAGAAACCTGGCCTGAACAAAGACCTTGGATTCTTATCTCATTATACATGACAAAGCCATTTTTCACCTTTTCACCCCTTGCTTCTCCCTGTAAGACCTATTGCACTGACTTAGTTGGTCTTTAAGGTGCTACTGGAAGGAATTTTTTTTGTTTTGACTATTCTTCCTGATTGGTAGATTAGGGAAAATTGCAGAGAAGAATTATTGGGAAAGTTGCGCTATTATCTTGATGAATAAGGACTTGCCTTTTTTAAAACTGTAAACTGGTGCAGAAATGATCGGAATTGTAAACTGGTGCAGAAATGATCGGAAAAAATGAGCAAGCGAAATCACATCCCTACCAAGTACCCAGGTGGGCAGAGCTGAGTCAGGTCAGGCCCACGCAAATCCACCCTGGTCCACCTGATCCACAATTACAGACCAGAGATATTTTCTTATGGACTAGCCTGTCTTTCAGAAACAGCACCACAAGGTTGGAAGGTAAGTTAGCATCACTTCCCAAGATTTGTTGCCCGGGGAGACTGGGGTATGTGTGGAAGAGGCAGCAGCCTGCAAACATATTAACTCTGCATCTAATCCCTTTGCAGAAAGCCTCCCTTTAATACAACTTTAGATGTTAATTTGGCTTTAGCAAAAACAAGAGGGGGTGGCAGAGTGTTGATGGCATGGCCCAGTGAGACCCTTGTGCAAGCTTCTTCTGCTTTAATGTTGGAGGAACAGACTGAAAATGAAGCAGGATAGCGTAGTATGTTACAGATGAATGAGGGATGAGGGTGATGTAGCTGAACATCACCATCTGATGCAAAAGGGGCAGTGAGGCGGGGATGGATGGGGAAGTGGGAAGAGTTGAGGCTTATGATGATAATCATCCAAAAGGCTCCCACTTTGGCTCTTAATGGGACTCTGTTACTTCAGCAGATAATGAACTAAAAAAAAAAAAACCCACCCCAGCACAGACCCAATGAGCCTTCTACAGCTGGAGCAATAGGCTCCTAATGCACTTCTTCAGCTAATAGGTGCTGCCATTGGGTTAAGAAAATTAAAACACTTTTTAATGTTAGAATCAACAGACTGCCAAGTTTCTTTCTGCCAATGCTTGGCACCGAAAAACTAAACAAGAGAAAAGAAAAGAGGGTGGGGTGGGGTGGAAATGGAATTCTCCCAATATTACATTCAAGAGGGATTTAAATGGTGCTTTTTAAAACTATATTTACTTGGAAGTAAGATCCAGTAAAATCAATGGGCTGTATTCAATGCTTGTCCTGCCCAGAGTAGACCCACTGAACTTGGCATCCATAAATTCCAGTAGGTTGACTAAGTAGGACAATCTGGTGGGATTTATTTATTCAGTAAATGTTTTGGGGATCTGCTTGGGTGAGTTCAAAGGCACATGGTCAGACTATTTGTCCATATAGGCTGGTACTGCCTACTCTGACTGGCAGCGGCTCTTTGGGGTCTCAGGCAAAGATTCTTCCTGTCACTTGTTATTCTTTCAGCTCAGGGATGAGGAAGCAGCATTGCTGGACTACAGTTCCCATTAGTCCCCACCCCAATCAAAATGAGCAATGGATGGGGATGATTGGAACTGTAGTCCAAAAGCACCTGGAGAGTGACAGATTCTCCATCCTGAGTGATGCCTGTGAATGTCTGCCTGTTTGAGCTGCAGCTCCTGCAGGTGACAATCTACTGCTGGAAACAGGAACCTCAGCTCTTATTACCTTTTTAATTAGCAATCTTTTATTCCTCGGGCTCCATGTACTGAACATCTTTTAGAACGCTGTATGGTCCTCTTTCACAAGAGGTGTTTAGGAACAGCAATTTTTTTCTTCGCTTGTTTTAAAAACTCCCGTGTCTGAAATTCTAGTTGTGAAGGCTCACTTTTTATTGTTGGAGTGAAAAATAAGTTTTCATCTTGCGGTAGTTGAACACATGCCAAAGAGTGTAATTTATGTGTGCCTTTAAAGCACTTGGCAATTCCTCGCCCACACAGAGGATTAAAAACTAGCTTTTCTATTTTAAAAAAATTGATGAAATACATAGGCATCCTTCTCTAGAGGGCTTAGAACACTGTGTTAAATAACATCACAGTAGCAAGTTCTGACTTACATGATCTATTTCTTTCCCCCCCTGTTCTGAATGGTGTCTTGGATTTTCTGGCATCAGATCAGTCTTTAGTCAAAAAGCAAATAATCCTCTTTGATCCCCTTTGAATGTATCACTTACTATGCTGGAACCAGGAGTGTACATACCATACACTTAAAGTACATGCTGTCACCCGAAAAATCAAGGAAACAGTAGTGTGCTAAGGGTGCTGGGAACTGTAGCTCTGAGGTAAACTATAGTTTGCAGGATTCTTTGGGGGGATGCATGTGTTTGGGGGAAGGGCCTATAAGCTTAAGCAAAGCCAGTTGGTCAGTCAAGTACAATCCGCAAGGCATCTGGTACCGTAGCTTCCTTTGGAATGATATTTCCTCCTTCTGCACATGTGAAGAGTAAGGAGAGAAGGAACAATTCTCCTTCCGGAGAACCATGTAATATACTGCATGTGTGCACCATTCAAGAACTCTCTATCCATCACCTACTGGCACTTAGCCATGGTTGGCACATCTAATGTATTAGAACTCCCTCTTAAGAGCAAATTCAGGTGGTGAGTGCCAGCAGGACTGTAGCCAAAATGGGACCACAAGCAGGAGATTTTTTAGAGAATGCTCAGGAGGATTCCAAGGTTTGCGTACGTAGGTGGCTGGGAGCCTTGATGAAGCCTAAGGAAGGCACCCACATACACAAACACCCCAGTGACCACAGAATGTTATGTGCCTGTAGAATGGAATGGAGTCCCCTGAACGTTTTGTTGCAGGTCTCACTCGTTCCCTTGGATAGCAAACTGGGGTGCCTATCCATTTGGAGGTGAAACTGCGCCATCCAAAGTATGTTAGTACTATCTCCATACTCAGCTACGAATTTACAAATGCATATACTACACACAAGTATATGCATTTGTAAATTCATAGGGGAAAGGTTGAAACTACTAACCCCCAAACAGCCAGTGAAGGACATCTGAGTGTACAGAAGAGTTTGGATTTGATATCCCGCTTTATCACTACCCGAAGGAGTCTCACATCTCCTTTCCCTTCCTCCCCCCACAACAAACACTCTGTGAGGTGAGTGGGGCTGAGAGACGTCAGAGAAATGTGACCAGCCCAAGGTCACCCAGCAGCTGCATGTGGAGGAGCGGAGACACGAACCCAGTTCACCAGATAACGAGTCTACCGCTCTTAACCACTGCACCACACTGGCTGTACAGAATGGTGCAGTTGTGGCTGGGAGGGAAGTGGGGGAGGAGGGAATGGGGAGGGAATTCATAGCAAGTATCCTAGAGGGAAGGCATAAGTATTGGGGTGGAGGAACTCATGATATGCCCCATGGGATTAAAAATCTCTCATTGCAAGACACAATGGGGTTTAAAGAGGGAATACAGGAAGAAGAAACCTTTTCTTTCTCACTCTGCATATTGCATCCACCAGCTATATAAGCTGTGCTTTTCTTTCCCTAAAAAAAATGTTTAGGGGTACTCTCATTTTCCTACTCATATTGAAATACTGCCCCTCAATGAGACCAAACTTAGATTCACAAAATGTTTAGGGGTATGCGTACCCCTGCATCCCCCCAGAAAAAGCACTGTATATAACTGTTACAAGTTTTTTGGGGGGGAGGTAGACTGTACACTCAGACCCTTCTAATTGCTGGGTCCAGCAAATTTTAAAATCTAAGAAAGGATTCAAATTCCTGGAATAGTAAGACTAGATTCCTAGTGAGGTAGTGGGCCATTGAGGTAACAAAGGAAGTGGCTTGGTGCCAGATAACAAATACAGTAGCCGATTTAGGGTAGTGCAGGCAGTTTCCCCCCACGGGGTGTTGAGCCAGGGTGAGTGTGTGAAAAAGTGAGAAGATCTGCTTGAGGGTGCCCAGTGTTGGCCTCACACAGTGTGCCATAATACAAAAGATTACCAAAGTTCACCCCTGGCAAATAGGTGGGCCCCCCCTCTTAACTTGCTGGTAGTTAGAAAGACAAAGTCCAGAGCTGGGAGTGGAGTTATGTGAGCTGGGAGCTGGAAGCAAGGAAGCAGGCTGTGAAGCCAGAGGGTCAAAACCATGCTTGACTTCTGCCTGAATCCAAGGCTGTGGCTATGGGAGAAGCAAGACCTTCTGTAGGGTTGCCATATTTTGAAGAGCAAAAAAGAGGACACATTTGCCGACTTCTGCTTTTAACTATGGATAGCTATGACGACTCTCATTTTAAATACCCATGGTGGGGGAGAAAGAGGATGCGTCCTGGAAAAACAGGACATATGACAAACCTATTTGGGATGTTAATGTTGTGGATCTGTGCTGGTCCCGAGGGTTAACCGTGCAGTGAGTCCAGTCCAAGGTTGAGGGTGTGGTATGGAGGCTGTCTATCAAAGCTGAAGCGGGATCCAAGGCAGGGAGTCGGCTGAGGTCAGGAACTCTGGCAGAAGAGCAGGACAGGGTTCAGGCAGGAACAGGTAACCAACAATGTTGCTCCCGCAACCTAGGACTGGGGCTGGCTGGCTTTTATCTGCCCCGAGGCATAGGGCGGCCCAGGTCCACAGGTGACTCACCTCTCCTGGCCTGGAGGCAAGCACTCCTCCTGCGGGGGAACGTAGTTCCCTCCACCTCTCTGCCCTGAGCCTCTGCAGCTCAGGAGAGGCTGGAGGGTTACCGGACCCAGAGGCAACCTCAGCTTCCTCTGATGGGGCTGAGAGTGGAGCACCTGCGGACAATGGGTCCTCCATCACCTCAGGAGCCAGAGCAGACTCAGCTGGTGCCGGTACCTGAGGATCCAGCACAGGTGAGAACTCTTCAGGCTCATGCCCCTGCCCCGGCTCAGCTGGTTCTGGAGGTGGGGACTCCTGTGCAGGCTGGGATTCCTCAGGTTCAGCCTCCGAGTCTTAATCCCAGGCCATCACACCATCTTTCCATCACAGGTTCAGGTTATATATACGTGGCTCTGCTCCTTGCTGATAAAAAGAACTTCCAAGAGGTCCAATGAGGAGGGCAGTGCATGGTGGCATGGCTGGATTAGGCAAGGAAGAGGGCCTTTCCAGCCCCTGGTACCCTTGGCCAGTGCCTGACATAACCGACCGTTGGTGCTGGGCCTGAGAGAAAGGAGTTGGCATTTTCAAAAGGTGTCCATTCAGCTGATCAGCTTTTAAAAAGCCAGCTAACTTCCTTCATGCAGAACCTCCTAGAGTGAGTGAGATAATTTCCCCCATTAGTAACGCACCTCTAATTCCCCACAGCCGTCGCTGATGTTCATAACTCTGGAAATTTTGCTGATACTTATAACCTCTCTCTTTGACAAGTAACCAAAGAAAATTGGTTATCTTCTTAATGTAAGTGTTAAACATGGGGCTGGCCTATTTTAAGAGAGGCTAAATAATAATAATACTGGCATGCCATCCTCCAAGCTTACTTGTGCAGAGATTACCATGGAAATCAGCTGGGTTGTTTTTTTATACACCGTCACTCTACAGTTTCAACGAATTCTTGTACAGCAAACAAGATCCTATCTTTTGAACTTTCTGTCTTGCTTAAACTCGGTTCTTTTTATTTATTTCTTTTGTATAATAAAACATTCTGTTTAATCTATCTTTCCCATATTCAAAAGAACTTGTACATCAAGCGTGTGGTTTTATAACAGCCATTGCACACATAAAACACAAAATGAGAAAAGAATAAAGGGTTAAAAACAACTCTGTGGGATAAATTAATGCATAAATTAACAGCATACTCCTATATTAGGCAGCTTCCTCTATTCTGCGCTCGGGGGAAGCAGTTTGGCAGGTGATGGAAGGGGAAGGAAGTCTGATGTTTCCACACCTACAAACTTTCCTCCATCGTTGGATCCCAGATGTTGTTGCACCACAGTGTCCATTAGCCCTGACCATTAGCCATGCTGCCTAGTGGGAGTTGGCATCCCAACATCTTGTGGAGACCCACCTGCAAGCTGGGGGGAATCCTGTGTAGGAAAAAGGCAGTTCTGGGGCTTGAGAGACCAGGCAAAAAATGTGGTCTCTTTCCATGGTGCTGAATCCATTTTATATCCCTGAACAGAGCAAGGGAGTCCAAATTGCCATTTTTGATCACATGTGTTTGAGGCAATGAAGCCAATTCATGTTAAATTGGGGGGGGCAGATTTCTCTCCCACCCAGTCCCAAGAGCTTGCAATGGGCTTACAAGTAGAACCCCATCTCCTTCCATCCTCCAGATGATCTCTGGGAGCTAAGTCATTGTGAGAAAATGCAGGTGAATTGTCCACATGCCAAGGAGGTTGTGCATTCTTTGATAGGACTAGCCAGGAGTGCCTTAAAGGGGTTCAGTTGCCATGGGGGCAGAGGAAGGCTGGGGAGCTGAGGTGGAGATGGTGGTTCGAGTGTTTGTATTAACTTTAGTTTTGCGAAAAGTTCTGCGAGAGAGAATAAAAGAGCAACATTTATTACAAAGCCAATTAGGAGTGACAGCAGCGTGTTGAAGCAGAGTTGTCTGTTACCATGGGGTGTGGCAAGGGTGGAGTTGGGAAAGTTTTTAAGTGAAGACAGGAAAAGAAATAAATTGATGGGCAGGAAAGCATCATGAAATGATAGATGGGGAAAATCTTTTCTACCCTCCCTTGAAACTGTCTATTGACAAAAGGTGCCCGATCTTTTCTTGCAAAGCACTCCAGGATCCAATTCCTTTTTGCTGTTTTAAAGCTGTCTGGCTTTTCCTCACTATTGTCTATACCATTATTGACTCTACCATCCTGGGATCCTCCAGATGCTGTTGGATTCGAACTCCCGTCTCCCCTCGTAATTTTCAGGACCCCACCAATACCCTGCATATCCAAAGGGATCTGGACACAGAGGCTGAAGGGACACCAGATGGGGAGCTGGGTGCCACCAAACACCCATTCCACACTTGTAAGAAATCAATCTTCTAGGACAGCAGCACTTAAGCTTTGGAACTCCTTGCCTCCTGACATCAGGTAGTGCCTTCACTGTCCCCTTTCTGCTGCCATGCTTCTTTAGACAAGCCTATCCAGACACATGGAACACTGACATGCATTTTATACCTTTTCAACTACAGTTATTTTAAATGTTGTTAATGCTTTAGAAACCTGAGCTCTTATCAAGGATTTTGGTGTTTTGTTTTTAGCTCTGCTAACCACCTAGAGAGTGTGTATATAAATCTTGTTGGATAAGTAATAAATAAGTGAATAGCTATTGCAAAGTCCTGTCCCCAACACACAAAGGGCTTTAGCTCAGAGCTAGAGCACCTGCACTGCATGCAGAAGGTCTGAGGTTCGATCCTCAATTTCTCCAGCCAGAAAGACTCTCTGCCTGAAATCTCAGAATGCTGCTGCCAGCCTGTGTAGGCGACATTGCACTAGATCAACCAATGGGTTGACTCAATGTCAGTCACTTTCCTATGTTCCTAATCCCTTACCCGAGATTCCCATTACAGCCAAGACTGTTAATGTTTCCTGTCATTCTCTTATCCAGGCTAAACATACCCAACTCCATCAACAGTTCCTCATAAGGCTTGGTTTCCAGACCCTTGATTATCTTGGTCACCCTCCTCTGCACACATTCCAGCTCAGCAATATTCTTCTTAAACGGTGGCAAAGAGGGTCAAATAACTCCATAATGCTTGGGAGTTGTTTAAAAATACAGTATTAGAAGCTCAACTTGAGTTTATACCGCAAACCAGGGTAGGTACAATGAGGGCCAAGAGCACAAGGCATAATTGGAAGAAGCTATTAGAGGCAAGGAAGCTTCCTTCAAAAACCTGAAGTCTTGTCCAAATGAAGAGAGCAGTAAGGAACACAAGTTGAAAGATTTGGGACCAATAAAAGAAAGCATTTTACCACGCAGAACATAGTGAAACTACTACCCAATAGCATAATGGGAATTGTACAGTGGGAAGTTCAAAGATTAAACATTTATAGTGTGCAATGATTTTTTTTATCTTAAATATTAGTTGCCATTCATGGGTTGTCTCCAACTAAGTTTTACTCAGAGCACATATCCACACCTATTTTTACTTGTGTGCTGCCTTTCCACAGATCAAACTATGCACAAGGCGGCTTACAGCATGAAAAAATATATTACCACAACATAAAAAAGTAATCATAAACAATAAATAAAACATTAAAAGTTAAGCAAGCAACGGAACATAAATCACAGCAAGATCAACAGCAGCCAGGATCATGTATGCTGGTTTATCCTTAATTTACTCTCCTTCCTGGCATTCGGTCCCAGACCTGATTGGAAGCAGGGATCCCATTGGTTCAAAGTTCAAAATGCGCCTGCCCCTCCTTGCACTGCTCCGTAGACTCTTACGCCACAAACATTTTTGCCACATTCCTATCTTTAAAGCCTCAGTTAGATCACAAGCCGTCACACAGCCTGCGACGGAATAAGTGCTGGAATCACTCCACATCCCCCCTCCTTGTTTCTGTTTTCTTTTTAAACGCTATACCTCAGGAAAATTGGATGAGCTTAACGGACTAGCAGACTATGCAGATCAAGAGACAAAAATAGAAATGAGGAATACAAAGGAAGAAGACTTAGACTGGCCTATTTAAATAAATGTAGGTCTCTTCATCTCTGCCTGGGGACATTGTCACAAAACAGCCTGAATCCAGCCTACGTATTACTTCATAGAGTCAAAGGTCAATGTGGGATATATGAGCATGTGTAAAACAGGTGTGGAGAGTATCTAGGCCAAATGTGGCTTTTCCAGTCTCTTCATTTGGATCTTCTGAACTGTCCCCAGACCACACACCCCTCACCATCCCTACTGAACAGAGGTAGGATTTGCAGGAGTGTCTCCACTCCCATCATTCTGCCCAGACACTAAGCTCTAGCTCCGAAGGCCTTCCCTCACTGCAAGATGTGAGGTTACAGGGAACCAGGCAGAGGGCTTTCTCAGTGGTGGCACCCACCCTGTGGAACGCCCTCCCATCAGATGTCAAGGAAATAAGCAACTATCTGACTTTTAGAAGACATCTGAAGGCAGCCCTGTTTAGGGAAGTTTTTAATGTGTGGTGTTTTATTCTGTTTTTAATCTGTTGGCAGCCTCCCAGAGTGGCTGGGGAAACCCAGCCAGATGGGCGTGATAATAATAATAATAATAATAATAATAATAATAATAATAATGTGCTCTGCCCACTTTTGCCCCTGACCCTACCCTCCATTGACATGTGGCCCTTGGAAGGTTGCCCATAATGTGGCCCTCGACCTGAAAAAGTTCCCTACTCCTGTTGTAAGTAAAGGTAAAGGGACCCCTGATCATTAGGTCCAGTCGTGGCCAACTCTGGGGTTGCGGCGCTCATCTCGCTTTATTGGCCAAGGGAGCCGGTGTACAGCTTCCGGGTCATGTGGCCAGCATGAGTATGCGAACCAGAGCAGCGCACGGAAACTCCTGTTGTATAATCATCATAATTATGGGTATGTGTGGTGGGATGGTAGGGAATTAGTAAGTCACCTTCTTCCTCTTCAAGGTATATCCTTGACATCTTTCAGACCAAGAATGGTATGGCAAGAATTTGTGAAGAGCTTTGGAAGGCTTTACTTGAAAATATGGATTAGTCAACACAGATCTTCTTCCTTTGTTGTGAGCAGAATAAATGGCAGAATTTCACATGTGGTTTGCACACCTAACTTTCCTCCCCTCCACGTCGGTGGACTTACTATGCGGAACATAATGAAAATGAAGGACAGAGATCTGCCCTTGAAATCCACTGGTCTAGCTTGAATTGCATTGTTTGTTACTAGATCTCAGCCTGAGAGGAGGTGAATCAAAACAGCACTACAGCTGAACATATATGTGGTAACTTCTTCTTTTTTTTAGAAGTAGGCCACCAAATGCATGTTTGGGTGAAAAGTGTGCCCCAGGGCACTGATGCATCGCTCCTCAAACAAGAAATGCAAACTAAGATGTTTATCCAACAAGCGAGGCATGCTCTGCCCCTTCCTTTTAAAGGACAGGGGAGGCACAGCAAATGACTGGAGTCTTGGGACTAGATAAGAAGAAGAAGAGAAGAAGAGTTTGGATTTGATATCCCGCTTTATCACTACCCGAAGGAGTCTCAAAGCGGCTAACATTCTCCTTTCCCTTCCTCCCCCACAACAAACACTCTGTGAGGTGAGTGGGGCTGAGAGACTTCAGAGAAGTGTGACTGGCCCAAGGTCACCCAGCAGCTGCATGTGGAGGAGCGGAGATGCGAACCCGGTTCCCCAGATTACGAATCTACCGCTCTTAACCACTACACCACACTGGTGTAGTGCAAACAGGCACTCTTTTTTCGGGGGGGGGGGGCTGGGCTGGTGAGGTCCGTCCATGTCCTTGGTGATGTTGGCAGAGTTGGTAAATCAGCATCTGATTTACTCACAGTTGCCTCCTTTGGAGGAGGCTCTTCATGACTAGGAGAAGCCACAGCAGGAAAGATCTGATGAGGGGTGTCCGGTGTCACAGAAACAGAACATTCCTCTGTTAACCCATGCTCTCTTTCTAACTTCTGAAGAGTTCTTTCTCTTTAAACAGGACTTGGACTAGACAGCCTTTTTTAAACAGAGGACTGTCCTCTGTAAAGCAGGAAACATGGTCACCTTAGGGAATGAGCCAAGCTGATCCTTGAGTGCCCCTCTCATCCACCCTTGTAGGCCTACTGCAAATCATCCAGATCCATATTGGGATCCGTTTGTGAAAGTCAGGTAATAAATTTAATCATTGGGATATTGCTTAGGTTTTCTTTGTTGCTGTTGTACTTGGTTAAAATCTGCCCCTTGTTTTCAACCCTCTTTTTACCTACAATGGTGGTGGTTGTTGTTGTTTTACAATGATGCACATTGACTCCATGGCACTGTTCCACAGCAGAAGACATCCTCAGTGGGGCAATACAACTGGATCCACAACCCTGCCCCTATTAAGGCAGCGTTACATGATGTTTGCCGATGCAATTGCTAAGTTTCTCAGTCTGTGAGCTCCTTAAAACGAAACAAGATACAAGGTGTTGCTATGCATTCCCCAGACGTATTTTTAGGACTCTCTTGCCCTCTGCTGGAAGAATTAAATATGCTGTGATGGAATGCGCTGTTGCATTTGGACTATAAAAAGCAACACCTCCCCTCCTTTTAATATATTTTATATACCACAGTCACTTGTAAACTTCTAAGGTGTCATCATAGGATTATTTTCTATTACAGCTATTCCTCTTGAACTGGGAAACCTTATTTATAGAACACCCTTCTAGTTGATGGTGAGCAGGAGCAAAGTTTTGCTTTGGAGGGAGATGCTGAGTTGGGAGTTCATTTGTGTGTAGGAAGAGAGAGGGAGAGTTGAGGTTGAAAGTGAACCAAACCTTTCTGTCATGCCAATGGGAATTCACTGTATTTTTCGTGTATAAGACTATATTTCCCCCCAATTTTTTTAAGTTTAAAATTGGGGGTCGTCTTATACACGGAATGTTTAAAATATTTGTTTCTTAATTTTGGGCTCAAAAATTAGGGGCTGTCTTATACATGGGGTCGTCTTATACACGGAAAAATATGATATACAGTGAGAAGGAGTTAACTATGTTTTGCAAGTACAAGTGTGGGGAATTTTTGGTCCTCCGGATGTTGCTGAACTACAACTCCCATCATCCCTGGCCATTGGCTATGATTGCAGGGACTGGTGGAAGTTTTAGTTCAGCTACATCTGGAGGGCCAAAGGTTTCCTCACACATGAAGTACAGCAAAATACCTTACAAAGGGTGAGTATTCATTTGTTATAACATTTGTTAGTCACCAAAAGATTCCAGGACAGAGAACCAAAGTGTGAATAAATATTATTTCACACATGACCTTGTTTGCTTTATCTTGCAGTGTTCTGCTTTATTGCAAATCCTATATCCTAGAAAGGCAATTTCACCTTCATATCTGCATTACAGACAGAAATTCAACAGGTACATTCATGAGGGGAGACAGCAGAGAAAAGCAATTGTCTTATTGTGCTATGGCTAAGTCTCCTGGAAGCATCTTTCCAGTCACTGTGGAAGCAAGACTAAATGGACCTTTGATCTAATTCAGCAAAGCTCTTTGTTTTTAGATGAAACATTTTCCTACCACTTAAATTTCCATAACAATTATTGTTTGTGAATATGGCCTATAAACACATACAGCTGACCCTGATTTGTGCCCTGCCCCGTTATGACCCATCTCACTCCCACCCCCATTCCACCCTCTTCCTGGTCAAAAAACAGCACGTGTGTGCCTTAAAAGTGCACAAAATGGGAGCTGCCTGTACATTTATCCATAAACTTGAAGGCTGAAATCCTACACATACTTGCATGGGAGTAAGCCCCACTGAGTTTATATTTTTGGTGACAAGCATAGGATTGCAGTGAAAAGACTGCATAGCTATCCTTTACTCATGTTCAGGTTTTCTGGTCTCTTCCTGTCTTTCTGTCCCCCCCCCCCTGTCTTTCTTCTCCTTTTTCCTCTTACCTTTTTAAACCTGTTAACTTTATTTTTTTCCCCCTTTTTTTCTTGGTACTCTTAATTTTTATGGGGCTTTTTTCTATCCCAAGTTGTAGCAGGCAGTTGTCTACTCATCCAGTTGGCATACATCTGTCTTAGGAGACAATTGAAGATGATGCCTCCAGGGCATAGAGACCAGTAAGGGAGATACATGTTTTGTTGCAGCTGGGGCAAATGAAGGAGTCCTGCAAGTGTACCATGGGGTTTCTTCTTTCTGCACTCCTTCCAGCAGTCATTCCTCTTCTGGTAACTGCTGTGAATACACAACCTGTCTCCAGGCTCTGTGGTCATCTGCAAGAGATTCCTACTTAGAAGGGTTAATGATGCCAGCCTTCATATCACATCTTTGTAACAGAGTTGGTCTGCCAATGGACCTGGTGCCTGAAGCCACCTCCAAAAGGAGCCCAAGCCCTCTGAAATCTTGCTACCGCGAGGCAGATAGTGGGGGCGGCACCCAACTTTTGTAACATCTTTTAAAATTCTGTGTAAGATTTTCCTCGCATTTTACCCTCACAAATGTTGCCCATTGAGGTCGGTTGCGCTGCCCAGTCCCTTTTGTGGGCGACGGGGAGGATTTGAACCTGGATCTCAAGGCCAGCCTTAGCCAACCTGTTGCCCCACAGATGTTTTGGAATAGAGGGCACCAGGTTGGCGAGGCTACCCCCGGCACAAAAGACCATTGCCTCCTCCTTTCCCCCTTTCCAAAGAGTCCTCAACCCGTCATGCCCGCCTTGTTGCTAGGCAGATTAGCCGCTCGTCCCATTCCCTCCCTTCCCTATTGGCTGCAGGTGATTATCCATCCCGCCTCTAATCCCTCTTTCTCCCCTCTATTGGCTCCCGAAAGCCTCCCTTCGCCCCTCCCTTCCCCTCCCCGCCTCTTCCCCCTCTGACACCTCCCCCCCTCCATCCCAGCCAGGTAACGCCCAATGCGCGTCCTCCATTGGTCCGTCTCCCCCTCAGGGGTGGGGCCAGGGGAAACCGGCTCCAGGTGTGAGGCCGCCCTCTTGTTTACTATAGGCCGGCGGCAGGTAGAGAGGCTCGGGCGGGGGAAGCGAGCTGATTGGCTGCCGCTGTATATGCGTGTGCGGGGGGGGACTGAGGAGGGTTGAGGAATAAATCCCTCGAGGGTTGGCCTCCGCCATGTTGGGAGGAGGAGTGTCGGCGGCGCGCTGCTGCTGAGGTGGGAGGGAAAGGTTGCGGGAGCGCGCCCGCCAAGTGACCAACCGAGCAGCCTACCTTCTAAGCCAAGGCGCGCTCGAGGCGGCGGGTCGGGTGTTACCTCAGGAAGAGGCGGGCGAAGGACTCTGAGCTTCCCCCCACCCACATCCCGACTCTCCCCTTTCTCCTCCCTCCTTTCGCTTCGGAAGTTGGAGCAAACTTTCAACGGGTGGGGAAAGCCCGAGACCTGAGGGAAGAGGAAGAGGAAGGATTCAGGACGACCCCCCCCCTAAAAAGTTTTGTTTTGGGGGTTGTTTGTGTGGAAAGAGCCTGTCCCTAAAGCGGGACTGAGGGAGGGGAAAGGAAAGGGAAAGGTGAGTCTCTTCTGTGGAGTTTTTGAGGGGTGGGTGGGAATTTATTCGGGTGAGGGGAGGAAAATTAATCTTTTTTGTAGCAGAGAAGACAGCGCTTGCCTGCTCCCCCTTCCCGCAAACACAAGTCGGTGTGAGGCGGGCGGGCAGGAAGAGTAAGATTCACATGAATTGGAGTATAAATTGCAATTGTTTTCTAGGCTTGCAAGCAGCCTTGTGCAGGTAGTGTGCCTTTATTGCGTTTAAAAGTTGCCTTTTTATAGAGAAGTAAAGAAATATGATTATTCCTTTACTTCTCTATAAAAGTAGATGAACTGCTGTTATTGTTAGGTGCTTACAAACACATGGGTGTGTTGTGTCCTTTTGCAAATAGTCGTTACCTGTTGTGATGGGGGAGGAAGGATTTTTATGCCTGAGGAAGCTCAGTACTGTACACACATTACACTAAGGAGTTTAAGGTGGTTGGGGAGCAAGATAACAGTATGAGACAGAGCAGGGGGTGTTTTTATTTTTGTTTCCTCTGTTGCCATGAGGATAGGTCCCTGATCTGAGGAGTTTACAATCTATACCTAGAGGCAGGCGAGATATTTTAAATGGAAGCAGGGAGAAAGATGAGTTGAGAATGTATTTTTTGTTAGATGGGTTCCCAACCCCAGTTACTTGAAGGAGATCTGAAGCAGTGTAACATTAAGAGAAAGGTTTGAGAGAGGGTGAGCTGGTTCTGTATCACTTTTTATTATCATTATATTTATATAGTGCCAGGCATGTACATGACATTTGAGGAAGAATGACAGATGTGGCTTACAGTCCAGAAAATGAAGGTGGGGCAAGCAAGGGGGACAAATATGCAGTTATTTCTGTTTCACCTGCTTGGGCTTAGTCACAGTAAGGTCTTGAAACGGAGTTGTGAGGAGGAAGTGGGTAAGTTTTTCTGGAGGTATGTGTGGGGTAATCTGGGTGACATTGCTAGTGGAAGGTAGTGAAGAGTTTGTGCTGGAGGGTTCAGCTTAGTATTGGAGGTAATGTGGATCAAATGCAGGTGTAATGTTGGGGGAGTGACTCCACAGAAAATTGGAAGGTTGCAATCTTATACAGTGGTACCTTGGGTTACAAACACGTCGGGTTACAAACACTTCGGGTTACAGACTCCACTAACCCGGAAGTAGTACCTCAGGTTAAGAACTTTACTTCAGGATGAGAACAGAAATCGTACACTGGCGGCAGCGGGAGGCCCCATTAGCTAAACTGGTACCTCAGGTTAAGAACAGTTTCAGGTTAAGAACGGACCTCAGAACAAATTAAGTTCATAACCAGAGGTACCACTGTACACCCGGAGTGTAACTAGGAGTAGGATCCAATGAACACACACAGGATTGCACTGCTAGGAAAGTCCAGAAACAGCATAGCATTGTTTGTTTGTTCTTTGTTTTTTGAGGGGCAGGGTGGTGGAATTCCCTGAAAAACTGGTCTCCTTACCTAGCCTATGAAGGGAAAATGAGTTAAGGCTAATCCAATCTGAAAAGTACCCTTGGGTGTGTTTGTGTATGTCCTAAAGAGGCTAGTATATCTATTGAGGTGGGGAGTTTTGCTCAGGAGACATTTGTTCAGGACAGGCTATTCTAAGGGAGTCTTTTTCTTTTTGGAAGGGTGCCCATATCTGCTGAAGGAATAGCCACAGGTAACCAAATGTGTAGGTCAGCACTGTTACCAGATTGAGGGGGGGTATAGGATTCTAGTGGAATGCACTGTTCTGTGGTTTTAATGTTGTCTTTGCAAGTAATTGGCTACTAGGTTATGTTGACAGTTCATAGCCTCAAGGCATATTTTGTGAATTAGAGGGGTTTCTTGAAATCTACATACTGTATTTTTCGCTCTATAAGATGCACCAGACCACAAGATGCACCTAGTTTTTGGAGGAGGAAAACAAGAAAAAAAATATTCTGAATCCCAGAAGCCAGAACAGCAAGAGGGATCGCTGCGTAGCGAAGCCAGCAATCCTTCTTGCTGTTCTGGCTTCTGGGATAGCTGCGCAGCCTGCATTCACTCCATAAGACGCACACACATTTCCCCTTACTTTTTAGGAGGGAAAAAGTGAGTCTTATAGAGCAAAAAATACGGTATTTGAGAGTGGTGAGGATTTTTTAAATAAAGTATCTTGGTTTTAACTTTCCTATCTAAATGTAAGTTCTTAAAAAACAATGTAGTGTTTTATGGCTTTGGTAAAGTTGTTGACAAAAACCTATGTAAAAATCTTTCACACTTTCCCCTAAATGTACTTTAGTGTGAGGGAAAAAGTATCTGCAAGTTCTTTCCTGAGTGGGGAAATGTATGACTGTCCAGAGTGCTTACAAATATCTGAGGGGGGGGAATTGCATAACATTGCATTCTTTTATCTAAAATGTGGATTCACATGCTTTGCATGAATACCTTGACATGCCTTACACATTCTATATCAAAGCTTACAAAAGGAAGACTTTCAAAGCAAAAATTGCAATGCAGTTGTGTATAGCAGAGAGCCTGATCTTTAGGGAAATGCGTAAGCTTTCATACTTACCTAGAATGCCATTTTGTACTTTCATGGCTTCCCCGCCTATTTTTTGAGTGTATGCTTTGTAGAAAATGCTGTAAGCAGGAATAAAACTTGCTGAGCAGTCCTATCTTATTCCCACTCTTGAATCCCTAGACTGGACTTTTCTCCCTGCTTTGGATATTGTGATTTGGATATATCCAAACTCCTAAAGTTCCTTTTTCAAACATAGTGAAGCAAATAGTTTTGTGATAGTTCCGCCAGTGTTTTTTTTGCAAATCCAGAAGATAAAGATCACAGACCATATCCCCAACCCCAGTGATTTTGTAGGAAGGTTAGCAAGAGTGCTTGGAAGAGAAGGTGTCAGGAATGGAGCTAGCAAATTTCTTTGCAAAAGAGTTAGTTTTCCGTTTGCTAAGCAGTGATGGCTGACATCACTGGCTGGAATCTTTCTTAATTTTCTATTGTTTCAACTTTGTTCCCAAATAGAAAAAAGTAATTAGTCTTATTTTAAATGAGCATAGTCTTACACTTCAGAATTTTAAAATATATTTGCTAGGTATTTAAAACGGCTTTCATGGAACTTTAGCAATTTTATAGAAATAAAGTATCAGGAAACTAGAAGAAAACATGAACCTGAATTCCTCCATTGACTTGTTGGACTTACTTGGTGTCTGTTTAGTTTAGCACAACGTATATTCTGTTTTCCAATCAGTTGTTTGCTTTTTTGTGTATTTATATCTTTTTTGTTTGCCTGCAGCCTAATGGGGCTATTACCTTGGAAGAAGAAGCATGGAAACTTTGCCTGCTCATTTATTACAATACCCCATTTCTCCTGAACGATTTGGAAGACAAGTCTGTAAACTCAGAACCTATCTTTAACTTTGACTGCTGCATTAGTACCATGCCTAGCAGAATGGGATCAAAAATGAATATGAAGAGAGATTTCATTAGAGTAAAAACACATTATAATGGGTAAGCAATATCAAATGTTTTTTGCCCTTCATTTCGCTTATTGATTATCAGGTTCTTTGCAACTTTTGTTTTGTCTATATTGGGTTGTATCCAGTTAAGTCCTACTCAGAGCAAACCTGCTGAAATTAATTACCATAGCTTCGTTTAAGTAGGTGTTCTCTGACTTGGACTAGCCATTTTTTTTTTACTTATAATGAATGAAATTTACGTTTGTTTTTATCAATTTCTGTAGTCTGTTGCATTGGCATTGTAAGATTTGGGAGGAAATGCTAATGCTGTTTGCATGGTGGCTTGGTACAAAACTCTTCTGAACAAAGCTATGGGTCTTTCATTTAAGGCTGATAATACTACAATTCAGTACCAGAACAGGTATAGTGTTTCATATTGGGGTTTGTAGGTGGTGGGGTGTCAAAAGATTTTCAGCAATCAAGGTTCAGATGCCCATGCTTTTATAAGTTAAATTGTTAAGAACCAAGCAATGTATTCTAAGAGCATTTGTTGTAGGAATTTTAATTACGGTATACTTCATAATAACTATAGCAATGTTATCAGCAAAGGTCAGTCACCCTTCTATATTTTTGAACAAAAACATTTTCAGTGTTGGGCATAAATATACTCATTTAAGTTTTTGTACCAGTAGCAGCAACCCAACAGTAGCTCTGCCTTGTGGTGGAAAGGAGTTAATAAGACCTCCCCCACCCTCATGTTGCTGCTACAGTCAAGTTATCAGCAACTCCATTTCAATTTTAAAAAACCAAAGACACTGTATAACACTGCATTACACATTCTAAACAATAAAAAATTAATGACAATAAAGATATCGTATCGTATCTAAACTGCTGTTCCCCCCTGTGATATGGGTTTGTTTGCATTAGCACTTTATTTAGTTTAATATGCTCGGTGTTTGTGTTTTGCATGAAATGAAGCATGTTGGAAAGACATGAATTCATGTCTTTGCTTCTAACTTTTGGGCAGACATGTTACTGGCCACTCACAGTGGACTAAATACTAAAAAAGTGAAGTTTTCAGTTGGTTTTCAAGGATTTTAGAAAGGGCTTCAGAATTAATCAGGAAGTCTGTCATCTGAATCCAGAAAAAAATTCTAAAGTCACACATGCAGCAGAGAAGATCAAAAAGCACTTTCAAAATGTACCAGGAAGTCTCTTCTCCAATGTTTGGAGGAGGGCCTTCCTGGTTCATTTTGGGGCAATCTTTGTTTTCCCTGATCTTAATGTGTTTTTCTCTGTAGCACTTGTCAGTCATAATACTCACACTGTCTTGTCAGACTACTCACACTGAAAGGTGGTAGGACACTAATTAGTCAGAAAAAATAGTGCTTGCATATTTTGCAATATATCTGTTTCCCTACAAGGCACAACTGTATTTTCCATTGTTGGGGTTCCCTTCTTGCCCTGGATCCAATACAGCAGTACCCACTATACTCCTTATTGGTGGGCCTGTACATAGGAAATTACAGTAAACTAGTGTACACTAAGAGTTGAGCTGCTGGGTATAAACATGTTTTAGGATCTATAGCATTGCATGTGTTTCACAAGCAGCTTATGCTAACCCAGTTGAATGTTTTGACTTTGAACAATTCTCTCCCACCTCAGAGTTATATCAGAAACTGGTTTTCAGACTCCCTTGTGTGATGCTGAGCAGAGGCAGTGGCTGCTTTTTTGTGAAAAGCCCATTGAAATGCTCTTGGAACTAGTTTCTCAATTCCTTGGACCCCGGCTGTGGCACACTCTTGTGCTTTTCTAAAGAACCTAGCAACTAGTACCTTGTATCTCCACTCACAATTCAACCATTGGATTTAAGATTTAGCCCCATTAGCTTTAATAGCATTGGCAGTCACAACCAAAACAGTTGTTCTGGCAGAACTCTCTGTGACTGTGATGTAATGGTGCTGCAGAGTAATGCCATGTTGCACTTTGCCCTCTGGTAGCCAGTGGTTATACCATTTTGTATGCAGTTACGAATATATCATAGGAAATATTATACAAATGCTGACTTCAAAAGAACTTGAGCAGTAGTGTGAGGTGGGAGGTATCCAAAAACTGATTCCCCCCACCACCACTGCTTTATATTTTCATTGGAAAATTTCCCTTTGATAAGTTCATTGGTAAGGATGAATGGATGCAAATTACAAATAACAGTATTAGGCAAGCTTCACAAGTTTTGTTTTCTAAAAACAAGTAAAATAAACATGCTAAATCAGGTCACTCTAAGGCATTAAAATATTTTCTGATGCAAATTATTTTTTGCTTATGGAAATGTTTCAGTTCAAAATTTTCTGGAAAACCCACATCCCTGCATTTGGCCCTCTTGTTTGCCCCTTGTATGACAGACAGCTCTAGATATGTGATAGAAATAAAACAGCATGTTTAAAACTCAGTCTGGACAGTGCTGGATTTGTTTGTGTTGATCATTTAGGACTATAATCCTATGCACATGTCACTAACTTGGGAGTAAGTCCCACTGAACTTGGTGAAACATACTTCTGAATAGGATTGTACTTTAAGACTTGCATGTGAAAATTTCATTAGGAACAGCCTGTTCATTGGCTTAAACCAGAGTGATTAAGGTTAAATGAATTGTCAATCAGGCTCTTGGTTGTGCAGTGCAATAAGGTTTTAGTGGGTTGTTGACAAATGCAGCCTGTACAGCGTTTTGGGGACATTCTTCATGGCATATTTTAGCTATAATTTCAAGTAGCACTCAAGTTTCACTATGTGAGGAATGACATAGGGTTGTATCCAGCTAAGATTTACTTAGAGTGCTTCTATTAGAATTAACCTAATTTGGTTAATTTTCATCTCCATTAGATCTAACATTGGATGTAACCTTTAATTTTCATTGTTTAAAATAGTGATGTGTTTCTGTGTTAACTCTGAACAACTTTTCAGTTTATCCTCTGTAAAATGGGGACATTGTAAAGCATCAAATAGCAAGATTTTATGCCTTGTTTGTGGTAAAGGTAAAGGACCCCTGGACAGTTAAGTCCGGTCGAATTCAACTTTAGGGTGCAGCACTCATCTCTGCTTTCAGGCCAAGGGAGCCAGCATTTGTCCTCAGACAGCTTTCAGGGTCATGTGGCCAGCATGACTAAACATCTTCTGGCGCAATGGAACACTGTGACGGAAGCCAGAGTGCACGGAAACGCCATTTACCTTCCTGCCACAGTAGTACCTATTTATCTACTTGCACTGGTATGCTTTCGAACTGCTAGGTTGGCAGGAGCTGGGACAGAGCAACAAAAGCTCACCCCATTGTGTGGATTCAAACTGCCAACCTTGCAATCGGCAAGCCCAAGATGCTTGATGGTTTTAGACTATAGCGCCACCCGCATCCCTCTATAGTTTGTTGTTACCCTCACTGGAAAGGGTAAAACTAACATTACAATGTAGGGATCCCTATTTACTCAGCTTGGGTTTATTGATCATTCGTGAAGGTTTGTATAAGTATTGCTTTATGAAATCATGGTATAAAATGTAGCATGGCAGAATGCAAGTGTGTGTGTTTGTGCGATGGATTCTCATTTCTGTGTGATCAGACATGTCAAACTGCTTTAAGTCACAGTTATCAAAACTGCAAAATTAGTGTCAAGAATTATTCAGGAAAGTACTAAATAATTCAAAGTGTCTGTTCATGGTACAGTACACCTTTGATATTATGATTAAACAAATAGGCTAGTAATAAAAGCATTAGGGAGTCGTACCATTCATGATTGTTAGTGTGTTTCCATGGAAGCTTGGGAGGGTAGATGTTTGTATATCCTGGGTGTGACAGTGCTTAACATAGCATAAGTGATCATGCATAATCTTCCTTTATGGCAAGCATTCCTTGCTTTGCTTACATACAGTTCATAGAATTCTTCTAAATTATGCCCTGCTGACTAAAAATGTTGAGGAATGTGATGAATGTATTTTTTAAAGTACATGCTTATTCTTCCACACCATTATATCTTATGTGAAATCAGTTGATGAGGCTCATTTGACAGCTACAAGGAACTGAACCTTTAGTGTCATTGCACCATTCCAGTGGAATGCTCCGTCATAGAGACTCATCAGGCATATTTTGTTTCAACTTTTAAACACCTACTGAAAACTTTTCTATTTTGTCACACCTATGCATTCATGTATATATACATAATTTTATTTGTATGCTGCCTTTCCACAGTTCAAACCATGCTCAAGACAGCTTACAACATAAAAAATGTTGCAACAGAAGTAGTCCTGAACAATAAATTAAATATTAAAAAAAAACCAGACTGAACAATTTCCACATAAATTACAACAAAATCTAAAAGATTTTTTAAAACCACAGCTACAACCCCCTCCCCAAAATACCCCAGCACCCCAGGCAATTAAGAATACAGTGAGCCCATTACTTACATGAGAGTTTGGTTCTGGGGGTGCACTCACAGAGGCAACATCATGTAAAGCCAGGAACCCCCTGAACCATTCCTATTTGTCCAGAATGAGCCTTGCCCTTCACCTTACTTACTGGCCTCTGGGAAGGAGGCACAAGGGCTCAGAGTGTCCTAGGGCCCTTGCGAGACTTTCCCAGAGCACAGTAAGCAAGGCAGAGGGCTTTAAAAGCTCTCTTTGCTGTGGGTTCCACTCACATTTATTTATTTGGTTTTGAGTCAGGTGTGTAAGTGGTGGGCCCACCGTACAGCTTTCCCTGATAGTTACCTGATTTCTGATTGTAACTTTTTTATATGGTTTTTATTATTTTATGTATAGTTGTGAACTGTTCTGATATTTTTTTAATGAATGAGTAGTATATAATTAGCAGATGTTGGGTCAGTAAAACTGTTTGTGAGATTCTGAAATGCAAAATCTTTAGGGCTGCTGATAGATTGCCTCAATCTTTGCAAATGTCTTGTGGTTTAAAGTGAACACATGTAGCTATTGAATCTGAATTCATCTCTTTCAGGGATATCCTCATAACAAATCTGGGTGCATCCATCAACTATGGTGAACTTTGTGATGAAGTTAGAGAGATGTGCAATTTACAACAGGAACAACCAATTACCCTTAAGTGGATTGATAATGAAGGTATTTCAGACTCATGTAAATATGCTTCTGCAAATATTTCTCTGATGCATTTTACAGCACAGTTAATTAACTGGGTGTGATGGAGATACTAAATAGGTAACTTTTAATTTTGAATCATTGTCGGTTTTCAAATTTTCACTTAAGAGATATCAAGGGATACATATGTTAATAAAGCCCAGATAATCAGGCATGTATTGCAGCTTGCTCCAATCCATTCTGAAAATGTTATGTACTCTCTAATTCTGAAGTGTGAAGCATAACCTTCCTTTATGAATGTGGGTGTGCTTCTTCCTGACATAGGTACTGTGCACAGAAAGATTTGCATACAGCCAAGCATAATTTCTCCCCATCATCCCAGTATCTGTAGGCATCAGGTTATTATAGGGCAGAGGAGGCCTATGGTTGCCTCTCATACCTTTGCTGGAAATGTAAGCCCCTTTCTTTTCAATGCCTGATGCAGTGTGATTGCACTAGAGGTAGGATTTGTTCTGCCCTACGGCATGGTTGGGAAATTTGCCTTCTAGATGTTGCTGGATTAGAGCTCCCATTATCCCTCACCTTTGTTCATGCTGACTGGAGCAGATGGGTGTTGAGAGTCCAACAACACATGAAGGGCCACAGCTCATCACCACTGCTCTACGGGGATTCCTTTTAAGGAGGTGTGCTTGTGTGGAGAAGGATCATACCCATTGACTACCTTAATATGCCACATGTAACTAATGCAGTGTTCATTTTTATTTTAAATGCATTCTACCAGATTATTTGTTATTAATCAGGTTTCTATTCTTTAATTGTTTAGCAATACCCACACAAACTAGAAAGAGATCAGTGATTATACATTATGCAATGTGTGTTTCCTAATATTGTGTATTGCTTAATAGACAAAACTTCTCTAGATCTTTTTATATCCCGCTCACATCATTTCATAGACACTTCTTGTTTGGCAGAAATTCTAGAATCCATTTATACAAAGGCAAGTGGACACTGAAAATAGGGGTCTCTGAAATCTTGTCTCACCTCATGTAGACAAGCTCTGCTAGCTAGACTTCAGATACTGAGAGGAACATACCTCTTCCAAGTTCTGTGTGTACAATAATGACTCAGTTGTGTGCACTTCAATTGTACTTGCTTTCAAGATGATGCTTCAGCGAGACCATGCAGAAACTTGATATTTTCTAATTGAGTGTAATTTGTTTGCATAGGACACATGAGTTGAGAACTGTAGCAGTTCTAGGGCCTTTCCTGCAGATCTGTAAATATTCTCCAGACTACTAGTGTATTATTCAATACTTAAATCTTCAGGCAGCTGCATCAAGTTCTGCAAGTGTGACTACTGCTACTGAATTGATTTATGGTGGATTGATAAGAGAGGTATCCCAAGTGACATGCCATTAAAAGCATGAACATAGCACTTTGTCTTAATGCAAGGTGAATCATTCCCATACTTGCTTTTGAGTTTAGTTTTTGTGTGTGCTCCTATTTTTCTGTCGTTGAGTACATTTAAAGAATATTGGAAGATGTCATGCTTTGAAAGCATGGTATCATTCTCCTGATGTTTTTTGTTTCCTACTCCCAGTAAACTTGAAAAAGCTTTGAAATGCTGAGGCATCCATTAAATGGAGTGAGCCTGTTTTCCAGATGTATTCAAGTGGAGAGTCACTGTGAAGGGGGCTTGTCAACCTGTCTTGCTTTTTAAGCATGCAGAAGTTCCATCAGGTGATTTTACCCCCATTTTTTAAACTGAAAGACCACTGGCAAGGGCTGCATGAAAGTTGTGCCAACAATAAGCTTGCTGAGTTGAAAGCAGTTTTTATGGTGAGCATATGTGTCACTTAAGCTAAGAAAGGAAGGTCTCATGGCCCAGTTAAGGATTCAACATGAAGTCTCTACCTATCACTGTTTACTGAGGGAGAGAACCCACCCATGTACATATCGTGTACTATTCCCCTCACTGTGAAACAAGTGTTGCTGTAATACCCATGATTCTCAAGTGTGAGATGGGCTTGTCTACAGACCCACTTCGTTGCTCTGAACTTAGCTGCTCTGGCCCTTTAATGTGGATCTCAGGTTCCTGAGCTTCCTTGACTGGCTCTCTTCTTTTTAAGTTTGTTGGAATTAGAAAATTAGAAGTAGAAAAAAACAAGTCTGGGAAAAGTCAGGTGTGTGGTACAATGTGACATGTGTGGGGTAACTGTGCCATGATCTTCAATATACTTAACAAAAGATTACTGCACTTCAGAGCCCTGTATAATTGCTATCTGAAATCAGAGATCTTTCCTTGACTATCTGAAAGGGAGAAATTTTCCTGAACAGTAAAATCAGAACAAAAAAAATTCCTTCCAGTAGCATCTTTAAGGTGCTACTGGAAGGAATTTTTTTTTTTTCACTATGGCAGACCAACACGGCTACCTATCTGTAAGTAAAATCAGAATATTTCTTAAGGCTTTTGCTTATGGGTCTCTAATATCAAGGGTATATCACTTGATATTCATGTAGCAGTGTTCAACTTGCTACAGGAAAATGTGATAGAGTATTCCCTTATTGTTCGTATTGCATATTTTGTATATTTTGGCACATTTCAGACAAGGACATGTTAGGTGGTCATTAGGATGCCTTGAGCAAGTCACAGTGGTTCATTTCACATATCTGCAGTGTGCTCTGTATAGGGCTTCCCATGTGCTTGACCCAGAAACAGCAGTTAGTGTGGAATGCTGCAGCACAAGTTGCTGACAGGAGTAAGACCTTGTTAGCACATAACACTTCTGCTCAGATACCTGCACTGGTTGCCTTTTTGTTACCCAGCCAAATTCAAGGTGTTACTATTGGTATTTAAAACCCTTAACACCTTGGGGCCAGTTTACTTGTGGAGTTGCCTTTCCCATATGTGCCAACTCAATTTCTTTGATCTGTGGGACTGACACTGTTACAGGTGCCACAAAATGCTCATTCTGAAGTTGTGAGGAATTTACTTTTTAACGTGGCAACATCTGCACTTCGGAATTCCCTGCCTGTTGACACCACTGTACTTTTTGGTGCCTGATTAAAACATTTTTGTTTTTGTTAGCCAATCCAGACACACAATCCAGCCAATCCAGACACATAGATGTTGGCATGTTTTCATCTTTTTATCATTCATTTTAGCTGTTTTCCAGTAATCTGAACATTTATTGTAAACCGCTTAGAGGTTTTATTACAATCAATGGGTAAATTAAATTTTGTTAGATAAAAAATTCAGTTTACAATGAACGTGGAGGTTGGTTCCCTTCTGCTCCTTCCCCAGTGGGAGCAACAAGTCACAGCCCCTGGCTTGGCATTACATCTGAACTGGAGATTGCAGTATGTTTCACTTCCAACAAACAATGATTGGTAAACCAAGAACAAGGTTTGGCTTCACATTGCGGTTCGCTGCTCTCCAAACAAGCTCAGTGCTGGAGCCGAGTGTAATGCTTCACCAAGAATGATGGTTTGTTGCTCCTGCTACAGAAGGAGCATAGCAGGAGTGATCTCCTCATTCATGGTAAGCTGTTTACCATACTTTCCTGCCACATGTGAATGCTGCCACTCTTGCTATCTCTGCATATCCTGATCTCCTTGGAGGAAGGAATATCTATGTGACGATAGGAAAATACTTTGCAGTGTTATGCACTTGGATTTCAGTTAACCTTTTAAAATTATCGTAGAAGCTGTCTATTAAGACAAGGTTCAAGAGGTTAAAAGTAAAGCAACCATATTGAAAAAAATGAATGTACATCTTCAGCTGAACAGTTCTTAACTACTGTCATTTTTATCAGTTTGTTCAAGGATGTCAAGAACTACATGTCCTTCCAGGTCAGAAAGAAGCATTATTACACCTAAAGGACACGTTTTAGTCAAGCTAAAGCACTCGAGGGGACCAAGCAGAGCCATTGAGGCACGTGACCTGGGCAGAGTCCAAAGGACCACATAGACAGGCCTGAGGGCAGCATTTGATCCTCAGCCTGAGGTTCCCCAGCCTTGATCTACACTTCATGGATACTAATTTATTGAATAAGAATTCTGTACAGTTTGAGAACTCTTAGGGAGAACTTGAAAAATATTTTCTTCCAATGATGCCAACTGAAGAGCCCAGCTCCTAGGGGCGGAAGTGCCTTTGGTCCCTTCAATATCTGCTGGCAGGGAGCCAGCCCCATTCAACATTGAGTGGGTGGAGGAGGCAGAGTGCAGCGTGGTTCAGTGGCTGGCTCATCCTGAGTGCAAGAGAGGAAGCCGCTCCATACTAGGCCTTCTTCCAATGATACGGTGTCACACATGCGCGGCGTGCACTCCTCCCCCAAAAAATATTGGGTGCAAGATGGCGTTTCTGGAAGAGCCTGTGGCTTCCTAGGGTGTCCTGTGATAATGATTCTTTGTCAAAATGAAGCAAAACCTTAAGTTAATGGAGCAAAGTTGTTTTTGTTTTTCCTGATTACCAGTTACAGGCATTTTAATGTATTCCTGTTGTGTGTTAGAACTCAAACACTTGAGGCCAGGTATTTATATTGGTGGGCAGGATCCCTCTACCCTCCACAGGCCAACTTTGATAGGTGGGTGGGATTGCCCACCTGTCAAATCACCTGCTTGCTCTAATGGCATCAGGTGACTGAAACCTGTCAGAGGTTCAAAGGGGAATGCTGTAACCATTGATTTGCTGTTTGGTGATGTGAGGGTGTCTTCAGAGGCTTGCTCCATTAGCACAAAGCAGTTTTCCTTGGACCTGCTTGCTGAAATGGCAGGGGAAAGCTTGGTTTTAGCATGCAGTTCTGAAGCAAAGGGCCTTGGTTCACTTAAAATGAAAGATTGGTGTAAGTTATCTTTAGTTACTATTCAATTGTTGATTGTATTGAATCCCTGTATTCAGTTATAATCTTAAAATGGTGTGTGGGAGGGGATCAGATACAATTAGATTAGCCTCTGTAAGGTGCTATACTGGTTTTAGGTTGTGCCTATGCTTGGTAGGCTGAAGGAATGCATAATAGCTGATCCTGTTCTTGAAAATCCAGGAATTACCTGAACCTTCCCTCAGACTTGTTACATAGTATGGGCACCTGAATGTTACCATTCTGACTAATCTTGGTAGCCAGCCATAATTTTGTATTTAGCCCACTGTGTAATCCAGTCCCATCATAATATTGTACGTAATCATATTATCTGCATTTTAAGAATTGCAATACAAATTGAGTAAATGTCTTGGGGGAGGATGGACCTGATGTATTCAAATTATAGCACTTCCTTCCACCTATTCCCAACTACAAGCATTGATTCCTCACCAACTCTTTGAAAGATTCTATCAGTGGTGTCTCCGAAAAATGTTATGCGTCACTTGGGAAGAAAGGTGAACTAATGTCAGTGTACTGGAAGACGCAAAGATCACAAGTGTCGAAGCAATGATTCTTCAACATCAACTTCATTGGACTGGTCAAGTTGTTTGGTTGTCTGATTATTGTCTTCCAAAGCAACTACTCTATTCCCAACTTAAGAATGGAAAGCGAAATACCGGTGGTCAACAAAAGAGGTTTAAAGATGCTCTCAAGGCAAATCTTTTAAAAAATGTGGTATAAGCAATAATAACTGGGAAACACTGGCCTGCGAGAGCTCCAATTGGAGAACAGCTTTTACCAAGGTTTTACGGACTTTGAAGAAGCATGAACTCAGGGTGAAAAGGAGAAACGAGCTAAGAGGAAGGCACCTTTGGCAAACCCTCACTGTGATCAACTCCCACCCATAAACCTATGTCCCCACTGTGGAAGGACGTGTGGATCCAGAATTGGCCTCCAGATTCACTTTTACACTCACTGTTAAGACTGTTTTCATGGAAGACAATCTTACTCGACTTTGAATGATCGATCACCAAAGAAGACGAATCCTATGCACACTTATCTGTGAATAAGCTCTACTGAACTATCTTCTGAGTAGACATGCATAGGAAGAGTTTGTACACATGGAGGATTTGCTTTACAAAGGTTCTCCTGCCCATTGTAATGCAGCCTTTTTTATTTATATTATATTATTTATATATATTTCAAAATGCTTGCTCTGTTCTTAGGTTTTAAAGTGCTAGATGGAGCTGGATAATGTCAAAGGAGAAGAGTGTGCAGCTTTGCCCTGTGGGATTCCCCGCCCCCCAACCTCATGCATTTTTTCTGTAGTCTTTTATTGCTGTTACAATTTAGACTAAGCAAACACTTTCATTTCTAATGTTGTGAACTATGAACTTAGGAGGGTCTCTCTCCCTTCGGATAAAGCTGACTTCTCCCCTTCTGTTTTCAGTCTGGAACTAGCAAGGATTCCATTTAGCACAGATAATTGGTCCTAGCCTTCAGAGTGACTTGCTCAACTTCTGCATCTCCACACCTTGTAATTTGTTCTAATAATCCATATATTTGGAGGAGTTGAAGCTCTTCTGAGCCTTATCCTTATTGCCAGATTTGGGAGGAGCACCACCATGGCAAGTGGATTTCTGGAAACTTTGTGCAACTAAGATGCCTATGGCAAGAATACCAAAGCACTATACCTGATATTCCAGATGCATAGGTAGACCCATCCCTTTCCAAAAGGGATGGAGATTATCTGGAGAATTTCAGGTGTGAGAAGCTACTCTTAAAAAAACCATTTGACTACACCCGCCAAGTGCATGTGCAAGTACTTTGCATGGGCCTCTCTGAATCTTGCCTTTGTAGAGGGATCAACTTCTCTCAGCAAAATCAAGAACTTGTTGTCACTGCTTGGTTTTGCTGAGATACTGAATTAATCTATGTTTGCCGTCAAAAATTCCAACCTACACTCCTGACATTTTAAACAAAACCATGAATTGTAGAGCCATGTAAATTTGGTTACTTATTCCTCCTCGTTCTCATTCTCATTTTCTTTCGGTAGGTGATCCATGTACCATATCATCTCAGATGGAACTGGAAGAAGCATTCCGTTTGTACTGTCAGCATAGAGATGAAGGGCTCATCATTCATGGTAGGTGATGGTGCTGCCTGAAACAATCTGTTTAACTTTAAACAGCAATTTTACATACCTTTAGTAGTCAGTTTTACTATTTGAAGCTTTCGACAAAAAGTCTGGCTGTGCTCTTTTCTGTCTCCTTTTGGAAAGATTATATAATGCAAGTTTTGCTACTTAAATCTTTTTAGTCCTGGATATGAGCCTATCCCCTCACAGCATCTTTCTATTCCCATATATGATCTTATCTCTCACCACTCTCCAAGCATGTACCTGTCTTTCTGTACAAAATTTTAAAAAATCCAATATGTGCATGTAATGCTCTCCATCTTGAAATAACCCTGTCTAAACATAGCTGGTATAGCTGTAAGATCTGTTTTCGTTGGCCGCTTAGCATTGGGTCCAGCAGAAATATTTGATTTGATTATTTGATTATTTAATTTCCATACTGCTTAATATATTAAAATATCTCTCAGCGGTGTATAATAAACTATGAAATTCATATGAATTGGCTCCAATATCCCCTGTTGCCTATGTCTGCCAGCCTTGATGTCGTTTTGATGTGCAAGCTCATCCGTCTCATGTTTCAGTTTTCCCCTCTTCTACATTTGTACTTCTTTATTTTAAAGTATTCCTCAAAAAGCACTCTCTTTATCTAGTACTCTTCATCCTATAAATCACTTCTTAGCACCTATTGCTTCTGCAAACATTTCCTAGGTCACCACAGTCCTTTTTTTTTTTTTTGCCTTCTGTACTGACTGGATCATCATCTGTGCCATTTGAAACCCTGTTGTCTGCAGCTTTGTCCTAAACCATATATTTTTAGACACTGCCCTGCCTTTGTATTCTTCAGTTGTGGAAGTAATATATGATTATTGTTTTTGGATAAAACAGTGAATGGCTAAAAATGTTATTCATTAACACATAAATATATACTTTATGTTTTATTGCAGTTTTCCCCAGTGTTCCAGAAAAGCCAGGCATGCCATGTCCAGGAGAAGACCGTAAGTACTTGAATGTGGTGGTCCATTCTTTTGTGTGTGTTTGCATTACAGTATAAAATACCATCTTATCATTGAAAATATTTTTGTTATGAAAAGCATGCTTGTGTCCTTCAGAATGCTTGTGATGTACTGTGAAGTGTGTTTGAAGGTATTTAATTTATTTCACTCATTATCACATTAATAAGTGGTAATGCTTCCAGCATAGATGAAAAGGATAAATTTATTGCCTGTTACATAAAATTGTTTAGCAGCTGAGCAGCACTTAAACTTATAGTTCTTTATGCACTAATCCTTCTTCTAAAGTTGTGAAAGTATTAAAATAGCATTTTATGAGAAGAAGTTGGGCCAGAGTTTCAGATATATACATTAATGCATTAATATGCATTAATATGGGTACCTTGGGTACCTTACTTTTCCAAGTGTGGGTGGTATGCAAATAGATGCTGAAAGTGTCAGATGTATAGTGAGGTCAGTATAGTATTAGTCTTCTGGGGCTGAAATACTGCAGTTAGTTTGTTGGATCCAGACTAACTGGATCCAGTCGGACTTAAAGTCTGTCCAACTTGTCTCATGGATTTCAGTAAAACCTTAGTTTCATGAACTGGATCCAACCAATTTTATCAAACTATAGTCAACTCATGGAAACAGTTGCAACTAATTTGTGTAAACTGCAGAAGACACTACTAAAGATAATGCTCAATGTTCATATTTCAGGGTGTCTTCATGTCACATTGTAGCATGATATCTATATTTTAAAGTAGAAAGAAAATTGCACATAGCATCCCAAAGTTTGTAAACATTTAGTCTGTATGCAAATAAGCACATGACTAATTCCTTGAGCCTGAGGGAGATTAGGACTTAATGCTTCTAAAAAGAGCAGACCCTGTTGCTAAATGACATCAGTAGAAATTTGTAAAACATTTGTGATACAGCATTGTTGAGGAGGGCCTGCTGTTCAGGAGTGGGTGGTAGTTTTTAAAAACCTTGAGCTACTTTAGGCGTTTACCCATAAAAACAAAAAAAAAAAATGGCACAATTAGAGGCCATCTGCAAGCCACAATTTGAGGCAGAGTTATATATTTTATTGAACCAACCACTGTGTAACTGAAGTCTTCCTTGGCAGGTAAATAAGCCATGTCTGTAAGATCCCAGGATATTATCTGAAGGTACATGAGACCACCACTTTGCAGAAGCTAAGCAGGTCTGGTCAGTACCATGGAACCAAATGCACACTGTCTTGGGTTCCATGGTGGAAGAAAGATGGGATATAAAATGTCAGGGATATATAATGTCAGGAAATAAAGTTTTTGTATTCAGAAGTCTGGATATCCCTTTATTCATTCATCTGCTGAGGTTGGTTCAATAAAATCTATCTCCTTAACATTTTTTTATTAGTCTGCCTGCCCACGTGTTTGTGTTAGTAAACTGGACTAAAAGGGGTATTTGTGTGTGGAGCTCAACTTCTATGAAGCTTCCCTCCCTCCTCCTGGAGGTTATTCCTGCTACAAGATATGTTTATAACCCTCTTCTGTGGAATCGACATTAATAATAACGGAGAATTCTGGAAAGCAAGCAATTAGTCCTAGATCTACTGTTGCTATAACAGAGCAGTTTTTATGGACCATCTAACAAAATTAAAACATACAGGTACCTTATGTGCCCAGGTCCTTAGGCATGCCTAAAGCAGCATTTGAACAGCAGAACCCCTAATTCCCTTGAGTTTCAAAAGCAGACTACAGCTTATGTGTGAGGGGAGGGCTGCCATTCAAGCATTACATATTCAGAGCCCCTTATATGTATACGGAAGTAGTTGTGCCGTTCCTGCTCTGTAGTGAATCAAAGCTAGAAAGGAAAGAATCACATACAGGTTTGGGGTATTGAAAGAATCACATCCTGGAATTTACTTGAATAAACTCTAGTTGTCTCTTATAAACTGAGAACAAGGAAGATTTATTCCCTGGTATTTAGTTACAGGAAAATCTTCAAAGCATCGTGGCAAGATTGCTCAGTTTTCAATGACCTTAATAGAGTGAAACTAGAAATTGGTGTCAGAGAAATGCTTGGTGATCCGATTCAATCTGTGTCCTCACTGACCATTGCTATTATGCATTCTGCTTGATGAGGGTAGACCTAGGATCGATTCACACAACCCTTTTAGCATGTCAGCATGCAACTTGATGGTGCTCATTTCTGATAAGACTATTTCAACATATAATAAAAAGTAGATTATCAGTCCTTGAATTTGCCCTCCGAAATAAGAGGCTGCTAGTAAAATCTGATTTTCTTTTTGCTTATAGGTAGTCAGCATTTGAGCAGAAAACTGAAGGCTGAGGATGACAGTGTTACAGAGACAGGGTTGGCATGCTTTTAAACATTGAGGGTCATGCTAATATATCCTGAGATAGAAGATTGCAGTGAATTTGTGTATAAACCAAGATCTTAATAGTCCGTATATTGTACTAAAATGCCCCAGACTTTCCATTCAGCCTTTCTTTAAATACCCTTTATGCATGGCACACCTTATGGAGTCTTAGGATAACAAATAAACTGGAGTTTGGATAGCCAGGGAAACAGAACTATGTCCTTGCAGTGCAGATGGTGTACTGTGGGTATAGTAGTAGTATAGTATAGTAGTAGTAATGCCTGGAAACCTGTGACCACTTAGCTCAGAAATAAATGAAATCTCTCTGGGGCTTCTTTACAGGTCCCAGTCTCTTCCAGCTATGGTAAATGAAATAGTACTAGCTGTTGAAAACAAACACATTTCTGCATATATTCATGATTACGAAAAGTGGCTTTTAAAAAGGCCCCTAGACCAAAGCCTAACGCTTCATAGTTTGGATATACCCCTTTAATTCCCTCATTGAATAACTATTCAAATGGGTACTTTTATTAGGGCAGCAGGTACTTTTGTGTACATTGTTGTGTGAGGCTGTGATCTGAAAAGCGGCTTATAAATACTCTGAATAAATGAATAATAAAGACAGTTAGCTTAGTACTCATAGAGGTCTTGATTTGACAGGCACATTTATAAATTATGGATCTGTATAGACTCGGTTGACCTAGTTCTTCACTGGTATGTAGAATGCGCACGCTACTGCTGTGTTAGTGGTCAGGTTGAATCACACTTGAATTGTTTGAAAAGCCTAGTAGGATGCAGTTGGTGAGTGACTTCTTCAGATTTGTGTTGAGAAGGTAGATATTATCTGTATTCTATAGGTATGGAACCTTACTGGAAACATGGTGTTGAGAGAGCTGCCTGTATTACTAAGCATTAAAGATGGTTACCAACCAATAAATGGTATTGGCTAGGATTAATTATTAACTGTTCAAACAACTGGGCCTGTACTGCACACTTGGACTATGCTCAAGTGTGAGCAATGCTTGTATATAAATTATCTGGTTTCAGTCAACGTCATTAGCAGCATTTTAAGTGTCATACAGTCAACTGTAAAATAAAGTTTTATATGAGCGATGATATAGTATGAATCTGCTATATTTATATTGATAAATTTCTCAATGTAAATAAAGTTGAAACTTTAAAAATCTTTTATAAACATTGGTTTAATTGATTTTAAAATTCTCACACATTCTTCTGTCTGGTGTTTATAGTGAGCCGTATTTAAACTTCTATGCTGGAAAATTATTTTCAGGGATAAGTGAGAAATTTTAATTCTTTGTTCACTCAAAATATGCTGCCACTTAAATTAGCAATCTGTTTGTGCAGACTAATTTTCTACAATTGTACAAAAATATGGACTTTCTGGAATGAGTTGAATAGAGAGCAGTTGGACAAATTGTCCCTCCCCTCTGCTTTACGACTCCACATATTTTATATTAGGTTATTAAAAAATAGGTGTTTTATCATGATTTGTGAGCAGAACCCTGATTTCTGGCCTTATTTTTTGAGTGTGAGCCTGCCTGTTTACATTTTTTTTTTTGCCACAAACTTTGGTATACATGAAAGCAGTAGTTGTTTCCTTAAATGCTTTTAACTTACTCTGATTTTTAGAGTAAACTTTAGTGATGGCTTTTTGCTTTGGTTCCATTTGAAAATAAGATGTGATAACTATATTTTCCTTTTAGCAAAGCTTTGTATTCTATTACTTCAACAGAGCTATTTTGCATCTGTTTCAAGCAGCCATTCTAAATTGTGTTCCTGAAACATATTGAACAAAATTTTGTTCAGAAGCTTAAATAAATATTTCAGGCTTATTTTATTTAATAATGTAATCAGACTTTCCTCCTACTCTTATGAGAATCCCATCTGCAAACCACAACAGTCTGATAAAAAATAGGATTTCACCATTGTTCAGTCTCTGAACTCATAGTGACCCTGTTTGTGTTCCCACCCCTTCACTTCCTTGTCTGAATTATCACATGTGTGTAAATGCTATCTTTATTCCTTAATCAAAGGTCCTGGGTATGACAACAGCAATTTCCTTAATCAGGACTGATACATATGCAGATCAAGTTGGAATTCTGATCTGTGGAGTAAGGTTGTAGAGTACTGGAGCTCCTTAATGCAGGTTCATGTGTGCTAATTGATTCATTGATGTAAAATGAAATTATCTCTCTTGGATGTCAAATGTTACCCACTTGCCTTCGGGCCTTGGATGCATTTATCCGGGCTAAGTATTTAGGAAATAGTTAAAACCACATTATGAAAGGTGGTTGAGGCACTCTGTAGGAAAAAGCAAGTGAAGCCTTATCTACTACTTTATTGCCAAGAAACTGGCTCTGGGCTCTGTGGTGTTGGAGGAGTAACTGTGCAGCTTGATGTGGCTGCAGTATCATTTATTAAAAAACAAACTGTGGCTGGCAACTTTGAGTTTTGAATTGGCTTTCGGCCTCTGATTTCTTGCCTATGGAGAACCATAACAATACCTCTGTTGTAGCTGCTTGCTGTGGCCTCGTGAATGTATATTTATTAGCAAAGTCTCTGTCCATAATATTACAGGAATATTTGTTCTTTCTGTCATCGGCTCCTTGACATCCATGCCATGTTTTAGTTTGTGCCTCAGCTGCTAGCTACAGCCTCCCAAGGGAGCCAGTACCACCCGTGCCTGGATACATGAGGCAGAGATGTGAAAGAGAAAGAACAGGATAACCAGGCTTCCATTAAATATTTGTTCTTAATGTTCAGGCTGATTCTGCCTGTCGCCCTTTCTGGGTGTCTAGTCCTATTCACACAGCAGCATCAGTGAAATAAGGGCAAGGGGAAATCTCATTGCATGCCTACTGCATTGTAAAGCATAAAGAATTACATGCTGAGGAAGCAAAAGAATAAAACCCAGTGAGTAATGCATTTCTTTTCTGTAGATTTTATGTGCCTTTACTGTGATTGTTGTGAACCGAAGCCATTGATGCAGTATGTCTGTGCATGTGGTGCAATAGATAATAGAAGTCAGCATTTTGCTTATCTAGCTGCCTTAGCCTACAGTCCTCCTCTGCAACCACAATTGCTACAAACACAGATTTCGCCGCTGCCTCTTGCGTGCACTGGGATGTGGCTGAAAGAGCTCTGAGACATAGTGGGGGGTGGGGGGGGATTTGCCCTGAAAAGACGTGTTCTTGCCAGGTGACGGATTTTTTTTGGGGGGGGGCACAGAGACCAGACAGAGGAGTATGCAGAGTGAGTGATGCTGCTACTGCTAAGAGAGATTAATGAAGGAAATGTATCCCAAAAAACCTGACGGTATGTGAGTTGGGGCCTGTTTATTTGAGAGTATTGTTTTCTTTATTTCGCAGATTTGTTTAGTGTTTGGTTTAATTGGTTACATTTGAAAAAAAGCTTAAAATGAATTAGTGTATTCTGTCGTCATGCTGAGGAGAAGTCGAATGGTACTGCATTGCTACATCAGACTAAATCAATATGTTTAATGGTCAAATTGTATTTTGTACAGTAGCTGATGTTAACGTATGCTAGAGCTTTATTTGATATTTTTCAACAGAGGACTGGAAGGGAAGAATCATTTTGCTCTTGTTTACGGTATAGTAGCCCCCCCCCCCCAATGTCCTTTTCAAGTCATTGAGCCACAGAATCTGATCAAGGAATCTAATCATATTTATTCACAGGAGTCTTCAGCCATAAAAAGACTATCTTCTTTTGCCAGGTATATATTTTATATTTGGTACTGGTATTTGTCTATTGGAGCCGGTTGTTGTTCCTTATGATCCATTTGCCGTATATTGCTGTTGAAAATTAAATTCTAGGTCTTAAATGGTTTTCTGGTGTTTAATCAGCATGTTCCCTTGGGAATTTTTGTTCTATCTGTGCAATATATTATAAGGACGTAGTACATGGTATCTTAAATGGAAGGAAATAACGGCTTGTGGCCTGTAAATATTGTGCAACTCATACAGGCAGGTTTTCCCTTTATTTGTTGCTGTATTAGCAGCAATGATTAGGTTATTCAAAGCACGTGAACAAGACCCATCCCCCAGTGAAGAAAAGAGTGACTGCGACTATAGAGGCAGCTCTGAAGACATAGCTTTGCTTGCAGAGAGCATTTCTTTTGTACTGCAACTACAGTACTAAGAAATGAGGTTTATTGGCTAGACAGATTGTGTGTGGGGGAGTAGTACAACCGTTTTTGTAAAAAGTAAACAGTTACGTAGGTATTAGCTGTACCACTATTTATCAGCAGTGCTGAAATCCCTGATCTGCCCCTTTTAGTGTGCTTGTGCTGTGTGTCTCCATCCTAACCCCCAAAGTTCATACATGTTTTTTATCTCTGAAAAATAAATGGGGAATGGCTGTCATATGTCAGATTTGTTTGTTTGAAACAAGTTACATGACTTCTTCCTCTTTAATTGCAGTAATACTTTTCTCTCTTTTTTTCCGTTAAATCTGAAATGACCATAGCATAATAGCTGGGATTCAAAGAATCACACAACTATTCTTTATGTGCTCATGGTGGCATTTGGCTTCTGTTTCTCAAGTGGCAGCCCTTCCTGTCATGTGGCAATCTACTTTTAAAATCTGAGGGCTTTCAAAAGCAGAGTGTTAGCTTACATATGGACCTGCTACTTTGGTCATACCTGTGTTTGCCCTTGACTGCATCTGAAGTTCCTCTTTAGACATTGGTCTGTGTATGGAAAACTCTTTAAAGGGGTACTATTGGTTTGACTTTAGAAAGCACATTTTTACATTTCTAGTGTCATAGGATTATATCAAACTACTATAAGTTTTACTCACAGTAGACTCATTGAAACTAATAGACCTTAGTCAAATCCATTAATTTCAGTGGACTAGGATTATCATTGGCTGCAACCCAGTACTGTCATAAACTTTAAAATGTATTGGTTTGCATATAGTGGAAGTTTAATTTTAGGATGTCTAGTGCATGGCTTTTGTTTGTAAGTTATACTACATAAAATTAAATGGCAAAGATGGCTTATTTTCTTACACACATCTCAGCTCTGCCTTGTAATAAATTGCTCTGTCTTCTAGGGCCAGTGTCAAGGTAATTTTATTCAGTCCTTTACTATCATCCCTTAGTTAGTAATAGTTAGTTTCAAAACCTGGTTAGAGAGAATCCTTGTTAGAGCTAGTCTTGGTTCATGGTTAATATTGGAGTTGACCTAATCCTTAAATAATAGTTAAGGCCACGGGGAGAGGCAGTTTGTATGTGAGGTATGTGTGCATTGTGCAATCCTGTAAGCTATAGTCATAGTTAAGAGATTGTGAGTGTTATATCTTCACTAGCACCTTCATAATGCAATGTTCTTCTTAGACCTGTACAGCTATCTCAAGCTCAAGCCTTGATTTTTAATATATGAACTTTTGACAGACCTGTTAATAAATTGCTTGACTGCTTGTTGGCTCAGATGTGCAATTGTGCTGAACTTGTTAAATAATCATTTTTCTTTCAGGGGTAATAGAGTCATGAGCAGTGTGCTCTGGTAATGAGAATCTCAAGGATATCTAACATAGTTCTTAAAAGGTGAAAGGTCGTACCTAACTGCCCACAACTCTTAATTCAGCAGTCACAGCTTTGTAATTTCATAGAAAGTTCAGAAGAGGCCGAATCTACAAATCAGTGACTGTATTTGCCTTTGATGCCAAACCCAAGGTTGTGATCCTGTGGTTGCTGGATTACAATGTCCATCATCCCTGACTATTGGTCATGCTGGCTGGGGCAGTAATCTCAAGGTCACAGGTTCCCCACCCCTGCACCAAACTGTGGTTTACTGTGATGTGCATGAGCCACAGTAATCATCAGACTCACATGCTCTCCCCTTCTGAATAACCAAGAGAAGTCTGGAAGCTTTTGCTTTCTGATTGCCATGCCATTCAGAAGTAGAATTCTGGTTTACCTGCGATTAGTTTCAACCAACTAGCTTTGCATTTAAAAGTTGGTTTATTTACTATTAAAAATAGTATTAACCACAGTTTGTTGCTCTAGTGACCCAGCAAGCAGCAGCTAAAGAGTGAAACTGAAAACTTCCCAACTTCCAGCTAGACAAATCTGAATCTTTCTTCAACCCTTTCCTGTTTTGCATGTTGCACTAAACCATGGTGTAAATGCAGCCACTGACTCAGTTTGTATGTAATGCTAAGTCAAACTATGGGTTAGTTTGAACAAGCAAATATTCAGGTTCCTGAAGAAGATATTATGGCTCCTTTTCTCTTCCCAAATCATTTTACTTCTTGGCTGAGTTAAGGTACAGCTTGTGGTTTAGCTCTCTCTAGACAAACCTTGAGCTGAAATCAAAGTTTGTCCTATGATTTATAGTTTGTGGTTGTCTGGAACAGTTGTACCATGAGCCCAGATTCAGATAGCATGCTAAGATAAACCATGGTTTAATTCAGTGCAGCAGCCAAATGGTTGGAGAGAAGCAAAGTGGTGGTCCATATTTGCTCGTTGATACTAAACTATGCTTTGGATGTGTGTCAGGTGCAAATGAGAGTGTTGTCTTCAGAGCTGAAAAAAAGATGTGAAAATCAGTTTTCCAAAAGTTTAACTAGAAAATGTGCAGCATCTCCTATTGTGGAAAAATACCACACAAACCAGTCTATAGGCATATGTCTAATTCAGATATAATTGATAATGTTTAGAAACTTCAAGTGTTTGTAATTTGATGCAGTAATAAATAGTACACATGACCTATTATCATTAAAAATAATAATTACAAAAAAGTTTGACCGCTCTCCAGGAACCCACTTGTTTGCATTAAGGCATTGCTTGGCTTATTATTATGTGCAAACTGGGCTGTAGCAAGGACTAGAACAGTAGTGTAACTTTTGTTCTCAAACCTGGAAGCAGGTCTGATTGAAAGTGAATGACATAATTCTGCACATCAAGCAATAGTGGTCAAATGTATACATGTATTTTGCTGTTGCTAGGGCAACTACTATTTACTTGTGTACTGGCCTCAATAATAATTTGAGAAACTTCAAGTAAGGCACTTAAAGTTTTATAGAAGTCTGCCAGCCCTCAACACCCAATTGCCATCCAGTTCTGTTAAGAAACAAATAGTTTATAATCTTATTTCTTCATGGTTTGACAGACAGGAGAATTGCATTTTAAATGTAATATATAAAATATTGAACTTCTGAGAACTCATGTATAGTCAGAATTATTTCTTGGTTGAAACCAACAGATAAGTTGTGAATTGATTTAGTGTGAGGCTTTTCTTAATTTGCTTTAAACTGTTGCATTGTTTCCTAGAGTTGGACTATAAAGGAAACATCTGCAATTGTTTGTTTATAGTGACTTTCTGAAGCAAGTTGCTTTGCCCCTGGTTGAAATGATTGCTTTTTAATGTGGAGATGTCTAAAAATTTCTCTTGTAGTGGAAATTAAAAGTACTTACATTGTGTCAGTTAGGGTTGTAAATAGCCACCTGTGTGTTGAGTAAAAGTCACTTTAGGTGACCTGGCATGGAAGTCCTGCACAATGGGAAAAAGTTAATTCTCTTTTCTTTCAGAATCTAACATAGATATCTGTTGACAGGTGGACTAATACAGATTTCTGTTAGATGATAACATTTGCAGATTTATTGTAAGGCTGCGTTAAGCACAGCAGCTTTTTTAATTTCTGACTGTTAGACAAGCAAAGTGCTACCAGCTGAAGCAAAAATTGCTTAAATTTCAGACTCATTTGATACTCTTGTTATGGCTTAATACTACCTGAAAGAGCCTTGAGCTTGTTCATTCCTCTCTCCAGTGTAGCTATGAAGAGATTAAAAGTCTTTACTTCTGTTTTTCGCTAACCACACTTTGGCATTATGTCTGAACCAGGACAAAAAGTGGTTAGTCTTAACTAAGGTGTACCCTTGTGGTAGGTAGTACTGTATTCTCAAATAAGTATACAGATATGTGTTTTTTAGTACAGCAGACAGACACACACTTGTTTTGGAGAGCAAAAGAAAGTAATTCCTTTTGGACGTTAATTTACTTTCTCTCTCACCGCCTCCATGTCTGTGCTGTGTAACTAATCTCTCACCTTCCCCCCTACCCCCAATTTTTTCTCATACAGTTAGAGAAAAAACTTCTTTCTCCCAAGTTATGCAGAAACAAGCCAACTTCAAATGTTGGTTAATGAAGCTAGCTTGCTACAATAAACCATAGTTAACTTATGTTTAGTGTTACATCTAAATATTAAACTGCAGTTCATTGAAAACTGAAATGAAAGCTTCTAATATCTTCAACAAGAGGAGGGAGCAAATGAGCCCAAGGCTCATGCATGTAACATTGAAACATGTCCAAACCGTTGTGTTTAAATCCAGTCACAATCTGGAATAGTGTGTGGTATGGCTTCAGCTGGCATACATTATAGTAGTATTTACTCAGGGTAGGTTTGGTAGGCCATCCTGCTGTAAAAATATTAGTCATGTTGGTGTAATCTGTGTCTGGAAAACTTAAGCCTCTCCTGGCCTTAAAGGTCTGCTAACCCTTAAAGGTAGCACAGTGGTACCTTGGGTTAAGAACTTAATTCGTTCTGGAGGTCCATTCTTAACCTGAAACTGTTCTTAACCTGAGGTGCCACTTTAGTTAATGGGGCCTCCCACTGCCGCTGTGCCGCCGCCGCACGATTTCTGTTCGCATCCTGAAGCAAAGTTCTTAACCCAAGGTACTATTTCTGGGTTAGCGGAGTCTGTAACCTGAAGCGTCTGTAACCAGAGGAACCACTGTACTGAGTCCCAACCTGCAGTTCTGAGCTGGTTGTATGTTTGTTTCATGATCTCTGTCCAAGATTGTATCCCTTTAAGGCTAGGAGGAAGGTGGGAGGAGTTCACAGTTGCCTCTGTACTGCCTGGTTGCCACTTGAGTTCTTGCCTATGGCAATTGAGCTTCCTGCAAGTGAGCATGCATGTCTCCAATGGGAAGGCATTCATAAGACATAGATGGTTGTAGAGGGGTGAAAGGCATTAAAGTGTGAGTTTCTGCAAGGCAGAAAGATTAATGGAACTGTGCAGCATTTATGCAATTGGACTTTTACAAGCAAGCATTTCTTTTAACAGGTAATTAAATGTGGGTCTTAAAGCTGTATATTAAAGAAGCATCTGCTAGCTTTACATAGTTGAGTGTTTCAATTAATGATGATAGATATGGTAACCTGTATAATTTTTTCCCCTTTAAAAAAGCCCATTGGATTGAGTTTACTTGTGTTTAATCAACTAGGAATTGATCAGGCCATATATCTCAAACCTAATGTGGAGGGGATGACATAAGCTTGTTCTTGATAACTGAGTATGTGGATAGATACTAAAAGGCCCTGTGGGTGGGGCAAAGCATAAAACATATTATTGGAATATGTAGTTTATAACTAACAGTTTTATCTGTTCTTATAGTAATATATTCTGTTGTTAGGATCTGCCCTGGGACCTTAAGGTGAAGGATGAGTACGAAATCTAAAAAATAAATAATGACATTTATTGCACTATTAAGATAGCATTGGTTTGCTGTTTCTACTATGTGTACTTATGGAACATTAGTAGTGGAGGCCATTTGGCAGTCTAAATAAAGGAATATATGGTGTTTGATCTGAAATAATAACATGGGAAATGTAAAAGGTTATTCAGTCTATAAAAGTGCAGGAAGACAAGTCCTGTCCCCTGCCCCTTATGTGTTTAAGGGATGCACATCCCTGTTTCTTTTCCCTAATGAATATTTTGCTGTCTTCCATTGCATTCCTCAACAAAGCCACTATGATATTTCCAAATCTTCCTACTTGGTGTATTCAGATGAACACAATGCCCTATCCCTTAGCCAGAATTACAGGAGTGTTATGGGATACCATGCTTCTTTTCTTGGCATTCATGACAGCTAAGGGTATGTCAGCATTAATGCTAGTCATAGCTGACACATAGAAAGAATCAAGCTTTTTGTCCCTGCATTATATACACTGACTGACAGTGGCTCTCCAGGATTTGAGACAAGGATCCTTTCTTTCCCTACCTGGAGATGCTGGGAATTGAATCTGGGACCTTCTGCATACAAAACAAATGTTCTCCATCGAGTTGTGTCACTGAGCTTACCAAGGCTTGCTGCTAATCATGGTATGAAGCTAGTTATCACTCTTGGTTAAAAACAAACCCAGATTAATGTTAACTATGGTTATAGTCTGTGACAACATAAACCTTACTCAGTGTTAAAGCCAGTGGGGAAAGGGTCAGCTTGCTTTAGATATGGGAGGCCCACTGTCCATCCCTAAACCTTGAATAAGAGGAGAATAGTGTTATATCTGCATCAGTTCTGTGATACTCACAGGACAATTGCATGTATCAAGTGATGACCTTAAAATTTTCTGCTGCTGCTGCAGAATCCAGGGTTTATTCCATGAAGTGTTGTTGTGGAGCTCAGATTTGGTTGATAGTGCTTTCTTTAACTAAATGCTAATTCATATGTTACGCTGCAGAAGTGTTTGCTCTTTGTGTGCTGTGTTTTCATAGGAAGAATGTTGCAAAATGCAGAAGTGCAAGTGAATGCCTAGCCATGGATGACTTGTATGTGCCCACTGTGTTTTTATATACATGCCTTTCCTTCACACTTTGCAGCATTCACCATCGCAAGCAGTATTGTATGTGCAGTAAATGCATCTGTTGCATGAAGCTTGAATCAGACTTCATTCCCGTTTCTGTTCTGTAGTGAGAAAATTTATTAGCTCTGCTAATTTTTTTTATCTGCTGTTATAACAGCTCTTGTTTGCTTTGTGGTTTCTATCAGTGTTGCTGTTGATTATTATTTGAGATGATATGGGCTGGTTCAGTACCATGTGTGATACAATTCTCTTGTTGGGAGTTATTGGAGAGAAGCTGTCTTATTCTCCTCTGCTCTGATACATAGCTGAGTGTGTAATAAATATATGTGGGTTATAATATTGTTAAGTGTGACAGGATTGGATATGATTGCTTGGATGGTTGAGGTATTGTATGAAGTGGTAAATGATTAGATGGTTGTGTAAATGGGTGGTGAGAGTGACATTGTATGGTGAGGGTGACATTGTATGGGGAAGGGCCATAGTGATAGAGCATCTGCTTTGCACACAAAAGATCCTAAATTCAGTCCCTAACACCTCCATATAGGACAGGGAGAGGGCCACTCCCCAGCTAATACCCCAGAGAGTTGCTGCTAGTCAGTGTGAACAGTATTGAACTAGATGGGACTATGGTCTGACTCAGTATAAGGCAGCTTCTTATGTTGCTTTGTGAAGTTGCTATAGTGTATTTTATATAGGTTGGGAGTTTGTAACATTTTGCCTGGAAACTTATCCAATATATAAGTCAATATTGTACATTTATGTGGGTTGCATTTTTCTTAATGTAAATCATCTACAATAAATCTATAATAATAAAAATTGTATATTTTGATGTTCCTTATTGTAAGCAGCTTTGAGATCTGTGGATAGTAAGTGGGCTATCAAAAAATAAAATGAAAGCACTAGTCCTGAGATGCTCTGCAGGGAGGAGAAAAGGGGAGCAGGTGCATTGGAAGTCTGAAGCACCTGCAGAGAGATACAGGCAATGACATGTGATCGTGCACATGGACACAGTGCCGAACCCGGAAGGAGCTCCAAAACAACATAAAGATGTCACAGAAAGGAGCAAAACAAGATGGGATGGGGGCAGAGCGGGTTTATGCATACTCCTCTGATGCGTGTGGGTGTCCAGAATGGAACCCCCATGCAAACTAAGGATTGCCTGTACCGAATTCTCTCATATTCTACTGTGAAAATGTGTCTAGAGTGGAAGGAATTGCCATCAGGAATCTTCCTAATACAGTCAGTCTTATTAATGAAGAGGCAACAGAAGTCTCTTCATACATAATGCCAAACTGTGGTTTGGTGGTGCAGGATCAAGCCCTAAATGAACAAATTGCACTTAGTTGCCTCCTGGTTTGTGGCAAATCATCGTATGCAGTTATTTCTGAAGGCAAAATTTGGTTGGTGCTGTGCAGTGGCAGAGCTTCATGCTCCGGCACCGGGGGTGCGGAGAGCGGGCGGGGCTGGCACGCGTCCCGGGGGTGTGGCGGACCACCCGTAGGGGTGTGGTGCACCGCCTGTGGGGGCGTGGTGCCCAGTGCGGGCAGGGGGCAGCCACGATGGCACCCCACTGGGATCACACTGCCGGGGGTGGTGCACTCCCCCCGCACTCCTCTTCCTCTGCCATGTGTTAACTAGCCTCTAGTGTGATAACTTGTGAGCTAAAGTGCTGATTAATTGCATCTTGTGTTTAACCCATCTATAAGCTGGTAGACTATAAACAAACCCATGCGTTCAAAAACTGGGCTAACCATACCAATAAATAGGCTTTATTAATGAATATGAAGGTCTTTATGCTACTGTAAGAACAAAATGATGGCAAGCTTGGAGGACCATAGTGGGGATTATTGGCTAACAAAACTAGATGTGACTTTATTAAGAGCATATCCTTAATTACCTGCAACTCGAATATATAATGCTGTTTTATTAGATAATAAACCATTACCTCTCTGTACACTTTGTACATCATCTCTTTAGAAGCAGCGGTGAGGAACTCTGGATCTCTTATTCGCTGTCAGCAAATTTAGTTGCCTCTTGAGAATCTGAGGGGTAGAATACCTAGGGGTGTATCTGACCTCCAAAAATTTGAATTTGTTTAAAGATAATTACGAGAAATGTTGGTCAGAAATCAAAAGAGATTTGGAAACATGGTCAAGATTGAAACTTTCCTTGTTGGGCCGAATAGCAGCTATAAAGATGAATGTATTGCCGAAAATGTTATTTTTGTTTCAGGCCCTACAGATCGTGGACAAGGTGGAATGTTTTGGAAAGTGGCAGAAGGATATTTCCAAGTTTGTTTGGCAGGGCAAAAAGCCCCGAATTAAGTTTAAAATATTAACTGATGCGAAAGAAAGAGGGGGATTTGCCCTGCCAGACTTGAGGTTATATTACGAATCTGCAGCCTTCTGCTGGTTGAAAGATTGGATCTTACTGGAAAACACTGACGTCCTAGATCTGGAAGGGTTTGACAATGCTTTTGGGTGGCATGCATATCTGTGGTATGACAAGGTTAAAGTGCACAAATTGTTTAAAAACCACATTGTCAGAAGGGCAATTTTGATGGTCTGGACAAAATATAAAGACTTATTGGAGAGTAAGACTCCGAGGTGGCTCTCACCGGTGGAGGCCAAGGCACGTAAGAGACTTAACATGGAGGCCAATTGGCCTAAATATGGGGAAATAATTGAAAAAATTGGAGACAATTGGAGGTTGCAGAGCTTGGAAAAACTAAAAACAAGGTGCGAGATTGGTTGCACTATGCACAAATTCAAGAGGTTTTTAAAGTGGATAAGAAGGTTGGATTCCAGGTGGAAAAATCGAAACTAGAGACAGAACTGTTAGAGCCAAAAAATAAACTACTTTCGAGAATGTATAACCTGCTGCTTAAATGGAATACTCAGGATGAGACAGTCAAATCCGCCATGATAAAATGGGCGCAGGATTTGGGGCATAACATTATGTTTGAAGACTGGGAAAGGTTATGGAACACCGGAATGAAATTTACGGCATGTAGTGCCTTGAAGGAAAACATTATGAAAATGATATACCGGTGGTACATGACCCCAGTCAAGCTTGCTAAGATATATCACCTGTCTGACAATAAATGTTGGAAATGTAAAGAGGCGGAAGGGACATTCTTTCACCTCTGGTGGACCTGCCCGAAAGTGAAGGCCTTTTGGGAGATGATCCATAATGAACTAAAAAAGGTACTTAGATTTACCTTACCTAAGAAACCGGAGGCCTTTCTCCTGGGCATGGTGGACCAGAGAGTGCTTAAGAAAGATAGAACTTTTTTTATGTACGCTACTACAGCAGCAAGGATCCTGATTGCAAAGCATTGGAAGACACAAGATCTACCCACGCTGGAGGAATGGCATACGCAGTTGATGGACTATATGGAACTGGCCGAAATGACTGGCAGAATCCGAGACTTGGGAGAAGAAACAATTGAGGAGGACTGGAAAAAATTTAAGGACTATTTGAAAAAACATTATAAGCTGTACGAATGTTAAAAGATGCACCTTTTAGGAAATTCTAGCTTCAGCAATGATAAATTAACGAAATGGAAATTAAGGCACAAGAAGTCAGAGGTAGAATAATGAAATAACTTTATTGTGTTTAAATGAAAATGTACATGATTTGGGTTATAACATATTTGGAATTAGGTAACATGATAAAATGAAGGATACAATAAGTATTGAAACAAGGTAACAAATTGCTGATGTTCTGTATTACAGAGAATGCAGGGTTGGGAGGATGTGGGGAAGTCTGTTAGACTTGAAGGAAAAAAGAACATGGAAATTTGTAACTTTTCTATTCTATTCTTATAATCTGTTCTCTATTCTTTTTTCTGTATTCCATAAACTCAATAAAAAATATTTTTTTAAAAAAAGAGAATCTGAGGGGTAGGGGGTATCAATGTGATAATCTGATAGGAGAAAGCACTTTGATCTAGCTCAGATAGATGGATTAGACCTGCTGACATTTTCAGCTGGACACGCCCCCCTGTTGCTTACCTGACATGAGACATTTAAATCTGCAACTGCAAAAGAACACATTTGAAGCCTTATTTTCAGGTGGGATCAGATCTACCTGCTGTCATATGACTTCAGATGATTGACACCTACTTATCAAATGTGGCCCACAGAGGGTTGGCCACTTTTTCATCTGGCTTGCCCAATTAAAGTGCTCCCCACCCCATCAGCTTTAACGCAAAGCAAAGTGCATGTGATATTAGAATGTTGCCTATCCAATGTATATTTATCTTGGATTTATTTTCTGTTTCCTCATGTCTGACAAATGATACTGGACATAGAAATGCTAGAGGGGTTGCATCTGCAGAGATGAGACAAAGTGACTTCCATAAGAATGTGATAACTAAGGAAATGTTTTATAAGTTTGAAGTATGATTGTTTTGAAATGTAGATACAAAATGGGCTGTAAAACCTAATGAAACCATTTTGCCCTGTTTTCAAGAAAGATTGCTGTTCTAGTATTCTGTAGGATTATGCAAGGGTAGAAAGAATATTTAAGGATAAAATATTGCTTACAGGCCTTCATGAATCTGTTGAACCTGAACCTCAGTGTTTTTTTTGAAAACCCTCTTTAAAGAATTTCTTCTGCTGGCAACTATAAATACTTTCTTGGAGTATCTAAGCTCCTGAAGTGAAAGAATTGTTCAAGTCTTCTGTTTTTAATTGAATGTCAATCACCCTAAGCTATTTTGGGCAGATTTATTACTCTAATGTCACCCAAATGAAGGGTTCTTCACTGCATTCAAATTTCATTTTTTAAAAAATATTGTACCTTGATACAATTTTAGAGTTCTCTGATAAAGGTTGGTGTGTTCCGGAAAATGTCTACTTGGTGTGCTTGAGTTGTGCTTTTCCTGAATAATTATCATTTATACTTGAGCTGGCCAACTTTTGTTTTCTTGAGGTGATACTCTGTTCTCGTCTTAAGTGCTCAGGCTGCAAAGTTAGTTGGGTTCTCTTTTTACTAGACAGTTTCACTCCTTGATGGATGGTTGGATTCTGTATGGATAGCTCATTCAGTAAGCTTGTGACTCTTAATTGTCTGGTTGTGAGCCCCACATTGGTCAAAAGATTTCTGCATTGCAGAAGGTTGAACTAGATGGCCCTCGTGGTCCCTTCCAACTCTACAATTCTATGATAAAGTCGGTGAAAGGCCAGGACTATGTATGCAAAAGCCAAAGAGATATTGCATTTAGTTGGAGAATATTTCAATATCTTGAAACATTTTTTTGTTTGAGTGTGACTGCAGATAAAAAAATAATTGTGATGTTAATGGCATAGAGAATTTGTTTCCAAGTCCATATCCAGCCCAGACAGCTAAATTCCTATATGCAGCGCAATAAGTCAATATTTGTTGTCTTTCTTATTGACAGCAGTAACTGTATCCTGCTGAAGTTACTAAACCTTACAATACCATAAATACTGGGTAAGAGATATGGATGAGATTACGCAACCATGTTTGTATAACTATACTCAAGTGTGTCTTCATTTCTGAATTAACTATAGTTGGCATATTCTATGATCCAGAGTGGATGGGTATTTAACAGGGTTCAGGCTCAATTGCTTCAGTGGAGTAATCCATGGATGCTTGTGGAATCATTGATTCACCTGAGCCTTCAAGTATTTGCTGCAGCTGTTTGCTGTTGTGCAGAATATTGACTTTGAAGACTGGAAGCTACAGTTGGTTGAAAATAAAGGCAGCAACCATTTTCCCCGGGGGTTCTGTTCTGACTTGCTCCCCGTTCTTTCCTCTTCCAGGTCCAAAAGGACCTGCACGTCAGCAATTGCGTGCCATTTGGACATGCCTAAAATGGGCGGCACCTTATTACAGCTAGGCTACTAGCTGGAATTGATAATTTGAAAGATATTTCACCAGTGCTTCATAGGCTAACTCACTTGGCACCAATGTTAATATATCTTTGCAAGGTAAAGATCTTATGATTCTTACTATTTTCCTAAGCCCTTGAACTTGGTGACCAATTTCTATGTGGCAATATTTATTGTACTGTCTGTTGACATTGTATTATATCTTTCTTTTAAAAAAGTGAAGCACTGTGAAAATGTTTATTGAAGAGTTGTAAACAAATTCGTTAAGTAATTCAGTGTTGTTGTTTTTTCTTGATTTGTTATAGAGGTTTTAGCATAGCATGAAACAGCATTCCTGGATATCGAAAACAATTTCAAGATCAAAACACAGTTAAAAAATGCTTACATTGTTTCTTTGCCTCCCACATGTTTGCACTTCCATGTAAGAAACAACAACAGTACTGGTTTTAGGGCTATGCTACACCTTGATCACCCAAGAAACAGAAAATGGTTCCTAATTTCTTAGGTGCATGACACAAATTTGCTGAGCTTCTCTATGTGCTACAAATACTTTCCTCCAGTCACAAAGATAATTTTAATTTTGCCCTAAAATGCTACCTGAAGGCTCCAACTACTGTAAATGTGTTTTGCTGCTGAGAATTCCACAAATTGATGGAATTCTGTTGCATTAAGTATATGGGATGTTCTCTTGGTGGTTTTTTTTTTTTAATCTTTTGGGAAGGGGCCTGCTTTGACTCATTTTTACAGTGTAGTATTTTATTTTTTTTGTTTTCAGCAAGTGTGAGCAGATTTTCAGTTCTTGCACTATAGTATCACCCAAGGTGTGGGAGAGTGCATCTGCCATGTAAAATGCTGGTGTCAATCTGATCCTGGGTTTGACTATACTTCCAACTTATAAAACCTGACATGCCATGCCCAGTCTTCTTGATTACCTACTTGTATGTTAGTTTGCTTTTTTAACATCAGCAAATGTGATCCTTTCTCACGCTTACAGATTAAAAGAGTCAATTCAGCTTGAGCAATGTGTCATGGCTGAGAACAGGCAACACTGAAATGCCATGGCTGCATGGTACAAGAACTCTAGGCTGCATCAACAGAAGTAGAGTGTCCAGATCAATGGAAGAAGTGTATGCACTTCAACACCCAACTATTCACGTTTAGCAATGCAGGACTAGAGTAGTCTAAGCCAAATTTCTACAGTGCATTGCAATAATGAAACCATCTACCCAATGTGATATGGAGTTCCAGCTTGGTTCCTCTTCCCCTCCTCACCCCAGAGTCAAGGCAATGGGAGAGCTTATTGGCCTCAGTTACAGTTAAATTCAGTTAGCTATGTAGAGCTGTGATGTCATCAGATTTACAGATGACATCAAACTGGGAGGTGTAGCCTGTACCACGAAAGATAGAATCTGGATTCAAGATGACCATAACAGATTGGGGGACTGGGCCAAAACTTAGCAAAATGAATTTCAATAAGGACAAATGTTAGGTTCTACATGTAGGCAGGAAGAACAAGCTACACAAATATAAGATGGGGAATACCTGGATTGCCAATAGTACACGTGAAAAGTATCTAGGGGTCTTAGTAGACCATAAGCTTAACATTAGTTTAGATTCCTGCATTGCAAGGTATTGGACTAGATGACCCTCTGGGCCCTTTCCAACTCAACAATTCTATGAGTCAACAGTGTAATGCTACAGCAAAAAAAGCTAATACTATTCTGGTTGCATCAACAAAAGTATTGATCAAGGGAAATAATAGTACTCCTCTATTCTGCCTTAGTCAGACCACACCTGGAATACTGTGCCCATTTCTGGGCACCAAAATTTAAGAAGACTATTGACAAGCTAGAGTGTGTGCAGAGGAGGACAACCAAAAGGTCTGGAAACTAACCCTTATGAAGAATTGTTGAGGGAGTTGGGTTTGTTTAGCTTGGTAAAGAGACTGATAGAAGAAATGAAAGTCGTCTTCAAATATTAAAAGGGCTGTCACATGGAAGATCCAGCAGGCTTGTTTTCTTCTGCTCAAGAGGCTTGGACGCAGTTCTTTTTTTGGGGGGTACTCAAGAGTATGCAGTAGCAGCACCTCATTTTTGTTAAAAAGTGGGGCACTTACTGTAGCAACTTCATGGTGAGTACCAGCACCTATTTTTCTAGAAAAAAGCACTGATAGGACCCCAGCCAATGGATTCAAGTTACAAGAAAGGAGATTCTGACTAAACATCAGGAAGAATTTTCTGATGGTAAGAGCTGTTTGACAGTGGAACAGACTCCTCGGGAGGTGGTAGACTCTCTTTCTTTGGACGTTTTAAAGCAGAGCTTGGATAGGTCATCTGTCACAAATGCTTTAGTAGATATTCCTGCAATTGAAGGGGTTTGGACTAGATGACCCTCGGGGTTGCTTCCAACTTTACAATTCTATGGTACTATGAACAACATTCCTGGATGCTGGAAACTATTACAAAATCAAACGGTATAAAAGTGCATACATCATTTCTTTGGCTGCCACTTGTTTGCAATTCCACATTAAAAAAACACAACATCTCTGATAAGAATATGAATTAAGCTCTGGGAATAGAAATCTGACCAGCATAAAACTGTAACTAGAACAGCTTTGGGCTTTCTTGGAAAGAGAGAAGCTGAGAACAAAGAGAAAATTCAATTGAGCTTGATATTTGGGGAGGGGGGAGAAGGGAAGGAGAGAGAAGAGAAAAGGAAATCAAGGTCAGGTTTTATATTCCTGAGTGGCTGTTTTCCTGGTGTACAGATATGTGGAAACTTGTTTATAAATCACTATACAGGAAAAACTGAGTTTAAGAAGCATCTTTACCCTAAATGCTTTTTTCTTACAGAAAACTGTCTTAACCATAAAAGGGAAATGGTGTGATTGTTTTGACTTAGCGTGTGTAATGACTGGTATTCTGTAGCATGCTATTTTTCATATTTCTTACAGAGATTGGAAAAAATACATACTCTTTTTTTTTTTAACTCAACAGAGAGCATGCGTTAAATCCCACTCCTTTTCCATTTTTACAGGGATCGGGACTATTGCATACTTTGCAGTGTTCTTTTTAGGGGATGTAATCATTGGTGTTCTACTGTGACTGACTATTCACATGAAACTGGAGATTATTCTCTCTGATCCATCAAAATAGCTTCTATGGTATATTTTGCTAGAACTGGAAGGATACACTTCAGACATATTTTATCAGTGATTGCACTTTGGGTGTGACAGCTGCACTAGAGCTTCTCACAAATTCATCCCCCCCCCCTTTGGTGTGTCCCATAAATCCTAACACCAGTGAAGCAACAATGAAAGAAATCAAAACCAGTTATTTGTGAATAGATGCATCAACTTACCTTTTCACTTAAGTAGAACTAATTGCAGGTTAGCACTCTGCTTGCCCTGAAGCCAAGCATGCAATAATGGGTGGACTCTCCACCAGTCAGTTCTGGAAATAATAAGGACTCTGTATTCTGTCCTGAAGGGACGCAGGTGGCGCTGTGGGTTAAAGCCTCAGCGCCTAGGACTTGCCGATCGAAAGGTCGGCGGTTCGAATCCCTGCGGCGGGGTGCGCTCCCGTTGCTCGGTCCCAGCGCCTGCCAACCTAGCAGTTCGAAAGCACCTCCGGGTGCAAGTAGATAAATAGGGACCGCTTACCAGCGGGAAGGTAAACGGCGTTTCCGTGTGCGGCTCTGGCTCGCCAGAGCAGCGATGTCACGCTGGCCACGTGACCCGGAAGTGTCTCCGGACAGCGCTAGCCCCTGGCCTCTTAAGTGAGATGGGCACACAACCCCAGAGTCTGGCAAGACTGGCCCGTACGGGCAGGGGTACCTTTACCTTTACCTTTACCTATTCTGTCCTGATCAGGTATCTCTAATACTCCTGTGTATCAGGCAATTGAAAATAAAAACTTCCAGGATTCTTATACTGTTGTATAGATCTATAGTGCAGCCACATTTTGAGCACACTGTGCAGTTTACTGTAGTGGTGGAAAATGAGGTGGGGGACTGAAAAACTTATGAGGAAAGCAAAATGATTGGTGCTTTACATTTCCGAAAAATAGCAAATAAGGAGTGCATGATAGAGGATTATAAAGCTAAGTTTTTGTTCCTCATAATATTACGTGGATGTGTATTTTAAGTTATCATTGTGACTTGGTGTTTATATTTAGTTTTAATGATTTGTATTATTTTTGAAAGTTGCTTTGGATCACTTTTTTTAAGCAAGTCATAATACAAATAATAATAGAACTTTGGGTCATCCAATGATCCTGATTGGCAAGAAATTCTGAGCAGACAAAAGGTGCTTCCTGACACAGTTTATAGTTAATTTACAGAATTCACTGACATAAAATGTGGAGGGGGCCAGTAGCTTAGGTTGCTTTCAAAGCGGGGTTAGACAAATTCATGGACGATAAAGCTGTCAGTGGCTACTAGTAGGCTTGGGCAATGTATCAATACATCGCCAGGACCAGTATGAGGGGCAGAGTGTGATGGTGGCTTCACCCGGCGGTATATTGCAGGTGAAACCAACACTGCTTCTGAGTCCCTATTCTACCAGCATCACTTTCAACATTGGGCCACTGGTAGCAGAGGGACTCATGAGCAGCGGCTGTTTCCCCCGCAATATACTGCTGGGTGAAGCCACCATCACACTCTCCCCTTCATACCACAGATGGAGGAGCAAGCTGTATCGCTGGGCTGATACAGCTTATTCCTCCCCCAGCTTCTTTAAACTGCTTTTGCCCTGCAGATGAGCAAGCTCTGATGCCTCGTGCATGAGCCAGAGAGGCATGGAGCCGTGCAGGAGGGACATTGGGGCTCGCTCAGCTGGGGGGTGGGAGCAGTTTAAAGTAGCTGTATCAGCCCAGCGATACAGCTTGCTCCTCCATCTGTGGTATGAAGGGCAGAGTGTGATGGTGGCTTCACCTGGCAGTATATTGCGGGGAAAACAGCCGCGGTCCAATGTTGAAAGTTCCACATTGCTAAATGTGCATGGTTGGGTGTGGAAGTGCATTCAGATACAGCAGTTGTACAGTTGTCTTGGCTGGTTGGCGATTTGAACTCAGTTTTCCCCTGTACCGCTCAGACGCTTGCCTATGAACAGTTTTGTAGCCTTTTACAAAAGGGTGTGAAAAGCACACAAGGAGAAGACATATTTCAATTTGATGGGTGGTGGTGATTAAAATATTCATGAAACATCTACCACTGCAGCCACTGTTTTGGCTCAGTAGTGATTTGAATATGGGCTCTCTTCTGAGCTGGCTAGAGCTTTCAAAATTGCTATCCTTTATTGTTTCTGTGCAAGCAAAACATTCTGCCTGCCACAAAGAATGCATTTTAATGCTAAATTACAGTGCAGTTTTTTGGGAGGCAAGCGAGGTGATGCGTGTGGAGATATAAGGCTATATGCAGTGAGTTGTAGCAGACATGCATGATGAGTTGCCTATTTGTTCATAAACTCACTGGCAGCTTGAGAGCATTTGATTAAACATTTAATGTTAAAAAATACATTTTGAAGTGCCATTGTGTGACAGGAACCCTGGAAATTCTTTCTACATTTCCTTTAAATAAATAAATAAAAGGTCGTAGTAACAGGATGCTGCTGGAAGTGGACTGGAGCACAGTAACAATCGGTTTTATCACATTTGTCATGTGTTAATAAGAGTTAATAAAGCTATTTATTAGCTGTTGAGTTTATGGGTGCCCTGTTCAAAATGTATCAATGCATTCCGCCCCTGCCTCATACACTGCAAACATGTTGAAATGGCACTCCACAACATAGAGGAATACACAGTGGTCAGGAAAAGGACTGTGATAAGCCAGTAAATGGTTGTGGTATTGGTTTAAATGCGGAATTTGGCATGCAAAACTTGAAGAAATCTAGCGAAACATTGTGAAGTTTCTGTTAGTCACTCTTTGCCAAGAGCAACCAACAATTTATAGAGGGGAAGGCAACAGGAAGGGCAGGTGAAAGAAAGCATAGCAGGAAGGGACAGCTGAGTGAGAAGTTGCTGTGGCAAGTACTGGGGAGCCCGGCAGACAATGTTGGCCATAAATTGCAGCTGTGGACCAGAAATGTTCCCTGTTTATAATATTTAGGGCTCTTGTCCAGGTTTTTTTTTAATACTTTAATATTGTGATTGATTATCTTTGCATTAATTTTCACTAATTTTCACAACCAATGCTTCTGAAGAAAGAATTTGCTTACTAGATCAGGGCAGTTTTGCTTACTAGATCAGGGCAGTCCAACTTGGGTTTATGCACAAGGAAATATGCAGCGTTTCAGCCTTAGAGCTTGCTCAGAAGTGTCCCAAACCATTTTCCTTGCTGAACTGGCTGGCTCCTCCTGCCGCAGAGGGGCAGTCGTGACACAGTGCCTGTAAACACCTGCATTGTGTTTTCACTGTGGTATTCTGCTTCTCTGTGTTGCTACTACACAAGGCTCCTTTGAGAATGTGACTTGTTCTTGGTCCTCATTTTGCTCTTCACTCTGGCTTGGTCACTTAAGCTTCTCTTGCCAAGACACCATCTATTTCCTCCCTCCTCGCCCCTAGAAGCCTTTTAAGTTGCATTAATCATCTAAAGCCTGGGTATAGTTTTGGCAAGAACTCATGCTAATTGAATGTCATAATTAGCATGCTTTGTTTCTTCACTTGGCTGTAACGAAGCAGTTTGGATGACAATGCTATGTTGTAATGATTGCAAAGTATGTTAACTGCTGAGAGTAACTACCATATAGATAAAACTCCTCCAAGATTAATGCAATTGTTTATTTTTGTCTGGTGGATGGAAGGTAGCTGATGAAGGGTGTTGGGTGGATATTTTCAGTTCTGACATTAGGAGAAGGTTTGTGAAGATCTATGTTAAGTGCCACTTGAGCATCTGCAGTCTTATATTACAGTTAAATTGATCCCCAAGTATCACGTAATTGAATTCAGTAGTTGTACTGTCCAGACTAGCTTGAAACACCTAATCCTTGAATGGGGAACCTGTGGTCCTTTAGATGTTGATGGATCCCTGATTCCATCATCCCTAACAATTGGCCATGCTTGCCAGGGCTTATGGGAGTTGGATTCCAACAACATCTGGAGGACCCTAAGTTCCCCATGTTTGCAGTTACATAATGTCCTTGCATTTGACCAAGCCCTGACATGAATATTTGGTTTATAAAAGTCTTAAGGAGTATAAAGACATTGCTAAAATTCATTATTTCATGTTGTGGTTTTTGAAATAAAACCAAAACTGTCTTAGTTAGAAAAAAGAATGTGATGTATATATGAACATTTTAGAGGCCACAGTTTGGTATATGTATGGTGCCTTTCTTGGCTGGTTCTGTTGCATGTATATGTAATACCTTTTTCATGTCTGTAATTCTGTGCTACCAGTCATACCATAGGCAGCTGCAGTGAGCACTGTTGGGTGGTTTTATTTTACTTAAACTTAAATTGCAATGTGTGCTTGAAGCACCATTCTAAAGCAGAATTTTGAGTACTGCACAGCCACCTACATAGTCAAATTCACTTTATATACCACTTTTCTGAATACATTACACTCAACAGAGCATGACAAAAAAGGAAAGGAAAATATAAATACTTACATCAGCAATCACTATCTATAATAACTCCATTTAAAAACAATTCTTTAAAGTAAACAGTGTCGTAACAAAACACAAAATTCAAAAACATCCATTAGCCGCACCAGCACCAGCACCACAGTAAGCCCTTTTGAGGTGTTTGCAGAGGGAGGTGGAGCCAGTCTTTAATTCCAGGTGTTGGTTAAGAACAGGGTGGAACATTTTCTGACCTGAATGGTGAATGGCAGCTAGCAGAGCCCTCTGCTCTGGTGATGGTTGCCATAATAGGGATGGAGGAGTATTTCATTTTTACCTGAAGTAACTAATTTGTACCTCCTGGGCTAATACACAGATCAGAGAGCACAGTTATGGTAATTCTTTGAACAGCATACATTTCTGAATTTTATGATGCAGTTCAGGCTGAAAAATAAAAGTCGAGAAATGTATTTGTGAGGGATGTGTGGCTTATGAAAGTATATATTTTAGGAGGAGACACAAAGGAAAATGTGTACAAAATCCATATTAGGATAAATGCACACAATTTAAATGCAAATGTTTGCACATTGTGTTTTTTTAAAAGGGAATGGACTTATGCAAAACAGGTATGGCCAAATATATACTGATCCCTTCATGCTAATAATCTTGATCCATTATCATTTATTCTTTAGTAAAAGAGTTTTTCCTTTTTTGTGGAAATGACCATTTTTCTTGTATAATCCACAAGAGTTTACAAAGAACCCTCACTTATTCTTTAGCAAAGCTGTTTTTAGGTAGAAGGACATTTTCAAACAGTACAGCTGGCAGGCGTCTTATATAATTAGTTGTACTTGCTGGTAAACACTATGGAAAGCAATGACAACTCCTACATTAATTATTCTATTCCATTCAATACTGTAAGCCTGCGTCAGAATTTATCCCTTTAACAACAGCTTTGCATTCATATTCATTACACAGAGAAACCTGATTGATGATCGTAATTCACTTGCTACTTTGAAAGCCGTGCGATACAAGAGACTATTAGTTTAAAAAATACCTTTTTGTAAAGGCAACCTTATTCTATTATAGCTTAATTTTTAAAGTTCCATTGATTAGCTTGGTAAATAAGCCTCATTCCGTTCTTTGAACTTGTAAACTTGCAAGAAAGAATAGGCTCTTCTGCATAGAGTACAAAGCTCTTAACTATGGATGGGGGACTTCAAATGTATCATCTATTCATTCAGTATAAATTGTAATACTAAAATACTTTCTTCCTTCTTCTCATTTTAAGGTGTTGGCCATTAATCTACAGCTAGTTTCCAAGGACAGGTTTCATGCAATACTCACCATGCAAATGTTTGAGAAACCAGTTTTGAAGTAGGAAAAAAATGTCATGAGCAGCTGGTGATAGCCATCAGTAATGCTGTTCAAAGGGGTGAAAGCTACTTTAACAAAATGATCCAGTGGGAAATATATTTGTATCTTAATTCAAATGTTATCTAGAAATGTTATGTAGAAAGAGAGCTGAGTGGCACCTCACCCTGAAACTCCAAATGACTGCTCAGTGGCTTCATGTAGATATTAAATTGCTCTGGGGATAAGATAGGGGATACCACAGAGGACTAACATACCCACCAGGGGGCCAAAAGACACTTTTCCAATGATCCTCTCTGGACTTGGTCCTGAAAGTAGGATTGGAACCACTGTAAAACAGTGCCCCTGGAGGATACCATAGTTGGTGATATCAAAGGCTGACAAGAACTCTTTGGCGTTACTCAGTGATGAAATGACAAGAATGTCTGCTGTAGATCTTAAATCACGACCAGGACAATTCAACTAGAGCCTCTCCTTCAATTAGTTATGTCATAAGTCATTCAGGGCTTTATTTGCCAACACTAAAACCTTGAATTTGGCCCAGTAAAATACAGGCAGCCAAAGCAAACCTTTTTTCAAATTGGTTCTGAGCAGCTGAACTTGCCAATTCTCTGGCTGAAAGCAGCTGCAATCTCTAGACCATATTCAAAGACAGCCTCATGTACTGTACATTTCTGTGGCCTCAACTGGGAGATTACCAGAACATGGGCTATTGTGGCCATGGTATTTCTGTCTAGAAATGGTAATAGCTGGCAAAATAGATGGAGCTGGATATATGCACTCGTTACCACTGGGGCTACTTGATGCTTCAAATGACAGAGCAAGAGAGAGCTGCGTGTAAGAATGATACTGGTTACAATGCGCCCCATCCCACAGACAGGTGGATAATCCAGTTGTGGCCACAAATGTCTGCCACATCTTCTCACCTGGCATAACCATCCACCTGTGTTATGCACTCTGTTTTCTGTGACTCTTCAAATAGGTGTCTTTACCTAGTCTTTACCTTCCCCCTTTCCTCCAGCTGTACATAGACTTCATATTGACACCACAAAACAGACGAAGGAGCCCTTAATCTGAAGTGAGAAATAAGATCCCCAGAAGAGTAGGAACACTATAATAATTCATAAACAAAATACCATTTTTTTTAAAGAGTTGCATTCAAACAGTTGGCAGCAGGCTTAAGTGCAGATACTCTAAAAGAGCAGAGAGGTGATGGATATGATAGTATGGTGTGAAAGAGCAGCAAAAGCTTTGCAGTATCTGGTTTCATATTTCTTGCAGCTTTGTGCACCTCAGGCTCACCTCCACCCCCAATTCTGTGTATTTTTAACACACCTGCAATACTACACTTGGTGGTATAATCTTTTCTGAACGATTTTTCAGTAATGCCTTTTAAATGATGCAGTTATTGAATTTACCAGGAGAGGGTAGTCGGAGCTGAATTTCCTGTAGTGTGAAAAAAGCTTCTCACATAGTTTCAGGATAATTTGTCTGAAATCATGTTGTTGTAATAATGCACGCAAAGGTAGAGGACTTGTTGACCTATTCTCTGAAAGGGAATTCATAAGAAAAGCTATCAAATTGCTTTAGCTCATCAGTGGCCACCTACCACCTGTTGCCCTGCACGTAGATTTAAGTGACATCAGCATTATAAAGGTTATATTTAAATCCTGTCATTTCTTCAAAAAGAGACTATTTAAGCATTTGTGTGGCAGGGTGTGTGGTTGGATACAACCTTATAAATATGTCACTGGTCTCAGTCAATTTCAGCACCAAAGTACTGTATTCATTGGATGTTTTACTGGAAGAACTCTGCTTTCTGCATTCTTTTTTTGGAGGAGGAATGGCAGATTGCTTAAATGTAAATGTAAAAGCAAAGTATTACGGATTGGATCCTGGCTAAGTTGAACTTCATTCCCATTGAGATCAGTGGAACTTAAGTCATGACTAATTTGATTTCTTTGTGACCTGATTTCAGATCCAACCCAGTATATCACTGTTGTCATACATTTTTTTTCCTTAAGGAAAACTTAATTTTAGCTGGGTGTTACTAGAGATCAAATTAAGATTGCTTAGCTTTTTTAGTTCTGCTGCCTGCTTTGGGGGATAACCATATATGCATTTGGGGGCCCTAGTGTTTGTTGCCAGTCTATGTAGAATTGTGATCCAGTAAATGTTTTGATGTTCATGCAGACTTAATTTTATGAAAAGCTAAGCTTCTCAAGGATAAGTAAGTTTCTTCTTTCAAAAAACCAACAACAGTTAGAAGCTTGTTTAAGCCTTACAAGATGCACTTGGTTGTATTCAACGAAGTCCTACTCAGAGTAGACTATTTACATATAATGAACTTTAGTTAGTCAATACATTAACTTCAGTAGGTCTTGGCCTCTTGCTGTCCTTTTCATTCTCAGCTTCCCAGTGTTTCGTCCCTTTCTGTGTTGCATTTTTTCTCCTCTAGGAAATCACTAAACATCACAATTGATCATTTTTCTTTGAGAAGAACTTTAGTATGGTGAGTGTCACCAAGGGGCAATTTTAAATGTAAATTAAAACTAAGATTGTAGTTTAACATCTTAGCTATCTGGTAAAATATTCAATTGCTCCAACCACTGTGTCTGTATTTGCAACCCTCTCTTTTTAATCCAAACTCGCCTTGAAGTCTAACACAAAGGTGGGGTGAGGGGTGGTGGATGGTGATGGGAAAAGGAATTATCTGTGGGATTGAGTGTAGGTATGTTTGAACATTTTTAAGGATTGTATGAAATGTATGTTTGTATGCTTGTATATTCGCACTATGTGTGTATTAATGCTGAATTATTTTAATAATAAAAACTTTTTAAAAAATTAAAAAAACAAAACTCGCCTTGATCCTGATGAGAAGAGCATCCGGGTCTGCTTGCTGCTACAGTGGTTTAGAAGGGTTAGATAGCTTTCTTTCTTTCTTTCTTTCTTTCTTTCTTTCTTTCTTTCTTTCTTTCTCTCTCTCTCTCTCTCTCTCTCTCTCTGTCTCTCAAAAGAAAACAGAGCTTCTCTCTCATGAAGCAGCTTGTAAAACATTCAGTTGCTCCCGTTACATATTACTTCTCTAAAGTCCCACCTTGCAGTGAGAAATGCTTTTATCAATTTACAGAGCCCGGCAGGGGCCTTAAGCAACTCCTACAGAATCCAACCTTGGAGGAATATATTATTTAGTTCAAGTTTTCCCTATGTTGACTACTAGAGCTGGAAGTATGGAAAAGCAGAAATTCAACAGGCAGAGGACATTGCTCTGTTGACCAGGCAAGAGCAGAAGGCCATGGTCCTAACATTTAGAGGCATCATGGTGCTTGCTAGTTACAGGTATTGATATTACAGACTCCATTTTTCAATCCTAGGTAGTTTACCAGACAGGTCTCAGCTTCAGGTTCCTGTTTCAAACCCCAGAGTCCCTGACAAGTATGTTTTTATAACTAGTTTAAGCCTACTCTGCTGTTTAGAGACCAGAATGTATTTAATTTTCATCACCTCTTGTGACTAATACAGGCTTGTTTCTAGACTGTGTGTGAGTACTAAACAGCTGTATTGAGTGATCTTGTTTTTTAAGACTTAAGTGCTTCGAAGTAAATTAACTGGAACATTATATGAAATAAAACAGCTGTGTGTCCTATGCAGGATGAACACAAGAGAATTAAGTTCAGATGATAATAATAATAATTGATAATAATAATAATAATAATAATAATAATAATAATAATAATAATAATTATTTATTTATTTATACCCCACCCATCTCGCTGGGTTTCCGCAGCCACTCTGGGCAGCTCCCAACAGAATTAAAAGCACAATAAAACATCAAAAACATCCCTAAACAGGGCTGTCTTCAGATGTCTTCTAAAAGTCAGATAGTTGTTTATTCCTTTGACATCTGATGGGAGGGAGTTCCACAGGGCGGGCACCACTACCGAGAAGGCCCTCTGCCATAAGGAGATAAACTGGTGATATATATCTATATCTATATCTATATATAGATATATATAGATATGTATATATATAGGAATAAGAGGAGAAAGCTATTATAGGAGGAAGAAGAGATTAAAAACTGGCATTTGTGTGTGTGTGGGGGGTGTCGTTATGTGTCCATTTCAAGAGAATGAATTGTGCCTCTGTGGTGAAGTCAGACCACTTCAGTAGTTGCACTGAAACGACCTTTCCAGGGCACAGACCTGGGCGGACGACAAGACACCACTTTTGGCCTTGCAAATGAGGTCCAAAGGAAAGCAGAGCAATATGTTTGGCACCAGCTTGGCTGCAGGAGTTGCCAGAAGGAGGGCATACAAGGCGCCATCCAACTGTTTTAGGGACCCCACTCTGGATTTGTGTAGGGTTTAATCCTTAGCCTTTTCCTTCTCCTAGATGAGCTCCCTTCTCAGGTTGATGAACCCCATCTGGCATATCCATCTAGGAATGCAGGAGAGTACAGCACAGAGGTGGAAGTGAGACAGTTTTGGAATGCTGGAGGTCCCCTTTTCTATCTGCTTTAACCCCATGCAAACCCACCAACTTTAATACAAGCTGAGTTGCATTCCCACACTTCCAACAGTTTGTATGACACTGTAAACTATACTATAGCTAACTCAGACTGCACAGGTACACATACTCCCAAAGAGGTGCTTGGAGCAGCTTTGCTTTGTTCCATCCTGTCCCATCCTTTCCTCTCCCCTTTTTGCCCGTGCTGTGCTTAGCCAAGGCCCGGCTTATTGTGTCATCTGAACTGTGGCTCGTAATTAAGCACTCTTATTACTCACCAGAAGCAAAGATATCACATCTAAGCAGTCCTGATCCAGACAGCCTAGTGCAGGTTCTTCAAGAGCTTCTGGCAATTCCTGGAATTCTCCAATAATAAAAGGACACTACAAATGCACTGAATTCAAATAAAAATCTAAATTCAAAGATGCACCAATAGCAGATATGAAAAGGTTGTGGGCAATTTGGTTGAAAAAATGGTGCTGCAAGCTGCTAGAAAAACACACCCATCACTCAGTATGTTTAAAAAATCTCTGATGAGATTTGCCATTTAGGGCATGAAGAACTGTCTGAAAGATAATTGTGGAGGGGTGAGCACAAAACCCATGTAACAGATTAAAAACTTGCATTTCATTTTAATTCACTGGGCCTGGAGTAAAAGAAAGTGCAAGCTGCACCAAGTTAACAATGATCAAATTATTCTGGATGGTGAAGTGGGTCATGGACTGGTTGTAATCCTAATACTTAATTCCCCCCCTAAAAAAAAAACACACCCCTGAAAACACTTTTAATGGTATTAACTTTTTAGTGTGTCTGGGTCATTTTTTTCTGTAAGACTTTGAAATATTTGGGGGAGAGAAGGATATCAATTTATTAAATAAAGCCAGAAATAATAAATAAACATCCAGCCCAGAGATAAAACACAACCCCTCCCCAAAGGAACTTGATAGCAGCATAAAGAATCACTCATGAATAAGCCAGTGAAAGTAAGTAGTTCTTCAAGGCCCTTCTGAAAACACAAAGGCAATTTACAACACAATAGTATACTTAAAATAGAAATAAAATATGATTAATAATAAATACCAACATTAAGCAGCTGATGGAAGAAGTTGAAACTCATTTCCAGGAAAATTAAAACTTAGCAGGTTGAAAGGAAAAAACTTCACCCCAAAACCATGAGCTAGTTTGCATGTAATACTGTGCCAAACCATGACTTAGTACAGATGTGCTGGTTCTTGGAAAGAAGACTTTGACCACTGGACACCTCCCCTAGTCCTGCTATTGTGAGCTAAGCCATGGTTTGTCTTAGTGTAGTGTTGTGTTTGAATCCCGGCTCATGGTTTGCCTCTTTTTGACAAATCATCAGTTGTAAACTGAAGAACGAACCATGATTACAGTTGTGGTTTGTCTGGGCAAGACATTGAGGTCACATTAGATAGTTCAATGAAGGTGTTAACCCAGTGTGTGGCAGCCTCGAAAAGGGCAAATTATTTTCAAATGAATTGAAAATAAACCAGCCAATATCATAATACTGTTATGCAAATCTGTGGTGTGACCACATTTGGAGTACTGTGTACAGTTCTGGTCACCTCACCTCAAACAGGATATTGTAGAGTTGGAAAATGTTTAGAAAAGGGCCACCAAAATGATCAAGGGGATGGAGTGACGTCCCTATGAAGAAAGGTTGCAGTGTTTGAGACTTTATAGTTTAGAGAAAAGGTGACTGAGAGGTGACATGATACAAGTTTATAAAATTATGCACAGCATGGGGAAAGTGGGCAGAGAAAGGTTTCTCTCTCTCCTAATACAGTGGTACCTCGGGTTACATACTCTTCAGGTTACAGACTCCGCTAACCCAGAAATATTACCTCGGGTTAAGAACTTTGCTTCAGGATGAGAACAGAAATTGTGCGTCGGCGGCATGGCGGCAGCGGGAGGCCCCATTAGTTAAAGTGGTGCTTCAGGTTAAGAACAGTTTCAGATTAAGAACAGACTTCCAGAACGAATTCAGTTCTTAACCCGAGGTACCACTGTACTGGAACCTGGAAACATCCAGAGAAGCTGAATGTTGGAAGATTTAGGACTGATAAAAGAAAATACTTTGCCATGCAGTACATAGCATAGCCAAACTATGAAACTCGCTCTCCCAGGAGGCAGTGATGGCCACAGCTTGGATGGCTTTAAAAGAAGATTAGGCAAATTAATGGAGGAGAGGGCTATCAGTTGCTACTAGCCATGATGGCTATGCTCTGCTTCCACTGGTAGAGGCAGTAATGTTTGTGAATACCAGTTGTTCTGTTCCCTAGTATCCCACAGATATCTCTGGTTGGCCAATGTGAGAACAGGAAGCTGGACTAGACACATCTTTGACCTGATCCACCAGGCTGTCATTAAGTTATTAAGTTATTAACAGCTCCCCCACCAGACATCGTTGGACTACAGTTTTTGTCATCCCTGACCATTGGTTATACTAGCTGGGGCTGATGGGAGTTTGAGTCCAACAGTGTCTTGTTTCTTCATCCCTGTCAGTTGGTGAGGGTACTAATTGAATGATTCTCCCACAGTGTTGTTTAAAGTTGTGGACTAGGTCCGATGCCCTTCTTGAAGTATCCATCAGCAATCCTTGGTAGTTCTTGCTCTACCTCATTTCTTCAAATCACTTTGCATAGCTTGTCTCTGTGGTTCTTACAACAGCCTTGTAAGCTGGACCAGTATTTATTCCCCTATTGCAAATGGAAGCCAGTGCCAAAGTGGTATCTTTCCAAAGACCACCCAGAATTGATGGCCAAGCTAAGCCAGAGACTCTTAGTTAATTATTTTGACTATTATGTTGCATTATGCCAACTTAAAAGAAAATATAGCATAAGGGCCTTTTTGGTGGCAGCACCCTTCACTTCCAAAGGAGGGGGAAATAGTCCCATTATTTACATTGGGCAGTGTTAACATTCTTACAGCTTTTTGTGGTTTTAAAGTATGATTGAACACCGATCCTTTTGGTTTTGTTTTAGTTTTGATTTTTGTTACTTGGCAGTTTGTTGTTTGGGGACCTTTGTTCGGGCTGGAAAGTTGTATAGAATCCCGCCCCCCAATAAAGTTAACCACTCCCCAAAATCTGAACTCTGAAGATTTTTTTCTTTAGTTGTTAGTTCTCTAGTTTTCGACAGGATTTGAAAGCATTTGAATTCTGCATGCTGCTTTAAGCATTTGCTTGAAGTCCTTTATTGGAATTAGCAATCTCTCCAACCAATGCCAGAATTCCGTCAACTCTGTTTAAAATCTTGAGTTTGAAGATATTTGCACTTAAGAGTCCCTGCCTCAAGGACATTTTTGTTATGAGCACTGGTATTTCTGCTGTGAATTGCGTTGAGCTGCTGGGGGAGGGGATCTTCAGTGGCCTTGAAATAGACATTTTGTTTGCCTTGGTCTCTCTTAAATGCATTGGTGTGTTTTTTTTAAAAAAAATATTGTTTGAAACTTTTTTCCAATGTTCGTTATACCAATTAAGACTTGTGTTTTAAGGGCTTTGAAACACTGCACATTTTATTCCCAGCTCTGAGGTAATTCAAGAGATGCTGCCTTTTAAAGCACATTTACATAAGTGTTTAGTTGGTTCTGTCTACATTTTAAGTTTTGTTTAAGAATTGCTACAGGATTATTCCATTTAAGGAGGCTCTGTCAAAATCAAAACCCTCCAGATCTTCATATGTGCCTCCTTTAATTTAGGTAGCAGCAATCCAGAAGCTGCCACAGTTGTCACTTTCTCTTTGTGCTGAGTCCCCTGGTGTGTCACTAAAGCAAATGTAGTATTTTGGAACTGAATTATCGGGGTCTCCTACAAAAATTTGTAGGACATTCCTACCTCCTCAGAGGAGTGCTCTTGATCATGACACCTGCCTGCCAGCCTGGAGGGTGGAGTCTCGTAGTACTGTTCCCATCTCTTAAGGAGGGAATTTTTGTAGAAGAGGGCACAGGAAAGGACAGGTGTCATGCCAAGACTTTCCTTATTGCTGTTCTAGAGGGGCTAGGATTGAGGTTAACTGCCTGATTCTGAGCATTTTATAGCAGATGAGATGTCTTGGAAAGTTAGAAAGGAAATAGGTGTCCTTTCGCCATTCTTTCATTCCTTCTTTACTTCCCCCTTTCCTAGGATTCTTGTTATATACTGTAAAAGCAAGGATGGGGAATGTGTGGCCCTTCAAATTCCATACCGTTGGCCATGCTGGCTGAGGCTGATGGGAGTTGTAGTCCAGCAACATCTGGAAGGTGCCAGGTTGGGGAAAGCTGTTCTAGAGGTTCCCCCCTCCCCGAATTATAAAGCATGAAAATTGTCTTTTTAGAATTGCTTCTAAGCATTGTCTCATACATCTTTGGAGTTTTGTATCCTGCTTGTGTGTTTAATGCTAGTTACCTATTTTGTTTTTAGGAATACTAGTTCCACATTGCAGCATTGTTGTGTGTCACATAGTTGGTTTCAAATGTATTATTTCATACCTTGGGCATACAGTTATTATATAAACTACTACAATTCCTTATGAATATTCTACTAATAGATGTTGAAATAAAAGCTCACATCAAGGTTTATTTTTCTTAAGGCCTTTAGTTTCTGACTGGTCAAGACAGACTAGGCTTGGATGCAGAAAGGGGAGGTTTCTTCAAAGGGAATACTGTGTAATAAATGGGCAGGATCTGGTGTTTTTAGGCCAAAATAAAATCTCTGTGGGTAATGAGTATTGGACAAAATTCATGCAGTATGACGCTTGGGCAAAACAGGCCTAACGAGACTTGTTTTGCTAAGTACTTTCAGAACAGTCACTTGCATCAGTCTTACTTGGAGGCTGCTAGAGTAGGGGTGTGGAAACTCAGACCTGGGAGCCAAATGCAGCCCTCTAAAACTCTGTCTGGCCTTGAGGACTCTTCTCACACTTCCTCCCTACTTACACACACACACACACACACACACACTCTCTCTCTCTCTCTCTCTCTCTCTCTCTCACACACACACACACACACACACACACAAAATCACTCACTCACTCACTCACTCAATCCCCAGGCTACATCCATCTCACCACTTCTCAAGTACTTTTGCTTGGCAATAATGTGTCCTTGAGCTCTGATCATGCCTTTTGCTAGCCTGGGTGGAGCATAGAAAGAGACGTGTGTGAGAGTCGAAACTAGCCTACTGTACAAAGGTAAAATGTGCTGTTGGTACTTCACTTACTTTTGCTTCTGTTTCTACTCTCCACAGGCGTTTATTTATATAACAGAATATATACACCACTTTATCAATAATCTAAGTAGTTTACATAGAATATAAAATGTTCATAAAAATACTGATACAATTAAATAGTAAAAGCTAGTAAACCCAGTTTATCAACATATATGCAAAATCAGCAATTATTCTTAAAAAAATACATAGTAAAATTAAATGGCTGGGTACACTTTTCCAAACAAAACAGTTTTAAAAACTGCCTAATATTAGTGGACAGGCAGTTCCTGGTAATAGGTGCCGCCATTCTGAAAGATCCATTTCTTGCAAAGAAAAAGTGGAGAAAAGAAGACCCAGGTTACTACCATCCGGTTATCATGACATTGATTCCAGGAAATGTCATTAAACAGATAAGTAAACAATCGGTCTACAAGCACTTAGATAAGGTTGCTGTGATTACTAAGACCCAGCATGGGTTTCTCAAAAACAAGACATGCCAGATGAATCTCATCCCTTTTTTAATAGAGTAACAAGTTGGTGGACCAGGGAAATGCTGTGGACATAGTGTATCTTGATTTCAGTAATGCGTTTGGCAAAGTCTCCCATGATATTCTTGTGGAGAAGCTGGTAAAATGTGGGCTGGACGAGGTAACTGTTAGGTGGATTTGTAGCTGGTTGGCTGACCAGACCAAAGAGCGCTAACTAATGGTTCTTCATCATCATGGAAAAAAGTGACTCGTGGGGTGCCATAGAGTTCTGTCCTGGACCCATTGTTGTTCAATGTCTTTTTAAACAATTCAAAATGACCTTAACAGATTGGAAAAATGAAGACTGAGAAGAGAAATGATAGTCTTCAAATATCTAAAGAGCTGTCACATGATGGAGCAAGCTTGTTTTCTCCAGCTCCGGAGGCTAGGAGCAATGGTTTCAAATTAAAAGAAAGGAAATGTCATCCATTGGTTTTCTGGGTAGTAATGTCTTTGCTGCTGATCTGTTTTTACTCATTGAATGTATTGATGATCTTTACTTTTTAGTTAATCTGTTAGCTACCGTAGGAGTTTTGTAGACTTAAGGGCTGTGTTTATTTACAATAAATCATTTTTTTCCACCCCTTCAGAGAAAGCAGAGCATGATGAGTGCTACTTTTCAAAGACAGTACCTTGTTTCAGCTGCCTACATTAACATTCTTAACCAGGACCGAAAAAACCCAAGACGCTGCTTTGGACTATTGTATTTCAAATGACAACTCTTGTGCACCATGAAAAACTGTTCTTAAAACGGAACAGACTCAAACTCTATTGTGAGATTACATGGTTGGAGGGGTCCTGTTCAAGGAAAAATCCAAAAATTCCATATAAAAGTAGTTCTTCAAATCTTGACACGTATTAGCACTGTAGGACAGGTTTCTAAAACAAGAAAATAGCACTATCTGTGGTACTCAGTTGCTCATTCTGTTATCTCTTTTAAATCTGGTTTTTATCTCTACTTTTTACTTTTCATTCTTCAGGGAGTGGAAATTGGTTCTGAATTAGCCATAACCTAACTAAAACTACTACACAGCCAAGTCTAAGTAAACTTGTTCAGAAAACAGCTTCTGCTTTAGGAAAGCTATAGGTCTTTCATTAGTGGTGAAAATAGCTTTCGTGCATATTTTGAAAGCAAAGTAAAGCAGAAAACACTTTTTTTTAAAGTGCTAAATTCTTCAGATTGTCTCATCATATCAGTTTGGCTAGAGTGGCTGTGATTCCGAATAAGTTCTGTCAGCACAAATCTCATCTCAGAGGTTGTGGTTTATTAAGTCAGGATATTTGAAGACCGCCCTCGTAAATAGATGAAATAATATTCAGCGTTCTCTGAGAAAGTCCAAGAACTCATATGTACTTTTTTTTTTTAAGGGAAGCATTGAGTGGACTTCTTAAAATTTGTAACCTGAAAATTATTAAATAAGATGTAATTGTGTCTGTCTTGGGGCACAATTCAGTTCCTACTGTAGCTCCCAACAACATGGCTTTTCCAGGAGCAACTTTTAAGTTTAAAAGTAAGGAGTGTGACTAATGACTTTCACTTTTGCCACATCCTGCTACCTAGCCAAGTCACTAGCAGCAGCTTTGTACACCTTCTCCTCTGCTTCCTTTTGGGAAATTGTAACTAGTTATTATATACTGCTGTTTGTGGGGTATGAGTAGAGCAGTACACCTTTCCTTTCCCCCAGTGTGGACTGCTAGCAAGTCCTACTGCTTACAGCTGCCATCGCCTCTACTCCACCTTACCTCTGGGGTGGTAATTGTGAAGCTAGACATTTATTTACTCTGTTTATATCACCCCTTAAGGAGCCACACCATGTTCCTCATGTCTGCTCATAATCCTGTGTGAAAGGCAATATATAGTCCATTGGGTAGCGTGTTCTGGACTCTGATCTCAATGGCCTTGGGCAAATCCTTACCTGTCAGACTATGTTCCCTCTCTATAAAATGCCAGTAATAGTGACTTGCATCACAATCGTTGTGAAGATGAGTTATGACTTTCAATCCAATTTCATCCTGGAAAGCGAAGGTGATGCAAAAATCTAACTTGCCACGGTATCTCTCTGAGTGGTCCTCATGTCCCTAAGGTTCCTTTGTCCTGGTTCTATATTTTTAAAATTACTGTACAACTGAGAAAACACTTGAATTATTTCCTCTTTATTTATTTTTAAAAAGGAAGATCAAATAGTGACATCATCTTCTAGCACAGGGAAAATGGGAATCATAACTGTGCAAAGATTTGTATGGTTTGGTGTACTTCTTGCACTATCCTTTTAAGCTAACTTGTATCCTTGATGTTTTCGTGAAAAGCTGGTACAGCAAGACTGCCATGATGAGGGTTAGCAAGGAATGCTGTTTCTTTAACCCAGTTATCTCTCTCCATCTCACCTGAGCTTGAAGCAGCAAGCAGTCACAGAACTGTAACAAGATTATAATCATGTGAGGGGAAACAGAAAGAGGAGGGGATGGAGGAATGGGAGAGGCTGGGTGGGGGGAAGCATCTCCTCCAGATGCTTTTTGACAGCAGATTGTGTTACCAGCAATATTTAGCTGTGCGTGAATGTTCAGGAAAGCAAGATTAAGGCACAACTTGCTCAATGTAGAGTGCGTGTGGTATTACTATGCTCCTGCTTTACACCTTTTTAATTTCCTTCTTAGAATCAATCTACCGACGTGGAGCCAGAAGATGGAGGAAGCTGTACAGAGTGAATGGGCATCTGTTCCAAGCCAAACGCTTTAACAGAGTGAGTACTGTTGCTTAAAAAAAAAAGCCAGAAAGCCTCGGGAGTGGTGTGTGTATTGTATATCTGTGTGAGGTGCTGTAAATTATTATCCTTTCCTACTGGAAGCTTCCGATACTGGGGAAGAATAGGCAGAGATTTGGTTCATCTCAATTCAGTTTATTCAATATTACTGAATAAAAGGTCTTTGAATTCATTGTGGGGACAGTAATGTAGGATTAATTTCTCCTCTATGCGTTTGAAAACTTGCCTTTTGTGTGTGTCTGTGTCCAAATAAATATTTTTCATGCTGCCTTTCCAGACAGTCTGCATCGTGAATACTCCCCCTAAGCCTATTTATTGTCTTTCACCGCTTCCTTTTTCCTATTGTGTGTAGATTAGCGTTAAGATACTTAGAATTCTCTTAAAATGCAGAGGAGCTAAATGGATATGACCTAATTAACGAAACCACAAATATTTTTATCTACTGAGCTGCAAACTCTACTGCATGTACTAAAGACACAGCAGTGTTAAGGGTCTGACTTCATCTATAAAAGCAAAGGAATCCAGAGACCCCTCCTTCCTTAACCCAGCCCATTATGCTGCAGCATGTATTCTCTACATAATACAGTCTTCTGAAGTTTTGTGAAAAATGTATGAGCAGGGGAGTGTTGGATTTTAGGTTAATTATAAGGATTGTCTGACTATTGCTGCCTTGTGGGAAAGGCGGAGAGTTCTTTAATGGCTACACACACACACACACACACACACACACACACTCACTCTTCTCTACATATGTATGTATACATGAACCCCTAATAAGCGGTGAGCAAAATCTTTCCTGATTATGGTCTTAATATCTAAGTGATATGATTCACAGATTAATGTGGGGCTGTCATATGCCAATGCACTCTAATTTGAATATTAAGAGGTTTTAGGGGGCAATTAAACCAGAATTTTGGGATCAACAGTTTTTTATGAAGCACATAAAGCACAAAGCTCAACCTGAATGGTATGCAAAGTTTTAAAAGCTTGTGAATAGTACCAGTGTTCTCTGATGCTAAATGGAGGCCTAGTTAAAAATAGTCATGTAAAGGCTAATGCCCCTGACTCTACTACTGTATTATGAATTTTCAGACACACACACACACACACACACACACACGCATATAAACATAAACTTCTGCTTTGTGAGTACCTTCTATACATCCATTTCACTTCTGCCTTACCTTAGAATAAGTTTCTTTTCTAGTAGAAAGATGTTTTAAAACATTTATTACTTTTTATGATATGGGGGGGGGGAGTATTATGAAAAAGGGGGGAGGAACATACAGTATACAAGGGCTTGGGCTTCTTTGAAAGCAAAGGAGCTTTCAAAAGCAGATTGTGATATGATAGGGATAGAGTCCACTGTTTAAAAAAAGCAAAGTCAAGAAGCCCACCATATGCATGCCAAATATTGGTAACCATTTGGATCCCAGACCTATGAGTATGAGTACCCATATCCCAGATAAGAGTATTTTTAATTGAAAGTTTGCTTAGAAATAAAATGGTATAGGGTTGTATCCAAATATGGCATACTCAGAGTAGACTCGCTGAAATTAATGGACCTGTTAGCCATGATCATTAATTTCAGTGGCTCTTTTCTGAGTAGTACTAACATTGGACACTACCCTGATTTTATTCTAACCAATACATTTTCTCATACTACTACTTTCATGTGGGAATTCTGCCTCTTCTGCACACACAAAATAAAGCTTGAGGTATATTAAAGAGTCTGCTTCAAGTAAAAGTGTGCATTTCATGCTGAAAGCCAAAACTTCTGCGTTACACTCTGTGTGCCATATATTGTGCAATATAAAACAAATAGCAGGTCTCACTCATTTAGGTAATGTACAGACTTGGGCCTTGCTCAGAATTGACCAAATGTACCGCAAGAATGTAAAAGAAAGATGCTTTTATCCCAAGCAGATGTATAGCTTTTTATGTTCTTTGTTCCTTACAGTAAATATACCAAAACAGGTGCAGTTAATGGTTAAATTACACAATTTGCTATGCTATCAGATCATTGTTAAACTAAAGCAGCACCACAAAACATGGTATTACAGCTACATTGCAAAAAGATTTAGCCTGTACACATGTTTAAGATACAGGATAAAGATGAAGAACCTGCGACCCTCAAGGTTCCAACCCACATCAGTGCTTATCAGTTTTGCCAGTAGTCATACTGTATGGGGGGAGAGGTTAGGAAGCCTGCATCTGTGATTGCAATCCTCTTCTAGTCATTTTGTATTCCACAAAATTTTGTTAGGTCTAGAATTTCCTCAGGGTGACTTATTGTGTGAACACTTTAAGCAGGAGTCCAGCAAGTGGAAAAAGCAAGCGTCTCTTCTCCAGCATAGATGCAGTTAATTCTACTGTGTAGACTGTAGGCCCTTCTCTTGTCACAGTACCATTTAATAAGAAATGGGCAGGCAAGAAACTTTAATAAACTGAATATATAGTGTGTGTGTTTACGCTGCTTGAAATAGAACCATGTGGATGCATCTCCTTGTGGCAAGCTATTTGTGTGAAACGTCTTCCCATAAAGCGTGGGCAATTTGAGTTTGCAGTGGTGTGGATGAAATCACCCGAACTGCATGGGGAGCTGCTTTCACACACATGGCTTGCTACAGAGTTGCTCCCACACAGCTCCATTTCAAGCGGCCGCCCACATGGTAAGTTGAATGTGTGAATTGGGCCATAGTAACGTCTAACAAGGCACAGAACTGCTTTCAGGGCTACTCAGTCAGGGGCTTCTGTTCCCATGATTGTCACTGTGGCCTGAAAATTAGGGTTTATTCTTCAGTGCAAAGCGACAAATAGTAATACGCTTTTGATATTAGGTAGCTTAGTTACGTTTTTTAAATGCCCCCTATTATATATAATTTTCCTTTCTGCTATAAGTGTCAGCTGGTCTTTATTCTCATCCCAGGAAGTTGTAAAATAATGAAATTTAGTTTATTGTGAACCTTTCTACCCACACAGAGTGACGCCCCCCCCCTTTCAAAGCTGAAATTCTTGACAATCCACTGTTCCATTTTAGAAAACATTTTGCTGGAGCAAGTCTCATTTCTCAGTTGTTGTAGCACACTCTTGGCCATTTCCAGTCAGGAGTGCTGTTACTGGGTCATCCTATGTACTCTCTTTTTATAAGCCAATCACATTGTGAAGGGGAGTGATGGGTGAGTGTTTTAATTACAGAAGAGCTAGAGGGGTCCTTGCTCCTTTTATTTTTTAAGCTACTGTTCAAGAACAGCAGGAAATATATTTTGGCTAAAATTAGGAGGAGTCAGGATGGTGGTTATAGATTTTGCTAAATGCCCACATATCCTCCCCTGTAATTTGAGAACCAGATATAGGTGGGCTTACAAATCCAAATTCTTAATGCTAAGCCACTTCAAGGTGTACACAGCCAACGGGTCTGATGTACAGTTTTTTAAAGCTGAAAATGGAGTTAGATTTATAAGTGTGACTTTGCAAGCAAAGTCAGGTTGGGTTCAGTGGCTACTGTGTTGAGTTATGGTGCAAGATTAAATATTGACTTTCAGTTTGAATTAATTCCCTTCTAGGGAGAGCAATGTCAGATCTAATAATGAGGGTTTTGTTTTGTTTTTTAAGAGCATTTTAGATTTTGTAGAAACAAGTTTTGTAGTTGGGAATATTTGGAGGATTTTTAACAAGGTTGGGCCCCTGTGTATTTTTTAAGAAGTAGGACTAGTTCACACTTTCTAATTTTTTTGGATGGAGCAACTGGGGCTTACTGGAAATTGAAGGTTACAAATGCAGCCATATTGAAGCAGGCTTATGACAGCTGTTCTGTGGTTATATTTCTTTCTGCATGCTTAGATTATCTTGTTTCCAGAATATGATTGGAAGAAAATGGAAGTTGATAAGCTTTCCCCACCTTGTTTAAATACCTTTTGCAGGTGAATTATAACATTGGTTCATATTGACTGAAATATTGATTTGCCTGCCAGTAAAATGTTTATTGGAAATCCTGTTTTATTTTTTGCAAAGAACAAAAAAAATTAGACTCCTTGGCTTGATTCTCCCCCCCCCCCCAAAAAAAAAAATTAGGCTCCAAGTAAAACACTTAGAGTAGGAGTTATTGGAACACTTTCGATAGAAAATCCTACTACTGCTCTTTTTAAAGGAAGGATAACCCTATCATTATTGCTAAGAAACATTTAGAAATAAAACCTCTCCCCAAGTTCCTTTTAGGAATGCTTATTGTTTAGATATGGCCTGCACAAGATGGCTTTTCTTTGGCAACTGTCCTTCCACTTCTGGGGCAGAGGCAGCAAAGTAAACTGGATTATTCTCACTCCCAGGTCTTCTAACAAATTTGGAAGATTCTTTAGAGGTGCTCTCTAATTTCACAAGTCAAATACTTCCCCTTTTGATATATCTTGCCTTAATAAGATGCCCCTCTTAATTTGAGGAACTCGGCACAGATCATATTTCTTTGATTCCTGAAGTACTATTGGGAATTGGATAGCATTTGATGTGCAGGAAGATAACACTTTTTTGAGCCTCAGCTGTGGCTGATAACCTTCCACTTCAGCTTTCTGTTAGGGTTTTCTTTGTTTTCTCACAGTGCTGCTCAAGTGTATGTAACATCTATGTGTGATTTGTTTATGAAGTATTAGTTCTTCTTTATCAGCTTTTAATCAGATAAATTAAACCAAGATGATACAGCTAAAAAATATTGAGGGGCGGAGAATCAAGCCTATGCCAGGGGGAGATCTTTGGCCACCTTAAAAAGCCAATACACACATTCTTAAGTTTATCAATATAGTTCTGCTGAGGCATAAATTTTCATTGAGCATCTTGCAAACCCAAGAATGGGGTGCTATTCATTTGTTCCACTGACCTGAAAAAAAATATTCAAGCAAATAGGCTCTTGAATGCTACAGCTTCATCTAATGCATTTCTCAATGCTTAGAATGAACTACTCATCCCTTCATGATAGCAGGTTGTGCTCCTCGTCTTTTAAAATCACTGCACAGTCATTGTTATCTTATTGTCCTTTTGCTAATGGAATACCCATTCTGATCTTTTGCCTTTGTGTCATGAAAGGAAAAGGAAGTGTTTGTATGAAGGCATAACAGCAGAATGCCTCTTGCTGTAATGGTGGTAGATTTGTGAATGGTTTTGCATGTACACTATGAAATAGGGCACTGAAGGATGTACATTTGGTGGGGACTGGTTTGAGTCTTCCATGTGTATTAAGTGTGGGTCACTGAAATCAGGCCAGTAGCTTGGATGTTCTGAGCTCCATAGTTGTACCTGAGAGCTTTGCACAAGCCAGATGTTTGTTTTTACTTTGACAAAAGTAATATTAACCCCAGAAGAGAAGCATTTTCAGTGATGTGTTCAGTGTATCTGTTTTGTCCCATAGAAAGTACCTGACAGCACAAGCTTCTGTTTGCTATCATGCAAGGAACAGCCATAGCTCAGTGGTAGAGTTTCTGCTTTTTGCATGTAGAAGGTCCCAGGTTCAATCCCTGTTAAAATGTAGAATGCAAGAAAGATGGAGCTCTGCCTGTGACCCTGGAGAGCTGCTGCCAGTCACAATAGAGAGTATTGAGCTAGATTTATTTGTTTGTTTTCAGTATGCTTATTCTGCTCTTCAGCCAAAAAGGCTCCTAGAGGAACTCACAGCTCAAGAAAAAATAAGACCATCTCTGCCCTCAGGGCTAAAGTCTAGAAAACATGTGACAAAAGGGATGGATTAATTGGGAGAGTAGCAGAAAAGCAGGCTCGAGGATCATTTCTTAAAGTTACAAGGTTCTTAAAGAGGACCATCTGGGACGGAAACAATTCAGCGAGAAAAGACGCCAAAGGGTGTCTCAGGAGAGCCAGTGGAGTGGCCTGGCTTCCCATCTCTCCCTCTGCTGCTCCTGCTGAACAAATAATCTGCTCCCTAACTTTCCGGCCAGTGAAAGTTACGTATGAACCTATTACAGTGGTACCTCGGGATACAGATGCTTCAGGTTACATACGCTTCAGGTTACAGACTCCGCTAACCCAGAAATAGTACCTCAGGTTAAGAACTTTGCTTCAGGATGGGAACAGAAATTGTGCTCCCATGGCGTGGCAGCAGCAGGAGGCCCCATTAGCTAAAGTGGTGCTTCAGGTTAAGAACAGTTTCAGGTTAAGAACGGACCTCCAGAACGAATTAAGTACTTAACCCGAGGTACCACTGTATTAGTCCTATATAAAGTTGTCAAATTGCACTTGTGAGCAATTTTTCAGTGTGCAAAATGCTTTTACCCCCCCCCCCCCCTTTATGTGGAAGATGTCTCTAAGTGGGTGTATCTGAAAGATGATTCATACTTTTTTTTCCCCCTCCTAGAGAGCATACTGTGGCCAGTGCAGTGAAAGGATATGGGGTCTCGGAAGGCAAGGCTACAAGTGTATCAACTGCAAGTTGTTGGTCCATAAACGCTGTCACATTCTTGTCCCACTGACCTGCAAAAGGCATATGGTAAGTTTGGCTCCAGCACAAAGCTTCAGTGGGGCTGTGTACTTTTTTCATGTATGAAGGCTATACAGATGTGCAGTTCATTAGTTTTAAAAGATCTGGTGTTTGTAGCCTCCTTCTACCTCAGCCTGCTTGTGAGGTGCATGAGATGGATGGCAGTGACGAACTGGATAAGAACTCAATGAGTGCAGTTGTATTGAACCTAATTTGGACACCATCTGCCCTGTGAGAAGGAAGTCTTGGAGGGTTGGGGTGTTGGTGTTTTATTTTTATCTGCTGCTGAGTGGGTGGGAGAATTGTAAAATCCCTTGGGTGCCTTGGCAAAAAGGTGGTATATAAATTCAAACAAATAGTATTTTAGTTTTGGAATAAGCACAAAAATGTTGTGGTGTTGAGTTGAAACTGCTCCTTTTTGCCCAAACCTTTCAGAATTACTATTCTCTTCACCTCACTTATCCAAAAAGCTAAAGCTAACTTACATTTACACTTTTTGTTTTGAACCTCTTGTTTTCAATTTTATCTTACACTCTACATTAATATTTTCCAATATTATGTAAACCAGCTATCCCCAGCTTGGTGTGTGCCAGATGTTTTGGAGTATAACCCTCATCAGCCCCACCTAGCATAGCTATGGCTGTGTGAAGGCTGGCAAAGACTGGTGTAGATCCTAATAATAATAATAATAATAATAATAATAATAATAATAATAATAGTATTTTATTGTTTATACCTCGCCCATCTGACTGGGTTTTGTGATGCTATTACCAAGAGCAATTATCTAAAAATCTTAATGCAGGCCATCTTCACAATCAGAATTTGGTGGATGCCTTGTTTAACAGATCACTGTTGTTTGAAGAAAAGGTTCTCTAGTAAAGATGACACAGAGAGGACGAACCTTCATTCAGCATTAGGCCAATTTGTAGCCAAACCCATAGCTTTCGACTTACGGCATTGCAGCTGTGCCTTAAATATCTTGGGCCTATGTTTTTACTTTATTCAGGTGCTTTGAGCTATTCTGAGTCCCTCATAATATAAAAGGCCTTTCACTTATATCATAAACATATATTCTCTTAAACTTATGGGAATAAACTCCACTCCCATATCCTTTGCCATATTATGTAACCCTTACTAAATTATTTTAATTGGTAATCTCCCAATCCTTTCCATTGAGGTTGACTTGTAGTCCTGCTTTGATATGAGATGTTAAGCTCTTTAGAAAAGGATCTTGCCTTACCCTTACTTGAATCTATGCTCTTCTGCAAGCCATGCTCACTTCAAGGGAGTTTCTCCAAGATTAATAATACAGTATCTAATTCATTCATTCATGTAAAATAGATATGTATGTATTTGCTTCCTGTATAGTCGGTTATTTCTGACAGGATCTTATTAGTGTCCTTGCTAACCCACATAAGAAACTACCCAGTCATAGCTTTCACTCTGCTTAGGGTTTGTAAGCTTAAAATCAAAACCCATTGGGAATTCATTCTTTCTAGATTAAAGATCCTTTGAATGCTTTTGGAGTTCGTTTCTTGCTTGTGCTTTCAGGACTTTCCTGCTACTTTAAATTGGTTCCAGGTTTTTGCAATATAGATTTTATAGGCTCTGTGCATTATATATTTGTCCCTGGAATAAAAGGAACAATTAGAATAAGAAAATGCAAAAACTAAATGACATCTTTGTACATAAATGCAAAGCTTTATAAAGCATATGAAGTCAAGTTGGGTATAGAATGTCCCACTTAACAGCTCAAAAGCTGCCAGCAGTTACATGTAGTTGTAACAAAAGTCAAAGTTGAAGGTATTTGTTAACATGTGCTGAGGCAAGATCCTCTCTCTACATTGTAAACAAAAGTGGCTTTTGAAGCAGAGAATCCATCCTGTGGTAATTTATATGCCACTTTTCCAGATGTTTGTCTCGGGAAATCCCAGGGAAAACGACATAATGCTGACATGGAAATTTATAGAACTTAATTTTGCACAATGCCTATGTGTCTAAAACTATTAAGTTCTTAAAATGTTATCTAAAAAAGGATGCTTTGGAATGACACTTGAAAAATCTTCAGGTATGAGGATGGATTAGCCTCCATAGATAGGGCACATCTTTAATTTTGGCTTTGCACCTGCAGAGGTTCTGTTACGTCCCTGAATGTGCATGTTCTAGAATTCAGCAAGCAGAGGGCCAAAGAGATGCAGGTTCGCTTGTAGGAGGAGGAATATTTTCAGCCGAAAATGTTTTTTTAATATAATTCAAAAGCATTTGGAAAAGGAAATAAGTCAGCTTGTTGGCTTCTGTGACTCCTTGAGCAGAAAGAAAAAATAAATCCCCATTAGTAAGCCAGATGTCTTGTCAGTGCAGAGAGGTATTTTTTTTTTTTCATAAAAGTATCAGGTTATGAATCTGGACTTTAAAAAGTTTTCAGAATTTTGAGACCATTGATTGAACCAGAATTTTCCTTGGGGGACAGAGGGATCCTAAATGTTCCTGTTCACACATTAGAAGTGATGGGGGTGGGGGATTAAAAAAGTGAAAGAAATTATCAAATCAACTTAAACAGGAAAGAATCCCTGGAGTCATATTCTCCATTGTTGGAATATTGAAAGAAAATACAAGGGAAATTTAGGGACCTCTTTAAATTAAAGTATATATTGGAGGTTTGGTAATATACCCTTGGAAAGATGCGTTTAACAAGTTTTCTTGCACTTTTGAATCAAGGGTTTTAAAATGTTGTCTGCCATTTTGGCAAACAGGCTGAAAAGGGGGATACTTGCTTGTGTGAATACGGATAAAATGAATTTATACCAGAGTAAAATATTTTATTCATCATAGAGAGACTCATATAATGGATTATGTTAATGACAAGAACAGGCCTGCATTATCCAGCTTTCCCATCCCATGTTTTGAAATATCCATGGAAACTCCTCAGTGTTTCGTATATTTTTGCTCTGAGGATCTGTAGGTGTGAATTGGATGCATGTTAAAATGTGTGTTCGGATGTGGATATGCTCCTTTGCACCATTATTTATTTATTTATTTAATGCATCTTTGTCTTGCATTTCAGCTGTAAAAGGCTCCCACAATGTCTTACATCAATCTGCTAATAAGATTGTCTTTGCCCTCAGGTTTACATACTAAAAGGCATGACACAAAAAGAGAAAAGACAGGGAGAGAGTAGGAAAGAAGCAAACTCGGGTGCTAGTTCTTAGATACAGTGTTCTCTTTAGCAGAGAGAGGAGAATGTAAGCTTGCTGCTGCAGCTGTTCCTCTGGCATATGAATGTGACCAGGTAGGTCTCCATCTTGCCACGATAGGAGGCAAAGGGACCCAACTTTCCAGTACTCCTTGAGGCTAATAGCCCTACTGGCTAATGAATGGGGCCAGAGCAAGCTGCCCTTTTATCTGTGCAATCCCAGGGCAGCTGTCTGCTAGAACACTCAGTAGGGTGCACATTCAGATGTGTGTCTCAGCTCTTCAACATTTGGCTACCTTGCACAAGTCTTTGTACGTTCAGTTGCCAGTAACGTTTTCCACAACAGAAAGTAAATTGGAACCAGAGCGGAGTTGGGCTCAGAATAAATGTCCCCATCACCAGAACTACAGTATTCGCCTTTAGAAACCAAACCTGTTAGATTATGACATAATGCTTAATTGAAGTCTACAAAACCCATGGCAAAAACTCATAGCAGATCTTGATAGGAGGCAAGATAATACCTATTTAAAGCACCATACAACTTGTATTATCTACCTAATTTTCCTCCATGTAGGAAACTACTTATGTTCTGCAACATGTACACAGAGTTACACATGTTTGTCTCACATTAAACTACTGCTGTCTTTCCTCCATGAAGTGATACCATTTAGTGAAGGTGGATCCTTAGAAATCCTGAGATTTCAGCACCATTTTTCTGGTTTCCAAACCTACTTTTTGCAGTCGTGACTTAAATTTCTTCGTATTTTTCATATTCTTCGTATTTTTTTCAGCATATACAAGAACCTCCAAATGATACCTGTAATGGTTGTTAGGGGTTACTTGTGCGTAACCTTACTTCAGTTCAGTTAGCTTGCTTGCCCCAACCATGCCCAGGGTCGGAGCTCGCCCTCCGTCACCTGTTAGTCACTTGCAGAATCCGAGAGTGGGCGTCTCTTGAACCTCTTCCAGCATAAAAGCTGTTTGACCCCGAGTCTCCTCCTATGTTCTCTGCGCGGAACGCGTCTGCGCAAGTAAGGGGAAGGCAGGGGCGTCCCAGCGCTCTCTCCACTATCGTCGGGGGAAGGGTCTTGGAGCCCTGTCACCAATTCCTCCATCTCCCTCTCTTCTCTATGGGTGTTACGTTGAAATCCTTCCCCCCTGCTCGTCCCCTCTCCGGCATCGCTGGGTGGCCCTGCCTCCGTCTCTCGTTCTGATGGCAGTTCCCTGACAATACCCAAACATCTTGGGGTACACTAATATATTTTGAGAGTGCAGTCATGTCTCTTGGGCTTTTTTAACCACCTCCCCCAAAATCTACACTCTTTCTTGCTGTATGCTGTTGCTATAATCTCATATGAGACAAGTTGGGAAATCTTTAATTATGTGGTTTTATTTTAAAAAGAATAAATGTAAGGCCTGTTTCCGTGCCTAGCTATATGCTAGTTAATTGGAGAAGCATACTGCAAGGGGCGGGAGTCTTCAGAGAGCATGCTAGAGTTGCATGAAAGTCAACATTAGTGAGTTTTCAGTAATATATATTCTTACAGGATTCTGTGATGCCTTCCCAGGAACCTCAGTTAGATGATAAGAATGATGAAGTTGACATTCCCACAGAAGAGAGTGATGGAAGTAAGTAATGTTTCTTTTCTCAATGTACATGTTTGGGAGTGGGGAATCAGCTAGTCTAGCCCTTATATGGTGCCATTAAATGTAAAAATCACTACAAATTTAATTGGTAGTTTGGATCTCCCAGTTGCAGCCTGCTGCAAAGTGAGAACAGCTATGTTTGGTCCAAGACTATGGAATGGCTTTACCATGAGAAGCCCATAATTTAATAGTAGAGCACACACAGTAATAGAACACACATAAGTTCCTGTGTTCAGTCCCCAGCAACTGCAAGTCCTCTGCTTGAACTGGAGATCGGCAGCCAGTCTGTGTAGTAGTATTGATTGCTTTTATTCTGCTTTGTCATTTTCTCTTGCAGTACCTTATATTCCTTCAGCCCGAAAGCATGACAATATTAAGGATGATTCTGAGGTAGGTTTTATTAAAAGGTTTAACTGTTGGGTTTTTCTTCAGTCTATTAAGCATGCACATTTCCCTATTTCTGTCATACTTTTTCAACAATTAAATAACCTTTAATTTTGGTCCTAGCAGGTTCATTAGGTAGACCTGTTGCATCTCCTGTATTAGCACCATCTCTAGCAGTCTTCCTTTCTAGGGTTACAATCTCCCATTCACCTCCAGATGACACCTAACTGCAACCCCCTCCCCTGCAGTGGTGAAATCAATACAATCTGCCTGGTCCCATTTACCTCCTGTAACTTATGGTTCCTGTTTTCTAATAGCTATCCATGGGAAAGAACTGTTCCTGGAAAAACGTTGGGTCTTCAGGTGTTAAAATACTGAGTGGGATGCAAATTGAGCGCCCTTGTATGGACTTGAATGCCCGTGCATGGTTCTCCTTTCATCCCTCCCAAGAATCACTATACAGATAGTTAATGTTCATGGAATCATAGGACTTCCCCTGCAAAGACAGGCTCTGGTGGATTGAACAGACGAGACCAATAATAGGTCCAATAGTCAAGAAGGTGATTTCTGCCTGTCCTGTAGAGGGAAGTGAGGAGCAGGTGGAGCTCATCAACCTGGGAAGGTAGCCCATTTAGGAGAAGCAAGACCCTGATTCTAAACCTCCACTGCCTTTGGAATATCTTTTTCTTTGGGAGAAAAAAGGGCTAAGGAGTAAACCCTACACAAATCCAGAGTAGAGTCCCTAAGACGGTCAGATGGCACCTTGCGCGCTTCCTTCCGGCAACTCCAGCAGCCAAGCAGATGCCAAATACATTTCTCTGCTTTCCTTTGGACCGCATAAGCAAGACCGAGAGTGGGGGTCTTTTTGTCTGGGCAGCTCTGGACTTCCAACACACTGCCCAGGCTTGCGCCCCAGTAGGGTCACTTCTGTTTGACTTCACCCCTGGAGGCACGCTCCGTTGTCTCTTGAGACAGACAGATGCCAACAAAAATAGAATCATAGGACTGTAGAGTAGGAAGGGGATGCAAGGGTCATCTAGTCCAACCCCTTGCAATGCAGGAATCACACCTAAGGAGTCCCTGACAGATGGCCATTTAACCTCTGTTTAAAAACCTCTGGCAAAGGATAGTCCACCACCTGAAGTAGTCCGTTCTACTGTCAAACAGCTCTTAACATCAGAAAGTTCTTCCTAATGTTTAGTTGGAATCTTATTTCTTCTAATTTGAATCTTGGTTCTGGAGCAGCAGAAAACAAGCTTGCTCCATTTCCATGTGACAACCCTTCAGATGTTTTGCAGTTACAGAAATTCTATAACTTGATGTGTTATGAGATGAGAATTGTCAAAAAATAAATGCTTAAACATCTAAAAAACTTACCCTCCCCTTTTTATAGAGGTTATCTCAACAGTCTAGGACCATTCTCCCCCAACCTCCAACTAGCTGCTTGATAAATCCAGAAACACTTTAAATAATCTTAAAGTGCTTTCAGAACAATCACTTTTAAAGAACAAAGATGCCAGGCAATTCTTTAATAAACAGAACATCATTTGAAATGCTTCATCTTCTTTCTTCACTAGATTGGCTGCCAGTGCTAGTAATGTACACATGAATGGCTTCTGCAGTTGACTAGACTGTCCTACTTTCTGCCCATATATTCTCTGCCTAAAGCAATCGTTTCTAAAACCCCAAGCTGAAATACAAGTTAAACAGAATAATTGATTGATTTTCTTAACAATTGTCTAAGAAAAATGAGTAATTGTTGTGTTAGATATACACATAACTGGATATGCGGTTCCCCTACCTTAATATTCTTACATTTTGATCATCCCCACTGCCCTAACAAGTCATTCTAAAAAGCACATCCTGGAGATGTGTTGTGTCGCTAGTCTTATTCAGAGGAATCGTTAAGCTCTGTTCAATCTCCTGTTAATAGCAGTCAATCCTAGATCAAGACTCCTTATATAAATGCTTTCCCTAGTTCAGATCCTTGATCTGGCTAAAAGCAGAGTACCAAAAGGTCAAACCAAAATAGACTATTTTAAAGATCTGCATTGCATTTGGTTTGGGAAATAACCCCACATTGCTTCCAATAATAATTACTCTAAAATAATCGGAAGAGGCACCTTTCATAAGTCTTTTGCTAGGGAGGGAAAATCTTTTTTTGAGGACAAATGTTTTCTTTCGGACTGAGGTCAGATTAGGGCATATTCTCAGTTGTTTATTTGATCTGGTCAGTTTCAGAGCAGTTGTATTATTATTATTGTATTATTATGCACAAAGCAATGAACAAAGCTAAGAATGACATCAAAAGCACCATAAAAATCTCATTAAGACTATAAAGTCTTTCTCCATCTTATTGAATTTTTAGGTTCAGCATGAAGATGCGTCTTTTTAATCAGGCCTTTGGGAAAGTATAATGTTGTATTTGTGATTAGAATTTTTGCTGCGGTTTTGTGCTTAAATTGTTAGACTAATTATTTTAGTATCTTAATGGTTCCTTAGGTTTTTATGGGATGTGGGTGGTGCTGTGGTCTAAACCACCAAGCCTCTTGGGCTTGCCGATTGGAAGGTTGGTGGTTCAAATCTGCGTGACGGGGTGAGCTCCCGTTGCTCTGTCCCAGCTTCTGCCAACCTAAAAGTTCGAAAGCATACCAGTGCAAGTAGATAAATAGGTACCGCTGTGATGGAAAGGTAAATGGTGTTTCTGTATGCTCTGACTTCTGTCACAATGTTCAGTTGCGGCAGAAGCGGTTTAGTAATGCTGGCCACATGACCCAGAAAGCTGTCTGTGGACAAACGCTGGCTCCCTCAGCCTGAAGTGAGATGAGCGCCATACCCCATTTGACTGGGGTCAAAGGTCCAGTCACCTGTGCACTGGACTTAACCATCCAGGGGTCTTTTACCTTTAGCCTTTTACCTAGGTTTTTATATTTTCTTAGTTTTATTTATTTAATTGCACATATTTTAAACCACTTTGGTGAAGGGCAGTTTGAAATCAAATCAAATTAACAGCAACATTTATGCCAAAACAGAGCACTAAACAGCTTGTTTTAAACAGGAGTTTTTCAAAAAGCCTTAAAAGCTAAAACAGGCATAGGCAAACTCGGCCCTCCAGATGTTTTGGGACTACAACTCCCATCATCCCTAGCTAACAGGACGAGTGGTCAGGAATGGTGGGAATTGTAGACTCAAAACATCTGGAGGGCAGAGTTTGAATATGCCTGAGCTAGAAGGAAGTCTGATAGATCTTCTCAGGGAGGGCATTCCAGAGTTTGGGCACCACCGCTGAAAAGGCACCATCCCTTCTAAGAATGAGTCCTTTGGTGATGGATCTTTGAGGGTTATGTTTAGAGTTTGGGAATGTTCATATCAGAGAAGTGGTCTTAGAAGTAAACCCTTCCTGGGCTGTTTAATGCACTGGTACATTACTGAAGTTATATGATCTAATTGGTGAGCAGTTCTTCCAGGGAGCCTAGTCTTCTGTCTCCACCACATGCTTTTTGTATCATACAGCCATCAGAGGAAAAAGCAACTGCACCTAGGAATCCTTCGATTGTTCATTGATACAGCTCCATCTAAGAGCTCCTGCCATGTATATGAAACTAAATTATCCCTTATTTGTATGAAACTAATTATCTTTTGTAAGCTACCTTGGGAGGGCATTGCCCTGAAGAGCAACATACAAGCTCTAAGAATATACAATCAAAACCGAACAGGACTGCTGAGTTTCAACCTTTCTCCCAATAGTTCAACCCTACTTTTACCAACCAATGCCTCTAGAAGCTGAAAGGTCATTCCACCAGGGGAATGGCCATTTCTAGCCTTCATTGTAGGTTTGTCAGTAGAGGAGCTGCGCAAAGCTTCCATGTAGTCCACACCATCTATGTTTCTGAAACACTGTTGTCTAGAACCTCCCAAGGGTGCAACATTTTCCTCCCAGGTATGTCAGCTCACTAATCTATCATATATAGGAGACTGCAAAAAGGTCACAAAGAAGACTGGTAGGTTACTTATCTGTCAGTGATGTTCTTTGAGTGGTCACCTCTGCAATCACACAACATTGCCCTCCTTTCCATTGGGCAATGTTGTCCTGTGCACCGGGAAAGTTGCAGCCATTGAGAAGGAATGTGCTCACCCCCTGCCTTCACTGGGATTTCCCTTTTGGGGAATGGAGGAGGCAATGCCTGCTTCCTGACTAAAGCACTAAAATGTTCTTTTGAAGCACAGGTCTTGTGCACATAGCAGTACAAGGTGCTACTCACTTTAAATACAAGCAACAGTGCTGCTGATGAGACCTCTGTGGGCAAGCTGATACTGGAGAAGAATGATTCACACTCACCTAAGACAAGTGTTGAAAATGAAAGGATATTTTTATTTATTTAAGTATGATTGAGCAGGAGCAGTATTTAGCAATTTTTATGGTATGTTAAGCTGTCAATGTTTGTTTGTTCAAAAGGCTATTTGGTGTCTTACCTGCTTGCCTCTCCTTATAGGAGCTCAAGCCAGTTATTGATGGAATGGATGGAATTAAAATCTCTCAGGGGCTTGGTCTACAGGACTTTGATCTAATCAGAGTTATTGGACGAGGAAGCTATGCCAAAGTTCTATTAGTGCGGTTAAAAAAAAATGATCAAATTTATGCGATGAAAGTAGTGAAGAAAGAATTAGTCCACGATGATGAGGTAAGAGCTTAATTCAGCGCATTACATGAAATCACAGAAGCATAGCAAAGAGAATTAATTATAAGGGGAAAATGTATGGTTGATTTGATCATAAATTTCAGCCCTCCTCAATCGATGAACACGTAACAATTGTTGCCATTTTGGTTAGACACAGTAGGCAAGATGACTTTGGGGCAAAATCTATGGGAGATCTATTATGATATCACCCTTAAAAAACCCAAAACCCTTCATCCACATAATTTGCATGTGGCAATTTTTTTCTTAAATGTATTTACTACTTTTCATCGAAGGATCACAGGGCAGTTTACAATATACAATTGATGTTGGCAGAGAGGGTATTGCATCACATGTCATTTGGCCCTTTGTTGTCTCTGAAGGTGAGCAGACCTATGCTCAGCCAATTACAAAAGGCTACTGGTAATCCCTTGTATACTCCTGAGCTTCTAGGGAATATGCTGGCAAAGCAGTACCAAGCAGGATTGAACTCTCCACTCACCAGCTCATGAGCAGAAGATTCAATCCTCTTCTCTGCAGGGGTCTGCTTCTCCAGCATGAAACAGGACTCAGGCTATTGAACCTTGTCCACCCGCTGATGTTTCCCAGTGATGTCATCTGATTGATAGGTGGACTTGGTTTGGGGAAAATGGCCCTGCTGGCCAAGTTATACCCCCTGGCAGGCTGAGACCGGCCCACAGGCCAGAGGTTCCCCACCTGTGATTTAAATGAACAGTTTTCCCCACTGATGAGAAATGGAGATAACCCCAGCTGCACAGAAACAGTTCCTAGATTTTTAGGTGCGTAAATACATATGTACATACATGCATAATTTTATTTGTATGTCATCTTGTTTCCCAAGAAAGACAGATGTCAGCAAAAAAGCAAAACCTTTTCATAGCCAAAACCATGCTCGAGGCAACCTACAACATGCAAAATACCATATAATTACAAACAAAGCAAATGTAGTCATAAACAATAAATAAACATCAAAAAGTACACAATGAATTGAACAGTTTCCACATAAATAATATAAAAAATAAAGCTACAAAACATTCATATCAATAACTGCTACCAAAAAAATATCAATAATAGCAACCCCCCCAAAAAACCCGAGTCCAAGAGTCTGTTCAACAGCCTCAGCTTCTGCAGCTGGAGTCAATCAAGGCCAGGTAGAAAAGGGCCTGCAAGGCAGGAAGCAGGTCTTTCAGGACTCACAACCAAGAAGTGTATTTTTAAAAAACACAGATAACTTGAATCAGAATTTGGTCAAAGTTATATGAAAGGGAGCATCCCCAAGTTCATTTTAACCAGAGTTAACAATTTTATAGAATGATTCATTCAAGAGTAAGGTGTGTGAGGATGGAAAAGAATGTGTTTTCTCTTTCTCACACACTCACCCAAACCTTAATTTTCTGATTTTTAGTGCTTCTGGAACTTTAATATTTTGCACATACAGGCAGGAAAATGTTGAATGGGTCAGGACATCAGTTTAAAGCAAATGCTTTAGCAGTGATATAAATATGTGCAAGAAGAATATAAATGTGTTTGACTGAACTTCTTGGTGTTGTCCACAGCCTGTTGTACAGCTGCCATTGTAATGATCAAATTACTCTGTTTCAGGATATTGATTGGGTGCAGACAGAAAAACATGTGTTTGAACAGGCATCCAGTAATCCGTTTTTAGTTGGCTTGCATTCCTGCTTTCAAACGACAAGTCGGTAAGTGAGCAAATCCTTATCTTTTTACAAAATTTAAGATAACTACTTTCAAGAACCTTGATGGACACGGCAATCTCTGCATATCTGTGCTAGAGCTTTGCTACCAGAGTGAACTGAAGTGAGACTTATATGCTGTACAGTGGAACCTCGAGTTGTGGATGTAATCCGTCCTGGAGGCACGTCCGCAACTTGAAGCATTTGCATCCAGAAGCGCTGCGTCTGCGCATGCGCGAATGGTGAAACCCGGAAGTAACCGTTCCGGTACTTTCGGGTTGCCGCGGGACGCAACTTGAAAAGATGTACCCTGAAGCAGATGCAACATGAGGTATGACTGTAGTCTTCTTGACTCCAGGAGAGTGAATGGCTTGCTGCCATTGATTAATTCTTTCTGGCCCTTGTTACCATTCTTGCTCAAATTTTACAAATCCCAGCGAAAGTTTACAAATCCCAGCGAAAAATCAACAAGAGAAATAAAATGCAAATTCCTCACTCAAAAATGAACAATGCTACTTCGGTTTAATGATGCTTCTACATTTGGAGGGAAATGGTGTGTGTGAGTAGTAGTGGAGGCTGGAAAGTGTGTTTGTGTATGACTGAGAGAACGCACAATAATATATCTGTCAGAAGATAGTGCAGGATACTGTCATCTACCTATCCTCATTGTGATCTGTCCAAAAAGAGAGAGCGAGAGCGCAAGGGTTGTCATCAGAGTGAATCCAAAAGAAGGTAGAGCAGGCAGGCATCAGTCACAGAAGAATTTACTGGGCAGGGAGCAGTAGATGAGGGGATGCAGAGACAGGCACTAAAAGTTCAAAGAGTCAGTCAGGCTCAGTGCATGCCAGCAAAACTGCTCTCCTGAAATCACACTGAGTTCTAGGCTTCAAGATCATTTGTAGTCTTAGGGCAGATCCACACCATACATTTAAAAGCATATCCAATGCACATTTAAAGAACATGACTCTCTGCCAAGTATCCTGGGAACTCTTCTTTCCCCTTCACAGAGCTACAAGTCCCAACATCCTTAACAAAACTGCAGTTCCTAGTATTATACGGGGGAGAATTCATTTGCTTTAAATGTGTGTTGGGTGTGCTTTAGACATATGGTGTAGATATGCCCTTAGAAAAGTAAGAACTAACAGAAGATCAGATGGAAATGGTGTGGTAAAAACTAGCTGCATGATTCCTCTGTTGACCCCAAATGAAGATTTTAATATGCAGTGTGCATATTTAACATGTTTTTGAACAGGATATAAATTTGGACGATTAAAAGGCCCTTCTTAATTAATCCTCTTCTAGAATGCACCTTGGCATTTGTGTGAGTTTTTATTTATTAATAGTGCCTTCTGTCTTTCCATTGGATGGCATCTTTATGCATAGCACAGCTTGAAAAACAGTTTTGGGTTCTTTTGGGAACACACTTAATAAACTCTTAGCTGCCGTCAAAGTACTAATGGATTTTTTCTTGTCTGCATGAGCTGAAATACTACTTCAGGTTTTTTACTACTTCAGCTTTTAATAGTCGCACAAAACGTATTGTCAGGTTCAGGGGTTGAGACTCATCCCAGGAGACTTTGCAGTGGTGTCCAAACTTTTTTCAAAGAGGACCAGATTTGATGAAGTGAAGGGCTGAGAGGGCTGACCAAAGTTGTTGACCTTTTCTTAGGATTGAAGTTGTTCAGTTTTTTTTAGGATTGAAGTTGTCAAGGTTTTTGGGGGGTTTTACCCCAGGAAATAAACTGCCACAGGGGCTGGATTAAACCAACCAATGGGCTGGATTAGGCCCCTGAAACGAACTTTGGACATGCCTGCTTTAGGGAATCTGAGATATTCTTAGACATTCTGGGGGGATTTTCTAGTTCGTATGCCTGGCACTTCTATTGATGCCCTGGTCTCATTGTACAATAGTTTCCTTGTGATCATAGGGTATTGATGGTGTTCTTTGTGATGCCTGTTTACAAATAAACAACGTGAGCAGAGGAGAGCAGGCAGGCAACCAAACGGGCTAGTCTTCAAAGATCAGCCACCCAAGAACTCACCTGCTTGAAGCTGGCTGTTAAAAGGCAGCCTTGAAGAACTGCAAGGATGTGCTTCTTGCCAGCTAGCTGCAAAACGTAGCCTCATTTCTTTGGCCATAATTAAACCGCAAAGCTGTTTCAGTTCCTGTCCCTCCCTGTCCAGGTTTGATACAGATCCCAGCTATCGTAGACCCCTAATCAATCACCTTCAGTGATCAAATGATACTAAAGCTGAAAGGTAAAGGGCCATTTTGCTTAACCGCATAGCATACTTACAGCAGTATTTTAAAAGCTTTCATCGGTTGCCATGGTTGTAGAAGTACTTGATAGGGTATTGTCTTGAGAATATGTGGGAGTTCTGTGTGGCTGTCTAGACAGAGATTGTGTTCAAATTGGATGTACAGGGCATAACAAAAATATAATTCACAGCTGGAGGTGTTCACAGCATTACAGATGCATCTCACTATTTTTTGGCCTACACAAATCTGGTGTGGAGTCGCTAAGACAGTTGGATGGTGCCTTATATGTCTCCTTCCGACAACTCCTGCAGCCAAGCTGGTTCCAAACGTATTCCTCTGCTTTCCTTTGCACCACATCAGCAAGGCTGAGAGGGGGATCTGGTTGTCTGAGCACTGAATTCTGACTTTCAGTGCTCCAAAAATTTATTGAGCAGGATGAAATACTTGCAGTGTCCTGTGGCTTAAATTCCATTAACACCTCCCCCCTCAAAAAAACCCTCAATTGAGGACACCATACCCAACTTAAAATAAAAGAAAGTTGACCACCTGCCTCTCCAGATGTGAAAGTCTGAATGTCACAGTTCTGAAGTCAGTGTGTTTATGTATCCATGAAAATGAAGCATTTTGGAGTGGATGGGTTTGGGATTTATCCCATTTCTACTTGTACACTGATTACAAAAGACAGCAAGGAGATTTTACACGAGAACAAGTACAGCCCACCCTTCTGAGAGGAGAGGCCTTCATTCATTCATTCGTTCGTTCGTTTGTTTATTTACTTCTGTAAACGTATATCCTGCCCTTCTTCCTAAAGGGATCTCAAGGTGGCTAACAGATACATATTTCTGACAATGCAGAAATACCAATAAAAGCTTACAAAACAACCAAAGTAAAATAGCAAAATCAGTGGAAAGATTCTTAGACTCCAAAGTCTTGGCACAATAATGAAAGCCCAGGAGGATATGCTCTCTCATCAAGATCAAACCATCCTACCTGCCTTTTATCAGTTTTTCTATCTTCCATACTTTCTGGACTTAAAAATGGTATCCTGTCCCCAGGTCTGGATTTATTGATCTTAAATAAGTGTAAGGGACAGGTATTCCATATGCCATCAACATTACAAGCTGAAGTCTTGATGTGGCCCAAAATAAAATGAATGTATTCCTATATATGTTGCTTTTTATGCCATAATATGTCTTAAACAGGAGACAATGTTTTTCAATAGTAAGACACTAAATAGACTAACAGCATACTGTTGGAGTGTGTTCCACAAAAGTCAAATAAGAGGGTTGGTGAACCGATAATTCTCTTCTGTAATTAGAATGTTACATGACTGCTTAATGCTGATTGGCTTGTGTGGGCAATTTCCTCAAGCCAGATAATCAGAACTTGCATGTTATACTTTCAGGTTGTTTCTTGTTATAGAGTACGTGAATGGGGGCGACCTCATGTTTCATATGCAACGGCAAAGAAAACTCCCTGAAGAACATGCAAGGTATTTTAAGCGGCAGCTAAAAATGCATTGTTCTCTTTTTGCAGATGCCAACAACTTGTTTAAATCAGCTTAGTTCCACTGAAGTTGTAAGTGTATTGTTAAAGCTTTTGGCAATGTATGGGTTGCCTTAAAGAGTTTTACTTAGCAGGCAAAATGTTGATCGCCCAACTCTAGAGTCTGGGTGCAATCCCTTGGCTCCTACTACCTGAACTTCTGTGAGAACTTCTGTGAGATTTCTTATGCTCTCTTGTTGCCTGTTTGTTATATTGCCCTTTATTCTTTCTAAATGTGGCAAGATTGGTGCCACAAGCACATATGGAACCAATTTTGCTGTGGAGGCCGGTCCATTAGGACAAATGAGGCACTGCCCCACCAAGCTCATTCTGCCCTCAGTCAGCCCTAGCCTGCTCACCTTTTGCCCTGGAAGAGCTCAGCAGGCTGAAGGAGGATGGGGACAAAACTAGAATTAGTTTGGGCAGGGCACACCTTTATCAGCACAACCAGACGCCTTCATCTGCCCCAGCTGCAACAAAACATGTCTCTCCTGTATTGGTCTCTATAGCCACAGCAGGCACTGTAACTCCAGTGGTTTGACTTCACCCCCGAAGGGGCACTCTTCCGTTGTCTCCTGAGACGGATGGATGCCAACATGTCACTGGCTCTGGCTTCACCTACTGCTTGGGCTCACCTCCTACCACCCAACAATTCTCAATGGGTGACAGCCACCACTGATATAAGAGTTATCAAAAGAGCGTGGCATCCTGTTTGGGGTTTGATTTAAAGTGAGATACTGGTTTAAACACTTAGCATGTGAGCTTCTGAATCAAAACAAGATTAGTGTAGATGCTCCTCACATTCGGACTGGGGAGTGTATTTTTTTTTTTAATGCATTTTATTAACACTGCTCTTAAAAGTCACTGTTTCATTTAAGGTTCTATGCTGCTGAAATCTGTATTGCTCTCAACTTCCTACATGAGAGAGGCATAATCTACAGAGATTTAAAATTAGACAATGTTCTCCTGGATGCAGAGGGTCATATCAAGTTAACAGACTACGGTATGTGCAAGGTAAGTTTACTCTTCAAGCCTTTGGGCTTTTTTCATCATAGTGTGTTTTTTTTTTAAGCAGAATTGATTATACTGGGAGGAATTTGAGAAATGTTCTCGCACTCCCCCCCCCCCATTGAAGTAACTATCAGGCACATTACTGGTCTTTGCAAAAGACTTTCCCTGTGTCTTTGTACTTCCTTCTAGCCGCAGTGCAGTTCCACTTCTGGGAAGGGTGCATACATAGGCCAGTCCCAGCCTTTCCCACAGCCCCTTAGAAGCATGAGGTACGCCTTACTATTTCCTGCTGTACCTCTATCAAGCAACACACCCTCCCTCAATTTACTTTATTTAGGCTGCCTCCATAGCGCATCAGGAAGCCACTGTGTAGATGTTCTCCCATCCCTTAGCATGAGAATGGAAGGCAAAAGAAAAATTAGCCGAAAATACTGAAGGTAAACAAGAACTGTGCATGGTGTAGATAAAATGGAGAAGTTTCTCAGACACATAATACTAGAACTCAGGATCATCTATTGACACTGATTAGCAGAAGATTGTGGATAGTTAGAAAATAGTAGTACATTACGTAGTACATAATGCACTAGGGGAAAATTAAAACTTCTAGTTTAGAAGACTTTAAAAGGGATTAGAGGAGATGTCTATCAATGGCTACTAGTTGTGATGGCTGTGTGGAACTGCCATTCCCCTGCATGGAATTCTGTGCACTCACCTATTGCTACCAGGCTAGTGATTAAATAACAATGCTATAAAAATAAATTCTTCAGAGTAACAGCTTCAGTTGCATTAAGTGGTGTGTGTGAAATGCTTTTACTTACTTTGCCAAACCTTTATTAGGCATTACAAGTATAGGCCATCATAAACAATAATAAAATATCCATATACAGTGGTACCTTACAGATGCTTCAAGTTACAGACGCTTCAGGTTACAGACTCCACTAACCAGAAATAGTACCTTGAGTTAAGAACTTTGCTTCAGGATGAGAACAGAAATTGCGCAGCGGTGGCGCAGCGGCAGAACGAATTAAGTTCTTAACCCGAAGTACCACTGTATAAAGTTTTAAAATACATACAAATAAACAGCCATGTAAAATATATAATGTGTGAAATGCTGAATTTTTCAGGTTTTGTGGAGGAGTCCTGGGAGTGTGGCATCTCCTGCTCCTGACTAAATGGAAATTTCGGAAGGTCATGTTTCTTTCATACATAAACTGTTGTGTTTTATTTCTGCAGGAAGGATTGGGCCCTGGTGACACTACAAGCACTTTCTGTGGAACACCAAATTACATTGCACCAGAGATTCTACGAGGAGAAGAGTACGGTGAGTTGTTATGTAGTGTGTATAATGATTTAATTGCTGCAAGTCATTAAAGTTCTAATTTCAAGAAGGTATTGATGTGCTGCTTATTTATTTATGTGTATGTCTTTCCCCTAATAACTAGATGCCAGGGTAATAGCAGGGTTTGTATGTTACTTACTTTTTTGTGTGAAGGAAATTGTTGAGTTCTTTTTTAAATGTGCATTGTTCAGAAGAATTGTAAGACTGGCTCAGTACTCTGTGCCTGGAGACCAGGTAGCCAAACTCAAATGAAGTTTAAAAAAGAAGAAGTTTGCCGTCATCCTCTGTGGTTCAAGATGTAATGGCATGTAAGCTAACAAAGAGCAAAATTTACAACAGCACAGAACAGCTAAAGATTGAGTGATGTTTTCCCTCCTGCCGCATTGCTGTTCTGTGCCGCTGTAAATTTTGCTCTTCCTTAGTTTTGTGATTTTATTTTATGATTTTAATACAATATATTAATGTAGCATTGTATCCAATTTTAATCTTACTCAGAGTAAACCCATAGAAGGTAATGTACATGACTAACTTAAATCCACTAATTTCAGTGCTCTGAGTAGGACTAACTTTGGATACAACACACAATATATATTTAGTGAAGAATGTAAGTATAAATAACAAAGACAATATTAACTTTTTTGCTGTTTGTGTTTGGCTTTATTTTCACAGAGGGCACAAAGTGCTCAGTGATTTGTAAAACACACAACAGAAATGAGTACAAACAAGGATATGAAATGATGCTTGAATGTATGTGCTGCTTGAACTTATGAATCTCAAATATTTTTACAGGGTTCAGTGTGGATTGGTGGGCACTTGGTGTCCTAATGTTTGAAATGATGGCAGGAAGATCTCCCTTTGATATTATTACAGACAATCCAGATATGAACACTGAAGATTACCTCTTCCAAGGTATTGCTGTTTAATTTTGTATGTATGTATTTCTTGGATTTATATCACATGCTGAAAGTCAGTGGCTCTCCAGGATCTTGTACGTCACCAACTACCTGAACCATGGTTGCTTCTTGGGCAGGCTTCCTCAACCTTGGTCCTTCAGATGTTTTTGGCCTACAACTCCCATGATCCCTAGCTAGCAGGACCAGTGGTCAGGGATGAACATCTGGAGGGCCGAGGTTGAGGAAGCCTGTTCTTGGGCATTCTGAGACAATATAATGAAATAGCACTTTCAGTTTTATAAGTGGCCTGTATGAGCTAGTGGGATTTGCCAGTCAGGACAATTTAATAATTCTGTGTACTTACTAATTAGAGTACTAATTACTAATACTTACTAATTATCTACTGTTGTCCCATTACTATAGAACATCTGTTTAGAACTTGATCTTCTCTTAAAGTGCTTCCCAAATCCACTCACCAGTAGAGGACACCCCTTCCCCAAGTTTTCTTGTAATTGCAAAGGTTGTTAAAGGAGGAGAACTGTCTGTCTGGATTTGCAGAAGGCATAAATGGTGCCACATCTGCAAAGTCTTTGCTGGAACTTAAACAATCCAGGCTTCTGTCGTACAGAGAACTTGGGAAATGGTAACGACTACTTGCAAATCCCCATCCACACCTCCACAAACTGAAGAGGCAAAAGACTTGGGCCATTTCTTGTCTTCTAGAAAGCCCCACAAGAGGTGAAACAATATTCTGTCCCATCCCATAATTCTCTGGTACATGTCAAGGAGAGGGAGAATAGCTTATTTTAATCCACTTTCTCCATACCATGCATGAACTTATACACCTTGATCATGCCCACCCTTAACTTTTTTTAGAAAACCAGAAAGCCCCAAATGTTGCAACATATCTTCATAGGGAAGTTGTTTCAGCCAGTGTGGTGTAGTGGTTAAGAGCGGTAGTCTCGTAATCTGGAGAACCAGGTTTGAGTCTCCGCTCCTCCACATGCAGCTGCTGGGTGACCTTGGGCCAGTCACACTTCTTTGAAGTCTCTCAGCCCCACTCACCTCACAGAGTGTTTGTTGTGGGGGAGGAAGGGAAAGGAGAATGTTAGCCGCTTTGAGACTCCTTAAAGGGAGTGAAAGGTGGGATATCAAATCCAAACTTTTCTTCTTCTTAATTGTTTTAGTTGTCCTTTCCTGAACCTTTTCAGTCTTTACAATATTATTTCTGAGGTGTACCAACCAGAACTGTACACAGGTGTGGTTGTACCATGTTTTGTATATAATAGCATTATGAAACTGGCAGTTTTATTTTCAATCCCTAATGATCCTTGACATGGAATTCACCTTTTTCACAGCTGCTGCACACTGGGTCAATATTTGTGTTAACGAATATACTTTGTCTCTAAATTTCACAAAACAGAATCACAAACTTTCAAAACTATGCCCACTTACTGTAATCTTCTCTTTGCTTCACTCCAATTTCTGCTTTCCTGTTAGAGGCAAGCTTTCCTCTCAGTGCTGAATAATCTGCTCATACCTGGACTGTTTAGCAAGAATTATGGTACTGTATCAGAGAATAACATCTCTCTTTTTAAAATTAATCTCCTTTTAACAGTTATCCTTGAAAAACCAATCCGAATTCCAAGATTCCTTTCTGTGAAGGCATCCCACGTCCTGAAAGGATTTTTAAATAAGGTAAATTCTGCACACCTGATCTTTTGTTCTGTTCTTGTTTGTTCAAAACCACTTATTTGACTGATTTCTCTCTGCTTCCTCTATTAGCCCCGGAACAGCCATTCTTCTCTGGTTGGCATGGAATATATCCACGTGATGGATTGTGTTCAATAGTTTGCTTAAGGCAAGGCATGTGACTAACTGAACTGTTGGAGGTCTCTCTTTTCCTTAGTCTTCTCCTTCAGTTCAGCTCTTGCCTGAAGCAGATGTTGTCATCCTCCCCCTCCTATTCAGCTTTGTGCTCAGGTTCCTGTGAACTTCATCTTCCATCTTTTCCTGTATTTCACTGCTTCCTTTTCTTCAGCCCCTTTTCCCTGTTTGTTCAGCTCCATAAAAAAAGAAGCAGCATTCCTTGTACTGGCCTTTTCTTCTTCTTTCTCACTGGGAGTTTCTGAGCCACTTTTCAAAGGCAGCCCCATGTAGTATGTGTTACAGTAATACAAAAGGCATGTGACTGTGGCCAAATAAGACACCTCAAGGAATGGGCGCAGCTGGTGCACTAGCTTTAGCTGTGCAAATGCACTCCTGGCCACCGCAGAGACCTGGTGACACCAAACCCCAACACTCTGGGCAAGTGTCTTCATGTAAATATTAAATAGCATGGGGAACAGAACAGAACCCTGAGGGACCTTGGAGGCCAATGGCCAAGGCATCAAACACAATTCTCCCAGCACCACCTTCTGAGTACAACTATCCATGAATGAACGGAGCCACAGAGCTTTATCAAAGTTGTCTTAATCTCACAGATTTATTACTGATGCCTCTCTTGACATGGTGCTGCTCGTTGGCCATTCTTTTTCTGCCAGTGCGAAGACTAGAAGAACAAGCAATAAGCTGGCCTTTGTTTCCACTTCAAGGCAAACTTTTTTTGGCATAGGAAGAACTAATAGACCTTTTGTCAGTTTTAAAAGCCTTTTTCCTCCTTTCATCCTCAAATACTTTCCTATCGCTCCAGGGATTACAGATCCAAGAAACTGGTCTGGACCAGAATCCAGTTCTCAAGGCACAAGCCATTTTCTTGCTTCAAGACCAGCATTATCAGCCAATCCAAGTCTTGCAAACGACGTCTGATCCCCAGATTTTTATTCAGATGGCTGTCTCTACTCTTCTTACATTGCCCTTTTAACTCTTTTGTTTGGTCTGTTTTTTACACTTGTAAAGAATTGGAGCTTCCCTCCCACTGGAAAAGAGGTGGCCAGTCATGTTCTCCATTGTTTTCCTTCTGGAGTAATTTTGGGGTTTTCTTGTTCAGCCTGCGCTCTCTCTCAGGGTCTGGCCTTTTGTAGCTTGGCTATGGACAGAACTGGAAGTGGATCTATCATCTATCTATCTATCTATCGATCGATCTATCTCCATCCAACAGTTCAGCTAGCCACATGCCCTTGCATTAAGCAAATCATAGAACGCAACCCATCACGTAGCTGTATCCCTACACCAACCTAGAAGGTTCATTCATGGTAAGTGACCAGTGTGTCTTTCCCTCTCATAATTATAATTGTTTCGAGCATTTTAAATGTTGTTTTTTAACAGGAAGCTGTTTTTAGTATCACAGTTGTGGACATCATGTGAATGGATATGATTTTCTCCAAATTTCACAAAATAGAATCCTAAATAAAATGAGAGTAGTAAAATATAATGTCTAAAATTACTGAGCAGGTCTTATAAGCCCTTATCAGTAAGCATGCAATTCAATAGGCAGTTAGATATGGTGTGTGACCCTAAGCCCGCTGATCCACAAGCAGTTCTCAATAAATTCAGTGGGACTTTCTAAGCATGATTAGGGTTGTACCCATAGCCAATTTAATGAAAAAGATACATTTACTTAGGTAATTCTAGCAGTTTTCTTTGAAAAGAGTAGGTGATAAAATAAGACCAAAGTTTTCTTAATCTTAAATGGTGCCAAAAGAGCTTCTCTCCCAATACAAATAGCAGCTTTGGAGGGGTGAATTTCATAAGAACTGCAGCCTGTCTGTGTTGGGGGGAATAAACTCCTCTCACTGTGGCCCTAATGCTGAGTGGGCCCTCTAGTGCAGATGTGGGGAACCTGTGGCCCTCCAGATGTTAATGAACTACAACTCCCATCAGCCCCTGCAGGCATGACCAATGGCCAGAGATAATGGGAGTTGTAGTTCAGCAACTTATGGAGGGCCAAATGTTTTCTACACCTGCCTCTAGTGGTTGCTAGTTGTGATTTTTTTTTTAATGCTAATTATATTTCACAGCAGTTGTAGTTTGGCCTTACATATTTGTGCTTCTTGTACTTGTAGCTGTTGTTTATATCACGGACAAAATTAATTTTGTTCTTGCCTCTAGGATCCCAAAGAGAGGCTTGGCTGCCAACCACAAACTGGATTTTCTGATATCAAATCTCACACATTCTTTCGCAGCATAGACTGGGATCTGGTAAAGTTCAATTTCATATGTAACCCATTGTGGTGGTTCTTAGTTTAAAGTATTGATGCAAGCCAATATCACACTTAGCAAGTACTCTGTCAAAAATCTACAAGAAAATACAAACAAAAATCTACAAGACTCAAGGCAGGGTGCAGACGAAAATGTTTTGCAAACTTTAGAAGTAGCTGTTTATAATGTTCTGACAGCTACCCCATTTTACTGTTAAACTGCTTAGGAAACCTAAATAAAAGGTCTGGAATAGTTAAACTTGATATAAACAGATGGACTCTAGGCTCTAGGATACCAAACGTTATGCTAGGTGTTGGAATATCTTAGCAAAAATTATTTCCAGGTGGGTAGCACAAATTTATTACGGTATAAGTTTTCATTGGCTTGAGTCAACTTCATCAGGTACACTGCAAATACAGCAGAAGCAGAATTTGGGTGAGAGATGGTTTGTAATGGGAACCAGTTTAGAGCAGAGAAACACACAGACTTCACCACATCCAGCAGATGTCTTTCCCAGGACATAGCTTTTATATAGGCCTGCAGCAAACCTGGCCTGTTTTCCTAGCTTCCCCACAAGGAAGAGGACCAGAGATGTGCATTATGAAAAACAACAAACCCAAAGGGTTCTTAAGTTTCTGTCTCTTTATCCCCATTTCAGCTGGAAAAGAAGCAGGCAACCCCTCCATTTCAGCCTCAGATCACAGACGATTATGGTCTGGATAACTTTGATACCCAGTTCACCAGCGAACCTGTGCAGCTAACTCCAGATGATGAGTATGTTCTAATGTTGTTAAGCATGCTTTATAAGAAATGTATATTATGCAGGTCTTTAGACGTTATCAGATCTGATTTTGTGTGGACTGAATAGCTACTAAACCTGGTTATGCTCCTCATCAAAATAAAAGAGTGATAGAGAGCTTTTGTTGCATTTGCAGGCAATCAAAAACTAAGAAACCAAGGTGATAGTTTAGGAGAGACAACAGGGCATGGGACCAAGGGAAAGAGACTTCTGTTTTGGCAGCCATATACACTTCCATCAAAAAAATTTTAAGCAAGTGTTCACTATGTAGAAAGGTAGCATATAATTTCCACATCTTGCATCACTTCATGTCCCCTGCTTTTCTAACATTGGGAATGAAAAGTGTATGTTTCTATGTCTTTAGGCTGCCCTTATATAGTTATTCTTTGCTAGGGATCAGGATCCAAAGGACTGTAAGTGTATTGGGGTTTTTCCTCCCTCCTGCTGCAACCCCTTGAGATCCCCTAGAGGAACATCTGATGTCACATGAGGAGCAGGAGCTAGAAAACAAAGCAGGCAGTATTCCTTTGTCACAAAGGCATGCACTATAAGCTGTTGAGATTCCACTCTGAGGAATCTCCACACTGATGAGATTTGTACCTGCACAGAACAACTTGGCAGATTTGCAGAGATTTAGTCAGTAAACTAATGCTCACACCTCCGTCTGTGCAAGGGGAGATGCTCATAGTGAAAGGTGTAGCATGTGTGCCTTTCCACTTGCTCTTCTAACTATCACAGTAGCTTTGTAAAACACTCCACACTGAAGTGCTCACTTCAGTCTTTTAGTTAGATCTGTTTCTTCTGTTATTTTCCTTTCCTTTGGCCTCAAGTCCCAGGTTACTTCTGTTGGTCTGTAAATGTTTAGCAGAAAGTTACAACTTGGGCAGCTGTGTCTGTAGTGTAGTAGCCAATCATCAAGTACAGCCACTTTTGTGAATGGAAGCTCCCCATATGCTCTGTTTGGTGCCTCAAAACTGAAATCAAAGACTTTGTCCGCAGATTTGGAAATGGTGTTTTGATCTGGGTCAGCAACTTCTGCCATTTGCTTTCTAGAGTTGCATGCTCTTGCAATGAACTGTATCCCCCCCCCCACTCCGGTGCCACCACATATTCTGGGGCTTCAGTGTCATGCTGCCAAACCCTTCTTGTGGCTTTTTTTTACCACTGAGAGGTGAAAATGCCTTTGGTGATATCTAAATACTCTGCAAAGGAGGCAGATTCCAGAGCCGAGTGTAAGATGTCATCTATGCAGTTATGCAACCTTCCTCCATTGCTAATACCTCTTTCATCTGGCAGTGGTTAGAATCGGAGTGGCAAACCTGTGCCGCTTCAGATGTTGACCTCCCAACTCCTGTCAGCCCCAGACAGTATGGCCAATGCCCATTGTTAAGATCGCAGAAGGGAAGGACGTCTCTTGCAAAGACCTGTTTCTTGTTGTCTGATGTAGAGAGGTATATATCCTTTTAGAACATCCAAATTTCTTGCCAAGGCTTTACAAATTCATGTAATAAAACTTAAGGGGGAATGGGAAATCATTTATCCTATAAACGTCGGGGACTAGAAATGTAAACCACTATTATTAGCAGTATGCTTGTTATTAATATTTTTGTGTTTGTAGTCGTGGCTGCTCGCTAAACGCAATAAATTGAACTAACCGACTCAGCTGGCTGACAGTATAGCCAATAGTTGGGGATGGTGGGAGCTTTAGTCCAGCAATACTGTATCTGGAGGGTCAAGGATGAGCCCACCCCTAGGTTAGAAGAAACTGAGTGGGATGGTGCTTATCCTATTGCTTTATGCATTGCAGGGGGTTGGATTAGATGACCCTCAGGGTCCCTTCCAACTCTACAGTTTTATGGTATGTCCTTTTCTAGGAAGGATAAGCACCAGTTCTCCCTGCTACAGAAGTTCTAGAGACTTCTGTAATACCTCTGCACAAGTGCAGATCCCTTCTGTATGGCTGCACTGATGACCATTCAGTGTCTTACAAAACACCATAATGGTTGCAAACAAGAGATAATTGTGTATGTGTGTGTGTTTTTCAGAGATGTAATAAAAAGAATAGACCAGTCGGAGTTCGAAGGATTTGAATATATTAATCCATTGTTGCTGCAAACTGAGGAAACAGTATGAGAGAATGGCATCGACACAGAGGACAAATAATGTGAATGAACTTTGACATTTAATCCTTAACAACAGTATATGCATGCAAGGCTGGGGTAAACTGTAAGGTTTTGAGTGGAGACCAATGATGATAATTGCTGCTGAAAAATCAAAAAAACATGATTTTGGTAGGTGTCTTCCTCTATTTTTTTTGGAAAAAAAGAAGTTTGGGGCACTGACAGAGCTGGCTTCACAAAGAAATCTGCATTTCGTGCCTGCTTCATCAAGGATCAATAGTTGTTTGCATCCTTGGAAGAGAGATTCCAAACCACTTTCAAAGCTGCACGCTTCTGATGGACATTTTCATGCAATGAGCTACTAGAACAGTGTAATATCCTGAAGAATAAAATTGTTAGTGGTGTTGAAGCTTACTTTAGATGCCTTTTTTCACAAGTGGTACCTATCTTAAATGTCTGTTTTATATATATATATATATGTATTACATATATATATATAATGTGGAATAAAAGGAGTTGTGTTTTATTAGCAATTAAAACAAGTTTGGGTACAGTATTAAGTGCCTAAATGGATAAACTGCATAAAAATATTCCGTATTTGGTACACTTGATAAACCCTGGTAAGTTCTGGTTAAAGAAAAAAGTAGTATTTTACACATGGAACATAACAACTAACAGCTGCTATCTAACATTAACTTATATCTTCATAGAACTTTTAGACGGGACTTGGATCTCAGCAATAACAATTCCAAATTAGAATTTATCAATTGAAATATCTAGATTATGTTTAATGTGGGAGAAAACAAAATTTACCAAAATCTCATTAGAAAATTTAAATTTGCACATGGTGGATTTCTGAAAATACTTGAGCAGTGCCTACAATGTCTTGTGTTGTATACTAGATTTTTGAATAATATTTTTATCAATGCAATATTCAAAAGGAACAATGGAAGTGTAATAGATCATAGCCTTAAAGTTTTAAAGAAATGAATTATAGGATATCCATCAACATATTGCATTTTTTTCTGATAAAGCACACCTCCTATTTAAAACTATCTGCTTTGAAATGTTCAGCATCTTGTCACTAAGCTCTACAGGAGGATGTTTGGTAAACACAACACTCAAAGCAGTAATATAGTGATGGAGAAAATGAACAGATGTATAAATATTGTATGACTATAATATAAAATATGTCCATATTTCCTCTTTTGAAAATGGAGGATGTTGCATCAGGTTAATTGTCTGTCAGCTTTGGGAATAAAAACGTGTCCATTTGTTTGAGGACAAACAAGGGCACGTTGCTATTTAAAACCATTCAGAATTATTGGTCTCTATGGGAGATAACAAGACACCGTATTTCTTTTTTCTTTTTTAAGTAGATTTTCGTTGTAACTCCATTGAGTAGCTTGCAGTTCTGAGGAAGAAAATTCTTCAGGAAGGAGAGAAACCCTGTGTGCCATGATATCTCACCCAATTCGGTATAAAATGCAAGACAACTTGCAACCGTTTTCACATTACTTTTATTGTATAGGTTTCTCAGGGTACAGCATTACATTAGGTGCTGAACATGACATCTCAGTTGCATTCAAGTCCATGAGGTGCTAGGATAAGACTGCCAAATCATGGTATTGAAAAATATTTCAAAGAACCATCAGTTAAGACTATATTTTGTATGTCCCTTACCCTGACCACTGAATTAACGCACATCTGTGATAATTCAACTTTATTAGTCCCATCCAGAGTTGTTGAAAGTTGCTCTCTGAACTATCTTTTTTGTATTAAGCAACATATGTTCTAACCAGCACTAAGTAATTCAGTTAGATGTACTTTCCTCAAATGCTTGGGGTTTAAATAACCAAGTCACCTAGCTAAGAGAGAGTCTTGATTTCTTTTTAATTGAATCATGCAAAAGATTTGAATGCCATTTTTCTTCTTCTCCTCCTTGGTGAACCCTGACTGGTCTGTGTCTCTGTATCTTGGATTCTCAGTGTTCCCTGAATGTTTTGTGTCTCTGTATCTTGGATTTACAACTGAGCAGCTGGTTTTGCATGGTGATGTGACCTACAGATGCTGTCTGGTTCTGGGGCTAAGGGGGCTAGGCAAAACATGAAGGGTTCTTTGCCCTGAACTTCTGTGATATCAGAACATTAGAGTAGGGCGAGTACACACACTTGCTCAAGACAAAAACAAATCCTTGATTTATTTACAATTGAAGGCAATTTACAATGTTGCTGTGTTGCCAAATAAGTTGCTGGTTACAAGTCAGTTGCTTGTGTGCAAGTGTATGACTAATGTTCTGTTCATGATGAAGGGGAAATTTTTTATATAAAATACTTGTTTTATAAATTAAAGAACAAATGAAGGATGTAATTAAATGTGTGGTTTAAAAAAAATCCTAATATATTGCAAATGGATCTGGTAATGATATAATTGTCTTAGTATGTAAATGAAATGTAAATGAAAACACTCTAGCTAATTTAATGATTGTAAAACAGTAAATATGTTCTTGTAGTTTTGTATAATTAACTAGTTGAGATCTTTGGCCAGTTTTATTTGTGCAAAAGATGGTATACTAACCCGTAAACAGCTAAGATCATTTATATTCTTGCACATCTATTAAAGACTTTAATGAAAAAGTTTAGACTAATTGTTTCACTAAGCAGACATTTCCCATATAATTTGCTTTGCCACATGTTCCATGTGCCAAAAGGACTTCAGCATTTTATACCTTTGTATGCTATACTGAATTTATTGTTTTGAAGGAAACCGTGACAAAAACAGATCTTATATTTTAGGCTCTGTTACTTAATGTTAAAATACTTCTTACTGGCCTGTTACTGATAAGATCAGCATTATTCTTGTTGTAAAGGTAATAACAGGTTCAGTTTGTATCAGGTACCAGGTTTTGGTGAACTTGTGCTGAATTTGCTAAGGTATTTGTGAAGCTATACAGTAAAATGACTGAGTATCTTAATGAAGTACATCGTACAAAAGCATTAGTGAGCAATCTGAATAAACACACAGAAATTGCAGCGGAGGAAAACTGCTAGCTATCTTTATTGAAAACTTTCTGGCTGGATGACTATTTAATTTTCAACAAACCTCATCCCCTAAGCACCGTGAAGCAGATAATTTTGTTACTAGATTTTAAACTCTGTACAGTCATGGTTCATAATATGTCCCATAGAGAACATTCACTTCAGTAGTGCTTTTACTAGAAATATAAGTCATGTGCATCCAGACTTCACTGAGGTTCCCACAGACATTTACAATACTGACCCGATAGCAGGATATACATAATGAAATATGACATGGCACTTGACCACCTCCTTCTTTAGTTTTGATGATCTGTGGTAAATTGCTGCAAATTTATTGACTACTAAGAACCAATGGCATTGGCTGTTCTCTGCTATCTTCTTTGTTACCAAATTACATCTACGTCACTTTCAGACAAACATTTAGCAAGATGACCATCAATGTCCAGTTTTGACCACCTGAAATTGGAAAACAGAATTATCAGACTTGCAGATTTTAGTATATGCATTTATGGCCTTGCCTTCCCCATGCGATCTCAAGGCAGATTAGATAACACTGAATGTCAATTTGCCTGTATCGTGCAGGAAGAAATATCATCAGTAAGCAACACTGCAGAGGGAGTGATACTCTGAACCATAGCTGTCAACTTTTCCCTTTTGCAAGGAATCCTATTTGGAATAAGGGAATTTCCCTTAAAAAAGGGAAAAGTTGACAGTTATGCTCTGAACTCATCCTTCATCCCATCCCAAAGTCATGTGCAAAAAGGTGTGTCTTGATATGTTGCAGTGTTAGAAACAGAGATATTAAAGCTAGGAGCCAAATGGCACCTTAAACCTAGGTTATGGGCGCAACAATGGAATGTCTAGGCACACTTTTTTATAATGAGAATACAAAGCTGAAAATGGATGAAATGCAGCTAAAATATTATGTTCATTTTTCACATGGTCTAGTCCTGCCCCTGCCCCGCCCCTAATATTCTTCAGAGGGTCTCTTCTCCAATCTTCAGAAAGTAGCTGGAAGTGGGGAGGCAGAAAAAGGTCCTCCTTTCCTTCCACATTGCAGTTTTGATCTGAAATCTTAGGCGCAGTACTGCGCCCGGAGATCAGAAACTGCTCATGCTAATGAAATTCCCTGTCTCAAAATGCGCCTAGAACAATGGGAGTTTCGAACACTGGTCTGTTGCCAAAATGCACCTCGGAGGGGTGGAAGGGCCTTCCACAACCTGGAGGCCACCACTGAAGACCCTCTCGCACCCTGCGGCAAAATCATCAGCCATCCCTCTCCTGTAGATCTTAACATCTGGGAGGTGTTACATGGGAAGCAGTACATCTCAATTTTGTGTTGAAATGAGGAAAAAATGGCAAGCAATTGAGGGTATTAAAAATGTGTTAAAAGTCTCCCAATACAAAAAAATTGTATTTCAATTTTGCGTTTGTTAGGGGAAATTTTCCATGTGTCGTTTACTAACAATTTCTACCTTCCATCCTCCGTTTGGCAACAGCACCCAACACCCTTTTCTGTCTTCCCATTGCTTTGTGCCCCAATTTCTTCCTATTGGGTGTGGCAGAGTTTCTCAAACTTGGGGTGTCCAGCTGTTGTTGAACTGCAGTTCCCATCATTCCTCACCACTGGTCTTGCTAGCTACCTAAGGACAATGGGAGTTGCAATCCAACAACACCTGGAGACCCCAAATTTGAGAAACTCTAGATGTGGTCACTTCCATGTGTGTGTGTTGTGGATGTCATGACGAACTGAAAAATGAATTTGAATAACATAACCAATACTTACTTTCCAGTAAAGTGGATCTGACACATGGGACACTGGCTGAGAGCTAATATTTCCTCCCTGTGGTCCTCTGTTTTTTCTTGGTTGTCGACACTCAAACAAACAGCAGGAGATTCCTGCACAGGTAACACTGATGTGGCATTGTTAGGCTGGTACAACAAAGTACTTTGCTTATTATCATTTGATAGTATTTTATTTTCCTTTCTGCTTTTTCCTTCACTCTGTGTTGTAGCCCCTTTCCAAAGCTTTTCAAACACAAATACTCTTGGCTGGCTCTGTGCAGCTGTTGATGAATGTCCTAGTGAATTCTGCTGGGTTGAGTGCAGGCACATTTCAATCATTTCTCTACCTTCCAGCTTAGGGGAAAGATGATTGTTGTATCCAGTTGTTTCCTCAGCAGTATATTTACCTGCTGGAATGGGGTTTTGCTTGGGAACAGGAGAAATAACACCGAGTCTCCCATCTGCATCATTTCCTCTTTCTATCAAACTAAGAGTTTGATTTTCTGGAGGTTTTTTACTTCCTGAATTATTTGTGTGGTAACGTGGAAATGGAGTCCACTGAAACTGTTTCATTCCAATGTCAAATGTTTCTGGGGCTGGCTGAGGATTTGTAGTTTGTGAGCTCTGGAACACAGACAAATTAAAGTTTTGCTAACTCTGTAGATTCAGAAGAATATATAAAAGAGGAAAGCCAGTAAGATACCATGACCAGTGCTGGGTTTGAATGTGGAAAATACAGTTTGAAAGAGCTCCCAAGGTATGATCTATCACTTATGGTTCGAATACAGAAAATTTTTAACCACACTTCATGAGTTTATCCAGCTTACTAACAGCAGGATGTTTGTGTTATCACCAACACAGCCTTGTTTAAGTGTCACTGTAACTATTGTGCCTTTGCATAATTACTACTGTCCCTTTTGCATTTCGCTTGTCTCTGACTTTAGTCCTCACCATTCTGCCTTACCCATGATGTGTATGTGCGTGTGCATGTTGTCATGCATCCAAGGTGGATTCTGATCAACGAAAGCTTATGCCATAGTAATTTTAAGTCTTTACAGTTCCACAAGACTGTTTTGCTTTTCTTCCATTCTCTAGTGGCTCCACGGTGGAAACAGCCTTTAGTTCTGTCAAGTATCTCCTCTTGGTTGACAGGCATGGAAATTAATGGACGTGACTAACTTGGGCCTATTAATTTCAATGGATCGACTCTGAGTAGCACTTAGATGGATTCAACTCTTGTGCACACACCTACCCACTTCCTCCCAAAACCAGCTACCATATTTTTTGCTCTATAAGACTCACTTTTTCCCTCCTAAAAAGTAAGGGGAAATGTGTGTGCGTCTTATGGAGCGAATGCAGGCTGCGCAGCTATCCCAGAAGCCAGAACAGCAAGAGGGATTGCTGCTTTCACTGCGCAGCAATCCCTCTTGCTATTTTGCTTCTGAGATTCAGAATTTTTTTTTTCTTGTTTTCCTCCTCCAAAAACTAGGTGCGCCTTGTGGTCTGGTGCGTCTTACAGAGTGAAAAATACGGTAAGTGTGTCATCAGTGTCTTGTGACCATGTTCCAGGACTTTAAAGCCAAAACCACTGCCAGAGGCATGTCAGTTTGGCATAATAGGAGTGTAGGCTGCCTCTTCTGCAAGTTTGACATGAGGCGCTGCGGCAGGAATGGGGGGGGTACTTACTTTGTAATAACGAAATCCAACTCCAATTCCAGTGGTCCTAAACCCATGCTGTTGCCACAATTCAGTCTCACTCCTAAAACCTGCACTCAACAATAAGAATAGGCATACCTTCTATACTCTTCCATACTAAAAATTCTAACACCAACTCTTCCTCACACGGTTCAGTTAATGCCCCAAGCGGCAGTGAAACCAAGTTTCACAGGACCAAACAAAACTTCCCACGTCAAATGTATTATTACACAATGCCCATTAAAACGTAATACAAATACGCAGGATTTCGGCACGGGCAGTTGTGGGATATGGTGGCCTTTTTATGCTGTGCTATTACTGCTATGCTTGTAGCTACTTTTTATTACATCCAAATGTGGCTTGAGATGCCAACTGCCTCTCTCCATATGAAGCAGATCCTGCAGTTTGTCATATATGGCCTTGTTTCATGTGCTGCCTCCATGAGAGGTCCAGTGGGTGGCAACACAACAACAGGCCTTTTCAATGGCGATTACCCACTTTCGGAATCCAGCTTTCTAAAAATAGAATTGCCTTTTAGATATGTCTTTGTTTTATGCGGTTATTATGTGTGTGTTTGTTTATATACTGTAAGGTACTTTGAGTTACCTTGGTAAGAAAGTGACAAATAAATTTAATAAACAGTAATCAAAATGATTTTATATATTTGTTGCTAGACTGGGAGTATGAGTTTGTGGCCCAGAGTTATTTTATTATCCCGCTGCTATACATTTTGTGGATTTTGTACTGATTAACTGAATTGTCAAACCGTGTTTCATATTGTTTGCATTTCCCCTCCTATTATTGTCATTTCTGTTAGCATCAGCCACTTTGGGCTTCTTCCTGAAGAAAAAAAAGCGGGGTACAAATAAAATGATGACGTGTGAAGTACAGCCTCTTGTCCAACTTTATCCTCCTAAAGTTCAAGGCTAAATGCAAGAAGTTTGGCTTTCTGGCAGGTTTTATTGATGACTCTGACAGGCTCAGTGTATCACAGCCAGCATCAACTGAGAGGGTTCCTTCCATTGTATCACATTCTTGAAGGCATTATAAAAAGCAAATTAGGGCAGTGGGGAGCTTCTCTAATATCAAATCCATTACCATCAACCTTATTTTCAATTATTTTTCCATTGCATGTTACTCTCCCTTTAAAGTGAATGAAGATGAGGACTTGTTTTTAATCTTGAGATAGTATCTTATTGGTCAATAAGTATCTTAATGGTTAATAATAATTCAAAACACGTTTTACCTTTGTAAGAAACTTGGGAAGGTTGACTACTTTTTCTAAACTCAAGCGATGCAGATGTGGCTCCACAGACTTGAGTAATGTCATCCACGCGATTTCCGCACCACTTAAGCCTTGCTCTTCAAACCAGCAAGAGCTGCTGGAAAATGTACTACAAAACATAAAACTCATGCATAGCATCATTTCTCTTGTCAGAACCAACCTGGTGCAGCTCAAACCACTTGCAAGCTTGGAGTGGAATTGTTGAGAATCCTACATTTGCGAGGCAATCGTGGTGACTGCACACTGAAACCAGTATGAAAGACAAACAGAAGGCTCCCTTTTAAGGTGCTCCAGATTGAAAAATTCCACACTTGTAACAGTAAACTCTTCCAAAAAAAACCTCTAAGTGGCCACTATTTGCAAACATTAGGTCCTTTGGTCTAAAAATGAAACAGGACACAGATATAGGCGACTGCTGTAGTACTATACAACATAACCAAAGCCTAAACGTGTGGCTTGTGTTATTTAACTTACAATTGTAAATAATAATATCAAATTAATTAGCCTCTAGTGATGACAAGTCTTGCTCTACTTAATCCTAATCATAAAAACCTGAGGCACTTAACATATACACTTGATGCACACTCCTTGCCTCTCCTACACGAAGACCTCTCAGATTCTTGTTCACCTACACACCCCTTGAACATGACCAATTCTTAGGTAAGTTTCAAGCATTTATTACAACGTTCCATTAACTGGTCTGCGTTGACAGCAAAACAAAACTGTTCTGAGAATTTTTAATAGGTCGTGTATTAATATTAATATAATATAGAAGTTATATGAGAACAGCCCTCATCATCCTCATAACAAAACCCTGAGGCTTTGCCCCCCCCCTTTTAACGCACATCTAATTCCTATTGACGCTCAATCACCTAAACACTCCCATAATACAAATCTTAAAAGGAGAGGGTTTTTTGTGCCTTTACTGCTGTAACACATTTATTGGCTTAACCTATTTTGTTCTATTGAATGATCTTTTAAATCTTATATTCAATGGGCTCATGCAGGGAAGGATTTAGGTTTGATGAGGCCCTAAGCTACTGAAGGTAATGGGGCCCTTTATATGTCCAGCTGCCATGTGTCAACAACAAATTGTCGCTGTTTTTGTATTGGATATACTGTAAGCTATATGGTAATTTATGGACCTAATAGGTATCTAAAGCCAGTTGCACATAACAAAATATGTATTTTATCAAAGTAATTGTTACAACCAGTCTGTGCAGAACGTAGGCACCCTATACGTATATAGAAATGAGCAAACCTGTGATATTTTAGGGAGCAAGCGGGGCCCGTTACTTCCATCATAGGCGCCTACACAGCACAAAACACTTTTGCTGTATGTAGGTTTTATTTTTTGTTTTTTTAGCTTATATTTTGGAAATGTACATCCAGTGTTGTTGTTTTTCCTTTAATTTTGGGGGGGGCCTCCAAGAGAGGGAGAGCACCCTAAACTATAGCTTGTTTAGCTTATAGGTAAATCCACCATTGGTCATGCCTTATTGCAATTCGCCTCATCCCAGTTAACTTGAAGCAGATGCATCTCTCTCTCTCTCTCTCTCTCTCTCGCGCGCGCGCATAGAGCGATCCAATCATTCCACACTCATCCACCTGCGCGTGCGCGCACCCCTCCCGCCGCGTTCCTAGGCCTCGTGGCGGGCGCTTGCGCATTCGCACAAAGACTCCCCACGATCCCGCTGCGTGTTTGAAGGAATCCTAACCGGGACTCACGGTGCTCGGCGAGGAATGGTCGAGGGCCGTCCTTCCGCCTCTTCTTCCTCCTGCTGCTGGTGCGGCTGCCGCCTCTTGCGCTTGAGGCTGAGCTTTCCTCCCCGGCTGCCGCCGCCGTGTTCAGCCCGCTCTTCGTCGGTCATAGCTCGGTCTCCTCCACACACCCCCGCAAAAAAACTCCCCGTGGGGAGGAATTAGGGGCCGCCTCCTTCCGAAAAGGCGGGAAGGGATTTTCTGAGGGGAGAGCTCGCTCGCTCAGCAGCCCCAGCTGGTGGCCGACGGGCCGCCCTGCTCTCAATACGACTGAGAAAATGGCGGGTTGTGTGTTTTTTTTAAAAAAAATATTTATTACAACCCCCCCCCCAGCCCCTTAAAAAAAATTCTCGTCATCCTATGGAGGGCAAGGCTCCCCCCCCCAAAAAAAAGGAGCGTTCCCCACCCCAATTGCTGGGTTCCTGTCATAATGTGTACTTTTTATTTCAGAGATCTTGACATGTGGGTCACAATTCGCCCACTTCGAAAAACACTCTGCCCCTTTTCCCCCCCTCTTATTTCCTCCCCACCTCCATTACTGCCTTGCTAAACTTGGGAGGAAAATCTTACCCTCAAACAAACAGGTGCCTGGCAGGAGTGGATTTTAGTAGGCCAAAGCTGCTTAAACCTGATACAGCACAGCCCTGTTTACTCTGAAGTATGCCCTTGTTTTGCTCCTTAATGAGAGTGCCGTTTAAAGGATAGGTTTCAAGCCTGAAACCTGCCTTGGGGTTGTGTTCCGTGTTCAGCCCTGCTCAGAGTAAGCACATCGGGTCGTCTCCAGTACAGTAAGTCCTTCTCAAGAGTAATCCTATTGAAACATGAACCGAAGTTGTAGAGTCAGAAGCGACCCTGAGGGTCATCTAGCCCAACCCCCTGCAATGGAGGAATCACAACTAAAGCATCCATGACCGATGGCTGTCCAACCTCTGCTTAAAAACCTCCAAGGAAGGAGCGTCCACCACCTTCCGAGGGATTCCACTCCCTAGTGGAACAGCAGAAAGTTCTTCCTGATGTTTAGTCGGAAATTCCTTTCTCGTAACTTCAATTAGCTCAGAGCTGCTCTGAGTAGGACTAGAATGGGATACAAGCCATTGAAAATAATGGTCATGACTCACTTGGGTCCACTGAATTTACTGGGTCTGCTCTTCAAAGGGCTTAGGTACAGTTCATTTACTTTAGCAAGCGTTTGGGTGGGAATGTCTCAAGAAAGGGAGTTTCTGCACAGATGGAGGAAAAGGCTGCTTGAGAAAATTTAAGAACTTTAAACATTCTTACAGCTCTGAGTCTCTGGGCAGACTATATTTTTAAGGGGTTTCCATCTTTTTTCATGTTTCAGTTAATATCTGAAGTGGTGAATCAATGAGATCAGCTTGACTAATGTTTTCATACAGCTAGACAAACCTTTAAATTTGATTTGCAGATTTTGCATTGAGTTTGAGAAACAGTTTATAGATTGCTCTTCATGAATGTCACCCTAACCAAGTCTACACATGGCATGAACATTAAGAAAGCATAAAAGGAAAAGTCCAACAGCAGGAAATAATTGCTTCATTGCCTCAAAACTGCAGCTGTAAAAACAAAAATGAAAAGTGTTTTCCTCCTAGTTCATACCTTTTTTTTACAGCACTGTCTGCAAGCTGGAATGTAGTTATTTACCACTTGGTGGCACCAAATTATTGAAAATACTTCTTGAGCGTACAGTATTCTATTAACATTTTAGTAAATGGATTTAATTTTGGAGAACTAATATTTATTTCACGTTTATGTGTATGTGGAAAAAAACTGATCCTAAACCTCCTCTGTGAAGTCATCCTAGCAGCCCAGAACCTTCATACATCCTGCCCAGGCTTGCGCCCCAGAGAGGTCACTTTGGTGCTGCTAATGCAGGAAAAACAACGTGAGAGGTAGTAGTTACAAGTTACTCATCTTTGCAGCCACAGTAGGTGCTGTGATTCTCCAGTGGTTTGGCTTCACTCCCAGAGGCACACTCCATCGTCTCTTGAGACAGACAGACATCAACAATATGTGTATAGTCACATGCATGTATAGCACACATGGGTTTACCTGCACTGCATGTATTTGTTTTGTAGTATTTTATGCATTACCCCAAAAGAAAACAAATAGATGCTTAAAATTTGCACGTGCTAATTTATAGGTATAGATGCAATATTAGAAATCAATATTACAGTACAATTTTAATGGAAATACAATACCTAGAACATAATATGACCTGTGAGACTACAAAAGTATGCTGACTGTTGATGGGCAACCTCAATTCCCCTTCTTTCCCTTTGGGTTCTTTCATATCTTTAAACTAGACTTGGACATGACACCCCTTCAAAGAGTACATGGCTACCCTATCACAAGGGGAAGAGTAATTGCTCACTGCTGTTTCTGCCTATATGTTGAACAGTTCTCAGATGCAGTGTATCAGAAATCATACTGGAAAAATCACAGTGAAACTGAAAGATGAATGCTTGGTTTATTCCTACTATTTGAGTCTGAATTTGTAAACATTTGTTTCTCCTCCGTTTCAAGGTAGAAAAAGAGTAACAAAACTTCAAGTCTACACATGACATGAAAGTAAAAGGATAAAAGAAGTCCTAACATCAGGAAATGAGGTAGCAATTTTTTGTAGAAGAAAATGTTAAGCTTATTGCAAGAGACATGTCCAAATGTGTTGCTTAATTTGTTATGGTCCACAAACACATTAAGTATTTTAAATACTGTATGTATTCCAACATGTTTCTACATCTTAACTCTTTTTGTCTCTTATCAGCTCTCAGTAAGTTGTTGGGAATTAACAGAATTAACAGTTCTGGATATGATTTTCCAAAAGGTCATGAACTTGGTTGTCATATCAGAAGCTCAGAAAAGTAAAATGGGCCTGGAAAGAGTGTTTCATCTCTGCTACACTTGTGAAACTCTATGGTTAATTTTGTTTTTAAAATTCTTAAATTTCATTTCAATTTAAATTGCAGTTCTAAAATCTTAGACTTTTAATGGCATTCTTATTTTGGCTATAGCTAACTTGCAAAACTCATATGCCTATGGTGGAGAGTTCATTTTTAAAGCAAGGATTAGATCATTTGGACCCATAAAAGCCCAGTTCACCACTGTGGGCTTTGGCACAGATGAATCTCAGCTCACCCCACCCCACCCACGTCTTTTTCTTTATTTTAAAAATGTTTGTGTGGAACCACCTCCTGGCTGAGATCACTCAGGCCCCCCTTCCTTTTAAACTTCAGGTACTTGACAAAGATATTTCTATTTCAGCAGGCATTTTAAGTAAGTTGTAGTTTGCATAATTTGTGGTATTGCTTTCCACACCTATGTCACAAGGCTATTTACAAAATGCAAAAAACAACAATAACCCACCAGTTACATATCAGCAGTTAAATTTAAAAACAATACTAAATAAACACCTGTGGCACAGACCTGTTCTTTCAGCTGGGAAAACTTGAGTGAACAAAAACGTTTCCAGTTGTTTCTGGATAAATGCAGATAGTGGGTGACTACAGAGCTTACATTTTGACCTGTGGTTTTTGTTTGCTTTAAATACTGTATTATTTTGAGTGATCGATTGTTTTATTGATTATATAAACCACTTTGTGACCAAGTGTGGTGAAATATAAAGAATGGAAATGAATAATAATAAAAATCAGGTTGAAACAATTGACATTCCGCTTATCACATATTTAACACTCTAGTGCCAAGCAAATATGTAAATACTGAGTGGGATTCCTTGCTATTAACAGCATCTCTGCCTGTCTTTCTCAATATCCCTTTTTAAAGAAATAAGCAACATAACTCAAATGTAATGCAAGGATATGTCATGTTTTGTGTGATAGAGTTGTAGCCAACTAAGTAATACTCAGAGTAGACCCATTAAAATTAATGTGCTTAAGTTATACCTTCCCATTTATTTTAATAGGTCTACACTGAGAAGGATTAACATTGGCTAAACGCCATAGTCCCAAGCCATGGAAAACACGTTGCCTGAAAGCCAACAATTCTAGAGACTAAAAAAAATTGTATCATAATTGCTGATACCACTGCTTACTACCTCTGATGTCTGCAGTTCTTGGCTTTAATCTTTTAAAAATACAATTAGTCTGTAGTTATAACTTATGCACCCTTGTAAGTATGTAACAAAGATGCTAGCTTTAGGGAAGAGAGCTAGAAAGGGAGCAGTTGTTGGAACAAATTGTAGTTCTCTTTAGACATTCATATAGACAATAAATCCAATGATATAAATCAAGCACCAAACATACTATATACATACTTCATTGGTAGACAAGGAGGGAGGGCCAGAAAAGGCAGCATGTGAAACACAGGTGTCAGCATTTGCTGAGGAAGAACTGGTACATTATCAACTAATCCACCTTCTGCTATTTGTGATTTCCTCTCCAACAGCTGTGGCATTAAATAAGAGCTCACTGCATTTGGGAAGAATTAGAGAACTTAATGGGGATAGGGGTACCACTGCTGAAGCATTGGGGAAAGACAGGGGAAGTGGGGATTTTGAAGGAAATGTTAGACACTTGGGGTGGGAGTTGGGGGAAGAGTTCATTATTCAGCTGTGCTTCTAGATTTATCAGTGGGAATTGCTATGGTTCTTTGTTCTTGTCTTTCCACTAAGGCTGATATGGCACTATACATGCACCGTAGGCTCTTGTATGGTCTACTGAGAGAGTCCTAGGGAGTTTATTTTAATTGCAGAACAGAGTTGGTGTCGACTTCTGCCAGCTGCTAACAGGAGTCCTCCAAGATAGGCTAGATAACATACACAGATTCTTGTGCTAACTGCTTTATAGAGAGATTCATTCTTTGAGTCAGAAAGAGGTGATTATATACATCCTAATTATATGCATCTTTACTCAGAAGCAAGTGTACATAGTACTGCAGCCATAGTGATAGATCTCAGTTTATTTAACCTGTTCCATTGTTCGTATGCAAGAAAATCTTGACTTTTTAAAGACTAGGGTGTGCAACCTGTAGGCCAATATTATTCATAGTTTTTCAAAATAAAGAACCGCTGAGTGAAATAGGATTTACTTCATAGTAAGTGTGCACAGGATTGCAGATTGAAGTTTAGGTCAGAGAAGTTACTGTTTTGCACAGGGCTATATTACCATATTACCATATATTACCCGTACGGGCAGGGGTACCTTTACCTTTACCTTATATTACCATATTTCAAATCTGCATGTACTCCTGACTTTGTTACTGGAGAGGACACCTGGCTGGGCACCACTGAAGTACTTATATAATTCTACAGCGGGAATAAGGTACTGGTAGGATAGCAGTTCTTTGAATTTAAAATGGCTGCCATTGCTGTTGATGTAAACCCTTAATGGACCCAATGAGCAATGGAAGTCAGGATTTTGCTGGCAAGTGTGGATTGGCCCTTAAACAATCATACATTGCTTTTGTATTTAGCCCTGTTCCACTTTGCTCTTCTTCCTGTTTAGCTTCCTTTGTGTTGAACTTTAGATTGCAAGCTTCTTGGGGCAGGAGTCTGCCCTCTTGTACTCTGTAAAGTAGCTGACACACTGGTGGCATACACAGGAGCTGGCTCCTGGGGCCAGGGTCCCTTCCACCCCCAGTAAAATATTTGAGGCCCCATCCTAAAGTTGAAGGGCATTGCCATTCAAGTGGTGAGTGTGTGCCACATCTTATGATCAATTATGCAGGGTGGGGTTTACCTGCCCCCCATATTTTATTCAAGTTGGCACCCCTGAAGGCATATAAATATATAAATGATCATCATAATTCACCATCTTACGGGTATTTTTGGTTGCTTGTAGAAATCACAAAAGGACATAAGACATTGTACCTTACTGCAGACTCTTCAAAGGATTACCTTGGTTTTGGAAAGTTCATAATAACCAGTTGGGTCTGGCCAGGGCAGGGATGGGTGTGTTGATCTTCACTTTGTGCTATGATCACAGGGAAGACTTTTATTGTATTTCAGGAAATTTTGTTTTACTCTGTACATCGGGAGAGTGGGGAGGCTTTGACTCTCTGGATGCTGTTAGACTTCAACTTCTGTTAGCTCTAGCCTGCAGAGAATATGGGCTATATAGAGAGCCATAGGTCCCCCTTCGCTGCTTTAAATGAACAGATTTGGAAATCATTTATCTAAGGATGTGGATAAAAAAATCTTTTGTCATCTGGCTTGCTTGGGCTGAAGGGAGTGGGAATCCAACAACATCTGGAGTTCCAAAGGTTACCCATCCCTAATGCAGTTTGAGGACACACTCTTTTCACACTTGTTATGCATTACATAGATAACCATGGTTACAACTGAGCATGATAAGTGCAATGCTGTTTGTGTCTACTCAGAAGAAAGTCTTCACTGGGCTTACTCCTTGGCAAATGTGTATAGAATTGCAGCCTAAAAAATTGGTTTTAGCTAGCTGAGAAGCTTTTGTTTTCTAAGCTTCTGCATGGAAAATTTGAGTGGAATGCTGACATGGACAGATTGTGAAATGTGGCATGGGCTTTGCCGCACTAATTCCACACTTCTTTATAGCAAAGTTTTTTTTTTTAAAAAAACAACAATCCAAGTGTCCCATAACTTATAAGGGATATTTCTTTGCCACCTGCTGCTATGAGCAACTCGTGGAATGATTTGTTTCACATGAAACCATGGTGTTCAAGTGGATCACCCATACAGTTTTCGATGCAATTTGCTTGCATGGAATTAAGACTTTTACTTCTAAGTAAAAAGGGTTAGTATTTGGTTGTTGATCATAGAAATACTGAAAGAATCATAAGCTACTGTTCCTCAGCTGTATATAAGCCAGTTGTACAGATAGCGCAGCCTAAGTGCATGTTTTCACATGCCTTCTGCTGACTTTAACATTGAATTCAGTTCTCATGAGTGCTTCTGAAGGGCATAAATTTACCCCCTTGCATATTTGCTGTCTCACTTTCAGCACACTGTTTTTACTTTTCAAAGCATAGAATGACATAGTCTGTAATACTCTCTTCCCCCACTTGCTGATGCCTCCTGACTATCAAACTTTATCGATGGATGACGGCAAACAAAACACAGTCTGGGAGACGTGCCTTGGCACTGGGATGATGTTCCTAAATACAAGCACCCACTTAACCACATGCAGCCTTTTACCTTCCACCTGTTAGAATAGTAGCCTAATGTATTTCACACATGTTAGTGGTAAATACCACCCTCATAAATCATCTGATGGTGTCTTTCTCATGGACTGGAGATAGTCAGCAATTCAGACTTGCCAGCTTTGGATTGAGAAACCCTAGTCACTTGAGATTGTGTGTCTTTCTCTCTGGCATTTTTTTCCCCCACATGGTAGTAGTTTTTGATCCATCCCATGCTGATAGGAATTTTATCAGTGCTGTATGTACCCTGCACAATGCTATATATTTTCGTGCAATTCTGAAGAAAGCTAACCAAAATTTGCCAGCAAGAGAAGTATTATTTGAAAAGGATATACAAAACAAGCAACTTTGTATGAGGCTTACTTATTCTGTTGTAATTTAGTCTGCTTCTGATAATTAAACCCCAAAGATCAATAATAGAATCACAGAGTTGGTCATCTAATTCAATCCCTTGCCAAGGCAGGAAATCCACTTTTACAGTATCCCTGATAGAATCATAGATTCACAGAATTGTAGAGTTGGAAGGGACCCCTAGGGTCATCTAGTCCAACCCCCTGTATTGCAGGAATCTCAACTAAAACATCCATGACAATGGCCATGCAACCTCTGCTTAAAAACCTCCAAGGAAGGAGAGTCCACAACCTCCTGAGGGAGTCTGTTCCACTGTCAAACAGCTCTTACTGTCAGTAAGTTCTTTCTGGTGTTTAGTCGGGATCTCTTTTCTTTTAACTTAAATCCATTGGTTTGAGTCCTACCCTCCAGAGCAGGAGAAAACGATCTTGCTCCATCTTTCATGTGACAGCCCTTTAGATATTTGAAGATGGCTATCATATATCCTCTCAGTCCCCTCTTTTCCAGGCTAAACATACCCAATTCCCTCAACTGTTCCTCATAAGGCTTGGTTTCCAAACCCTTGATCATCTTGGTCGTCGTCCTCTGTACATGTTCCAACTTGTCAATATCCTTCACAAATTGCAGTGCACTCTTACACTATAGTGCAACAAAATTGGGACAAAAATAAACTGGAACATTTGTGGTTGGAAAGTTACAGGATTTAAGCAAGAAGGTCCAGGGCATACATTGAATGGAAGCGAAGCAGTATGTCAGTCCCAATAATTTTGCAGGTTCCAACAGTTGAAAGCAGGATCACATATAGCACACCAACTCTGCCATGAGCACAATCATGAATTCATAACAAAAAGAGTATTTGGAGGGGCCCCACAGGCAGTCTGTTCCACCATCAAGCAGCTTAGATTGCCAAGAATTTCTTAAGTTTACAGTATTCCAAATCATTTTATTGTAATTTTAAACACATTGGTTTGTGTCCTGTCTCTGGAGCAACAGAAAACAAATTTGCTCCATCATCTGACACCCCTTCAAATGTTTGAAAATGCCTATTGTATCATCTCTTAACCAACTCTTCTGCAGACTAACAGACACAACTCTTTAAACCTTTCCTAAGCATGGTCTCCAGGCTCCTTCAGATTGCAGTCTTCATCTGCTAACCTCAGCCAGTTATATGCAATCCTGTTTTCTGCCTTATGTATCTGTTTTTTTCCTCTTCCCTCTCACTTTTTCCTTGTCTCTCTCCAGCCGCTTCTGTTCTTTCTACTTAACCATCTTTCCCCTTTAAAAAAAAAATCCTGTTAAAGAAGAAGCATGGTTATGCCTCTCTGGTGTGACCCACTTAAATTTGGCTTGCAACCAAGTTTGAGGTCCTGACCCATCAGTTGAAGATCAGTGCTCTAGAGTAACTAGACCTCAGAGATTAAAAAGGCATTAAAAAAATGAATGAACAGTTCCAGCAGTTTAGAAGAAAACAGACAAAGGAAATAGGGAGGAGGGGAAATTTTTGGTTTATTTTTAGAATCTGTGGGTGTGTATTATTGTCAACAATGTCTGTATTTATCGCTGCAGAATGTTTTATCAAAGTGTGTGATTAGATCCAAATAAATTATTAGATATCTACTCAAATGCTACGTGCAAAACCTCAAAAACGCCAACACTTCCCCCCACCCGCACTCTCCTTACACAAAGACGTGCAACCCAACCCTAGTGTTAGTTCTGGGTTTGAAATTTTCCTTTGCCAGGAACTAACTCACTAGGTGGCTGTAGGCCAGTCACTGTCTCTCAGTGCTTTAGTTCTCCCAGGTGGGGATAGTAATGCTTACTAAACTGTAACCCTTTGCATGAACAGTGAGAGCATTTAAGGAGCTTCCCCAGGCCTGGACTTGGCTTTGCTGCTAGGTTCCCTTATGGTAGCTGTGCTGAGGAGTGATTTTGCTCAGCAGTAGATGGTGTGCCAGCTGCCCAGGTTTGGGAGGAAGATGGGCCTAGTATTTGATCAGACATGTCTTCATTATACAGACACTAGACTACTGTAGCATGCTTTACATGAGATTGCTTCTGCAAACGATCTGGAAGCTACAGCTAGTATATAATGCAGCATCTCACTCATGCCAGCTTTCTGGAGAATGGGGCTTCTCTTTTATATCAGTTGCACTTCCTGATGGTCAGTTTCTGAGCATGGTTCAAAGTGCTGGTTATCACTTTAATAATCCTAAGGTTGGGAGCGAGAAGCTTAAAGCAGAAGGGGGCAGACTTCAGACTTTTGGCTCTCCTTAGTTCCCAGCGCCTGCCAACCTAGCAGTTCGAAAGCACCCTCGGGTGCAAGTAGATAAATAGGGACCGCTTTCTAGCGGGAAGGTAAACGGCGTTTCCGTGTGCAGCTCTGGCTCGCCAGAGCAGCGATGTCACGCTGGCCACGTGACCCGGAAGTGTCTTCGGACAGCGCTGGCCCCTGGCCTCTTGAGTGAGATGGGCGCACAACCCCAGAGTCTGGCAAGACTGGCCCGTACGGGCAGGGGTACCTTTACCTTTACCTTTAGTTCCTTACTTTATTGTGATTTGCCTTCTTAATAACACTGGTTGCGGGGGTTTTTGTGTTGATTGCTAAGATAATTATTCTAAGCATGTTTTGTTTTGTTTTGTCCCCCCCCCCACCATTCTAAGCATTTTGAAAATGTAAAAGGTGTTATGCATAAGTACTTATTTTATTATGGCCCATAGGATATTAGAAGACTTGTGAGCTTTTAGCCAACTAGCACAAATACTAACTGACTCTTGATTACAACATAATCAAAACAAGTTAATCTCTGAGGTCCACCAACTAGAACCAGGTGCAAAATGGTGGCTGAGGAGGTGATGGAGCCAACTGTCTACTGCAGTGTTTTTCAACCTTTTTTGGGCAAAGGCACACTTATTTCATGAAAAAAAATCACGAGGCACACCACCATTAGAAAATGTTAAAAAATTTAACTCTGTGCCTATATTGACTATATATAAAGTAATTCTCTTGAATAGGAATCAAACAAACACAAAGAAAGTATTTTATAATTACTTTTTTATGAAATAGTAAGTAAACAGAAATATGAAAAATTATAAAATACTTTATTTTTAAATCTTTCAAATTTTTCAATTTTTCCCACGGCACACCAGGCAACATCTCGCGGCACACTAGTGTGCCATGGAACAGTGGTTGAAAAACACTGGTCTACTGGACCACATGTGGTATAAACAGGGAAAACTTGCAGATATAACGGAGTAGCTCCAGGCTATGAATTTTCTAATTTAGAAGTAAAAAATAAGCTTTTTTCATTTTTGCCATTGCTGAACAATTAGAAATCAATTCTTTCTAATATATTGCAGATAATACTAGATCTACTTGTAGAACTCAATCTACCATCTGTCTGTCCACCTCTTCTCTTCTCATATCAGCAGATTCATCCACTAAGGTACTGTCCTCTTTATGCATATCCCATTTCCATGCAAGATCATGCAAGAGGGCTTTCTCAGTTGTGGCACCTAATTTTTGAAACTCCACACCCCAGAAGATCCACTTAGCATACTCCTTGATGAAATTTTACCACCACCTGAAAACATCCTTATTCCAGCCTTTGACCTGACATTTTGATGTTTCTCTTTTTTTCCTCTGTTTCTCTTGTTAATTTGCTATCTGTTTCCTTGGGTTTTGTTTCTAATAACACTGATTTGTGCTTTTAATAGCCCTGATTACAGCATTACCAAGATAATTATTTGAAGCATTTTGAAAATGCAAAAGGTGCTATGCATAAGAACTTGTTTTATTATGGCCCATAGGAAATTAGAAGGCTTGTGACATTTTAGCCAACCAGAATGAATAGTAACTGTGCTTCACTTTACAACAGAATCAAAATAAGTTAATTGTTAACTATAAACATTGAATAATTGGCAGGCACTTAAAATCATCAAATAGCCTTAAACCAGGCAATTACATGCATATGTCCCTATAAATTTATCTTGGTATCTGTGCTGCAAATGTGAAGTATTCCTGTATTTTATTTGTTTACTACTTTTCAGACAATTATCATCACCCAAAGCTGCTCACATGAATAGAAAAGAGGAAAGCAGGATATGCCACCAGGCTTACAAAGTAAAGACAAGACACAGAAGCGAAGGTGAAGTCAGTTATTCAAGGCCATAACAAAGTGCTGACCATGATACCCAGCTCAGGTAAGGTTGATCTTCGTGTGCTGGGATTCTTGCTTGATTAACAGTTGGCGGTTTTTGTTCCTTTGGTCATTAAATGGGATCTGAGTGTCCTTTCCCACTTGTTTCTTCAGTCCCAAGCAAACTGGCCACTAGAACAGTGTTATTTCTGCCAGGGCATTGGGTAAGCAAACTGTTATGTCCGTCCAAGATGTCAGGAAGCGGTGCAGTTCAGAGTGTGGTTTTAACAGGTTTGATGGGGGGGGGGGAGCAGGTCCCACTCTTAACATGGTATGTGTATTCTTTTACCTACTGCAACATGTGGCAAGCCAGCTCTGCTGTGTATGAGGTTCCTTTGCTCCAGCCCCAAGGTGCCCTGATGGCACCACTGATGGCCACTGATGGCAGTGTAATTTGGTTGTGACTTAGGCGAACAAAAACCCTCCTTTGCAGAATAACTGTTAAGATCTGACAGGCAGCATCTGCAATAATGGTCTTACTCAGGCATAGGCAAACTTGGCCCTCCAGATGTTTTGAGAATACAACTCCCATCCTCCCTAGCTAACAGGTCCAGTGGTCAGGGATGATGGGAGCTGTAGTCCCAAAACATCTGGAGGGCCAAGTGTGTCTATTCCTGGTCTTACTTAATCATAAAATAGCAAGGTGTGCATATTAAGTTTGTTAAGTATGGCATAGCTCCCGCATGGAAAAGATACCAATGCAAAGTAAAGCTCTAAAAAACATGGGAGCCAGAGATTATTTTGAGGAAATGTGATACAGGTTTATTTAGTACATCAGAAGAGGCAGTATAACAATGAGAACACGAACAACTCATGGCTCTCTCTGAAACAACTTGTTCGGATCAGAATAGATAAGAATGCTCAACAGTCACAACTATCCAAAATCCAGCACATGACCTTCACTTTTACTTATCTTTTTTGGAAACAGACATGTACACATGGAATATATTGGGGAAAGGGGGGAGATGGGAATTTGTTATGAAAGTACAAGTATATAAACAATGCAATATTTTTAATGCAAAAATAAATATTATTTTAAAAAATGTTTGTCAGCTAAGGCAAATTTTGCTTTATGAAAACATCTCCCAATCTTATTTTAAATTTGGCAGTGGCAACCTCAGAACTGTATATCTGTGTGTAGATATGACACACACAACATATATAAGTTTGTGAATGTGTTTACACACACACACACACACACACACACACACACACACACACACTGAAGGGGGAAAATGTTAAAGCAATGATTTTTTGGGAGCCAAGTACCTCCTTTTATGGAATCATTTAAAGATTGCTCCTTGAGGCAAAGTTTAGGTAATCTCTGGTCCCTCGTGGCTTAGATTTTGAGCTCAAAATAGAACATATACAAATAAGCTCTCATAACAACTGGCAACACATCTGTTTCATTATGTAGGAGAAGAACAGAAGGCGATCCCTTTGGGGTCACCAAAATAAGTATATAAAGTAAATACCACACAGAGAGGAAATGTTTGAAAAAGGTATAGCTAAGAGACTGGGGCTGCTTACACAACTATACATTTAAAGCACGTCCCCCGGCACCAGGTCTTCTCTAAAATAATGCTTGGGACAGTAGTTTACCCCTCACAGAGCTATAATTCCCATCACCTTAACAAACCACAGCTCCCAATATACTTTGGTAGGGGAAACTTATTTTAAATGTGCTTTAAGTGTATGGTGTGTATGCAACCAGTGTAGCTGACACAAGCCTGTACTTCAAATAAATATTAATCAGAAGCCTGTGGAGAAACATATATTATAGAAATATGAAACGCAAGCACTGAAAATAGGTGAGTCATTTACTTTGCCAAAAGAGCTGTTTCCCCTTTAAGCTGCAAACTGAGGGTTTCCTTTTGTTACTATTCTTTTTCTTCTTCTTTTAAAGCTTTTAAATACTGAATGGTCAAAGGTTTGTGTTTGTTGTTTGATTGATATTGATTAGTCAAACGGCAACCCTAGAAGATACTGAATTCATAGCTCTTAATAAACCACCTAGAAACTGCAGAACAACAAATACAAAAAATAAATAAATAATGGCAGTCTTCCAAAGGATTCCTCAAAGTGAAGTAATGTCAGTGTTACTGCTGCTGGGTCAACGGAGAAGTAGATTTCTGAGAGACAGTAAAATGCTTGGTATATATGACCTGCTTTGGGAATGACTTGGAATCTGATCTAATCCTTGTGGGGGTAGGGAGTGCAATCCTGCGCTGGTGCTGTAAATTTATTTTAAGTGGATGTCCTTTGCTCCACATTCTCACAAACAACTGGGGAATATATTATAGTTGTTGCTGAAAGCCAGGGAGAGCACATGAGAGAGCAAATAATACTCTTGTTTGTTATGTTTATAGTACACTTTGTTATAGTGTGCCTTAATGTAAAAATAATTTAAAACATGAGCAAAAAAAGAAAATTATTGGTAGAAATGTTTCAACAAAGAATGGGTTTTTGAGAAAGACCATTAATATTCTTAGAAAGTGGGTGGTGTGGTGGTATTTCTGCTTTAGTTTCTTTAAAAATAAATATAAAAAATTAGGTACCGGTAAGTGTGAGAACAGGAAACATCAAACCCACTTTTTTGTATGAATCTGTGACAAGGAAACTGCTGGGCGAATTGACATGCTCTTTTGCACATCTGCTTTCTCCTAATTTGATTGTAAATTCATATGATGCATCACCATGTTTTGGATTTTATACTAAACCACTTTCTGATCATTTAAGGACAATTTCGAAAGCAACAGTAACTCCCCTGTATCCTGGCAAAGCAGACGCAAAAGTGATACTCAGATTGTTTTTAATTTTTTTAATTTATTTTTTAATTTATTTTTAGATTTTTGCAATTATAATGGGAAAAGAGAGAGAAACAACATCAGCTGACAACATACTCTGTGAGTTTTGAGGAGATTTTGAGCATCACATGAGAAGGCAAAAGAAGAGGTAACTGGGCTTACTAATTAACCAACATTTTGAAGTGATAAAAGTTATAAGGGAATGCTGCACTTTGAATTACATATAGTGAATACTCTTATTGCAGGGCGAGAGCTGGTTTTTTGTTATGTGTTCAGTGCAGTTGTGCCAGCTTTCCCTGTACAAAAGGTGTACAAGCAATATATTAGGTATGCAAAACAAATGAGATTCCTTTGTAGTGTCTTCGCCATACCAAAAAATAATACGAGTATTTAATCTCATTCTTTCGTTTTGGATATTAATTGCCTAATTTGGGTTGAAAATGTGCTTTTGCCTAGTCAGAGTGGCTAGTTACTCTAGTGGATACTTTTGCATTTGAGTTTGTGTGTGTCACTAGGTCCTGTATATTTGACATCTATCTACAGTAAGTGGCTTTGGCTTGCTTTGTTACACATTGACTTTCTGTATACATTCTTTTCTGCAATCTGGTTGCTTCTAGACAGCCTGTTTGCTGAGCAATCATCCTGATTTGTCTGCTCAAAGTTTGCAAGCGATGCAGACTATTTATTAAACATCAAGCAATCTTTATCCTACACTTTCACATGCATTTTTCCACCACCTCTATGAAAAAAAAAATATTTACTGGCTGTTTTGGGGAAGCAGATTTGTTCCACAAGTGCTCCAAAATGGAGGAACATAGGAAGCTGCCATATACAGAGTCAGACTATTGGTCCATCTAGCTCAATACTGGCTACACTGACTAGTTTCAGACACATTCACAGACTTTCCTGAGGATGCTGGGGACTGAACCAGAGAACTTCTGCATTGCAAAACAGATACTCTACCACTGAGGCTCCATTCCTTTCCCTAAATTAGCTACATTTTTATGCAACCTGAATTTGCTGGTGTGCGATTGAATTCCACCTGAAAACAAGGACAGTCTGGAACTGCTTTCTCTTTTACTGGGTGGGAGAACACAAGATTGGATGGTCCTCAAAGCACAGCAAACATTGCCCCTTTTTGCCCCTGCATTTATGTGATTGTCTGTAATATCACCCCTTCGTGCTCCTCAGTTTGCTTGGTCTTCTAGTATGATTCTCCTCTGCTCTCTCCATTCTCCCATCCCCCCCACCCTCGCCCCCGGTACTGGCATACTCCAAGCAATTGAAGCTGGTTGTTAATTTCTTCCCTGCAGTTGTCACTGATACTTTCCAAGTAAAACATTACACATGGAAATTAGAACATGCTTGGCACCCGTCTCTGGTGGAAGGTGAAGGGGAGGGGAGCTATTGAGAGGCGATGGTCATGACCAAATGTCAGCCCCGGAGAGGTCCAGCTGGTGAAAGTTTATGCTGTGTTTTCAGTGTGTGTTTGTTTAGACAGACCTGAAAGCCAGAGCCGGATCACAGAGTTTTGGCAAGGTAGAAGGGCACCAAGTTTACAGCGCACATTAAAGCAATGCTTTGAAGTCATATGAACACTGGATGTTCCTATTTTGTTTAAAAGTGTGCGCAAGCCTCATTTCTCTGCTCCCCCCCAGGCAGCTCCTTTTCAGGGAGAAAACCCCTCTGAACAGGGTTCAGGCATTAACCCGTTTTTAGAAATGAAGCCATTTGAACCTTATGGGCATTCAGATAATAATGTGCCAGGGAGCAGAGTGTTCTGAACAGAAGAAGAGGAGGAGGAGGAGTTTGGATTTGATATCCCGCTTTATCACTACCCGAAGGAGTCCCAAAGTGGCTAACATTTTCTTTTCCCTTCCTCCCCCACAACAAACACTCTGTGAGGTGAGTGGGGCTGAGAGACTTCAAAGAAGTGTGACTAGGCCAAGGTCACCCAGCAGCTGCATGTGGAGGATCAGAGGCGTGAACCTGGTTCACCAGATTACGAGTCTACCACTCTTAACCACTACACCACACTGGCTCTCAGTGTTATTTTTAAGTATTCAGGTTTTGTAAAAAAAAAAACCTATGTGGTTGGCTCATTTAGTCATTTTATTTAGATTATCATGCCTGATGTTTACGTGGGTTTGTTTTCTGTCTTCTTACTCATGTGGATCAGAATAACATAGGAAGAGCCTGATTGCTAGATCAGGCCAAAGGATCATCTAGTCCAGTATCCTATTATCACTGTAGCCAACCTGAGGCCAAATGTGCACATGATTCATTTAAAGCACATCACTTCCCTCACAGAATCCTGGGAACAGTAGTTTGTTAAGGGTGCTGGGTATTATAGCTCTGTGAGGTCTAAACTACAGTTCCCAGGATTCTTTGGGGGACGTCATGTGCTTTAAAAATAGGGTGTGGATTCAGAGACACTCTCCATTGTTCGGCATTGGGGGTATGGGAAGTCGTCGTCCCATTCTCTCCTACACCAAGTGACATAACACATTAGAAAGCAACAGGAACTTTGCAAGCAATGCCTCTGAAGCTGTGGAATGACTCCCAATGAGGTTTGCAACTTCTCTGATTCTAGTGACTTCTTGGAGGAAAGGCAAAACTTACCTTTTCTGAAAGACCTCTTCTGAAAATTCCTGTCCTACGCAGAGGGAATATAGAGCATATTCAATTGCCATCTTGAGGCAAAAAAGTCGAGAGGGAATTGTGGAAGCATAACTTTCTACAAGGTGACTTAAGGGGGTTGGCTGTTTTTTCCACCAAGGCATCTCCCAGAGAATGGCACACAAATTCAAATACCTATTATAAGAATTCAATACAACAAAAGCTTAACATTTCAGAAGCTATTAAAAACCACATATATTCATGTTCCTACCAGTAAGGCAAAGGGCAGTTCCCACAAGATGTTTGAGAGAACACATACTTAGGCAGCATCTCCTCCTTGTAAGGTCCCAGGCAATCTCTCCCTTTGTAGCAAAGTGGTCCTCTAGAGCAGTGTTTCCCAACCTTGTGCCTCCAGCTGTTTTTGGACTACAATTCCCATCATCCCTTGCCACTGGTCTTGCTAGTCAGGGATGATGGGAGTTGTAGTTCAAAAACAGCTGGAGGCACAAGGTTGGGAAACACTGCTCTAGAGCACCTACCTTCTTAGCAAACACAGTATACTATCCTTTGGCAAAATAAAAGTCTTTGCAGAGTTAGCCATAGACAGGGGTCAGCAAACCTTTTCAGCAGGGGGCTGGTCTGCTGTCCCTCAGACCTTGTGGGGGGCCGGACTATATTTTGGAAAGTAAAAAAAGAACAAATTCCTATGCCCCACAAATAACCCAGAGATGCATTTTAAATAAAAGCACACATTCTACTCATGTAAAAACAAGCAGATTCCTGGACTGTCTGCAGGCCAGATTTAGAAGGTGATTGGGCCAGATCTGGCTCCGGGCCTTAGTTTGCCTACCCATGGACTAAATGCTCACATCCCTTTATCAAAAGAGATTGCCTTGAGGCCAAGAGAGACTTATTCCGATAGTTGCTCTGTTTATTTTTCTTACTGACTGGGAACATGATGTCACAGGTCAAACCATGCCCAGAGACGTTGCAACTTCAGCTTTGCTTCCCTTTCTTCAGAAGCACTAAGAGGATCAGGAATGTTTGGCCACCAACAGCAATGCACAGGTCTGGTCTCATCACCTTGAAAAGTACCGTATTTTTCACACCATAGGGCGCACCTGACCATAGGGCGCACCCAGTTTTTTGGGGGGGAAATAAAGGGGAAAAAATTAGTTCCCCCCCAAGCGCGGGGCGGGGGAAGCTTGAGCTTCCCCCGACCCCAGCCCCCAAACAGGCAGCTCTCTGCAAGCCATGGGAGCGCTCCCGCTGCTTACGGAGAGGTCCGCGAAGCCTGGGCGCGCTGAGCTCAGTGCGCGCAGGCTTGGTATGCAGGCAAGTCTCCGCAAGCAGCGGGAGCGCTCCCGCTGCTTGCGGAGAGGTCCGCGAAGCCTGGGCGCGCTGATCTCAGCGCGCCCAGGCCTCGGCATGCTGGCAACTCTCCGCAAGCAGCGGGAGCGCTCCCGCTGCTTGCGGAGAGGTCCGCGAAGCCTGGGCGCGCTGAGCTCAGCGCGCGCAGGCTTCGGCATGCTGGCAACTCTCCGCAAGCAGCGGGAGCCCAGCGCTGGGCTCCCGCTGCTTGCGGAGAGGTGTGCGAAGCCTGGAGAGCGTGAGGGGTCAGTGCACACTGACCCCTCTCACTCTCCAGGCTTCAGCGAAAGCCTGCATTCGCACCATAGGACGCACACACATTTCCCCTTCATTTTTGGAGGGGGAAAAGTGCGTCCTATGGTGCGAAAAATACGGTATATTTTAGTGTTGGAAGAGGTTCAGAATAGAGCAACCAAAATGATCAAGAGGCTGGAGTGACTTACCTGTAAGGAAAGGTTGCAGCATTTGGGACTTCTTTGTTTAGAGAAAAGGTGAGTAGGAGATGAAATGATAAAAGCTTATAAAACTATGCATGGCATAGAGAAAGTGGAGAGGGGAATGTTTTTCTCCTTCTCTTATAACTAGAACATGGATATCAAATGAAGCTGAATGTTGGAAGATTCAAGACGGATAAAAGAAAGTACTTCTTCATACAACACATCATCAAAATGTGGAACTTGCTTCCACAGGAGGCAGTGATGGCCTCCAACTTGGATGGTTTTGAAAGAGAATTGGACAAACTCATGGATGTCAACACTATCAATAGCTACTAGCCATGATGGCTACACTCTGACTCTGTGGCTGAAGGCAGTAATGCTTCTGAATACAGTACCAGTTGCTGGAAACTGCAGGATGGACAATGCTTTTGTGTGCGGGTCCTGCTTGTGGGTTTCCCGCAGGTATCTGGTTGACCACTGTGAAAACAGGATGATGGGCTGGACTAGCCATTAGCCTGATCCAGCACACTCTTCTAATGTTTTTAATGGACGGAATGAAACACCTGCCAATCACTAACAGCTTACCTCCATGTAAGGGCTGATACAGCCTAGCCTCCTAGCCTAGCTCAACCTCAGCTGCCAGTGTTTAAAGGTGTTCTGAGATAAATTCATTACAAGGAGTTCCCTTACTCATGACAACTTTTAGCCTTCAGCTGTGCACTTTGCTGTGGAACTATGACTTGCACTTTTAGGTGCCTGCGCTCTTGAAAGATGGGGCAGAGGGTGTCTTGATCTCTACCTTTTACTCAACTGGGGCCTTTCTGTGGGTTCTCAGACTGGAATCCAGTCTGAGGGCTGGTCTGGTTTCAAAGTGGATGGGAGGACCACGTGTTGATATTCCTGCATTGCAGGGGTTGGGCTAGATGACCCTTGGGATCCCTTCCGATTCTATGATTCAGGGTTGGCAACTCTGAGGAGTTGGTGCCCGGCTTTGGGTCAGGGCTGGACTTGATGTTGCTGCACATTGTATTTTCTCATTTCTCCAATAAAATCATGGGAATGTGTTCAATTATTGCTGCACAGCTTCTATTCAAATGGCTGGTGACTTGGTTCCTGATAAAAGAGCAAAGGAATATGCATTTTGTCAGATAATTCCCTCAAAATCACCTTGGAACCTTGTCATTATTTTTTTAAGGCTTAAAGCCACTTCCTGTGCCCCAAACTATTTTTTTGTCTGTTTGTTAATTGCAAAACTGATGTGGGAATGTGGAAAACTGGAGACTGGAAAAATGAGAAATTTAGAAAAACTGAAATTGACTGATTCACACATCCCTATCCTGGGATGGCGCTGGACTTCAAAGGAGCCTTTGGCTTGGTTCAGCTGATAACCTTGGCTGCCACTGGAGCCCTACTACTATGCTTCTCTTTGTGGCAGAGGTGCCACCATCCTCCTCCTCTTCCTCCCAATTGTCCCCATTCTTTCTACCCTCCCCTGTGCCCCATCTCTTACTTAAAAGCACACACAACACTTTTGCAATAGCAACAACAGTGCTGGCACCTTCACTACCTCCTAACACAGTGGAGATTTTTTTTATAAAAAAATTGCATGCAGAAGGCCTTTCTTCAAGCCGCTATGGGAAACTGTAGAAGCAGTGCAGGCAGTTTTCTAGCCACTTCATTCAAAATGCCTAAAAATAAGGCCCCCTTGCTTCTTTCTCAGAGACCAGGCATCAGGTGAGGTAGCAGGAGGATGGTGGAGGTCTGTGACTAGACAACTATTTCTGTGAATGAGATTGCTGCCAGAAGGGGCTTGGTGGCAGTGACTGAGCAGGCAGCAGGTCAGGCCAACGAGGTGTCCCTTCTGAGTCCAGGGGCCCCTGGCTAGTGCCCAACCTGGCTGACCACTGGTGCTAGACCTGGCTGTAACTTTCAGCCTACAGGTTCACGCCTCATAAAGAAATACCACATGAATGCAAGCCATCTATGCTAACATCACACACACACACACACACACACACACGGGGGGGGGAACAGATGGCCACATATCATCATGGGTGTTTTATTAAAAAAATCCATTTTTAAACTTTTGCTAAGGGTTCCCCCGCCTTCTGTAAAAACATGGTGTGTGAGTCATTAAACATGCCAAAGTGCTATCTGCATGGGATTTTCAATTAGGAAGCTGTTTCCATTAAACTTTGGTTGGGCCAGAGGCCAATATTCCCAATGGGGCCCTAGCTCTATGAACAAGAAAGGCATAGTTCAATAAGACAGCATACTTAGGGTCAAACTACATGTGATGTGAAACTTTGAATCCTGTGATTTTTATTTTCTCCCCCCCCCCTTTTTTTTTTTTACTGACAGGAGATGTAGGCTGGCCTGATTTGGATTGGGGCCATGGTGTGTGTAAGGGGATTTAACCTTTTCTCCTCTACACCACTTTCTTGATGAAAATCACCTCTCAACAGATAGCATTTGCCCTCTTAACTGCTAATAGCAGCTATAGGAGAGAATTTCAGCAAGAAAATAGTGTGGGAGGAATGATTATCCCCAGCCAATGTCATAATCCTGATCAGGATCAGGGTGCCTTCTGGTTGCTCTTAGTAAAAATATATATGAGGGGGGAGAGTTTCTCAAAAATTGTTGTTGTTTAGTCGTTTAGTCGTGTCCGATTCTTCGTGACCCCATGGACCAGAGAACGCCAGGCACTTCTGTCTTCCACTGCCTCCCGCAGTTTGGTCAAAAATAAGTAGTCTCATTTCTTGTTTTGATAGTTACAAGCTTGTTGGACTACGGGTATGCTGTGGACTTAGTGTATCTTGACATCTAGCTCATCTTAGTAAACTACAAGCTTAACATGAGTAAATTGTGATGCTGCAGCAAAAAAAGCTATTGTTATTCTAAGATGCATCAACAGAAGTATAGTGTCCCGATCAAGCGAAGTAATTGTACTGCTCTATTCCACCTTGGTCAGACCCCACCTGGAGTACTGTGTCGAATTCTGGCCACCACAATTTAAGAAGGATATTGACAAGCTGGAAAATGCAGGAGAGGGCAACTAATATGGTCAAGGGTCTGGAAATCAAGCCTTATGAGGAGTGGTTGAGGGAGCTGGTTATGTTTAGCCTGGATAAGAGGAGATTGAGAGGAGCTATGATAGCCATCTTCAAATATCTAAAGAACTTCCTGTCAGATGGAAAATGGAACAAGCTTATTTTCTCATGCTCTGGAGGGTAGGACCTGAACCAATGGCTTCAAGTTAGAAGAAAGGAGATTATTGGGGTTATTGGGTTGTTGTTTTTATTTTGATTATATATTTTGTGGTTTTATATTTTGATTTTGTTTTGTGAACTGCCCTGAGACTACCAGGTATATAAATTCAATAAATAATAAATCATTCAAAAAGCAGTATATAAACATTGTAAACAAACAACTAGATCCAAGCTTGTCCCAGCTCCAGATCCTCCTCTGCTTCAGGCTAACTTAACACTTGATTTAACATTACTCACTTGCATTGTCTGCAGCTATTTACACTGCTGGCACAGTTTATGTGGTACACCTCTTCCCCGACTGGCACACACTAAGCTGTGTGGGTTGATCTCTGGGCGCTAAAGTAAGGAAAGGGGGCTGGCCTTGCAGCAGGAGGCTAGAATCAAGTTCACAGCTCCTCCCTCTCCACCGTCTGCCATCAGTTTAGGCTTGTAGACAGGATGGCACTGGCAGCATTAACGATAATGCTTTTTATTGTGTTGGCATTGTATTTTAATGTTCTGTTATTTCAGTATTGTAAGCTCCTCAGAGATCATGTGTTGTTTGATGACTAGAGAAATATAGTAAAGTATACACTAGCAGATTCATACCTGCTGATGCTCAGAAATTCTAAGAAAGAAACAAAAAATATATATGCAGTTTTGAAATCATTGGCTAAAATAGTGCAATTCTGAAAGGTTCGGTCTGCCATCTTGATTCAAAACGGTCTCCAGTTGTATTCAAACATAGATGAAAACCTGATCCTTGATATCAGAAATCATTCTGCATAATTTGGTTATGGTATATTAAGAAGTGTCCAAATGCATTGCAAACAATTTTCCAACATGTGCCCCTCTAGCCCTCTCTGCCTGGCCCTTGGGACTCTCCCCAGGCCACAGCCTTCCTGTTGCATCCTCCTTAAGGTCCTGTCCCCCTGGCTGAAATGCGTCCTTAAACACTGACAACAAGCCCCAAAGTTAGGGATTGTGGGAGTTATAGTCCCAACGGTAACTGGAGAGCACCCCATTGGCTACCCCAGATGTAGAAACTAGCCCTAGTGAAAGTAAAATCTACATTTGTTGTCCTGCCCATTTTTTATTTATTGGTTTTGTTTAATTGTTACATTTATACTCCACATTTCCTCCAAAGATCCTCATGACAAACCTGTGTGGTAAGCTAGGTTGAAAGAGAGTGACACTGGCCCCAAGGTCACCCAGTGGGCTTCATGGCTAAGTAGGGAGTTGAACCCTGGTTTGCCAGGTCTGATACACTTTTGCCTTTGGGCTCACCTACCACTGGCATGTGGCTTTTGGAAGGCTGCCCAATAGGGAATATCGTGCTCAGATTGGAAAGGGTTCATGCCTGGTGTAGATCATCATACATGCCCTTAGAATTCCCTTCCTTTCCATTTCAGACACACAGCAACTACCACAGGAACCTATCCAGATAGTAAACATTGCTGATATACTTGAGCAGCAGTTATTAAGTACAATGGATCCATTGTGAAATTTAAATGCTGCCCTTAAAAGAAAAGGAAACTATTATGGCAAATTTTAAAAACTCTGTTTCTGAAGTCATTGTATGACAGACTACTTCAGAGTAAGTGCAGCATAAAGCAGGTGGAGGAGAGCTTTTGCAATGTTTTGTCATATTTAGGTTGGGTTTGGGAAAATGATCAGGCCATGTGAGAACAGGGGTACACCAGCATGCGCCCATTTTCATTTATAAAATTGTGGAGGGTGCACTATTTACCCCAAAGAAATTGTTCGCATACTTTATTTAATGAATGAGCTCATTTTTCATGCCTCTGCCAGAAACAATAAAAGTTAGAAATGTCCTCATAATTAAAATAAAGTGTTGCACAGATTTATGGCGAGAAATGTGAAATGTCAGCCTACTGACTTCACAAATAAACCTCACATTCATCAGAACAGGTTGCATTCATTAGTAGGAGAGCAGTGTGGGTCCACAACAAGCCCCGGGGGTTTTGTGCTGACCAGGAAGAGGGGGTGGGGTGGGGTTAGAAAGTGGAGAAGGTAAAATACCAGTTTGCTTGGCTTGGAGTAACATGGACAAAAGCAAAGTTTGTTAGGTACTCCTGTCAGTGCTAGTCTGTGGGTTATAACTTAATTCTATGATGCCTTCACATATAAGAAGAGCCTGTTGGATCAGCCAATGGCTCATTTAGCCCAGCATCCTATTCTCATGGTGGCCAAACAGATGCCTATGGGAAGTCTGCAAGTATGACCTGAGCACAAGAGTACTCTTCCTTCCTATGGTCCCCAGCAACTGGTATTCAGAAGCATACTGCCTCTGATTGTCACTGTTTACATGGGATCATTGTTTTGGGTTTTGTTGACATCCATCTATCTCGGGAGACAATGGAGGAGTACACCTTTGGGGGTGAAGTCAAACCATTGGAAGTTTACAGTGCCTGTTATGGGAGAGGCATGATTTGTTGCAGTTGGGGCAGATGAAGGCTTCTTGTTGTGCTGCTACATGGCTTTTCTTCTCTTTGCCCTCCTCAAAGCACTGTGGTTGTCTGAAAGTGATTTCCAAACGGCGGGGTTGATGTTGCCAGCCTTCATGTCTTGTTTGGAGACATCTTTGTAACACAGGGTTGGACTACCAATGGGCCTGGTGCCTTGAAGCCAGCTCCCTGTAGACCACGTCCTTCAGGGATCCTGTCATCTTCCATTCGGTGGACATGACCAAGCCAGTGTAGTTATTGCTGAGACAGGAGTGTGAACATGCTGGGAATGTGGGTTTGGGAGGGCACAACTTTGTTTGAGACTGTCCTGCCATGTACTGCTCACAATCTTGACACAGTGGATGTGGAAGGTGTGGCTCCTGGCAGTTGTAAGTTGCACTTGAAAAAAACTACAGTAAAATTTAAGATTGACCCTAGAGCAGAAGTCAAGTATATCCCTGAGAGAAAATCGAAGAGAATAACCAGGAGACAAACTAATGTGTGTTATATCAACAAAACAAGAAGGATATGAGAGCCTCTCAGGGAAATAGGGATACTGAGTATAAAAGGCCGGTACAGGGCATGATGCTAGCTTTCAGATCTCTATGGTCAACATACTGGTTATGTTAATATTGGGGCCAAAGGTCGTCGCTATGGTCGCTAAACGTAATAAAAATCTTAATGACAGTGAATCAACCAACTAAGCACATCACTGAACAGAGTATTGAATGGGAATTTCCTGACATGGTTGAAGGCAAGCCAGTTGTGAATATAGTGTCAGTTGTATATGTGCCATGACAATTATAGCTGATGATTAAACCAAAGGTAAAGAAGAAAGTTTATTACATGGAGCAGCTGTGCATGAATTAAAAGATGGAATGAAGCCTCAAAATAAATAAGGTTACAGGAAACTGTCTTTTACTGCACCAGACCATTGATTCATCTGACACAGTATTGTTAACACTGAGTGGCAGCAGCTCCCCGGGGTTTTATACAAAGGTCTTTTCCAGCTTTACTTGGAGATGTCAAAGATTGAATCTGGGATCTTCTACCACTGAGCTACAGAACTTCCAGACTCAGTGGGTGCACTATAAAAATAAATCTGCTGGTGTTATATTGATGAACATGAATTCCCAAGACCTGAAGAGAGGAAACATGCAAAAAACATTACAGTCTGCCCACATTCAATGACATCATTCACAAGTGTATTTAGTGCTGTGAATGCCCAGTCTAGCAGATCAAACTGGATGAAAGCAGATGAAAACTCTCCCTCTAACATGTCATATGGAAAATTCAGATTTAGTAGACTACCCTTTAGCATATCATCTGCATTGGAGTTCTTTCAAATAAATTCATGGAATCTTACGGAGCACTGAAGAGATCATTGACAGTATTCTAGTACTTGGAATTTCCAGAGAGTAGCACAACAAAAACCTAATTGACGAGCAATAGGGAGAACATCCTGAAGCTGGACACCAACAGAATACTGTACAAATATTGATTGGACAAAGTGAGCAAGTTTGGACATAACCTAGAAAGAGGAGGAATTAGAACCAGCAGGCCAAACTTAAGCACAGAAGCAATAAAACAAAAAAAGGTATCAACCTCCAAGAAGGATCTAGAAATTATCCAGTGGTGGCTGGTGCCATTTGGGACTGGTAGAGCAGAAAGCGCAGAGACAACCGGTAGGTGCAGCCAGAGCCAATGACAAGCAGAGGCCCCCTAATAAATAAGATAGCAGGCGGGTGTGGGCTGGATGAGGGCAGAGTGAGGCTGGTGGGGCAATGTCCTACTTTGTAATGGACCAGCCTCCACTGAAATCCCAGGGATGGTGAGCTACTTGACAAAATTCAAAGCAACATAATTGATAATATGATAATTAAGTCATTAAGGACACAGAAAGACATCAGGATACCAACATGAACAAGAGCTACCAAATAAAATTAAAATGAAGGATGCCATCAGCCTAAAAACTATGCCAAAATACTACAAATAGGGCAGGAAACAAAACATTGCAGGGTGGAGCACTCCTGTTCAGTGCTCCAGGCAGCCACGTCTGTCTTCCAGAAAACTCCATTTAATTTTTCGTCTGCTGATACTCAGAATTCTATGTGCTCTGAGCATATTCAGTCCTAATAGGTCTGTTTTAGGTCATCCCCCCCGCTTTCAAGTTTCACCCCTTTAAATATATGTGAAGATCTACAGCTGTGACATGATTAGGGTTGCCATATTTCAAAGAGTGAAGACAAAAGTTGTTGAGCTTTTAGCTAGTCACTATGTCGTCCCTCCACTCTCCCGTATTTGAAGATCCTTCATGCATTTTGAAAACATAGATTGAAAAGGTGCATGTGGAGTCATAACAATAGATTTTACCATCCTCATTCATCTTGATCTGGACCATAAATTTTGTGACATGGTCCAGAATTCTAGTTAGGACTCTCCACCACCCAACTGGCTAGAGATCCTAGGAGAGGGCAAACATTGTCCTGCTTTCCAACACAAGGCTGTCCTTGCTCAATTTCTAAGTCGGTATATAGTGCAGTGGTTAAGTAGATGAGCTGGGAACTCAAATCTTGCCAGATCAGATAAAAAGCCTGCAAACCAACAAAGCACCTGTTCAGAAGCCTCTAGGTGGCTGTAGCAGCTACTTTCAGAAATTGAATGTTGCAAGCACTCTTTGCAAATACTCCTTTCAACAGCATTGCACACCACCACCACCACCACCACCTGTTTCATTCACTCTCCCTTGAGCAGCACCTGGCTTCTTCTAATGGAGGAGAATAAGTAGGTCCTCATGGACTCATGGTGTCAAAGGCCAGGGCAAAGAGGTGTGCCTTAAGTGTAGGACAAAAGCTGTATAATGAAAATGCCAGACACACTTTTGTGAGAAAGAAATTCCACAACGTAGGAGGTGGCACAATGAATGCCATGTCTCAGACCTCTGCTACCACCCCGAACTTCTGAAGGTGGTGAAACTGCCAAAAGGACCCTCTCTGTTAATCTTAAAACCCAAGAGGGCCTCTACAGAAGAAGTCAGTCTTTCAGGCCTCATTGCTGCTTTCAGAACAGGGGTGGCTAACTCATGACCTTCCCATCAACCATTGGCCATGCTGGCTGGGGTTGCTGAGAGTTGGAGTCTAACAACATCTGGGGGGGCGCCACTGGTGCAATAGGAAAAGCCAGGTGCTACAGAGGGCGGGCAAGTGAGTAATATTGTGCAGAAGTGCTGAAAAGGGATATGCTCTGTGAGTGACTAGTTACAATTTCTTACAGCTGCTGTTAGAGCAGCATTCCAGAGAAACCACCTTCTGACATTTTAGTTGGCAATATTTTATACATGTCTTCTCAGAAGTAAGCCCCACTGAATTCAATGACTTACTCCCAGATAAGTGGATATAGGATTCATTCCTACACACAGCTACGTGGAAGCAAGCAGCTTTGAGCATACTGGGACCTACATCTGAGTAAAGCATAGGATTAGACTCTTTAACGCTCCTCTTTCAAAGAAGTCACATAAATATGACTCCATGGGTTAAAATGTTCCTCAGTGACTGTGAGAATAACTATTAAGGGGAAATCTTCTAGAGTTTTAGCCAAGCAACATGCCACTATATCCCCATGGTTAATCTACTTAGATTCCCTCTGATTTCTCCTAAGTTCTTCCCTTTCCAAAACGTTTTGCAGAATAATCACCAGAAGTATCCCAATCATCTTGTCAACCATTCACCCTGAACGAATGATAGTAGCAGAGGGTCTGATGTTGGGAGCATATTTCCTCTCTCCCTCCACTCGCATGCACACACACATTTTCTGTGCAAGACACAGCCTGTGTGTGTGTGTGTGTGTACACACACACACGTCTGTTCCCCCTGTTGGGGACATGGAAGCGGCAAAGGGTGGCAAACTCTCCAGGATAGCATGTGCAGTTTCCCCCTCCAAATGAACCAGATGTGGGATGGGAAATGAGAAAGACAGAAACAAACTGCTGTCTTATAAAATAGGGAAAGAGTAAACATTTTGTGGGTGTCTGCATGTGCTTTGTTGTTTAGTTGTTGTTTTTGTTCTGGGCCTTTTGGAAACTGTGGATGGACTGTAGCTGGCAGGCAGAGATCAAGCAGCCACCCACCAACCACAGGGTTCAACAGTTCAGAAGTTTACTAGAGCATTTGTGTTCCAGAAGTGATTGGCCTTTAAGTAAAAAAGCAAGGGTGGGAGGGCAGGAATAACTACACTATGGTGCTAGGGCCCTTCCTCTAATATTTTCCTCCACTGCCTTTCCCCCTTCCACACTGTTGAACCCAAGAGGGGGGAAAATGAATTAACAAAAGGAAAAGAAGGGGAGGCAGTAAGGATTCGGACTCTTGACAATTCATTTCCTGTTGTTCAGTTTCCTAAAAAGAAATGCATTGCTTTCTTCTCAGCAGAGGTTGGCACATCCAGCCATTAAGTAAAACACCATGGATTGTGTAGGTGTGATGTTGTATCCACTAGAGGCTAGTCTATTTTCCCCATTAGGGCAAATGGGGCACTACCCCCCCCTTCAGTCTGCCCTCAGCCAGCTCCCATTTGCCTGCCTTCCAACTTGCAACCAGCCAGGAGGGGAGCCCTCGCTGTCAGCTTCCACCTCTGTAGTCACTGCGTTGCCCTTGTATAACTCAGCAAGGAGGATGGGGGACAGGCCTAGAATTAGCCCTCCCCAACCTCGGCTTTGGCTCCGTCTACTGTCAGGCACTCTGCCTTCTGCCCTACAAGTCCCAGTGGGTGTCACAGCCACCCATGTTTGTATCCCACATGTATGTACCTCAAGGGGTAATTTGAAGAAACATATACATGGCCTATTTATTACCGGAAACCACTCTTCTGAAAGTATAGAATCTGTGCCACATGGGCCCTTGGAGAGAACAGGAGTCAGAGCATGAGGGGTTTGATGAACTTACTGTGCGATCCAAGTATCCTATGAAGTAGGACCGTCTATGTTAAAATGTGTAAATAGATAGATTGTCAGTGGTGGTAGTGCAGGGCCCCCAATTCACATACAGTGTACCAGGCCCAGCAAATCCTGTTGGCATCCTTGAGCACATGCAGAAGGTTCAGTCACTGGCATCATCATTTAAAGCTAGTGGAAGACTCCTGTCTGAAACCCTAGAACATGGGTCGGCAAACTAAGGTCTGCGGACCGGATCAGGCCCAATTGTTTTCTGGATCCAGCCCGCAGACGGTCTGGGAATCACCATGTGGATCGCCAGCGGCACGTTCTTTCCCTCTCCCTCACACAGCGGTGGCGACACCTCCTCCCTCCTCCTGGCTTCTCCCCGCGCTGCCTAGAGGACAAAGGGGGCTGGGCTTTGTTGGTGCCAGCAGCAGCAGCGCTCGAGCAGCCGCCATTTTAAGCAGCTTCTCTCTGGAGCCCTGTCATGCGCCGCTCATCGTCCCGCCGTCAGCCCCTGCCGCTCGCAAGACACAGTTAAGCAGCCACCGGGGCTCATGGTACTCTTACATCTTTTTTCTCTCTCCAAAATATAGTCCAGGCCCCCACAAAGTCTGAGGGACAGTGGACCCCTGCTGAAAAAGTTTGCTGACCCCCTACCCTAAAACATCAGTTTAGACCATGCAGAGCAAGGTGGACCAAAGATATGACTCTTAGGGTTGAAGCAGTAAAAGGGGGGGGGGAATGTTTTGGGATCAATATTCAGCTTCTGCATTGGAAGTACTGGAATTGCAATTCTTTGGATAGTTCTTTGGCTGTGTCAGATGTTCAAAAGCAAGTTTAAATGAAGTTACAAAAGCTAGTTTTGAGCTGTGGATCAGTTCCTATCTGGCAAAGTAGAGGTCTGTATAGGCTCTCACAGGCTCATTCAATGAAGTTTATTCAGGGGCAAGTTTGGCAGTATTTTGCCATATTGATACTGGTGTTTCAAGGTCCCTTGATTTTGAAGGCTAGTGAAAAAGACAGAGTGTGGAGACTTTATCCTGGATGTGAACTAAGCAAAGGTACAAATTCAATTAGATACATTTAAAAATAATTGCTTTTTAATTGTTTCTGCTGTAAAGTAAGTTTTGAAGTAATTGAATTGTGTTTCTCAGAACAAAGCGGAAGAAATATGTTAAATGCTGGTGTATTCGAAAGTTACATTGTAGAGAATACAAACTCACAATCTGAGACCCACACCAGGAGGGGGCAATCTTTCCTATCACTGTCATGTACACCAATTTGAGAATAAATGAATGGTCTGGAGCAGTATATAAAATATTGGGAAGGGGCTTTACTGTATTATCTTAGAAAGATGTTCAATTTACTAACCTAACCTTCCCTGAAATTTCGCCTCCAAATATTTTACCTAACTTTTTTTCCAGCTGCAGGGGTTTTTTAACACCTTTTTTTTTTTAGAATAGTTTCCATTCATTTTTAAAGCGTTGTATTAAAACCAAAGAACAGAAATTAAAAAGCAAGCATGGGCTAAGTAAATGGCATATATTAAATTGTAGCACAATGCTAAAGTGTTTATTATTTAGAGACAATTACATATTATATATTCTACTATCGTACTACAGCAGTATTATTTACGTCTTTATCTTTATATTTATGTGCCACTTGGTTATAATAAAAGCAGTATAGAATAAATATAATAATAATCAATAAAAAGAGTTAAAAACAATTAAAAGATTTTAAAATAATTAAAAGGAACAGTAAGAGATTAAAACATGTTAACGTTTACATGTCTGGATAGACTTGCGTAAACAAAAATGTTTTAAGTACCATAGATTCCGGAGTATTAGGCGACTGGGCATATAAGACGACCCCCCAAATTGGCAGCTGCCAATTTGGGGGGTCGACTTATACGCCCAGTCTTATACGCGGTAGCTTTGCTGGGCAGCGGCAGTGGGCAGCAGGCTCCATGCCGGGAGAAAGCTGCCCGGCAAAGCCACCCAGCAAAGCCGGCCTAGCATCGCTGGGCGGCTTCCTCCTGGCACGGAGCCCGCCACCCACGGCCGCTGCCCAGCGAACCCATACTCAGCGTATAAGACGACCCCCGACTTTTTAGAGGATTTTCCGGGGTTAAAAAGTCGTCTTATACTCCGTAATCTATGGTAGGCTATTTTCAGAAGCCGAACGTCCGATGCGGCTTCTGCGGCTTTCTATTGAGTGCAGGAACGGATTAAGTCCGAGAACCAAGGTACCACTGTTTTTAGGTATATTTTGTGACACCTGTAACAGTGCCAGTAGCACAGATTAAGCGGTAGGGTGGGCACATATTTTTTCCAAGCCAGATTGCAATGCAGGAGACTATTTTAGGGCCAGGAGGGAAGGGTTAGCCTTCCCAATCCCATACACTGCAAATTCCACCGCCTCTGGCTGAAAATGCTGAACACTGTACACCATAATATGATGGTATATTATATTGGATCCTTTTTTATTATTGCACATTTTGCATACACATACACATCTTATTGTGGGTGGAAGTATTTAGTGTTAGATAACTATCAATATTTTAAAATGTTGTCTGTATGTACAGCTGTACATTTATATGATAATCCAGTTGTTTATAGTTACCTGCCAAAAACTTGCACAAGCAGCTTACTCCAGAAAATCCAAAGAATGGTATCCAGCTAAGTCCTACTCAGTGAATCCATTCAAATTAATGGACCTGTGAGTCATGTTACTGTTAATGCCTCTGCTTTGAATAGGACTAATGCTGTATACAACCCAACAGATTTAACACAACTAAGTGAGATAGAAAAGGAGAAGGTCCATGCACACACTTTGCTTTTCCAAAAAAAATTGAGTAAAGGTCAGATATAACTGAATTAATCTGAACGTTGAAAAGTACATAAAACTAAAAGAGGAAGTAGGTAGGAGTGTTACTCTTCCAACTTCCCCCTTCAGCTCTATTAACTTATTAAAAGATAGCAACCCTACTACCTTATGATCAAGGAGGCAGTGAGTGTTGGGGCTCAGAGGCTTTGTGGTCACTAGCAAAGACTTCAAGGGTAGTATTGTGCCCACGGGCACCACGCTGGTGACCCCTGGAGTTCTTTCCACAGATACATGATTACACATATATGCGCTTAATTATAGTGGACATATAGTTGTTGCTTTCTTTGCAGGGGAAAAATATGTGTGGAAGGGCACTCACACAGTGTTATGCAGACTCAGCTTTTATTTTCTCACGTTTGTGCCTCCTAGAACCCAAGTGAGACCGATGTGGTGCAGTGGTCAGACTAGGACCTGGGAGAGCAGGGTTCAGATCACCCCACTATATCATGAAGCGCACTGGGTGACCTTGGGCTGGTTACTGTCTTTCCACTTAACGTGCCTCATAGAGTTGTGGGGATTAAATGAGGAAGAGGAAACACATGTATGTCACCTTCAGCTCCTTAGAGAAAAATGTGGGGTATAACACAGTAAATTAATAAGTGACACCCAGGAGCACTGACCAGACCCTGACCCACTTAACTTCAGTCGGTTGTTTCTCATCAGACCCATAGCCTGGGGCTTCTTCTGTTAAGTGCTTTCTCATTGTCTTCTATGAAACTTTGTCCACCGGCTCCAGCCCCCCACCCCCACCCTACAACTCTTCCACCCCCCACAAAAACCACAACTAGGGAGAGCAGAAGCAAGCGCAAATTCATTCACAGAGCCGCCCTACCGCACGTCTCTTTCTCGCAGCCTCGAGGTCTATGAACCCAACACTTTACCCTCCCCATCGCAGCTCTGGGCTGCCTGCCCCCCGCCCGCGCCTTCTTCTGTTTCCGTGTGTGTGTGTGTGTGTGTGTGTGTGCGCGCGCGCGCGCGCGCGCAGGCGTGTTATGTCTCGCTTGCCTTTTTGCAGAGCGGCTCGGAGGAGGAGGAGGAGGTGGAGGAGGATGAGAACAGAGCCGGAGGGAGGCGGCGCCTGTTCCTGGAAGAGCTCAGCCTGGGGAGTTGGTCACATTCTTGGCTGGGATTCAAGAGCTGAGGCAGACACCAACAAACAGTGAGGTGGGGGGGGGGGCGCGGAGGGGGAGGAGTGCACAGCCAGCCAGCCAGCCTTGCCTGCCTGCCTGCCTGCATTAGCTCAGCTCTGAAACACCCTCAGTCTGGGCTGGAGCGTGGAGTTGGGAGGATGTGAGCTGCCGCGGCTCCCACATTGAAAAGGAGAAGAGGCGGAAAGCAAAGCCAGCCAGAGAGAAAAAGAAAGAACGAAGCAACTCTTTAAAAGAAAGGAAATCTTCTCTTCCCACCCCCACCCGCAGTTTCAAGGGACCACGAGTAGCAGAGAGAACAAGAGGGGGCGAAGAAGGAAGGAGACGCCTCGCTACAGTAGCAGCCGCCTCGGAATTTTGGAAGGGGGGGGGGTTAATTTTTTTAAAAAATTTTTTTTGCTTTGCCTCACACTACATCATCCCGCTTCCGGAGATCGACCTTCTATATAAAAATACACACACACGCACAATATTATTTTCCTTTTAAAAAACATTTTTTTGGTGGACATGGACAGAAAGGAGCTGACTTCCCCGACGCCAGACGCCGACGCCGCTGCTATTTGGACATCTTTCAAGACCCTCTGGTGCTATTGACTCTCTTCAGCCCCCTTTCCACGTTGTTGCTACAGATTTATTAGCAATTTTTTTGAGGGGGGGACGGAGGGAGGTTGATCGGTCGGTTTTGTGTGAGCCTCGTGTGTGTTTGTGTGAACTGAAGACTGCTGGCTTGAATGGAGGTGGGAGGGCAAGCTACTCTTTGAGAAGGCAGTGCGCTTTTTCTTTTTATAACTTTTTCCTCTCCCCCTCCCCGAAGATATAAATATTTCCCCCCTGGATTGGCTCATCTTTTGCTCCAGTGTATTTAGAACAACAACTAAGAACCCCAAACTTATCGAGGGGGTGTTTGGAAAAGCGGACCAAAAGTAACCCACCGGGAGGAAACGTGTTTTTCTTTTTTGGGGGCGAATAATATGAGATTCTTGAGTGGCTTCCCTCTCTCCTTCGCCGTCTTCAATGGACAACAACAAATTTAAGAAGAGCGGCGTTTCTCGCCTTTAAAGGAAAAGAAAAGCAGAAACCTGGAAAAGATTTTAAGCGAGGTTCGGTTTAGTTTTTTGTATTGCCTTTGGTGAAAAACCTAGAAAGGAGGAGTTATTATTTTCTTATTGTTGTTATTTTTTAAAAAAAGGAATAAAAAGGCGGGAGACCACCACAAAATAACCTAAAATGGAGACTGTAAGGAGCAGCTTCCAGCCTCATCCCGGCCTGCAGAAGACCTTGGAACAGTTTCATCTGAGCTCCATGAACTCGCTGGGTGGTCCAGCCGCCTTCTCTGCGCGCTGGGCGCAGGAGCTGCTGTACAAGCGGGAGAACGGCAAGGAGTCCTCGTCCTCGACGTCCTCCTCTGCGGAGCCTGTGCTCCACTTGCCTCCCATCCAGCCGCCGCCGGTGATGCCGGGGCCCTTCTTCATGCCCTCAGACCGCTCGACCGAACGCTGCGAGACCGTCCTGGAGGGCGAGACCATCTCGTGCTTCGTGGTGGGCGGCGAGAAGCGCCTCTGCCTGCCGCAGATCCTCAACTCCGTCCTGCGCGACTTCTCGCTGCAGCAGATCAACGCGGTGTGCGACGAGCTCCACATCTACTGCTCCCGCTGCACGGCGGACCAGCTGGAGATCCTCAAAGTCATGGGCATCCTGCCCTTCTCGGCGCCCTCCTGCGGGCTCATCACTAAGACGGACGCCGAGAGGCTTTGCAACGCCTTGCTCTACGGAGGCGCCTACCCGCCGGGGCGCTGCAAGAAGGAGTTCTCCGGGAGCCACCACGGGGCCGCGCTCGAGCTGGAGCTGACCGAGCGGAGCTTCAAGGTATACCACGAATGTTTCGGGAAATGCAAGGGGCTCCTGGTGCCGGAGCTGTATAGCAGCCCTGGCGCGGCGTGCATCCAGTGCCTCGATTGCCGGCTCATGTACCCGCCGCACAAGTTTGTGATCCACTCGCACAAGTCCCTGGAGAACCGGACTTGCCACTGGGGCTTCGACTCGGCCAACTGGCGAGCCTACATCCTCCTCAGCCAGGATTACTCCGGCAAAGAAGAGAAAGCCAGACTGGGCCAGTGCTTGGATGAGATGAAGGAGAAGTTCGACTACAGCAACCGATACAAGAGGAAAGCACCCAGGGTGAGTCCTCTTGGATTTGGTTTTGAGGGATCGGCGCTTAAATTTGGGGATGGGGTCGCTAAAGGATTGGGCTCTTAAAAACTCTGCCGAGATTGCTTAAAAAGAAAGAAAAAAGGTGTGTGAACTTCGGTGGCAAGGGTAAGGGTTCCAACTGGTAAGGGTACAAACTCTGCAGCTAGATACTTGGTGCATCTCTAGCATCTATTATGTGTATCCAGTGAGACCTACTTCTGAATAAAAATGCAGATAGAATTGGCTGCATATTTTACACAGTCCCACAGATAGCCACTTTAAGTGGCTATTGCCTGAACCATGTAGTAGGATCCCAGAAGGGATCATATATAATCTCTTATTGGACTCCCACCAGTCTGTAGTTCAGATGATAACTGTTTTAAATAGACCTTGTTCTCCCAGGGATTGGGAGCTATGTAGCGAGAAGGCACTGCATGCTCACTGGGAAATACGCCTCATTGTGTTTGACTGGGCTACTTCCTAGGTAAATGTGCATCTAGCTGTAAGAGTCCCACATAACTCTTTTTGAAATGAGTGATGTGTGTGAGAGAGCAGCTGGAAAAACCTGCTGCATTCACCTCAAGGATGCTTATACCATGCATGCAAACTTTGGTGAAGCATGGCCCTAGGTGTGCAGACTCAGAAGTGAGTCCTATTGAATCCAGTGGGACTTAGTAAACAGAAAAGGATGCTTAGGATTGTACTTCTAGAGAATAAAGAACTCTGTCAGACTTATTTTGGAGTATATTCTGTAGACTAGCAGGGCTCTCTACTAGACTTTAACTGCAGCAGCAAAATTGGATTTGTTTAAAAATCCTTTTAACCAATCTGTCTTTTTCGGGGGGGGGGGAGTCCACACATTTACCATTATTCTGTTCACTTTTCTTGTTGCAAACTTAAATACTGTACATTTTATGCACCTGTTTAAACAGGACACAAAAGGTGGCCTACCATATTCTGTCCTTGGGTTTTGCATCTTAACAAATTCAAATAGGTATATGTGGTGCTACAAATAGGGCAAGGAAAGATGAATTGAATGAATGAATGAATTGATTATCTACAGGCAGAAATCACTGGCTTCTATCCTTAGGATTAATCTCAAAACTTGACAAATGTAGTGACGGAAACGAGAGCTGAAAATGTAGAGAGCTTTTCTAAATGTGTTGCATTGGCAGGATAAACAAACACACAACCAGATAAGATTCCAGACAGTGGAGGCTGGTCCATTAGGGCAAATGAGGCACCTCCCCACCAACCTCAGTCTGTCCTCAGCCAGCCCCCACCTGCCTGCTTTCTAATTTACAACTAGTCCAGGGGGTGGCACTGCCTGTCAGATTCCTCCTCCAGTCATTGTTACCCTTGCAGAACTCAGCAGCCAAGATGATGGGGACAAAACTAAAATTAGTTGGCTCTCCCTGTCATTGGCTCTGACCGCATCTACTGTTTGGGCTCCATGCCTTCCTCCCTTCCAGTCACAATGGGCACCAGCCACCACTGATCCCAGGATGTTCCAATCCAGGGTACTTGCAGATGCTGTTGATATATGTGTGCAGACTACATAGTGTATTTTTGGTGCTCTGTACAGTGTTGATCTATTCCCCCCTCCACCCCTTTTCTCTCCTGATGCTAGTTTGTGTATGGGTTATATTTACACTAAGGAAATGGATGTGTCCTGGGACAACTGCTGCAGCAAGCTTTAAAGTATGACAGGCAATTGCAGAGTCTGCCCAGCCAGACAGCTAGGTATTCTTTAATCTGCAGCAGTATTCAATTTCCAGACTTCTCAAAGTTGGTGACTGGGTGAGAAAGTTGGGAGGGGAGACCTTGTGTTGGCATCAGTCCTGGTCAGTGGGGGTACTTATGCTATGGGGTAGCTTGAAAAAAATACCCAGGGTCAGACAAGACATCTGACTTTTCAAAAGAATGCAAGGTGCAGCAAAGGAGAAAGGTCTAGTTAACTCCTTAACTGCACAGACTTTTTTGATAGTCATAGGGTATCAAAGGAGACTCATTTAATACTTATTAAGGGAATGTTCAGTTCAGACTTCTTCCCCTTCCCTCTCCCCTTTAAACTCCCACACACCTATTTTGGAGAGAATGTTCAAGCACCCACACACATCTGGAGATAAAGGCATGTGCAGCTTCTCCTTTTGGGAAACAGGCTGAATGCGCATACAGCCAACAACAACAACAACAACAGAAACCTACCAGGCTTTGGGATATCTTTCCATTCCTGTCTACTTGGCTATTTCCCCTTTCAAAGTGAAGGAAGTAGTTCTTGTTTTCTCCTTAGTTCCCCTCCTCCTCCACAGATTCAGCATAAGAGCTATTGTAGGTCTAAAGACCCACATTATTTATCATGTGCTGCTAATGGCTTGTCTGTCTTCAGCTAATCATATGCTAAAAGTGGCAGGTTGGGGCATATGAATGGAAAGTGGAGGTGCACTGAGAATACAGGGGCACATTTTTTTTAAAAAATATGCATCTTTTTGAAGGCTTGTGCGACATCTAACATATCTTTCCATTCTGGGCAGCACAAAGAAATAATATTTCTGTGCCCAAATTCTTGAGTGTTCTTGCACAACTTTATTTATAGTGTCATATTAGTCATAGCTGTTTGTACATATTTAGCCCCCCCTCATTGTAATGGACTTCCATTTTTATGGTTTTCAGTTACCATTTCGATTGTGTTTCTGAATGACTTTCGGATATATGAAAGAGAATAATGAATTGATTTATGAAAGAAATCAGAAACTAGCATAGAAATTCTCAGTAACTTCAGGTGTGTGTGTGTGTGTGTGTATCGTGTGTATCTGGCTCACTTCTTTTTTTTAAGGCATCCAGCAAATTAGTCCAGGATTGGTGTGAAGCTTGAGACCAAATTAAAACCTTGGTCTCAGTGCTAACCATGATACATTGCTTGAAATACTGTTTCCCCATCAGATTGAAATGGGCAGCCTTTGCTTTTCCTCAGTTGTGAAGCAGCTGTGGTGGGAAGAAAGCCAGGATATGCATATATCCTGGGCCTGTGCTCCAAGAATGGGATGGAGTTGAAATATTATTTCACCTCCCTTCCCATGGTGAGTTGTTTCAAGACTTTTAACTATGGCTAGAAGAACTTGTGTTTTTGCTCTTGAGAAGACTTTGCTAGCAGGTAGGTCACCTGTCTGGCATCCCAACAAAAAGCTGCTTCTCTCCCATTCATTTTTCCATCAGACATAGCCAAAGGGTTATTGCATGTTTTGTGCTGTAGCAGATAGCCATGCTGGGAGCAAAACAATAACCACATACAAACACACACAGAGCTGCAGGGTTGGTAGACTGTGGCCAGAGGCAAATAACATTGAAATAAAATTGAGGTCGCCTAGGGAGGAAATGGTGGTGGAAACCTAACCAATCTTGTGTTTGGCTGTTTGCATTTACTATATTTAAGTTCTGTCTGCATCTCATCCTTAAGCTCTGTGTGTGTGTGTCTTTTGCTCACAGCTGTCTGCAAATCGTGGGCCTCTGTGGGTTTTTGCCTTGTGTGCCCTGCATAATAATGATGATGATCTTTCTTGGGGGTGTGTCCCAGCTGTTGGATGGGGACAATGTGGATTGTTTGAATACAAAGAGGTAGGGGTGATCCTACCCCGCCCCCCTGGGTTTGTGGGAGTTAGTTGGTAGTATGATGACTTTATGTGGCTCTCCTGCAGTAAGCTTTGGAGAATAGTCCCCCAAAGTGGACTGTGAGATAAAAAACACATCTGCCTTATACCCAGCGGAAGCTGCAGCTGCCTCACCAACCACATTGTGCCCTCAGCCAGCCTCCTCCTTATAATCTAAAGCAAGTTCAGTGGGTGCCAGCTTCCTCCTCCTCAGTATCACCCCTGCAGAATTCAGCAGGGAAGAGGATAGGGACAAAATCAGAATTAGTTAACCCTTCCTGTCATTAGCACTGAGCCTACCTACTGTTTGGGCTCTCTGGATTCATTCCTACCAATCACAGTAGATACTAGCCATCACTGCTCTTATACTGAGTCAGACCACTGGTGCATTTAGCTCAGGACTGGTTGACATTGGCTCTCCAGGGGTTCAGATGGGATCTTTTATCAGCTGTGCCTGTAAATGCCATGGATCTACACCTTGTGAATACTCCACTGAGCCTAATGTCCCTGATGTCTCTTTGGTGAGTTGCTGAAAGCTTTCTGTGGTGGGTCAGTGAGATGCATTTTTCTCCTGCTGCTGGATTCTGCCTGCATATGCAAAAGTTGATGTTGGGCTGTAATTTGAAGCCCAGTGATATTCTCCCTCCATAAGCAGAGGCAATACACCTCTGATTCCTCAGATACTGAGAACATAGGAAGCTGGTTTGTACTGCATCAGACAACCCATCTAGCTCAGTATTGTCTACACTGAGTGGCAGTGGCTCTTCAGGGTTTAGGCAAGAAGCCTTTCTCAGCCCCACATGGAGATGCTGGGGATTGAACTTGGACTCTTCTACATACCATTGAGCTATGGCCTTTCTCCAATAACACAGCGTGACTTTTTCCTTTGCAAGCCTCCCAGATGCATTTGCCTGTCTAAGAAAATACTGGAGTTTGGTGAAATTGTCTGCTGCAAGACAATTCTTGTGCTCACATATTGGCAAAATTCTGTGTTCAGTAAGACTTGGGACTATTCCACCCATGCAGCAACCCTAGGAGGGGAAAATGGTGTGTGTGTTTCAGCTTCTTTTGGTACCTCCCACCTTGAGTTTGGTTTCTCCTAGCATGTTATTTGTTTGCATTCCTAGGGCTTAATCATTCCTTTGTGGAGTTCTTCAAATCCCCTAAGCCACATCACCTTTTGGACTTTGTTCTTTTACCTTCTCCCCCGCCCCCTCCAACACATTCATTGTTGAGCTTTCCCTCCTCCCTGTCCCACCTCCCAAGTCTCTAGTCTTTCCTCATCTTCTAACTGGTTCCTGCATCCTGGTCAACTGTATATGTGAAAATGATTTTGTTCAAGAATTAGTTTCACCAGTCTCTTCGCCCTCCTGTCCATGTTGTTCCGATCACAGTCTGTTTGATACATGTCTGCTCTCCTGTATGCTATGTCACTGCGGTGATGAAACATGCTGCTTAGAAGGGGCCTTGTTGGTTCATAGGCCATGTAGTCCTGGGATCCTGTCATTTGATCTGGGTTGACATTTGGAACACTACAAATAATTTGACATTCAGTTTGGGGAGCCATGGCTCAGAAGTATAACACATGTTTTGTGTGCAAAAGGTCCTAGTTTCAATCCCTGGAAACTTCTGTTAGTGCTATGGAATTGCAGTCTTTAATGTGCCCTCTAGATATTGTTTGGCTGTAGCATCCCACCATCCCTTACCACTGGCCATGTAGGAATGGCCATAGCTCAAGGGGAGAGCATCTGCTTTGCATGCCAAAGGTCCCAGGTTCAATCTCTGGTAGGGCTGGGAGAAATTCCCTGTCTGAAAACCTAGACTGAGTCACTGCCAGTCAGTGCAGACAATCCTGAGCTACACCGAGTGTGAGGCAGCTTTCTGTGTTCACATTTTGCACAATGTGCATGTTCAGTAAAACTATATAAAATCAAGGTTGTTCCTTACCTGCATTGTATTTTTCCTACATGGATGTTGGAGAGGAGGGGAAACAGGTAAAATGTAATGCCTGGAAGTCACACACCCGATTATTTTCCTCTGTACAGTCATTGGAAAACTCTTGCCAGTTATGGCTTTCATCCTGAACACTTTTGTGAAAAAAAAATGTGTCTGAAGTAGCTGTCAGATTAAGGGAAGAAAAGAGGAAATAAGCAGATACACACCTTTCTATGCAGCAGCATTCCCTCAGGCCTGGTGTTCCCTGAGGTAGGATGAATGTTCTGGATTGTCATATGCAAACAAGCACAGCGAAAGTTCCTGCTTCTGTTTCATAATAATAATAATAACAATCCCTCCCAAGCCACTGAAAGGTGTAGCAGCAAGAGATCAAAGAGCGGAAACCTATTCATGCTGAGGTAATGCAGCTTTTGGAGTGATCTTGTGAGACCATTGAGGCTTTTTGCATTTTGTAGTGGTTGCAATCCAGCCAGCTGGGAATTTGTGGTGGCGGCAGCAGCAAAAAGAACTCCTTGTGCCCTCCGGGGGAAATGACTCTCCACCACTGCAACCTTGGAACTGCTGCGTGCCTTAAAGAAGAGATGGTTACACACCTCCACACAGCATGTGCCCCCCTCCAATTTTCTTTGTCTTCTGCAAACCAGGCCTTTGTGTAGATGTCTAATTGTGCAGGTGTGAATGTGAAGGATCGTGCTCCTCCCTAGGCTTTTTAGGCCATTGTGGGACAGCAGCTGTGCTAGAGTTTGACTTAGTGTGTTGTCTCCAAACCCAGGATTGTGTTTAGGGTCCCTCCTCCTTAACCATGACCTGTAACCATTGAATGTGGACTCGGGTGACACACTAAGCCAATTCTTGGCTTAATACTACCATCCTGCGATAACCCCAAAAAACCCTGGGGAGGAGCAAAGCAGCTGAGATCTCCTTGGAAGCCATTGTGTGTATGTGCCAAGCCATAGTTTGGCTGAGCATGTAGTGTGAAAGTGGACTCAGTTTGGGGCCTTGGCTGGCCCTGGAGTGCATGCTCTATGTATGCCTGCAGGCATCTGGCTGGTGGCTTGTTGGCATGTATTGGCTGGAGGAGATAGGAAGCAGGAGTGACTGGGCGGCATGCAATATAAGCCAGCCTGTTGCTTTAAAAAAAATTCTGTTCAGTTCTGTGGTGAAGCCTTGGGTCACCCACAAAGTTAGGAAGCATGTGTTGGTCATGGTTCCAATCTGGTATGGATCATGAACCTTCTCCACTCCTGCCGCCAATTAATAACATTAATTTATTTTAGCAGAGTAGACTTAGAACATAAATCAATTTGCCTGTCAATTAGTAAAAGCAATTTCTTAATACATGTGCTTGGCTGTATTTTTTTTTTTTAAATGTATGGGGGGACCTTGCAACGCTAAGTAAGACCTATGTAAAATTTAATTGCTTATGTTCCTTTCTCCACATTTTTCTCATGGGGGGAAAGGAAGGCATTTTAATATATATTTTCAAACCTGAAGAGAAATCATTTCCATCTTTGTACAGGTAAGCTTTGCATTCCATTCTGCTGCCTCAGGCAACTTTTCACACAATGGTCTTCAGTTTGCAAGGAGTCTGGAAAATAATAGGACCAACATTAATACACTGCTGATTTGGGATGGGGGTGGAGGAGACTGTTTTTACATGAAGTGGGGTGGGGGAAACCATGAAGGGCAACTTTTCTTTGCTTACTGGAGGCATGCTGTGTGTCCCCCCCCCCCTCGCTCTAGGTTTCATGACAAATATTTAAGAATACAGGGAAGGATAAAGAATCCAGTATATTTATAAGAGGGGCATTTACTCTAAGTATAGTTTATAAACTGCTTTGACTGGGAAGATAGGATGTACATTCTACAAATAAAAAGTATTATAAGGTCAATATCTAGGCTGTTAGTGGAAGGACTGTAGCGCACATGCTTTTCTTGCAAAAGATCCCAGGCTCAAATGCTGACATTTCCATGTAGTGCAAGCCTGAAACCCCAGAGAGCTGCTGCCAGTCGTTGTAGACAGTACAGTATGCCGCAAACTTCTGTGCAACTTACTTATGCAATTGCAACCTTGCATGCTTTGGCGAAAAACAAACAGAAAGAGGATGAGAGACTGGGGAAAAGGAACTGTGTGAGATCTCACAAGAGCTTCCAGAGCCCTCATATGACCTTCCTACAGCCCAGAAAGCAAGGGAGAGGGTTTTAAAACTGCAGGAAAACTTGGCATGGAAGGAGCATTTTAAGCCCTCCACCTTGCTTATTGGCCTGTATGAAGGTCACATGAGGGCTCTGGAAGGCCATGAGAGGCTCCTGAGATCTTGCTCCCTCAGCATGCCGGTGTTGAACAGGCAGGAATGATTGCATGGAGGGAGCAGTTCCAAGGGTCTTCCTGACTTTGCACAATTTTGCCTTTGTATGAGGGTCCCCAGAATGTAACCCCTGCAGAAGTTTTGGACCTACTGTACTGCGCTAGATGGAACCATGGGACTGATTTAATATAAAGCAGCTTCCCAGGAGAGTGGCAGGCACCCTCACTGTATTGTTTAGAATGCCTGCTGAAAACTTTGTGGTCCCCCCCCCATTTCAGCAAGCAAATCTAGACACATAATTTACTTACTTATGTTTATTTTAGTGTTTTTTATCTGTGCTTTATTAATGCTTTGTGTATTTTTAAAAGTTCTGTGGATGTTAGCTGTGTTTTATTGATAATTTTGTTATGCACATCTCTTAGAGTTTTGTGATTAAGCGGACTATAACTTTTTCTAAATGAAAGATGGGAATTCCTCTTCTAAGATGATGCTTGCACTGAGGTGTGTGTGTCTTCTGTAAAAAGAAAGGAAGAATGGTATTTGCATTCAGTCATGTGTCCAATGAATGGAAGGCCTCCTTCTGTCAGTGCAATTTCCTTCTGTGAATGGATGCGATACAACCTAGTGTTTTTCCCCGATACGCAGGTTCAATCAATAGATTAATCAGCTAAAACGTGTACATTCAATTAAAATTTATTTAATTGGGCAGCAGCTGAGCATTTAATGAAACATTTGTGTTCATATTAGAACGCAGCACAACACAACGAAACTACAACAGTGCCCAGTGAATTCCCCACCCCACATCCATGACCCATTTTCTTTACAGAAGAAATGTTCAGAGTGGCGGATTATTTTTCAAACGTGTCTAGCAAAAACCTCAGTGGTTAATATGTATTTTTGTGACTAATAAGATTCAAGCACCAGCACAAAATAGTAAGGGCAGTTTCTTGCTACTAATGCAAGAAATGGGTGGTATCTTGATGTGGATTCCAGTGGCATTGCCTGACTAGGCAAGATCAGGCCTGAGTAGTGAAAAGAGTAATCTTTGTGCCTTTCCATACCTCCCCCTCCCCCCAACCTCTGCTTAAGTTAGTGGTATCATGTTAAAAGAATAAGGTCATAGACTCAGATTGCTGCTTGGTTTCCCAACCCCTTTTCCACCAGCCAGTTTGTGTAATGTCTGTCTGAAACAGTTGAGTAAGGGCATTGAAATAGCAGACAGGATATCAAGTGTTAGGAAGTCTGGGTTAAGTATAACAGAGGCTCCAGTATATGCTGATGGGTTCAGGAGAGCAATCCTTCCAGATTCAATGACAGGTTAGCTGCTCTTGAAGCGAGCCCCATCTGAGCCCCAGAAGTGTCTGTTGTCTTTCAACTCAAGCATACCCCATTCATTTTTCTGTGTGGTTTATTAATGCTGTGCTCTGCCCAGGGAGGTGTCAGACCAGCCTCCTGATTTTGATCTCTGGACTCTTTCCTTCCTCTCTCTTCACTGAAATGGTTGCACAAACTGTAACCTCATCCTCACTCTCCAAAAGGCTTGCGTAAGTTTAAGGTGGATTTCCCCCATTGTTAAATTATTCAAGCTTTAAAATGAAATATATTTTAAGCAGCTTTGCTACATTTTGTGGAGCTTGCTTTGCAAGCAGTTTATTATTTTAAATCTTTAACTGGACATATGAAAGAATAGGGAGGAATTTTTACTTTATATTTGCATTGGTACCTAACATTTGAACATTCATTCCTGTTTAATATCCTCTTTTACCAGAATAGTTTTTTAAAAATATATATGGCGCAATGGGTTGTACCTAGCTATTATTCACCCATTTAAATGAATGAAACTGAGTTAATAATACCCATTAATTTCAGTGGATCTACTCTGAGTAGGACTAGCATTGGTTACAACTCAGTATCTTCTTTTCTCTGGCTGAATTTTGGTGGCTGAATGCACAAAAGCACACAGAACAGGTAGTTTCAGAAAAGTGTTGACATAATCTTGACATAAAGGATCCCTGACTTTGAAATAAGGTTCAGCCACTTCAGAGAGCTCTTGTTTGCTGACTTTTGCCCAACATTTGCCTAGGAGCATTCTTCTAAAAATTAGAAATAAGGATGGAAACAAGTTTTTTCTTCAGTATTGGATTATGCCAGCTTTTAAAGTTGTTGGCCAGGATCCAAAGAACTGTGTCTAAAATTTTGAACTTTTCAACAGTATCCCTTCCACCCCCATGCCATATGGCAACCTGCTTTTGAAATTCAGGGGAGTTTCAAAAGCTGTTTGTGATATGGCACAGGGATCTGTTCAGAGGATGATGGGTAGAAACAAACTCCTGGATGCATACAAAGTATTGAGCTGTGTTTTAAGTCTCTCCCCCCTCCCCGCTCTCTAAATGTGTGATTATACAAGATGACAATGTCTCAGGCCATTTTTTTTATCCTGCAAAGAAATCAGATTTCCACACTATGCTAATTGTTATGAGGCTCTCCTCTTTATGATCCTTGTGCTAACATAAGCACTGTCCTGCTGGATCAGACCAAATGCCCATCTTTCCCAGCATCCTGTTTCCAGAGTAGCTGCCTTGCTGTTTTTGGGAAGCTCACAAGCAAGGAACAAAGGAGATGGCCAACCCCCGTATGATGTTTGCCCCACAGAGTATAGTATTTGTAAGCACACACTGCTTCTGTAAGGTATGGGTGCCAGCTGGCCATTTGCCATGGGATTGTAAACTCATGGGAGCATGCTTAAATATATTTGCACCTAAACCAGTGATTGGGAACCTGCAGCCTTCCACATGTGATAGGATTCCAACTTCCATCAGCCCAGTAACCAGTATGGTCATTCGTCAGAGGTGAATGGAGCTGTAGTCCAGCAACATATCTAGAGAGTACTCTTACCTGGTACATAGGTGGCTGTTAGTTTTTTCAGACATAAAACTTTGCACTCAGTGATATAGGTTATTCTTAAGAAGCATTTTTAAAGCTGTTGGCTAGTTCAGTGTGCCCCAAAGCTTTGGTAATTGTTCCTGTGTGGATTGAAAATCTTCAGCTGCACCTCATGTAGGGTAAATAGGTACTGAAATATATTACTTCGCCTATGCCTCTATTTGAAATCTGGATGATTCAATTTTGTGTATTTAAACAAGGTAAGTATACGTTATGGCATTTTCTTCACCTTGTTTATAACCTGGAGGTAAGCTCTTAATTAATAGGTCTAGGAATTAGGAGTCTATTGTAATAATACATTCAACATCAGAAGTATTATACTGCTTTGAGAATTTATTGTGAACCCTATTTTTTTCATATATTAGTGGGGATTGGTTTTAATAGGAAGTCTAGATTTTTATTTCCTTGTCTGTAAGTCATTTCCAGTTCCAAGAACGTGCCATCATTACGTCTCAGTCACCACATCCCAAGCGGGCCCTTTTTTATTGAGAGTCTGTACCGATGCGGTTGAACCACAAAGTTTGAGGTATGGGGTTTTCTGCCTCCATTCAGGCAGTCTCTGAGAAGGACCTCAACTTGAAACCCTAGCCTCTAGAGCAATACAATTGAGTTGTGAGGGGAGTCAACCCACTTCCTGCCTTGAGTGGGAAGGTGATGGATGTATCTCATAGGAACATTGTTCCTGTTTCACTGCTATGTTACCCTTATGGCTATTTACAAATGTGTGCACAGTATCATCATGGCCAGTAGGGAAAGGGATATTGGCAAATGGGAGAGGTTTGGGGATACTGATAATATTCTCTTTTCTGCACAAACCTGTGGGGGTATTAAGAGTATTCACTACATTTATCCATTGCCTTATGTAATCAGCCTCTAGATTATGTACAACAAGTGATATAAAACAAGAGTGGAAAGAAAAATGTCAAAACACAAACAGTTCAGAATAATAAACAAGCCAAGCAGTTTTTTAATACATAAACCTAGTAGTCGCACACACATGTGCTAAAACAAACTAATTGACATCAAACTGAGTAGAGACTAACATCAGTTGATGTCAAGGTAACACTAACATGTTAAGAAGATATTCAAAGGCCTGGGATAATAGAAAGAACTTTGCTGAAAAGTTAGTTGCCACATGGGTTTCCCTACAAAAAGGAGGCCAACACCAAGCAGACATTCTGAGGCACTCTCTACCTTATGATGTGAAGCAGACAAGGATTCAGGATTGGAGATTTTCTCTTGTTGAACCTGCTTCCCATATATGCTTAGCTGGTGCCAACTTTGTTATCTTTTTGGCACCAGATGAATACCATGTTATTCACTTCTAGTTACCAATATTTACAAATTGTCTATCTGCATATATGTGTTGTAGAGCAGTGTGTAGGAGGACCTACTGGAAGGAATAATCTGAAATAGTGTGTGTATGGGGGTTTGACTAGATGACTCTTTGGGTCCCCTTCCAACACTACAGTTCTATGCTTCTATGAAATGAATGTATTTTCACTTAAATGAAGCATTTCTAAGAAATGTTGTTCGTTAACAGAACAGGATCTCTTATCCCCTGCATTCTTGATCCACGTTCTTTTCCTGATGCCTACAGTGTGTAAGGCTCCTGTCTCAAAACACTACAGCAACTCTTACTTGAAAATATGCAAGAGGTCTTTATTCATGGTAATAATGTTGCAGGCTCAGCAGGATGCACAAGGTCCAGAAATAAAGATTACATGGTTTTATCTAGGGTAAGTCTTATTAAACCCATTGAAATTAATGGATATGACTAATTTAGGCCTGGTAATTTCAATGGATCTACTCTGAGTTGGATTTAGCTGAATAAAACCCGCAACTGTCCTTTCTGCTGTATAATTTTACCCATGAGTGCATGCTTGGGGCTTTTGACAGAACAAAAACAACTGAAATGTGATACTACATAAAGAAGGTTAACTGAAGGAATCTGCATTTTTAAAAAATCTTTGCTTCATAACTTGAACATTAATTCATTTTTAAATTGTTCCATTTCTCTTCTTTGTTTGAGTGGATTAAAAGTGTGACAGGAAATTAAAGGAATTGAGAATAACATATTAAGCATTTATAAGTGTTCATAGCGTTTTTTGCAGACTCACACTCCAAATGTAGTTTTTTGAGTCACATAAACCATGGCTGTGTAGGCTCTTACACATGGAATTTTGTGTGTAGTTATGTTTGTGTATGGAAATTAGAAATTGAGAACACAGATTCTAGCAAACCATTATTTCTAATAAGCCACTGTTGTTGTTTCTGTTGAGTATCTTATCACAATGGAACATACTACATTTGCAGTATTCTTGTAAGGCAACATCAATAAATATATTGGAGTCTGTTTTAATATTTAAACTGGAAACCTCCTTCGCACTCTCTGTCCCTTTGCCCACTAGTCCTTCCCCTATGAAGTCTAAATAGGCTTAGGATCAGTGATAACCTAAAATATGCATTAGTAAACTGACATGCCAGTTCTGCATTGCATAATGCAGAGCTGAGCAACCCCACTTGAGTAGTTGAGAATCCATGAATGGAATTAAACAGAACTGTTAATCTGGATGGGGGGGGGGAGTCTTTTCACACAAGGAGAGCTGTTGTTTCCACATGAAGCATCTGGGGATTTGGGGCCTCTCACCCAGCTGCACTATGTATATGAGGATGCCAGATTCATACATTTGGCTGTGTGTAAAATATCTTGGCTCTTTGGGGATAGCTTACACTTGTCAGTCAAAGACCTTGAAAAGAGCCGGTTCTATTTGTGTGCCTGTATTCTGTTTGTCAGATTTGCATGAAAACAGCTCCTTTGTTACTCAGAGGAGACCTGTGGTTATTTAGGCTCTCCCTAGTCTCACTCCTGAAATCATAATCCTCTGTGACATCACAATTAGTTGCCACAGTGACCATAGCGATGTCACAAAGCAAGGAAGAAGAGTAGTGGTAAAATGATCTACTTCCCAGTCTCTGGGAGAAATGTGTGTGTTTGTGTTAAATCCCCCAAAGGGGGGGGGGGGAGAGATTTAGAACTTCTCCAAAGTGTTTTGCAGCGAGGCCCCATTGGGTGAAAATTCCCTGCATTGGATTCCTGCAAAGACCTTACCACAATGTATAACTGGTTGCCAAATTTGCTCTGTTAATTATAATGGAAGACCCTCAAGGGGCCTATTTATGTTTTGGCACCAATCACCATTTGGAAAGGTTGCTGCTAAATATTTTGTGGTCAATTGCAAACCAGAATTTGCTTTCTTGGGAAAACTCCCCCCGCCCTACCACACTCCTCATCTGTTTATAGAAGGTTGGCACTGAACAATGCCTTCTCTGAACTGTGAGGTTGCCATTACCAGATCGGCGTTTCCCCCCCTTCATTTGGATGCAGTCTTAAACTTTGCCTCCCCTCCCCTTTCCCCTTCCAGACTCTGCACAGCCTCAATGCATCCTGGGACTTCCCTTTTGCTGAATGAGCTTCTTGTGTGACAGGGAGGAAGCAAGGTCCCACTTGGATTGATAGGAGATAGGGAGGAGAGGAGGCAGTCAGCAAGGGGGAGCAAACCAGCAGGCATGCAGTAGCAAAGGGGACATCCTGCTTTGTACACAGACTACAGCAAGTGAGAATCAGGTTTTGTTTTTGTTTTTTACCATTAGTGCTGCCCACAACCAGTCCATTAACAAGGCAGTTTTCTGGAAAACCAGAGCTGGAAAACCAGAGCAAAGAGGGAAAAAAGCCATGTTAATGCCTGCTGGGAGATGAAAGGGCATAACTCATTAAACAAACACCTAACTCATTTCTCTGGAAGATTGGAAGGCATAGACCCTAACCCCAATCTTGAGAGTGTTGGTTTTAGGATGGCGTAACACCATCAACTTCAAACGATTCTGCTCTTGATTTACATTGGAGCGGTGTCTGAATCAAGCCTTGAGATGCAATCTCAGACCTTTTATGTGCCTCTTGCCATTCCTTTGCTCTGGCTGAGAAGATTAGATGCCATTTGTGCAACAGCAGAGTTAGCAATGAGGTATTTTAAATCCTTTTGTGGAATAGAGGTGGTGGTGCAACCATTTCTCACTGATGGCCAGTAGGAACCTTGCATTTTCCTCCATTGTATGCCTGCCTGTGGGTTCTGAATCAGGTTTCCAGCACAGTAGGAACATAGGAATGTGCCTTACACCAAGTCAGACCATTGGTTCGCCTAGCTCAGTATTGTTAAAACTGACTGCCAATGGGAGATGCCAGGGATTGAAACTGATACCTCCTTGCTCACAAGATGAATGCTCTGCCATTGAGCTATGACCATTCCCTGTAGGCTGAGGAAAGTGTGCAAAATGGGTAGGCGCTAGTGTTTCAGAAAACAATGGCGGCATCTAGGCTATTTCCACTGTTGTATCTACGCAGCATGACTGTCTCTGACTTGTTGGAAGGGGAGCCAGCTGTCACTTGCATTTCAAACACCATTTGCCTGAATGAACCACCCACATTGTTGCAACAGCCAGAGTGAATAGAATATTGGACTTGGGGAAGCAAGCTCCTCTTGCCTGGTCCACCTCACCGGATTGTTGCAAGGATACAGCAAGATAACCTAATTTTAAACCTTCCTTTTGAGGAAGGTGAAAAATGTCTTTGGTTTTTTTGGGGGGGGGGTTTAGCACTGAAATGGTCAATTTTGCTGTCATCTCTCCCCTGTTTAGTTGTCCTTGCACTCTGGAACATAGTTCTGGGCATGCAAAAGAAAGAAAAGACTTTTTTGGGGGAGGGATATTCTCCTGCTGGAGGATAATTGAATCAGTTTATGGTGAAGGCGTTGGACAGTAAAAAGTACATGCCCAGGTGGGTGTACAAACCATTTAGCAAGTCTTTGTGATGTGATGGCTCCACATTTGGCTTTGCAAAATTATTCTGAAGGAGTTATTCCCAGAAAACACAAAGGAGATTGTTGATGCTGTTGAAGAACAGTTTATTAATATACAGGAGCCAGCACCTTCCGTTCTCGGAAGCTCCTCCTGTCGCTTGGTACCTCCTGTTTGTTTTACCTGTAGGCTTGCTTTATCTTAAGAGAAGTGAGAGAGAGAGTGTCTTGCTGAAATCATTTATCCTTTGAGTTGAATGATATGCAAATGTAGTCAATTAAGCAAGGGTTTTTTAATTAGCAGTTTAAGTTCGTGTGCAAAGTGTCTTGCCTTAATTGCTTGACAGTTTTGTTGTAAATTTGTGAAGCCCCCCCCAACTATCAAAACTGTGAGGTTTTTTCAGTAACATTGTTAATTCTCGTGAGTCTCACTCTGTACATTTGACCCTCATGCTTCTGTTTCTTCATTCATAAAGCTCTTTTGCAAACTGTGCAGAAGAGGTAAATTATGCCTCTTAATTACCTCTAATTAAAATATTGCTTTCATTTTCTTTCTAGAATTAATTGAGCTTTGGTGTATCAGGTCCTCCCCTGCCCCGCCTTTTCTATAGTTCTATAACAACTATAGAATTGCATAGATTTCACTCATTCTAGCCAGGTGTCTGCAGTGCTGATGTTCAGTGTATCCTGCTGTATTGTAAGCTGGTTGGGTAACTGGTTTTCCATCCCACTTAACAGAAATTTGTAGTAGTGCTGATCTTTTGTATCTTCCCCCAAAACTGCAATCCCAAGGTGGACAAAATTGGTTATTTATAGTAGTACTAACTGGAAGACTTGTAGAGTTAGAAAAACATTGTATTGCCCAATCCTCAATCTTTCAACAAAAGAGTTCCCCTAAAATCCACCTTTTCTTCAAAACCCCATATGGACCTTCAGGAATACAACTGAGCACCTTTAAGAAATGTATGTGTTATCTACTTATTAGGTTGACTCAGTAACCAATAGTTTGCTTTTCCAGTCTTTTCTATCCTGCCTTTTGCCAGATGATATCCAGGGGGCTCAAAATATAAAACAAAAATACATTAATAATGGCAAATTAAAACAGCCAACAAACTGATAGAGCCAGCAATTAAAAGCCACCATCAAGATAGCAAAAATATAATTTAAATTGAATCTCAAGTACCATTGAAAGCCATTAGAGGCATGAGGAAGCACCATAGACTTACCTGTCACCTAAAAGATGCCTCCTTCTCAGCAAAAAAAGGCAATAGGCACATATGGTTTTGGGAGTAAGTTCAATAATTTGGAAACCTCAGAGAAATCTGTGTCTACAGTAGCCATTGTCCCAACCTCTAAAACAGCCCCCACTTCCGATACCCTCCTTTATGATGCTGTTATTGACAGGGGCTCAATAGGATGGGGGTAGCCAATGTGTTGTGTTGCCTTCCTAGTATTGTGGGGCTCCCAAGTCCCATCATGTACTTTCTGGCAGACACCTGGAGCGCAACAAGTTGGCTATCCCTGCATTAAGAAACGTTTTTATGCATTGTGTAGAGGAGTTTTTATTGCTTGGTCCACTTGTCTTCACTGCCATTGAATTTTTCAGCTAACATTCTAGGCCCTCATTTGCCCAGATTACAAGATGCCTTAATCAGATCATTTGAAGTTCAAGTGTTCATTAAACTGGTGCCCAGCAGCTTTGTTGTAGTTAAGGCTCAGTTGCTTTTCCCATTAAAAACAACAACAAGGCTGCAAGCTCACCCCACCCTGTCTTGTGGAAGGACTTCATACCCCATCTGTTTTACTTTGCTGTAGGGTTGAAAACACTTAGGAGCAGAAGAACAGAGAAGGGGGTTTATCTGTGCTCCTTCTTCCCACTTCTCACCTCTTGGGAAAAGTCAGTTAAATCTGTGCATTTATTGATGATTAAACTGGCAGTAGGCACACAAATTGTTCCTCTGAATTTGGGTATTGGCTTAGTTTGAAAGCAGCTGATTTATCAAACCTGTGGATTTGGAAAGGTGCTTGCTAATTTTGTAAACTGACAACTTTCCTTCAATGGAAAGTTTAATATTTACTTTTTTTAAAACTACGTTTACTAGAAGCAATGCACAGCCCTGTTCAGTATGACCTTAATAACAAAGGGTAACTTGAGTAAGGGGACACCGTTTGAATTAAGGGATGTCTCTGAAAATGAGGGGGACATCTGGCAGCCCTACTTAGGCATAATTTGCAGCTCATTTATGTGAAGCTGGCTGGGCTTGCTGCTTTGTTTCATTTGCACAGGAGTAAATCCAGAGCAATTCAGTGGAAATTGGTGCAGTTGTAACTGGACTTTTATCACAGCTGAGCTCAAAATGCCTTGAATAAACTGCTACATGGAAAAACTGCTTTTGCCAAACTTTTATTTTCCTTTCCTTTTTTTTTAAAAAAAAAGATGTAATAAAGCAATGAAATCATGCTGTACACCAGTTCCTTTTGCTCCCTGGTGTTGGTGCCCTTTGTGTATTAGATTTGTTGCAAAAAAAGAAGAAAAAAGGTTGATAGGGAGATTGGTGTGTATCTTTTCTTTCCTTGCTTTGGGGGTGGGGTGGGGGCTGGACCATGTAAATACAGTCTGTGTTGTTTAAATGTGTCAGAGGACAGGTTTAACTGTGTGACCCTCCCTCACCCGAGCTCCAGGCAGCAGATGGTCCCACACTCCTCTTTTCTTTTCATCCACGCCTTGTCGGCTACGATTCCCATGATGCCAATATTGTTTTTGTGTGTGTGTGTTTGAAAAATGGGTGCTCTGTGTGTGTTAGTGAGCTGCCAAATATTCTCTATTGTTGTTCCTAGCTTGGCTCTATTTTACTGACTGTAACAAGCATTAACCTCATTTGAACCCAAGAAACAAAAGTGGGGTGAGTGGGAGAAAATGGGGGGTAGATGGAGCTGGAGGAAGGATGACACTAATTTTTTTAAACTTAAAAAATGTAAAGAGCCCACTCAGCAGAACAGTACAAGCAAATCTAAAGCCAATAATATCACGTATTAACGGCAGCTTCAGGCTTGTAGCATTTCCCCTCGCCTGCAAGTGTAATCTGCAACATGTCATTGACACAGTAATAGTGCATTAGTAGTGAATTTATACTGAATGGTCCATGCACCATTCTGCAGTATTAGTTGTTCTGAGATACTTTCCCAATATTACTGCACTTTGCTGTTGATGGGGCAGTCTTGCCCTAACTATAGGACTCCTTGGGGAGGAAGGGTGGGGTATCAATCCAATCAATCAATCAATCAATCAATCAATCAATCCATAGCTACAGATATGAACCAGTGTCCATGCCCAATATGTGGCACAGAATAACATATTGCTACCACTGAACTGGAAATGTCAGTTGCTTCCCCAGTTAAAGTGTATGTTTTCTGGTGAAAGTATCCCAGTTTCTTTTGCTTGTGGCTGAGTCTTTGTGATGTGTGGGAAATAGCTATGGAGCAAGAACTGCAAATATTTTTTAGTTCCTGCTGTGCATCTTGTACTACTTGAAGCCTTCCCAAATGCAGTGCTAAGGACCCTTTACCTAATTCTATGCTGCCTGCAGGGATGGGCTTCAAGGTGGGAGACAGAGAGAATCCCACAATGCTGAAAATTCTACCCATTTTTGTCTCTGGTGTTGTGTGTTGTTACGGGTGTCCCTCAATCCCCCTTCCTGGGGGGGGGGGGTTTCCCGCCCTTGCTTTAAATAGAGTCCATTTTCTCCTCAACTTTTGTTGCCATAACTGGAAATTTAACATTTATTTTCCCCTACAAACCATATGCTAACCTCCATTAAGTTTTCACTCTGCGGGGTGGGCATTCCATACTTCTTAAAAAAGCTTTTACGTCTGAGAAGAGTGGGCTTCTACAAGCCTTGCGCTCAAGGGAACACAGGGCTTAAAAGGAGGGAGGGGGAAAGGATAAAGATGAGCCTTCTGCATTAGTTCTGCTGGCAGCCTCCCACCATGGTTGCACAGCTATGGATTTTAAATAATTTAGCTAAATGCGCAGCAATGTCTGCAGCAGCAGCATTGCTGGAAACCCTCGACTCAGCAGACAGACAGTCTGGCCAAGAGAATGACATGTTTGCATTCAATATCCCATCATGTCATTTGACTAAGGGATACTGTTTAAAAGGTTTACAATAGCTCTAAATCTGGGGTGAGTTACCTGTATATCTCCTGGTGTTGTTGGCCTTCATCTCCCAGGGATAATGAGCGTTGCAGCCCAGTAACAATTGGAGGGCCATGGGTTCCCCTACCCCTGTTCTACATAGTGGGGAAAGAGCCTGTACTCAAGAAGGCTGCATAGTAATGAAAGGAAGTGAAAAAGGTTCATCTTCAAACCCTGCCTTATTAAATCTCTCAGTGTTTTTGCAGCCGCTAGCTCTTAGGAATGGTGAGTCATTCTCAACCTGGGAAATCATGAGAGCAGTTTAAAATGTCATGAGATTTCAAGTTAACAGTGACTTTCAGGAGCCGTTTCTGTTTTCAGGGGGATTTATGAGATTCTGTGAGGAAATAGAGACCAGACACAAACTGGAAGTCAAGATGTCTGAAAGTAGAAGCTGTTTTTTTTAAAAAATGAAATTGCCAATATCTCACTTTCAGTTTAACTTTACAAAATGCAAGCATTGTTAGCTCTTGTTTTCAGGGGAACAAATAAAGAAACTTGTCCTCTCATGCTCTTTAAATTTGAGACTTCTTTCTGAATTTCAGCAAACAAAAGCAAAAAATAAAATAAAAAACACCCCAAACCAATTATCATGCCTCGGTCATTATGTGAACAGTGGACTGAAATGCTCTGTTCCAATGATATTTGCCCCCTAAATATAACGTTAATAAAATTTGGATATGATAAAAGGAGAAGAAGGGGATTAAAAAAGGGTGTAAAGTCATGTAAAGTTTGGAAAATACCCACTGAAGAATAGTGAGAAAGAGTAGTGTAGAAACCCTATTGAAACAAATGGGGACTGTGTATAAGATTAGGAATGATCCCGGAACTGGTATGCAGCTCTCTCCAAGATTTTAATATGAACCAAAATGAAAACAAGGGAAAGTAATTATTTACTGTGAGCAGGATAGGCACCATGGTGCTGGTGCATCCATTTATAGGATTTCAGGATGAGTTGATCGGGGCAGTTCCCTTCTGTTGCTAGCTCTTCGGTGTGTTGTGCTTTTGTGAAAGGCATTAACACACAACCTCGGCAGACCAAATAACAAGAAAATAAAATAGTTCACTCTTTCTAAAGTCATCATCTAGCCACCCATCACTGTCTTTTCAGAAGCCCAGATGGTAAACAACAGTGTGAGGTGAAAGGGGACAGGGGGCTTTGTCCTCTTTTCTCATGCCTGCTTTTATTGTTGCTTTTTTAAAAATATGTGTGTGACCTTCACACATGCGCGCGTGTGTGTGTGTGTGTAACACCCCCACTCTAGCTTTCCCACTTTCTAAGAAATAAGGCAGAATTTGTGGAGTAAAATAAATGTGACCACTGGTAAGGTTACTTAGCAGATCTAAGGACCACATAACCACAGTGAGCATTTCAGTGTGAGCATAGCTGCTGTGCAGACTTTCCCCAACATCCTTTTCACACGGAAAATGATCCGTTGTTTTCTTGTGTGATTGCATTCTGCTGCAGTGCACAATTGGCTGCTTTATGTTCTTATCTGGTTTTCTTTTGAAGAACAAATGGCCCAGGCTTGCATTAAGTGGGTTTCTACTGTTGCCAATAACCATAGGAAAATTGAATGTGGATTGTTGCACCTGCACCCCAGAGGCAATCATGTTTCAGCACTGCAAGATGATCCCTGGGTGTGGTTGGTCTGTGTGTGTGGTGAGAGGTGCTAAATAGTATGTGATTGTCAATGAGAGGGCGAAATTATCTAGGGAAGTGGATAAGCTTCCTAAGAGACCTGGAATTTTATCTTTGGGTTGCACCTATTCTAATCATATTTTAAATATTCTACCAGTTTTTGAACTGCATTTGTTCTTGTGGGGAGTCTATGGGGGGAATCAGGTGAACAGCTAGAGGCTTTAACATGCAGAAATTGCTTTTGCTCTGATCAGCTATGCCTGGCAGTGAACCTTGTGTCAAAACTACAAAACTAGTCGGGATAGGCAGCAGTTGGCGAAGGTCCAGATCTGAATTTCTGGAAACATTTTCATGCAGGATGCCCACCCAGCTGCAATAGCTCATATGCCACAAGGACTTTGATGATCCATTGAGAGGCAAAGTCTTGCTTTTCAGCAGCCTGGGTTTGTCAAGCTAAAGAGTAGAGAGCCTGACTTTGCTTTCCAGTTCCACTTGATTGGAGCAAGGAGGCCAGCCATATTTTGGAGGATTATTGAAATCCCTGGGAACAGGGGTTATCAGTCTTTGTTTCAAGCATTGTTTCAAACTGCTGAATATTAATGAGGTGGTGGGAGTAGTCTGGTTACACATCTCATTCTTGACAAAGAGGAGGAGGGACCTCTCTCTTTCTCCTCCCCCCTTTCCTGGCCCCACAAGAATATTGATGGAATCTTTGCTTGGGTTGCCAGGCTCTTCACTCTGTAGTTGTCATCTTGATTGTCAGCTGGGAAGGGGATTTAAAATGGACATTGTTACCCCCTCCCCTTTTCCTTTTGCTAATCTTATGTTGCTCAAACCATAGAAGGGTTCATATATCTCTGAGATGCTTTGTACTGAGAACAAGGGAAGCTATGGAGCTCTTAAAAAACAAAACCCCACTACATAAAAATATTATGCTTCCAATGAGAAGTGTACTGTTGGAGTAGTACTGCTAAAATTGGAGTGTTTCCAAATAGAAAGTATTTCCTGGGTTGATGGGCTTCTGCTAAAATTGTTAGCCTTTGGAATTGTTTTGAAAGCCCCAAGTAACCCAGTGGGGGGGACAGGACCCTTGAGGATGATGGACTTGAAAATCCCACAGAGTTGTAGAACATATTGAACATTCTGCCTGTTTTCACGTGTCCCAGTCTTTCAGCATTTTTATTTGCATATTATCAGCCTTTTTTAAATTAAAAAGGGGGGGGGAGAGAAAGCCACTGTTTTCTGATTTCTAACAAATGTACATTGCATGGCCTTGGCGATAGAGTAAGCAAGGTTACTTGAGTACAAAAGGCAGCTTGGCTCATTCACTTGAGCACTAGGGCCTTGTAATGTTCAGTAATTCATTCTAAGTAAATTTGTTATATATATTTATCCTGTTTACCCATGCCTCTGTTTTTCTCCCATTCCCCAGATGTGGGGAACCATTGGCCAGCTAAACATTGCTGAACTACAATGCTCACCACCCCTTGCCACTGGCCATACTTGCTAAGGTTGGTGGGAGTTGTAGTTTTAGCAACACAAGGAGGGCAAATGTTCTGTTCTAGATTGCTGGCCCTTTCGACTGTGCTGTGTAAATAATAACAACACTGTCACTGATGAGTATTCTCCAGGAACATTAACTGAATTCCATATTCAGCCATAGGGATACTACTAGCCACAGTAGCTACATTATACCTTCAGTATTCAAGCCAATATGCCGTTCTGGCTTTCCCCTGGCCAAGGAGGAACTGGAACTCATAACTTTGGTTTTGTCAAAGGGTTTTATTTTCAGATTGAAATTGTACATAAGACAAGCCACAAGTTGCAAGAATCATACATTTAAATTAGGATTGACATATTCTACTTACTGTGAATGTGAGCTATGTTTCTTTTTTCTTATGTTTCCATATATATGTAATCTATCTCACACCACAGAACCTAGGCAACAAAAAAATCACCAGAGACCGGGAGACAATGGTGGTTGTGGAGGTCTGCTTGAAACACCAGAACGGGTCTGCCACCTTTGCGTGACAACTAATGGATTACAGCTAGGATTGCTTGAGTGTCTTTATGTGCTTGTTTGCATAACTCTGTGTGTTACTGGAGGAAATTTAGTGGATAAAGCTTTCTCCATGATTGCATCTTAATACTGGAAAAAGCTTATCCTGTTGAAGGTATGTTTTGTCTGTGTGCTAAGGCCCAGAATAGGTGATAATCCAGGCAGTAAGGAAGAGTGGCATATAACAGAAAACACAAGAAGCAAAAGACATGAAGGCCTTCACCTCCTGGGTGAAACATCTGTGGAAGTTTTGGAGATCAAGTCCATTCTTGCCTCAGCGGAGTAACAGCAAGCAAATCTTAAGGCTTTAGGCGTATATCTCCTGGGTGATTTGCCACAGTGATGCGTTCCAAGAGCAGGCATGACTCTTCAGAGGCAACTCATTTCTACTCATTCTAACACAGGGGTAATATTTCCTTCTCTGTATTTTTAAAAATTTAAATCTGGCATGAATTTCATCCCCACCTTAATGTTTTGCTCTGGGTTTGTATTATAAGGGACATGTTTGTGCTGAAACAAAAGAATTCCTACTGCTAACATGCAGGTCTGGGCAGGATCATGGCATGGCTCAGCCCATTTATCAATCTCTGCCTTGAAATCTGGAGTGGGGAGTGAAAACTCTGATCCTGAATTATATGTGAAAAGTCACATTGTTGTGATATCATTCTAATATGTGGCTGAAGCCTAAAATGGTTACGGTATTTTGAAGATGAAATAATATTTGCTTTGGGAAATGATGGCTTGCAAAGAAACAGTGCGGAAAAAAATTTTAAAATAGAAAACATCACAAACACACACACACAGTATGTGATCATGAGAGACATGCTTCTGAAGCAGTATGTCTCAATTCATTTCCCATGTTTTGATCATCCATTGATTTACTTTTTACATTGTCAGTTGTATCTGTTTTGTTTTTCTTTCCAAGGTTTCAACCTTTTTAGGGGAATATTTCTATAACCATTGGTCGTGTGATGGACCCCCTTCAAATTGCAGAGGACTCCAGGGGCATGATTTAAGGATGTGCATGCCCCCCGCCCTACACACACACACACACACACACACACACACACAGAATGCTGGCCGGACCTGTTGAACCTCACATTGACCCTGAATGTACCAAACTGCACATTCCAAGGGAAGATTGATAGTGGTGGACAAGCCGCTTTTCTTGGAATTTTGTCTGCTGTTAATGATCTCATCAGTGAGGAATTCTTGATAAGCTTCCAAGTATCTCCAGGGTTCTCTCATAACAAAGTTTGAACCCGCTCCTTCCCCAAACATATGCTCTTAAAAAAAATTGAAATTTTGGTGTAGCATGGATCTTGCTGCAAAGAGAGAGAGGAGAGAGAAGCAGACAATGACCCCAACCCTCTTTCTCAGCCTTCACCTTGCAACACTTTTAAATCAATATGTCATTTGTAGAATCTTGTTGGCCCATCCAATAGCAGTATGATAGTCTTCCCTTTCTGTGTGGGATTGTACTCTTTTGGGTAGAGGTAGCCAAGCATATCCAGGTAAGACAAGGGAAAGATGTCGTGTATGAAACCCTGGTGAAGTGGTGCCAGTCATTGTGGACAATATTGAGCTTAATGGATGGATGGACTAGCTATGTATAAGTCAGGTTCCTGAGGCTGATGGAAATTGTAGTCAAACAACATGTGAAGGGCACCATATAGGTTTCATTGCACATTGTCAAAGGGAAACTCCCCACCGGGGTAGAAATCATATATCTAACAGATGGAAAGCTCTTTAACTTGAGTTGGCTGAAAGGAAAGAGTAAGGTTACCATAATTTCTGTCATAGAGCTTCAATATGCTGATGGCAACGTAGTGTGTGCACACTCAGAGGATGTCCTCCAAACCATCCTAAGTATCTTTGCAGAAGCCTACGAAATGCTTGGCCTGTCGCTCAACATCAAAAAAACCAAAGTGCTGCACCAACAAGCTCAAAACCAACCCCTCTGCAGCGCCACTAATCCAACTCAGTGGTGTAACATTGGAAAGTGTTGATCACTTCTCCTACTTGGGCAGTGATTGAAGTACAGAGTGTTTGAGGACCAGGACATTTGCAGGGAAACCAAAATGCTTGTTTCCAAAGCTATTGTACTATCAACTTTACTGTACGCTCGTGAAACATGGACTACTTATAAAAACTCTCCAACTCCTTGAAATATTCCATCAACGGTGTCTCCGAAAAATTGTACAAATCACGTGGGAAGACAGGCAAACTAATGCCAAGTGTACTGGAAGAAGCAAAGATCACCAGTGTCAAAGCAATGATTCCTCAACATCAACTTTGTTGTACTGGTCATAATTGTTCGGATGCCTGATTATTGTCTTCCAAAGCAACTACTCAATTCCAAACTTAAAAATGGAAAGCGTAATGCAGGTGGTCAACAAAAGAGGCAAATCTTTAAAAATGTAGTATAAACACCGACAGTCGAGAAACACTGGCCTGCAAGCGTTCCAGTTGGAGAACAGCCTTTACCAAAGGTGTCATGGACTTCGAAGATGCTCAAAACTCCGGACGAAAGGGAGAAACGAGCTAAGAGGAAAACATGCTTGGCAAACCCTGACCATGACCAACTCCCGTCTGGAAACGTATGTTCCCACTGGGGAAGGACGTGTGGATCCAGAATTGACCTCCACAGTCGGACTCACTAAAAAGACTGTGTTCATGGAAGGCACTCTTACTTGGCTATCAGTAATCGCCAAAGAAGAAGAAGAATTGGCTACCCCAGCCGTTAGTGCCACTTGGAAGTACACATTGTGAAGAGCTTCCAACATAGGTGAAAATGTAGGAAGCTACTTTTTATCATATCAAACTATTTGTCTAAATTTGTAAGTATTGCCTCCTTGTACTGGCAGTAGCTCTCTAGGGGCTCAGCTACAGGCATTTACCCATCCCATCACCTTTTGGGATGACAGCAGGCCTTGAATCTGGGACCACTGGAATACAGATAATATGCTTGAACTATGGGTCATCCCCAGAGAAGTGAATGTTAGTACTTTTAGTTGCACTTTCAAAACGTGTGTGTGTGTGTCATGACGAGAGACAGATTGGCTAGAAGAACTGAAAACAGACACACAAACTGCTTTGCACAAGGCAAAGACTGTCTCCAAGGCGCCACTCTGTCATGGCACTGGAAAATAAACTTCTGCTATCAAAAATAAAATAAAAATACGATCAAATAAATAGATGCGGAGCAGAATGTCATAGCTTTCTTTTTTAATTTTTTTTTTATTATTCTTATTGTTAAAATAATTCAACATTAATACACATACAAACATACATTTCATACAACATAGGTAAAGGTAAAGGTAAAGGTACCCCTGCCCGTACGGGCCAGTCTTGACAGACTCTGGGGTTGTGCGCCCATCTCACTCAAGAGGCCAGGGGCCAGCGCTGTCCGGAGACACTTCCGGGTCACGTGGCCAGCGTGACAAAGCTGCATCTGGCGAGCCAGAGCCGCACACGGAAACGCTGTTTACCTTCCCGCTGGTAAGCGGTCCCTATTTATCTACTTGCACCCGGAGGTGCTTTCGAACTGCTAGGTTGGCAGGCGCTGGGACCGAGCAGCGGGAGCGCACCCCGCCGCAGGGATTCGAACCGCCGACCTTTCGATCGGCAAGTCCTAGGCGCTGAGGCTTTAACCCACAGCGCCACCTGCGTCCCTTCATACAACATACCTACACTCAATCCCACAGATAATTCCCATCACCATCCACCATCCCTCACCCTTTGTGTTAGACTTCCAATCTACTCAATTGCAATTTCTTTCCACTTCTATTACTTTCTTTCACACACCTTTAACCTAATTTCATACTTCTTTTTCTATTACACATTGTTATCCATCTTATTTAGTATTCCAATATTTGAAACGAAACTTGTTTATTCTAATAGGAGTTCTGATTTTTCGATATAGTTTTGCAAGTATCTTTTAAACACCTTCCAGGCCCTGTCTGCCTTCTCTTTTGAGATCCTTCCAATTTCTCCCATTGTTTTGGATATATTGTAGTACTCCAATAATTTGTCAAGCCACTCTGTCTTTGTTGGTACAGTACCACTTATATAGCTTTCATGGAATGGAGAATGAGACTAGGGGAGAAGCAGGGTTAGCTTTGATATATTTAGCTTTGAGACTTTCCAGCTTGTTGGGCAAGAGTATTGAGAAGCCCTGGGATTCTTGCTTTTCACTTTAGCCTTCTGTTGCTTTGTGCTCTTAGGGGAACCACACCAAAGCAAGGATACCGGTGGGCAGAGTGCATAAGCCCTTTTGCTGGTTTCACAGTGGTTTCTCTCAGCTGTGTCTGGCTAGCTGTGTCACATGTGGACCACAGGCATGTGAATATGTATATCTCACTTCCAAAATAAACTACTTTCACATTTGTTTTCTTTGTATTGTCTAGGGTTTATTTCTTGTGTATTTAAATCTACATAAGTTACTAGACAACAATGCTACATGCACCCCCCGCTGCTCACATGCACTTTAATTATCAAAAGTAAATCACTTGCCCTACTCTTTGTAAATGTTTTGTTGCTTTACTGCTTAGAGGTGATTCTTAATTTTTATTGGTGACTCAGTGCTGACTGTATGCATGCCCGTGCTATAATATGTTTGTATGGTTTACATGTATAGGAGCAAAGTGTTTATCGAGTTGTACATTGTCCTTTTAAAAAAAACATTTGCTAATAAATGTTTGACATTCGTGGACATAGGAATTCATGTGAATTAATGGAGAATGTGCAAAAACAGACAGCATACAGAGGAGCTATCATACATTGTCCTCTCTACAGGGGTAGTCTCCCATATGGCAGTCCTTTTGATCTATTTACTTTCTCCAATATACGGTAACTTGGAAAGTATGCATATTGAGCATTCCTTTTGCAAAATTCTCTATACATGCAGCATTGACAATGTATGTGTGTCTTCTTCACTGGGTGATTGTAACTTGGAAAAAAGAGGGTACAGGATCTGCATCAGTCTAACATGCCTACCTCGTTGAATCATGCTGAATTACACATACATGAATGATTTTATTTTTTTTGAAGAATTGAAAACTTTCTCTAGGGCGAGTATAATTACCGTATTTTTTGCACCATAACACTCACTTTTTTCCTCCTAGAAAGTAAGGGGAAATGTCTCTGTGTGTTATGGAGCGAATGCCTGCGGGTGGCGGGGGGGATCTGCTGCAGTCGTGAGCAGAGGATCCATGGTTCCCCTTCCTTCCCTCCTCCGTGGTTACAAAGCATGGATCCACATGGATCCTCAGGATTTTTGCATTGGGCTACTCCAAACTCACTGTCAGATCACATGTCTGTGGCTACAGCATGAACCACAAAAATCATATATCCACTATTTTGTTTAGAATATTTTTTTTCTTGTTTTCCTCCTCTAAAAACTACATGCGTGTTATGGTCTGGTGCGTGTTATAGAGCGAAAAATACGGTAATTTTACTTACAGCAGTACTGTTGCATGTCAAAGCATAAAAATGAATGGAGATGGTGGTGGGTGATGGGGCAAATCTTTGTTGCTTAGATGACAATCACATTTTCACACGCTCCCCCCCCCCCCCCCCCGCAAAACCTGCAGAGCGAAAGCAGCATTGGTGACACAAAAAGGAAAGGTCTGGCGTGCTTTTCTTTTTGGGTCTGGGAGCTGCTGACCAAATCCCTTCTTCATTACAAAGTTCAGGCACTTTTCTTTGTTTTTGTTTGGCATGCCCCTTTGTGTGGCTGTTTTTTCCACCCCTGACGTGACCATGGTCATCTGAGGATCATGTGACCACACTGGGGTGATCCTTTTCAGGAGAATAAGCAGATGCTGTCCTGCTTATTTAAAAGCACAAAAGGATTGGCCTTTTACGGTGCCCCCTTGCATATTTTAACTCTATTTTTTCTTTTCTCATGCCCCCCTCCCCAAATTTTGTGTGTGTACGTGTGTGTGTGTACGTATGTATGCACATTGGGTTTGAGAACTTATGATATTTGTGTAGGGTATTTGTGTGTTGTGCTATGTTGTGGGGCTTTTCTTTCTGACCTTTCAAGGGACTTGCTACTCCAAAAAGAACAACAACAACAAAAAAACCCCAAACACATTTTCATGTTAGCTAGTGGTGACTTTTTAAAATAGCCATGGTGTGCTGTGACATTATTGCATTACATAATACCGGGTGGAACTTAGAATGGAAATTAGATTAGAGTGGGGAAATACAGCAAAGACCACCTCAGTGCTTCAGGGCCTCTTACCTATTGTCCACTGTAGGCCCTACTCCTGGAGCCTGTTAACACAGATTGCAGAGATGGGGTAACAGCTATGCTAAGGAGGCTGGCACAGCCCCACCAGCTTTAGTCCACCCTTATCCAGTTTGCTTGCCTGCCTGCCTGCATTTGTACGGTGGCACTGCCTGTCATTTCCCTCTTCCTCCTCCTCAGTCCCAGTGTTTCCCCTTGTAGAGCTCAGCAAGGAAAAAGATGGGGACAGTACTAGAATCATTTGCCCTGTCTACAGATGGGTCTACTTGCCTTCCACCCTACCAGCCCTAATAGGCACCCAGTCACTACTGTAGCAATTTCAATGTAATCTACAGCTAAAATGCTCCAGAAGACAGTATTTATTGGGTGACGGGAGGAAGAAAGGGGAGCAGCCTGTCTTGTGTGGGCAAGCTATTAAATAAATGCTGCTCTGACATGCAGAAAAGAGCCAAAGAGAGGGAGGGTACTATGATGCTCCTCTGCACACAAGTTCTTAAGTGGGCTTGAATGGATAATTTGGGCAGCTCCATTCCTAGGTGACTGTGAACAGCCACATGTGCTGCTTTTGCAGCAGACCTTTAGTACCTGTGCCCCAGCTACTGTTGAGAGGTTACAAGCAGGGAACTGAGGCTTGGGAGGGAGTGGTGCAGCAATAAACAATCAGGTTTGGATCTCCCTCTCCATGAGTGAAATCTGGCTCTATACCAAGTAGCTTATGCTGGTATTGTGAGCCTTGTTTTCATTGCTAGGTATATAGACCATACACTTGCTTTTCAGAAATGATTGACTGCGGGTTGGTTACCTGTATGGCTGGTGGGGATGCATGAGAGTGAGGCTTGGATGCGGAGGATTGCAAAGGATACATTTGGCAGAGGTTACTGTGTCAGGGTAGGTGGGTGGAGAGCGTGGGTGAAGTGTGGGTGCAGCTCCTCTCTCGGTTCCTTTGATTAGTTACTAATGATGCTGTTTTGTGGAGTTTTTTTTTTGCATTTTTGCACTGCTTTTTTATCCATAGTGTTTTTATGGTTAAAACAATATTTGCAAAGAAGGTTAAAGGCGCTGAGAGTTGTTAGGAGGCCCCTTTTCCTGTCAACAGCCCCACAGTCCTCAGAGTTCCTTGGAAAGAGGGATTGATTGTTAAACTACTCAGAGTTATAGCTGTGTGAGGGGAATGGGGGTCTCCTAACAACTCTCAGCACCCCTAACAAACAACATTTCCCATAATTCTTTAGGGGAAGCCATGACTGTTCAAAGTGGCAAGATAACTGTTTGAATTGCATAGTGCAGATGGGGCTTCTCTATGTGTGCATGTTATTAAGTTCAGTTTTATCACTGCCATTTTTACCATTGGTCCCTAAGCCCAGCCCTTTACATCACTGGGAATAGCTCCAAGGTCTCAGGCAGCGTGTGGGGGGGGGGAGGCTCCTTCCTAAGATCCTTTTTAACTGGAGATGCCTGGGATTGAACCTGGGGCCTTCTGAATGCTAAGCAGGTGCTCTGCCACTGAGTTGGGTGTCTTTCCCTGGTGATAGGGTGTGGCCCCTCTTTCCTGTGGAGTCTTGTTTGTGATCTCCTCCCTGTGAGGTTTTGAAGCTGCTGTTCCGTGATAAGTTAAAAACATGTGTCATGCACGTTTTGCAGGGTGCAAAGGCTACATTTCTATTCATGTGTTAAGAAACTGTTTTCATGACGTCTTTGCCTCCAAGATTGCATCCATATGAAAATATCACTTGCAGAGAGTGAGAAGTACTTTTCTGTTGGATTGGAATGTTCAGCAGGGATATTGGCCAACCCTTCTTTGAAAGAGCTACAATAGCTGCTCTCCTGACATGAGAGAAGTGGGTCAGCACAACTTGGAACTGGGTCAGCTGTCTCCAGCAAGGCGAGGGGGAAAGCACTGTCTCACAGATGGGCAAAGCTGTTGCAGAAACAAAAAAAGGAGGCAACGTAGAATGGAATAGAATAGAAAACCCCAGATATAGGAGGCAGTGTGGGCTTTATTCATGCTTTTAGCACAGCGCAAGCAGTTTTTACTTTCCCAGATGAAAGACAAATGTGTTGTAAGGGGGTTGTCCTTCGTTGTAGGTTTCAGGTGGTGTGGAATGCAACCTCCCTCCTCCTCTTTAGCTATGCCCTTTGAAGGGCATATTGCAGTGGCACCCTCTTACTCTAAATACCTTACATGAAAGTATGTTCTGGAAATTTTCTTCTGATTACGGCATTCAGGGTTATATGGAAATTTTTAGGCATCATGTGCAGAGTCATCTCAAGCACATTAATATCAGTAGGGCATGTGTGGCGGACAACCTTTGACCCTCCAGATGTTGCTGAACTCCACCTCTCATCAGCTCCAGCTCGCATGGCCAGGGATTATGGGAGTTGTAGTTCAGCTATATCCAGAGGATCAACAGCTCCAAACACTTGGGTTAAAGAGAAAGAATGCAGCTCAGTGGTGATTAGGCCTGGGCGATATATCAATATATCACCCAGGACCAGTATGAGGAGCAGACCGCAATGTTGGCTTCACTTAGCAGCTTATCATCGCTGGTGAAACTTCCACTGCTCCTGAGCCCCTCTGCTAGCAGCATCCTCCAGCAGCGCTGCTAGCAGAGGGACTCAGGTGTAGTGGCAGTTTCACCAGCGATATATCGCTGAGTGAAACTGCTGTCGCACTCTGCTCTCGTATGCTGCAGAGGGAGAAACAAGCTGTATAAGCGAGGCACCGATACAGCTTGTTCATCCCCCTGCATCTTTAAACTGCTTGGCTGAGGAGTGTGCAGCTGCCATTACCTGATCCAAACGGTTAAAGGAGCCCCCAGCCTGGCGCTGGCTCCTGTGAGCTGGTGGTGGTAGTGGGGCTCTGCTCAGCTGAGGGAAGCGCAGTTGGTGCTCCCCACAGTGAGCAGTTAAAGGAGCCCTGATGCTGTGCCTGCTCACATGCGAGCGGCAGGAGTGCTGGAGCTGTGTGAGCGCCTGAGTGAAACCGCTTCAGTTCCCAAGGGAAGAGCTGGAGCAGTTCCACCAGCCACCTCGCAGGCAGAGGCCAATGCGGCTTGTTTTTTCAGTATCACAGTATATTGCCAAACTGCCTAGTGGTGATGCATATGCTTTGTGTACAGAAAGTGCTGAAATTCAATCCTTGGCATTTCCAGTTAAAATATCAGGTAGCATACTGATGGAGAATATTGTCTTGTCTGAGACCCTGGAGCAGTACCACTGTCCCCCATGACTACTGGACTAGATAGGCAAACACAGTTGTATCTGGTGGTAGTCCTACTACTAACACAGGCTTATTAATTTCAACGGGTCTGTTCTCAGTAGCATTACATTTGGATACAGCCCACAGTCTGCTCTGGTATAAGGTAGCTTCCTATGTTCTTGAGAAGCAAAAACTCAGTTTGGGGACTGTCAGCTTTACAATTATCTTACGTTGAACAGAAAGCCAGGATTCTCTCTTCAGTTCTGTCTTCTCTGACCTTCCTTGTGGTTCCCTGAAGAAAATCTATTTCATTTGGCTAATTTTGACTAGGTCTATTTGTGGTCCTTGAATTAGAAGCCTCAGATGTGCTTCCACCTGAGCTTTGTATTAGAGTTTGCTATTTCATGCATTTGTGGTTGTCAGCCCAAGATTTTTTAATAGTAACAGTATGTATGTATTTCATTTATAAATCATTTCCTGTGAGGTTTCTGAAGAGATTTTCAATACAATAATATATATAGAATGGCTGAATACATGAAAACAATTGCATGTATAAAAGCAATTAAAAATATAAATATAAAAACAGTGTAAAGCAACAACAGCACATACAAATAGGTCACGTCCATGCCATACATTTAAAGCACATGGCTCCCTGCTCAAGATTTATGGGAAATGCAGCCACAGTTCCCAGCACCCTTAACAAACTAAGTTTTGAGGATTATTCAGGGGAAAGTAATGTGCTTTCAGTGTATAGCGTGCAAGTGACCAAAATCAATTCAAATCCAAGACAGATACCAACCGGAATAAAGATTTTAGAAGGCTTATTGAAAGAGAAATGTCTTTAGCAGGTACTTGAAAAGGCAACAGAGAAGGTGCCTGTCTAATAGGCAGTTCCAAATGATAATAGGCAGTTCCTAATAGAAAGTTTCAAATGATAGCTGCTTCCACAATGTAGTACAGTGGTCAGAGTGTTGGACTAGGACCTGGGAGACTAGAGTTCAAATCCCTATTAAGCTGTGAAGCTTGTTGAGCGACCTTGGGTCAGCCACCATCTCTTAGACTAATCTACTTTGCAGGGATCTTGAGAGGGCAAAATTAGGGGGGGGGGGAATTGGGTGCGACACCTTGAGCTTCTTGGATGAAAAATAGGGTATAAACCTAATAATAAACTAATAAAGGCCCAATTCCAACATTGTGCAGAACAGACCTCCTGATAGGATGGTATCTGCCAGATGCCCTCTCCTGAAGAACACAGTGATGGTTTGAGTATGTTAGGAGATGAGGTGATCTTTTCAGCTTAAGAGAAAGGTTAGCGAAGTGTGATCAAGGTTTATAAAATTAGGCATGGTGTGGAGAAACGTCCACAGAAAAGTTATTCACTTCTTCTTTACATGCTAGAATGTAAAGACATCCAGTAAAACCAGCTTGGGCATTGAGAGAAACAGAATGCTGAACTAGGTAGGCTTCTTGCTCTGATCCAGCAGGGAAATTCTTACCCTGTTAAGATTTTTATTTATTTATTTTTACGCACACTGCTCGTTATAGAGTGCATTGCACCATTTATTTGTTTGTTTGTTTGCTTCCTTTTGCATCTGTGCCACGTTGACATTATTTCATCCTTGCTCATGCGTTTAGGGGTTTTGTGGGAATACACTGTTTTAATGTGTTGCTTTTTCTTGCGTGTGAATAATATGTTCCAGAACACACTGTAAGAGAGATTTTCCCTACTTCCTCCAGAGTTTGGTGTTTCCTGAATGGACTTTCACTGAAGCCTTAATTAAAAGAATGCACATCTCAGTACGTCCCATAAGAGCTATGAAGTTATTCCTGTTAACTGGGAATGCCCACAGCCAATGTCCCCCTTGATCATCAGTATTAACCCTACTGCTCTGTGCCAGTTGGCATTCAGTCTCTCCCACCCGTGATTTCCTCCTATGCAAGTGAGGGAGCACATAATGAATGAGTGCAGCCATTTGTTTGATAGTATTAGTTTCATAGTATTAAGCTGTGTATATGACACATTTGTTTGCATTGGTATGGTTGCCGTATTTCAAAAAGTTAAAACCAGGCTTTTTTCTTAGGAAGACCCCCATCTGTAGCTTTCTGGTGACAAGACAAAGTTTTTTTTGAAAGTGCCTCACTCTGTATGGAAGGAACCCTTGAAAGATTTATGCTCTCTATGCAGGGAGGGGAAACCCCAAGGCTCTCTATGCAGTTCTCCATGCACTTTTATCTGGCCTTGTGATTCTTCCTAGGCTGCGTCTTCCTTGAGTGCTTTCCCCTGACTGGAATGTATCCTTGAACTCTGATAATGCTTCTTGCTTGCCTAGAGAGTGAGTGGTGTGCAAATGTGTATAAAAAGCTACTGCACAAAGATAAATTCTATGTTTATTGCCTAGCCTTTTGTTGCCTCTGGCTCCACCCACTGCTGATATGTGGCCCCTGGTAGATTGCCCAGATGGGAAAGCGGCCCTTTGAATGCAAAAGCTTCCCCACACTTGTTTTCTGCACAATTTTGCAGGAAGCTTTTCTGGGAATAGTTCAAGAGCCTTGGAGGAAGAGCTATTTCAATTTAAGAGTTGTGTCAGGGACAGGGAAATACCTCTTAATGTCTGAGACCTTGGAGAGCTGTTGCCAGCCAGGGTTGACAGTTGCAGGCTAGATGGGCCATTAATCTGACCTGGTTTTAAGGCAGCATCTTATGTGCCTCTGTCTGTGCACAGGTATCAAGAAAAGACTGGTTGTTTTTTAAGAGGCACTAAACCAATATATGGGGACGCAGGTGGCGCTGTGGGTTAAAGCCTCAGCGCCTAGGACTTGCCGATCGAAAGGTCGGCGGTTCGAATCCCTGCGGCGGGGTGCGCTCCCGCTGCTCGGTCCCAGCGCTTGCCAACCTAGCAGTTCGAAAGCACCTCCGGGTGCAAGTAGATAAATAGGGACCGCTTACCAGCGGGAAGGTAAACGGCGTTTCCGTGTGCGGCTCTGGCTCGCCAGAGCAGCGATGTCACGCTGGCCATGTGACCCGGAAGTGTCTCCGGACAGCGCTGGCCCCTGGCCTCTTGAGTGAGATGGGCGCACAACCCCAGAGTCTGTCAAGACTGGCCCGTACGGGCAGGGGTACCTTTACCTTTACCTTTAAAGCAATATATATATAGATAGATATAGAAAAAATGGGAAGGGGTTGCAACTGTTACCCATTCTCTTTCCTGGGGCCAGTTGCCACATCCAGCCTGACTGCCTGAGTACAAAGGCCCCTGCTTTTTGTTCAGGGCTTGCTTTTTAAACATGCACCGAGCCTTTTGATTTGAGTTGGGAAACAGGAGCCTCTAAGCGTTCATCTCTGCCAGAACAAAATGTTCAAGGCACTGCTGCGCTGGAGATGCAGCTGGAGGTTTCGGTATTAATACCGCATTAGCCAGATGGAAATGAGGTTGAAGGGTGTGTGTGTGAGAGAGCACATGGGAAAATGTCTTCCCTTTAAAGGAAACAAGAAGCTGAATTATACACATACAGCTTTCATAATGTTACAAAATAGCAGCATCTGATTAATAAATATTTAGCATTTATGTAGCATTTCCTATTTTTCATCTTACAACAACTCTGTAAGGTTGGTCAATATCGTCGCCTCTTAATTTTATAAAGGGAAGGGGAAAAGGCTTTGCATAAAGACCACCACTGTGCTCATGGCAGCAAGTCCCCTTCCCCCATTTGTAATTGCAATCCAATTTGTAAGCCCCATTGAGTTTGGTGGGACTTACTCCCAGGTAAGTATTGTTTAAAGGAAGCATGCAACTCCTTTATTAGAAGAGTTCCACCAGCTACCAGTCTATTTCTGGGCACAATTCAAAGCACTTGTTTTGACCTATAAAGTCCTATGCAGCTTAGGTCCAAGCTATCTGAAAGACCTCATTCCCTCATATGAACCTGACTGGGTTTTGCGATCTTTAGGAGAGGACCCGCCACACTCACCCGCACAGGCATCCTTGGTAGGAACAGTGGAAAGGCTGCTCCCAGACTCTGGAACTCCCTCCCTGGAGAAGCTAGACTGGCTCCCTCCTAGTTGCCCCTCTGCCAGCAGGTGAAAACCTTTTGTTCCAAAAGGCTTTTGGGAATTGACTGCTTTTAATGAAAGAGCTCATGCCATGCTGTTTCTATTGTAATTATTTGCATGTTTTAAACAGGTTTTATATATGTACTGTATATAGTTTTAATCTTATCAATGTTTTATTAAGAATTGTTTTTTCTTTGTTTTTAGTAATTCTTGTTTTTACCTGTAAGCCGATTCTGGTTTTTATCTGTAAGGGTATAAATAAATATATAATACTACTACTAATAACAATATTGTAGGCACATCCTCCCAATCTTCATACTGTGCCAGCTCTCTTATAAATTCTTTTTTGGTGTGTTATCTTGAAGACATTTAGCTTTTATCTCCAAGCATTTTTTAAAAATGTTGGTTAACGTGTGGTGTGTTTTTTTATGATTGGAATTCAAACATTGACATTTGTAATGGGAGAAATGGCCAGACATTAAATTTTTGGACTTCTGCTTTCAGACTTCTTCAAGTGTCACATCCACATCATACATTTAAAGCACATGACTTTCCTCAAAGAATCCTGGGAACTGTATTTTCTTAAGGGTCCTGGGAATTGTACCATTGTGACTGGTAAACTTTCGTTCCTATTATTCTTTCGGGGGGGTTCCATGACTGTTAAAGTGGTGTATATATGTGCTTTAAATGTATGGTGTGGGATGTGACTGAATATCTAAGGAGTTTTATGTGCTGTATCCTAAGAGAGTTTTTTGAGTACAAAAATCCAAGGATAAATCCCCCACTGAAATCGGACCAAATTCTCTTTGGCTTTCATGCATTTCAGCTTCTCCTTGTGAAGGTCCTCTCATAAAAAGCCCTTGCTTTTGTTTTTGCTTTTTGTGGGCAAAATGCATCTTGCTGTGGAACACAGTTGGCGGTGGGTGAAGGGATGTAGGTTGCACTATTATCACAGCAGAAATTTGTGCTTGGACCATCCAACCTCCCAATTGGAGGTTGTTTGGTTTTTTGTTTTTGCACCTCAAAGAATGGCTGTAAACAGGGGCAGTTTATCATTTTGATAATCAACTGAACTGACAGGAAAGAAGCAGCTATTCTGGAGCTACTAGTGGTACAGAGAACATTTAACTATCATGTGTCTTAATTATGAGATGAGGTTTACCATCTCATCTCAGAAGGTGATTTGTTGTGGGTTCTGAGGACGGCCAGAAATGGACACAGTGATGATTTAGTGTAGATGTTGGCATCTGGCAATCACTGGACCAATTCTGGCTCATTGGCTGGTGTAGATTGGCACCCAAATTGCCAATTTCAAAGGCAAAGGAACAGTTTGGGCAGCTGGTCAAGGGAGCTGGGCTTTGCTTCAGTCCTGAAACAAAATTTGTTATTGGTTAGGAATTTGGTGGTCAGGTCTACATGCACAATTAGTGGTCTCTTCAGTTAAGAAGCATCATAACATCTATCCCCTCCCCGAATATATAAGGTTCACAGTTAATATTTCTGAATTTTGGGATACTAGGGACCTGGATTTTTTTTCTGGCCCTGCCTCTTCTAGTCTGTAGGCTAGAGCTTCTTTGACTGCTAATCCTCCACCAGAGAAGGGAGTCTCTTGTCTAGACTTGTTGTGCAGACTGAGGATGGAATGTTCTCTGGATCAGGCAGCTTTCTATTTCATCCTTTTAATTACAGTCATACTTTGAGAGCAATGTACCATCTTGAAAACCCCAGTGATGCACAAATGGTCACAAGTAAGATAGTCCCATTGTACTGTACCCCATTATGTAAGATCAGCAACCAAGGTTGCTAAATCTTGGTCTCATTTTTTTATTGCATTTGCAGAGGGGCAGGGCAGCTGCAGCAGGGGGGCAGGGGAAGAGTCTTGTGGCTCCTTAAAGATGAACACATTTATTTCAAGTTTTCTAAATGGAGATCTTTATCCCAGTTGGACTCTATATCAGATTTGATCTGATGTATGTGCTGTTTTTGTTTTGATCTGTGTTTATATATGCAATTGCTTTATTTATTTTTTATATATGTAACAGTTTTATAGATAGATAGACCATAAGTATTGTAAAACACTTTGGAATGTGTCAGGAAGGGATTCATAAATGAAATAAATAATCATAACTATGGCAATAAACTTCAGTGGACTAATATTAGTTGCTTTCTCTTTTTAAGAATTCTAAAAGGGTAGAGGGTTTTTTCTGACCTTGCCTACAGAGATAGGTCTGCAAACAAGATAGGATAGGCTATTTCTATTTCTCTCTCTCTCTCTCCCCCTCTCCCCCTCTCCCCCTCTCCCCCTCTCCCCCTCTCCCCCTCCCTCCCCCACCCTTCCCTGCTATGGAATATTGCAAGGTCAGAACCCAGTGGGATCAGAGCCTTAAAGCATCACATTCAGCTGCAGTTGTGTGTCAGAGGCTAAACCATTAATTTAATTACTCACAGAACAGCTCTGTCTCTCAGCTGAAATCCTTAAAAAGGCATTTCTCCACATCTGTGCCCCTGCATCTTCTGGGAGTAGCTTGCAATTAAGGTCAAGCTTGGATGGAAACATTGTGTGCCCAGTTCAAAGTACCGTATTTTTCGCACCATAGGACGCACTTTTTCCCCTCCAAAAATGAAGGGGAAATGTGTGTGCGTCCTATGGTGCGAATGCAGGCTTTCGCTGAAGCCTGGAGAGTGAGAGGGGTCGGTGCGCACCGACCCCTCACGCTCTCCAGGCTTCGCACACCTCTCCGCAAGCAGCGGGAGAGGTCCGCCAGCATGCCGAAGCCTGCGTGCGCTGAGCTCAGTGCGCCCAGGCTTCGCGGACCTCTCCGCAAGCAGCGGGTGCGCACCGACCCCTCACGCTCTCCAGGCTTCGCACACCTCTCCGCAAGCAGTGGGAGAGGTCCGCCAGCATGCCGAAGCCTGCGCACGCTGAGCTCAGTGCGCCCAGGCTTCGCGGACCTCTCCGCAAGCAGCGGGAGTGTTCCCGCTGCTTGCAGAGACTTGCCTGCATGTTGAAGCCTGCGCGCGCTGAGCTCAGCGTGTCCAGGCTTCGCGGACCTCTCCGCAAGCAGCAGGAGTGCTCCCACGGCTTGCAGAGAGCTGCCTGTTTGGGGGCTGGGGTCGGGGGAAGCTCGAGCTTCCCCCGCCCCAGCCCCGCGCCTGGGGGAAAAATAATTCCCCCCCCTTTATTTCCCCCCCAAAAAACTGGGTGCGCCCTATGGTCCGGTGTGCCCTATGGTGCGAAAAATACGGTATAGGGGTTTGATGTTTGGGGTAGCAATGAACAAATTTTTAGAGGGGTGGGATTTATTCACACTATGGCACTCTGCATTTGAGCTTTCCTGGTGGTGGTGGTTGTTTAAACAGCTCTGCACAGTCCACAAAGGATACAGTCTCAAACCATTTCAGCTGAGCTGGTGGCAGGAGCCCAGTAAAAGCTCCACTGAAATTATGCAGGTTGCGCAGCAGCAGAATGAAATGGCAAGTGATGAAAGCCATTACGGAGTACATCAGTGTTTCTCAAACTTAGGTCTCCTTCTGTTTTTGGACTACAACTCCCATCATCCATAGCTAGCAAGACCAGTGGTAAGAGATGATGGGAACTGTATTCTGCAAACTTCTGAAGACACAAGTTTGGAAAATACTGGAGTGTAGATTATACTGAGCAAGATGAATAGATAGTGCTGCTGGATCAGGTTAAAGGCCCTGCTATTCCATCACCCTGTTCTCGCAGTGGGCAACGGGCAGGGCATGAAAGCAAGAGCCCTCTGTTACTCATAAGAATGTAAGAAGAGCCTAGGTACTTGATCAGGCGAAATGCCCATCTAGTCCAGTACTCTGTTCTCATAGCGGCCAAGCAGATGCTTCTAGGATGCCACAGGCAGATCTTGAGCATATCAGTGCTCTTCCTACTTGTGATGCCCATCAGCTGGCATTTAGAGAAGTACTGCCTCCAGCAATAAAGACAGAACACAGCCATTGTGCCTAGTATCCATCAATAACCTTCTCCATGAATTTGTATGATTATCTTTTAGAGCAACTCAAGCTGGTTGTCACCACTACATCTCGTAGAAGCAAATTCCATAGTTTTACTATGCACTGTGTGAAATCCTTTCTTTTATCTGTTCTGGATCTTCCAAGATTCAGCTGTTAGTCTTATGAGAGAGGGAGAAAAACCTCTCTCTGTCCCAGTGTCCAAACCTTGCATAATTATAATTGCATAATAAGGCAGCTTCCTATGTTTCCAATAGAATACAGTCATTTCAGGCAAATAAAGTCTCCCTTCATATGAGGCACCTCATGCTGAACAATTCACATAGAAGAACCTAATTTTCGTTTAGCTCATGTGAGAACATCCTCACTCTTGGTCCTGTACAAGTCTTACGTAACTGCTTCTGAAGCAGGGGAAGGTTCATCTCAGGCAGCTATGCTGACCTGCTTGACTTCTTGTGTCTCCTCCCTTGATGCTGTCTGAAGAAATTTGCTTTATATTCCCTTTCCAAGCAGATAGGCCTGGGTGACATGTACTCAACATTATAGCCTTGCAGTGGCTTGTAGCAAGACTGCTTTCTTTGGCTCCTCAGCCCTCTCAGACAGCAAACAGCGTGTGTGTTAAAATGCTGTTCTTTCTGGGTGGGGGCACCTTTTCTTGCTCTGTATTTCAAGAGCAGTGTTGCACCTTCTTGGTTGATTTAAAGGGTTTAAAGAACTTGTAATGGATTTATCATTTTAGTTTTAAGATTCTTCCAGGCTGTCGCTGCTTTTCAGGTGGGATTCAGTCACATGCCAGCCAGTTCAGGTTGCACAATTATAGTTGATGCACAACAAGCCCACTTCCCCTAAATATCGGACTTCTTGCAACAAGAAAGGTGCTGGGGGAAATGTCTTTGGAAGTGTGGGATATCACTTGCTTTGATGCAGCATTGTCTAGCCTCCCTGCGGACAAATCAGATTGAACGTTAATTAAAAAGCCAAAAACTAATGTCCAAATCAGGATAAATTCTCAATAAGCAAGTTGTCTGGGAGTGTCTGTAGCTGGCTAGTTGATTTAATCCAGGGCTGGGCTCCTATTTTTCTGTTGATGGCCCACATTCCCTCAGGCAGCAGCCCTTTGCTGGTACAAAAGTCCACCTGAGGCTTCAGGTTACCCACCTATGATATTATCAATCAGTTTAAATCTGCATATAGGTATAAACAGTATGTTTGAGATGAGATACATATTTCCTTTGTTTTTTGGCTGATGCACACACGTCTCAAATTTTAGACCCCAAAATGGACTTCTGCCACCATCATGTCTTTCTCTCATGTCTGATGCATGCTGAATTTGTCACCTGTTCCAGATTAGCTCCAGATTGGTGACTGCTAACTTTAGAAAGCAGACAGGAAGTGGGGGGAATATCATTAAAGATAAACTGCTTTAGCGATTAGCATAGGGAACAATTAACAGGAGGCTTGTTCCCTCCTTGGGAATGAGAGAACAGTTGCAGCTGGGTGTGCAGGATTTTGTTGAAGTCTAGAGATAACTTTACTTGTTGGCAACGGAAGTCCATTTACATACTGAGGGGCTTCTTTAATGCCTGAACATTAATTCTTAAATTGAAGGGGGTTTGTACTATACCTTTACCATGTCTGTAATATACAATAGATGCTTCTAATCCTAATCCACAGATCAATCTAAAAGGTAAACATGTTACACTGGTACCTCTACTTACGAGCACCTCTGGTGAAGTATCCATCGGGATACACGCGTGGCAAACCTGGAAGTATTTTTCCGCGTTTTGCCACATGCACAGAAGCGCTCTACCACGCCGCGCACATGCGCAGAACAGGCACCTCCGGTTGTGAAAACCTCGGGATCCGACCGGAGCTCCAGAATGGATCCCGTCCGCAACCAGAGGTACCACTGTATTGCTACTTCAAAAAACCGCCAAGAGGAAAGTTCAAACAGCAGTAATGACTCCGTCTCAGAATCCAGACAGGTTCCTCAGTAGCTTGCCCTTAAAGGCAGTGATTACTAGCCATGGCAGCTATGGTCTCAATCCATGGTTGAAGGCAGCATGTATCTGAAAACAAGTTGCTGAATCACAAGTGGAGAGAGTGGCTGTTAGGTCCTGCTTGCAGACTTCCCAAAGGATCATCTAGGTCCTTACATTAAGGGAACTCCAGAAAGATTTACATGATTATGAGTGTTAGTCTTTGGGACTTAAGGTGACTTACTGCAAGGAATTATTTGCTCAGAGTGGTTTGGTCCTTTGTACGGCAGAGTGTAAACTCTTGCATTAGGTGCTCAGCAGGTGCACCAGGGACAAAATGGATTTGCTTGCTTTCCCAAGTGACCATCAAGAGGTGGGTGCTGCAGAGAGTGCTTTCCAGTTGCAAGCACCCTGTAGGAGCAGCCCACTGATGTGAAGTGCTGCTTTTGGGCAGGTCTAAAAATGGTCCTTTGTAATGTTACAGGGAAAGTAAAATGCTGCCTCTCGTGAGTTTTCTTTCCAGGATGTGGCAAGTTGTCATTCTTTCCACCCTCACTCTTGTGAGTCAACACCTATGTGAATAGACAACCTGAGTCCTGGGAATGGCCAGCAATTTCTTTCTTTACTTGGGCACTGTCCCTGGTGTCTGTCCAACTGCTAAACTTCCAACTTTAGTTGAAGCATTAGTCATGTATCCACTTTGGCAGCCCGTCATCTCCCGGATGTTTCTTTAGATGGACACTTGCCTTGCGACTCTCCAAGGGAGAGGCATAAGAACATAAGAAGAGCCTTGCTGGATTGGATTAATACTCCAGCTGGTCTAACAGCATCCTGTTTCCCACCGTGGCCAACTACATGCATCTGGGAAGCCTGCAACCAGGGCATGAAGGCAGATCCTCTTCCTATTGTTGCTCCTCAGCAACAAGTGATAGAATGCCTCTGAGGTTCCATATAGCCATCATGGCTAACAGTCATTGATAGATTCACCATTCATGCATTTATTTAACACCCCACCCCTTTCACAACTCCTTAACCTAGTGGCCATCACCAGACAAGGCATCCCTGAGGTCACAGAATAACATTCAGTCCCATCTGAGAATAAAATTTAAGGAAGGAGATTCCAGCTTTCCTATCTGTAATCCCAGTTCCATGTCTTTTGCAAACACATTACTCATCCCCCCCCCCGCCCCGGTCTCTCCAATTCATTGCAAAGTCTTTTCAGATTTATGAGGTTTAAACAAATTTGCCTTTTTATTGCTTTTGTTTTAATTCCAGGACATATTATGCAAATTTAGTATGATTTATGCAACCTAGGTTGTGTGTGTGTGTGTGTGAGAGAGAGAGAGAGAGAGAATAATTTTCTTAGGGCAACACTTTGTATTTTGAGGTTGCAAATTGAGGGACTGAATTTCTCTAGGCTCCTTTTTGAGTGACTCTGTGTGAGTGCGCACACACTCTTTGCATGCATGCTTTGCACTACAAAATTAGTCGCACCTCCCCCTCAAGCCCCCAGCCCTGTCCCATATGCTCAGTCTCATACAGAGTTAATGTGCAGGTATAAAAATAGCTGTTGCATATGCCACTTCAGAGATCCCAGTTAACAGGTGTACAGAGGATGCTTTCTAGTTGAGCTCACCTGTCTGTCAGTGTGTCTTTTTGAAATGCTGGGCGTACAGACACGTGCTTGGGGAGAAAGAGCAGTATTGAAGCTGATTTGTCTCAAAATCTGAAACTTGGGGTTGACTTAAAAAAATAAATAAATCAAAAAGTGGTTTCTGTAATGCAGCATTACAGAATTATGGACAGTAGACCTTGGACTGGCCTTCTTAGGCAGCCAAAACATAACATCATTGAACCTGATAAATGTGTCAGACTGTCTCATTGCAGTAATGGGCAAGTGTCTCATTCTCATTGCAGAAAATGGGTGCACGATCGTGCTGCATTCTTACACTTCTACAATCTCCAGTGATAATAACATTTTGTAGACAGCTTTGATTACTTGACATCTCTCTCTCTCTCTGTGTTTTTAAAAAGATATTCCTGATGTAAGAGGAGAAAGATTAAAGTCCGGATGATTTGCAAAATACCCAGAGCAAATTTCATTGTGGAGCTGCTTTTATAGGCGTAAGTTATGGATCATAGGACAAAAATGTCTTCAGACTAGAAGAAAAAAATAGACTGTAGAGTACTTACTGTCATCAATAATTTCTATTGTTTTCCCACTATATACACATATATGCCAGCACTTCCCAACCTGGTGCCCTCCAGATGTTTTGGACTACAAGCAGTTCCCATCAGCCCCAGCCAGCACACCCACTGTAGTCTAAAACATGGAGGGCACCGTGTTGACGAAGGCTGATATATAGGGTGTTACACTTTTCATTTTATCCTCACAACTTCTCTGCCAAGTTGGTTAAGGTTTGAAAGGCAAGAGTCTCTTGCCTAAGGCTTACCCAGTGAGTGGCCTTTCATAACTCTAATTCTTCATTCAAACCTCACCCATGTTCATATCTTGCCCCATTGTTTCCCATTTGCATGCTTGGCTTAAAAAATAAAAGTTGTTTAATTTTATATTCTTTACAATCCCTTGTTTGTAAGAGTTTGGGGATGGGGAGAGAGAAAGGAGGAATGTCATAATTAAACTAAAGTGTGTGGAGAAAGCTTACAAGTGTATATGGAGCAGCATAATACACAAGCATAGAAAACTGAGTCTTATTCTAAGTTAGACCATTGGTGCATCTTGCTCATTACTGTCTGTTGGACAGTGACAAGAGTTTCCTTACTGCATAGGTTTGGAATCAGTGGCCCATAATGTCTGCCAACCCCTTGAGGTCCTATTGCTTCTTGACATTCTCCATAAACTAATGGTGCTATTTGGGAAAATGTAAGCAATAAGTTGCAACATGATCAAGCTCCATTAGTGCTCTCTTTCTCTTTTTCTAATAACCATTGTGTTCTAAGTTGCTGTGGGGTGAGGCGTTTGTGGCCCTAGGATCACATTCCCTCCTAGGGGCCATATGGCAGTGGTTAAGCAAGGCCAGAGTCAATAGTAAGCAGAGCAACAAAACATAGATGTTACCTTTTTACATTAGGTTGGTTTCTACACTTGCACTTGCCTCTCTGTCCTCCATCCATGCAAGCAGGAAATCTTATCAGAGTTCAAGGACACATTCTAGCCAGGTGAAAACACAGGAGAGTGTGAAGCAAGATAAGTGAGGGGTATGGGACACAGGTGGCGCTGTGGGTTAAACCACAGAGCCTAGGACATGCTGATCAGAAGGTTGGTGGTTCGAATGCCTGCGACGGGGTGAGCTCCTGTAGCTCGGTCTCTGCTTCTGCCAACCCAACCTAGCAGTTCAAAAGCACGTCAAAGTGCAAGTAGATAGATAGGTACCGCTCCAGCGGGAAGGTTAATGGCGTTTCCGTGTGCTGCTCTGGTTTGCCATGACCCAGAAGCTGTATGCCAGCTCCCTCGGCCAATAAAGCGAGATGAGCGCCGCAACCCCAAAGTCGGTCACGACTGGGCCTAATGGTCAGGGGTCCCTTTACCTTTTAATGGCCTGGGAAGAGTCTCAAGGGCCAGATAGACAGGGCTAGAGGGTGCAATTTGGCCTGGGTTTCCCAGGCCTGATTTAGGAACTACAGTACTATGCATCCTGGTGTGTCAGTGCAATCAGATCATGCAATCTAATCCTGAAGGTGCAATTTTTAACCCAGACATTGGGCAAACCTTCACAGTCAGTTCTTGTTTTTTCTGTTTTTCCAAGCTTATTATTAGCACTTGCAGCCACATGTGGGATTCACAAAATACTTACAGCTGAGGTCCTAATGAGGGTTAAAAAAAATGAACCACTGGTTTGCAAAGACTGTAAGAGGCCTATGCAGTGAGGCCCTGCTGTTAAGGCAGTCTTGAGCAAAAGTTGTGGGTTGGGGTTTGTGTGTGTGTGTGTGTGTGTGTGTGTGTGTGTGTGTTGTGTTTTATATTAAGGGGCAATGTTGAGACAATGCTGCGGCTGAAAATGAAAAGAGCAGGTAGGTGGAAGTGAGAGGAACATAATTAGAAAATCTGGCAGCCACTAGGCAACCTGTTTTAGAGAAGGGAGAAAGCGAGAGAGGGAGAGAGAGAAAAGGATGTAATTAAATTTGTTAGCAAAATAAGACACACAATGTTTCTTTTGTTGTCTTTAGGGTTTTTTTAACCTCCCAAATGTGTGTGCGCGCACTTGTGTGTGTTTAAAGCATCACAGAATGTAGCGACACACATGCACCAACTACCTTCAATGAAGTTGCCTTTTTGAAACCTTGACTTAAAAGACAAAAACATGTTCCCTGTTGTGCTATTCTGTGTAAAGTCTTGTTATGTTCAGGATGATCTAGTGGAACTTTTGTTTTGAATATAAAATAGTAGTTCTGGGGATCACAAAACAATTGAACTTGGCCCAAAATATGTCCCTTAGGAAGTGCATGGCGTGTCCATTCTTCATTCTTTTGCCATTCCAGAGGCAACAGAAGGCTGTAGGAGGAACTGGGAGCCCTGCTCCTGGGACTTGCAGACCTGTCTTTGCCTCCTTCTTAAAAATGGCCTTCTGGCAAAATAAGTTACTGACTAAGGTAAGCAGGCAATTGTTAGGCTTGTTGTAAAATAAGTAAGAGTTGGCAAGGAACCTACATCTCCCACCCAGCCATCATTAGGTAGTTTAGTTTTCTTGAGCAGCAACTGAAAGGGAGAAAGGGCAAAATGCTGTTTGAAAGCAAAATATTGGCTGTGGCTAATAATGAAAATGAATCTGGCAGGCGCCATAATAAAATGTATTGGAGATTTTATCCCACCATCCTCCCAAAAAAATCTCCTGCATAGCTTTAATTAACAAAAGTCACTGTTTTCCCCTTCTCTGGTGTTAACTTATTTATAGGCCAACCTGCATGTTAAAATCAGTAAATAACTTCCTGTGAGTGTTTTTAATAAGGATTTTGAAGAGTATCAGACTCTCTGGCACTGTTTTGATATGTTCATGTGGTTTTCATTTAGTGCAAGGACCTGAATTACATAAGCATAGTCAATAAAGCAGGATATAGCAAGCCCTTCTGTTGTCCAGATGTTAGATGGGATAAAAAACAAGAAAGATGAGATAAAAAACAAGAAAAAACCCCCAGCAACAAACAAACACAACAACAAAACAGAAATTATGGTGTGGAGTTAACCCCATTTATGCTGAAAAAGAACCAACTTCAGTAATGCCTCCCTCCCTTGTCACCTGGTGGTAATTCTAACAGGGGAAGGGGCTGTAGCACAGTCATAGGGCATCTGCCTGAAACCCTGGTGCTGCCAGTTTGTGAAGACATTACTAGATGGACCAATGGTCTGATTTAATATGAGACAGCTTCCTGTGTTCCTAACTGGCCAAGGGTGATCAACTAAAGAGACTGTTTACAAGCATGTGTAATCATTTGGTTGCAAGCAGTTCATGTTTCTGAATAATGCAAGCAAATGTAGTGGGCTGAAGATGCTTGGGGATATTTCCACAGTAGGAGAAATGGTCTTTGTTTGTTTTGCTTTGCTGAGAGATAGAGCTAAAGACTGTATGTGGGGGTTTTCCCCTGCTCATGATGTGTGAGGGATGTGTACACACAGAATAGAGTTTGGTAGCGGAAAAGCCTGACATTTGGGACAGCATTCCTCCATGCTGATAACCTGATCAAAATCTTTCTGTGGCAGGGCACTGCCAGGGACACACATCATGCATTACAGCACCTCTGTCCAAGTGTAACACGGTTTTGGAAGCCTTTCAAAGAAAAAGGTGCGCAGATGTGTCCTTCATTGCTAGACAGTCACATGATTGATCCAGTGCTGCTTTGAGATATAGGAAGCTCAGTGGACGCAATGAGCTGAGCATTTGTGCATCTCGAGTATTTGGAGAGAAGCTGGCAGGCCCCCTTTCCCTCTCAGTGGGAGTTGCACAAAACTCAATGCAAGTTGTTCAGGTGATAAGGGGAAAGCAAAGGGGAGACATAGAAAATCCCAATACTGAAATACATTAACCAACTCCCAGCTGTCCTAGTGTCATATTTACGTGCTAAGAAGAAGACATGGGTTTAAATTGTCTTCATCTTAGCTGTCTCAACTCTCCACTCCCCTGCCTCCAGTAGTCTTCTGAAAGACTGTGTCAAGTCTGGGTGGTTATTTCTTTGTTGTTATCCTTCTCTCCCCCCCCCCCCCCAGTTATTAAAAAGGCAAGGAATGGGTTAATTAGGTACCACTCAGAGCAATTGGGTGTAACTACCCTTCTTGATCACTATTCAAGACAGAAGCTGAGGCCAGTTTGGATTGTAAACAACAACATCGACCTCTTCCCCCCTACCCCATAGGGGGCAGACTAAACTTTATGGCTTGTTGGTATGTTTGTGTGAGGAGGAAGAAAGGGGAGGCCTACAATCAAGCATGCTGTAAATCATCAGTGTGGTTGGTGCTGGGGGAGGTCCTCCTGGGTGGGGAAGAGAGGTGATTGGGGGGGGGGAGGTGGGAGAATTCTAAGGTAATGAGATGATGAGCTTTGGAGAGGGGTTGTTATACAATGGCCACAAGAAAAAAGAGAACTAAAATATAGCAAAAAGTAAATAAGAATGAATTAGATAGCTGACATAGCCCTGAGTCAGACATACTCAAGAGAAAGGAATTGTAGTTGGATGGTTAGAGGTTTGCTTGTTTCCTGAACTGGGATGACATACAAAAGGCTTCACATTTCCTGCAGAAAGAATGCTCATTGTGGAAGGCTTTAGGGGATATTTTTTTAAGGGGGAGGAATGGGTTTTTTTGGACTGGGTTTATTTGAGCAGTTCGTTCTGAGGTTTGGTTTTGGAGCAATTTTTGCTTTTCTGCTGAAGGAGTCTTTCAGGGTTTCTTCTTAGGAACAGTCTGTAACTCAGTGGTCACATCATTTGCAAGTTCCCTAGAACTCATGGGAATCCAATGCAGCTGAATGTTGGAAGACTCTGGACAGATAAAATATTTCCTCACACAGCACATAGTTAAACTATGGAACTTGCTCCCATAGGAGGAAGTGATGGTCACTGACCTGGATGACTTTAAAAGAGAGTTGGACAAATTCATGGCTACTGGCTATGTTCTGCCTCCACAGTTGGAGGCAGTAATGCTTCTGAATACAAGCTGCTGGAAATTGCAGGAGGAGGGGAGTGTTCTTGTGCTTGGGTCTCACTTGCAAGTTTCCCACAGGCATATGGTTGGCCATTGTGAGAACACGATGCTAGACTAGATGGGACACTGGCCTGATTCAGCATGCTCTTCTTATGTCCTTCTGTCCCCAGGTTCAGTCCCCAGCATCTCCAAGTAATGCTGGGTATGTCCTCAGCCTGAAACCCCGGAGAGCTGCTGCCAGTCTCTGCAGACAATACTAAACTACATGGACCAATGGTCTGACTCAGTATAACGCAGCTCCCTAGTGCAGTGCTTTAAAAAAATAGCAGAATGTGTGGGACCTTTATTGCCCCATGGCTTATTATGTTATTGTCACTAAAGTTACTGTGCTTTTGCACACTTGCCCATACAGATTAATTTAGAGCTCTTTATTCTATGTTTTCATCTTCAGACAGTAAGTTCATAATTTTGATCAGGAAATTTTTTAGGCTTTTAAGGAAAATTAGAGGACCAATTTGCATGCTTGCTGAAAATGAAGATTCTTCAGTGTTAGGCTGTTGTAAGTGAGATCCATATTTTCAAAGTATAGTCCTGTCTTTTGGAATGCTACCTTAATATATCAAATCAGACTATAGGTCTATATCATTATCTGCCCAATTAGCAGTGATTTGTTTTCTCTGTTAATCATTTTTAGTATGTATTTTTATCGTTGCAAACTGCTTTGGCATTTCTTTTAATGGAAGAAGTAATTCTAATACATAAATAATATACCAGCCTTCCCCAAAGTGGTGCCCTCCAGATATTGAACTAAAGCTCCCAGCAGCCCCAGCCAGTATGGCCAACAGTCATGACTGGAGTTATAATCCAAAATATCTGCAGGGTACCAGGTTGAGAAAAGCTGATCTGCATGGAATCTCAGTGGTTCTCGGGGTTTCAGATAGGGGCCTTTCCTAGCTCTGCCTGGAGATGCTGGACTTTAGAATCTTTGCATTTTTGCATATACTACTTCAAGTCTGTTACCAAGTGAATAAGAAGCATTATTGTTTGCTTCCAAGCTTGAATGTGAAATCTCTCAACTGGAGATTTCTAATCAGATTGGCACACTGTTGTTGGATTAAAAACCCAAGGTGGTGGCTGCCTTATTTGGAAGGCTTTGTGTACCAGGTTGGGAATGGGTGGCTTGGTGGGAAGAAGAGAAGACCGCAAGTTCCTGGCTTTATGTGGGGGTCAGACGGTCAGCAAGGATGATAGAAGGCTTGCAGTTGGCTAGGGTCCGCCATCTGGCAATCATAAAACCGGCAGTACACATTTTAAAGAGGAGGAATGGCAAGGGAACAAGCTGCAGACAGTTGTCTTAAGATCCCGCCCCTTAAGCAGACACCTTTTTTAGAACTCATTTTCTCTTTGCTAGCTGGGGTGTCTGCACTGAGGGTCAAAAGTTCGCACTGTCCAGATATATTCTCTCTCCCCCCCCCCCCTTCCTACCTCTGTGGACAAACTTTTCCCACCCAGCCTGCAAGATAGGAACTGCAATAAGGGGGCAAAAGAATGCAGGCGAATCTGACTTCTCTAAGCCAACCACTCCTTGTGCTTTTCCTTCCTTCCCACATAGATGGAGGCTGGGGTCAGGAAAGATCTGATTGTTAGAAGTAGTTGGGAGAACAGACAAATTTCAAATGTAGCCTGAACATTTGAGAATGCTCTGGTTAGCCAAACTGGTGAAGGCATCCTCCAAAAACAATAAGCTGGCAAGTTCGCCCTTTATCCTTATTGTTTATGGACTGTCCCTCCCTGTTTTGTGTGCAGCCACAAATGTATAAAAGACTGTTCAACTCCCCTCCACAGCAGTGTTTCCTGTAAGCCAGGTTTGAAGAATATGGCCTCCTTTGTGAGGCTTCCACTTCAACCCCATCCAGGGGATTTATAGATTCAATCAGAATACTCTCTGCCCTATAATACTCCTTAATATCAGAATGCAGCATTTCTCTTGCATCTTAACAGTTTAATAAACTACCTGCACAAAGCTGTCCGTCAGAGACTCAACAATTGCACTACAGTGGTACCTCTGGTTACGTACTTAATTCGTTCCAGAGGTCCGTTCTTAACCTGAAAATGTTCTTAACCCGAAGCACCACTTTAGCTAATGGGGCCTCCCGCTGCCGCCGCACTGCCGCGCAATTTTTGTTCTCATCCTGAAGCAAAGTTCTCAACCCGAGGTACTATTTCTGGGTTAGCGGAGTCTGTAACCTGAAGCATGTGTAACCCGAGGTACCACTGTACTGGCTTCTCAGAATATTGCAAGGTGTGAGGAGGGTTGGGATTTTATAGATTTTGCCATTTTGATAATTCTCTTTGTTACCATTTTGGATCCTTGTCTTGCATCCTGCAAGGGCGAAATTCAGCCAGCAGGCCTCTATATCCAGCTCTCCCAAGCCGCTTTCCCTCCCATTGCTCCCATCCCTCTGAACAGCTGCTGGTTGCCTCCCAGTCAAGGCAGCCATTTTTCTCAAATGTGTAGACACAAGGTGAGTGCCCAGGAGTAAACTTGGCATTGGGACACCAACAGCTACAAGGGAGAAACACCAGCTGGCAGATAGGGACATTCTGAATATTTCAGGGATCAAAAATTCTGTACTTTGCGTCAGATTCTGTGCTGGATGTGTGAATAGACAAGAGTGACATTCTGTCCAACCCTTCTGCAAAACAAGTTTTTGGGAATGCAGGAAGCTGCCTTATACTGAACAAAAACATTGGTCTGCCTAGCTCAGCATTGTCTACAGTGACTAGCAGCAATTCGCCATGTTTTTTCAGAAAGAGGTCTCATTCAGCCCTACCTGGATTGAACCTGGGACCTCCTGCGTGCAAAGCAGATGCTCTACCACTGTGCCACACCCACGAGCCTTCTTCATTTCCCCATATTACAGCCAGTCTGTCTTCATGCTTCAGTTATGTATTATATTGGGTTTTAAAAAATGCCCTATTCAGGGGAATTGTTCTCCCTCACCCCTTTTACATTCGTGTAAGGACAAACCAGCTTCTCAAGCAAAGATAACGTGTAAAGCTGGAATAAAATAACGAGACTCAAGGTGTGATTATTTTATTGCAGTTGCAACATGCAGTCAAACCCAGGTATATTGGCTATATGTATTTGGTAAGCTGTTTTCCTTTGCAGATGCTGCACCTCCAGTGTAACAATTCCATTCTGGAATGCAGCACTGCACATCTGGTCTGCATTACCACAGAGCTCTGTCATAAACGCCCAGAGAGCTACCTTGGCTTTTTATGTTGAAATGTTTGTATTACACAAATACCCCGTTGCCAAGCAATCTTTATTAAAAGAGCCAGTTTATGCTCCCTGCATTATAATAGAGAGGTGGGGGGGGGCTCAGAAGGTCATATATGTAACACATCTGCAGCTCAAGTTCCTAGCCTCCAAGGGTGTGAGCTGTAGCTGTACTGGACGAAAGGTAGATGCCACTTTAGTCTTTGACTGAATTAAACTTTTAAAAATCCCATACCGTTCTTCATAGTTCTGGTTTTTTTACTGGAAGGGGTGGAGTGTGAGGAAACACAATGTACAATATTTTAAAAATCAAAACAAATGTAGGCTTCTTAGAGATTGCAACTGTTGCCATTCTTCCAGATGAATTTTCCCACCAAGAAAGGGTTGCCATCTGTTCTTTTTACTATCTCTGATCCTTTATCTTTAACTGCATTATTATTATTATTATTATTATCATCATCATCATCATCATGTGCTGTCTTGGAGAAAATAACTTCATCAGCTAAATGGGAACAGGACCCATAAATACTTAGTAAACTCTACATCAAGAGGACTAGAAAATAACTGGGTTTGCTTGTTTAAGGGAAGGACTGTAGTTTAGTGGTAGATCATCTGCTTTGCAAGAAGGTCCCAGGTTCAGTCCCTGACCTCCCATGATAGGGCTAGGAAAGGACTCCTGCTTGAAACCCCAGAGTGCTGCTGCCGTCTGTCATAATACTGAATGATATGGACCAAGGGTCTGACTGTGTAGACAGGAGCTTGCTATGTTCCTTTGTCTTTTTAAAGAGAAAAATGTAAAGACACTAGGACTGGCAGCCTATATCCTGGTATTGTCCCATTGGACTCAGTAGGGTGGACCTACGGTTAGTCCTACTCTGAGAAGACACATAGAAATTAATGTGCATGACTAACTTATGCCCATTAATTTCAGTGAGTCTACTCTGAATAGAACTTCATTTGCTATAACTCAGTGGGATTTTCTTATTGACCATTTTATAAGATCACCTTGGCCTATCTTCTCACAAAAAGGAGATAAAGTAGCTACTATATATAGTGGGATATAGTCAATGTTTGTCCTCCTCAGAGTTAGACACACTGATGCTAAGGACAAACTTAGGTCCATTAATTTCAGTGGGTCCATTTTAAGATGATCTTAGCTGGATCTAGCCCATTGTTTGTTTTGCTGTGGGGTTGATTTTTTTTTTTAACATAGTTTGGGATCATGGACCAGAACTTTTTGAACCTTCTCTGAAAAATTCACAGTTCTAAGCTGGTTTTCATTATGACGTTGGCTTATCCCCTTAATGACATACTATGGCTTTGCATTACGTGCAGACCAAGCCCGCACAAAATAGTGATTCATTTAGAATTCTGGAGGAAGCCGTGATAGTTTCCTAAATGAGTATAAACTTATACAGGTTTGTAGTGAAGATACCGTACTCCCTGCTGCTTCTCCTCCCCCACTTCAGTGAGAGCCAAGGTAGAAATTTTGGGAGAACTAGCTTGTGTGCTTACATTATCAGTTCCTTAAGCCTAGAGATAAATATTTTGCTCTTTCAGCTGCTTTCTTTTCTTTTTAAAGTAAAGGGCGTTTCTCACACCACTGCAGAATCTTAGCAAGAGACATCAAAGCTTGTATGGCAGGAAAAGGAAGAAGGCTGGCTGGCTAAGCTTTTTTAGCATTGTGTCAGTCGCAACTGTCTATCGGAAACCACAAAAAAAGAAGCTGTGCCTTAATCTGTGTAGACCTGCAGTCACAACATGCCTTGTGCTTGTCCAAGAGGCCACTTCCTATCCAGCAGTATCCTTCTGTCCTCCCAAATGGCTACTTCCTCTTTTCAACTTCACTGGTGCAGTTCTGCTTCCGCCCTGAAGCATGTTGCTCCTCTGCTGTGAAGTCGGGACTTTCAAGCTTGGCAGCTCCTTTGCTTGCAGAAGTGAGTTCCTCTTAGGTCACGGCGTAAAGTGCATTTGCATGGGTTTGGCAAGGTGGAGGGAACGCCAATGCATCAAAACCCAGTTGGCAAGAGGCCCTCTGGACGCTGTTTTAATTAGAAGCACCGTGAAAACTCCCTTTTGTGGTTTCACTTCTCAGGGCCAGAGTTGTGGGAAATGTTTTCTCCAGGTTCCAGCTGCCCTGGCTCTTTCAGGTGCATGTTCTGGCTCTTCAGATCCAGGTGAGCCTAGGTGGGAAAGGAACAAGCAAGATAGCTCAGCCTTCCAGGTGTATCTGCCTCTGCCTGTGTTCTAAAAGAGGGCATGGTTGGGTAGGGAGCGTAGGTGCGGCCTAGATTTGGTACAAGAAGATATGTGTACTGAAATTCTCTGGCCTGTGGTTACAAAGCACATACGCACACTTGCTAAGGAGTCAGGCAGACAAGGAAGCATAAGAACAGGCCAAAACCTGATATTCTCCTACATCCTGTTTTCACAGTGGCCAACCATATGAGCTCTGGTAGATCAGGTTAAAGGCCTATCTAGTCCAGCACTCAATTCTCACAGTGGCCAACCAGATGCCTATGGGAAACCTGCAAGCAGGATCTTAGTGCAACAGTATTCTCCCCGCTTGTGATTCCCAGCAACTGGTATTCAGAGGCATTTGCTGTCTAACAGTGGAAGCAGAACATAGCAATCTTTGCTAGCAGCCAATATCTGCAGGGTCACAGTTTCACCATTGCCTGCTTTTGAAACATCCCTCACCCAGTGTGCTCACTGTCTACAGTCCCATCACAAACAACAGAGGAAAATCAAATGAAGGCAGGTTAAAAACGGGAAACAATATGCCTTCAAAGGGGGGAGGGTGTTCCTGAGTAGCGTCACCTCGTTATTCTCACTGCTATTGGTCTAAAGTGCCCTAGTGCTTAGGAGGAGGAGGCAAGTTAAGCAGCAGCTGCTTCTTTGTACTCACTTGGAAAGGGCAGGCGAACAGGCAAGGAGGATTTAGGAGCCTCCGGAGGGCAGGCAGGGGGTTAGCTGTGGACTCCAGTAGATGCCTGATGATGCCAGTCCCTGGTTCACCTTCTTGTGGTGAATTTTATTTCCTGTCCCTCTGACTCTTTTGACCATCTGCCCCCAACAGGCATACATCCCCCCCTTCCAGGTTCAGTTCTCCCACCCATGCCACTTCCACCACCCCCTCTCACTCATTAGTTCAGCTCCATTTTAAGCTTCTTCCTGGGAAGACTGCCAGAAGGTGCATGAGCAGACAGATATGCTTCAAGCACAGTAGATGGACTTTGCGATGAGTGTGTGCATGGCAAATTGCTTTGGATATTTGCTGCATAATCCTTTGTATACTTGGTTGCAAGTCTCACCATTTTCAACAAAGATTTGCTCCCTTAGTGTTTCAGGGCTGCAAATAAAGAGGTACTATTGTGTCGGGAAGGTAAACAGCGTTTCCTTGTACTCTGGTACTCAACACGGTGTCCCGTTGCACCAGAAGCAGTTTAGTTATGCTGGCCACATACACACACACACACACACACATGCGCATGCATGCACTCTCGCTCTCTCACACACACACATACACAGTGTGGCCAATGTGGCTACTGTAGGCAGTAAGATTCTTGTCAAAGATTACAGTCTGTCAGTGGCATTTGTGGTGAAGAAGCACTATATTATAGTTGCACCCTTAAAAACTGTGAGCATCTGTGTCTCATCCAGTGGGTTCCCTTTCTCTTTAAAACATAAAGAGGAAGTAAGGATGCCTACTGGGGTTATTTTTCCCAGCACCCCATGCATGACAACTGGGCTGAGCCCTGCTTCTCTCAGGGCTATTTAACAGCCCCATTGATATTCAAAGTGCATGGCTCCATTTGACTGATCTGGGCCAAAAGACCCACTGATGGTTCTTCCTCACAAGAAAAAGACAAGCTGATTCCTGCTCTTCACAACATTGCACATTCTCTTTATTTTTCAAAACCAAGCCAGGTGACTTCCTGATTCCTTTCTGATGTTGGGCTTGAAGGCTGCTGTTATTCAAAACTTCTTCCCTTATTCCTTTGCAAGACAACAGGCTATTGATGGCTTGAATTGGTCAAAAACCAAATCATCCCCTCTCCTGTGATACATATAACTAAATGGTTCTATAGCCAGAAGGCTAAGTGTTGCACCTCCCTTTTCTCCTTATTATGTTGTTAATAAAACCTTGAAAGTGTGATACCTTCTCATTTCTCAGTACCACTGCCTTGCCACAGAGAGATTAATTCATTCATGCCTAGTGTTATCAGTGCTGATAATAAGATGAAAGCATAGGGTTTCCAGGACTGCTTTGTTTCAAAGCATGGATATGACTGGTCTCCACAGTATGACGGAGCTCTTCCAAAACCTAGCTAATTAAATGATATCATTGTGGCACCCAAACTCAATTTTGCTAAATCCTTCTCCCCAATATGAACTGGTATGGATCTTCTTAGTGGCTGCCACATGATCCACATGTAGATGCATTTCTTCGTGCTCTTGCTTTCCTTACATCCCTCAACTTTTAGTTTACAATAAAACTTGGGAGCTGAGATAAGGCAGAAACCATAGGTACATAGGAAGCTGCCTTATAATTAGTCAAGCCACTGGTCCATCTAGCTCAGTATTGTCTGGAATGATTGGTAGCCACTCTCCAGAGTTTTAGGCAGGGGACATTCCCAGCTCTTCCTGAATATGCTGGAGTTTGAACCACACACCTTATGCATATAAAGCTGACACTACCATTGAGCTACATTGTGAGTTGTGGGTAATGGATGCTTTCTAATGCTGCAAAGAAAAATAATGTGAGTAGAGGAACGTTGCAGTTATTGTGCCATGAGATCTTGTGCAGCCTTGCAGTAGTTTTTGAAATGTGGGACCGTCAACACCAGAATCATTGCTTTATTTGCTGCTGAAATTGTACCGCATTAGGGTTGCATTTTAAAACACCTCAGTGTGAAATAACATGCTTATAAAGTAGCTTGTGTGTGATAAGCATGCATAAGAAATACATAAACTCTCTCTCTCTCTCTCTCTCTCTCTCTCTCTGTGTGTGTGTGTGTGTGTGTGTGTGTGTGTGTATGGGGGACATGTTGACTGGAATTAAAAAGCAGAATGTGCTTTCAAACCATTCCCTGTGCAGACTGTTAAGGAGTATAAATTAAGATCCAGAGAAGGAGGGGGTATAGCTTATCCAGTGGAGTTGCCTATCGGTGTTCATGTGCAGAATTAGGTCCCATTTCACATGAGTACAGATTGAAATGATACCAGTTTTTAGCCAGAGCCCAGTTGCTCACGACAGAGTCCCTGAGATAGCCTTTCAGCAGAGAACAAAGTGTTCATCCCTTGATGCATGTCCCAGAAACCTCAAAAAGAAAGAAAGGGGGTGGGGGACAAAATCCAGAATCCTTACTTGAGCACTACACTTTTCCATCTATTCCGCAGGGTGCTTCTATCACTCAAAACGTCCCTTCTGCCCATCAAATGCTCTCATCCTGCCCCGCCATTGTAAAACACCCCCAGAGTTCAAAAGGTCATAGCCTTTGCATGCCCTCCCCTACCTGCTTTTATTACTTTCCGTTGCCTTCTCATGACTTGGCATTTCATTACCATAAGCAGCTCTTGCCGAGGTATCAGACAGGTCAGGGATGGGCACTGTGTGTTTTCTCTCTCTTTTACAACACTCTCTGGTGTCTTTCTCAAGATCCCTTTATTTCTTCAGCGGCTGGACAGAGAGTATAAATAACTCCCGAACCTTTAACACGTTTGCTGGTTACTTAAGAGAGAGTGGCTTGTTTGCTTAAGTGCTTGACAACTAAGAAGATCCCCCCCCCCTTTAAAAGAAAAGAAAAGAAAGAGGGAGGTGCACATCTCCTGAAACCTATTGTTGTGGGATTTTAAAAGTCTCTTGTCTCTAATAAACCAAAGGGGAGTGAAGGAGGGCACCAAGGGAAGAAGGGTTTTTGTCTCCTATCTAGCCAAAACCTTCCCAAAATGGGGTTCTTCACTATAATCTGCTTCTCTTTCAAATATAATAAGAACAGTACAGAAGCAACATTAAAGCAGATTTGATTTTAAAATGTAGGTCAAACTGCAGCAACTCAGTTTGGGGTATATGCATGTGTGTGCACATATTATTATTACGTATTTTTAAATCTGCATAAAGTTTAAGTATTGAAATGTATTTTTGGCCTGCTTCACATCATCAGTAGCCTGCTGGGTCCTAACAGAGCCGACAAGTGCAGTGGGGAAGCTCTCAGCTTTGTGCAGAAGGGCAGTCACGATTAAAATGGAAGCACAATGGTTATGAATTCTAAGAAAAACACATAGCCAGAATTTATTTTAAATGATCCATGGGGGTGCCCTGAAAGAGGTTATGGCACCATAATGACTGGTGCACTCTTTCTTTTGCTTAGGCTTTTGTGAATCAACTCCCACATCGTCAGTGGGCTGTAGTACCTTGTGCTGCAACAAATTTGTTGTTTTTACAGGTGCTGCAAGAGCTCCCATTGTTATTGTCATTTCAAACTGAAATGACTGCTCTTCTAGAATTAAATGAGATTGAGATTTTATGCGTGTGTGAGAAAAAAGGAAAAGGGAGTCATGCCAGTTATGATTAAAAGTCAGGAGATTGACAAAAACAGAGAAAATAGCAGTATGATGCAAAACCATGTTCTTTCTATACTATGTATCGAAACTATACTGTACAGTGGTACCTCAGGTTACAGATGCTTCAGGTTACAGACTCTGCTAACCCAGAAATAGTACCTCAGGTTAAGAACTTCGTTGCAGGATGAGAACAGAAATCGCGCGGCAGCAGCGGGAGGCCCCATTAGCTAAAGTGGTACCTCAGGTTAAGAACAGTTTCAGGTTAAGAATAGACCTCCAGAACAAATTAAGTTCTTAACCAGAGGTACCACTGTACTTTGTATTTTTCGTATTTTATTATTAGGCAGAGTTGGGGTTTCTTAATTGGTGGTTGTAATTTTTTTGTGGAAAAAATTCCTCAAAAAGCAGACCATGCATTTTTTAGCAAATAAAAATTTTTGCTTATTCCAAACAAGTTTGACCAGTATATAAAATACATATTTATTTGTGTTTCATGATATGAGTTCTAGTCATGATCCAGAGTTCATTGTTTGTCTGTTTGATGCGAGAGACTACTGAAAGGAAAAGTTTGAGCAGCCTTATGCTAATTCCCTAAACTGCTTTTTTAAATTCAAAGAGTTTATTTTTTTAAAACACAGTGTGTGTTTCAGGTGAACTGCTGAAAGGAAAATTCACAGAATAACTTTGGTATGCAAGTAGATGCCATGCACACATGCGTATTGATCTTTGACTCCATTTAACTGAGTGCCAATAAGCAGGTAGGATTCTGTGGGTTGTGTGCAATGTTACCCTTACTTAGAGTAGACCCACTAAAATTAATGGACCTAAGTAATGCCTGTTAATTTTAATGGATGGTTTTCAGTGGGTTTGCTCTGAGTAGAACTGATATTGTATATAGCCACAAACCTATGGCATTTGTGCTGCTTTTGTTAAATCCTGGACAGTTTGCATAACTCAACATCTCTCTCTCTCTTTTCTTTTCTCTCCTCCTTCATCTCCATCTGGTCGTGGTGCCACCTGTCTCTTCCTGTGCTGAATGTTGTACAGGTAAGTAATGCCGTACTCCTTACTCAGTGTCTGCTGTGTTAATTTTGCTGTTACCTCTTTGATGAATGTGTCCCACTTCTTGACTTGGAATAATGTATTTCAGCCTCTGAGTGACCTTTGGAGGATGTGCTTGAGCAGTTTTGCTAAGTGGTAGATGAGGATGGTGTGACATCTCAAGAGGGCCTAACTGGCAGCTTTGCCAGTACTGCTGCTTCCTTATGGATATGCGCTAAAAATCAAATGCTCACTAAGGCATCTGAATGCCACAGCAAAATAATAGATTTTGCCCCTTGTTGTCACTTTGTTCTGGTTTCTTGTGAGCAAATCTTCAATATGCCTTGCTGCTTCTTTTTTAAATAGTAAAGGCAGTCAAGTATCTTTCAAATAGGCCAGTTGCATATTGTTCGAGTGCATGTGCGTTTGTAGTGGGGTTAGGTGCAGTTTGTTATGCAGTTTCCAAAACAATTCCCCCCCCCCCACCTTTCCTCTGACCAAATATTTTTTTTAATGGTGTGGCACATTATAGCAGATATACACTCTTTGGCCGAAATATATATTGCTAGAGATAATTTAGTTTGGCCTCCGGTTCTAAATATTTGCACTGAGGCAACACCAGCATGACACCCTATTTTTGTGAAGCTGCCCCAAGATTATAACCAGCTGACCCTTGTGGGAAAACTTTCAGTGTTTGCAATGGTGTGAATGTTTAAAATACTGGTGGTCAGATTGGAATGATAGCACAAGCACCCTGCTATGCCTCTGACTGTGACTGTGACTGGCGAGACAGAATCAAGCATTTGGAGATCTATGAAACCAGGGTACACACTTACTGCTCCCTTTGCCCACTGAAAATGATAATTGAAATTTTACACCCACCCACACATACAAAATTATTTATTGTAACCCACTCATGGTGCTTATGGTGCGACATACAAACGTAATAAGTAAATAGAATAAAATTGGGGAGGTGCACTACACATCTGGATTTGGGCGATAAATATTTCAGATGAGAGAGTTAAGAGAGATTGTGACTTCCAGGATAAGTTTGTGTGAGAGAGTGGCCTTTCATAAACTAGATGGTTATGCAAAATACTGTACTCTGAAATCCATGTTAGGTGCCCAGATACTCCTTTCCATAATATTACTTGTTCGGTCAGGGATGGGGAACCTGCAGCCCTACTAGTGCTGTTTCCCTTGTGTTGCATTTTAGGGGAGGGACATATCCATTTGTGCTCTGTGTAGCAGACGTGACAGGGAACCTCTGGCCCTCTAGATATTGTTGAGGACTACAAACTCCTATCAGCAATATCCATCATTGTAAGTGGTCATGGATGATGGGTATTGTAGCTCAGAAACAACTGGAGGAACACAGGCTCCCTGTTGCCTGTGTTGGAGCATAGGGACAAAATAACAGTGTTCACCACCACCAGAGAAATTGCATGAATGAGCGGTTAAATAGCCAACCCACATGAAGCTGTTTTTCACACCTGTCTCCTAGTATCAGATCTGGCACCTTTTGCATAAAATCTCACACCCTTTACACAGATTACTGTGTCCCTCAGGCTTTCAGAGTGACAGACTTTCCCGTTCTCGATGTCACTTGGGCAGTTAGATCCCCTTGTAAGCACTGTGACATTTTAGTTGGCTGTGCTGTCACCCCTTTGCTGCTTTTGGGGGTGCCCTGCATCAGATCCCAGCCATTATTATTTTAAAAAGTGTTATTTTCAATGTTCCACTGTTCTTCTTGTGAGGAGATCAGAAGGGCTCAAACTATATTATTCAGTTTTCAAGTATTATTATATGAATGATGGGCATCAGTTTTATTATGCTTATTTCTGTATTGCGGACCTGTCAGAAGTTTTAATTCAGGTCCACATTGCAGTGCAGCAACATCTGGAGGGCCACAGGTTACTCAACCGTAATCTTAGAAGGATCAAGATACATTCAAGTGATGGGAAACATCACTCTGTCAGTTAGAGCAGATAATTCTGGACTAGATGAATGAATGAATCCTGTTATAAGGCCGTTTCTTATGGAAATCTTTGGACCAGAGCTGGATATTGTGGTTTGTCAACATCTGCCAGGTCTACACAGTGGCTGCAGATGTGGCTGAGGAGAACTAGCTATTTGTCAGTTTGGTAAAGGGATGGGAGAAGTGTATAAACTATTAAGTGAGATGAGGAGATTGCTTCCCAGCAAAGCCTGTTTTTGCTAATGAAGAAATAGCTGCTTATCAGTCAGAAGGAGGTCTTTGAAAGCTTGTTCAAGGGTTAAAGTTACAGGCTGGAGTGCTCTTTACAGTCCTCTTAAGCATAAGGACTCCTTTGGAATGTGTGAAAGAGGCAAGTGATGTTGAAGATAAGAATGAACTCTGAACTGCCTTACTATGCTGCAATCCAGTTTGTGCATTAATGTCCCACAACAGAAAGAGCAGAATAAATTTCCCACACACTTGCGCTCTTTTTTTTAAAAAAAAAAAGTATGAGGAAATCGCTTGATTATTAAGATCCTTGAGAATAAATGAATATTACACAGGCTTCTGAAGTGGAATAAAATAATTAAGTGGTGTTCTACAGTGGATAATAAATAATTAAGCCTGGCTCATGTTTTAACTGGAAGGTGTGTTCAGACTAATTTAGTCAAATGTGACTGTTTTGAATAGTTATTTCATTTATTTACACCAGTGGAATGGTAGGTAGATAGCGAAAGCTCTTTATGCAAAGCGTTTTGCATTGATGTAGCTAAATCAGTGCTAGTTATAAAGTATGTGCATTCTGACACCAGATTATCAGGGAACAGTTTCAGGTAACTGGAGACTCAGAAATGTGGTGGAAAAGAGCAGTGCACCAATTGACACAGTGACAATCACTCAATGGGGTGGGCACTTTTGTGGGAGGCAAAATCCCCATTGCAACTACAACAGGGGTCAGTAAGGTTTATCTTGTTTGGGATGGATCAGTCCCGCGGAGATCCCTCTGTGGACCGGATCACGTGTGAGCCTGTGGTTTTTGGCATCTGTGCGTGCGCAGACGCGATTTCCGGCACCATGGAAGTGAGTTCCTGTACCTCGCTGCAGTGGTTTAGCGCAGCGCAGCACATGAGCGGGCAACTCGATTCTGGGGCGGCTTGTGGGCCGGTCAAATGACCTCCGTGGACTTCTTCCGGCCCATGGGCCTTAGGTTGCTGACCCCTGAACTACAGTGTGCGATCTGACAAGTATGGGAAGAGGTGTTTAGGCTGGGTTATGGGGGCAGGTCAACATCATCTTCCTTGGATGGGCATTCACTAACGGATTCCCTACCACTCCACGCATATACATGCCTGTATTCTGAAAGGTTGTTCAGGGTTTTATTAGCAAAACCAAGGGCCAGGGTAAGAAGCTAGGTAAGAGAAATTGTAAGTGGTGCCTGCCGTTCCCAAGTTAACGATGCTCCCGAAGCAGTCACCTAAGATATCGCTTGTGGAAAAGATCAATTTACCTACTGTGGACCCCTTTATTTCTCTCTTAATGACCACCCACTTTTTGTGGGGAAGGGCCATGCAATTGTAAATGTCAGAGAGAAGCTTGCATGAACTTACCACTCATTTATTTGTACCACCAGCCCTCCAAAATGTGCCTGCCACATGCTTACAAGTTGCACCCCCTAAAACATAGTTATGCTCTGTTGTCATGGTAACCAGTTTTTTAAAAATGCTAATCTTACTTTGGTTGGTAATGCAGTTCTGCTAGGGATATCAGGCACAATTAAAATAAAATAAAATAAAGGCGAGTGCTTGGTTTTATTCCTCGACCCATTCAAATGTTTGAATAGCTTATGAATGGTCTGAATTTTATGAGGTGTTTGAAGTGCAGGTTTTGTGTGTGCATGTAATACACAAGTTGGGAAGGTAAGTGTGCAAATTCTACTTCCCAATTTATGTATTTTGTAATGAAGAACCCACCACCACCACCCACCCTCACCCTCTTGAGCCACACTTCAGACACTAAGTTATGCACGTGATTTTCTGCAAAGATAATCTCAGAGGAGAAGTGGGAGGAAGCAATGTTTAAAATGGAGCCAAAGTTTCTTTTCTGTTGCAAGTTATTTAATTTAGCACCACAGCCTGTGATCTTGCAGCTCCCTTCTGGTATAACCCTTTTTCTTCAAGGTGTCTGGACAGTGACAGTGATCAAGGAAAGCTGTTCTTTTATTTCCGCACTTGCATCAATATGATGCCAACTCAAATAAGGACAGGGGGTGCAAATTGTTAAGCTACTGCTGCATGGAAGGTGATGACTTCTCCTAGTGTTGCAGCACCATATGTTTGGATGACCCTAGTGCACACATGTTCCCATTGTCCAGGGCCCACTGGTAAATTGCAGATAGTGGGATTCTAATTTAGCAAAACATCTTTGAAAACGTGGTGAGGTTTTTAGGACTAAATTACTGCACTAAGTGCCAAGACCTCAGCACCACAAAGGGTCTTACATATAACATAGTTATGGAACCTGATTTCTGCTCTACGTTGTCAAGTCCTCGGGGACAGAGATGGCAATCTGTGTTGGAACCTCTGATAGGTCAAGAGAGGAGTTTGCCATAGAGGAGAGTTCTGTGGACCACTGCTTAGCTTGAACAGACCATTCCAACTCCCTGTTCCAGTACTCATGGAGGTAGGATATCTGTCTGTGAATCACCAATACAAGTAGGCACTGTGACAGAACAATTAACATGCCACTGAGAATCCGCCCCCCCAAGTAAAATAGAGCAAAAGAGAGCCCTTTTAATTTTAACGCCCCAGTAATATTGTTAATCTCTTATGCAGCATGTTAAAAACCCCTGGAATCATCTCCAAGAAGAAGACCCCAGAACGCCTCTCCCTCTGTGTGTGTATCCAATTAGCAAACTGAGCCTGGCACCCAGAATCTTCTTCATTGACAATAGAGCAAGCACAGCTATCGAAGAAGTTTTATCACCCACTAGTGTATGCAGACCCATAAAAAATTGCAGTCCCTGAAACGGGGACCAAGGCACAGTAGGCTTGGTTGGAGGGATTCAAGGAGGGGGCAAGGGTCACAGGTCAGGACCTTTCTACAGGATGAACAGAAGCGGCTTTGACTCGTTAGTGAAATGACCGTAATGGATGATGGGCTTAAAAACAAGGTCTCTTGGGAGGGTAGAGAAGGCAAGAAACATAGAATCCCAAAGTGCCAATATTTTAAGAAACACCCCCCCTTTTTTTTCTTTCTTTTTCCATAAATAATGCTGATGTTCCAAGATTCACATGCATATGTGGTGTTGTGGACAGACAGAGTGTAGGGTTTGTAGTGTTCATGATTAACCACAAATAATTATTTTTTCCGCTTAAAATGACCCCAAGGCAGCTTTATAGAAAAAAATAGGCTCAAGTCACTCAGTCAACCCCAGAACAAATTGAGGGCCATTTCACATGATCATCTTTGAAGTAGAAGCAGGGAGCATTTTCCTTTGGGTATTCACATGTTAAAACAGTCCTGTGAAATGACCCCTTGTGATAAAACTGCTAGCCTGGGGTGAGGGTGGAGAAAGGCTTGAGGGAAGGTTTTGTGTGTGTTTCTTTTTCTTTTAAATAATGTGTAATAACTTTTGTGTTATAAATACAGTTTTGCACTTTCTTTTTAGAATAAACTTTTACTTTCTCTGTGAATAAACAATATATTGTGCTGATCACATCAATAAATGTTGTATTGAATTCACCCTGCTCTTTTCTGAGTTAGTTTGAAGAACAATACATGCACATATTATAGGTTCCACAGAATCTCTGGTCTGCCACAGCCTAAGATGCAGGGAAAGAATGTTAGACAGGAATGGCAAAAAAAGTGTAAGAGGGTTGTGTGTTTTTTCTAGCCGCTAATACTGGAAATCTTGTTGCTAGTCAGCTAAAATACCTAGACCACAGAGAGCTAGTCACATGTGAGTGTTTTATTACCATAGAATTAGCTACCTTTTAAAAAAATTAAATAGGCACTGCACTCCTTCTCTCTTTTTAATTTGTTCAAAGCCATACAAGGCCTTTTCAGCTTACCCGCTGAGTGTACATTTTGCTGTGCGTACCACAGCTGCCTGGTCATAGAAGGGAACCTTGAGAAAGGAGACTGTGTAGAGTTCTTTTCAAGGTTGCTTAATGATGTATTTCAAATACTAATGTGAAAAGGTGGTGGTGGGGAAAGTGAGAATGAACAGCACTTTGGATGGGCCACCCACCCCCATATGGTTGGGGAGAGGAGAATCTGTAAAAAGTGAGGTTTCAAATGCCACCCACAGCTGAGTCTCTCTGACCCCGGAAGGAAATATATAACACCACCTCCTCCTCCTCCTCCTCCTCCTTCTTCTTCTTCTTCTTCTTCTTCTTCTTCTTCTTCTTCTTCTTCTTCTTCTTCTTCTTCTCCTCCTCCTCCTCCTCCTCCTCCTCCTCCTTCTCCTTCTCCTCCTCCTCCTCCTCTCCTCTCCTCTCCTCTATCTCTGTTTTTGTTTTTGTTTTTTGCCTGTAGCTGTTTCATTGTGGAGGAGGGAGGTAAAGTAGAAGTGAATTTAGAGAACCTGGTGATCATTCCTCTGCCCTTTCCCATGAGAATGGTATTACAGTATAAGAAGCAGGAGAGGAAGCGGGGGGGGGGGGGAGGGGGAGAGGGAGGGAGGGAGGGAGAATAAATATGAATGATAAGAGATGGGTTGAAAGTGTTGCCTGATGGGCAGCACCCTTTCAGGTTTCTATATCTCTCTGAGCTTGCATTAATTTTTAATCACTTCCTCCAGTTGGTATGTAACAATCATCTTTAGGTTGACTTTGTGCACTGGCTCCTGCGTTTGCTGGGTTTTTGTTTTTTGCCTGCAAGCTGAGTAGGGCTGGGTCTCTAAAATTAAAATGGGATGAAACATGACCTTAACTTTTGGGTGAGATCCTGGCCTTGTGACACCAGTATAAAAACAGATACCTTTGCTTGGCTGGTCTCTCCCCAACCCCCCTACCCCCTTCACAAAACACCAGCTCCAGCCTCCTTGTGCTTCTAGGATTAATTTTCACATCTGGGCTGCAGATGCAAAGGCGAGGATCCATTGTGGATAATTATGCAGTTGACGTCCTCTTCTCAAGCAGCTGCTGGCATTTTTATACATGGCCTGTCTGTTGCAGTTTCACCCGTAGGTTTAGGGGATTTGATTTGTACATCATCTCTCTAGTCACATAAATATTTGGGAGGATGTGTAATGTACCTAGCCTCTGTTTTTGTTTTTGAACCATCTAGTCCAGCATGGATCAAGCCAAAAGCCCATGTAATCCAGCATTCTGCTGTTACAGTGGCCAATCAGATTCCCCAATAGAAGCCTTCAAACAGGACCTGAGTGTGACATCGCTCTCCCTACTTGTGACTCTTAGCAAATGGCTTTCAGAGGCATACTGCATACATACATACATACATACATACATACATACATACAGTGGAGGTAGCACACACAATCTTGGCTAGTAGCCATTGATAGCCTTATTCCCTGTTAAATTGCCTAAAAGCCATTCAAGTTGGTGGCCATCAGTACGTTTTCTCGTAGCAAATTCCATGCTTTAATGATGCAGTGTGTGGAAGTACTTCCTCTTTTCTACCCTGAGTCTCCCACCATTCAGTTTAGCTGGATTTCCCCCATTGTTTGTTAGAAGGGAGAAACAAAACAGCCCAGATTGGTTTGTTCACAGTAAACCATTAACTACGGTTTATAGCAGTGGTGTCCAAACTGTTTTCAAAGAGGGCCAGATTGGATGAAGTGAAGGGCCAAGAGGGCCAACCAAAGTTGTTGAGCTTTTTGGGGGGATTGAAGTTGTTGAGATCTTTTTAGGATTTTACCCCAGGAAATAAACTGCCACAGGGGCCGGATTAAAACGACCGGCAGGCCGGATTAGGCCCCCGAAATGGACTTTAGACATGCCTGGTTTATAGTGATGTGGGAATTAGGCCACTGTCAAAACAAACTCCTTGCTGCCTTTAGAAATGTACAATGCAAGTGTTCTTGTGTTTAGACTGTCAGGTGTCCTGCAAGGTTGAATTTAGGATAGTTTTTATGATTCAGGGATGTTGGCTGGCAAATGTAGGGAAACCACTTGATCTGTCAGAATATCAAGGGCACCTTTGAAGAGTAAGGGCCCCTACAAACATCCCTTTTTATTGTGCATTCATAACGACTAGTTCTCATCATGATGGTATTGGTTTTATTAGACACGATCCCCATTTTGAATACTGTTTTGCATCTGCAGAAGTTTCAGGGCGGATGTACTTTGTATCCAATCACTTCATGTCCTGTAATTTGCTGCTGAAATCCTGTAACTTTTCAAACTGTGAATGTTCCAGGGTTTTTGTTGTTTGTTTCTGCCCTGCTGTACTGCAAAAGGGCCCTTCTGGGTGGCAGTAATGCTATGGCACTGGGGGGGGGGGAGCATTGCTGAACAACTAATAAAACATAATGAACATTATAAATCCATTGCTAATGCATATTTATTGTGTCAGTGACATTTTGGAGAATAAGCCCCTCCCCAAAAAAATTCTAGAGGGACCCTAACAGATTTATTTGGGCAGTACTTTTTTAGACTTGAGTCCTCTTCTAGCATCTGCTGAAGTGGACTCTAGTCTGTGAAAGCTTATGCCATAAGAAATTTGTTGGTGCCCTAAGGCTCTCTTGTTGCTGCAAGAGGCTCCTATGACTATCCCTTTCACAGATGGATGTGTGTTCACTGCTAGGAAATTATTTAATGACAGGTGGCAACACTCAGGCTACTTCCAGTGGCTATAGTAGTGAGTGAGTGTGAGAAGAGGGGCTGCAGAGTCATATTCAGAGTAGTACTCATTGAAATTAATGGACACGACAAGCTTAGGCTCATTATTTTTAATTGATCTACTTTGAGTAGGACTTGTTTACAACCCTAGTTACTGATTTATAAGTGTTTTTTTTAACAGCGTATAGGATTAAAAGGGGGTGGGGAAGGTCCGATATGTGGTGTTTGCCTTTCTCAGTAGATAGTTGAGGAAAACCACACATGCCGAATTAAAAAAAAATGCAGCAAAGTGCAGGTTTTTGCCATGTGCACACACGCCTTTTCTAGATAAATGTCTTCCTGTGACTTTAAGAATGTCTGCAAAATGAGTCAGCTCAGCTACAGGAGGCGTCAGACAGGCCAGGCAGACTGAGGGAGATGGGTGGGGGAGGGCGATGGCAAGGGAGGAGGTGGAGGGAGTGCGCTCAGAGGACAGAACAGCCACAGTCTGGGCTCTCAGCCTCCTGGCTAGACTGTAGAAACTTCTAATGGAGCTCCTGAGCTCAGCTCTCCACCCTCCCCTTCCTGAAGCTTGGCTGGAGGGGAGGGGAGGGGGGAACCTGGCTGGCTTTTTTGTCATGCTCTTCCACTGCACAGTGACCTTGCCTGCAAATAGCACACAGGAATTCAGAAGGGGCGTCTTACACTTGGAGTATTGGTACAGGCAGAAAATGAGTGTACACATGAATGAATGAATGAATGAATAAATAAATAAATAAATAAATATATAAATAAATAAATCAGAGTAGGAATCTCATTCTGTTGCAACACAGTTTTTCGTTCTGTGCTGAAAAGCATGTCTTGGTGTGCTGTTTTAATATAAATCAGAGAGAGCTTATTCTGTCCTCCCCCCCCCCCCCAACTTTCATTTCATCTGATTGCTTCTTTTGCAGTCTCCAAACATTTTCATCAAGGTAGCAGGCAAGTGGGTATATTTTTTTTAGAAAGGTGACCCTCTTGGGGGTGGGGGTGAACTATGTGGATAAACAAGGAAGAAATTATCCAGTTACTCTGAACTGTGTCTGTATCAATGTGGCATAAGGAAGTTAGTGATCACTTTGTGTGTAAAGTGTTCACATAAAGCAGAATTTAAACATTGAATATTAAAAGGTGGACAGGTTGAAAATGTACATAGTGTGAAATGAGGAAATTAGAGATTTTAAAGTGTTTTTACATAAACACTTAAGCAAAAATATATGCATAGGGGACAAGTAGATATGGTTTTACGTTTTCTGCTTTAAAATATTTTAAATTTTCCCCTCCCTGGACAAGTTTTAAAAAATAATGATTTGACCTATTGCATTACAGGATTTCCTAACTTTTTAATTTAATTTAATTTAATTTTTAAAGAGTACTTCACTCTGAGTTCAGGGTTACATTGGAGTTCCATTTCTGAAATATTTTCACCCCTTTAAAATAACCTTTTCACAATAAACACTGTCCAGACATTATGCCCAAACAGGAAATATCATCTAGTGTTGGGGGCATTGTGGCCGTATTTACCAGCCCTGACTTCTCTGATGTTGACCTTCTCATTCTCAGCAAGGAGACTGAAAGGGGATTATCATCATTCACTTGAATGCGAGTAGAAGCCTCTCTGCAATTGGTAACCCTGATGAAACAGGTTTCTTCATACCACAGAGGCCTCTACACATATTCAAATGAACACCGACCTTCCCTGCTCAACACATGATGATGTTATTATTTGATCACCTTTTATACATCTCAAAATGATTTACAAAGGTATTATAAACAGCCAAAAATAGCTTTAAAAACAACTGAATATATATTTTAAAAAACAATACAAAGTGAATACCCAAGACAAAGACCCTTTCATCCAGCTGGAAAACTTGTACAAACAAAAAAGTCTTCAGTTGTTTGCAGAAGTGCAGATAAGTAGGTTCCTGTCATGCTGTTGCACCAAACAGGGGTGCTCTAAATTACTGTGGAGTGAGCTTCTGATACTTTTGGACTTGAAAGAGAAACTCCCGCATAACACAGTGACCTTCTGGGTATATAAGGGATAAGGTGGTCTCTCAGGTAACCTGGACCTGAGTTGTATTTGTTAGTACCAAAACCTTTATTTGTTAGTACCAAAACCTTGAACATGGCCCCAACATAGGTTGATATTTCCTTTTTCCAGGCGTAACACCTGAACACACTTCTGTCCGATGAATCAAATAGCTACGGGGAGGGAGTAAACGTCAGTGTTATTGACTGTTCATCTCCTGCTTTCTTGCTGATTTTACAAACAAATTGGCTTCTTGTTACTGAATCCTGAAGTTAACCTTTAGCCATTATATCAAAAGGACAGATTCACAGAAGCAGGTTGTTCCACCTGCTTTCTTTCACTACCCTTTATTGTGTAATCTGTGACTGTGCCAGATGCTTCTTCAGACGTATATTAGAAATGTGTAATGTGTAAGAAAGGGAAAATTGATTATGCAGAAGTGGCTTTAATTAAAACTTGTTTTTCACGTCTGCTCTCCTTTGTTTATGTCTGTGTGGCAAGGCAACGCCACTCCCTGTAGTGGGAACTTCTTGGAGAAGTTCAGCTGCTGGTGCAATCAAAGGTAATTTTGTTTGTGCAAGATATTTATCTCTGAAGCAATGGCCAAGAATAGGGGTTAAGGAGAGGACAGGAGGCAGAAAGCACAGTGCCTCCACCTGACTGTCAATCCTTATAACTTTTTAATGGCTTCCTAATGGAGTCCCATGCCATTCTGTCTTGAGGTTTCCTGAAGTACATTGGTTACTACAGTTCTACAGTGACTTAAGGAATGAATGACAGCAAGCACTGATCCAAATAGTTGATGCATCAATTTGAGCATTTACCATCTAGTAGCTGCCTAATTCAGCATCCCCTCACTTGTTTCTGCATGTGCTTCAGCTGGGCATCAAAGCATATTCTACCCAAAGTGCAATTCTTCTGGGGGACACTGGGACAATGTCCCAATTTGGGGATAGTGGTTTAGGTAATTAGAACTGTTCCCACATTACATTGGTAAAAGAAGTAAACCAACTCTATGAGTTATTGAGTGGCGTTCATACATCTTGTTGTTGGAAGCTAATGAGATGCAATCTTGCAAGAATTTACCCTTGGCTACTAGGGGACTCTTGAGAGTGGCTAGGCTTTTGCAACACATGCTGAGTTGTTCAAGGCAACTGCTTATGATGGATTTAAAAATAATAATTGTAATTGATAGTGACAAAAATTACTGTTTCCAGGATAGCCCCAGTGTGAGATGTTAGCCACTCCAGGTCTACACTGACTGGACAGTGGCTCTCCAGGAGTCCTTCCAGCTGTACCTGAGGTTCTAGAGAATGAACATGACACTATTTCCATGCAGACTCTGCCATTGAATTATGGATTTCCTACCTACACTAGAGTTGTTTCAGTGAGGAATGTGCCAGTTTTCAAGGAAGGCGGCTCAGTTTTAGCTTTCAGGTGCAGACTGTGACAACATAAGCAAATTTTGTTGGTTTGGGCAATTCATGACACCCTTGAGTTGATAATTGAGGTTTCATTTTGTTTTGGGCAAAGCTGTAAATAAATACTAGGCAAATAACAGTTGGGAATGTCACCACCTAAAACATTCGGGACAAACATTTCTGCTCTTTCTCTGGGTTCTCCAGACTGCTTGGTAAATGCCAACCAGCAATATAGGAAGCTGCCTTATGTAGAGTCATGCCACTAGTCTATCTAGCTCTATATTGTCTACACTAGGAGCAGCTCTCCAGGGTTTCAGACTCAGAGGATATTCTTAGCAGCACCCGGAGATGCCAGGGATTGAACCTAGGACCTTCTGCATGCAAAGTGGGTGCTCTAACCACTGAGCTACGACCCTTCCCTTAAGACATAGGAAGCTGCCTTATACTCAATCTGTCTATCTCAGTATTGTCTGCATGCCAAGGTTTCATGAAGGGGTCTCTCCTGGCCCTACCTGGAGATGACAGGGATTGAACTTGGGACCTTCTGCATGTGAAGCATGCTCTATTGCTGAGCTATGGCACTTTTCCACCTGGGTAATGTTGTTTCAGCCTCACCAGGGAAATTTGAGAGGGCTTAGGACCTGTAATTTTGTGTGTGTGTGCAACAGATTCTCTTCTTGATTACCTCTTTTTGTTTCTCTTTAAATGCTCATTACCAAAATACTTTTACAATGAATTTTTTGTCTTTTCTTCTAACCCCAATGGGTCATAGTGACTTTAAAACTTCTAGAAGTATATCCTAGTCAGTTCCGTCTAGACTATTTTATTATCTAATCTGATAATCACAACAAGGTGGAATGTCTGTGGAACTTTGTATCTCATTTTTACAGTTTCATAATTATCACTTCAAGATCACTGTCAAAGTACACCACCTATCTGTATCCCTATTTGCAGCTACTTTGTGAGGTGGGTTCTTGTGCCCATTTTACATATGAGAAACTGAGCTTTACTTTAATGGTAATCTAAGACCACAGGCATGACTTTCTCTTTAAATGCCCATTACCAAAATACTTTTACAATGAATTTTTTGTCTTTTCTTCTAACCCCAATGGGTCATAGTGACTCTAAAACTGCTCGAAGTATATCCTAGTCAGTTCCGTCTAGACTATTTTTTGTCTTTTCTTCTAACCCCAATGGGTCATAGTGACTTTAAAACTGCTAGAATTATATCCTAGTCAGTTCCGTCTAGACTATTTCATTATCTAATCTGATAATCACAACAAGTGGAATGTCTGTGGAAATTTGTATCTCATTTTTACAGTTTCATAATTATCACTTCAAGATCACTGTCAAAGTACACCACCTATCTGTATCCCTCATTGCAGCTACTTTGTGAGGTGGGTTCTTGTGCCCATTTTACATATGAGAAACTGAGCTTTACTTTAATGTAATTTAATGTTACTTTAAGGTAATCTAAGACCACAGGCATGACTTTCAGGTGTGACTTTTACACCCCCAGTGTACAACCTCTTACCTTTAACTTGCTCAATTATTAATTACTGAAACTAAGCTATATTAGTAATCCAGATAATTTTGTAATGGTATAGAAATGCAAAAGGAATGCCACATGTCAGAATGAATGCCACATGTATATTTGGAAAAAGTAACCCTGGATGGTTAATTCCAGTCAAAGGCGACTATGGGGTGCGGTGCTCATCTCGCTTCAGGCCGAGGGAGCCAGCATTTGTCCACAGACAGCTTTCCGGGTCATGTGGCCTGCATGACTAAACTGCTTCTGGCGCAACAGAACACCATGACAGAAGCCAGAGCACACGGAAACACTGTTTACCTTCCTGCCACAGCGGTACCTATTTATCTACTTGCATTAGTGTGCTTTCGAACTGCTAGGTTGACAGAAACTGGGACAGAGCAATGGGAGCTCACCACTGTCACACAGATTAGAACCGCCGATCTTCTGAATGTGGCTATACCAAGTTCAGTGAAATCTGTGTTTATTTCCTAAGGTCCCTAGTGGTGCTGTCTATAACACCACAGGTTCTTTTTGAGATTTTAACACCAGCCCAAGCTAGGATGGGTCTAGCAGGGTGCAATAATCTATTCTTTTCAACCCACACACCCATGAATTTGGTGTAGGGCAGGGTGGAAAGAGGCAAGAGAGAGTACCAACACAGGTTAAAGATCTAAGCACGTGTGGAATGCAGGGGTTATCTGACCCCCTGCAAAACCTCTGTGCAAATGAACTCTTAGACTAACCTTGGAGAATTTATGAACCGATATCTGTGAATAGCGGTATCTGAAAAGCAATTTTGTCTTGATAAATGAGGGGAGGGTGCACAACCAAGTCTGGGTGGAATCGCTCAGTGATGACAAAGCCTGGAAAGATTTATTTAGGCAAGCTGCAGTAATGATTTACTATGATAATGGTCATCTACACATTCAGAATACGTTGTCTTATGCATGCTGAGGGATTTGGGTGTACAGTAGACGATTCCTTCCCTCACTACAATTTAATTCATAAATATTTGCCTTTGTGGGGGCGGGGAGAAGGGAAGGTCTCCCACCTTGTCAGCTTGCTTTTCAACTCCCTGTATGTACATATCCACCAGAAGGAAGGAAAATGGTAAAGGGAATAAATTATTAGATCTGTGAAAAACGGTACCAGTTTCAAATGAAAAATGGCACATCATTCACTCTTGGAACAGCCAAGCATCCTCTACTTGAATTTGGGCCATTTAAAAAATGTTTTGGGAAGAGGGAGTGGAAGAAGCAGAGAGGCCTGATGATTATATGTAGATTTCTTTTCTGAGCCTAGTTTTATTTTAGAAAGTTTTCCAGTATTATCAAAGTTGATTAAGAAATGTGCCTTGTTTTCCTTAAAAATAGGAGGCCATCTAATCTATATACCTACCTAGCAGGCTGTCTTGCCAGCCAGCCATCAGCATCTCTTTTTGAGTAACAAGCTATCATCTTCCACAGTTGTTACCTTTTTGACAATACCATTTCCTTGAGAGGGCATCTAAAAGAAGCCGTGCTGAGTACTCGCTTACAAAAGGTTACATTGAACCAAGTCTCCTTAAGTGACATAATGAATATGAATACTGGGAGTAGGAAGCGTGCAAACAGTCATGTTTCGCAGAATCCTTGCTCAGTTCAAATGGAAAGATGGCAGAACCTGAGGGTTGTGTATGTATAGATCAAGCTAGCTAACATGGGATTCGACCTTATACCAGGTTAGATATATGGATGTTAAACAGCTTAGGGGACAGAGTGGTACACTGTAGCGCTTCACAGCAAACTTCCATGAGTCTCTCATGATCCTATTTTCTGGAAGCAACTCTGCAAGTAAGAGGGGATAGCATTGTTCCTCCAACTCTCAACTCACAGAGACATGCCAGTAAGGTATAGTTACTCCAAAAAAGGTATTCCTCAAAGGGCCATACCTCTGTGGTATAGTTCACAGAGTAAGGGGCATTAGAAAAGTTCTGGTGGCAAAAGCTGTCCCTTTTCAATTCATGGTAGGGAGTTTTTTTATTCTGTTTTGCTGAAAACAATCTTGCCTCCTCCAGTTTCCGCGCCACCCAGTTCAGAAAAATCCAGCATAAAGGGAAAGAAGATTCCTTAAACGGCAGTTCATGACCTTCCTTTTATGTTTTTAGCTAACTACGGGTGCTTTTCATTGCTGAAAAGTATACAGTGGTACCTCGGATTAAGAACTTAATTCGTTCTGGAGGTCCATTCTTAACCTGAAACTGTTCTTAACCTGAGATACCACTTTAGCTAATGGGGCCTCCCGCTGCTGCCGCGCAATTTCTGTTATCATCCTGAAGCAAAATTCTTAACCCGAAGTACTATTTCTGGGCTAGCGGAGTCTGTAACCTGAAGCGTCTGTAACCGAGGTACCACTGTATGGAGAAAGCAAAAGTTGCCTCTGTGCTTGCAGTTGTGTCTGGCCCTGTTGTGGGATGGACCACCCCAGGACTCATCCAACTTTAGAATGTATCTGATCCAGATACTCATATTGTGGAACAGCCTCTGATTTGGTGTAAAGCTGCCCATCTAGCCTAGTATGGTCTATTCTGACAGGCAGCAGCTCTCAGGGATCTCAGTGAGAGAAGGATCTTTCTATACGCTTCTGTAGGTGCCAGGGATTGAACCTGAGATGCAGAGCAGGGGCACTTCTTGCTGAGCTATGCAGAGTGCTAATTGTGTCAGTTAACTGTATGCTTGGATGATTGTGGATTTTTTGAGCATGTAGCTCAGGGAAGGAAAAAAGAAAAGCCTTGTAACACAGTCACAGGCAGGGATTTTACTTTTTTCCTACCTTTTCTTGATCACATCAACCCCGACTTCTCAGAATCTGGGCATTAGAACCCTGATGAGAGTGAAAGAAGAATATTCTAAGCCTCAGACAAGCAGTGGCACGTACCATCTGCCCAGAGGGACCTATCCTTTGCTTCCCTTCCCATCTGCTGTCTCCGAAAAGCACTAATGGTTCTCAGACTTCAGTGAACAAAGAAGGGAATAATATCTTGGCAGCCCTGACCTTGTTTTTCTTAGCGTGCTTTTCTCTCTTCCCCCAACACTGAGTTAGAGCGTTAGAAAATTGGGAAGACCAGAATAACTTAACCTGTCTTTCGTGTTCTGATAGTTTCAGAGTTGGACTCCAAACCAGGGTTCAGATCTCCCACTACGCCTTGAAGCCTAACCTATTTTGCAGCACAATTGTGAGGATAAATTAGAGGGTAGCAGGGAAGAGCTCCTTGGAAGAATGTAATGCAATGCATCATAAATGTAACAAATAAAAGAGAAATAGTGCAAAACCACAGGGGTCATTGCAGAATGACACTGAACACTATAACTGGGCATTTGAGAGTAGTGCTAATATCTGGGTGGTTATGGAAGTGATCTCTGCCCAGATGCCATGGCATGGCTATGAGTCTTAACCTCAGCTGCAGCTTCTCTTGCCCTCTCCCTGCCTGTTTCCACATGTTTCTGTGTGCCTTGTATTTTGGATAGTTTGCTCTCTTTGCGAAAGGCTTTTGGAAGCAAAGGGGTACAACTTTCACAGAAAGGAAGGTGGTGCAGGGAGTGGGGGACCAAGCAAGGATAAACCCATATGGTTTTTGGTCAGTCATGGTGGAATGCTTCTGTGTTAATCGTAGCTCTTTTGGTTTTCTGTAAATCTCCTCCCCACTCCCAATCCCCCAGCACTTTGGGGAGGTGGGTGGGGGGTTGTGCCTCTACCTTAATTGTCTCTTGATGAGAAAACCAAGTGGCTCAGCACCTCCAGGCTTTTTGCCACATTCTAGATCCTTCTCTGTACTTTTTCTCCCTCTCCCCCCCTTCCCTCTTCAGTGTTTGTGGAGCTGGAGACTGGCAAAGGTTCGCTGTTTTGTCGGTTTCTATGGAGCAGAGAAAACATAAGTCAGCCAGGCCTAGAAGATTTTTTTTTTAATGAAGGCAGAAAAAAGGGGGGTGGAGAAATATGATCCCACTGTACTCTACAGCCCAAATGTGGATTCCTTCTTCTTCAATTGAAGGGAAAAGCATTTCCCTGTCTTTTCTCTCTCCCACACCCTTGCAGATAGAGTTGCCCAGTCCAGATGCTGAAAGTAATTTAGAAGGTGTGTTTTTTTAAAAAAACAACAAAACTCAAAGGAGAAATTCCACAAGAGGTAGCTTCCTCCTCCATAGCACCACTGTGATGGTGGGTAGGGACACACACAGCTGGTGAAACTGTAAGTTTTCTTTCTGTGTCTCTCTTACAACAGAGGAGCCTGGACAGGGTCCGGTTGGTGAACTATATTTGCAGACCCTGGAGAGGTAGCAACATGCATAATCTAAAAGGGAAAGGTTTCTTTTCTTCTTCTTAAGTGTATTTTCATTAAAGATTTCTTGGTTTACAAAAGTATGTGTAATGTCTTTTTTTTCAAGTTACATTTTCTACAGATGAGTTTCATTTGTTGAGACATTAGTGTTACATTAGGAAGAAAAGAGGGAAAGGGGGGTGGTGATGGGGTTGGGTGGCGATGTTTCTATTTTGCTTAATGTATGTGTGGGGTATTGTGTCAGAGTCGCTTGTGCAGGTTCTCTTTGCTATTCCTTTGTATTCCTTTGGTGGTGAGAGAGGTTGGGATTGGCCTAGGGTGTGGTTGTTCGTTTGTGATTGGCTGTGGTGAAAAAGGGAAAGGTTTCTTGCAAGAATCTTGAGATTACACATTTTCCCCTTTTCTCCTTCCATCCCACTCTTTTAGGATTGACAATCTCAGCTTGAAAAACGATATCTTGCTGCAGCTGTTAAAACTTCTTATCTTCAAAATGTGTCTATTCAATTCTTTGCAAGTTCTGTTGGTTTGTAGAATTTGCCATCCCCCCTCCCTCTTGTGCCTTTGGGCAGCTATCCAACAGGAGTTCAGCTCTCCACGCCCTTGTTTTGCTCACAACTCCAAACTTGAAGCTATTCCAGTGAAAATCAGGATTTTATTCCTGAAACGTTTCAGAACCTTTGTAAAAAAGAAGAGTGTAACAGAACTGGAACTAAACCCTAAACCAGATATGTTGCCAGGTATTAGGCTTCATTATAATTCCAAAATGTTGGCTGAAGTGCTCACTTTCTCTGGTTCCCCCTCCCCCCTTTAAATTGATCCTACAGCTTGTGACCTTGTTATGGCTTTCTTGGGCAGAAACCAGGGAAAATTCTGTGGTTAAGGCCATTTTATGTTTTTTCCTTGCTCTAGTGAAACTGGAAATGGATTAAAAAGAGAGAAAGAGGAAGAGAAAAGAGCAAAACTTTTCTGTAGGAAGGTAGTGAGATTTGCACTGCAGTCTTTTCACTTGTTTCTTCTTACGAGGGATTTCCCTCGTTTTTAAATTCACTTCCCATGGAAAAATCATTAACCCATGTGCCACTAGGTAGAGGTGGGGGGTGGGAGGTGGCCCTTTCAGGTCTCCCCATCTGCCTCCTGGTTCTCTCCCCAGGCCACACTATTCATTAGCCCTATTTCATACCCACTTTAAGAGTTTTTACATGGCCAGAATGTGTCCCTGAACTCTGTTAATGCCTCTTTAGTCTGAGGGCTACATTCCTACTGGGACACCCTTCTGAGGGCCACATACCATTAGTGGAAGAAGCCGTATACAAAAGTGGGCAGAGCAATGGATGTAAAATTTATCCGTTATATTGTAGGCCAGTTTCTACTCACACTCACACATCCCTCTTTATCCTCCACCCAGACAAGCAAGAGGCATGATCAGAGTTCAAGGATATATTCTACCAAGGCAAAAAACACTTGGCGTAGGAGCAGGGCTTGTGATGGGTGTGACCTGGGGAAAGTTCTGAGAGCCAGACAGAGAGGCTTTAAAACAGACAGAGAGGCTTTAAAATCTTGGGCATCCAAGATAACAAGGCCATATTTGTAAGAACATAAAATCATATGAAGGCCCATCTAGCCCAGAATCCTGTTTTCATAGTCGCCAACCAGATGCCCTAATGGGAAGTCAGAAAGCAGGACCTGAACACATGAACACTCTCCCCACATCCACTGTGGCTATTAGTCATTTCCATTAATTTGTCAAATGCACTTTTAAAGCCAAGCAAGTTGGTGGCCATCGCTATACCTTCCACAGTTTAACTATGTGCTGTGTAAAGCCGTCCTCCCTTTTGTTGCCCTGAATCTTCCAACATCGGGCTTTGTTAGATGACCCTGAAGTCTAGTGTTATTGGAGGGAGGGACTTCTCTTTGCCCACTTCCTCCAAACCATGCATAATTTTATACACCTCTATCATGTTTCCTCTTAGTCACCTTTTCTCTGAACTAAAAAGCTTCAAATGTTGTAACTTTTCCACATCGCTCCTTTCCCCTTGATGGTTTTCACCTCTCTTTTCTGATCAGTGGTCCTCTATTGATGTGGTAGACTCTGTTTGAAGAACAGTTTTCTTCCCTAGCCAGATGTTCTGGTTGTACAAAAGAAAGCACAGGTGCAGTATGACTATTGTGGCAACTTTTAAAAAGTCCCTGATCTAAATCCTACCTAAGAAACGTTCAATAATATTACGCTCATTAGAAAAAGAATAAGCCACCAGAAGTCTGTAATAAATTATTTGCTTTTAATTGTTCTCCAAGTCCAGCATGAAGGAATGCCATTCTATTCTGGCAAGAATATTTTTACCTGCTGCCCCTGAAGTCAGACCACAGTGGGTACATTCAAATTCTATACACAGGGCAAAAGTCAGAGCTGATATGTTTTTTGAAAGTTAAATGTTCAATTTCTGTAAGGGCACAAGGGCAGCTCCTCACTGAGCTGTTCACTTTCACCTGCACTGTTCTGTCCCGCAGTAGAAAATACCAACAACATAGATGTAAAAATCCTTTGAAAAGAAAATCCCATGGGCCTCATAAAATGAAGGCATCTCTTCTCATTGCCTGAAGCAATCCAAATATATTTGCTTCTTCAGCTTGCATTTAGCATGTAGTGTCCTTCAAAGTCTCTTTCTTTGTTTTCAGAGAAAAACCAGTAATTTATGTATCTTGTACATCAGGGGCAAGGAACCCCATTCAGCCCAAGGGCTGCATTCTATGATGGGGAACCTGGGAGTGGGGGCAATATGTCAGTGGTGGGTGGAACCAGAGTTGAAGGAGCCAGAGCACCAGATGTGACTTTTGCCTTTGTATATTAGGTTACAGTGGTACCTCGGGTTAAGTACTTAATCTGTACTGGAGGTCTGTTCTTAACCTGAAACTGTTCTTAACCTGAAGCACCACTTTAGCTAATGGGGCCACCTGCTGCTGCCGTGCTGCCGGAGCACAATTTCTGTTCTCATCCTGAAGCAAAGTTCTTAGCCCGAGGTATTATTTCTGGGTTAGCAGAGTCTGTAACCTGAAGCGTATGTAACCCGAGGTACCACTGTATATTCCCAGCACAAAAGTCATTAAAAAATGTGAGCTTATACCCCAACTAGGCAAAGCACTGCATGTTGGATGCCGACTGGGACAGGCAAGGGTTGTGGCGTGAACTGAATTTCAGGGGCCAGATAGAAGGCCTGGGGGCTGCTTCTGTTCTGCATAGCAATCAAATCTAGCCTGTTTCATACTTATTTGACTAATTTCACAGTCTAAGTGTGCTATCTTAAGGTATTGTAAATGCTGTTTCGTGGCAACATTTAGTAAATCTCTTCCCTCTCAAAGCTTCTTCAGTGTGTTTGTTTATTTGAGACCTCATCTTCCTATTGCTGTACATTTCAGATGCAGCATGCAAAGTTGCACCGTTTCAAATACATTGCTACATATAAGACAAGGACCATGAGTGCTGGAGTGGTAGAAGTGCTAACACATGCCCTTTAGAGGCAGCTGAAATAATAATAATAATAATAACAGCAGCAGCAGGAGCAATGAATTATTATTAATAGTTGTGAATTTTATTTCATTTATGAATTACTTTCCGTGAAGCATCTCAAAGTGATTTCACAGTACAGATAAATAAATAAATAAATGCGCATTTAAAAACCATTTCAACCCACTCTTGACATCTTTTGAGATTTGCTACAGTGATCATGAAATTTGAACACAGATGCAAGTTTTGGTTAGCATTAAGTGTATGAATTTCAAATCATTGTGTAAAATGTTGTGTTTCCCCACAAAATGGCTGTATGCTCAGAATTTCTTTTAAAGTAATCTTCACCTGTTGATCGTAGAAAAGCAAATACTTTTATTGCACATTAGAGACTAATTGTGTGTGTATGTGTTGAATGGCAGAATGTTTCTTGGACTAGATGCATTAAGGGTTACCTTTGGTAGACAGGTAAACATACACATGGATTTAGAGGTGGGAGTGTAAACAGTGACGTCAGGTGGAAATAAAATGCAGAAAAAAGAGTTGCAATCTGGATTCAATTAAAGTTTGAATGTATGCAAAATGAGCCCAATGGTCATTCACAGTAATTACCTCTTATGGGACAAGAAACTATTGTCATAGTTCAAGTCCAGATGAATAGAATCAAACTTAATTATCAATCCTAATTAACCTATTTCATGGAGGAGTTTCCCTTGGGGATTATAAATTGTATGACATCTTCAGAAGATAACCACATGGTCAGGATAAGTAGCAGTTTTTTGCTAGTGGGTTTTCCACCCACAAGTGACTATCTGGCCTGTGATGGTCATGAATAGAGTCAAATGAATGGATTGGCGAGTTTTTCACATCCAGCTTTTAACAGATAATGTATATCTGGGGGCTTGAAAGACTGCTTGACCAATGTAGATACACCATTTTATATAGTGATAAATTACCCGGGAATAGAAAATTTCAGATGTGGGAACCATGGACTGACTCCTTCAATAGGTACGTTGGGGAAAGTGGGGTGGAATTTGGGGCTGGTGGGCGTTGCAAGGCAATGTATCTTCTGGACCATTTCCACCCTAAAAATTATTCTCAGCTCCCTTTAGTAAACAGTGGCCTCAGTTGGCAGTTAAACAGTACAAGAGTTTATTTTTATTTCTTGGAATTCAGTAGACCTGAAATGGCTGTTAAATGTTAACTTTCAAAAGACACACACATCAGCATTCTCAGCCACAGTGAAAGTGAAGGTGGGGACAAAGTAGGCTGGAGAATTAGAGGAGTTGTAGATTTTTGTTTTGCTTCAGATGCTTCCAGAACATACTTGCTGTTCCAGCCACCTGTTTTTAAATAAATTATGCACCTTGTGAAGGGTGTGTTTGTGCCTTTTTGTGATAGATTCCACCCTTATGGTAGCTCCTTTTCTTTGTCAGATAGTGATCCCCTGTCACTACTTTCCTAAACCTCTTCTTGAAAAGCTCTGCTCGGTGGTCTTTCATGGAGACATTTAATAGAATATATAGACGGGGTGGTTAATCTGCAACCTAGAGACAGTGATTTCCACTGGATTGGGGGGCCTTTTCACTGCTCAGTACCTGTTGAGCAAAGGGGGGGGGGTAATGTGAAGAAATTATAGCACTTCTGAGAGAGTAGAGGTGGAAATCTCCCCCTCTCATCATTAGGGCATGCTGGCTAATGTTGGTATGAGTTGGAGTGCCAAACAAAAAAAAAAAATAGGGGGGGCATGTTTACTACCTCTGCAAATTCAGTTTATTGACACACAGCAGCACTTTCCCCCTCTAAGACAGAGACCTTGTGCTCCATTTTGTAAGTCATTTGAAAATATCCACACATATGTAAGCAAGCAAGGATAATTTGTTACATTGCCCTTGTAAAGGTTATGGTAAAGCCTAATGAGTTAGCTTACTGGTTTTTCTTAACCTAAAATATGCCCATGTTGAAAGTTCTGCGTCTGACAGTGAAAGGTCTTATTATTGTCTTTGGGGACATATTGCCTTTCTAGGAACTTTATGAAGCAAGGACTCTCCTTTATTATTATTATTTTTAATTGCTATTACTCAAGGCTTACACTCCAACCCACTGGATATAATAGGAGGAATCCGGTTGGTGTCAAAATGGAATCCACAAAGCCAGGCTCTTGAGTTCTTAGAAGCAGGGTTCCAATGAAATCTTTATATGTTTGGTATCACGTTGTTAAAAGTGGTGGGTATCTAGTGCTTTTTGGCCAAAAATAGCATAACTACTTTGCTAGTACATTGTCCAAGTGAATGTTAATATGCACATGATTTTCTTTCTTTTAAATCAAACAGCAATATTAATGTGGACATGTCTGTGTGGTCTCCTGATTATGCATGCTTCCTGGGATAATGCTAGCTTTGATGTTTTTGTATGTGCTTTTTGAGCCTCCAAGGAACTTACATCACCCAGAGACCTAAAATTAGGATGAAAGTCTGTGGATGCAACCTTTGGGGTGATTTATATACACACATGTGGCCAGTGGTCCTAAGTGTTTGCCACAAAGCCAAGTGGCAGGTATAGTACTTGTAGTCTAGATCAGTGTTTCCCAACCTTGTGCCTCCAGATGTTTTTGGCCTACAACTCCCATCATCCCTAGCTAGCAAGACCAGTGGTCAGGGATGATGGGAGTTGTAGGCCAAAAACATCTGGAGGCACAAGGTTGGGAAACACTGGTCTAGATACAGCAGTTTAATTAGAATAAACCTCCAAATAAATTAAGTTGCTTCAAGGAAAGAACATAGTGAGCCAGTTTGGATGATCAGATCTCAGTTTGATAAATATGCACTGTGATTAGAAACCTCTAATAGGGTTGTATCCAATTCTTGTCCTGTACAGAGCAGACCCATTGAAATTAATGGATGTGACTAACTTAGGTCAATGGGTCTAGTCTTGAGTAAAACTTAGTTAGATGCAACCTATAGTTCTCCACTTCATCCAGTCTGGGAAACTATAGTTACCAGCTTTGTCACAAGCCAGGATCATAGAATCATAGAGTTGGAAGGGACCAGAAGGGTCATTAATCCAACCCCCTGTAATGCAGGAATCTTTGGCCCAACATGAGACCACCTTCAAATAACTTAAACCACCATCAGATAAGTTAACTGTATCTTGGCTTGCACCTAAGCTGATAACCATGTTTTTCCCCAGAAATGGGTGTGGGGTTTTTTTAACTTCCTGGTTTGTTTACTTTTGTGCCGTGAAGTGGTTGCAAGTACTAGCGAAAAGCTTGTGCTTTTTGGGGAGGGTACAGGGAAAGCACTGTCATTGCTAGTGATTCAGAAAGGGGCAAACACAACTGGTTTTCCTTGACCACGATGAAAGCCAATTAGTACGAGCTGGACTAATCTCAGAAACAAACTCCTCCCACTTTGAAGAACACACAGAAACCACTTTATCAGCTATGCAAAACTGTTCCACCATCTCTCCAGAATGGCTTCCCAGAAATCTGTTTATTAAGTGGCAAATAGTAGCCTCTTTGATCGCCTAAACCAAGGGCATGGGGGGGACGGGGACTGTGGCCCTCCAGATGCCATTGGACTCCAGCTCCCACCAGCACCCGCCAGGTTTGCTCCAAAGAAGAAAAGAAACAAGGCTCTTAGTAGCAACTGTCCCCTGGTCCATTTTAAACGCTGTTGTGAAGATAAAGGAAGGACGACTTCTAAGTACAGCATGGGAGCCACTATTCCAAAATACCAAGTGAGCACATTTTCTTCTGAGACATGACTCAATAACTGAGATAAACAAAAGGAGGGAAAGGGTGAGGGAGGGCAGGAGTTAGACAGTAAGTCAGCGCGGTTACAAAGGTCATAGTTGTGCAACCTTGAAGGTACTAAATATATGCTGTATTTAGAAATAAATAACATCAGCTGTTTCGTGCCTAATGATACAGTCTTTGCTTCAGAGGCATGATTTAAAGGAGGATGGGGTGAGGTTTTAAAGGAGGATGGAGTAAGTTCAGGGTGCTTTGCTCTGTGTGCTTTATAGAACTGGAAGTCGGAGGACAGGAGCCAAGGCACTTTGCCCATGCCCAGTAATTAAATATGGCACAAATAAACAAAAGGAAGAAAGGGGAGAGAAAAGAGGCCCCTGGGTCACCCCCTTTTACCAGTTAAAAAGAGCGATATATTCTCTTTTTGGCTTCAAGGACAAAAACTGTGATTCAAGTTAGACTAGAGAACTTTGGGTACAACTGGTCATGTATTTGCAGCCAGTTCAATCACCAGGTAGAAGTGTAAGCATTGCTAATTGCTTTGCATCAGGGCAACTGGAGGAAGAAGGAGAAAGCTGTAGTTTACCCGTATCAGTAGTTCTGAGGAGCCATCAGATCCAGTCACCTCTCTGTCTGTCGCCCCTCAAATCACCCTCAGGGCTACAGGAACAGAGCCAAGCAGAAGCTTCAGTGGTGTCAGTGAAGTAGCCAGCTAGCTAGCTAGCTAGCTAGCTAGCTATATGGGAGGTTACTTGGGAGGTGCATGTAAGAACTTGCCTAGATCAGGGTCTGGCTGAGGGCCAGGAAGGGTTGGAGTTCAGCTCTCCTATATAAGCTCTCAGTCTGAGCCGCTTGAACTGCTGAAGTAATAATTTGTAATTTGCAAGTCTTAGGCTTCCAAATTTAGCCTTTCTGGACTGAGGGAAATGAATGAGGGTGAACTGATTTGACGGGATAGCTCAGTTGGCAGAACATGAGACTTAACTAATCTCAAAGTCGTGGGTTTGAGCCCCATGTTGGGCAAAAGATTCCCACATTGCAAGGGGTTGAACTAGATGACCTTCATGGTTCTGTCCAACTATATAGTTCTCTGATTCTATATGCTCTTCAAAGAATGTAAATTTGAAAAAGCTGCAGTTGTATTTCAGAGCTCTGCAAGGCTGTTGATACCAATCAGAAATGTGTGGATCAGTTCTGCTGTGCTGTCAAAATCTCAACATTTTGCACCAATCTGTGTGAATGCCCCTGTGTTTAATGATTCTCCTTTGTTTTTCTTGATGCTGAAAGCTGGATTTATCATCTGGCTTTGGTCTCAAGGCTGTTTCTCCACTGATCTGTACCCCCTCCTCCGACCATTTTTGGAACAATCAACAATTTAGTCTAAAATCATGCTGGATGTTTGGGCTGCAAAGCTTAGTTTATTTTGTCCCTCTTTTCAAGGACTTAAGATGTTGCTGCAGGCAGCAGTTAGTCTAGAGAAAGCGGGCTAATGGCTAGTCCGTGATGTTTCTACTTTATAAAATATTGTTTTCGAAGCTTGTTCCCTTGGCTCTGACGCCAGCCAGCCCTGTGAACTTGAGCAGTGATGTTTGATCAAGCTGACTCATTGCTATCAACCTCTGTTTCCTTGTATGTAAAACAGGATTAATAGAAAGATGTATTGGTTTCCAGATGTTACAAAGAGCTAAGTACCATTGCTCAAATATTTTATGTATTAAATCCTTGCAGTTGTAGGAGAGCATTCTGATAGGTTGCTTTTTTTATTTATTGGAATATCATGTGCAAAAGGAACAAGAGAGACCACCAGCTTTGTAAGTGTCAGCTTTGCCTGTTTTGACACTGGATTTCATGGAGGTACTTTTGATGTATTCTTCTTAGCCATAATGATTTTTGTTTTGTCTAACAGATTCATCTTTAGCTCACTGCTTTAATTCCAAAGGGCTTTCAAGCCCTCACCTTGAAAAGGCTATTGGTGAAACAGAAATGTCTGAAGGAAGGAGTGACTTCAAATATTTTTTGGAGAGGAGCATACTGCTAGTAGCAGCAAAGGCAAATTTTTCCCCTTCTGCCACTTCAAAAACATTACATTTGTCATAGCAATAATGACAAGTATTCTAAGGTGTGGGTTCTCTGTTGCATTTATGTTTTGTAGTGCTTTATGGCAAAGTGTGGGGGCTGTTACTGTCAAGAAGCAGTACTTTGCCAATAGACAAAACTAAAGAGCAATGTTTAAGTAATAACAAGCAAGTTTGCAGAAAAGCTAGCCCATTATATGGAGAGCAAGGAAGGTTTTAAACTGTTGCCTAGAGAGGCAAAGGGTCTAGTGGGCTTTCTTAACAGCACATTCCTTGGAAGGCCTTGGGATTATAGACTGGATGCTTTCCAAAAACTTAAAAGAAATTTTAAAAAATCCTTTCCCTCATGTAAAGAATGTGTGTTTTGAAAGTAGAGGAACTGAGTCAAAGTTTGCTTCTCTGCACAATTACTAGCATGGGAGATGTATGCAGCATTCTGAATTTATAAATAAGACTTAAGTGGTTCTTAGGGAATTGTCCTCCCCTCCCAAAAAAACCCCCGTTAGAACATTTGGCATATTTAGCTGAATTAATGGATAAACTACATGGAACATACAGCTTTTAAATACTTCTGTAGGTGCAAACCCTTTGTGGCTTACAAAATAAATGTTTGTCTTTTTTGCAAATATCAGTCCAAAGCTACTTACTTTGGAAAAATAGTGGCACTCTCCATTTTGCCTGTTTAATGAATAGTTTATAAAATTTACATTCCTTTAGAAATGGGGTATGCTTCTCATTACTATTTACTAATTACTCTTATGTTCTTGACTGACTGTTCATGCTGTAAATGCAAAACCACTTGCGTGTTCACCTTAAGAACGTAACATGCAATGTGGAAAATGGACTGCCCTTGAGATCTTGTTGGACTTCACTTCCTATCAGCCATAGCCAGGGATGATGGCAGTTGTAGGCCAGCAACATCTGGAAGGCCACAGCCTCTCCCCCCGCCCCGGTATTTATACCATTTATATTCTGTACCTTCAACATGATCATATTTGCAGACTGCTGGCAAAAATGTGGTAAAAGCAGTATACTGTACAAAAGAATCAAACTAGCTAAACTAGTAACAAACCTCTAGAAGCCTCAAAGCTGCTTTGAAAGTTTGGAGGGGGGACTCTCAACAAAGATCTCAAAATATTTTTTAAAGCCTAGGGAAATGTTTTAGCTGGACATAGTCAGACCATTGCCACATCTACGTCAATATTGTCTACGTTGCTTGGCAGCAGCTTACCAGAAATCACATGGGTGATCTAGTTGTAACTTTCAGCACCCACTTTCCATGCAAAAGGTCTCAGGTTCAATCCATGGCATCTCCATGTTGGGCAAGGAGATGCTCCCTGTCTGAAACCTTGAGGAGCCACTGCCAATCAGTGGAACCAATACTGAGCTAGATGGGCCAATGATCTGATGTGTAGGATAGCTTCCTATATTCTTAACTACTAGCACGAGGGGTAGTCAACATGGAACCCACCAGATCTGTGGACTACTATGAAACTCTCCCAGCATGGCTGATGAACTGGAATGATGTGGAGTTGCAGACCACAACATCTGTAGGGCACCACATTGACTACCCCTGCTGTAAGGCAAAACAGCTGTATTATATATTGCAGATGGCAGGCAAGGGACGATGACTTACGGGGGGGGGGGCTTCCCTAGTGATTTCATGACAAAATCAAATTTAAAACCAGGGAATTTGTCATAACTCAGTCTCTTGATAGATGTGCTGCACTATACTAAGAATGTCCACACAGAACTGAATTAAATGGCGCTCACTCGCAAATTAAATAGTGTTGCCGTCTTGTCCTCCTTGTATTAGTCTAATCCTCCTTTAAAATAACCTTGTGTAAAACTTGGACTTTTGTTAAAACTTTTACTTTCATTCCAAGCTATGTTTCATTTCGTAGTGCTCTCTAATTCCTCTGAACTTTATTCTGTGTTTCTCCCTATTTTATTTTCCTCTTTCTGAGCTGTCTCCTTCACACCTTATATTCACTTTATTCCTTCTTCCCCACCCACTTTTCTTCTTCCTCCTACTGCTTGTACTCTGGTTCCTGTGCAGCATATTTCATTGTGATTGAGCTGTAATGTATAATTCATCAAGCTGCGTTGAACCATGAAGCTATTGTATGAAAGGGAGATGGAGACAAGTTGAGCAAATGAAAGGCTTAATTCTAGTGTGGAGACTTGGCCTGCCCAGGCACAACTAATGCCAGCCTTCATTTCTGAAGAGCATGTCATTAAGCATGGGAATGGGTAGCCATTAGGACTGCAGTGTCCCACCAAAAGCAACCTCCTTTTCTGTGCTTAATCTCAGTGACTGAAAATAACAATGTCCATTGTAAAGTGGCATAGCTCTTCTGAGCAGTGACATCGTTCTAATGCAGGTTGTTGGCATCTGTCTGTCTTCAGAGACAATGGAGTGCACCACCAGGGTTGAAGTCACAGGTGAGAGCTGAGTGCAGGGTGGAGACCAAAGGTGGACAAACTACTGCAGAAGGAACATGTGTCTCCCACTAGAGATACTACCCGTCCCCTAACACCCCATGCACCACTTACGATTTAGCACACCTAACCCAGCACATAAAGCATACATTATAATTGTGGGTTTGCCAGGGGCATATGGTAGAAACACAGGAAGCTGCCTTACACCCAAGCAGCTTTAGAAACTGAGATATGAAAGCTAGGAGCTAAATGGCACCTTAAACCTAGGTTATGGGCGCAACAACAGAATTTCTAGGTGTGCTTTTTTAATAGCAAGAATACAAAGCTATGAATGAACTGAATGGACTGCTGCTAAAGTATTAAGTTCATTTTTCACATGGTCTAGTCCTTCCCCCCCCCCCCTAATATTCTTAAGAGGATCTCTTTTCCAGTCTTCAGAGTGTAGCTGGAAGTGGGGAGGCAGAAAAAGGCCTTCATTTCCTTCCAATCTGCAGTTTTAATCTGGGGGCCGGATTTAGAAGGCGATTGGGCCGGGGCCGGATTTAGAAGGCGATTGGGCCGGATCCGGCCCCCAGGCCTTAGTTTGCCTACCCATGTCCTCTACAGGGCTGCCTGGGGCTGTTAAGATGTGGAAGTTACAACGTCAGGAGCACAGGTTCACCACACCTGCTCTAAAGGAAGACACCATTTTGTTGACTTCTTGAAAATTCACAGAAGTTTCAGAAATGCAAAAACCAGTACTAATGAAGGAGTCTGTAAATACAGTCTCACGCCCACACCAATTCTTTTTTCAATAAACAAAGCATTTATTTTAATTTAATTAACTCAGATTCCTAGAAAATATATGTTCCAAGTATAGCAACCACAACTTCCTGTAGTTTCGTATGTTTGGGAGGGGGAAGGTAATTGTTGAAGCATCACCCCTGCTGCCCTACAACATTTCCTCTTAATTCAGGATGGAGAAGTTTACTTTCTCATGTATTGATCTGTTGCGATGATGGGCACAGAGCCACAGACCCATTACTCACTCATTGCACACTCCACCCCCAAAACCTGACAAGTCATGCTCTTGGAATGTTTCCTACAGATTTACCGGCTTTGGGAAACAACTGTAGTTCCTCTACCACCCATCTGCATTTCTTCAGAGAGCAAATACAGGAGAATTAGAAGGCGGTGTGGTGTTTTTTTAAAGGGAGATATTCCTTTTAGCAGAGATGACCCAAAATAGTTTTGTTCCTGAGTCAGAAAACCCCAAATGGTGGCTCCTCTTCTCCACTCTGTCCCACCCTCATCATGAAAGTAAAAATATAATGATAAATCAAATCTTTAACAATTCTCCCCTATTTTAATGGTCAACCTGCCTTTTAGATTTTAAACCATTGCCAAGTCTGCTAATTTAAGTCTCTCTCTCGGGGCGATGGAGGGAAATGTGTTGGTAGTTATGTGTTATTCTGATCCCCTTGTTGGGTATGAACATGGGTTCAAATTCCAGTGAGCCATGAAACAGCTTTTGATAAGTTCGTGCTAAGCACTGTTCCGGTTTGGCATGACTCACTGGATTATTGTGAGGATAAAATACAATAATGATATATAACTCAACCTGATATGGGGAAGGGCTGACATTGCCCAGTTAGGACTGGGAAAGATCACAGCCTGAAACCCTAGAACAGGGGTGAGGCACTCATAGTCCTCCAGATGTTGTTGGAATACCACTCCCATCATCCCTGATGATTGTTCATGCTGGCTGGGGCTGATGGGATCTGGAGTCCAACTACATCTGGAGGGCCTTAAGGATCCCCACCCCTGTCTTAGACTACTACTCAGGATAGACAACTAGATGGAGCAATGGTCTTGACAGTATAAGGCAGCTTGGCGAGTGCTATTACACTGAGGAACTGTTTACAGGCTTCCCAAAGGCATCTGGTGGGCTGCTGTGAGGGCAGCATGCTGGACTAGATGGGCCTTTGAAGTGATCCAGCATGTTCTTTGTATGTCCTTATTGGATACCCACACCCATTGGTGATCCACTGCTGACTCCAACCTACCCCTGTCTGGACTTCTATTTCTCCTTACTTTGTAGTTGCCTGTCTTCTCCAAGCATGTGAGCAGTGATGATAATGATATCAAGTAGGAAGGAGCAGGGACCGCCATTCACCTAGTCCTCTTTTTCCAACCACTGGTGTAGATTGAGCTCAGAGGGATGGAAAGATAGTGGCAAGAAGGGGGGGGGGCTTTCTTTTTCTATCAAGGCCTGTGCTCCCTATGGTGGTGGTGGGATAATCTGTCAGGGATCACATGTCAGCAATGGGGGGGGGGGGCAGAACCCAAAATTGGGTGGGTCCACCTCTCCCCCCACCTCTTTTCTCTCCCCAGGCTTGTGGCGGATGAGTGAGGGAGAAAGACAAATCACTCTTCCAAAATGTCTGAACTGATCACTTTGCAGAGGGGCTTTAGAAATTAGCCAAAGGCCACATGAAATTAAGCTGCAGGTTGTGTCCACCCTGACCGAAGTTCTTGACGATATGAACTGGCTCATACAAAACTCTGTTGAACAAGAACATTGGTAATCTCATATAGTAATTTGGAGGGGGGGGGGAGAGATGACAAATCTAAATAATCCGTCACTTAAAAACCCTCTTTTTAAAAAAAATAAAAATAGGCACTCTTACTTAATGTACATTTTGGAAACTCATTATTTCTCCCTGAATCATTTCAATGCCATGCTAGGAAGGAGTGATTTCATGCCATTTTCTCTTCCCTCACCCCCCACCCAAAAAAGTAGGTGGAATTACTCAGTACTTTGGTATAATTGTTCTGAGTCCTTTTTCTGAATTCGAAGAGAAAATGTGCAGAAGAGATGTACAGCAGGCACCCAATGTGATGGAAAGGTATAATTTGGCCACCTACCACTAGCTGCTGAAAAGTAATTTTAAAGGCCGGGTGCCGATCAGGATTAATCACCCAGTTCGTTACTGAAAAACATGTCTTTCCTTTCCCACACCTTTGTGTGTTCCTTTCTAAATAGTGTAAGGAGAGAGAGGAACAACCTCTTTGACCGTATTTGCTTGGGAGAAAGATAGTCCAGCTCTAACCAAAAGGGTTCCCTTTGTATTGACACATTCCAGTGTTCCCTTCCTATATAGGACTTCCTTTTGTAGAAATAATCCGTGGTCATTGCTGGTGCTGCAAAGCTAAAAAGTCTGCCCCTGCCCCCTTTCCCTGCAGACTGTTTATGGGCCCTGTCAGCTCAGTTACCTTCAGTTGAACTCCATCGATGGACATGGCCAAGTGTTCCCCTTCAAATGAAGGGAGGGTGGTGGTGAGGGGAAGAGCATTGTTGAAAGGAGGTGACCTTTTCGTCACCCTCTTCTGTCATCATGATGCCTTTATGGGTGTGTGTGTGTTTTTTTAAATTCTTTCTGAACCACAACAACTTTCCATCCTCTTCCCCAGAGACATAGTGGGGATTTTTTCTTTTTTTTTCCCTTTTCAGCAATGCTGTCACTCTTAAGTTCATTTGACTTAGACTTCATAGTCAAAAGCTGTGGAGTGCCTCTTTTTTGTTTTTAATTAAAAAAATAACTTTTATTTATTCCTTATGGAACCAACACTGCTGTATTTTCATATATAATCAGAACTAAGTGGCTCCCCATAGTGTAGTTGGGCTGACTTGCTGGGAGACCTTGAGCCAGCCGCTGTCTCTCAACCTAACCTACCTCACATGGTGGTTGCACGGGTAATGTGGAGAACATGTATGCTACCACAATGTCCTTGGGGAAAAGCAGGGAGAGGACATAGATGCAATAAGTAAATATATGTAACATTCTACCCCAAAGCTGTGCAGCAAGTTTAGTTATGTTAAATTCTCTAGAATAATCTTTTGGAGAATATTCTCGAGAATATTCTCTATTAGTGAGGTGTGTACATTTAAAGCAGCTGTGTAGACGACACAGAATTTACAGTTTGTGGAGAATATTCTCCAGAGAATTTTCTAGCAGAGAATATTCTCGAGAATATTCTCACCTCACATCACTAAGCAAGATTCTCTCATTGCAGATCTCATTCATGAATCCCAAGTTAGTCATGTCCATTAACTTCAGTGGGTCTGCACTGAGTAGGACTAGCATTGGACAGAGCACATGAAAATCAGGTGTGAGAATTGCCAGTGAAAAGGAAAGAGGTGTGGGTGGAGGAGACTGAGAGAGAAGCATTATGTCACCAAGATTCTCTGCCAGCTGTGATGGAGCCGGACTATTGATGAATCCCTGGCTGTAGGCCAGTCTTTCCTGGACTCAAATGTAATTCAGGGAGAGGGCAGGGGAGGAGAAGGGCTGGAGGAGGGAGAGAGAACCAGACAGAGAAATTGATTGTTAGTTTAATGTGATTTGACATCAGGGAAAGTGGAAGTAGAGGACAAGGAAAAGCCACAACCTCAGTGCTACATTAGCAGCACTTTGACATTACAGAATTTATTGGTGCCCTGTTTCTCTCCTGGAGACAGACTTTTTAGAATCCTTTCCAGGGCAAGGAAAATATGGCCAAGGTTTGTGTATGAATGATAGCTTTGTGTGCAGGAGACACAGCTTGCAGGCACTTTCCCTGCCCCCCCTCCCCCCCCCCGTTGCTCAGCACCTACAGGGAAAGGATGGATGGAGAGGGTAGAGCAGTCAAACAGCTGGAAGATGATATCCATTCTTTGTTAAGGCCATCAGTAATTTCTCTGGATGGGGAAAGATCACAGCTATGAGTTGTCAAAGTGATCCAGAAACATCCCTGGCTGGTTATAGAATCCTGTCCTTGACAAGAAAGCTATCTTTCAAACTGTATCTGGGCAAGTTCAACCATTTGGCTAAGTAATGATGTGCAACAGAGCCCAATTGGACTCCTTAATGTAGGGTTGTTGGTAGGGTTGAATCCTGGCAGTGTGGGAAGGGGTACAGACCTTGCTCCTTAAATTGGGGTTGTCATATATTATGAAACCCCTCATACCTTAGAAAATGATGGCTCTTCCAATGCTGAGTGCTTGCAATTTGTTCCTTTGCATCATCGTACATATTACTCCTAATTCCCTTTCATGTGTGGTGTTACCTTGTCGTAGGCTTGTTGAAGTTGTGTGAAGCATCATATTTTGAAGTGAGCATTTTGGCTATTGTTTCACACATGATGCTTCTTTTGCTTACGTAACAGCAAAATACCAACCAAATGTTAGGAATGTGTCCTGAGTATTTGTGCAGGTTGTTGCTGACCACTGTGTGTGTTTATATTTATTTACAACTTACTTCCCAACAAAACATTTTACTCAAAGCGATAATGTGTATGATAATGTGGTGACTGTGTTTTGGACCAATTGCAATTTCCAGAACATATTTAAAGTCAGCCTTTAAAGATTGCATCAGGAGTCCAATCTGGGCATAACTGGAGCATGTGTGACCTAGTCCGGGTCTACTAAGCACTGCAATATTTCTCGCTTTCCTTAGTATGTGGTTTGTTGGTTGGTTGGTTGCCATGCAAATAGGTATAGGAGGAGATTGCAGCTTATGTCACACACCAAGACACATTAGGTTCTCTAAAGAGTCTATTTCTTTTCCTCTCTCTTGTTGGTGGTGGTTTAGGAGAAGTATGCAGACAGGCTTAGAGGTATGTAAGGGCATTATTGTGGAAGGTAAGAGAAAATGTCCCGTCTGAAGTAGCCACGAGACGAGAGCTCTGGGCCTGTGCTTTATACGGGGCAAGAAATCCTGTATTGTTTGCTAATTCTCTCCCAGACTGGAAAATACTTCACGTCTGTCCTCGCGGAAAACATGTCATGAAAGAGTGTTTGTACGAGAGGCATCTTTGTTCATTGTTCTCCTCAGCCAGTGTAACTTGACATATTCTGCATTAAAGGCGGAGGTACCTTGAAAACAGCATTTTGTTTTGCTTTTTAAAGCATGAAAGAAAGGAAGGAAAGGAAAGGAAAAAACAGCTCACAGTCATGGAACTGGAAAGCCACCCCAAGGACCAGGTCCTGAGCAGCGCTATGAAGCTAGAGCCAGATGTGAAGGCAGGTCTCGAGGACTTTAACAGGACAGCATTGACCACTGTGTTATTTCCCCCCTTGCCTCCATGCCACCCTTCAGCCTTCATAACTTCCACCCTTTTTTGTATCAGCTTCACATCATCATCCTTTGTGGAAGATTAAGCTGTTCATGGATGATATTGCTATCAGTGGCTACTAGCCATGATGAGTGTAGTGTCTGAGGCAACAAGTCTCTGAATACCAGTTGCTGTTGCACTCATGTCTTTCAGGCTTCTCAGGGCAACCCAGATGACCACTGTGAGAATAGGGTGCTGGACTATTTTGATTTATCCAGTTTGGACATCTTTAAAAGAGGATTAGGCAATTCATGGAGGATAAATCTTTCAATGACTACTGGGCCCAGTGGCTATGTTCTCTCTCCACTGTTGGAGGCAATATGCCTCTGCATTCCAGTTGCTGAGAATCAAAGTGGAGGAGAGTTGCTATTGAACTCTCTGTTCCTACTTTGGGGCTTCCTTCAGGTGTCTGGTTGGTCACTATGAAAAGAGGATGCTGGTCTAGATGGTTCTTTCAACCTGATCTTGCAGGACTGCTCTTATGTTTGCACATGTTAGCATTTTCCTCCTCTCTCTCTCTCTCTCTCTCTCTCTCTCTCTCTCTCTCTCTCCCCTCCCCCCAGCCTCCCATGGGGCTTTGAGGTTTCTGAATGCAGTAAATAAAATTTTTACTACCTTCTATTGTGGAAAGGGCATGCCTAACCTCACATTTCCAAATGGGCATATCTTGATGGCCCAGGCCAGCTGTAAAGTATGATCCAAGATCATACTATGACTCTCATGTTACACACAGAAGCAGGAGATCAAGTATGTCATGCAGGGGAGTGAGGAAAACACAAACTTGTGACATAGGTAGCCGTACTCAGAATACACTCATTGAAAATAGCGGCTATTACTAACAAATCTCTTGATTGAACATTGGCTGTATTCTGCGATCCAGTGTGGTGTAGTGGTTGGAGTGTTGAACTAGGAGACCAGCGGGTCCAAATTCCCACTCTGACATGAAGCTTGCTGGATGATGCAACTGATAGACTATATGGAACTAGCAGAGATGACTGGCAGAATCCGATACCTGGGAGAAGAGGCTGTGGAGGAGGACTGGAAGAAATTTAAGGACTATTTACAAAAATATTGTAAATTGTATGAGTGTTAAGAAGATGTAAGATTATTAACAATATGGCACCATTAAGTTAGTTGAAAGGAATATGAAGATAAGTGAAAATATAAGAAAAGATAAATTTTGGATAAATATTATGCTAAAATTAAGCTTTTAAGGTTTGGATAAAATTATCTAAAAATTAGGGACACAATATTGGAAAATTATAATATAAGAATTGAAACAAGGTGATAAATTGCTGGGTAAAGTTTGAAAAACTTGGAACGCAGGAACGAGAGATGCGAGGAAGTCCAAAGAAGTGAAGAAAATATGGGTATTGTAAAGTAATATGTTATTTTGTTTGGTTTTTTATTGTATTAAGAAAATCTTTAATAAATATCTTTTTAAAAAAAAGAAGCTTGCTGGATGACCTTGGGTCACTGGCTCTCAGCCTAACCCTCCTCGTAGGGTTGTTGTGGGGGTTGAATTAGGAGGGAGAAACCATATACACCACCCTGAGCTCCTTTGAAAAAAGGTGGGATATAAATGCAATAAATAAATAATAAAACTTACAGTTGGATACAACCCAGAATGAATATGTGGCTTACTGGTTTGGAAAAGGGGTGTGACTAGGTCTTAGAGCACATACTTTGTGTGCAGAAGACCCCAGGTTCAGTCGCCAGCATGTCCAGGTAGGGCTGGGAGAGAAACCTGTCTGAAATCATAGAGAGCTGCTGCTAGTCAGTGTAGACAATACTGAGGTTGATGGATTTGGGATAAAGCTGCTTCCTATACAGTGGTACCTCGGGTTACATACGCTTCAGGTTACAGACTCCACTAACCCAGAAATAGTACCTCGGGTTAAGAACTTTGCTTCAGGATGAGAACAGAAATTGTGCTCCAGCGGCGTAGCAGCAGTGGGAGGCCCCATTAGCTAAAGTGGTGCTTCAGGTTAAGAACAGTTTCAGGTTAAGAACGGACCTCTGGAACGAATTAAGTACTTAACCCGAGGTACCACTGTATTCCCATGCAGGATAGTACTTCCTTAAAAGAAGGTATTTGGTGGGTTGGAGTCCACAACCCAGGTTGGGTATGGTTTAGGTTGGAGGTTGGTGCTTTTGGCCAAATGTGAGGGCTTTCTTTTGTACCCTGGCTTTTTGAGCGACTGGACTATTGTCACCCTTGTTACCCAAATGTCAGATTTGTCCCTCTTGAATCTCCAATGTTGTCAAGAGAAGCTGCTCTCAATTTCTAACAAATGCCTTCTCCACCCTCGCATAGTTCTTATAAGTTCTGCAGGGTAGGGACTACGAAGGCTACTGTAGGTGAAACATGAAAGGTGATTGCGTGTTTTCTTCCATGCAGATAAGAGTGTGTTTTTTAAAAAAACAAAAGGGTTGTATGTTTGAGGTGTGGCATTGTTGGTTTCTTTCTTTTACCCTGGTGTTGACGAAGCAAGTTTCTGTGAGCCAGTGTGGGAATTGGAGAGCAGGAAGGAGAGGGTTGGTTTGGCAGGTTGATCAAATGAAGGTTTAATCCATTTTCAATCCATCTGCCCTCTTATTACTCTCCAATCTTCTTTTGAAGATGTTGTGGGTCTCTTTACAGCGATTAAAGCACAATCCAGTTACGTGGATTCTGACGGCGTGCATCCCAGCCTCTTCATCCCCTCCATCCCAGATGCCCCATATTTTATGGTAGGGAAAAAGTGAGAGAGAGCAAGCAGATGGTATCAGCTAGAACTACCTGTTTGTACTGAATAGAAGTTTACAGGAGAACATCATAATGTTTGAAAGGGACACTAGTACATAAACCTTCTGCAAGGAGCACCAGCTGCTTCAGGCCTCTGGGTGCATGTTATGTCCCAAACTACCATGGAGATGTCTTGCCTTAGGCAAACAGCTAACAACTACTGCACCAAAGTCATCCACTTAAAATTAATTCTCATTGTTTGGCTGTGGAGAGTACTTAGAAATCCAGAGAGCCACTCAACATGTCTGTTTGCTTGTATCTGTAGTTAGATTGATGGATAAGGTCCACTTCATGTATAGAATCATAGAATCTATCCAAGGGACCCAAGTTAGTCATGTCCATTAATTTCAGTGGGTCTACTCTGATTGGATTAGCAGTGGCTACAACCCTATATCTTCTCAATCTCTAATGACCCTTCCATCGTATGCTCACAACTGGACCTTTTAGGAAGGCTTTTCAGCCATTACTCTTTCTTTGGTTCTACATTTTTAAAAAATGCTTTTAACTGCTGTGGTTAAATAATTTTTTGATGGTGATTTGGGTATTCTCTCTAGATGTTTTGAGTGGCAAAGATGTTTCTCTGCTACTGTAGTGCTTTAGTTATTTAAGTCACTTTGTTAGGAGCCTTGGGCTGGTTGAAGAAAGTAGGGTGTGTGGAGTGTGTGTGTTTGCCCTCTCCTTTCCCCCTCCTTTCTCTCTTGTCTCCCTGACCGTCAAAAGTTAAAATTCTCAAGACTTTGGAGCCATATGCTTCATTTGGCTTCTGCTAATAATATGAAGCAGGGTGGGAAACATTTTCCAGCCTGTTGTTGTTGTTTATTAAATTTGTGCACAGCCCTTCACCCATAGATCTCAGGGCAGTTGGTAACATAAAAATACAAGATAAAAAAACATAATAAAAACAGGAACAAACACAAATGAATAGCCTAGGAAGTGGGGTGGTTTTTTCCTCATCTCATAGGCATAAGAACTGCTAAGTTTTTCTGAGATACACAGAAATTTCTGAGGGGTGGGGTAGACTGGGAATTGAAGGGTGAAAAGCTATTGCACAGTGCATGGGTGCAAAGCAACTGCGGGGAGAGTGGGAGTTCTGGAACCCTTTCTCTCTCTCCCCATCCACCCAAGGGGGAACTGACAAAGGGCAGTGCAAAGAAAACTCTGTCCCAAAAGCCAGTCCTGGGGTCGAGGTCAGTTATTCTGGCCTAGAAAACACAAGGCTCCCAGCAGCCGCCCTTGTCAACCCAGAGAACGCTCAGTGACATGCATACCAGGATTTGACAATGAAACCAGAGGGGAGGAAAAGGGGGCAGGGCTATCTTTTTTATAAACTACTGGGTTGTGGGAGGAAAGTCTTCCCAGCACAGACTCAGGGTAGCAGCAGCCATTCTGGGATGGCGACAGCTAACAAAAGAGCAGGGGGGGATGGAAAAGGGGGCTAAGGGCCCCCTTGGCGAGCTATTGTTTCCGTGCTCCATGTCGAATAACCGTGACTCCCCTGACCTCTTGGTGTGCTCTCCTGAATGAGGGCTTCAGGACACCTGCCACACCAAACAGCTGAGGCAAAAAGTATTAAGGGCCTGGCTTCCCAGCACTGTTTTGCTGCTACTCCCCACCCCCCATTCCCTTGTAGCAGAAAGGATAACAAACCTTCCCATTGTCAAATCTGCCCTCTCCCCCTTCCCTCCCCCTTTCTCCCCATTCCAGTTAATGGTGCCCATTTTTTATTGGTTAAGGTTCCCATCTGCTTGGAAACCGGTTACGCTGTTAAGGAGGACCAGGGTAGGGAGAGAGATTAAAACCTTGCCTCTATATGCCAGGATTATCATTATTAATAGTGGTAGCAGTATTTATTCTTTTGCAATGCCAAAATGAGTACAGATCTACAATAGATATTTTTGTTCCCCAGTGGTGAATTTGCTCTTTTTCTTTCAACCTAGATTGGGTCAGGCGTCAGGGGCTATTTATTCACAGGACCCCTCTGGAATATTACCAGTGGGGTTCTGTGCACAAGAGTGGACCGTGCTTCGGCTTCATTTCAGCACCGCTGACGGCAGCTGTCCAAGGAGGTCTTTCCTAATCTTATCTAGAGATGTCAGGGATTGAACATGGAGCCTTCTGCATGCAAAGCAGATGCACTAACCCCCAAGCCATGACCTTCAAGACATGGGAAGCTGCTTTATACTGACTGAGACTTGTGTTTCATCAGTACACAGACTGGTTGTGGCACTCTATAGGGTTTCAGTCAAGGGGCATTCTAACCCACCTGGAAATGCCAGGGATCAAACTTGGGACCTTCAAAAATCAAGTATTATTGATGAATTTACTCTAAACCTGCTTAACAGCATGTGGCAATGCTGCTGAAATCTTAGAAGCCAGACTAGATGAATAAGGTCTTCAGTCTCTTGTACAACTCTGTAACTTCTGAACACCGACTAAAGCAGGGGAAAAACCCTATTCCAAATGTGTATGTGCATAATTTTGATAGCATCACAGAATACATATTTTTCTTGCTGCAATATTTGTCTTGGTGTGATCATTGTTAAGCTTGCCTGGATATATATTTTTTTTGGGGGGGGGGGTGTGAAGGTCCTGGTTCCTAATACTTCAGCAGTTATTGTCACATGCTGTCCAACCAGTTTTGGAGCACATTTTGCCAATAATACTTGATCACCACTGGCTACCAATAATAATAGTGATGATGATAATTTATTATTTGTACCCCGCCCAACTGGCTGGGTTTCCCCTGCCACTCTGGGCGGCTTCCAACAAAGATTAAAAAATACATTACTTAATTCCTGAACCCCATCTGAAGCGCTACCTGTCACCCTTTGAGGCTTAAATAGTTTGGATCTAGCTTACTTCCAAATGATACTGGGCCACTTACATCAATATAATATTGGTGGTCCATTGAGATGGGAAAGGGGACTTCACTCTGTGAGTCCCCCATTACCAGAAATTAGAAGGGTGTGTATGTCAAAGGATTTTTTTCATCCCTTCTTTGTATTCCCATTAAACCAAAGCCCAACTCTTTATACCAGATATAATCACAACTTCCCTAATGTTACAGTGCTTTTCTAGCTCTTGTATCTGGTAATATATTTTAAGGACAGTCGCCCTTCATTTTGCCTTGGCTCATGACTTCCTGTGTGTACAACCCTCCTCATGTCAGGAGGCCTTTGATCCTTTAATTGGTTTCTATCCACCTGATCCCATTTCCCCCCCTCCCCTGGAGCTAAAATCTATTTCTCCATAATGCCTCCTTCTGCAGCTTCTCATTACAGTCCTTTAACCAGAGATCCTTATGAACTAAATTCTATTAAGTGTTGTTCTCCAGTCAAATTGCCTTTTAGGGCTTTTTCATAAATAGTGTACATTTCTCTCTGTGTGCATTTCAGTGGATAGCCCATTGCCTCAAGAGGTTGGGACAATTCATATGGGAAATAAATTAGTATATATCCTTTTAAAAACTTTTCAGAAATAGAATGAATGAAAGAGTAATGATAGTTTTAAATTTATATGTGGGGAGAGGAGTGATATACCTCAAACTGCTACTTTTTGAACAATTAGAAAGAAGTATTAATTATACATATGGAATTAGAAGAAAACCAATCGGTTCATCAAGTCCTACTCAGAGTAGACCCATTTAACTTATTGGCCATGAGTATATCACTATTATACTTATTGGGTTGTATCTATCTCCCTGTCTTAACAACAACAACAAAAACAACAACAACCCTGTCCCGGGTCACCCAGTGAGCTAGGAAACTGAAGGCCTTAAAGTATGAGTTATATGCAAGGCTACTCTTACTTACAGTAGACCCAGAGAAGGTAATGAAGACAACAAAGTTAAGTTCATCAGCTGTGCAGTTTGTCTACCCTTGAGTATAACCAATAGGATTTTAAAACCTCCACTAACAATAGAATTGCAAACTATTCATCTAGAATTAGTGGACAGGGATGGGAGGACAGTTAGGAGAGGTGATGGACCAAGAACCTTCCCAAAATGGTTAGCCAGTAAATCCCATTACCTCGGCTGCTGCTCTCTCCAGGTGCCCCTATTGGCTTTTCACTGGTAACTCAAAAGGTTGGAATATATGGCTCAAAGAGACTTCAAGTTGCTGACACATCATGTCAACAGAACAGGATTTGTTAATGTCAAACTAGTATGCCACTCTAGTTTATCATAGGCACCCACAAAAGCACACCCTAGCTTTTTTATTGTTGCTCTAAGCAGGATTATACTGATTTCTAACTGCAGTGGTTTGTTTTCCCATCATGTTGTCAGACTGTGGAACCACTGGGCATTATCCAGTCACATTGCAAGCCTCATAGAAACAACCAACATGACATCAAATCCTTTTGACACACTTAATAAGATGATTTTTTAAAAAATCCTAAACAGGTCACATGAATACAAAACTGCATACAACCCTTTGGCTGTTCTTCCATTCCTTTCGTTGTCCTAACCCTGATTTGGTATGCAGCCCATGGGGCGGTCATGCCTGCTGGCAAACAAAGGGAATTGGAAATCAGCATTACATTTGAACTCTCTCCCACCCCTTTGCTTTATTGATGCCCATAAGGCTGGACATAGTGACCACTCTCCCCCCCCCTTTATTCTGAGTCCCCTTTGCCCAAAGAGAGAGAAGCTTAGAATGCAGCCAAAGCATTATCGTCTGGCACTTTGTGAGATACCATATTCCTCATTTTTCTCATTTCAAATGCGCAGGATTTCTCCCTCTTGTTTCAAAATCCCAACTCCTAAAATGTCACCCAGGACCCTGTAGCTCAGATCCTTGCAACTCGACAGCTGGAATTTACTGCTTCCCACTGAGTCAATTAGGTTTTCTTTACTCCTCTCTATTCCTCTCACTTGTGCTGGAGCCTCACGCTTTGGGGCCGGACGTCCCAGCTGCGATCATGCTTATGCTTAGCTGTCATTGCGACAAAGAAGACTGTAGCAGGGTGTGTACTTTGGTGAGGATGCTAAGTGTTCCCCAATATATTCAATACAATGGGTGGGGCTGCAGCCCTCACCGATATTGCTGAACTACAAATCCCATCTTCCCAAACAGTTGCCCATCAGGAGGGCCACATCTCCCCGCACCATGTCCTAAGGACAAGGTAGGGGCTATTCTTGCACAGGTTCTGTGTCAGCCACTGAATGCAGTGGACTCTGAGACGGAAAAGTCAACTCCCCCCCCCCAAAGAAAAAAATAATAAGAAGAACACTAGACGCGTCCTAGGACTGTTGCATCAGTCCAGTGGACTGTCATTTCTAATTCTGTCTGGAGCCATGACTGTTCTGGGATAACCCCATCCCCATCTTTGGTGAAGTCTTACTTGAATATTCTAAGACCTTTTCAGCAGCTATGCAGAGCTAAGAGACTCTGCAAGCAAGGAAAGAGCTTAACTCAAGAGCTTAACTTCATCCCCACCATGCTGCTAATGCTGCTGTGTTTCAGCCCCATTGCCTTATCCACCAGGTTAAACAATTCTCAGTCACTCTATCTTTGTACAATGCAAGGAGGAAAAATCAACCTGGCTTCCCTGTTTTTCACCTAGTCTGCTTCGCATTTTTTTTGTTTGCTGCTTGGGGAGTAATAAGTCCTTTCAGTGCCTGGCGACTTGCAAATAACCCTGGAGAGTCTGTCCTGTCCCTCACCTCCTCCTCCTGACTCCCCATGATGGCTTTTATGCTCCCCAGCTTTATAAGTGGTTCTTTTATGCCTTTCTTACAATTGAAAGGAAACCCCAAACAAACAAGGGGGACAACAACAGTAGAGAGAGAGAGTGGGTAGAATGCTTGGTAATCCAGTACCGTCAGCAACTATTGCAGGGAAATCCAGAGTTAAGAGCAGAAAAGCCAGGCAAGTGAACAGGCTGCCCTCACCTCATCTCACCCTGCGGTGCTGAAAACTCTTCCTGGTGCCTGGTGTTCCCTATCAAATGTGCTTGATTAGTTGGTCGCTAGAGGGTGAGTTGAGGACAGCCTCCTTTGCTTGGAGTTGCATGCTGAGCTTGAAGTTTAAACCACCCCCCCCTTTTTGAGTTATCAAAAGTGCTGCATAAACAGTGTTCTTTAACCCTGTGTCCCCAGATGTGGGACTACAAATCCCATCATCCACAAACATTTTAGCCTCAAATGTCAAGGGCCATGGGAGTTGTAGTCCACCCTCATCTGGGGACCCAAAGTTGAAGAACACTGACTTAGAAGATGCTGGGCATCATACTGTAAATGAGCAGCTAACCTTACTTGGACCAACTAGTGCGAAGCTTTTAAATCACATGCAGAGAATTTGCTTTCCAACATCTGTTTCATCTTGGTGTTTTGCATCTGCACACTTTTTCATTTCAAAGATGCGTAGCGGAACTTGGAGGAGGCACAGACCAGCCATGTTTGCAAAGTTTCAAGAAGCAAAAATCTCCCAGCCCCATGGGAACAAGGCAGAAAATGGAAAATAGATAAATAAAATTTCCTATAGCAATATGATAGTTACCAGTACAAAGGTGAGGGCACCTCTAAGTTGCATATCAGGTACAGTGCCTGCCCTGTTTTGGTTGATAGTTTAGGTTTTTTTGTTAGTTTGTTTTAGAAAGAATGGAAACAAACTAGAGAGGCTTGTCAAGGGTGGGGAGATTTAATGAGATAGGACCGATAAATGGTAGGGCTCCGTTTTAAGGAAGCAATAGTAATGTATGTGTATGGTGAATGCTAGGGTTTGTGATAAAAAGTTTTGTATATCTAAGAATTTCCCCCCAGATATTCTGTGCATTTAGAAATGCTTTCATAAAGAAGAGGGAGAAAAATAAAGTTTTCTAAAGAGAAAATGAGAAGAAAATGAGTTCAGCAAGGAAGAAAGATAAAGGTTCCTTGTGGGCAGAATTGCTGAGTGGTAGACCTTTTTTTTTTTTTTTTTTGGTCTAAGCAAAATGCAGGATCTACATCTCAGGAGGATTTAAAGTAGAGTTTGTCAGATATTGTTTAAGAATGCTTCTGCCACACAGTTTTAACTGCAGCATATGACCTGTGGTTTGGCATTTCCATCCCTGCAGCCCAGAGCGGTCTGGCTAGCACTGGTTGGTCTGTATTGACTTGGCAGGAAACTATTTGGGCAGTGTAATCCATGAGGCTCCATTCTAATTAGCGCTTCTTTAGCTCAGTGGAAGTAGAGCAAATGTTTTGCATGGAGAAAGATCCAATCCTCAGCCTCTCCAGTTAGAGGGCCTTCAGGGTGATGGTGCTGCACTTACAGAATGCTTTCCCCTGTGTGGCTCACTTGGTGTCCATGCTGGAAGCTTTTTTGGTGTCAGGTGAAGTATGGTTCTCTTCTCCCAAGCTTTTTAATTCTATACATTTAGGTCTTGGAACAGTTTTGTCTTCCTTTTGTTTGTGTGATTTCCACCCCCCCCCCCGGGCTACTTATTGATCTTATGTTGTTATATGGTTCAGTGCTACTTTTTATTAATTTTGTGCTGGTGTTGCTTGTATATATTGATAGCCTTTAGTACTGTCGAATTGCATTTGTATTTCATTGACTTTTAAATTGTAAGCTATGCAGAGAGCACAGTTGTTTGGGTGATATAGACATGCCTAAATAAAACACACAGACATTTTGTCTTCAATTAATTGTACAATAAGTTTAGGAAGGCGTGATAGCAAGTTAGCTGATTTTCATGGGGATATGCCCCATTCAGCCATTTCTATGCTAAATCTGTCATCTAGATATACCCTTAAATTCTGGGTTTCTACTGTTTTAATAATATAACTGCCCTATGCATGTCTACTCAGAAGCAGGTCTCATTTGTACTTACTCCCAGGTAAGAGCGCTTAGGATTAAAGCAGGGATAGCTAATATGGTGCCCCCAAGATGTTGTGAACTATGATTCCCATCGGCCTTAATCAGAATGGCTAATGGTCAACGGTGGTGGGAGTTGTAGTCCAAAACATCTAGAAGGCACCATGTTGGCCACTTCTAAATAGGGTTAAAGTCTAAATGACCTATGACGTCCATTCCAACTTGGTGCAGCAGGATCCTAAACATGATTTACCTGCTGCAGCCCTAGAAGGCTCTGTACAAAAACTCCCTACTTCAGAACTAAATGCATTGTTCAAATTACAGATTATGTGAAAGTTATTGGAGTCATTGGATTTCTCAGTCTTATGTGATTTATGAGACACACATTATTTCTCAGCTGTAGCAAATGCAGTAAACATTCATTTGATACAGCACTTCCCACAAAGGAATGTACAAGGAAGAAGTGAGGGATAGTTTATAAAATACAAATTAAGCATGAATATAGTGGTTGGTATTTTCTTTCCTCTACAAAATATCCTCATTCACTCCCTCTCAGCTCTTTATAGTCTTAGCTTTCAACTCATTTCTGCCTGAGCTGCTTCTCTTGATGTCATATGGCCACTTTCTGGATGCTGTTTTCTGTTTTAGAGAGATCTGGTGTTGCAGAGGGCAGGGGCTGCTTTCATGAGGCACCTTTGCAGAACTTAGATTTGGTATGCCAATATCTATTAGTCACAATGGGTTTTTGAATGGTGCGGGTCTGGTGGTGGCACCAGGCATCCCTGGGCAGTTACTAGGGCCTCTGCACTCTGACAGGGACCACCACCACAGTTTGCCTTAATGGCTCTTTTATTATTATTTTGTTTAAAGATCAAGCCTAGCACTGCAAGGACAATCTGCTATTTCAATTTTCCACAATATTCTGGAGCAACATTACATCAAGCGCATTGTCAAAATTAAAATGTCCAGCTGCTCAACATTTACTGCCACTGCCAGCAGCACCAGGTATGCGTGCCAGGGCCTATCATTTGGGGAAGAGGGCTACTAGCGGAGGAGGGAAGCCATCAGAGGGCACTTTGCCCAAAGCCTTCTCAAACTTGGAGGCAGCAAGTTGGTGGAGAGAGGTCTAGTGGTTTTGGAACTTCAGATGGAAGCAGCTATCAAGCTGATAGAAGGGAACTGGTTTTCAGTTTCCCATCCTGGTCAGTGAAAGCTAATATTTAGCTGGTCAGTGAAAGCTAATGTTTTTGCAGACCCTGGTCTGGTTTGCTAATCCTACTCAGACCCATTGAAAACAACAGACATGACTAATTTAGGTCCATGAACTTCAGCGGGTTTACTTTGAATTGGACTTAGTTGGCTACAACATATTGCTTCTATATGCATATGTGTTTTGAAAGCTTGCTTCCACACAAATTAGGTCTCCAAACTTTTAATGTTTTTTTTAAAGGTGGATTCTAAGACGACTTGGACACCAGTTTGTAGTATGCAATGCAATCAAAGTTGGATTTGAGTAAACTTTGCAGGAATTGAATGAGATAGTTTGGAAGGGTTGAGAGGAGAAACCTTGTTATGATAGGGGTAAGGCTGTGCTACTTTTAAACATTGTCACTTCCAAGATTTCTAGAGCATCTAAAGCTGTTTGGAACAAGTTCCATATTCCCTCAATTGCTGCATCATTAACAAACATAAGCCCCCAAATTCAGGCAACAGAGAGAATATAAAAACCCCATGCACACACATACACAATTTAATTTTTGAGATTTTTACACCACAGCCCTGTCTATAGATCCCTGTGATGTTCAGGATTTTTTTTAAAAAAGCAAAAACCACCCAGCACACTAAATCCCAAGGCTGTAACATTTACAAATACTGTGCTGCTTACAGTTTACAAATTAATCAGATCTGGTGCAGTAGCCAGGTTAGAGTCTACCTTTTAAAAGAAGAAAGAGAGAGAGGTTGTAATCAGGTATGGATTACCATTGGGTTACACAAAATTTGTTAGCCCCTTTCTGCTCTTCTTCTTCCTTTTATATATATACCACTTGGTTGCCCAGGTAGCTTTTAAGCAGGTGGTTTCTAAGCAGTTTACAAGTATAAAACTAATTACAAAAATACCCATAATTAAAATAAGCAATAAAAGTACACAATAAAGCAATTCCATCAAAACATTAAAATAAACACCCATAATTAAAATGTGCAATAAACAAGCCACATAAAACAGCACAACTACTAATACTATTAAAGCAGTAAATCTTGCAGTGGCCAAAATCATACTCCAAAGGACAGAGGTTTTGCCTCGGACTTTCAGCTGCTCCCTCAAAGTGAAGCACATCGGGGTGGACCCCTACATCTCATCCCCAATTCCAAGTGCCTCAGAAGTGCAGCGTGAAAAGGACAAGCTGCAACTTCCTTCTCAAGGTTGGAACTGGAAGGAATGGCCGAGCCTCTGAGTGCTTCTGCTGTGTACAACTATGTCGCAGCTGGAGGTGGAGGCGGGTATCTTTCCTGACCATTGGCCATGCTGGCTGGAGTTGGAGATCTAGAGGGCCACAGGTTTCCCATCCCTGCTCTAGAGGACGCAGAATATTGTCAGGGAAAGATTAGCAATCATGGTAAACCAGAAGCAACCATTCCTAGCACAAGCAAGGGCAGGACATGGAAACCCCATTTCAGATTGTGGTTTGAAGTGCCACTGCACACTTCAAAGTCTTGCTTTTGGTTGCACTGGGGATTAAATTGCTCCAAAGCAACAATTGGGTGTGATCTGAAACATGAGGGAGCCTACCCATCCCCCAACCAACAAACCAGCCTAAATCGCGCTCCTACATTGGAGCCCAAATAAAGCTTATAATTAAGGGTAATGGTGGAAACTTCATACAGCTCTACGAGGTCAAGTGGAATCTGGTTTCCATCATAAAAAGCTTCAGCCCCCTGAGGAAGCCTAGGAACAGACAGTCTATTCATGTCAACAAGGTGACCACCAAATTGGGGAGGGGGAACCAAACGGGAGTCTTTCACTCCTTTTACCTACAAAGCAGAGCCTGAGAAATTTTATTTATTTGCTCAACCATCTTTATAGGAGTAAGGAGCTATGAACTGATTAAAATAAGAAAATAAAAAACCCATTGTAAGGTGTGAGAGAGATTGTGACATGAGGTGGGGTGGATGGAGGAAGGGGCGAAAGGAGGAGGCCCCAGGGAGAAGTAAAAATGGCCTTTCACGGGGCTGAGCCCTAGATTAGGCCAGGTTCCTTGTAAAGAATGAGTCTTGGATGTGGTTGAAGGAATACCAGCAGCTTTAGCAATCTTTGGGTTAGGTGGGACCATTTTCTTTCTCTGCTCCAACCTCTCAAGTTTATCCTGAAATATTGTGTGTGTGTGTGTGTGTGTGTGTGAGAGAGAGAGAGAGAGAGAGAGAGAGAGAGAGAGAGAGAGAGAGAGATGCAAATGTAGCATGCACTCTTTCTCCCTCCACACACACAGACAGCAGGCCTCCTCACCACAGGTTTAGTTCAGTACAGTATCTTGATTCAAACTGGCGTTCAATTACGGTATATTCAAACACAAACCACATCTGCACCATATCCTTAAACTACATAAACTACTTAAACAGTTATGGCTCCCCGCCCCAAGCAAACTGGTTTAGCAATCAACTCCTCTTCCCAGGAAACTTTGGGAATTGTAGCGCTGTGAGGGGAATAGGGGTCTTCTAACAACTTTCAGCACCCTTAGCAAACTACCATTCCCAGGATTCTTTGGGGGAAGACATGACCGGTTAAGTTGACATAATAGTGCTTTAAATGTATGGCAAGGATGTGGCCATAGACAAAAACCTTTGATCTTGGGAACCATCATGCAAACTTTGGTTACAATATTTTAAGAGAACAAACAAATTTCCAAAATAAATACTGTATAGGTAATACTCATCCCCCCCCCCACCATCTAGTGAGTACAGGTTCATTCCTGCCCTACACTATACCCTATCCCATGTTGTTGTAGGAGAACACATGTGGGTGTATTTGTGTCACAATTTGTTTTGACTGTGCTGGTGTGGAGCATCCCCAAATGCTTGTTCCGGAAATGAGAGCTGGGTCCATTCTGAAAGTGCTATTCCCTCTTGAGGCAAGCAGTGTGTACAGCCAGCCAGCCCTCCCCTCTCTCTGGTCTAAGTTTTATCCTATTAATAGAGCTGTAGCAGACAGAATCCATGTGGCTGCTCAGTCACGCTGCATTGAAATAGCACTCACCCAGTTCTCCCCCTTTAGGCTTAATATCCATCATGTTGCGCAAGAGCTGAAAGCTGTGGCCCAGTTTCTACCTCTAGCCTCCCCTGCTGCTGCTGCTGCTGCCGCCACCACATCCATCTCATCAGACATGTCATTTTTTTGCATTTATATTATTTATTATTAAAATGACACCTCCTTTCAGTGAAAACGTATACATTTCATTCAGTAGGACCATGCAGCTTTATTGTTTTCCACTACTTCTTATTTTCAATATCAAGCTGTTACTGATGCAAAGCATGGTGGTTGGGGATCTGTTTGCTTTATATTGCAAAAATCTATACTAAGAATAATAATTGATTATAACAATTGATAATGATGCAGGGAACCGTGCTGTTTTTCAGAGGCCTCCCAGAATACCAACAACTTCCTGATTCTGCCATTTGGCTTATAAGAGGCCAAAACACCTTAGAGAAACTTTGTAGAGTAGTGTTTAGTAGATTCAGAAATAAAGTAGAATGAAAGCATAGCTCAGGCTTGTTTATTTAAAGCACTCTAACCCCAATCTTCAGTTGGAAAAAGTATCCCAGAGTGGCTTACAGTTATCATGACCCTCAAGCTTAATGTCTAAAAAACACAACACAAGAGGAAAAGGAATTGGTCAGGAGGAGGACCAAAGCAAACTTAGGAACTAGTTCTTCATTAGAGAGTTCTTATAATGACCAGTTGGAATGAAAAAGCATTCATGGTGAGAAGGAGCCAAATTTGGTACAGTCTAAGGTGAGCAACTGGAACGGCCTTGAATTCCCATCTACCCTCTGCTGCTGCCTGATTTGCTATAGCTCGTGGGAAAGATCATGTGCTTTACATGTAGTATGGGTGGGGAACCACTGTTGTCTGGCAAGACGGATCAGAAAGCAATCATATTTAATGAGCGACTCCCAATAATTTCACCTGGTATAAGGCAGGAACAGCATACTGAAGCAACAGCATTGCACCTTGCTGAGAAATCTCCCTCGTAAAGTGATGTTTAGTGCAAGTCATCATTTATAATCTACCCACTGTGATATTTTATTTTTGGCAAAGGTTTCTTGAATAAAATGCGCTGAACCTTGTAGTAGATGAACAAACACTGTTTTCCCTCCCCTCCGCAGCGTACAGCCCTCCCTCCTGAACGTGATGGCTTGTGCATAGAGCACATGATACTTATTCCTAAAGGCAGCGCAAGAGGCTTTGGACATATAAGACAGTAATTGGCTGACTGGCTTTATCCCTGGAGCTCTGAGGAAGCTTCGGAAACATTATCATTACTCACAGGATACAAGGGCCTTGTGAATTTGTGGGTGGAAGGTAGATCAGGATCTGTTTACTGGTGGATCTCTGGATGATTTGGAGTAGATCTTCATGGGTTTCTGGCTCCCAGTTGCTTAACAGTAAAAAAGTAAAGGTAAAGGTACCCCCTGACCGATAGGTCCTGTCATAGACGAGACTGGGGTTGCGGCGCTCATCTCGCTTTATTGGCTGAGGGAGCCGGTGTACAGCTTCCAGGTCATGTGGCCAGCATGACTAAGCCGCTTCTGGTGAACCAGAGCAGCGCACAGAAACACCGTTTACCTTCGAGTGGTACCTATTTATCTACTTGCACTTTGGCGTGCTTTTGAACTGGGGATTCGAACCGCCGACCTTCTGATTGGCAAGCCCTCGGCTCTGTGGTTTAGACCACAGCGCCACTTGCTTCCCCCGTTGCTTAACAGTAGCAACAGCTAAAATGGCTTTCCTCACCTAAAATAAGCTGCTAAGATGAATAATGCTTACCAGGAACAGACTTCAGTGTAAGCTAAGGTCAGTTTCAGCACTGCCAATAAATTCTTAGACTTAAAATGTTTTCATTGGTGCCTGGCTCTTTAATTATAATAATTTTATTATTTAGCACCTGATGCTGGTCATATAATCATATAGAATTGTAGAGTTGGAAGGGACCCTGAGGGCCACCTAGTCCAAGCTCTTGCAATACATGAATCTTTTTCCCAATGTGGGGGTTAAGAGTCTCATTTTACAAAGTGAGCTATCCCAGGATAGATGATAAATCCTGGGTTCTAGTAAAAAAAACAAACCACACAGAACAAGCACAAGTGGATTTGACAAACCCTGAAGTCCATACTTTAGAATAAAAATAATCTTCTACAATGACTCTCGTACTTGGGTCTGTCTCTTTTTTTTCTGGAGCAGCTCCCTCTCCCCTCCCCACTCAATATTGGCAGCAAAAAAAGCATTTGTTTGGTGATGCCTCACAGAGTAGTTGAGAAAGTAGATGTTTTTAATTCTTAATGGATGCTAACAATGATTTCCCCCCTCCCCCAAACAGCAGGCAGAAGGCTCTCTGTCCCTCAAATTTGCCTTAAATCCATTTCTCTACCTGAGTATTTAAGCAACTCTGATTTCCTTCAGCTCACACTCTCAGGTTTCCCGAGCATGGGAGATGTTGATACTATTCGGAAGACAAATTCTAGAAAGAATTAGACAGCCTTCTCTTCTGTGTGTGGAGATTCCCCACTTGCAGTTCTTCCATTAGGACATAATGGGAATCAGGCCTCTCGATCTATCATAATTGAGTTGACAATGCAAAGGGTTCTCCCTGTTCTGCTTATCTTTAAGGCTCTTTAAACAATCTTCTATGTGAAAGCAGTGTGATGCACAGAATTCAGAACTGGTGCATCAAACCTTCTAGGTACCACTTCACTCCTATATAATTCTGATTGAACTGTAATGATTACCACAGTCCATTAGGAAGGTCTTGTCTGCAAAGATTCTTTGAAATGAATATTGTTAATCCATCAACTGTCAGTAGCTGCTAGCGACAATATCTGTTCTCTGTCTCCATGAATACCAGTTACAGATAGGTAGCCGTGTTGGTCTGCCATAGTCAAAACAAAAAAATTCCTTCCAGTAGCACCTTAAAGACCAACTAAGTCAGTTCTTGGTATGAGCTTTCGTGTGCATGCACACTTCTTCAGATACACTGAAGGGTCTGGAAACTTCTGTTTCAGTGTATCTGAAGAAGTGTGCATGCACACGAAAGCTCATACCAAGAACTGACTTAGTTGGTCTTTAAGGTGCTACTGGAAGGATTTTTTTTGTTTTGTCCATGAATACCAGTTGCTGGAAACCAAAGATGAGGAGACTCCTCATTTGGTTATTTGGGGTTAATTGTTTTTGCCTCCTTAGTGTTCCACCCCCAGCATTTTTTGCACTTCTACAAACCTAGGGGCATGATGCCTCCCTCATGGTGTTTTGGCTACAAAACATTGCCAGTAGAACAGATTGCCTCACCATTTCCCCCCTCATGGTGAGCCGCTGTGGAACTCCCAATATTTTTTGTGTCTTCAGAACATAGAATGTGAACTACTTTGCATGTGTGTGAACTGGACATGCATTTGCGGAATAGCTTGCTATTTCCGTAACTAATAAAAGAGGTCCAGCTGATTTGGCTATAGTTCCTCCCTTGGGTGTGCTCCTTTTGTCAAGTTCGGGTTTTCCTGTGGAACATTGTGTCCCTCACTGGATCCCTCCCTTTACCAAATATTGTGTGTGTCACTGCCAATCTCAGGAATCAAATGCCTGGGAGTCAGGCCATCTCCCCAAATTTTACATTTCACTTCTGGTTTCTGAGACATTTGGTTCATATCTTCAGACTCTCTCTGCCTGCTTGTCCCTTTCAGTGCTTTAATTTTGCTTTATTTTTGCTGAAATACAAATGTTCTGAATTTGTTGCTGCTTTTTCAAAGGAAGAATATTACATGATCATTCGTCTTGGGGAATTAGGTTTAAACAGAAAACCAGCCTGCTATTGCAGCATTGGTAGCACTAGGTTTAGCTAGCCCTTTACCTCTCCATCGTCATCATCCTTTTCCTGCATTTTAGTTCTCTATTTGCCACTTTAAAACTGAACTGACACACTAGGTTCAAATCAAACAGCAAAATCATTGGTGCTTTAAGGTTACTTTTGGTATTTTTACCTCATTGTTTTTGCAACAACAAGATAAGTTTGCAATAAACTTGCCGGCCTGTTTAGTCTTTGGGATTAATTAGGAATATATTCAAGAGGACCTTTTTGCGCCACCCTCCCCACCCTTGGTGATTGCAATGTGGGGTAAGCGGATGGAAAGGAAAAATGATAAAGCAGAGGAGGAGATCTTCAGGCCTGGGGGACCAAATATGATCCTGCAGGGCTTTCTGTCTAGTCCTCAAGTTTCTCCCAAGCCACCACCCCACTGTCTTCCCCAGGCCACACACCTCACTGGCTCTGCTGCACACACTCCAGGAGTATTTTTGCCTTTATATTAGCTTTATATTAGCTGCTCAGCCTGCATTTGCCTCTGGCCTCAGCCACTGCTAGCACCCGGTGCTTGGAATATTGCCCTGAAGGAAATGTGGCTATCGGCCTGAAATCCCTCAGCCCTGTGCTAAAGCATTCAATAACTTTTCTTGGATATTCCTGGCCTTATTCTTTTACCACCTCCTGGACTATCCTACCTTTGTTGGAAGGATAAAATGGTGGGGTCGGTGGGTGGGAAGACCATGTGTGCCACCACAAGCTTGTTGAAAGGGGGGGGAGGGACATAAATGTAATGATAATTGTGAAAGCAGCAACCAAAATGACGTGATAAAAGGAGAAAGGTGGTGGCAAAGTGCCCTGATGACATTCTGAAGTTTTGCAGGCTGAAATTTATTAGGAGGTTCATGGTTATCTGAGGACAAAGACAGCCCTCTTGCTTGAGCTGGTGTTGCTGAGAGCCACAAAGGGGAATATTTCCCCTTTTTATCTTGGTTTTGAAATTAAAATGAGATTCTCAGCTGGTTGGAGTTGGATGTGTAGCAATTTTTAAGTTTGCTTGTAAGACAGGAGGGACCTGGTGCTTCAGAGATAAGGATTCAAGACAGGAAGTTCTCAGCCTGGGGGGTGTGTGTGCTTTTTCACTCCCACCCCCAAATTAGAGCAAAGTGCCTTGGTCTGTGTGCTTTTTAGGTTTCCGAGAATAACCATCTTACAGAAACCATCCAGAGTTTGGAGTGCAAGAACTCAGAAGGAGGTAATTAAAATTTTACTCAATTAGCTATTCATGGATCAATCCTGATCCAAGTTCAGCGGTTTAAAAGGCTATGGTATGTCTTTTGCAGACAATTAACTGAGGTTTAGTAACTTCGCTGAGTATTCTAATTTATTTTCAATAAATTATGATGCAGAATTGAAACTGTGTTGCTGATTGTATGAGGAAAAAACATAGTGTTGCATTTTGCTGTTGTTAAATAAAGATTTGCACATTGCTTTTAACTGATTTCAGTATTGCATTTTCACCTTAAGGTCCCAGGATGGGTTACAACAATAGAAAATGCAATAGTGAAATCAGTTAAAAGCAATGTGCTGTTTTTCTACTGGCTCCCAAAAAATAATTCAAGCAGAATTGGGGAATCTCAGGCTCAGGAGCCTGATGTGGCTCTCCAAGCTTCTATTTGGCCCTTGGCACTCTCTCCCCAGGCCACACCCCTCACTTTCCCTGTTTCTCACCTTTCCTGAATGTTTTCGCCCAGCTGGAATGTGTCATTGAATGTGTCATTGAACTTTGATAAATGCATCTTACTCACCTAGAAGGAGGATAGGAAAAGATGTGTGCCTTTGGCATGAGCCTCTGATTTGGCCTGCAACTACGCCTAAGTGGAACTGAAGCACTCACATATTGCTCCTCTCTTAATTCCTGCCTCTTCTCTCTCCCTCTCCCTTTTTGGTTTCTGCTGTGTTGTATTTTGCATACTAGCCTCATTTCCAACAGGAGAGGGCGGAGCTCAAGGCCTCCTCCAGAGGTTTCAATACGCAGGTGGTCTCATACAGGAGCAAGAGGCCTTTCGGATTATTACTTTTTTTACTGGTGAGCTCAGGATAACAGTGCTCACGTTGGCAGAGAGTGCAATAACAACTTGTGGAGGAACTTGGGTCCGCCTAGCTCAAAATTGTATGCATTGCCTGGCTATGATTCTCCAGGGTTTCAAGCAGAGCACCCCCCCCCCCCCCCGTGTCCTACCTTTAGATGGTGGAAACTGAACCCAGGATCTTCTGCATGCAGGTCATATGCCATGACATGGTCTAGAGCCTTTTCAAACACTCTGGCTGTGTCCTTACCTGTCCTGTTCTAATTCTTTGGGACAAGGTGAGAACAGCATCCTATACAGTTAAGGAAAGGCAGGAGATAGAGATGCAGTTGAACAGACTGTGAAAACAAGTGTGTGTTGGGGTGGAATCTATGGGATGCAAGCATTTGTGCAAAGGATTTGTTTCAGGGGTTTGGTTTTGGTTTTTGCTTGAGGATTTCTCCTAGATTTCTTCTTTACTCTAAGCGCATACTTGCATATATCTCAGTCTCCATCTTTCCCCCCTTGTTCCCCTGCCCCTCAAAAACTTCACCATCATCCGTCCCGTTCAAGCTGTTCCCACACAACATTTGCCAAAGAAAATTGCCAGAGGAAATGGGGGCATTTTTTTGCCTTGGTACCTTTGACCTCCTTCCAAGTAGTTGCAGTGACTGGCTGTTCTCCAGCATTTAGCTGTGTTGGATAGAAGTTTGTTTGTTTGTTTGTTTGTTTGTTTGTTTGTTTGTTTGTTCGAAAGGATAGAGGGTGAACCGGAACGATTAGAGACAAAGATTCATCCTCCCCCTCACCAAACAGCATAGATTATAGTTTCTGCAGGGAGAGCAAAAGACTTTGCCAAATGAGAACGGACAAACTTCAATGACAAGCAAGACAGCAGATTTCTGTTGTCTGTTGTTTTCTGTAGCACAATACCTGCATATGACATTTTGCAGAGTCACATGTGCAAAGGTAGATAAGTCCTTGCCCCAAAGAACGTGCAATTTATTATTTATCACCTTCCACAGGCATAGCTCAACAACCTTTTGACATGGAAGAGAGAGTTACTGGCCCAACGTCCCCCAGTGCATATCATGACTGAGTGAGGATTTGAATCAAGGTTTTCATGGCTCTAGTCTGGCACGCTAACCACTGTGCTGCACTGTCCATATTTTGACACTGGTCAGGATCACAAAAAGAGGGGAGGAAGAGAGATGCTGGGGATTGAACCTAGGTCTTCCTTGAACCTTAACCAACAAGTTGATGGTTCTGTATTTCTGGAAGTTAAGAAAGACATAAAATTAATAATGGGGACCTCAGGTCTTTTAAGTGCTGGTCCTTAAGAAGTCAAAAACATCACCTTCCAGATACAAGGGGGAAGTGGCAGAAGGCTTGGGGTAACCCAGAGTTATGCAGAAGTTCAACAAAATAAGGGGGAGACACACCCCAAGCATCCCAATGAGAACTGAGCCTCCTCAATGGCCCTAAACTCTTGACTGACCACAGGGAAAGGAACTGTAGGGGAAGGGGGCTAGAGTATTTTGAAAAGAGGGCAGGGGGTGGAATATACTGGAAGAGAGCATGACTGAACAGTTGCACTCCACACTGCCAGGTGGATTGTAGCTCAGTGGTGGAACATCTACTTTGCATGCAAAAGTTCCCAGGTTCAAACCCCAGTTATGGGACTGGGAGGACTGGGAGAAACTCATTTCTCATTTATGTTAAGTTTTGCTGATGCTGGCTCCCAGCTGCCCATCTATCCCAGAATGAGCTGTGTGTTTATCATGCTGCTGTGAGCAAGGATGCTATCGGATCTGAGTGGGCTGGGTGGGTTTAATTCCCGCAAATCCTCTCTGGAATTATTTAGCTTGGTCAATCCTGTGGGTGTCTGGGAGTAACATCAAGGAGAAAAGCTGTTTATGTCTGGCATGCAGCTTCTCGGAACTGTAAACCGAATCTGACTTCTGCTTAATATATAGATAGAGCAACACACCAAAGTTCCAAAGTTGCGGTTTTCCCATTGTGAAGATGTGTCTGAAGCGTAAGAGAAACGAAAAGTTAAAATTATAACCCTTGCACAATTTTGTTTAAAGGTGGCAATTGGAGAAGATCATGTTTATTTATTTGTACACAGTAAGCTTACTTGTTATGCACAAAGATGGGTAGCAGTTTGGTTCTCTGATGCCATTTCAGAAAATCAGCTTCTTTTGAGCAGAGATTTCGAACATAGTAATGCAGTGTGTGTGTGTGTTTGTGCGCGCGCGCGACCCATTCCATGCCTGTGCTTCAATTGCCCCCTTTTTTGAGAAGGTTCCCCAAAGGTGTGTTTATCTATGTTTGGAACACCTGTGAGGAAAAAGAACTTGGGGGGAAGGGGGCACTGATTCAGAATAGCGGAATGAGGGATAAGTGGTAAGCCACCCACACCCCAATTTTAAGAATTGCTGAGGGGGGAGCAGCCATCAGCAATGTTCAAGTGGTCCATGGTGGTGGTGTTGAGTTTGGGAGCCACTGTATTAGAGACAGACATACAGCATATAGATCAAAAATTGAGTTGTTGTCCTTTGGAGTGACAACCAGAAATTTGAAGGGTGTAATAGCAGTGCATTGTGAGTTTCTACCTATTGTGCATTGTTTAAAGGTACGGTAATTCTGTCAGAAACAAAGGTCTCAGCCCTAACTAACACACAGCAGTCTTAGAAGGCTGGAAAATAGCCCCCGTTTGCAGATAAAATATATTAACCATGGCCTTGAAGAAAGCGTCAACACCCAGCATACTGCAGGCTGCTGCCATGTGATCTGTTTCACAGGTGAACTTTTTTAGGCCTTAAAATAAAATTCAGCAGATGGAGGAGCATGCAAGCTATTAATGGTTCTTTAAAAATGACAATGAAGTCACCATTAATGAAATAAATATTATTATTATTAGTTTATTTCTGGGTTTTGCTTTCTCATCTGAGTTTGCCATGGCTCAGCTTCTTATACTGTTGCTCCTTGCTACATTCACCCATTTCTGGGACTGGTTCAGACAACCTTTGAAAAATCTGGTCTTGCCCTAAATAAAATCTCTGTTGGGAGGCAGTATGCCTCTGAATACCAGTTGCTGGGAATCTCATTTCATTAGCTGTGATTGCACCGTATTCTGCAGCCCTGCAGAGGAACTGGTTTTCTTCTCCCAGAACTTCCTACCACTAGGTTTGTTGACATTGTCTGAAAGGTTTGGGCCTTTAAACTACTGGGCAGTGGGCAGAAATTAATAAGTTGAACTCATTGCTTGCTATAGCTTCTCAAACGTGTCTGTTGAATTTTTTTTTAATTTTTTTTGCCAATAGTGACACAGATAGCACCACAGGAGTGTGCCAGAAAATGTGAAGTTCTCTTTATTATTGGTAATGCCATAACCTTTTTAAGAATAGCTAAAATCACATCTAGCACATTCTGAAGAGGGAAAACCAGAAAAAAGAAAAGGCATTTTGTTATTTTGAGCCAAGCTTGTAGGACCTGTTTCATTGTTGTTCTTGTTGTTTTGCTAAAAGGATAGCGGGAGGTACAAACTGTTAGGTAGCAATAGGCTCATTTGTCATTTATATATATAATATGTGCAATTCTTCTATTGTCAGCTTAAGTTCCACCACACTGAAACCCAGCCAAATCTTTGCAATGAAAAAGAAACAAAATGTTTGGGTGGAACTATAAAGCTCCAGGTTTGGGAATTCGGAACCACAGCTGTGACACCCCCCCCCCCCGAAGAAAGCATTTGAATTCTGCTTCATTGTGCACACTTCACAAAGGGTATTCTGCAAGGGAAATAAGATTAGGGGTTGTGAAAGGGAGAGAGAACGAGAGTCAGACAGAGGGTCTTCAGGAACTAGCACTTCTCAGGACCTCTTTCTCCCTTCTACCACCAAACACTGGCCATCTGTTGAGAACAGTTGGCCAGAGATGGAACTCAGGAAGTTGCATTGAACCAGCATAGAACATAGGAACCAAGTCAGATGATTGGCCTGTCTAGCTCAGTATTGTCAACACTGAATGACAGCAGCTCTCTATGGTTTCAAGATAGTAAACTCTCCCAGCCCTACCTGGTAATGTCTTGAGTTCGAAACTTTTGAATGCAAAGCTTTGGTCTGCCCTACAAATGCCAGGCTGTTGATTCTTGTAGCTTAGCATTGTTGGCTTACCGTCTGTCTGACCCCTTTAACTGATGGCAACGCTGCTGGTAATATGTTCTGCAATTCAAGCAGTGGCGTAGGAGTAAAGACTTGAGGGCAGATACCTCTTTAAACTTTTATCATTACACAATTCTATGCACCGCTTCTCTGCTTCCTTCTTGATCTTAGAACTTGGCCATACTGGAGTTTCCTAGTCTTTTCAGTCTCCCCCCAGCTGTTTCCTGAACTTTCCCCCCTCCAGATTTCATGTGGGGAAAGACGGGCCACAACTGTGTGCAGTATTCTTAGCCCACTGGCTCACTTCAAGGAACATTTGGCTATTTTTTGCAAAGCCATGTTTCAAACCCCATTTCCCCCCTGAAGTTCCCCCAGATTGCGGCTTGCACGACATTTCCCCATGGGTCCGTTGTGGAGCGACAAAGTGGCAGCCAGAAGACAACATTGGGGACCTGGAAAGCAAATAGGCATCTCAAAATGACAGAGTAAAATATTTCCACTTGGGAGACACGAGACAGAGATGCCTTTGCTCTAGGAGTCTGGATCCCTGCCACCTGAACCACAAACCTAGTTTAAAAAATAAAAGAAAATACTCCTAGACTGAACTTAAGCATTACCTAGAATGGATTGTTTAGACAGAGGTAGCTTTTTCTTTCTTTAAATATATACAGTCAGAATGCAATTAAATCTTCCTTCTGCAATGCTTCTGGGCTTAAACCGAGCCATCTTGTTTATGCCTGTCAGTCTGTACCAGACTAAATATTTTTTTTAAGCAGCCCACAGAATATATATCCCCATACACATTTGTTAGAGTAAGTCTCAGCTTCTTACAAACTGATACTTCATAATATGCCTAAATTTTGGCTACTTCCAGACAAACCAAGAAGATAGAACTTAAGTAGGTTTATTATTTTATATAATTTTGCTTGTATCTTTGTTGCTTTGTATCTGGCAGCCATCAAAGTTAATTTGACTTAGGACAGGGTATTTTCAGCAATAGTACCTAGGACAAGGATTGCCCTACCTATGTTGTTGGACTCCTATCTCCCTTCAGCCCCAGCTAGCATGGCCAGTGATGAGAGAGCAGCACTAGGTTGGGGAAGGTTGCATTAAAGTTCTACTCCCCACACAGCTAGTGATTTGCATTCATGATGTGCAATGCAGTTACCAACATAATGCAGGTGAAGGGAACTTTTGGCCCTTAAGATGTTACCGGACTACAACAGCATGACCAATGGTCAGGGAAGATGGGAGGTAAGCAACATCTGGAGGGCCAAAGGTTTTCCTCACCTGACATAATGTTAGAATGGGAAATCTGTGGCCCTCCAGATGTTGCTGGACTACAGCTCCCATCATCCCTGACCATTGTCCATGCTTGCTGGAGCTGATCGAAGTTGGATTCCAACAACTCCTAGAATATAATATATTTTCAGGAAGTTCAGCTGATTATTATGAGATTTTCCACTATACAGATGAAGATCAAGGACAACAAAGACATTAAAACCTCTAGCAGCTGCCTTTAAAATAGAGGCCATGATGAGTTTTAAATTGTATAAATTATAAATTCTTCTGTTTATACTTTGTAATGGCTGGTGTTTTGAGTCTGGAAAGTTGTGTTCATATGTGTTTGTACCTTTCACCCAAACTGCAAAGGCTAGTTGCTCATGCAAATATCTGTCTATCCATCTCTCTATATCTGGAGGGTTGCAGTCTCCCTACCCTCGACATAATTCATTGAATTTAGAAGAAAGACTTCTGCTGCTTTTATATCCCATAGAGCCATCTAACACCGGCACACTTTGACGCCTCTTTGCTTTTAGCTTCTCATTTTATGATCTGTGCTTGCATTTGACAGCACCCTGATCGTTGCCATTTTATCGCGCCACCTGAGTTTCAGTAACTCTTCTTAGGTCACTGTGAATCATCGTGCGAGTCGGAAGTGTCTCCTCTGCCTCATCCACTCTGCCAGGCAACAGGGCCAGCAATTCCACAAAGCAATGTGAAGCTGCAGCTTCTAGAAGTGTGTGGTGTTGCGTTGCACTTCTCTAGTCTTCACTCTTCCCTTTCCAGGTATCATTAACACAATGAGTTTTGGTTCAGGTAGTCATCAGCAGGGTCAAAGTTTGTTGCTCCATAAAAAAGTTATTAGTAGAACTAACTCCTGGACTCTATATCTACCAGCAAAGGTCCACAAGTGAAAGAAGTAGCGTTAAGAATGGTCTCCAACCACCACCAGTACTGGTCTTGTATGCACTTCCAGATAAGAACATTGGAAGTTACCTTATACCAGGTCAGAGTATATGTCAGTCTAAAGCAGAGTATTATGGTCTACTCTGACTGGTAGTAGTTCTTCAGGGCAGCCACCCCTGACTGGGGTTGATGGGAGTTGGGATACAATGGGGGTTAAGGGCAGCTGCTCTTTCACATCATCTACTACCTGATTATTAATTTAAAAAAAAAAACTGGAGGCGCCAGGGGTTAAATAACTAAAGCGATCATTCCCTGGAAGGAGAAGAAACATGAAGGGAATTGTTCTTTATTTTGTACAGATCAGAAACATGTCTGTCAGCAATTGGGTAGCTTTTGGAGAGCGAAACATGACCTGGGGCTGACAAGTTCTGTAGTCCCACTGATTGGAGCATTGTTCTGGGGGTGCTCTTTCTTCATTTTAATAGCCAGTGAGGTGCAAATGGTGCATGTGCTTGGACAAGGACCAGGGAGATCCAGGTTCAAATACTCTGCCATGAAGCTTCTGCTGAATGAGCGTTTGCCAGTCATTCACACTCTCCACCTAACCTACCCCACATGACCCTTGTGAGAATAAAATGGGGAAAAGAATCATGTGTGCCATGATAAATAAATAAATGTCCATTGGTACACAAGAAAAAATGAATCTTTGCAGCTGGGTGTTCTGACCGACTGAGATGCATTGATTCAATACATTTACAGGGGCTGCAGAAATAATATCTCTCTTCCCAATGTATAATTCCTATGCCCCTAAACCAGGGGTGGGGAACCTCAAGCCCTGGGGCCAAAGCCTCTGTCTGGGCCTCAGGACTCTCTCCAGGCCACATGCTATTTTATATGCTCCTGAGTGTTTCTGTCTATCTGAGGTGTCTGGGACGGTAATGCCTCTTGGTTGTCTGAATGGAGGATAGAGGTGTGTGTAGAAACTGCCCTACTGTGTAAGAGGTAAAAATTTTGTTTTGTCCTCTTTTGCATCTGGATCCACCCATCACTGGTATGTGGTCCCCATAAGATTGTCCAGAAGGGCTGGTAAAAAAGGCACGTTCATTCATATCCGCCCCCCATATACACCAAGTCTCTATGTGTCCCTCAATTACCTTTTCTGCACTGCACAATCAAGCTGTGTCTCAGGCCTTGTCTTGCACAATACCTGTTTACTCAGGAAGAAAATCAGTTAGCGTCTCCGGGGTTCCTTTGACTCTCTCAAGAAATCTAGCTTTGAGGTTTCTGGAAACCAGTATCAGACCGGCTTTGGGTCTTGTGGTTCTCTCTCTCTCTCTCTCTCTCTCTCTCTCTCTCTCTCTCTCTCTCTCTGAGAAATCTGCTTCATTTTGTTTAACAAACAGCTATCAAGTAGTTGCCAAGACAGGAAGCTCCACCCTTACTCATGGTTAGAACGGATCTTGTCTCTCTGCACAAACTATGAAAAGATAAAAGGAGGGGGAAGGGGACTACCACCTACGGCATTATAATTGCATGAGTCTAATTACTTTTGTAAGTTGTTTGTGCACGTTCTTGTGCACGTTCGGCAGTGCTCTCATCTTCAAGTAATCCAAAAATGATGATTCAGGTCTCCTGAGTGTGTTTTGAAAATATTTGGGAATTATTTTGATTTATATTTAGGGGCATTTTAACATAAGGATGTGGAACGTAAGCAGTTCCTGGTTGCTGGATCAGGCCAAAGGCCCACCTTCTCCCGCATCCTGTTCTTGCAGTGACCAACCTAGCACTTATGGGAAGCCTGCAAGCAGAACCTCAGCACAACAGAACTCTTCCCAGGCAATTCTGGGCAACTGGTATTCAGAGGCATGCTGTCTCTAGCAGTAGAGATAACAACACAGTCATTGTGGGTATTGGGTAGTAGCCACTGATCGCCTTATCCACCATGAATCTGCCTAATTACCTTGGTGGCCATCATTATTTCTTGTGGGCACCATCATTGCATTGTTTGTATTCTGTGGTGTTGCATATCAAGCTAAAAAAAAACCCACAATGCATTTGTTATCAAGTGACAATTTCATTTATTTTCATGGCATCTCTGGGAATTATAAGGACTGAATATTTGCAAGAGTTTGTAGAATAGGGGGTGTAGTAGTGGTGGGGAAGCACCTCTCATATTTGATCTATAGCAACAGCGTTTAAGTTGCTCCCTTGTAGTGATGGAATGCAATGCATTGGAGGGGGCAGTATCTTCACAATAACTTTGTGAATTTAGGGCATTTTGGTTCCTTAGGAAACTGGTTGATATGACTGTGATGTTGCTGAGCTAGGCTGTGAATCCCTGGCCTGATGGTGGCTGCTGCCTATTAAGGTTGCTAGGGTTGGAAGGCAGAGAGGCCAACAGTAGGCGGAGCCAGAACCAATGATAGGCAGAGCCAACATTCTAGTTGTGCCCCCCCATTCCTTCCCCCTGAAAAGGCAACATTGAGACTAAGAAAGAGGAAGGTGACAGCCAGTGCCATCCCCATAGACTGGTTGTAAGTTAAAAGACAGACAGGTGGCAGCTGGGTGGGTGGGTGTGCACACACTAAGATTGGTGGGGCAGCTCCATCCACCTTCATTGCCCAGCACCCAGACTCAAGTCCAATCTCTGTGTGAAGATTGGGAAGGAAATATATGGGGTATGTGTGCTCTGCTCTTTTCTTTAACAGCCTGGTTGCTATGGAAAAATTGAGCCAAGGAGACCTCATGCATATGGGTCCCTTGCACCTGCTCCCAGTTCGTCAGATGTTTTCAAAGCCACAAGTGTAGCCTCCCTCCCTCCCTCCACACACTTTTCTGCCAGCTTGCGAGAGTCACTTTCACACTGGGGAGTCTATATTCTCAGCCAGACATCAACTACAGAAACTGTGATTAGTGTGAATGCTTGCAGAGTAATTACTTTATGCTTCCATGGATTGGAAACCACTCTGGAGCCACAAGAGGATATATCACCCTTGGAATGGTGCCAGTTAGAAATGGAGCCTTACCTATCTAGCATCTCATAGGTCTGTGCATATTTATTCATCACCTTTTGGGCTGTTTCACCAATATGGGAAGGAGAGGTATTATCTGGAAGCTGAGAGAGAGGGAAAGTCAGAAGATCTTTGAACAGCTATAACTTTCTCACCTGGGAAAGAACCCCTCTAATGTCCCATAGGAACTTTGGTAAGTTAAAACACAGAAAGGTTGTTCTTTGTAGGCAGGCAGGAATGTTGTTGTGACATTAGCAGCAGTAGAGCAATTGCATTCATGTGCCCACAACTCTTTGAATCACTGGGAAATCGTTGGAGTAAGGAAGCAGGACAACGAGGCAAGGGTGTGTATAAGAGACTTCGGTTTGGTGCTTAAGGGCATTATTTATGGTCATTGAGAAATGATAGAATCACAATATAGTCACCTGAATTAAGGACCCCCCCCCCCAATATTGGATATGGGAATAGTTCAGGGTCAAAAAAGCTGAATTTCAGCATTAGAGGATGATTCAGCAGGTCATCCAGCACACCTGTTGACCTTAAAACATCTCGGCCAGCCACAAACTTTGTTGCAGCTTGCTGGGAAGTGCAGGAACTTTAATTAAATGCCCAACAGAAATTTTCAGCTTCAGAAAATAATGGGATAATTCCCTTGAGAACAGGCCACATTAGCTGGAAACATTCCCCAGTTTTCTTGTGTGGTTTGGGGCTTCAAGGAAACCACAAACAGAAACCATCTTCTTGGCCTCAGTAGTGTTTTCATTGAGTTTCTTTTCCGTGTGTGTGTGATTCAACTAGTACAGGAAATGCTCCTAGTTCTGGAGTGTCTATAGACATCCAGCTCAAAAACAAGCTGAAATTGTTCTAAATTAGTTTAAAGATGAGCTGCTTTGTTCAAGTGCCAGCCAGAATGCTTTCACACAAGGAAGCTGCCACACAGGCAAAAACGTCATACAAACTAACATCCCTTTCACAGTGTTGTTAGTATATTCATTTTGTTACGAATCATGCAGTATTTGTACTCAGTCCCAAGGAAAACAACCCATAGTGGTATATAAAATAGGTTCCCAAAGTTCATAGATGGTTATAGATGAAAGGAGTAGAAAACCAGGAGTAAGAAAATACCATTCCACAAGATGCAGGAAAATACCATTCCACAAGATGATGTGAAAATTAGTTCAGGGATAGGGTAGAATTGGCTTGCAATAGACCCAGAGTTTGGCTGCATTTGTATTTCTGTACAGATTGTTTAGGCTGATTGGTTAAATGGAAGCCTCTTGGTATGTGAACGTGTCATAGTTTGATGCTTGGGCATTTGGGAATTTCGGGAGATAGCTATAACACTGCCGAACGCCTTAAGCTTGAAAAGTCACTTCTGCTGGGTGCTGAAATTTTTGCTGGTGCATTCATCTGAAAAGAAACTAGCAGGTGCTCATGCCAGCTCTGTTATCACTTAGCCTGCTGCTTTTATTATTATTGCTTGGCCTGAAGGAGGAGGGGCTGTTCTGAGAAGCAGAGGGTGAGAAATCTATTCCCACCAACCTCGCTCGGCTTTGCTACTGCAGTGTTGTGCTGTGCCGAGCTAGCAAATTTGGCCAGACACATCAAGCATGATCCTATTTGGCCAGTGCCAAAATTAGTCTGATTAATGGGGAATGACCTTCAGATGGATGGGACCAAAATTTCAAGAAGCACCTTTTGGAATCTTAGGTGAAATATCTGGCTTCCAACTTGTTTCTTTCTCAAAACGCATTGGCTGGGATCCAAAAAGCTACTTCCCTGTGCACTCAAAGGCTTAGGCATGCTCAGTGGGTTGTTGATTTTACACACACACACACACACACACACACACACAAACACACGGAGAGAGATCTCTCTCTCTCTCTCTCTCTCTCTCTCTCACACACACACACACACACACACACACACACACACTGAGCTGCCTGAACACCCAATTTCTACAGATTGCTTTTGATAGTGTTCTTGGTTTCAGAAGAAGTCTGGCATGTGGCAAAATGGGGCTTCTATTCTTGAAAAGCAAGTCCAAAACAAACCCCCTTGAGCATACGGTGCTGCATGTTTCTTTGGAACCCAGACAAGCACATTTAACACAGGATGGGACTGTGTAGCTGGCCCTGCAGTAAACTCTTCCCAGGTCATTGCAGTGCTTTAGGAAGTACCGTAAAGGGCTTTCATTGCAGCAACTTTGCAGCAACGCTGAACTCTGCCATTGTCCTTTGGAAATATGGAGAATGCACTTGTCCGTTGGCTTTGATAATGTGATTGACAGGAAAATACATCTGGTGAAAGGGGCTCTAGTGCCATCACAGATTTGCTTTGTGCCATCACAGATTTGCTTTGTGCCATCACAAAAAGCTTTGTGCCATCACAGATTTGCTAGTCATTATGATGCAGTGAGTAAAGCATTAGTCAAAACTATTTTGATGACCAAGGTCAAGGTTGCGATCTCTTGATGTCAGATTCTTCCACAGCCATGAAAGAAAAGCTGAACAGAAGTTGCTGTTATTATCTTCCAATCTTCTCCTTTACTCCCCAATTCTGATATGAATAGGTATGCTTGGTTGCTGTCCAGGACAGCACAGAAATAATTGACCAGGTCGACTCATTCACTGTATTTCTAGACCACCATTCATAGGAGTGTGCAGGCAGTGCAGATGCATCACTCAAGAAAGTTTGGTTTTGCAACCCAAAACTGTGAGAGTGGAGATTTGTTGATGCAGTCCATGTGACTACTGGACAGCTTTCAGCCTCACAAGACTAGACTCATGGTGGTGGCTTCTGTAATACAAACCTAGATTACAGTTGCCACAATGGAATGTCTAGGCACTTTTTAAAAACAATGAATTTATTATTATTATCATTAATTTTATTTCTATATTGCTTTATATTTTAAAGAAAAATATGGTTTACAACACATTACAAATATGTGGTTTACAACACATTAAAATATCAAATCAAATAATCTAGAATACAACAAATTCAGACTTCAAGAAAATATTTCAGATCCTTCTCTAAGCGACATTTTGCTTTCCCCATATTTATATACCTGCCCCATAGCAGAAATACTCTAGAAAGGCAGTGTAGTGTAGTGGTTAGAGTGTCTGACTAGAACCTGGGAGATCAGTTTCAAATCCCCACTCAGTCATGAAGTTCACTGGGCAACCGTGGGTTGTTTTAGGGATTAACTGAGATGGGAGAGGGGTGAACCATGTACTCCTTAGAGAAAAAGGTAGGATATAAATGCAGTAAATAAGCTCTTCTGCTTACCTGCTTAAGAAAGCTGGGGGGGGGGGCAGCCAGATGGAGATGTCAGTCGCCAGCCTGGCAACCAGAGATGTAGTTGCAATTGGACCCTCTCCAGTTGCAAAACACTCATGACACCTGGGAATTTTCTAACACTGTGTGGCATATGCTGGGAGGAAAAGCTGTGTACCTTAGCAGCAGAGCACCTGCCTTGCACACAGAAGGTCCCAGGTTCAGTCTCTGGCATCTCGAGGTGGAGGCTGGGAATGTCCCCTGCTTGAAGCTCTGGAGAGCTGCTACCAATTGGAGTAGACAGTGTTGAGCGAGCTAGATGGAACAATGGCTTGACTCCATGTGATAATGGCAGCTTCCAAAGTTCCCATGAGAGATGAGTGCTGCAAACTGGGGGAGGGGGACAACTTCACCCAGACTGATGGTCTTATAAGGTAGTATTGACAGGTCTATTTCCTTTTTTTCTGCCTTGATCAGAGGGATGGTGGAAAAGCAAGGAACTGAGTTTGTGTTTTGTAAGATAATATATTTATTATTCTCCCCACTCCATCCCCCTTTCGGCAAATCTGTTTAGGTTGCCTCACTTTGCACTAGCTATTTCTTACAGCTGCGTGCTTTTAAAACTTCGCTCAGCTTGTTGTGCCAGGGCTCCTGCCCCCCCCCCCCCAGCACACACACACACACTCACACTCTAACCATCCCAATTGATTGTCTCGAGTCTGCACAAAATTCTCTTTCTGCAGATGAGCAGAGGGTGGAGGGGAAAAGTGAGGGGGGGGGGAATGGGCAAGAAAGAAACACATCTCTGTACTGAGTTGAAGCACCTGCTGTGTCCGCCTCTCATTCCAGGTCCCCTCCCAGCCTGACTTTGCAGCCCCAGTGGACAGGGCTGGGATCTGTCAGTGCTTGCCAAATATCATTCAGATGCTGTCACTGTTTCTTGCACAGGCAGAAACTGCAAAAGTAGAAGGAAGTTTTCTCCCCCTTCACCAATATTATTACTATTATTGCTCCAATCTTGCTGACTTCTCCACAGATTCAGAAAGTTCCCTTGCCACTCTTGAGGTAGCCCAAAAACAAATCAGGGTTGTGTTGTTGTTTTTTTAAAAAAAGAAATAAAGTTTTGAAAAGAATGGACTTTGCAAATCCTGCCACATTTGGCAATTGGCATGGCGGTAGCAGGGAGGGTTAGGGTTAACTCTGCACACAGGGCTACCGCTTTGTGTGCTCATATTGGGAGCTAGAAAGTACACTTAGAAAAAAGAATAGCATCCTGGCACACACCTGTGGTGCTCTGGGTGGCTCATCATTATCAGCATAGGTCTCCATGTTCAGTCATATCCCTTCATGAGAAGAAACTGCATGGTCTTGAGATGGAATTGACACTTCCCTCCCTGCCTTGAAGGGTAAGGGGAGAGAGCAATTACGATGAGGTCATTCAACCCACCCTCTCCTACCCAGTGATCTTGTTTGTACTGGCTGGCTTTCTGGCTTTTTTCAGAGCCCCAGTTCAACCAGTAGGTACCAATCTGTTTGGCAAAGCCACATTAGGGCCCTTGGAATTTATCTTCTGGTGTCCCTGGAGAGAAAAGGGTTCCAGGCAGCCAAAAGGGCTTGCTTATGCTTGCGGGTGATTTATAGGCCGAGCAGAGCAACTTGTGGAAAAGGCAAAGCAGATCTTGGCAACAGGCCACTAGAATCTGCCTGCAGCTGCGGCGCAGTGAAGTCATCAGCATAACAACCACTGCAAACAGAATAACAAAGTCTGCCCTGTTCTCATCTAAAATAATCTTTCCAATTCAAAACCACAGGTTTAAAAACTCACCTTTCTGCATACAATTAGAAAACAAGGTAGCAGGCAAATTTGATTTGGGGGCAAGTGGGGAAAAGACAGGTAGTGTTGAATGCTTTGATTTTATAGGCTTGGTTTCTTTAAGAATATGTTTTTAAAATGGTTTGTCTTTTAACATATACTAGAAATTTTGTTTCTCACCTCTAGCTTTTTTAAAAAGCAGTTCTAAAGTTTGGAGGACTACATAGGTCAGTCACAGAGCTTTGGGGAAACCAGTCAATTTTCTGTCCAGTGGTACTGAACCCCTTCTCCAGGAAACATAGCTAGAAATGAATTTTAAAGTGTTTTCCCAAATCTGGGTGGACAGGAATCATTTATAGAAGTTGAAAACACCCAGGATGGTTAAAAAACAAACAAAAGACTGTTGAAAGACTGTATGTGTTCCGTTATACAACACTAAACCATGGTTTAATGTATGTAGATACGCCTCTGTGAGCTTGAACACATGCCCTCAGTTGTTCTGTGACATTTTTGTTGGTTCTGATAAAGGTATAAACTGTAGCTTGCCTTTAGGGTGTTTTCTAATGGACTCACACAGCAATGTCCAATTTTTGTGTGCTACCTATAGTTCACCCGTGACCTGGAGTCCACAAGGAAAGAACGGTCCTAGTCACAGTACCTGTAACAATGCATCCTGTGAGATAATGTTGTGAGCTCGTAGGATAGATTAGAACAGACACTTCCTTGCTCTTCAGATAATGGTCCCCATGTGGGTGTATTCCTGTTCAACTAGTGGTGGTTTGAACTATGTTTAATATCGAAAAATGCAATGGAAAATGACAGGAATATAAATTCAAGCCAGTAAATCTTTTCTCTCTTCTTTTCAGGTACCATCTGATCCTCCTGCTCCCAAGAAACCCAAAATAGATGACTCCTTGCAGTCTCCAATAATTGGTGACAAAGAGAAACAGTCTAGTTGGTTACGGTCCTTGTCCAATTCATCCAGCAAGGTGAGTTTTAGGGGACTGGTCATAGGTAGAGCCTGTTTTGTGTGTTGTTGTGTTTAGTCGTCTTAGTCGTGTTCGACTCTCTGTGAGCCCATGAACGCATGCCTCGGAAACACTCACTTCCTACTCAAAGCTTCTCCTTTTTTATGTCCATGGAGTTTTCTTGGCAAAATACTGGAGTGGATTGCCAGTTCCTTCTCCAGGTAGAACACATTTAGTCTAAACTCTCAGCTATGACCTGTCCGTCTTGGGTGGCCCTGCACGGCATAGCTCATAGATTCTCTGAGTTATTCAAGCCCCTTCGCCACAACAAGGCAGTGATCCATGAAGGGGTTTTTGTGTGTAGAAAGCCTCAAATTCAATCTCCAGCTAAAAGAAAAAGTTAGCAGGTGCTTAGGAAGCCCTTTCTGCACATGAGACCATGAAGAGCCACTGTCAGTCAGCCTAGACACTAAAGGCAGCTTCCTTCGTTTCCTACATCCATTGTCCTGAAATTTGGTTTTAAAATCTCATTTATTTTACTCTCCTTGTGGTGATGGTGAAGAAACCACATATGAGCAGTTCCAACACGACTGTTAAGAGAAAGGGGCCCCAAAAGATTTCATCAAGGACACCATACATTAATTAGGTGCTGTTTCCAAAGAAAAACACCTGTACGATGGGCTGCATCCTGTTAGCCCTACTCAGAATAGACTTACTGAAATTAAAAAGACATGATTAACCATTAATTTCAGGCAGTAGGACTTTGTTGGGTAAAACCCGTTGAGTTTAAAGACAAATTCCTCTTTTGCATTTTTTATTTTGCTTCATTCATGGTCAATTTCTCTTTTGGACCCTCTATTTTTGTTTTCGATCTACTGGTATTTAAAACGAACAACCATAGAGGAGTTACTTTTGTAGATATTTCTCTTCCAACTAGGATAAGGTTGCAGTAAGAATCTTTTGCCACAAAAAGGTGGCTGCAGGATATAGACATACATCACATTTTAAAAAATTAGCATGATCTAATAAACTAGGAATATAGGAAGCTGTCAAGTAAGACCATTGGTACATCTAAATACTGATACAGTGGCACCTCGGGTTAAGAACTTAATGCATTCTGGAGGCCCGTTCTTAACATTAAACAGTTCTTAACTTGAAGCACCACTTTAGCTAATGGGGCCTGCCACGCCGCCGCTGCACAATTTCTGTTCTCATCTTGAAGCAAAGTTCTTAACCCAAGGTACTATTTCTGGGTTAGCGAAGTCTGTAACCTGAAGCACTGTAACCTGAGGTACCACTGTACTTGAATTGTTTTCGGTTTTAAGGGTAATTTAAGAGTGGAAAATTAAAACCAGCAACAAAATGAAATTTAAGACTGTACTAGACTCCTTGAGTTGCATCCACTGCTAGTCCTACTTTGAGTAAACCCATTGAAGTTAATGGACACAACAAACATAGGCCCATTAATTTCAGTGGGTTTACCCTGTGTACGACTTTGTTGGCTAGGCCTTTTCTTTTTCACATGGACTTATAATGCATCCTATTCCCTATGGATCTTCAAGCCTCCGCCCCCCCCCCCCCCAGCAGCATATACCAGATTTACAGCTCACAAACATGTAATTGTGTGTATCTCACTGTTTCCTCTTTGTTTCCTTTTTGGCTCCAGCAGAGTATTGGTTGCATGCATCCACGACAGCGCCTCTCTGCCTTCCGGCCCTGGTCCCCCGCCGTTTCAGCAAACGAAAAAGACCTCCCAAACCACATCCCTGCTTTGATCAGAGACAGGTGAGGAGGCGGAAATAGTGGCACAATAACCTGAGTCCCAGCTCATCTTAAGCCAGTTAAGGCTGTAATCTCATTGCGGAGCTTCCTTTTACAAGTGACACGTAATGTCCATTCCACATTTGTAAGCGGTTGTGTCTACCTATGTTCTACTCAAGACTCTACACCCTTTGAAATTAATGGACCCAAGTTAGTCCTGTCCATTAACTTCAGCGGGTTTACTCAAGAGTAGGAGTAGCATTGGATACAACCCAAGTAATTGATTTGGTGATGTGGCGGCAATTTGCGGCTCCCTACCCATTGATATTGGGCAGGCACCTTCCCTGTATAGTTTTTTGGCACTTGCTAAAATATTTTTGTTCAAGCAAGTCTACCCTAATATGTAAGTTTGATGTGTATTTTTAAAACTGAATATTTTATTTAGAATTTTTTAAGGCTAACTTCTTCTTTAGCAACTGATGTTTATTGGTACTTTTAATGTGTATCTTATATTTATGAAAACAGTTAAATTTTATCTATCTCTATCTCTTATCTATCTATCTATCTATCTATCTATCTATATCCTGCTGAAGAAAGTAGGACTGAATGCCAGAGTAAACATTCATAGGATCAGCGTCATTTGCTCACAAGCAATTTATATCATACGCTGGTTCAGGCCCCTTGTTAATTTGCATTTTGTAGCACAGAAAAGGCTGCTGATTTGCCCCAGTAAATGTTTACATATTGCAACTATGAGTTGTATCTAGCATTATTCCTACTCAGAGTAGACTGTCTGAAGTTAATGGTCATGACTAACGTGGAACAATTAATTTCAGTGGGTGTGTTCTGAGCAGGGCCTAGTTGGACACAACATTATTTCTTTCTGCTAGCCTCCTAGAATATGATTGTGTTAAAGGTATGGGATATTAATGGCACAAACCAGTGATAGGCAACCTGTGGCCCTCCAGATGCTGCTGTACTTCAGTTCCCACCATCCCTGGCCCATGGCCGTGCTGGGTGAGGCTGATGGGAGTTGTAGCCCCCAAACATCTAAAGAACTGCATTTTCCATGTCCCTTCTGTACCTGCTTCACTGCACTGATGATGAGTTGTATGTAAACCCATGCATGCAGACGTCCCCTGAGTCTGCAAATGTAGTAGTGTGTGTTCCATCACTGAAGGTTTTACTTCTTTTTTTCCTTTACAACCCCCCTACAACCCCTCTGCAGTTTGTATTCATACAAAAGTTTTGAGAATGCCGTGGCCCCCAATGTGGCCCTTGCACCACCCCCGCCTCAGCCAAAGATCGTAAGCAACCCCCCATGTGCCCCAGCAGCAACACGGAGCAGTGAGCCATTGAGCAGCCCCTCGCAACCAAGGAAAAGGAAACATGTCGCCGAAAACCCAACCATTCCTGAACCTATGCCAACCGCTGCTGTCGCCACCGCTCCTGCCGCTGTCCCTGCTGCAGAAGAAGAAAAGGAGTCTGAAGCAGAAATCGAAGTAGAGACTCGAGAAGAATGTAAGTGTGAGTTACCCCATGCTACTTCATTTCTTATTTTCTTCTAATTCTTCACTGGTTGTTTTCCTTGGGAACATTGCCATGGGGAGGGATGGAAGGATGGGGAACCGATGCAATTCCTGCATGGCTGGAGGTTATACTTGATGACCCATCAATTCCAATTCTATGATTTTATGATTCTAAGTTTATCTTGTCCCCGTTTTGCTTTAAGAAAAGGAAAGCAGCTCAGTGCTTAGAGACCCCTGACTTAAACCCTGGGTAGCCATTGCCAGTCAGTGTAGCTATTACCTTGCTGGATAGACCAATGGTCTGATTGGGTACAATGTATATTGGGGTTTTATGTATGTCCTTTCTGCAAGCCAGTCACACAGGTGATTTTTAGCTTTCTAATGTTCTTTTTGTCGGCGGGGGGGCTGCCGCCTTTGTGTTTCTTTTCTCCTCCCCAGTCACCTCCTCTCTGTCCTCGCTCTCCTCCCCATCCTTCGCTTCTTCGAGCTCAGCCAAGGACATGAGCTCGCCCAGCATGCAAGCCCCGCCCACTACTAGCAACGTCTTTGAAGTCGCCAGCCACGCCGAACCCCAGAGTGGCACCAGCGGTTTGGAGGCTGAGCTGGAGCACCTCAGGCAGGCCCTGGACGGTGGCCTGGACACGAAAGAAGCCAAAGAGAAATTCCTCCATGAAGTTGTAAAGATGAGAGTGAAGCAGGAAGAAAAACTGAATGCTGCCTTGCAGGCCAAACGCAGCCTACACCAGGTAAGGCCATATGGAAGCATCATAAGGCAAAATGAGTGGCTTGCATCCCCACCCACCTCCATCCCCACTACACACAGGCAAGTACTATTGTACCACTTTAAACAGTCATGGCTTCCCCCAAAGGATGCTGGGAACTGTAGTCTATTAAGAGGGCGTGGGTTGTTATGAGACACCCTACTCCTCTCACATAGCTACAATTCTCAGAGTTCCCTGGGAAGAGGGATTGATTGTCAAACCCCTCTGAGATGTTGAGCTCTGTGAGGGGAGGAGGGGTCTCCTACTAACTCTTAGCACACCTAACAAACTGTTGTCCGCATGATGCTTTAAGCCATGACTGATAAAGTGATGTAATAGTGCTTTTAAAATATAGTGTGGATGTGGCCTCATTCAAATTAGTCATGCACATTAATTTCAAGTGATATGTTCTGGGTATGACTAACAGTGGATACAACCCTCTCTCCCTATCTGAAACATCCTTCTGGTCCTGAAAGTACGTACGTAAGAGCAGCCCTGATGGATTTAAGCTCAAGTCCCATCTGGTCCAGCTCTCTGTTCTCACACCTATTACAGGAAGCCCAAAGGCAGGACCTGAACATAACAGCACTCCTCTCCTCACCTGTGATTCCTAGCAGTGGAGGTAAAACATAGCCCTCATGGTTAAGTTGCAGTTAAAAATACATTTCCAAACAAGTAAAAACAATACTTCTGAAGCAAGAACGGGTTGGTTTATTTTCTTAAAAAAAGAACAGCAAACTAGAAACACCCAGACAGCTTGCAAGTGCATGCAAAGTTTGAGGTTCCACATGTGTGGTTTATGGCTTAATATTACAGCTGAACAGAGCCACAGAAAACCTAGAATGTGCTCTGGGGCCTTATGTTTCATGGGACCCATTCATGGTGTAAAGGAGGATCTGTGGGGTGGTAGTCTGCTTGCTGCTCCTGGGCTTTCTGGTTCTCTCTGAAGGACCTTGAGCCTGTTTCTTGAGAGCAGTCAGAGAATGCAGAGCAGGTGGCAGCTGCTCAGCCAAGCAAAACTTTTAACAGTGCCTAAACTGAGCAGAAGAGTACGGTGAACTTAAGAGCCTAGTATTTGTCCCCAAATTCCATTAATTCTGTTGTGGAGAGGGCAAAGGCTTTTCATGCAGAATGGCTGGGAAACAGCACAGGCTAGGATAACAAGTTCTGGCTTAGGAAATAAGGTTGTCAGACGAGAGAGATTTCCCATGACCCCGATGCAGTATGTTACTTAACAAAGGAAGGACTGCATCTGGAAATAGGAAGGAGAGGGGAGGGGAGGGGAAGAGATATGCAACACTGGTCTCCCTTTTAACACTAATCAGTCATAATATAAGCAAAGAATGAATGGAAGCTGTCCCCTCCGCTCTCCCAATAAAAGAGAGAAAACTTTATGGTTTACGCATTACGCATTTATTTTAAAGTTGAGAGGACCCCAAGCACCTGGCTATCCCTGTGCCTAAAATATCTGATGCTGGACCACATAAATATGAAAAATGTCTCCATTTGGACTAATCACCTAACTCTCACCTCTGCTTTTCCACTGGCTCTGTTCTTCCTCTGAATACCATTTGCTGGGTTCTGCAGGAGGGGAGAATGCTGTTGTGCTTAGGAACTGCTTCTGGTTTGGCCACTGTGAGTAAAAGGATGCTGGGCTAGATGGGCCTTTGGCCTGATGCAGCAGGGCTCTTCTTCTGTCTCAATGGCAAGGTTTTGTTGAGCAGTGCTACTCAAAGTGGTGTTCCATGGACCAATGGGTTCATGGTGACTCCACCACAGCCCAGGTTGGGTGGGACGCTTCAGATATGCTACCGGTCCTTGGCACCCTGGAGAAAAAAATAATTGCCAGTCTGTCACATCAGTTAGTTCAAGAAGCCCTGTTATAGAGAAATGTCTCCCCCCACCAACCAGGACACAGCATCCCTCCCATTGGAGGCTCAGCACTTAAAATAATCAATAGATAAGACCATTAGCTTAACAAACAAAAAAGGAAATGTACAAATCATATACAGATCCAATACTGACAACCTAACTCAAATCTTAACATCAGAATGTCCATAAGTGCTTGCCTGTAATATGTTCTAGAACTGTCTGAAAAGAGTCGAGATTCTTCCAGAATTCTGTGATGTATTTGTTCTTCCTTACTGCATATGAACACTAATGGAATTCCATGCTACTGAATAATACATCTTCATTTTCCATTGGCTAGAAACTGGTGAACACGTCTATCTGCTTTATGTGGTTCTTGCCAATAGCAGGCACACCATGCTTAAAGTCCAGTGTTCCATTCTAACTTGCCCTCCAACAACCCCTGAAATGTTAAAGCTCTTGCCCAGTTATATATTTCTTACTCCCCATGCCACCTCTAACCACTTTTAAGGCTGTGTTTATCAAGTAAGCCATGCCTCCATCTTGTTCCAGGAGCTTGAGTTCCTACGTGTGGCGAAGAAGGAGAAGCTAAGAGAGGCAACAGAAGCCAAGCGCAACTTAAGGAAGGAGATTGAGCGCCTCCGAGCTGAGAATGAAAAGAAAATGAAGGAGGCCAACGAATCACGGATACGGCTAAAGCGGGAACTGGAGCAAGCCAGACAAGTCCGGGTGTGCGACAAGGGGTGTGAAGCAGGCAGGCTGAGAGCCAAATACTCCGCCCAGGTGAGGACAAGTCCTTTGATAGTCTCCTCACAGAGCTCTAGGCTCTTGGCCAAAACTTTGCAAGAGCTTTTCTTGTGGCTAAATATTCAGAAAGGCTTCAAAAGATACTTTAAAGGATGCCATTTTGGCCTCAAAGCAGTCTTTGGTTTCTCACTGTAGGGCAGAGCTTTCCAAACTTTTCTTGTTGGTGACACTTTTTAGACATGCATCATTTCACAACATAGCACTTCAGTTTTACTAGCAAACGAGAAGTTAAACCCCTTTCCAGCCCCTGGAGGAGCTTGGGGAGCATTCACGTGACACACAGTGTGGAAAGCTCTGCTGTAAGGGAATAGGGCTGGGCAATGTCAACTTTTCAACACTGAGATGTATCACCAGGCAAACATCGCAAACTGGCAATAGATCACAATGTTGAAACCTGTCTGAGCCAGGGCTGCTTGCTGCTGCCACCCAACGCTGGGAGTGGAGGGACTTCCTCTGCAACCTTGGCATCGCACTGCAAGGTGCAGTGTGCAAGCCACCCCATCCGTGCCTTGCTGAGCATTGGGCCTGGTGTCAGCATCAGCACTTCCTTCTGGGAGATAACCCACCTGCCATGCACAAGCCAAAGGGGTGGGGAGCTTGATCAGCTGAGAAGCCTGTCTCTTTGCATGTGTGTGGGAGGAGGGGCTGCCAGGCTGCCTGCTCCTCAAAGGACACACGCTGTCTTTGGCTTGCGCCCTGTAGCAGGCAAGGCCGCTGTGCACCCCTCAGCGGAGAAATTTAAATGAGGCGCGGGCAGCCACGGGACCAAGCTACATCAGCCACAGGTGATGTAGCTTGTTCCTCCCTTAGCAGGATGAGGACCAGAATGCAATGGTGGTTTCACCCAGCAGTACATTGCGAGTGAAACTGCTGCTCCTGAGTCCCTCTGCCTCCAGCACCCGGCTCCAGCTTGTTTCTCACCCTGGGCACTGGTAGCAGAGTGAGTCAGGAGTGACAGTGGTTTGATTCGCAATATACCACTGGGTGAAGCAGCCATTGCACTCTAGCTCTCATACAATATCAATACATTGCCCAGGCTTAGTAGGGAATGGCCCTGGCTCAGTGGTTAGAGATCCCCTGTTTTGTGTGTAGAACGTCCCAGGCTCAATTCCTGGCATCTCCAGGTACGGTTGGGAAGTACAAATATCAGGACACGCTTTACAAAATCAATTCATATGTAATAGCAACATGTGGAAGTGTTGTCATTCTGTACACCAAAAAAATTGTTAAAGAGCTCCTTTAAAGAAAAAAAGAAGCCAACTTCTGAACAAAGCCATGTTAAATGTTACTTTTCCTCCTCCTCTCATTAACAGGAAGGGGAGCGGTCCCACAGTCTCTTTTGTGAGGCTTGCCAAATTTACAAGGGCAGAGAAGCAGGAAATGATGCAAATTTCCTTCTCCTCGCATCACGGGACGTCTCGCTGATAAGCGATGCCCAGACTAAACACAATCTGATTCAGAGCTTCATGTGCTGGGTGTCAACTTCCACTTTAGCTGAAGTGTTGTGGGGGCGGGTGGGGCTCCACAAAGTTTGAAGCCTTTTTTAAAAACAAAACAAAACACATTCATCTAATTAGGCTTTGAAGGTTCACCCGTTTGTTCCAACTTGCTCTGCTCCAGAGGGTTGCTTTTGACATCTGGATTTTTTTTCTCTCTCAAGGGAGGAAAGGATTGAAGTTTGTGTGGGTGAATTTTTGGGTTTTTCCTGTTAATAATCTTGCCAGAAGCCTTTTCTGTCTTACCTCCCATTCACCATGTTGACGTGGGACGTCTGTGTTAGACGTGCTCGCCTTCTGTCTCCCCGGCTTCTAATTCTGCTCATCGTCTCAGTCTTAAGAAATAGCATCAGGGATTCAGGGATGTTCAAGTCTAGATTAGGTTGGAGGTAGGTGGGAGGAAGGAATGAAGACCTGTGATTTTTCAAAGCAGTCAAAAGGAATTAGTGCACAGGCACATCCTTGCCATTTCCCTGCAACTCCCCCCCCCCCCAATTTGTCAGGATTTAGGTCTGGCATATTCATTTCTGAAGTAATCACATTGCCACATTTTTTGCTCATCCTTTGAAGTATTAGAGTGGAGGTGGCCAGAGCTGAATGACTTGGAAGAGGCCCAAGACTGCAGAAGTGTTGTTTTGAGTGGTGGGGGAAGATGCAGAGATGGAAAGCAGAGAGAAAGGTTCAGGTCTCTTGCCACAGTGCAGCTGGCTTAGCATCTGGAGGACACTGTGTTGGCTATCCTTGTTCTAGGGTGTGTATAAACCTAGAAACATGGTGGACAAGCATTCAGTGACCTCCTTTTCTTTCCCGTATAGATTATGTTCATAGTTGTGAATTTGATCTAAAAACGGATAGGTTGCAGCTCTTGGACTGTGTTGCAGTATCAGCTGTCACTCAAGAGTGGGGATCCCCAGGCTTGGACTGATTGCAGACATCCCAATCGGGTCTCTTGGAACCCCCTTCCCTTCAGCAGCCCTACTTTTACACCATGCTTGCCGCTGACCCTGCCCACCTACTGGCACGTGGCTTTTGGAAAGTTGACGCTTGTAGGGTCCAAGATAGTTGGTTTTAGGGACTTTGGTCCCGAGCCACCAAAAGTTCTACAGTGGTACCTCGGGTTACAGATGCTTCAGGTTAGAAGACTCCGCTAACCCAGAAATTGTGTGGCGGCAGCAGGAGGCCCCATTAGCTAAAGTGGTGCTTCAGGTTAAGAATGGACCTCCAGAACAAATTAAGTTCTTAACCCGAGGTACCACTGTATGTCAGTTCTAATGCCTTGAATTGAGCCAGGTATCTCTAGTTTACTATCCATTCATTCATTCTAGATTGAAGACCTGCAGGTGAAGCTCCAGCATGCAGAGGCGGACAGAGAACAGCTGCGTGCTGATCTGTTGCGTGAGAGGGAAGCACGGGAACACTTGGAAAAGGTTGTCAAGGAACTTCAGGAGCAACTGTGGCCTAAACAGAGTGATCTGCCCGGCAGTGAACACACAATGAAAGATATGGACAACTAGGCCAGCGCTGAAGAACGTAATGACATGGGGTCTAATTTGTAGGCCAGACTGACAATAAAATAAAATAATATGCACAGTGAGGGAGAGAGTGTGTGGGAGAGGCGCTGGGGCGAGGGTCCGCGCCCTGGCGTGTGCTGGTAAACATGGACTTTGTTATTCATTGGAGGGCAAATGTTACTCTTTATAACAGAAGCACTGAATTCCACCTCTTTTTTCAATCCATATAGCACAACATCTTCCTGTGCCTATAACATGAAGAGTGTTTATAACCTAAACTACTTTTTGAGTCCGCAGCAAAAAAAAAAAAAAATTAAAAAAATTATACCGTCTGGCGAGCAGCATCCATGTGAAATCAAAGACAAGCAACGAGGGCTGCTTTCTGGGAACACTTTGGAATCAAGAAAAAAACAAAACCCTTTTGTTATAAGCTATTTAAGAACACAAAACAATTGAGACACGAAGACATGGTATTATAACCATTAACAAGATTTTTAAAATATATATATATATATAAACAGGGAGGGGAGAAAATACTTTCAATGCCTGATTTGTAATGACAAATTGTTACAAATGTTGGGTTCTTTCTTAGAGAAGCTCGTCAGAAAAAGCCCAATAATAAGCCATGACCGTTTCAATCCAGGGGATTTCTATGTGAATTTCAAATTTAGGTTTTTTTCCTAGTTTAAAATCTTTGTTTTCCCCATGCTTGAACCAAGAAGAGGAAAGTCAGTGGAGGGGAAGGGGGGTAGTTTGTATGTTTCAGTGGGGTGTAGGAGTGGAACTGTATCCTAAACGAACCCAGCCTTATTAAAATTCAGTGTTTGTAAATCACGCCATAACTTTTTTTATATATAAATATATGTCTGTTATTAACTGATGTGTTTTAAAGACTCACTTCAACGCCAGAGCACTTCAATTATGAGAAACGGATAGAAGAATATATAAAGAGAGCAAGAAACACAGAGAAAACACAAGACAAAAGTCGGCTGAAACATGAAGTTGCTTGTGAAAGATAAGTGGGAAAAAACAGAGAGTGGCATGTCTGCTTGGAAACCCTTCCGTTTTCCCAGAGAACTCGTCCCCATGTTATCATCACCTCAGAAATTTCAGTATTTTACTGACTTGCCCAGGATCACATGTAAGGATTTCAGTGTGGCCCACAGAGAGTGCTCAACATTGTATTAAAGAGACAAAAAAAGAGGACTTTTGCTGCTGTGAATAAGCCTACATTTCTTATTCTTTAGAGTTTTTTTGGTCTTTTGTTTTTAATGTGACAAATACTTTAATATTGGGATCTGTGCCGCAATTCCTTCCCTTCCCACTGAATATTAAAATATGCAGCAAGTAAACACACTCAGGGCAAAAATCCTATCCCCAGTGGGAGTTTTGCTTCTTCTACCTGATTGGGGCCAACACTTAGTACCCACTGGATTTTGTTTTCCTCTTGAAAAGCATTATTTTTTTAAGAACTACAGTTTTCGTTATGATTTCCTCCACCTTTATTGCTCCTCTTATGACTTAACCAACTGTCCACTGTGTTAGCAATCAAGTCTGCAAGGAACAGTTTATAACTCTACACTTCTCCAGGACTTACCCTCTCTCTTTTGAGAATAAGGCGGGTAGGAAATGTTACGGAACTGCAATTGTTAGAGCTCGGTGTCAATATAAGCAGCATAGGCTCAGATTCCCTACCTTTGCTCTCTGGCAATCAAGCTGGTCACATGTTTCTTGATTCATGGTTGCTTGAGATCTGTGTCACACAAGCATTCCAACATGGACTTCAGGGATGCCATCCTATCAGCGACAGGGCTATGGCGGCTGGTCCTGGCTAAACCGCCCCAGTGCAGGAGTGAGCAATATTTTGATTCGTTCTTCCCTGCCAATACAGAGGTATTGATTCAAAGTCTTTTGCATTTGTTTTATTTTATTTTTACAATCATTTCACAGGAATGGTGAGCAAACCGTTTACTAAGGGCGACAGTTTACTAAAATCCTTAACTGGGGGGAAAAGCCATCCCAAATTCACAGATTCTCTCTCCTCCAATTTGTGTTCTGAAACACTGAAGGGAACTCTGCAATTCAATCCTTTTCCTGTAACCAAAATGCGGCTGTCTGTCCTAAAATTAAAGTATTGACTTTACAGTACACTAGGGGGGGAATAAAAGTTGTATTAAAAATAAAGCTGTTATTATCCATTCTAATAGCCATTGTAAGCATGAACATTGAAAAAGGAGGAAGTAAAGTACATTTTAGTGGGGGTGGGGGTAGGGGTTGCTACAGGAAAAAAAAATTAAAAGGAAGCTATATTAGAAAAATCAGGTGACTTAGAATTGAAATATGGGGAGCAAGAAAGCAACAGATATATACGGACTAATTTGCATGATACGAAGTTGTCTGCGTTTGAGGTCTTGCCCATGCTCGTATCCAATGAGTGGAATCTGCTCTCCCATCTTAAAGTGCAATGCAAACGGAATATTGATTGTGTTTATGCAGTTATTTTTTTAATATGGGGATTTAAAAATAATTTTTTTGCTTTGTATGTTTTTTCTGCAGTTATTAAAAAAAACCATATGCATGGAATTAAAATCTTTGCCATACATATATATTAATTAACGGGCATTATCACTGTCTTAACGTAAAGGTGCATAACTTTTTTTTTTGTTTCGTTTTGTTCTCAGTCGTATAAATTTCCAAGATCTATAATGCTTTTTTGTTAAGTTTGCAGTTATTTCCTTCAAGAGGCAACAAAATTGCGTAGTTTTGATGCACAGCTGTCTTCAGTGGCTCAAACCTATGCTTGGTGATTCAGCTTCACTCTTGGGACAAGCTGCTGCTCACTGCTTGTCCCTCTCCCCACCCAGCCAGCCACCCCTCCTTTCAGCAGGGAGAGGTGTTACAAACCCTAATTCTGGGAATACAGGGGTCATTCTACAAGATGATAATGACAAACCAGTTTCTGTGAAAGCAGCTTGCCTTCCAATACTGATCTTCCTCTATGCCAGGGATGGGGAATATGAGGTCCTCCAGCTGTTCTTGCACATCAGTTGCCATTGACTCCAGCCTGCATGGGATGATGGGAGCTGTAGTCCCAATGACAAACAGAAGGGCCTTAAACCACGGCAGCCACAACCCATGTTTTATGACACACACTTAGTTCACACTGACTGACATAGGCGCAGCTGGTCTTGCTAGCAAACTTAGGTGGACATTCCCTATAATCCTCTAGGAAGTGAAATTGGTGCGTTGACCAACAGGTCAGCGTGAAAGGTAAAAACCCTCAAAACCATTGCCAGATTCATTGAAACATTCACACAGATTCAGAGAAGCCCACTGCGCAACACCGCAGCCATTGCCCCTTTCCCTCTTCATGAGTGTAAATGTTCCAAACCTTGAGGCTAGGCTACAACAGCTGGCACAAAGCTATTCCCATCAAAACAAACAGGAAAGGCATTGGGAACCCACAGCCTGGGCACATGCTCATTCTTCAGAAGTCTCTGCTACCACTTCCAATCGTAGTAATAAACCAAATGCAAAATGCTGAAGTTTGCATCATGTCTCATCTTTTTTATATGGGCATACAACTTCAGTGCAAGCTTGTCTTTTTACTCCCAGCCCACCAAGAGAAAAGGAGCTGAATTTATCAAAGTGGAAAAGGATAATCAGCACCAACCACACGGAACTATGTGTAGTCTTCTGCAATAGCTTAAAACAGAAGGAAAGGTCCCGTGATTTAAACTGCACCTGTCCATCAGAATTTCACTCTTGCATCCTTCTCTGTAACAGGGCATGGGATCTGCAATCTTGCTGATTTAAGGGACGTTCCACATACTATGCAAAGGGAAGCTCAACTTTGCTGCTGAATTATATACTCCACAAGAAGCTGCAACCGTTCATAACTCCCTGTGAAATGTATGCTTATAACACTATAAGCAGCTTTAAAATTGTGTTTCTTGCATTCACACTTTATCTTATGTAGGTATGCACATAAAACTACTTAAGTGTATGCCTGTTAGTATAAAGGTGTCAAGTATTAATACCAACAAATGCTGTGTTTCTAACACCTTGATTCTGGTCTGATTTTTCCTGAAACCCTTGATGAAATAATTGCGATTTGTACAGCTGTGCCCACATACCGATCAGTCTTGAAACATCTATCTGCTGGTGTTTTAAGATTAGACTGTCTAGTAAGTGTTGAAACGGGGGGGGGGGGGGAGAGAATCTTTGTGACATAAGGCGGATAGAGGCAAAACAACAAAATCTCATTAGGTGAGTGAAGAATCATTTTTTAAAGACACCTTTGTCAGATCCAGATTTAAGCCATGACACACGTCATTTGGATTTCAATTGGGACTTAGTTCACTAAATATGGTGCAATCCTGTGCATGTCTACTCAGAAGTAAGTCCTATTAAGTTCAGTAGGACTTAACCCTAGGTTAGCTGGATTGTAGCTCAAGTCTGTATCCAACATCTGAAGGAAGCGTGTGCATCCATATGGATTTGATAGCATCTTTGCTCTTAATCTTTTCAGCCATGTGTCTAAAGTCCTGTTTAAGGGATTTCCAAGTCAGACAATAAAAGGGTAATAGAAAATTCAGCCATTTCACAGCTGTTTGGGACGTTTCCCACCTCAAGCTCTTGCCATCAGTTAACAAATACAACCTACCAAGAATAATTTCTGCTCAAGCGTCATTGCAACAAATGGGGCTTACCTTGGAGAAGTTCCTAGCCCACTGTGTGTAAATATATATTCTGAACACTGCAGCATGGTCACTAGTATTCCAGATCAGTAGCCAAGGTCTGAGGAGAGCTAGATGTAGAAAACACAGAGTTAAGGTAATTAAAACAAAAAGCAATCCAAACTTGAGACTCCCAATCAACACATGAGAGTTCTGGGCTCCCCGCCACCCTGGACCCATGATAGCCAATGTATGCATGGAACATGCATGTCTCTGACATTGGTTTATATCCAGTGTTACATCAGAACAGAGGTCCATCAATTTTAATGGGTTCTTCCAAATGGAAAGTTGGGCACAACCCATTGAAGTGAATGGGGAAACAGCTGCCTATGCAACATTTTTTTTTGTTCACAGCAGACCCCCTACTCCAAAGTGTGCAGAGGGGCTGGTCAGGAAAGAGAAACTGCATTATCAATTCTGTAGAATATAATGTTCTTGTTTTGCTAACTTAAGCTAGTTATAGCTATGATCCTTTTACTGGAACAGAATTTGCAAATTGTAATTCCGTTTCCTTTAAGATGTTTTCTCCAAAAAGGGGAGAAGAAGTGTTTTATTACATCGGCTGTCAGTTCTCCAAATACATCAAATATATATAGATATATATAATCTAGGTAATTGTATATTCAGTTTAATTCACTTTTTTATAAAAGATATTCAAATAAGACTTTAACGAAGGGGGGGAGGGCAGGTGAAGAATACCAACAGCAATAAGACATTTATATCTATGAAACAGGCTAACAGAATAATAATCTTGCTTTTTTCCAACAGAACTAGCCAATGTAAAAAAAAAAAATATTAATTTGTAAATACTTTTTTTTTTCATTTTGCAGTTGTATAATACGTGTATATGGTGGTGTTTACTTTTTCAAAACCTTTTTCTTACTTAGTTGTCTTGTTTTAAGAGTTGTGTTTTTAAACCCAAGGAAATTTGTTAGGGAAAAACAACAACCATAAAGAAACTTTTTTTTCTTATTAAAAAAAAATCAGTGTCAGTTCAACTTCCTTCCCATTATTTGCATATTTTTGTTATTCATTGTGAACTGTTTTATTAGTAAAAGCAAAGAAAATTGACATTTCTTCCCCTTACATCCCCAAGCAGTCTCTGTGTTATAGAGAGGTCTTTTAAAGCAAGGAAGAGTACTAAGGAGCAAGTTTTTAATTGAGGGGATAATGGCGCAAGTTTATTAATAGACGAAATCTTTACAGCATTTTTTTGTTACTTCCCTGTCCCCCAGCTGCTGCTGCTAACTATTTTATGACTTACTCTCCTATTCTAGAACTATTTTATGTAATTAAATATGCTTTCTTGTTTATAAATGCCTGATTTACAAAAATGAAAAAAAAAGCGTGGGGTATTTATCTATTTCTCTGTGTAACTTGATAGTCCTTTTAAAATCCCCCCTCCCCCCACATCCCTTTTCCAACCTGGAAACAGATAATATTGTAAAATAAAGGACTTTATCAGATTATGTATGAAAATAGCTATGCTTATATATACCACAGTGACTGAATGTACAGTGTATAGGCGCATTATCAAAAATAAAATTGTTTGTGCAGAAAAAAATAAGTCCACACACACTAAAGATATGTTCTTTCACTACTCTTGAGTAGCATGAACAAACATGCCCCAATTAATTGGTGCAATACTGCAGAAAAAAATTAAAACTGTTTTATAAAATTGTTTTATGAGACTATGAATAGCTCTTCATGAGATAGGCACCCCTGACCTCAACTGCTCCAATTGGACTGGGTATTGCAGGCCCACACCTGCACCTCCTTTTTAGAAGAGTCCCCACACCTTCCACTCACCCCTGTATACAGATGTGTGTGCCTTCTTAAGTGGTACCCTCCAGGAGATGGGATTCATCGTGTGATTTTTCTGGTAAAGTAAAGCAGGGTGGTTCAGCAGGCTGCCGTCCAGATGTTGGGCATCCACTCCCACCCATCATTATGACTTTGGGTGGGGAGGGTAAGGAGACAGGGAATGCAAGTGTTGTCCACAGAAGGCATCTTTAATAGCAAAAGGCCCAGAATGCAATATATTTCCACCAAATAGCAGTTGACACTGCAGAGGTGGCTGTGTTCCAGCCTTCCCCACCCTAGCATCTTTCAGATATTTTGGCCCACTTCCTTGGGCTGCATGAGGCTGGTGGGAGTTGTAGTTCAAAACATTTGGGGGGGGGGGGTACCAGGTTGACCAAAGGTTGCCTTGCACTAAGAGATAATCCAACCATCCCCAGTCCTAAAGTCCTAAGCATTTTTCACGAGTGGAAGAGAATCCCTCAAGAAACTGTTTGCTCCAGGGCATATACTTGTGCTTAATTTTTGGCCTTGTTACCTGAGACACAACTAAAAAGGCCAGGGATTAAACATGGTGCCATTTTTAAATGCACATTTTGTCAAGGGATGGAAGTTATTTGCTTAAGGTATTTATATACCACTTAATCATTAGCATTCCTAAGCAGCTGTTATCACCATTCCTTGCTTCTTTCACTGCTGGCTCACTCGGGCAGGTGAAAAGACAGTAATGATGAGTTGAGCCAAGAGATTTGAGGAATTGACAATGGTGCCCACTAATGTTACCAGCCCTGATATGGTCCTATCTCCTAATTTACATTCTAGCCCTATCCTCTAACCATGGACATGCCTTCCTGGGACCTGGGCTCCTCTGGTGCCCTGGGCTACTTTGGAAGATGCTGCAAGGTATAAATCTAATAACTGTTAGCACTCGTCTCCTCCTGCAGGACATATCCTTTCATCCTTTTAAGAAACTAAATGTTGGAAGCGACTATATGCCAATTTACAGTTTTAAAGAAGGTGGGCCGATTATGTTATTAAATGCTTGAAAAAAAATCTGTACCGTTTGCCAGAAATAACTACTGCTAAAAACAAGCCCACACCTTTCCTAATATTTGAGAGATTAAAAAGGGAAATGCAGCTAGAAAGGGAGAGCATAGAAACATATGTTTCAGCCATTTGGTGGTACGACAAACCTCACGGGTTGCTGAGGAACAGTGGGGGGAGTCTGCTAACAGACCTGTGAAACCTATGCCCAGCAACAGAAACCACCAGCATCTCTGGTGGGTTTGATCAGTCCCCCCAGGTTTGTCCCTCAGCATGCTACCACAACACTCAGAAGAACCTAAGAGTCTGCTGAGTAATGCCAAAACCCAACTAGTTCAGCACCCTGTTCTCAAGAGTGGCCAATCAGATGCCTTGGGAAGCCCCAAGAGCAGGACCCAAATGCAACAACCTCTCTCCCCACTTGTGGTTCCAAGCAACTGGTAGCATTGCCTCTGATTGTGGAGGCAGAACAGAGCCATTGTGGCCATTGACTGTCTTAAAGGTAAAGGGGCCCCTGACCATTAGGTCCAGTCGTGGCCGACTCTGGGGTTGCGGTGCTCATCTCGCTATATTGGCTGAGGGAGCCGGCGTACAGCTTCCGGGTCATGTGGCCAGCATGACTAAGCCGCTTCTAGCAAACCAGAGCAGCACACGGAAACGCTGTTTACCTTCCCGCCAGAGCGGTACCTATTTATCTACTTGCACTTTGACATGCTCTTGAACTGCTAGGTTGGCAGGAGCAGGGACCAAACAATGGGAGCTCACCCTGTTGCGGGGATTCGAACCGCCGACCGTCTGATCAGCAAGCCCTAGGCTCTGTGGTTTAACCCACAGCGCCACCCGCATCCCTATTGACTGTCTTATCCCCCATGAATTAGTCCTCTTTTAAGGGCATCAACTCTAATGTACAGATTTCAGTAAGTACATAGGAGTGTCACTATTACAGAGTCAGACTATTTACCCATCTAGCCCAGTATTTGACTAGCAGACATTCTCTCAACCTGACTTTGTAAAATATTCAGTCACAAGTATGGATTTGCATGGTGTCAATGGTTGTTTTTGGTTTTTTTTTAAGGATCTTTGAAGGAAAGCTGACAGTTTCTCCTAAGCAGGAGACAGCTTTTGTTTATTACATTCTAAGTTGCCATGAGCTGTTGCAAGGAAAGGCTGTGAGTGCCACCGAGACTGGGAATATGGAATGGTTCCCATTTTAGTAACAGGGACTGAGCCAAATATATCTCAGAAGATTAAAAAATGAATGACCCATCAGTACCATGGAAAATACAGGTTTTTCTACAGAAAAAAAATTAAACCATTAAGGCTGCAGCTGAACATTAGTCAACTTTCTCTGCCTCAGGTTCTCCATCACTTCTGTCCCAATATCTCTTAGCACATGCTCTGCCTTGAGTTACAGACCTCTCAAAAATCTGCTTATACAGAGTCAGACCCTTGAGTCCATCTAGCTCAGGACTGTCTACACTGATTAACTGGTAATGGTTCTTTCAGGTTTTGATAGCTGTTGGTAGACTATGAGGGTCATGGGTTCAATCCCCATGATGGGCAAAAGATTCCTGCATTGCAGGGAGTTGGACAACATTATCTTCATGGTCCCTTCCAACTGTACACTCCTATGATAGATGGGGTCATTCTCAGCCCAACCTAGAGATGCTGGGGATTAACTCCAAAACCTTCTGCATACGAAGTGTGTGATCTACCACTAGATCTCTTCTATAAATATTACAGGGGGGCTGGGGCAGGTTGGACCTAAACTAGCCATCAGCTGCTTTTATACATTGTAGGACAGCAACAGATGAAAATCTCTCTTCTCCTCCATTGTGGAGCCCAACCTTAACAACTACAATAAAATAATTTAAGGAAGCCATGCAAGTGAAACCACTTTGCACAATACACAATAGCTTACACATTTTAAAAAATCAGATGTGGTCTGCCTGGATGGCCTGCTGCTTTTTGCGTGGAGTAAAAGGGAAACCAGCATTTCACTGGAACTGATTCTTACCCTCCCAGATTCCAGCACCTTGCTCAACACAACCACATTAGTGCATGCTTCAACTTTCATGACCAAGGACCAAACCCTTCCTCTGGCAGGTCTATCCAGCCATTGTTTACTACTTTGTAGTTTTTATTCAGCTGACAATCACGCTCATGTACAATGCCACGAATGCTGTCTCTCTTTTGCTTCCCCCTACCCATCAAGTTATATCTTTTGAAAGCAAAGTGGAAACTTGATGTTAAATGGCAGATGCTTACTGAGTTCAGCCTGTTTCTTTTCTTACTCTCCCCCTTCTTTTCTATGCTGAGATGAAGGTGAAATTAGAAACTTGGAAGCAACCCAGCTGCCATCAAGATCTAAATTTCTTGCTTGCAAGACAGGAAGAACATATGAAGCTGCCGTTTACTGAGTCCATCTACATGGGTCCATCTAAGCTCAGTATTGTCCACACTGACTGGAAGCAGCTGAGTGGGTTTCAGGCAGGGAGTCTCTCCCATATCTGCCTGGGATCTTCTGTATGCAAAGCAGATGCTCTACCACCCTTACCAGTGATGAAGAAAGGTTTCTCATCCTTAGCACCAGAATGAGCCTTTCATGAAGGTGCCTGCTTTTATTTAAGAGAGTAAAAGCAGCAACTCATGCTGCATGCCAATGCATGCTTACTTGGCCGCAATTACCCGTCCGCAGCTCCAATGGGACGTACTTCTGAGTAAACATTCACAGCAAACTCATGAAGCCGCTGTTTGCAGCCTGCCACCCTTTCCAAAGAGCAAAGCATGGCTGAGGAAGCTGTGGCCATGCTTGCTGGGGATGGTGGAGTCCCACAACATCTGGAGGGCCACAGCTTCCCCATCCCTGGTGTACAGTATGACAATATTCATGCTGGACTATTCCTGGGGTAGAGCCATTTCTCTCTAGTTCTCTTCCATATCTCTTTCTGGGCTCTGTAGTATCAGTCCAAAATGCTACTATAGCACACCTAATTTCTTCACCAAAGACTCCTGAACAATGTCCTACCACCTGGATCTAGAGTCATGCCTAGAATATAGATCCATGAAAGCAACAGATTTCATAGATCTATGGGCTGGAGCATTACATTTTGGCTGGCTTAAAATAGTTGGAAGTCTTCATGGGTGGGAGCTGAGCTTAGCCTCCATTCAAAAGTGGTCCCACCAATCACATTGTTACTAGCAGTTAGCGGACAAAAACCCAGCAAAATCATCTTTAAATAAAAATAAAAATCAATAAACAAGAGCATACAATAGTATCTCCCTCATTAATTGGGCAGAAACAAAGCTGCACTGGAAGTCCCCAACTTCAGCTGCTGCCTCTCTCATCAAACCCTGGCTGCCTTTAGCCCAATGATGGGCTTCTGATTATACTGTCTAAACATACCCATCAGTCTCCCTGTCGAGATCTTAAAAGTCAAAGATTCTACCGCAATCTCGTGCTGTACAGTGAACAGGCTCAGCACCAGCAGCTGGCAAAGTCAGGCACAAGCTGAGGGTCTTGAGGGGCTTTACCAGCCCAATCCAGTTACGCCACCTTTCAATGTCCTCCCCACAGGAGCCCCAGATACTTTTCAGGAGCAAGAAGTGGTACCCAAGTGGAAGCCAACTGGAAGCCAAGCTTAGCTCTCACCATTTTAAGTTAGCCAAGATGCAATGCCTTGACCCACAGATCTGTGAAATGGATTTTTAGCACCTGTCTATATCTTTCTTGTAGACAGAACTATAGATCTATGAAATCCAACAAGGGGGGAGCCCAGAGCCCAGGTTTTGCTTGAAGCTCAGTACTTGGCATCCCCAGGTAAAAGAACTCAGCAGGGCTCGAAAGCAGACCTGCCTGAAACTCTGAAGGTGCTGCCAGGCCAGCTAGTAAAGTCCCGAATGAGGTAAGCAAACCTCTAGAACACACACGGATCTGGGAGTAAGCGCTATTGAACTTAATGGGACCAACTTCTGAGCAGATTTGGACAGAATTGCGTCACGGAGACCAGTTATCCGATCTGGTATAAGGCAGCTCAGAATATGCTCCTTATAACAAAACCAGGGGCAAAGTGATGAGGCCAACACAGCAAATCCAGGGGTGCAATCCAGGATCCCCCTGAAAATTTGTTATATTGGGTTCACCATCGCCCTCAGAAATGAATAGGTTTCATTTATTCTTATGGAGGAAATAAAGGACTATAATCATGATTATATCCCACCTGTCCATGAAAGTCCACAAGGTGACAAAATAGTCACTAAAAATAAGTGCAACCTAAAAGAAAGACAGGTTCTCAGGACAAAATGTAAGTTAAAAATGCGGATCCTGCTTCCGTAGTTAAGATAGAACTTCTTTAGCAGTGACTGTTGCTACCATGAATAGTGGTGAAGCATAAAAGCGATTCTTGTGAAAGAGCGAAAGAGACAGGGAGACAGTGTGCACAATACAATTGCTACCTCACAATATTGTAAGCATGTTTAAGATGCCGGGAATGCTATATCCACATTAATTCTATATACAGTGGTACCTTGGGTTATAAACATCTCGGGTTACAGACACTTCAGGTTACACACTCCGCTAACCCAGAAATAGTAGCTCGGGTTAAGAACTTTGCTCCAGGATGAGAACAGAAATCACGCGGTGGCAGCGGGTGGCCCCATTAGCTAAAGTGGTACCTCAGGTTAAGAATGGACCTCCGGAATGAATTAAGTTCTTAACCAGAGGTACCACTGTACGCCATAGAGCTGCAAACCCAGCACCCAAAGCTGCCAGTGCACCTACCATTACCTCCTATGATGCCCACTAAGGGACTTTGTAAATATCCCATCAAACCCCATCCCACCCCAATTCACAAGATAACTGCTTGCTCTTCCTGCTCAGTTGCTATTTGCACTGGCTTGGCCTCTCCTACCCCTTAAATAGACATGCATTTCATTGGATACCAGAAATGGACACCCAACTCCCTTTCATTCTGAACAGAAGAGGGGTCCAAAACTCTTCTCTCTATGGGTGAACATGGTAGCAGTCAGATGATGAAGCATTTTTTCTATTGATTGTGGGGCGCGAGGGGGGCATGCTTGTACCATTTTGCACCCCCTTCTCTTTTTAAGTTCCTTGATATGTGACAGCCATTCTGTGGCATGGTGCACAACCCACAGCATTCGCCATTTTGCGATGGATGCCCATTCACTCCTCAAAATTCCCAGTGTTCCCACTGGACCAAAAAAGGTTAGCATCCCCAAAGCTGGCACCTTCCACTGACACCCTGAATCACAACCTCCATCCGTCCAAGCCAGCACATCTACAGTTTGGGCAATGGAGGCAAAAGCAGCCTTCCACTACTGGCACAAAATGTTCCAGCCCAGGATTGAGGCTCCAAAAGGTTTTTCAATGGGTTCCTATGTCCACCAGATACATCACACTCTCCAGGGCAGAGGTAGGAGTCTGTAGGCCTCCAGATGTTGGACTACAACACCCATCGTTGCTATTGGCCATGCTGACTGGGGGTGAGGGGAGTTTGTGTTCGTCAAAGTATTTTGAAAGGGGACAGGTTCCCCCCACTGCATGCCTGGTTCTAGGGCGCCAAAGAGAATAAACGTCGTCTCTCCACCCTAACTCATGAAAGCAGTGGTTGTGAAAATAGCAGAAAAGGCTCCACTCTTCTGCATCATCGACAAGGGAAAATATTAGGCCTGTCAATCAATTAAGATTCTTTAATTGGTTAACAACTGCCTGACTTCCTGTCAATTATTCACTCATATGTTAAGGATTGCATGTCAATTTCAGTGCATTTTTCTGCGCCACCCCACCCCCCAGATTCTTGAAGGAAAGTTGCTAGTTTCTCCTGAGCACAAGACAGCTTTTGTTTATTACATTTCAAGCTACCATGAATTGCTGGAAGGAAAGGCTGCTGCTTTTGTCAAATATGGGAATATGGAACATTTCCCTTTTCAGTAGCAATACCCAAACCAAAAAAAGAGTATAAACAGGTTTGTAGTACATGGCCACCAACTTGGATGTCTTTAAAAAAGCATAGCATAAATTCATGGAGGATAAGGCTATTATCATTGATTACTAACCATGATAAGGGATGCGGGTGGCACTGTGGGTTAAACCACAGAGCCTAGGACTTGCCGATCAGAAGGTCGGCGGTTCGAATCCCTGTGACAGGGTGAGCTCCCGTTGCTCGGTCCCTGCTCCTGCCAACCTAGCAGTTTGAAAGCATGTCAAAGTGCAAGTAGATAAATAGGTACCGCTCCGGCGGGAAGGTAAACGGCGTTTCCGTGCGCTGCTCTGGTTCGCCAGAAGCGGTTTAGTCATGCTGGCCACATGACCCGGAAGCTGTCTGCGGACAAACGCCAGTTCCCTCGGCCTATAGAGCGAGATGAGCGTGCAACCCCAGAGTCGGTCACGACTGGACCTAATGGTCAGTGGTCCCTTTACCTTTACTAACCATGATGGCTGTGTTTGCCCTCCATTGCTAGAGGAAGGAAGCCTCTAAAAGGCAGTTGCTAGGAATCGCAGGTGGGCAGACTGATGTTGCACTCAGGTGATGCTGGAGAGCTTTCCATGGCTGGCCACAGTGAGAAAGGGATGCTGGATTAGATGGGCCTTTGGCTATTCTTACATTCTTACCTGTCTTTTCCCTGCACATTCTTAGTTGGTTTCGTCTTAATCTGATATTTTAAACCTAGGTCTAAAATTTGGTCACAAGTAGCTCTGACAATGTTCTAGTGAAAGGGCCATGTGGAAATATTTGAAATACATTTACAAATAACTTGGGTGCTTTGCAGCTGAGTGGATCAGCACCCTTTTGGAAATGTAGGAGACTGCTCTCTTTTGGATTTGACTCAGGGGCAGGATATTAAAGGGGCACAGATGTGCGGCATATGACTTGCAAAAAATAACCCAGCTGTGGGTATGCACAATTTTCAGTTCCCAATGGGCAAATTACACATTCCCCAGTTGTCCTGCATAGAACATAAGGAGTTATAGCTAGTTAAGTTATATGCAAAGTAAAGATAAAGGGTGAAGGGACCCCTGACCATTAGGTCCAGTTGTGGCCGACTCTGGGGTTGCTGCGCTCATTTCGCTTTATTGGCTGAGGGAGCCAGTGTACGGCTTCCGGGTCATGTGGCCAGCATGACTAAGCCGCTTCTGGCGAACCAGAGCAGTGCACGGAAACACCATTTACCTTCCCGCCAAAGCGGTACCTATTTATCTACTTGCACTTTGACATGCATTTTACCCACAGCACTTTGACATGGTTTAACCCACAGCGCCACCCTCTATATGCAAAGTAGATCCATTCAAATTAGTGGACCCAAATTGGTCATGCCCATTCATTTCAAAGGGCATTCCTTGAGTAGGACTAATATTGGATAGTTACTGAATAGAAGACTGTACTAGAGAAGTCTGCACTTTTGAGTAAGAAACAATGCACAATAAGGACGGATATGTTTTTTTTTCAATACACAGTTGGGCCAGGTCTGCATTGAGCAAGAGATTGGACTAGATGGCCCCAGAGACCCCTTTCACCCCCTAAATTATTTAAGTCTTTAAACATGGAGCAGTGCAGAGCTGTGTTAGGATGTAAAGTAGCATGACTCCACCATTTTTTGAAAACGTCACCTGATTATGTGGGCAACCGTCCCCAATATGTTGGAAATATTTACAGAAGTAACTGGGAAATCAGTGTACAACCTGAGCAGAAACACAGGGCTGGGTTAACCATTAGGCCATTATCCTTAGGCCCTCATACTTTTTAGATGCTCCGTTTCCCAGTTCATTGGATGAGCTTGGTCCATGGTTGTTCTTGTGAAGATAGATGGAAGGGAAACCCACACTTGCAACATAAGTCCAGTGGAGAAACAAATTGGTTCGTGACTCTGCCGCAGCCAAAGCTCAGAAGGATCAAAGGATTGTGTCCAGCGTAGGTCTACTCAGAGTAAGTAAACCTACTGAAGTGAATAGACAAATCGAAATGAGGTCCATTAATTTCAGTGGGTCTACTGTGAGTAGGTCTTGGTTGGATTCAATCAAACACACACACATCTTAATCTCAGGGTTGTGGGTTAGAGTCTCACGTTGGGCAAAAGATTCCTGCATTGCAAGGAGTTGGACTAGAAGACCCTCGTGGCCTCTTCCAACTCTGCCATTCTACGATTCTACAAATGATTTGTGCTTGAAGATTTCCCTCTTTGTTTCGAATGCACTTGTTCATTTAAATCCCACCACCACCACTACTCTTTAATTTATTTATTTATTTGCTTAAACCCAGATACCACCACCTCAGTGGTACATATGCGTCTTTCTAACTCCAGCGAACCATCTGCTCCCCACCCCCACTTCCCCGAATATTAAGCAAAATTAATCTGAGAACATCTGCAGCAAAGAGATAAAACTTGCTGAAGGTGATAGGAAGGCGTACCAACACCCCCCCCCACCCCAGTAAAAATAAAATAAAAATCAAGGGCTGTCATAGTTAATGTGAATAATCTAGTTCTAAAGGCACTGTCAATGTGAAGGGTTGGGGAGGACAGATATAATAAAGCCCATCTGGATGACGTACACCCCAGTGGAATCTTTATGGGATTGGCTTAGGCATACTATAAGATTACCTGACTGTCATGCTAATTCTCAATGACTTGCACTTGGGAAGAGGCAGGCTTTTCAGGAGATTTCATATGAGCAAAAAAAAAAAAAAGTAGATTTTAATCGGACGTTGCTGCAGAGTTCCCCCATTAGCTAGATAAGCCCTGTCTGGTGTCTTTCAGGAGCTGGGAATTTTGCCCCACACCTGTTAAGAGGTTATGTTGACAAGGTGGGGCACAAATGGCACCATTAAGCCAGTGCCTTAAACCATCTGACACCTCCCTGTTTGCTGGCTCCTTGAATTACAGCCCAGTTGCCTGCCGTTTACAGAGACTGGCTGTCCTCTGTGTGCCTCTCTCTCCCAAGGTGTTCCCGACTACCGGAAGGAGGTGACTGGTACACAAGATTGTGGCCTTTAGTACTGTTGACACCGGGATCAAGCCGGGGAGCGTCCTGTTTTATAGACAGCAATTCCCCTAAGTGGGCCATAAATACACGTAGTCACCAAGACCTATCGGCTGGATTTCGCCACCCCAGCCTTGGTTTGTTTAACACACTCCCCTCGGCAGCCCAATCAACTGATTCACAGCATTGAGGCTGGCTCAGAATACAAAATAAAAAAACACACGATAATGATAATGTGATAATGATGTGATAAAAGTCAGAGCAGAATGCTAGGGACAGGGCGGGGAACATTTTTTAATCCTGAGGGCTGCATTCCCTTCTGAGCAACCTCCTAGTTTCACGCACAGCTCTTTATGCTCCATTGAGGCTCTGCCTTGTCCATCCAGGGCAAGCAAGAAGCATGGTCAGAGTTCAAGCATTGCTCTAGCCAGACACAAAGATTCAGGATGCGAAGTAGGGCCAGTGAGGAGTGTGGCCTGGGAAAGAGACCTGAGGATTCCCCATCCAAGTGTTTGGCACTTCCTCTGAGGTCAGCATGGCGATGTGCCTCTTGGCAGGCTAGTCACCTTTTTTTGGTGAGGCTAGTAAATTTTGTGGGACACTGCTTTTCATTCTCACCTCAAAAAAAGATATTATAGACCTGGGAAAAGGTTCAGAGAAGGGAAACCATACGATGAAAGGGAAGGAGCAATTCTCCAATGGTTGCAGCATGAGCTACCTAGCAGTCCGCAAGCACATCAAAGTGCAAGTAGATAAACAGGTACCGCTACATCGAGAAGGCAAACGGCGTTTCCGTGCACTGCCACATGACCCGAGAGCTGTACGCCGGCTCCCTTGGCCAATAAAGCGAGATGAGCGCCGCAACCCCAGAGTCAGTCACGACTGGACCTAATGGTCAGGGGTCCCTTTACCTTTAAGTAGGAGGAAAGGGACGTGGATGGCGCTGTGCATTAAACCATAGAGCCTAGAACTTGCCGATCAGAAGGTCGGCGGTTTGAATCCCCGCGACGCGGTGAGCTCCCGTTGCTCGGTCCCTGCTCCTGCCAACCCAGCAGTTCAAAAGCACGTCAAAGTGCAAATAGATAAATAGGTACCACTCCAGCGGGAAGGTAAACGGCGTTTGCGTGCGCTGCTCTGGTTCACCAGAAGCGGCTTTGTCATGCTGGCCACATGACCCGGAAGCTGTACACCGGCTTCTGAGGCCAATAAAGCGAGATGAGTGCCACAACCCCTGAGTCAGCCACGACTGGACCTAACGGTCAGGGATCCCTTTACCTTTAAGTAGGAGAAGACAAACGTTGCTCTCCCCCCACAACAACAACAACAACCCTGTGAGGTAGGTTAGGCTGAAGGACAGTGACTGGCACAAGGTCAACCAGTGAGCTTCATGGCTGAGTGGTGGGTTTCAGAAGGTGCCTGGTGTGGGAGAAGTGGAAGTTTTTGCTCCTCTCTCATAATATTAGAACCCATGGACATTGGATGAAGCTGAATGCTGGACAGAATCGCAGAACTGTAGAACTGGGGGTACCCTAAGGACCATCTAGTCCAGGGGTCTGCAACCCGCGGCTCCGGAGCCGCATGTGGCTCTTTTACACCTTTGCCGCGGCTCCGGGGCGGATACTAGCGAGGGGAGGAGGTGCATTGTGCGCCCCGACACTCCCCACTGTGGCGGGCGCTGTACTGGCTGTGACGTCGCATGGGGGCCGTGCGTGCGTTAGTCACACACCGTCCCAACGTCACCTTCCCACCCGCTGTCAGATCGCGGCTCCAGAGATATATTTGTTTTAAATGTCGCAATGGTTTTGCGGCTCCCAGTTTTTTTCTTCTTCGGAAACGGGTCCAAGTGGCTCTTTTTGTCTTAAAGGTTGCAGACCCCTGATCTAGTCCAACCCCCTGCAAAGCAAGAATCTCAACTAGATCATATATGACAGACGGCCAGACGGCTTCTGCTTTAAAAACCTCCAGTGAAGGAGAGCAGGCCATCTCCTGAGGGAGTTCCATTCCACTGTCAAACAGCTCTCACTGTCAGAAAGTTCTTCCTGAAGTTTAGTCAGAATCTCCTTTCTACAACATAGTGCATTGTCAACACTATGAAATTAGCTTCCCTGAAGAGGCCATGGCAGCCACCAACTTCTATGGCTTTAAAAATGAGATTAGACAAAATTAATGGAGGATAAAGCTGTTAATGGCTTCTAGCCATGATGCCTTCATTCTACCTCCACCATACGTATGCCTCTGAACATCAGTTGCTGGGAGCAGTGGTGGTCCTTGGGGTCTTGAACTGTAGTGATGACAAAATTTGGCGCCCCCACCTCTCACACCCTATTCTAAATATTAGTTGTGGCACCCCCTTGCGGAACCTCCAAGGCTCTGCGCCCAGGGTGACCAAATGGGTCGTGGTCCCCTAAAACTGCCTCTGCTAGGAGTCACAATTGGGGAGAATTGCCATTGCACTCAGATCCTGCCTCGACCTGATGGAGCAAGGCTTTTCTTATGTTCTCCCCAAGAAAGTGGGCACACCCCAGGGAAAAGCTAAATTAGCATCAAAACACCATTCAATTTTGGGTCTTTCTCTTGTATGCTTTCCTCCCTTTTCATTTCCCTCCTCTCCCCTCCTCTCCTCTCTTTTCCTCTTCCCCCCTCCACACACCTTCCCTGTATGGTTGATTATCTGCAATATTTGATGGATTAAAAAAAAAAAATTACCCAAAGTTGTCACTCTCGGGCTATTTTTAATCTACTGTAGGTGAAAGATCAGGAGACATTATTTGGGGTCAGGAAAGATTTACAATGTCCTCAACACAGTGCTACGGGGTAGATGGTAGATGGGTTGCCGCAGGACAAAGGATTGAAAGCACTGAACTCTGCCCACCTCTGCCCACCTCCCCAGAAGTCACTGCCACTGTGTTGATGATGATCACATTTATGTTTAGAGGCTAAATTCTCTGCAAGAAAGGAATTTCATAAATGTTTAACAGAGGCACCTAAATATGCTGTAATGCAGCCTCTGTGCTTCCAACATGGTAAGTATCTTACATATTCACATGGTTCAAGTATTGTTGGTTGCGGCTCAATGAGTTCTACTCAGAGAAGACCCAAGGGCATCAACAGCCATGAATTTCAATGGGTCTACTTGGTTAACATGGGATACAAATGTTATGCGTTTGTCCACATTTCCTTTTGTCCTGTTGCTACCCCCTGGGGTGGGGACCTGCTCTTTAGTGTCCAATTGGAGCAAATTCTATCCCCCCCCCCCCAATTCTATCATTTCAACAAGCCTGTGAGGCAGGTTAGTGTAAGACAGTGATGGCCAAACTCGGCCCCCCAGCTGTTTTGGGACTACAATTCCCATCATCCCTGACCACTGGTCCTGTTAGCTAGGGATGATGGGAGTTATAGTCCCAAATCAGCTGGGGGGCCACATTTAGCCATCACTGGTGTAAGAGATAGCGACCTACCCAAAGTCACCTGGGCAGATTCATTGTTGAGGGTGGGATTTGAACCCTTGTCTCCCAGGTCCTAGTCAAACACTCCAACTGCTGCACACCACTGTGGTTCATTTACAATATTTGATCGGTCAGTTGTTTGGGGTGGTGGTGGTGGGGCAGTGGGGGGTTGTGCCTTCCAACCCTAGACTCCACTTCTGCACTTGCTGAAGCTGCCTACAGATAGTCCTGTTTATCTCAGCTATTTTCTTGGGATAAAAGACGGCTTCCCTAGCAATTCCAGAGAACCTAACATCTGTTTAGCAGACACCTTTATGACACACTGGCTCCTCCAGCAAACATGCTAAGATTTAGAGAGAAATAATGGTAAATCTTGCATAGGTGCGAACCAAAACACATGGGAGGCAGAACCCTGCCAAGAAAACTAAACTACCGGCTCCCCCAGCTCTGCCGATGATCCAGGAATTTATCAAATTGTAAACTGGCCAATAAAAGCAACGGCACTTAAATCATCCCAGCAGTTTCACTGCAGCAGGCTGGGTACTATGCAAAAGACTCCCCTGAGCCCTTGAGATGAAAGGATCCAGTCACCCAGTATTCTTCCAAACACCTCCCGCTTAAATTCCTGGTAGGTCCGTGGTAGGTGATTTGCAACAGAATGTTGAGAGTTTCCTACTCCCAAAGGTATAACAATGGCAAGTAAAATAAATTAGCTTCTGCTGCTTGTTTATCTCTTGACCTCAGTCTTCCACACCTGTAAAATAGGCGTGTTAAGTGATTGCCTATAGCGCAGCAAAAATGGGACAATCACCACCAGAACATTTGTGGCGTAATCAGTTATAAGATTTCATCAGGGCCATAGCTGTCAACATTTCCATTTTTTTAAGGGAAATTCTCTTATTCCGAATAGGATTCCTCGCAAGAAAAGGGTAAAGTTGACAGCCAGATTGAAAATGAAGCAGTACGTCCACCCCAAACCTTTTGCAGGAGCAAACAGCTTTGAAAGAGGGGGTTCTGTACAAGCAACCCAATACCACCTTCAGCACAAATCATCATGAAGGCACGACATAAAGGATATCTAGACTGGGGCCCCAAGAGCATAGAATTGTATAGTTGGAAGGGACCCCAAGGGGCATCTAGTAGACACCGTCCGATGCAGGAATTATAGCTAAAGTATCCCTGACAGCCATCAAACGCTGTTTAAAAACCTCCAATGGAGGAGAGTCCATATTCCAAGATAATCTGTTCCACTGTCAAACAGTTCCTCCGGTCGAAAAGTTCTTCCTAATGTTTATTCAGAATCTCCTTCCTTGCAATATGAATTCCTTGGCTTGGGTCCTACCCTCTGGAGGAGCAAAAAACAAGCTTGCTCCATCTTCCATGTGGCAGCCCTTCAGTTATTTGAAAATATGGCTCTCCTATCCCTTCTCCGTCTTCTCTCTCCCCTCCGTGCTTAAGAAGCTCAGCACAAGGTTTGATAGCACAGATCCCAGATGCCAAATTGACTCTTCCTCCCCCGCCATTTTTAATAAAACCAACAGAATCCTTTGCCTTGGACTCTGCACAGCGGGAGAGGTGAATCAGTCGGAAAGAGCTTTTCTCCTCTGCGCAAAGGAGACTTGCAATTTGTCATGCGTGTTGCTGGGAGGAAGGGAGAGGGAGTCCAGCTCTCCGGATCTTCAAAACAAAACAACGGCTTGGGATACAGTGACCCCCGCCAAGTGGGCACAGGCTCTGCATGCTTCAGTGGCAGCTTACCAGAGATGCTCTTCCCACTGAAATCCACATTTCTTCCAACTTTGCTGGTATGAGTCACCACTTAGGTACACACTAGCTTGCGGGAAAGTGCCTCTGTAGAAATGAACAGTACTCGGCAGTGAATTTTGCGTCCCTCCCCCCTTTACACAGTCCCTGCAAGGCTTTCAGCTTTGCCCTTGTCTCAGAAGTGGATGAAAATTCAGGTGAGTTGTGGGAATGCAAAAAAAGGCCTATCTTTCGCACAGATAGTGCTAGCCATCCTAATTTAAACACACCCCTTTAGTACAGAATTATTATTTGGGTAACGCAGAAGGCTGCTCCCTGAGCATGTACAAAGTGCTGCATTTCATCACCAAACACAACCTAGCTTTGTGAACAGACACTGCTCAGGGATATAGCACACGCTTTGTAGGCAGTAAGTCCAAGGTTCAACCTCCAACAGCTTCAGGTAGTGCTGGAAAAGACCCTTGCCCAACATCCTAGACAATGCAGAAAGACCCCAAGAAGACGGCCCTCAGTCCCCGCCTCCTCCAGTGCAGACAGCCCTTCCCAACACCACTTGGGCCCCTCAACGCCACTGGTGCTGCTGTTGACATTTGGCTTGGCTCCCTACTTGGGAATTGTGCCAAGGACAAGCTAATGCAGACTTGGGAGAGAGGGTGCTGTTTTGTACTGTCTGGGGCTGATGGGAACTGTAGTCCAACACCAGGTTGATGACGACTGCCTTATGCAAACCACTGCCTCTAATCCTCAGCTCTAATTTTATAGTGTTTTCATTGAACTGGTTTGTGTTTTTATTTTGCAAAATACCTCGTGAACGTTTCTGTTTCAAAAAGGCAACCTTGAGATATTATTAACAAGCCAAACAAAGAAACCTTGCCAAGGAGACAAGCAGTGTCTTCCAAAAATAGAACCACTTGCTTCGCTGTTTTCTTCTCTATCATTACCAAAAGGATAACAAATTTTTATGGTGTCAAGGGCCTCTGGTGGATTCCTTATCTGGCCTCCCAGTTTTTCTGTGGCATTGTCACAGCCCATAAGATTACTTCTAATAGTATGGGTGGGGTCATGGTTGGGGGGGGATGGAGCAACTCCCCTATGAGAAGAAGTTACAATATTTGGGGCTTTTTAGATTGGGTGGGGGGGGGAGGCAAGTAAGGGGGGGGGTGATGGAGGTGTACGGAATTATGTGTGATGTGGAGAAAGCAGAGAGAGAAAAGTTTTTCCACCCCATCTCGTAAGACTTGAACTCGGTGCCCTCAGCGAAGCTGAATGTCAGACAGGCAAATGAAAGTTCTTCACACAGCGCATAGACTATAGAATTTGCTCCTACATGATGTAGTGCTGGCCAACAACATGGATGGCTTTAAAAGAAGATTTAGATGATGGAATATAAAGCTATCTGTGGCTACAAGCTACTCTGGCCACGTTCCACTTCCATTGTTGGGAGGCAGTACAGTGGTACCTCGGGTTAAGAACTTAATTTGTTCCGGAGGTCCGTTCTTAACCTGAAACTGTTCTTAACCTGAAGACCACTTTAGCTAATGGGGCCTCACGCTGCCGGAGCATGATTTCTGTTCTCATCCTCAGGCAAAGTTCTTAACCTGGGGTACTATTTCTGGGTTAGCCTAGTCTGTAACCTGAAGCATATGTAACTCGAGGTACCACTGTATGCCTTTGTATAGTAGTTGTTAGGAATTGCAGGTGGAGAAAGTGCTGTTGTGCTGACGTCTTGCTTGCAGGTTTGCCATGGGCATTTGGTTGGCCACTGTGAGAGCAGGATGCTGGACCAGATAGGCCTTTGGCCTGACCTAGCAGCAAAGCTCAGCCTGATCCAGCAGCCTTCATCTCCTTCAACTAGTTGTTAGAAGAGAGAAAGCCCACTATAAACTCTTTCGCTTCCCCCAGCATCTCTGTCTTAAATCAGGGAGGTCAAAACATCTGTCACCTTGGTGGGAAGGCAGGTTGGAAGACTTGTTATAGGAGGCCCTGCTAGACACATGTCAATCAGGAGGGGCTGCCAGAAAAGGGAAGAGGTGACCTCCTGTTTGTGCTAAAAGGATTCCTTCGGTGTTAATTGGCAGCGTGACACAGTGATGTCTGCAGTGAGCACAAGGGTCAACTCCAGGCCCTCTAAAGACCCAAAGCCAAAGAGAAACATAAATACCGTATTTTTTGCTCTATAAGACTCACTTTTTCTCTCCTAAAAAGTAAGGGGGAATGTGTGTGCGTCTTATGGAGCGAATGCAGGCTGCGCAGCTATCCCAGAAGCCAGAACAGCAAGAGGGATTGCTGCTTTCACTGCACAGCGATCCCTCTTGCTGTTCTGGCTTCTGAGATTCAGAATTTTTTTTCCCCTTGTTTTCCTCCTCCCAAAACTAGGTGCGTCTTGTGGTCTGGTGCGTCTTATAGAGCGAAAAATACGGTATGTCTTGTATAAATGGGAGAGGTGCAAGAAAGGAAAATTGATGTGGGGCTAGGAAAGCTGGTTTGTGAGTTGCCGGTTTGGTAATATTTTTTTCCTCCGTTCCTTAGCTAACTTGGTCTTGTCTGGCATTAGGCAAATAAATTTGGGGGAGAAGGCAAGCTCCCTCTCCCTCAAACAACACACGTTTTGCTGCTTTTAGGACTGCAATATTATCCCAGGTACCTGTCTAACATGGGGCCTAAAAGCATTCCAATTCCGGTCACTGTGTGTGGATCTACACTGGACATTTAAAGTACATCTAATGCGCAGTTAAAGTACACAACTTCCCCCAGGAAACCTATGAACTGCAAGCTTATTAGGGGTGCTAATAATTCTTCAGAATATTTTGTGCCTGCAATTTACATGGGTGTTACATTCCGTGGACCTTGCCTAAAGCCAAAATCACGTATGGCAGGTGGGATTGCTAATGCCTTTGCCCTGGAAATCTGCCTTTCCCCTGGAAACCAGCTGGAAAAGGTTCATAAAAGGGCAAGGAGAATGAACAGGGGGCTGGAGCAACACCCAAATGGGGAAAGGTTACAACTTTTGGAGCTTACTGGTTTTGGAAAAAAAGCAAGTCTAGATGGGACACAGCAGAGGCTTATAAATTTATGCACAGTGTGGAGAAAGTGAATAGGGATAAGCGTTTCCCTGCTCAGAATACCAGGCCCCAGGGGCACCCAAAGAAGCAAATTGCTGGAAGGTTCAGGACATATACCAGGGGTCTGCAACCCGCGGCTCCGGAGCCGCATGTGGCTCTTTTACACCTTTGCCGCGGCTCCGGGGCGGATACTAGCGAGGGGAGGAGGTGCATTGTGCGCCCCGACACTCCCCACTGTGGCGGGCGCTGTACTGGCTGTGACGTCGCATGGGGGCCGTGCGTGCGTTAGTCACACACCGTCCCAACGTCACCTTCCCACCCGCTGTCAGATCGCGGCTCCAGAGATATATTTGTTTTAAATGTCGCAATGGTTTTGCGGCTCCCAGTTTTTTTCTTCTTCGGAAACGGGTCCAAGTGGCTCTTTTTGTCTTAAAGGTTGCAGACCCCTGACATATACAATAAAGTACTTCCTCACGGAATGCAGGTGGCGCTGTGGGTTAAACCACAGAGCCTAGGACTTGAGGATCAGAAGGTCGGCGGTTCAAATCCTCATGATGGGGTGAGCTCCCGTTGCTCAGTCCCTGCTCCTGCCAACCTAGCAGTTCGAAAGCATGTAAAAGTGCAAGTAAGTTAAATAGGTACCGCTCCAGCAGGAAGGTAAACGGCATTTCCATGCGCTGCTCTGATTCGCCAGAAGTGGCTTAGCCATGCTGGCCACATGACCCAGAAGCTGTACGCCGGCTCCCTTGGCCAATAAAGCGAGATGAGCGCTGCAACCCCAGAGTCAGCCACGACTGGACCATTATGTCAGGGGTCCCTTTACCTTTACGTCCTCACTCAGCGCTATAGTTAAACCATGAAATTTGTTCCCACAAGAGGCAGTGAGGGCTACCAACTTGGATGGCTGCAAAAGGGGATTAGACAAATGCATGGAGGTAAAGTGGCTACTAGCCACAATGGCTACGTTCTCCCTCCACTGCCAGAGGCAGTATGCCTCTGTATGCCCAGCTGCTGAGCATCACAAGCAGGGAGAGTGCAGCTGCACCCGTGTCCTGCTTGCAGGGCTTCTCAGAGGCTTCTGGTGGACCATGAGACCAGGATGCTGCAGTGGACGGCCCATTGGCCTAATCCAGCAGAGCTCCTCTGATGCAAGTCTGAAAACTTCCCCTATAAAGGGGAAGGAGAAAGGAATTCATCTAAAATAAAAACATGTGGACACAAAGGATAAATAAATAGAGTGGTAATGGTGAAAGCCAGGGTAAATGAATGCCAACAGCTAATGGAGGTCCTTTAACAACATACAGTGGTACCTCAGGTTACATACGCTTCAGGTTCCATATGCTTCAGGTCACAGACTCCGCTAACCCAGAAATAGTGCTTCAGGTTAAGAACTTTGCTTCAGGATGAGAACAGAAATCGTGCTCCAGCAGCATGGCGGCAGCAGGAGGCCCCATTAGCTAAACTGGTGCTTCAGGTTAAGAACAGTTTCAAGTTAAGAACAGACCTCTGGAACGAATTAAGTACTTAACCCGAGGTACCACTATACAGTGGTACCTCTATTTATGTTCACCTCCGGTTATGTATCATTCGGGATACATACGCGGCAAACCCAGAAATATTTTCCTGGGTTTCGCCATGTGCGCATGCGCAGAAGCAGTCCCTCTGGTTGCGGAAACCTTGGGATCTGACCGGAGCTCTGGAACGGATCCCGTCCGCAACCGGAGGTACCACTGTATAACCTTGGAGTGTGCATGGGCTCTGGGCATAGACCACCAATGTGCCCAGGAGCACATTTCTCCTGGGCATGGTCGGCCAATTGGTGCCAAAGAAGGATAGAACTTTCTTTATGTATGCTACAACAGCAGCAAGAATACTTATTGCAAAGTATTGGAAGACACAACATCTACCCACCCGGGAAGAATGGCAGATGAAGGTGATGGACTATATGGGACTGGCAGAAATGACTGGCAGAATCTGAGACCAGAGAGAAGAGTCGGTGGAGGTAGATTGGAGGAAATTTAAAGACTATTTACAGAAACAGACTGTTAATTGGTGAAAGGAGGGAAAGTAAAGATAAATTACAGGACAAAAATTCGAAAAGAGGGAAAGGATTTGCTGGAATGGATAATTGACCTAGAATACAAAAAAGGGAGGTGTGAGGAGGTCAGGGAAATAAGCTAATGAAAGATAAGTAATGGGAAGATTTGTTGTATTTTTCCTTGTTTTTTCTTTTTGCTTAATAGTTTTTAATTCTCTGCTCTTTATTTTTTCCCCCTCTTTTTTGTATTTTATCTTCTTTTCGTTTAAAATGATGTTTTTCGTTTTCTCTTTTTGTACCTCTAAAATTTTTAATAAATATCTTATATAAAAAAAGACCACCAATGTGAGCATAGGGGTCTTAGAACAACAACTCAAGTGCCCCTATTTTCACCTGTGAGATGTTGGGGAATATGGAACCAGTCCTATCCCCTTCCTACAAGGGTCCCTTCAGCAAGGTGGGTTAAACTTACCTATTCAGCTTCACAGTCCATCCCGGCATTCTGCTCTTCAGGCAAGTCAGAGGAGAGCCAGGTCACTGCGCAACAGAATCCCCTGAGGAGACACTTGCTTCTGAGGAGCGGCATGACACCATACCACCAGTCCCAAGGCCAAAAGAGAGAGGGAGAGGCCTTGGTCCAAGCCTGTGAGCAAAAGGAAATTTGAGGTGAGTGATTTCACCTGGGTCAACCAGAACATTCTTTTCTGCTGCATTTTGCAGTTTGCTTGAGGCAGTGGGGAGAGAATTAGGGGAAGTGGTTGCACCTGGGGCCAGCTCAGTCAGATGGTTTGTCTGCTGTTTGTTCTAGGCCATTCTGAAATGTGGACATTTTATTATAGCGCTCTCTCTCTCTCTCTCTCTGTGTGTGTGTGTGTGTGTGTGTGTTTAGGGTGTTGTAAACCACTTTGTGCAGGTATTGAGAACCTTTGACCCTCCAGGATGTTGTCGGACTACAACTCCCATCATCCTTAGCCATGCTTGGTGGGGTTGATGGGAGATGTAGCTCAGCAACATCTTGGGCGGGTTGGGGTTTCATTTTCCAAAGGTTCCCGGTTCCTAGCTTAGAGACTTATTTGAAGCTTGAAGTGGGATATAAATCACCTGAATAAATAAGTAAGTAAGTAAGTAACACTTGCTGGGCGTCTTAAAGCTATATACACATCATACTCAACCGGCTTTTCCTGAGTGGTGCTTGCCACAAGCTCTCTTAACTCAGCAGACAAACTCTCAACGACCATGAGTGCTCTCTCGTACGCTCTTGGGTTTTCTGTAGTGCCACGCTTTCCAAACAGGTTTGCTGCTGCTGAACTAAATAACAGCCACTTGACTGAGGTCAAGGGAGCTGAAGTCCGGAGGCCACACCGCCTGCCCCGACTTCCATGCCAATTATCAGCGACTTGGACAACTCGCAGGAGAAGGGCGTCAGGGAATGGATGCTGGTTATCTGAGCGGCAACAAGCAGCAATTTGTCCGTGGAGAAAAGGGACATGGGGCTTCAGAGATAAAAGTGTATTTTTGAGGGGGGGAGCAGGGGAAAGGAGGGTGGGTCTTTCAGAACAGCACCAGCACAAACATCTAAGGAGAAAAGCTGGTTTTGTCTTGCACACACACCATACGCATAAAGCTCATTTAAAGCACGTCTTCCCTGCTGAAGAACTCTGGGAACTGTAGTTTGCTAAGGGTGCAGGGAAATGTAACCACGTGAGGTGGTAAACTGCAATTCCCAGGATTTGGTGCTTTGTGTGCATGCACACACTTTAAATGTATGGTGTGCCTGCAGTCGTTGGCTTTGAGGAGAATTTGAGAGTCTTAAGAGTTTCTTTAAAGTATGTGTATGTATGTGTGTGTGAGAGAGATTGAGATCTTTTTTTTTTTGTTTTGAAATGATTGAATATCATGTTGTGGATTATCTTCTTTGAAGTGGCATTTGGCAACAAGTGAGGGGGGTGGTGACCCTGGGCACAGCGTAAAGGAAACTTCCCCTCCAGTTTGATAGACCTGCCTTCAAAGACAGCTGAATATATATGTGAATATTCAGTATACTTCCCTGAAAAATTTATTGCTGTTGTTCTTGGATAGATAGAGGTTCTGCCTTGGATAGATAGATGTTCTGGGTTCCCTTCCCTCTGCCACATTTTTATTTATATACTGCAGGCTTTTCCAACATGGTGCCCTCCATATGTTTTCGACTACAGCTCTCATCAGCCCTAGCCAGCACATGGGAGTTGTAGCTCAAAACATCTAGAGGGCCTCAGGCTGGCATATGGAGATTATATCTCATTTATGTTTTACACACTGCTTTGAAGGCATTTTTTTGGTGAACTAGTGCCTTTAAAATAACAATGCAAATAAAAGAACATATAATTTCAACTTGATTGTATAAGCAGATAAACACTAGTTTTAATATCTATGCCATAAATTTCATATATTCAGGATAACCTGATTTTCAGGATTACCCTGTAAAAGTAGCAAGTAGGGCAGGGAGTGATCCAAAATCCTGGAGAGTTGCTGCCAGCCAGTGTAGACAATACTGAGCCGGATGGACCAATAGTCTGACTTGCTATAAGACAGCTCCCTATATTCCCAATGCTTAGATGTGTAGTTCCATGAGGATGCTGGATGTTATCTCCCTAAATTCACTGGCATACTTCCACACTATGCATTTAAAGCAGATTCAACACACTTTTAAAGCACATTACAGTGGTACCTTGGGTTACATACGCTTCAGGTTACAGACTCCGCTAACCCAGAAATAGTGCTTCAGGTTAAGAACTTTGCTTCAGGATGAGAACAGAAATTGTGCTCCAGGGGCACGGCGGCAGCAGCAGGAGGCCCCATTAGCTAAAGTCGTGCTTCAGGTTAAGAACAGTTTCAGGTTAAAAACGGACCTCCGGAACAAATTAAGTACTTAACCCGAGGTACCACTGTACTGCCATCAAAGAATCAGAGGAACTGCAGTTTAGCCCTCACAGAGCTACAATTCTCAGCACCCTGAACAAACGACAGCTCCTAAGTTTCTTTGGTGGGGGGGAGTCATGTGCTTTAAAAGTGTGTTGAAGCTGCTTTAAATGCATCGTGTGGATCTGCCCGATTTTGTGACCGTCTCTATTCATAGATATGTCCCCCCCCCCAAAAAAAAAGCTCAGTCTGGTGGCTGGGGAAACTATTTCCCCTGTTCTTTTCAAAAGTATTCCCTTGGAGGCTCTCCACATCTCTCTCGAACAGCTTCACTGCTGGCTCCTCTAGCTCCAAACAAGAATCAACTGACATGATCCAGATCGGAGGAGGGTGGTGTATCTCACACAATCAGCTTCCTGTAATTGAAGAAGTTGCTCTGGGCCCTTGGCTTGTCTTTCTTCACAGGCAGAAGCCCTGGTGGTAATGCCTTGCTGGAATCCAGGGGCTCCTGACTAACACGTTTTCAAAGCTGCATCCTGGATGCCAGAAGGCTTGTTCTCTCCTCCTTGACCTGAACAAAATACAAGATCCAGCAGGAAAGTATGATTTCATTCATTTATTTTGAGAATTTGTAGACCGCTTGGTTGCAATTAGTCTAATGCTGCATTCACATGGCCGTATTATTCTGTTTTTATGACTTTTTCCTAACTCGTTGTATTTGAGCTTCCACATGATGTAAAAAGCCTCTTCTATAGAGCAGGTTTAGCAATCATTTCTGTGTCATTGGCTTCCAGGGGAAAAAAAAAATCAATTTGCAGATTATATGGAAACGAGTGCTAACTTCGGGCTCTATATTCCGCTATACTTCCGGAAGTGGCTTTTTACATCCAGTGAAAGCTCAAATATAATGTGGAAATTAACAGTTCGGGAAACATAGTGGAAATGGAATGAAGTACTGTTTTAATGCAGCCTCAACAGTGTGCAGGAGACTCGATGCAATTAAATTAAAAATGAGTTATAACTATACACGTAAAATTAAATTTTGAACCCTGCTGGAATTAGGGAAAAAGGTCTTTAGTAGGTGGAAGTTCAACAGGCAGGGAGCTTGTCTGTCCTTAACTGGAAGGGAGTTTCATAAAATACTGAACACACGACTCCTGGTGGATATGAGTCGTGCATCCAAGTCACGGGGGACCATTAACATTGACTCCTCCCCAGTCACCTTTACATTCCACCCAGATCAGCCTTTCAAAGTGAGGATGACTGCAAATAGAGGATGGTCCTCTGCAAAATGGGACACAAATGCACCCTACAGTAGCTGCTGTCACATACAGCTAGGAATGGGCAAATAAGTCAATTTCAGTTTCTCTCTGTTTCCCATTTCCCCCCAATCTTAAACTCACATTTCTACATCAGCTTGCAATTTTTATTATTATTTAAAAGTCCACTTACACATAGGTTTGCCATATTTCATAAAGTGAAAATCTGGGTACAAGAGAATCCGAACTACACTTTTAACATGGGTTGCCATACACCTGTATTTCCCCAGACATTTTGGCTGCTTTTTGAAACTTCCACCTGGACGCTATTTTTGGCAGATGAATCCCAGCTGTGTCCGGGAAATTCCGGGTGTACGGCAGCCCTACTTAAAACATTCACCAGCTTTTTAGTGCCCGTTTTTATGCAATTTTGCTTATACACATTTTTGCAGAGCAATGTTCCCTAATATGATGCATCGTTTTCATTAATATACGTATTTTTTAAATGCACACTTGACCCTAGTATATGCGTTTGTGTATACATGACTCAGCTAGAGAACTGCATTGCAAAATTCGGGGAAATTGGCATTTTGAAATATGGCTGTTTTGCTGTTCACATATTGTTCCAGAAAGTGTGATTCAGGTAGATTTGCCTTTAACTGTGAACTGAATCCAATTCCCCCGCCATCTCCGGATCTAGAAGCGACCTAATTTAATTCTATGTCTGTAGGACTCCTCCTACACACTACCTCAAGAACTGCAAACACCATTCCCTTTCCACTAGCATGAGCTCTCTCTCTCTCTCTCTCTCTCTCTCTCTCTCTCTCACACACACACACACACACACACACACACACTTACACTCTTACATTCTTTGGCTTTGTTCAAATTTTGCCTGAGGAAGTCTTCTGAAGAACTCCAAAGCTTGCTCAGGAAACTGTGACTAATAAAGGTATTATGTCACTGGGGCATTTGTGATTTCTCCACCTCTCCTTCAAGACAGCAGGTTATTTTGGAATGCCTATTTTGTAAGAATCAAAATATCATTTCAAACAGAAAGTAATAACTGGGGGTGGTGTGGGGTTTTTTAATATCTAAAAAAAAAGTGCTGTACTGTTCACAAAATTCAAAAACCCAAACCCACACCATGGCAAGGCGATTAAGGGTTATTGTCTTGCATATTTAAAACAAAGTATTCTGCTAATATTCCTTCATTCTTTGCTTCCTCCCAAAAGGGTAAGGTTGGCACACAAAAGCATCCAATCATCTGTTTTGAAGTCCAGGTGTGCTTTGCTGTAGGGATGGAATTAACTGCTCATGTGCCTATTTTTATTTTTATTTTTTTGCCAGAACAGAAGAAGATGCTTTACACACAAGATTAATCCATGTGGTTCAATACTGTTTACATTGACTTGTAGTGATTCTCCAGGGTCTTAAGACAGTGGTGTAGTTTAGCCCTTCCTGGAGATGTCAGGGAATGGAACTGGGAAAAGCAGATACTCTACCACTGAACTATTTATTATCAGTTCCCGTGAGAATGGCAAACTGATTTGCAGTTGCACTATTTCTACACTGGCAAGAGTTTCATGGCATACGCTTTGGATTGGTGGTGCTCTATAACACCTAGTAAAGATTTGTTTAAACAATCACAGGTTTGCTACCTTAGCCAAGGCCATTTGCCCAGACAAGGAATTCAGCGGTGTTTCAGAACTCTTGAAAATGCATGTCCACAGCCCCTGGGCATGTGGAAACATGATAAGCTCAGGGAGTGCATCTCAAAGCAGACCTACATATTCGGAGGACGGGAGATGTGGTGCAGTCTTCTTGGGACTGTAGCATTTTGAAAAACAAATGTGGTGCATTCTATAATTGAACAAATCCTTCCTTTGACAACACCCTGTTCCTCCATTGGGCAAAAGGGCTGGAGTCTAGTTTTCTCTCTGCCAGACTGAACTCCCCCCCCCATGGTAAGGTAAACGTAAAGGGACCCCTGACCATTAGGTCCAGTCGCAGACGACTCTGGGGTTGCGGCGCTCATCTCGCTTTATTGGCCGAGGGATCTGGCGTACAGCTTCCAGGTCATGAGCCCAGCATGACTAAGCTGCTTCTGGTGAACCACAGCAGCGCACGAAAATGCCATTTACCTTCCTGCTGGAGCGGTATAGCATTGTATATCGCTATTTATCTACTTGCACTTTGACGTGCTTTTGAACTGCTAGGTTGGCAGGAGCAGGGACCGAGCAACAGGAGCTCACCCGTTGCAGAGATTCAAACTGTTAACCTTCTGATCGGCAAGTCCTAGGCTCTGTGGTTTAACCCACAGCGCCACCCACGTCCCACCCACCCCCATTGTACCAGGAAGGTTTTCTTTAAGCGGGGCAGTGTTTAAATGTGAGCTCCCCCCATCAGCATTCAAAAGTGGTACACTCCCAAGAGGGCAGTACCATATGCTTTTTCTTAATGTGCAGATTGGCTCAGACTTTCTGAGTAAGTTTTGTACAGAGACAAATTTGCTGCAATGATTGAGGACAGAACTACATAAGTTAAAACTGAGGCTGTTTTCAGAGGATTCGGATCCTCATGCTTTATTTTTATTTTTCGGGGGGGGGGGTTCTTTCTTTTAAAAAATACTTGTCACAGGACACTGTTCTCCTGGAGTTTATCCAGCCTACCTGCTAATTGCCAGGGGACACATCCACCCGTCTGAGACCAGCCAATTAATCAGGCAGCCTATCCGTGCTCCCTGACTGGCCGCGACAAGCCCCATGTTGCTATACAATTGACAAGTCTTCTTGTTAAGGGTCAGGAGTTAATACGTTTTGCTGCTTCCCCCCTTTCACGGTTTATTTCAGGTTTATGGAGAGTGATCAGGCTGGTTAATTGCTTGAGCTTCGGTGTAAGCCCATGAGGGGAGAGAAGCCATTGCAATGGCAGAAGTTCCTAATAAAATAAGGTGAAATAAAAGCATTGCAAATGGTAATAAAGATGTCTGCCTGGATGTTCCGGCTTGCTTTTTTTATATATAAAAAATAATTTCTTTTTTTCTTTTCTTTTTAATTGTGCGATTTAGAGAGCTGCAAGTTTTAACTGGTAGATTAATCAACTAAAGCTTTCCTTGACGGTCGGGGCCAATTTTAATTAGTGGCAGCAATTTTTAATCACTGAGGATGAAATCTGAGGGCAGTGCTTGCTTGCTCTTCTTTTTCAAAGGCTATCTGGTATGTTACTGTAATCAGGAATGGAAGAAGAAATCTCTGAGTCATTTCTTCAGTATTTTTTTCCTGCAGCGAAATTGTTGGCTAAATTTTTAAGTTCAATGTTTTTGTTAAAAGAGCAAAAGTGATCTGGGCAATCTGGAAACTTTTAAATATGGTTGATTGGTCAGTTAAAATATGATTGATCAATTTTTAACAAAGAACTCTATTGGATCCGACAACGATTTCTAACTCGGCTGCAATCCTATCCACATTTACTTGGGAGAACTTAATAAGGCTTGCTTCTGAGTACAGATGTACAGAATAAAATTCATTTTCAGAAAGAAGATGATTGCTTTTGTGGTTATTTGTATGTGTGTTTAATTTTTCTTGTGTGTTTTCAGAGCAATTTGTTTTTTATGTTTCTTGTCTTGTTAATGTCTCAGATGCCAACTGCTCCTTGCCCTGTCTCTCTGCCCCCTCCATGTATTACTATCTTAAAGCTCTGCTGGGCATCTCATTCTGAAACCCTGAGAGATCCCCAGTGATCAAGAGACCATCTCCTAATCATTAGCTTCCATGGAACTACCAACTATTCTGGGCCATTAACTATGCTAATCTATGGTATGCTATACTATGGTAAACTATAGTATACTACTGTAATCCAACAAACACTGTAATAGTAGTAACTGAGACTAGTACTGTGAGATAGTTCTGATAATAAACTGTAAGCCAGAAAGAGCTCTGTTCAAACAATGTGTTGGCCACTGGTAAGCCACCAGCCCTTGACACAAACCGATTATGGGGGTGGTGATAAAGATGGCATCCCCTATAAGTTTGTTGTCAGGATTACAGAGATAATGTATGTGAAGATATCGGAATGCAAGAAAAGCTTAATTTTGCTCCGTCAGCTCAGTGGAAAGCATCTGTCTTGCATTCTGAAGGTTCAGTTGGCAACTCCATACAAAATTTGGAATGATTCCTGTCTTGGAAAGCCACTGCCAGTCAGTGTAGACAGCACTGAGCTAAATGGACTGAGATTTGGTACAAGGCAGCTTCCTGTATTCCTATTGAGAAGATCCGTGTTTCAGTATCAGAGCATCTCCAGATAGATTTAGGAAACTCTCTTGAGATACTAGAGAGCTGCTGCCACTCAGTAGATACTACTGAGCTGTCTAGACTCATGGGCACATCCCTCTGCTCTGTTGCTAAGACCCCATGTCCACACCTGCTCTTGCCACAGGTGCGATTCAAGTGCAAGGGCCTCCAATACCATTTCTTAAACTAACCCTAATATCTATGAGCTCCAGAGTCATAGCTGCTGAACAGAAAAGAACTGAAAGGCAAAATGAAGTACGGATGGGGTGTCCACTCTCCTTTTCAGCAAATAATGCCTCCCTCCAAACCAACTTTATGGACCTGGCAAAGAGGAATCGAAAATGTAATTGTGTATGAAAGCTTGACCTAACCAAGAGTGTCGTTGCCACTTTGCATTAGCCTCTTTGGACTACAGTGGATATACTTTTCACGAAGCAGCTCTGATAACAGGTGACAACCTACTCTGAATCATTACAACAAAGGATTCAATATTTGCTGGTGTAGATCAAGTACGGTTTTTCTCCTTTCTTTATTTCCGCCCTCTGTTTCTGGCTCTCTGTAGGGACTGTCAAACTATCCCTTATCATTAGGGGTATAGCTTGTGATTCATGTTCTCCTTTGATGGCTTGAAAGGTTCCCCTTCTCCATTCAGATCAGATTCTAATGCGAAAAAGGACCACATCTTGGTGCCTCAGCCCAAACTGGCCTTGCTTTTACATAGCAATGAATTAAAGCTTATTGGGAGGGAGGGCCCAGGAATTTTTAGAAATATTGTGATTTTTAAATGGGTAGTATCATTTGCAAGTTTGGCTCAGTGTTTAAATGGCAACAAGGGCCACTGCCCGCGCATTGAGAAGCCTCGTGCCAAGTTTGGTGACAATATCTCAAGAGGCAGCCAAAAACCAGGAAAGTAGTCGCATGAAAAAGGTTAAGCACCTTTACGCTTCCTTATGGGGAGACATGGGACGCAGGTGGAGCTGTGGGTTAAACCACAGAGCCTAGGGCTTGCCGATCAGAAGGTTGGCAATTCGAATCCCTGCAACGGGGTGAGCTCCTGTTGCTTGATCCCAGCTCCCTGCCCACCTAGCAGTTTGAAAGCACATCAAAGTGCAAGTAGATAAATAGGTACCGCTCCGGCAGGAAGGTAAACGGCGTTTCCGTGCGCTGCTCTGGTTCGCCAGAAGCGGCTTAGTCATGCTGGCCATATGACCTGGAAGTTGTAAGCCCATAGCTGTCAACTTTCAGATTTGAAAATAAGGCATCAGCAGCCTCGAAAATAAGGGATCAGCAGCTGCACCTGTCCCAGGGAGCCTCGAAAATAAGGGAGCAGCAGCCTCACCTGTCCCGGGGACAGTCTACAGGATATCTAACAATCCGGGATAGCAGCAGTAAACAGCAGGAAATGGCGCTGGAATGAGGGAATTTCCCGCAAAAAAAGGGAAGGTTGACAGCTATGTGTACGCCAGCTCCCTCAGCCAATAAAGTGATATGAGTGCTGCAACCCCAGAGTCTTCCACAACTGGACCTAATGGTCAGGGTCCCTTTACCTTTATGGGGAGACACAATAGCTCAGAACACTTGCTTTCCATGCAAAAGGTCCCAAGTTCAATTCCCAGCATCTCCAGGTAGGAGACATCCCCATCTAAAACCCTGGAGAGTCACTGCCAGTCAGTGTAGACAATACTGAGCTAGATGGACAAGCAAGTCTGACTAGGTGTGAGGCAGCTATCTATGTTTCTACAGATGCCCCACCACCAGCCCCTGCAGTTGCATTTCCTTAACAAATGTGGGGTTGAGAAGGTCTGACCTGAACCTTGGGAGAACCCCCCCCCAATAATTTATAATTTCAGTTCCTCCCTAAACTTGCATACGAAAGAGGAACTGAGCCGCAACCTGTGGCTTGGATGGCTTTGCCGGGCGAGTTTGGAGGTTCCCCTTTCTCCTCCCCTCATCTAAAGTTGTGAGCATACCAAACTGCATTTTATTGGCTGCTAGAAATTTACAGGCTCCCCAGATACCTACCAACCCCTGGTTGAGCTCAGGAGCAGCGTTGATCTCATTAATAAGGAGGCAGGAGGGCAGCTGCTGCAGTGACCTCCATGTGGCTTAGCCGTGGCTTTTGCCTTGGGCTGTAAAAGCTTAGCAGCACAGAGGCTCACAGGTCTGCCTCGGCTGTTAACTATGCAAGGAGAAACGAGTTGCAATCGTATTACAGGGATGGCTATACTGAAAAAGCAAATGCCTCCCTTGCTCGCTTTAGGGCTACTATTAATTAGGGTTCTGTGAATAAACATTTCCCATATATATGAGGTGCTTTGCAGCAGCATTGCCCCTTCTAGGGGGCTTTATTTTTTACAAACGGCTCATTCAGATCCAGTTTTTCTGCATGCACCAGTCATGGAAATTCATTCCATGAAACACGACAACTGTGTTCTATCTCCATTGTTGGAGATGGCATAACTCTGAATATTAGCTGCTGGGAATCACAAGTGGGGAGAGTGGCTGTTGCCCCTCTTTAGCTCTAAATCGGAGCAAATGTCAACCAAGAGAAAACCCAAATTGCCTGACCGAGAGCTAAAGAGCAGTTTCCCCAGGGGGAGGGGGAGGGAGAAGTGGGACAAGAGGAAGAGTGGATAAGCCTGTACTGGATAATGCCCACAGCAAAGTTAGGGCCATTAATTTCAATGGGTCTACTGTGAGTTAAGCTTAGTTGGATACAGCCCATCGAATCATGGGTGTATGGGCATCAAGTCACCTCCATCCACTGGGGGTTTTGTGCATTAAGTCCATGGAAGTTACAGCCAACGTGAGTTTTAATACACCCTGTATAAATTTCATTGTACCTGTAGAGGTAATTTGAAAAGAGGGACTCATTAGTGGAGGGGAAACCCAGCATAAGCAACAGCTTTGATAAATGCTTTCAAGGCTTCTTTCTCAGCAAACTCATTTGCAAATGACACATCTAAATGAGAGTCTCTGACTCCAAATTAAAGAGGCGAACAAGCACACACTTTCCCCCCTAATTACTCTTCTCTGAAATCTCTAAATACCCTTTGATATTATTATAAATCCTTTCCCTTTCTGCACACCAGCATTGCACCCACCTATATCGCTAGACTTCATGCTCACCCCACTTCCTCAGCAACCAACAACACACACACACACACACACACACACACACACACACACACACACACCAGACTGGTTCTAATCTCCCACCTGCATAAATCTCACAGGGACAGCCACAAATATTCCAGCTATGTTGATTTATGAAAGCCCCAGCAAAATTTCGCCAGGAGATATATCCTGAGAGCACCATGATTGATAGCTCCTTGCAAATCTTTCTGTTTTAAGCACTGCCACTTGCAAAGTCCTGTGGATGGGTGGTGGTGGAGAATTAAAGGAGAGCAAGAGAAGGAAGTTTCCTTGAAAATAAAAAAGGGGGGAGCTGGCATGAGTATAGCTTGATTTCTGCCAAACATTCCTCAGCGAGAGCCCTCGTGTTTGCCTGAAGAAACTCCAGTTGAGAAAGAGGAAACTGAACCAGCTGTAAGCCCTGTCATTAATTCAGCATTCTTGTTTCCTCTCTGTCTCCTTCCCCGTCTCTTTCTACTTCTGTCTTGTACACAGAGTTGCTGCCTGCCTGCCTTTTAAAGCCAATTCAAATAAAGGCAATTCTCTCCTGGGGCAGGGAGATGTGCAGATGTGTCCCCAACCTTTGGGGCCTTACAGTAGGTAGAAAAGACTTGCTTATTTAAGGTCTCTCTCTTTCTCTCTTTTTAAAAAGTGTTGTGCTCCTATTGATTTTTACTGTTATTCAAATAGTTTTAGCTCATTCTAAATGCTGTCCTACAGATTTTATCATAGAATTGTACAGTTGGAAGGGACTCCAAAGAGTCGTTTAGTCCAAACCCCTGCAATGCAGGAACCACAGCTAAGGAAACCCTAACATATGGCCATCTAACCTCTGCTTAAAAACCTCCAAGGAAGGAGAGTCCACCAGCTTCTGACCTAGTCCATTCCACTGTTAAACAGCTCTTCCCATCAGAGATTTCTTCCTTATGCTTAGTTGGAACTCCTTCCTTGCAATTTGAAACCGTCCAGTGCAACGGAAAGCAAGCTTGCTCCCATCTTCCACTGCCCCCCTAGCTGTTTTTTTAAAATAAAAAAAATATTGTTTTTATTTATTTTCATGGTGCAGAAGATAAACAACTGCTACAACAGTTAAACAACAAGTAACTCGCCCTGATAAAATTATAGACTTTTATCATGCCATGTGTTAAAAGTTTCATTTGGTTAATCTAAGCGATCGCACCACATTTTCCCATGAGTGCTGGGTGGATTCTGGCTTAAACAATACAGTGGTACCTCTAGATGCGAACGGGATCCGTTCCAGAGCCCCCTTCGCATCTAGAAGCAAATGTCACCCGTGTCAGCACGTGCGCGGGTCAGGTTTCGGCACTTCTGCGCGTGGCATCATTTTGAGCATCTGCGCATGCGCAAGTGGCGAAACCCGGGAGTAACACGCTCCGTTACTTCCGGGTTGCCGTGGAGCACAACTCGAACGTGCTCATCCCGAAGCACATTCAACCTGAGGTATGGCTGTATGGTTGATTCCTATGGTTGCATTTTGTTGCTTTGAATTCCCAATAAAGGTGAATAAGGAGCGATATAACAGTGGCGTATAAAATTATGCACGGATTGGGGAAAGTGGAAGCTGAATGTTGAAAGATTGTGGACAGACAAAACAAATTACTTCTTTCACATAGTTAAACAATGGAACGTGCTCCAACAAGAGAGCCTCCATCTTGGAGAGCTTTAAAAGGGGATTAGTCATATTCATGGGTGAGAAGGCCACCAATGGCTACTAGCCACAATGGCTGTGTTCTATCTCCACTGTCAGAGGCAGTGTGCCAGTGAACACCAGTTCCAGGTGAGGAGAGCTGCTTTTGCACTCAAGTTGTGCTTGTGGGCTTCCCAGAGGCCTCTCCTTGGCCACTGTGAGAACAGATGTTGGATTAGACAGGCCTTTGGCTTGATCCAGCAGGACTCTTCTTATGTTCTTTAGTTTTTATGATAACTGAGCATGGGGAACGATGACTGGAGCTTGAGTCACACAGTATCCACAGGAAGAATGTTTCTGAATACGGGTTGCTGGAGATTCATCAGTGAGGAAGGGCTACCAGAGGGATGAGGAGCCCCTGGACCTCCAGGTGTTGATGGCTTTCAACTTCCAGCAGTTGCAGCCAGAATGGCCAGTGGTTGGGGATTGTTATTATTTTATAATAATCAATAATGGAATGGAATATATTATATTATATTATATTATATTATATTATATTATATTATATTATATTATATTATATTATATTATATTATATTATATTATATTATTTTCCCCCTGATCAGATTCAAGGCGGCTTACATATAAAAATGAGAACTGCTGAAAACACAGAAAAATCATTCATTAAAAAACAATTCAACATTGTTAAAAGTAAAACTATATATACGTGTGTTTGTGTGTGTGTGTGTGTCTGTGTATTCTGTGTTTAATATGGCTACGACAGTCAAATCTGCAAGAACAAACCATTAAACCCTTTATACAATAGTTTCACAACAACAACACAGTCACAGATACAGCTCCAGGTTGGAAGCACACCCCAAGATTTGCCTCCTCTTGGTGTTCTGGAAGAAGGAAATTAGCAGCTTCGTAACAGGACAAAGTTACCAGGCAGCAGTGACATGATTTCCACTAACAACTGCGAGTCAGACCCTCAAACAGCTGGGCTGAGACCTCAAGCCACAGAGCAAATCAAGGGAGCTTTCGCTTTCTTCGCTCTGGTGGTACTGTTTTGCTTCTCACTGTTTCCGCTCCACTCTGCACTCCCCCAAGTGGGTCATATCCTGTCTCCTAAAAGTCACAACGCATTCAGCTGCCAGGGCAAAGCTGGTCAGGTCTGTGTGAATGCCTTCAGGTTCTCCTCCAGCCCAGCAGCTGATCAGCCAGCAGCATGCAGACAGCTATGACTTCAGGATCAACAGTCACACTTTTAGCAATGCAGTATGCTTCAGTTTCTGCTTTGCCTCAGTCATCTCTACACAGCTGCCAAGGACATTGATTACACCTGGCTTATCTGCACACAGTGATAGTCAGATAATACTTGGCATCTTTCCATCAATCCTCCATGGCTGGGCCCTACCATTAGGCAAAGTGAGTCGACCACCTTAGGTGCAGATGCTGGGAGTAAGCATAATATAATATATTCTTCACTGTTCTTCAATAGGTGGGTCAGGACCCACTACTGTGTCTTAGCCTAACCTAAGGTGGGTCATGACAGCACCATTAAGGTAAAGGGACCCCTGACCTTTAGGTCCAGTCGTGATCGACTCTGGGGTTGTGGCGCTCATCTCGCTTTATTGGCCGAGGGAGCCTGCGTACAGCTTCCGGGTCATGTGGCCAGCATGACTAAGCCACTTCTGGTGAACCAGAGCAGCGCACGGAAACGTCGTTTACCTTCCCACCGGAGCGGTACCTATTTATCTACTTGCACTTTGACATGCTTTTGAACTGCTAGGTTGGCAGGAGCAGGGACCGAGGAACGGGAGCTCATCCTGTCGTGGGGAATCGAACCACCGACCTTCTGATCGGCAAGTCCTAGGCTCTGTGGTTTAACCCACAGTGCCACCTGTGTCCCTGACAGCACCATTACCATGGTTCAAATACATGGTAGAAAACCACGAAGTGGGTCCCCAAATGCATGTTTGGGTTAAAGGTGGGCCCTGCGTGTGAAAAGGCTAAATACAACTGAACTACTCTGATTGGCAGGGACTTTCCAGGGTCCCAGACACGGGGTATCAGGCAAGGGACATTCCATGCCCTGTGTTAACCTAAGACCTTGTGCATGCAAGACAAATGCTCTACCACTGGGTTACAGTTTCCCCCCATGTGTGCATTCAGACCTAGCTTAGGGTCATTTTGACCCCGCCACCTCAGTTCCTTCCCTGTCACTCAGAAGGACCAAAGGCCACCATACAAGTCTGCTTTTTCAAACAAGTTTGGAAAAAAAGCTCAACCGCAGACAAACCCAAGTTGTAATGAATGGCACTCTCTGCCAAGCAGTCGTTGCCAGGAAAGAATGAATAGATTCCAGGCATAAGGTGCAGCTCCAAAAGGGGTCTGTGCAAAGAGCTGTATGGTAGCAAGTTAAGAGAGTGTGGGAAGAGAAGGAATAATATTCGATGCTAGCCAAGCCATGGAGGATCAAGGAAACAGAAAGGAAAGGGAGAGAGACCAATGTTCTCTGGCATTTTCTTAGGAAGATGATTATTCTGTTTGGCTATGGAAGCGATGACATCAAATTGTTTTACGTAATGCAGCTGCAGCGTTATGTAAAGAGAGGCATTTTGATCCTTCTAAATGCTAAACACACTATTAAAAGGGGGTGGTGGTTTAAGAGAGATACCAGGAGAGCAGAACACAGGGGTGTGTTGACCCAGATAGTGCTGGACTGGAGTTCCCAGTATCCCTGACCACTAATCACACTGGTTGAGGCTGATGGAACTTGGAATCCAACAACAGGCCAAGGGCCCATCTAGTCCAGCATCCCAGGTGCCTCTGGCAAACTCACAAGCTAGCCCTGAGTGCAACAGTCATTCTCCCCTCTTGTGGTTTCTAGGAAATGATACTCAGAAGCAAACTGCCTCCGACAGTGGAGGTAGGACACAGCCATCAGGATTAGTAGCCTTATTCCCCATGAAAAAGATTCCCCAACCCTGATGCAAATACCTTTATTTGGTTTGCAACTTTCAATATCTCCTACTTTTGATCCAACAGGGACCCCCACGCCAGCTTACTAAACATGCTTATTACAGTGGTACCTTGCGTTAAGTACTTAATTCGTTCCAGAGGTCCGTTCTTAACCTGAAACTGTTCTTAACCTGAAGCACCACTTTAGCTAATGGGGCCTCCTGCTGCTGCCATGCAGCTGGAGCACGATTTCTGTTCTAATCATGAAGCAAAGTTCTTAGCCTGAAGCACTATTTCTGGGTTAGCGGAGTCTGTAACCTGAAGCGTATTTCACCTGAAGCGTATGTAACCCGAGGTACCACTGTAACATAAAAAACACATGCATACATATCTACAATCCAGCAGCATAAAGAATGGAAAGACAGAGCACCACACCAAAAGTATAGCAGCAGCTCTTACCAAGCATTATACCGCCATTAAATCACTGCAACAGTAATCATTACAACCACTGTCATTGAGAGCCATTGTGGTGTAGTGGTTAGAGTGTTGGACTAGGACAGGCATAGGCAAACTCAGCCCTCCAGATGTTTTGGTACTACAACTCCCATCATCCCTGACCACTGGTCCTGTTAGCTAGGGATGATGGGAGTTGTAGTTCCAAAACATCTGGAGGGCTGAGTTTGCCTATGCTGGACTAGGACCTGGAAGACCAGGGTTCAAATCCCCATGGCCATTAAGGTGTCTGAGTGACCTTGAGTCAGTCAATGCCTCTCAGCCTAACCTACTTCACAGGGTTGTTGTGGGGGTTAAAACTGGGAGGGTGAGAACCAGGGCTTTCCCCCCACTGGAACTCAGTTTCAGCACCTCTCAGGTGGGCATCATGGCCATTAGAAGAGAAGGAGGCTCTCATGGTGAGTTCCTGCACTTCTTTTTCTAGAAAAATATTTGTGTGATCCATGGCACACCTGTAGTATCTATAGATAGAGAGGGGAACCTATCTGTGTGGAAATGACTAAGTGTTTCCATCTTACAGCCCCCCAAAATTCTGGATGCAATACATCCTCTTCAAAATGTTTCTCAGTTAATTTTTAACTCCCCTCTCTCATTTAGCAAAACGGGCTGTGACCCACTGAGTCCTGTTCATGATCCCACCAAAGGTCATGACCCTTGGTAAAATCTAATCATGCCTTGATTCAAGCTAAGTAATAGCTTTTGCCCCTCTTAAAAAGTGAGTGCTATCTATCAATCTATCTAGAAATAGTTATTTCTAAAAATCTACATCTATTTTAGGCAAAGCAGCTCATAAAATGTAGACCTTTGCAATGTGTTTATCACACATCCTCTCTGACTCTTCCAATACATTTGTTTCAGTAACATCGTTCTAAGAAAAAACAAGCTCCCTTAATTAATTCTTGGCCTAAAAGTGGTATAATTCACACTTGGGAGAGGGGTGGGGGAGGAAAATCAATGAGTAATAAACCAGTTTATAACTTGATAGGTAGGTACTGAATGGCTATTGACTCAAGCTTACAGAAGTCTTAATTTACTCATGTCCATAGCAGCTCTGCAGAGCGGACTCTACAATTTGCTGCGTCACAGGCATTGTTTTAAAAACATTTAAGTCTGACAAAGTGTTCTGGGACTATGAATTGGCCCTAGAAGATACCGTGCAGGTTTATCTGTTGCTGTTTCATAAGATCTTAACCTTAGGACAAAACTAAATGTGATGCTATTCAAACAATTGTGTGAATGGGTTTTCAATTGGAGAACAATAACAGATAAATCACAGGCCAGGATGATTCAGAACAGAAGTCCACTGAGTTCAGTGGTTTACTCACAAGGTCAGGCCACTGGTACCAACTGGCCTTGACTGTCAGCAGGTGACCGGCACAGTGCCAACTTCAACATGGAGCATTCCCTGAAGGTGAGCAAGATCCACCTCCATCTACAGTGGGCTCATAGCACAAGACAGAATGTGTGGCTTGAAATTAACACTGCCACAACAGTCATACCTGAACTTTGTGAACAGTTCTCTGATTCTGTCAAACAAACTCTACTGAGTTTGCTGAGCGTTGAATCAAGCTGAAACCATATCACAGTTATGTCCTCCTATGGCAAAAGAGAGCAACAGATCCCCGACTAGTTTGACACTGGCCTAAAGGATGTGGAGCTTGTTATCGCTGCAAAGTGCGAGGCTCTTGTGAACTACAAGCGCGTGCTCTGTGAAAAGACGCTTGCTGCACTGACAAAGGCAAGGGGTGATGCCCAGCAGGTGATATGCCAATGACTACTGGCTAAATCTGTGTTGGAGCATTCAACTCGCTGCTGACAGCGGCAACATTCAGAAAATGTACAAAGGCATGAAGGAAGCCTTTGGACCAACAGTCAGGAAAACGACACTGTTGAAAACCTTGTCAGGAGAGATCATCACAGACTGCAGCAAGCAGATAATGGGCACACCACTGTACCCGTGGGAGAACATGGTCTCTGGCACAGTGATTGACAGCATCCAGACTCACTCTGCCTGTCTTGGAAGAGCTGAACATCCCTCCCTCCCTTGATGGGCTGAAAAACGCCATCTACTCTCAGGCATGTGGTAAAGCCCCAGGACAGGACAGAACTCCAACAGGAGTACGGAAAGCTGGCTTCAATTCCTCTCTCAAGATGCACCTCCATGGCCTTCTCTTGCAGTGTTGGAAAAAGGATCAACACCACATGACATGTAAGACCCCCACATTGTGACCCTCTATGAGAACAAAGGTGACCATCATGATTGTAACAGCTACCGTGGAATTTCCCTGCTCAGTATTGTGTGGAAAGCCTTTGGCCGTGTAGTTCTCAACAGATTACATTCACCTGCTGACACAATGTGGCTTTAGAGCTGAGAGGTCAACAGTCGACATAATTTTTGCACTGTGTCAGCTGCAAGAGGAATGCTGAGAGCAGAGGTACATCGCGGGGCAGAGTCTCAAACAAAATGTGCTCTTCCAAGTCCACATTCCCAGCATGTTCATACTCCTGTCTCAGCAACGTCAACACTGGCTTGGTCATGTCCACAGAACGGAATATGGCAGGATCCCCAAAGACGTACTCTATGGGGAGCTGGCTTCAAGCACCAGGCCCATTGGCAGTCCAAATCTGCATTACAAAGATGTCTGCAAATGAAACATGAAGGCTGGCAACATCAATCTCTTGCAGATGACCACAGTGCCTGGAGACTGTCAGGTTGTGGCCAGAGGAGGAATGACTGCTAGGAGGCGCGCAGAGAGAAGAAACACCATGATACACCAGTAGCAGCAGAATTGGACACCTTCATTTGCCCCAACTGCAGCAAAACATGCTTGTCCCGTATCAGTCTCTACAGCCACAGCAGGCGCTGTAACTCTTCAGTGGTTTGATTTCACCCTTGAAAGTCACACTCCTCCATTGCTCCCCAAGACAGACAAATGCCAACAACAACTCCTCCCAAGTAAATAGGTATAAGAACATAAGAACACCCTGCTGGATAAAGTAAATGGCCCATCTAGTCCAACATCCTGTTCTCACAGTGATCAACTAGATGTCCCAATGGGAAGCAGGGCCTGAGCACAAGAGCACTCTCCCCTCCTGTGGTTTCCATCAACTGGTCATTCAGGAGCATACGGCCTCTGACAGTGAAGGTAGGACATAGTCAACATGGCTAGTAGCCACTGATAGTCTTATCCTTCATGAAAAGATTCACCAGCCCTGCTGCATGTACCTTTATATTGTTTGCAACCTTTAATATCTCCCTCTTTTGGACCAACAGGAACCCCTCCATCCCAAGTTTACTAAACAGCATCAAGTGTTAAAAGCATAAAACACATATAAATCTATAGCCCAGTAGAGTAAAGAATGGAAAGGCAAAGCACCACACCAAAAGTCCAGCCCTTAGAATCATAGAGTTGGAAGGGGCCCTGAGGGTCAACTAATCCAACCACCTGCAATGCAGGGATCTCAACACACAGTCCCCCATCCAGTTTGAAACCATACCGGAACCTGCTTAGCTTTGCAAATGTGCTAGCAGTTCTATCCCTGCACCGCTTGGAGCCCTACCTAGCATTGCCACCAAATCACCACAACCATAATAATCATAACCACCATTGCTAAGAGCCGGTGTGTTGTAGTGGTTAGATTGTTGGACTGGGACCTTGAGGACTGGGGTTCAAATCCCCATCTGGATTTGAAGCTCACTGAATGACCTTCGGCCAGTCGCTGCATCTCAGCCTAACCCATCACAGGGTTGTTATGGAGGTTAAATGAGGAGAGGAAGAACCATGAATGCCACCTTGAGCTCTTTAGAGAAAAGGGTGGGATATAAATGCAATAAGCAACTCTCAGCATGCTTAACAAACTATCATTCCCAGGATTATTTGGTGGGAATCATGGCTGTTTAAAGTTGTATAGTACTGTTTAAAATGTAAAGTGCCAATGGGGTCTAAATGTGACCAGGGAAACTCTGGCTGCATCCACATTTAAAAAGCACACACACACACCAAGAATCCTAGGATCTGTAGTTTGTTAAGGGTGCTGGGAATTGTAGCTCTTTGAAGGGTAAACTACAGTTCCCATGATTCTTTGTGGAAGCCACATGCTTTAAATGTATGATGAGTATGCAGCCACTTTTTAAAGGATCACATTCTCTGCTAACATGGATCTGATTGGATAGATAGATAGATAGATAGATAGATAGATGATAGATAGATGATAGATAGATAGATAGATAGATAGATAGATAGATAGATAGATAGATGGATGATAGATAAGATATAGACATGCCCATCTGTGAGGGTGGCCAACCGGTGCATGCATGATGTCGGGAGGAGCTGGGGACAGGGCTGAGCACGACTGTGTGGCTTCAGTGGTGGGAGGCTGCTTCAACCCTCCTTCCCCTCCATGGCAGGAAAAGGAAAAGAAGAGTCTCTCACCACACTCAGCTCTGTGCTTCACCTCCACACTTTTTGGACAGGGGGGGGCTAGCCCCCACCCCCAAAATATTCAGGGGCCCCAAAAGGGCCCAGCCCCCAGGAGCTGGCCCCCCTGTATAGATATAGCTATATCTCACATAGCCTGTTATCCCTTCATTGCTTTCAAGAAACTCTCCATGGGCAGAAGAGCTTTGCTGCGGCATCACTGGGTCATTAGATTCTCCCTTGCTTCACACAATCTCCAAACAGGAGAGCTGTTTTCTGTGCAAAGCTGTTTCTAATTTATATCTCTAAGGTGTGCAGAGAAGGCATGTGTGCTCTGTCTAGCCACGAGGAAGCGGCTGGCGGGTAGGTTGTTCCGCTATGCTGGGTGGTGACAGTGATAAAACAAACAGGGAGCCCTGAGACTTTTGCAGTTCAAAGCCCTGACCTAGTTTTCATAAAAAGAGCTAGAGAAAGCTTGGTGGCGGTGGTGGCAGTGGGGGAGGAGGCTAGGTCTGGCAGGTTCACGCTGAGAGGAAATTGTTGCTACTCCAGCCTACTGCTCCCAGTCGTGGGTCATTTCTGGGAAGTCACTTGTGTTCGTAGGCTGCAGAATTCAAAGCTGCAGCAATGACCTAGTTCATGCCCAATCTTGAAAACGGAAGGATGTAGGGTGTGATATCTCGATTTCCATCCGGTTGCCAAGTGCAAGGGCTGTGTGTGTAAATCACAGGAAAATCTTAGCAATCTTTTCAGGCCAGTTTGGAGGCACTTCAAGCAGAGTGAATGGATTAGGTCTGCATGCACAGCCAAGGTCAGCACCCTGCTCATATTCAGTAGCGGGTAACCCTATTTAAGGGGATGCGGGTGGCGCTGTGGGTTAAAACACAGAGCCTAGGACTTGCCGATCAGAAGGTCAGCGGTTCGAATCCCCGTGGCGGGGTGAGCTCCCGCTGCTCGGTCCCTGCTCCTGCCAACCTAGCAGTTCGAAAGCATGTCAAAGTGCAAGTAGATAAATAGGTACCTGTTCGGCGGGAAGGTAAACAGCGTTTCCGTGCACTGCTCTGGTTCACCAGAAGCTGCTTAGTCATGCTGGCCACATGACCCAGAAGCTGTACGCCGGCTCCCTCGGCCAGTAAAGTGAGATGAGCGCTGCAACCCCAGAGTCGACCACGACTGGACCTAATGGTCAGGGGTCCCTTTACCTTTACCTAACCCTATTTAAGCCTTCAAGCATAGTTGGTTGGGTGGGTTTGCACATATGAAGGCTCCAGCTCAAGGGAGGCTGGTTCATTGGAGCTACTGGGGCACAACCCTTACAATGGAATTGTAAAGCAATTAAACAACAACAACAACATCCTCAAAACATTAGAGCCACACACTCTTTCCTGCAACACACACATTTTATACTACCTTGAATTTCTAGAGGCGTTTCTGTTAATCTCCTCTATGCACCACTCAGCCAATCCTAATCCAAAAGAATAGCAATTGTAAGGAGGTACTGCCCATGTATCTCTTAGCAGGAAAACCATGTGACTGATCGGACTGCCTGAAAGTCAGCCTGAAGTAGGAAGACTCTTGCTCCATCTGTTGTTACGAGGCCATTATAGCCAATGTCAAGCCATTATAGCCAATATGGAAGGATTCAGGCATTAAGAACAGCTCCATGTGGTAGCATTAAACTACATTGCAATCATACTTTGGTTCTAAGCACGCAGGTGTAAACACGACATGAATCCAAGAACTGACATCCTGTGGTACGGCTTAATTTCTAAATAAGAGGTATGGAGTTAATCTTGTCTGAAAATTGCACTTCAGCCCTTTTACATGGAAAATCTTCCCTCGTCCATAGGTGTGTAGGGAATAATAAACACACACACACACACACACACACACACACACACACACGACATACATACATACACACAGGCATACCTTGTAGATACTGTGGGTTTGGTTCCAGACCATTGCAAATATTGCAATAAACTGAGTCACACAAAGCTTTTGGTTTCCCAGTGCATGTAAAAGTTATGTTTACACTATACTGTACTCTATTAAGCCAGACCTGCAGGGGCAGGAGTGGAAAAACCCAGGTCCAGCTCTAGCTAGCTCCCCTCCCGTGGCTAGCAGAGGCATGGCAGGTTTCCTTTTTATGGAAAAAGCTGGGATGCTTGCAGCTGCACCCACGTCCTCCTAGGGAGCAATACCTGTGAACAGCAATAAAACGATGCACAATAAAATGAGGTACAACTGTATATATTTTTAGTGATGAGGCAACGGCACTCTGAACATGTGCAATGGCATGCTTTCTTAAATAGGTGCTGCCCATGTCCTATTGTGGTGCAAACAGCAAGGTTAAAAATTACAACCTTACCAAATCAAAATGTTACCAGCCACCAGTGCGCCAGCTGATGATCCCTTTTCTCCTTCTCATGGGAGTCTGCACCCTGGAAACATTACCAATAACCTTGGAAACCTGAGTGAGAAGGGAACGCCGGGGGTTCAAACATAATCCAGCCTTTCACATCCTTTTGTTCAGTCTCTAGGGAAACAGCCTATATGGTTGCCTGCAACATCTCCTTTGCCCTTTTCTCTGCAAAGAGCTTCTCTGCCACACTCCAAGCCCGCCTCCCAAGTACAGAAATTACTTCCTGCCATTCAGAAAAGTTTTGCACAGGCAGAAAAAGGCACCTGCAATTTGTTTATTTAAGATGTCTATATCCTGCCTTTCCTCCATGGAGCTCAAGACAGCATACTTGGCTTCTTTCTTCCCATACTTTTGCTCTCACAACAACACTGTAGGATAGGTCATACTGACTGGCCCAAGGTTGCTCAATGAACTTCAACAACTGAGTAGGGATTTGAACTCAGACTTCCAGACACCAACACTGACTTGACTTTAGAATGATCTCTCCCCCTCCCTCCCTCTTGCCACCAAATTCACTTCATAGAGATTTCTATGAGACACAGAACTAATCCCTACCACAAATTTGGAGTGCATGGCTTTCCTCAAAAGAAACCTGGAAACTATAATTTTAGGGGTGCAGGGAATTGTAGCTCTGTGAGCAGTAAACCACAGTTCCCGGAGTTCTTGTGTGGGAGCCATTTGTTTTATATGGACGGTGTGGATGTGATCTAGTTGGATCTGAACCCGAAGGCGTGGGTTCAAATATTTCCTCATTTCCATGGCCTAGAGCAGCTCTTCATCAGCCAGCCTCAGTTCCCTCAGTCTCAAGGGCAGTTGCAAGGTAGGATGAGAACTTTGTACACAGAAGGTGCCAGACAGAAATGGCTCCTTTGCTTTTAAAAGGCTGTTGAAATGCTGTTGCTGCGTTTGGGACACATCCCACTCATGTCTGCTTCCCTAACAATCACTTTGTATGGCTAAGATAACAGCAAATGCCTCAAAACACAAGAAGCGGGGGGGGGGGGGGGGGAGAGAGAGAGGCGGACACGATCTGAGGAATGATACGTGCATTAGGAGGCCGCCTCAAGTGGAGAATGACTGTCCAGTAATTCCTCCTCTGCCCTTATCGCCTCTTGGAGTGTAATAGCCTGTGACTAATCTCCAACCTCCCCACTTCCTCAGCCTCCTCGCTTCAGCTGGTATTTTAAAATGGACACACTGACACGTGCCACGATGGCTCTGTAGGGCTCATAATTGAGCTCTTTCAAGCACAGTGTGCATGTGGGGCTGAGGTGTCGCCAATATGAATATCATGTAGAGGACACACTTGGATCAGTGGTATAAAGGTATAAGGGCCCCTCCACCAGAAATCCTTCTTCTTTTTCATTCATGATTTGTGCTCATTATGGTATTGGGGCAGTTATACACAATCCCGTTTTCAATGCTGTTAGCAATTATGAAAAGTTTGGAGGTTAGCCACACTGCTATTAGTCTCCAGTCCATGAACATAATGTAATCTCCTCCTGAAATCCCATACCTGAGGTTTCCGTATGCTTGTTGCTGTCCTGTTTTCATAGTGCCCTCCGCGCTGCAATAGTGCAATAACACGAGCAAAGCGTCGCAGGACAGTTAATACAGCAGAATAGTGGGTGGGCAGCCCAGTATCAATCTGTCGCCAATGCGCTATTATTGCCTCCACGACTCGCAAAAAAGAAAACTCCACCCATCTAGAGGGGCCAAAAGGTTCCCTTCTTGCGAGCACAGTTGAGCACTGTTAAAACTCCTGCCTCAGTTGGGCAGTGTTGAAATGCCACTGTGTCTCTTGAGGAAGCCGCAGTTCCTTGCCAGCATGCAATTGTGAGTCAACTGGGGCTCCTGCCAAACCATTATGTTCGCCTCTTTTGCAAAGACATCACACAGCCCCAGCTAATAACCTCTGAAGAATAAGAAACTGGGATAAAAACACCCTCCTCCTTCCTGCCACCTGCCGAACCCTCCCTCCCTCCCTCCTCCTTGTGCCACCACCCTCCTGCAAAGTGCTTGCTGGCTTAGTTTTGGGGACATGGAGTGTTCGGGTGGGTTTTTTGGGTTTTTTTTATCACTTAGAAATTGCAGGTTCGATCACAGAGTCTCGTCTGACAGCTGGCTGGATAATTTGTCTCTCGGCTCAGGGAGGGAATGATGGAAGTCAATTTGACAGCTGCATGGCTCCCTGAGGATCCCAGACCTGGAGCACATGGAGGAGCGACAGACGGGCCGCTGCTCTGAATACCAATGAAGCGTCTGCCAGCGAGCACTGACTGGGTATGGTGAAATGAATCACACACATCCGGCTAGGGGACGATTATGGTTATTGCAGAAGGGGGTGGGAGGGTTTGGGGAGGTGGGGGGAGGGAGGGAGAGCAGGGGGTGTGCGGAATCATAAAACCTGAAGCCTAAGGTTCTAGCGACAGCTCATCACCATCAGACTCAATAGGCTCCCACACTGCAAGATTCAAGAGGTCTTGTCTACATGCAAGGCATGTAATTCAGTTAAATTGGCACCCTGATCCTCAGTATTTCACACTCCTGTGCCTGCCTAAAAAAATAAAAAGTTAGGCCATCTCCACAGCATGCAGCACTGGATTTGTGCAGCAATAACGGAGCCTCCTTCCTAAGCAGTTAATTTTGGACCCTGGGCTTCATGATCTTACAGGAGCCCCCTTTAGACGCTGTGTGTATTACTTCGGTTGCGAAGCACACAATTAATATTTTCTCATCATACTCACGCACGCCAGTTCCTAGCTTTACAACTGCTTCTACATTCCTGAAGCATTAGAGCAAGAAATAGTTTGCCCTGATTTAAAAAAATGAAGAATACTTTTGACCATGTGTGGTTCTGCATTTTACTCACTTAAAGAAAACCACAACCATCACTGCAGGAATACAAACGGGACCTGTTTCTGCTTCTGATGGTAAACCCATTTACCTGGGAATGGCTACTGTTGTGTTGTAGAAAAGAATAACAAGGGTTAGCTCCAAAGAAGTTCTACTGAGAGTAAACCCAGTGAAATTGATGGGCTTAAGCTAACCATTAATTTTAATGGGTTGTTTCCAGTGTTAATCCTACTCAGAGTAAGCCCATTGAAATTAATGGACATGACTAAGTTAGGCCCATTAATTTCAGCAAGCCTACTCTGAGTAAAACACAGTCAACCCCATTATATAAAAAAGAAGAAATTAGAAGATGATGTGCTGACTGGCATCAGCCCCAGGGGGCCCTAGCAAGCCCATGACAGCCCCAGTGCTGATAGGCCATCATCTGCTGCTTTCTGGTGAAGTGGATGGGCTTAGAAAAAGTTTCACCGCTGATCCCAAGCAGTTGTTTGCTGATGCAGCAACCTCATGGACAACCATACCAGTGAGCATTCCTGAAAGCACTGGCAAGGAAATGAGATATTGCTGCATACATTGCTTTTTTTTTTTTTTTTTTTTTGGATATGCAAGATGACCTTCTCTCAAAGCCCTCACAAGAATAATGGCTAAAGGTGCTTTCTTCATCATCACTATTTATTTGTATACTGCTTTCCCATGGTACTATAAACTATACTTCCAAGGGGTTATTTAATTACAAAACATATAAACAATAGGCAAAGCGGAAACATCTCATATGCATGAATAAATATGCAGTAATAGGGGCTGTACCCCTTCTCCCTCCACTCACCAGTCACTCTCATCCCACATTAACCCCATGGTGTCCAAACTTTTTTCCAAAGAGGGCCAGATTCGATTAAATGAAGGGCCGTGAGGGCCGACCAAAGTTGTTGACCTTTGCACAATTCAAAGTGTTGGTGCTGACCTTTAAAGCCCTAAATGGCACCGGCCCAGTGTACCTGAAGGAGCATCTCCACCTGCATTGTTCTGCCCGGACACTGAGGTCCAGCACCGAAGGCCTTCTGGCGGTTGCCTCATTGCGAGAAGCGAAGTTACCATAGTAAAGTACCTACACTAAATTACTGAATCTGGAACTTCATGTTGAAGACAGCACATGGTACCAGGAGTGAAATGCATTGTGTGAAGTGTACTATGGAATGTTTGAGAACCCCACATTCTTTATCTTTTTCACATGAAGCAGCTGAGGAAATGGAAGAGAGAGAAGTTTGAGAACAGTGAGAAAGGAGATGCACTGAAAAGAAAAAAGTGGCTGTTTTAAACAATGGCAGAACTTTGAGTCAAGAGGGGGTGGAGGAACACTTTATAGGAAAATAGTGTTATTAAACAACAGCAGAGCTTTGATTAAAGCAGGTACACTGAGGGGTCATCTTTTAAGAAAAAATAGTTTTAACAACAAGAAATAGCAGAGATGGGCACAACACAGAAGCTAACGAAACAGAGCCTTTTGAAACACCGTTCTCACTGTGCTCAAACCATGTTTCAAGCTGCCATTTCCCCCCTCAATGTTACCCCCTGCTAGGTCTACTCAAACTTCTGCCACTGTTTAAAATAACCACTTCCTCCCTCTCAGTTTCTCTACAACTCTGCTTTGTTCAAACCTCTACTGTGTGTCTGTGTGGCAAGTGGTCCCACAACTACCCTGCTGCCTCACTGCAGGGATGTTGGTGTTGGTAGGGCATTTCCGTGGCTTGTGCCCATTCAGATTGGTAGGGTGGGATCCAGGGAGCTCTACTGTCATTGGCATCAGGGGCAATGACAGAGAGAGTGACAAATGTTAGTTTTGTCCTCATCCTCTTCTTTGCTCAGTAACACTGGCTCTGAAGAGGAGGAAGCTGGCAGGCATTGCCACCCTCCTAGATTGGTTATAAGTTAGAAGGCAATGGAGCTGGCATCTGGCTGAAGGCAGACTGGAGTGCCCCTTCTGCCCTGATGAACCAACCTCCACTTACCATGGCTCTGCCCTCCCACACCCTCTGCTAGTGCCTGAGACCTTCTGCATGCAAAGCGAGCACTCTGTCACTTAGTTATGGCCCATCCCTAGGAACAAAACAACCCTAGCTGGCTAGGCTAGGTTCCAGCCTCAGCCCATACAGTTCCAAATCCCATGAAACTCCCAACGTCCTTTACCAATTTCAGCGGGTCACAACCAACCACTGAATCAACTCAGCTAAAAAGCAGATGGAGACTGGGGGTGGGGATTATGGAATGAGTTGTTTTTTCCCCATTTCCATTTTAACATTGCAATGGCAAAGCCATCACAGTTTCTATCATTACTGGGGGCTGGGGAAAGCAGAAAAGTCCTCCCCTGCTATACCCCCCCACCCCAGGAGAATGAAAAGGAAGAGATCGGTTAATTTGATTAGGACCTGCTTAGACAGCAAAATAACCGTCTGCAAAGAGATGGGGAACCTGGTGGTAAAACGATCAGTTTGGTCATAAAAAAACACACAACAACCTGAGTGTGATGGAACGTTTGTTTGAATGAACACTATGGTAACTATACAGATCCTAATAGGCAAAGCTGCTCGATTAATTCAGCCCTCTAGTGAATCTGTTATCACCATAGTAACACCCTAGTATTGTTATCGGGGAACCTGCTGAAGTGTAGTGAGACGTTAGCATCTGGTAAGCATCTGCAGAGCTACTTACTCAGGTTATAGCATGACTGGAGTGAAGCTGAGGAGAAGGAACTGTGGGCTACGGAGTCTCCCGAGTGCCATATTTCAGAAGCAGAGATGCCCGCTGGGGGTCTTGTAGCGCATCTGGGATTGCAGTCTGGAAGCGGGTAGAATTCAGAGGTCTCCTAGGTTGCAAACAGAAACCCATACAGTTTGCAGTGGTGGCACTTATTTACATCACAGATATATATATATATTCTTAACTACCTTTGCATTAGAAGAAAAGTTCAAGGCGATTTGCACAAATATAAAAAACCCAACAAAAAGGAGAAACATTGTTGTTGGCATTCGTCTGCCTTGAGAGACAATGGAGTGTGCCTCTACGGATGAAGTCAAATGGCTGTGGCTGCAGAGGCTGGTAACTCAGAACTGCTGCCTCCTGCATTGTTTTTAGCACATTAGAAGCACTGGAGTGACCTCTCTGTTTTTTTTTTTTATATGATATTTTATTAAAATTTTCAGAATAAGACAATAAATAGAAAAAAACACAAGAAAAAATACAAAAACACAAAAATACAAAAGTACAAAAAAACAGACAATTGACATAGAAAAAAGAAAAAAGAAAAAAAGGAAAAGGAATAACAAAAAATTCCTCTTTTTTAACCTGTCTTCTTTAGTTAACTTATTTTCCTGACTTCCTCATGCCTCCCTTTTTTGTATTCCACTTAAAAATTGGTTCAGCAAATTCATCCTATTGGTTTATCCTTTATTATTTTTCCTCACATGCTTTAGCTTCAAACTTTCATCTAATATCAATCTATTCTTGCCTAGTCTTTTACCTTATTACTAGAACCCCTTCATTTCATTTCAATGTCATCAACATTCAAAAATTTTACAATGTTTCTGTAAGTAGATTTTAAATTTCCTCCAGTCTTCTTCCACCAACTCTTCTCCCTGGTCTCGGATTCTGCCAGTCATTTCCGCCATCTCCATATAGTCCATTACTTGCATCTGCCATTCTTCCAAGGTGGGAAGATCTTGTGTCTTCCAATGCTTTGCGATAAGTATTCTTGCTGCTGCTGTAGCGTACATAAAGAAAGTTCTGTCCTTCTTTGACACCAATTGGCTGACTATGCCCAGGAGGAAGGCCTCTGGTTTCTTCAGGAAAGTATATTTAAATACCTTATCATTTCATTATAGATCATCTCCCAGAAAGCCTTAATCTTTGGGCACGTCCACCAAAGGTGAAAGAATGTACCTTCAGTTTCTTTACATTTCCAACATTTGTTATCGGGCAAATGGTAGATTTTTGCTAGCTTGACCTCTCTGGGGCACAAGCCTGGGCAGTGTGTGTGGAGGTCCTGTGCTGCCCAGAGACAAGACTCGGATCTTGGCATCACTGATGTGGTCCAAAAAGGAAAAGCAGAGCTATACATTTGGGACCAGCTTGGTTGCTGGGCGGAGGTGTACAAGATGCCATCCAAACATCTTCAGGACTCCGCTCCGGATTAAGCATTGAAAAAGAAGAAAATCAAGGAAGAACGCCCCCCCCCCCAGGACAGAAGAGGATGCAAGTTTGCATAAAATGTGCAAGTGCTAATTTATAAGTATATAGGCAAAATCAAGGGGTGGAGAACATTCCCTTCTGGGCAGTTGGGAGGAAGGAAGGAAGACTTGCTAGCATTAGTGCCCTGTGCCCACCAGAACTTGTGGGACAGGAAGGGGCAGGAAGATCAACAGTAGGTGGCACCAGGCCCAACGACAAACAAAGCCAATTAATTCTAGTTTCCTCTCCCACCTCCTTGCTGAGTTCTACAAGGGCAAAACTGGGACTATGGATGTGGAGGCTGGCAGCCTGGGCTACCTCATAAGATTGGCTGTAAGATAGGATAGGCAAATCTGTTGATTTTTGTTTATCTCCGCTTCTAATTTTCCCTGGTCTTAAGTCCAGTTCTCTGTTTTGACACCAGCTCCTCGCCTTAAAAGTCAGAAAAATTCGTTGGCATTTTGGGGCAAATTTATCTCAATGTAGACTTTTTTTGCATGCTATTTTTGCCCGATAGACACATTTTTGCAAAACAATTTCACCCAATATAAAGCATTCCTGTATGTCACCTTCACTAATGAATGCATTTATATGCACGCTCTGCCCCAGTGTATTCACTTTTGCATGTGTTTCTAAGAACTGCATTGCAAAATTTGGAGAGGTATTAATTTCAAAATGTTTATTTATTTTGTAAATAAATTTCATATTGGTTCTGGAAAGTGCAAAATAGGTAGGCTTGCCTTTAAATACAAAATGAATAAAATTTCTCCCACCATCCCTAGACTGAGATCAGCAGGGCAGTGCCCCACTTGCACTCCACTGCTTGCTGGCAGGCATTTTAACTGCTGGCTGTCTCTCAGCCTTAGGCCTGCTTCCTGACGTGCCTCTGCTTCATTTTAAAGCTGTCCCCAGCTAAAGACGTTTCTGGGCTTCAGGCAGAATTAAGCATTTCCTGAGCTACCCAGCACAGCCTCTGACGTTATGGGCTGCAGCTGCCAGAGTCTCCACCCCTGCCTTTCAGAGTCTGGAAACAATGTCTGCAGTTTCCCTCCTTTCCTTTCCCACCATCTGCGCAACGATTTTGGGTTTTTTCCAGTGTCTGCCACCACCTGTGGTTCGTTAGATGACAACAAGATAGGGAAACACTTGGATCCATGAAATGTACAGCTGCGAAAGAAAAGCTTTCTGATCCTTCCAAAACTGTGTCGGCTTACATGTGGTGCTTCGCAGCATGTCTATGCATAGTTTTGCATGCACAACAAGTGTGCCTCAGAGTGGCACTTCACAAGTCATGCCAGCTCCTCAACTTTGAACATGGAGACACACAATTTTAATTTACTCCTCCCTACTCTCTCTGAAATCTGACCTCCCGGTTTCGTCTCCCCTTTCTTCTTCTTCTTCTTCTTCTTCTTCTTCTTCTTCTTCTTCTTCTTCTTCTTCTTCTTCTTCTTCTTCCCCTGTGCTCCCCTTTATTCTTGCACACGACTAGAAGTTAAGGCAGTGGTCTGAGAACTGAGCTCAAAGGCAAAACGCTTTGCAAGAAATCTCAAGCTGATTAAAATTGTTCTTGCAAAACATGGTCTGCTAGACTGAATCAGATCAGTAGACAAGTCCTCCACTCCTCTGACAGTTATAACAAGATAAAAAGTTGCTAGGGCAGGTTTTAGGTTGGCCTAATTTCAAATGCTTCTTTCAAAGGTGAACCCTAAGAATTTTATGCCAAGTCCTCCACAGCTTTCTTATGGTTATATCTTAATAAGGTCTTGTTCAAACATAAAACTAAATCTATAGAATAACATTGCATGAATGAGCCATGGGACTGTCTGCTTCCACCCAACCCTCTCCTCCACCATGGCCATAAGATTGGAAGCTTTCATTTCTATTTTTTGACTAACCAGAGTTTACCAATACCTGGTTAATCTAAACTATGGTTTACTGAAACGAGACTAACTGTGCGTCTTTTCAATCTGCTACCCAGGTGCTAACTGTTGATGGGCAATTTCAAGACCCCTGCAACTCTCCCTTTTTTGTTTTGTTTTTTCAAACATAAAGTCATTCTTTACACAGCACATAGTTAAACTATGGAGTTCACACTGCAAAGAGTTAGCGATTGCCACCAACTTGGGTGGCATTAAAAGAGGATTAGAAAAAGAACCATGGGGTAGGGCAGGTGGGAGGTAAGGCTATCAGAGGTTGCCAGGCACAATTGTGTTGTTCTCTCTCCAGGATCAGAGCCAGTCAACCTGTGAATACCAGTTCCTGGTGATGTCAATTAGAAAGAGTATTGTTGTGCCCTTATGTAGACAACAGCTTCAAATAGTGAATTGTTTGTCCACCAAAAAGAGGAATATTAGCCCATCAAAAAGAGCACAGTCCTGTGTAAAGTAGGACCAATAGACACTATGACTTGGATTAATATACCCTATTTTTCTGTGTATAAGACTAGGTTTCCCCCCTTAAAAATAATGTCCAAAATTTGGGGGCATCTTATACATGGATAGATCTTCCCCCATTTTCTTAAATCAGAGTCCCCCAAAATAGGGGGCGTCTTATACATGGGGGAGTCTTATAGACAGAAAAATATGGTTAATCTATTTTTTCCATTTCTAGTAAAAGGTATACAGTATCCAGAGATTTTGGGGGAAACAATATTTCCTGGTACTGAGTAATTGGAACCTCTGTTTCTGCTGCCCATGGCAGACATTTTGAGCTGGTACCCACAGCACTTTCACCAATATAGGAATACTGGCACCATTTCTTGTTAACACCTTCTTCCCCGCACTTATAATACCTACAATAAAATAGTTCTTCAGGTAAAATTGTAAACCAAACCTGTTCTCCAGCATAACCAGGGTGCTAGAGGTAGGAAAGGGGCCTTTCGTGCTATCATTCTAAGAGGGGAAAAAATCATCTGTGGTATTGCTGCCATTGCCTCAGGAGGCTTGCCTAGTCTCCCACCCTTTCAATGGTTTTATTTTCCTTACAACAGAGACTGAGCTTGTTTACCTGATAGGAAAACAATTTTCTGCTCCTGGAGGTCACCTCCTAATTGTTCTGGTTCCCTGCTAAACCTAACTGGTTCCCATTAATTTTCCTCATAGGCAAACCCACGCTTGCTTGCTGAAGCTGTGACTGCCACAGAACAGGTGAGCTAACCTCTTGTAAAGAGTGGAGAATCTTGAAATAAAACAGGGTTTGAGGTGGTGGGGGGGGGGAGAAGAGTGTGACAGGACAGGCATTTGATCAATTCCAGCTTAGCTGCCCACCAAGCACGGGGGACAAAAGGTGTCTGTCCAGAGGGAAGAATCATGCCCAGCAACTAGTAACCGTAATATAAACTATATTGCACATTTCTTAAGTGCCTACAGTGGTGAGGCCCTGTATACAGAACCAGACATGCTCACTAGCAGATGTTCAATGAGGTAGACACGGCTAGAAAGGACTTTCCTCTTCCGGTAATCGTTCTAAGAGATTCACTATCCCCAGCCGGAATGGAAACTGCTTTTGTACCGGCAGTTGTTTTAATTGTTTTTATACCTGCAATTGTTTTATATATGTTGCAATGTGAAATTGTTTTGAGGTGCTTTATAAGCAGGGACGCAGGTGGCACTGTGGGTTAAAGCCTCAGCGCCTAGGACTTGCCGATCGAAAGGTCGGCGGTTCGAATCCCTGCGGCGGGGTGCGCTCCCGCTGCTCGGTCCCAGCGCCTGCCAACCTAGCAGTTCGAAAGCACCCCCAGGTGCAAGTAGATAAATAGGGACCGCTTACCAGCGGGAAGGTAAACGGCGTTTCCGTGTGCGGCTCTGGCTCGCCAGAGCAGCGATGTCACGCTGGCCACGTGACCCGGAAGTGTCTCCGGACAGCGCTGGCCCCTGGCCTCTTAAGTGAGATGGGCGCACAACCCCAGAGTCTGTCAAGACTGGCCCGTACGGGCAGGGGTACCTTTACCTTTACCTTATAAGAAGAGGTTCATTAATGGTGAAGACAGCATTTCAGGGAAGTAAATGAAAGTAAAGCTTGGCTGTTGGATCAGGCCAGCGGCCCATCTAGTCCAACCTTCTGTCCTCACAGTGTCCAATCAGATGCCTAGGGGAAACTCGCAAGCAGGAACCAGGCACAAGAGCACCCTTCCCTCCTGTAGCTTCCAGCAACTGGAGATAGAGGATAGTAGCCATTGATAGCCTTTTGTGGCCTTTTGTGGCTAGTAGCCATTGATAGCCTTCTGTGGCTAGCAAACAATGATATAAATGGATGAACACTTGTATTATTCCTCTGTTTTACTCTGGGTTATGCCTTTTAAATGAATGCTGGGTAAGTTCTATATTTTAATATTTTGCAAGTCACTTTGACACATCTTGCAAATGGTGCGAAACAAATATAATAAATAAGCAAACATTCTCACGGTTGCTAATCATATGCCCATTATGGGAAGTCCACAAGCACAACTCCCGCACCTGCGGTTTCCAATAAGTGGTATCCAGAGGTTCAGACATCTCTTTTTGCTTTTTTCTAAAAAAGAAAAACAAGCTTCCTGGAGTTAAGGGGAGAAATTTGATTCGGTTCTCATTTTAGTGCAATCCTATCTATTTCGCACTTCTTTCAGAATAATCTGCAGAAATGAAACACAGCTACCTTGCAAAAGTTGCACTTCTCTGAATTTTTGCAGTGCAGTTCCTCAAGCAAAAGAAAGAGAGAGAAAAAGAGTACAAAATGTGCTTATTAAGGGAAAGTGTACAGTGGCACCTCTGGTTGCGAATGGGATCCATTCCAGAGGCCCGTTCGCAACGTGAAAAGGCCGCAACCTGAAGCGCTGTATCTGCGCAGGTGCACGGTGCAATTTGGCGTTTGTGCCATGCAAGAGCGGCAAAACCCAGAAGTAACCCTTTCCGGTACTTCTGGGTCGCCGGGGGATGCAACCTGAAAAAACGTAACATGAAGCAAACGTAACATGAAGTAAGACTGTACTTACAAATGAAAATACCAGAAATGCATTATTTTAGGGGAAATTGCTAGCAAAAATATACATATTAGCAGTGGCGTAGCGTGGGTTGTCAGCACCCGGGGCAAGACAAGTAATTTGCGCCCCCTAACCCGTGGATTTTAGTAGGGGCAGAGAGCTGCGAGTGCAAGCGCCCCCCCCCCCCGATGTTGCGCCTGGTGCGGCCGGCCCCCCTGCACCCCCCAAGCTACGCCACTGCATATTAGGAAAAATGCCCACTAAACTACTGATGAATTTTCATGAGAAAGTGAGAGAAAACGAAATCTCTACTTCTAAGGTGATGCTTAGGGTGACATATGTGTGCATCATAGCTCAAAAACCAAGTATGCTTTATTTTATTTTTAAAACTCTCACTTTTTTCTTATATGCAAACTTAATTGACTAATGAATAGGTGGATTTGTGTGATTAATTGACTAACCGGCCAACTCTCTGCATGTTGACTCAGTAGTAAGTCACACCATTGTTCAATAGGACTTACTCTAGACTAAGATTTATGCCAAGGAAGAAAATACAGTAATAAAAATACATACTGTAAACGTATTAGAAACACAGAGGACAAATTTATTATCACGGGTGCTGCCCAAATGCCCTTGCTTACCCACCCATGCTAGGCTCAACAAGAAAGGACAAGTGACATAACAGACACTAGCCAATCAGTGTTGTGGGCATCCAGCTTCTGCTACAAAGCGATAGAGACAATTTTATTGAGCTAAACCCTAGAGATGAGTAGGTACATCTATACATGATGCAGCCAGTGTGCTTCCACGTTTTGATGCGCCCTCAGTGGTGGATTTTGCTTTCTTGGTAGGGAAATCCACCAAGTTGTATTTACATTGCTGATCAAATTGAAACCTTGGACTTTATGGCTGGGATATGGATATATAGATAGATAATAGATTTAAATCAATCAACGCTGCAAACTTATACATGCACATGATTTCTGTTTAGAAATTTTGAATCGTGGATTTAAAATGTGGAGAATTTGCTTAATTTCAAAATACAGGCAAAATGGTATGTTCATACCAACACCATTCTCCATTGTAAACCACGACTCTGCTCCCTATGCTACCTTACACTCGCACAGTATTTTTCTAGTATCTGTTGATAAATCTTGGGATAGCAGCCAGATTAGAACAGGAAGCTTGACACAACTGATCTTGGTGGGAGGTGCTGCTGGTTATCTTTCATCCTCCTGCTCTCCAGATGTTGCTGAAAATGCTCAGAAGTGAAACATTTGTAATTAAATATGAATCTTTCTCCTCCCCGTCCCCTGCCTTTCCTTCCAGCTGGCTGTCTAGCATCAAGTAGCAGGAATAAGAGTCTATGTAATAATCACAACCAAAACTGCTGTAAAGCAGTGATGGCCCAGAATCACCCAAAAATCTATGCCAGGCTGGGCTGGAGAGGAGCAACATTTTAAGATAATCTCCAACACAGACTAAAAAGCAGTGGGGTACTGCAATCAAGGCAATTTTGCTTGTTGTTGCAAAATTAATGCTGCCTCTGCTTTAACCTTCCTACAGTTGCACACACACTCCCGGCCTTCTTCTGTGTTGGATCGCTTGCTTTTAACTGGATTATATAACAATGACACAGTTCCACAGCACAGTGGCTGTTTCCAAGCTTTGCTTGGTCTGCCAGCTGCAACCCTATCTGGACAAGAGATAGGCTGGGCTAAAATATCTATGCCATGGCAAACTCCAAGTTAGACTACTGTAATTCACTGTAGGCAGGGCTTCCTTTGAAGACTGTTTGGAAACTGCATTTAGTGCAGAATGCCAATGCTAAACCGTATTTTTCACTCTATAGGACACACCGGACCATAGGACGCACCTTGTTTTTGAGGGGGAGAACAAGAAAAAAAATTCTCCCCCTCTCTGCTCAGCACCCCTTCGGTGAAGCGGCAGGAGAAACGGAGCCTCTTCCATTTCTCTTCCTGCTTAGCTGAAGGGGTGCTGTGCCTTAGCTGAAGGGGCACCTACCCTTCAGCGAAAGGAACCCGAAGCCTCCGGAGCACAGCAGGAGCTCCTGCTGCGCTCCAGAGGCTTCGGATGGCTATCTTTGAAGCCTTTTGAGTGAGAGGGGTCGGTGTGCACCGACCCCTCTCGCTCTCCAGGCTTCAGCGAAAGCAACGCGAAGCCTCCAGAGCGCGGCGGGAGCGCTTCCACTGCGCTTTGGAAGCTTCGCGTTGCTATCGCTGAAGCCAAGGAGCCTGCATTCGCTCCATAAGCACACACACATTTCCCCTTAATTTTTGGAGGGGAAAATGTGCATCTTATAGAGCGAAAAATACAGTACTAACTGGGACTGGGCATTATGGTCACATTATAGCTATGCTGTTCTATCTCTGACTTCCAATCAATTTCTGCACTGAATTTTAAAGTGCTGCTTTTGACTGTTAAATACTTCCCCCCCAACTTAGAGATGGACAAATTGCAACATTTTGTTGCAGCCCTCCCAATAAATAATGGAGGTCATATCCATCAATGGCCAGATTTTGTGTTCAGGGGTGGGATGACTTTCTGAGCAAACAGGAACAGATGGCTGTTTCCCACTGGAGTATTGGTGGGAGTGTTGGATGTGGACAGAGGAGACCTGAGTTCAAATCCATCCACAATCATGAAACTCACAGCATGATGTTGGGCCAACCATGGTCTCTTGGATTAACCTACCTCACAGGGTTGCTGTTCTGAGGATAAAATGGGGAGGAGGAAGAGCATGTTGTACACTATCCTGAGCTCCTTAGAAGGGCACACAAAAAAGAGCAACAAATAAACTGATTGCTGTATCCTGGTGATGGATTTCTCAGGGACATCTGGATGTCTACTGCTTGGGACAGAGGAACGCTGGACTAGACAGGCCTTTGGTCTGACCCTCTTGCTATCTTATCAGGAAACCGAATTATTTTAATTGCAACCCTCTTTCTGATGCGGTTTGATTCCTCCAGAGGGAAATGCCTCAGCAAGCCAAGCGCAGCCTGCAGCATGCCTCTTTAGAGCTATTCTATTTAAGCCACAGATGCTAAATGAATTCAGCAGACAGACAGAGTAATGGAATGCCAGTGTTCCAGTCTGCTGCCTTGAAGCGAAAGGGTTCCTTTTTTTATATTAATTTCTCGTCTCATTTTCCAAAGCTGCCCCTGGGCTCCGTACTTTAGATGCAGGATTCTTGTCAGACTCGCTAACCTAATTTGGAAATAATTAAATTTTAAAATATTAAAGGGATTAAATGTATTTCTCCTTTCAACCGACCAACTCCTCCCTCTCCCTTCTGCTGTCCCTCTAAAGATTGGTGCATTTTGCTTTTAGGATTTAAAAAGGAGGCAGGCACGAGTTTTGCAGGGGAGGCAGCTCAGAATGTGCTGCCGATGTATCTGATTTGTTACTGCCATTTCCTTGCTGGGTGCCGACAGAGAGCTGGAGAAACAGGAGTTAATTTTATATAATTTCAATAAGAAGCTCCTGGAAAGTTTGTGAAAAGGATGGTGAAACCCATATCCTATTACACCAGGTTCATGGTTCTTGTATTAATTTGCAAGGCCCTTAACAGCTTAGATTGAGGTCTTTTGAACTTCCATTGCCTACTGAAATTAAAAACAATAATAATAATAATAATCCAGCAAGCATTTTGAACTGAATTCTGATTTTATAGTGTAACCTCATTTCTATTTCCATAGCTTGGTAGCAGAGCACGTATTCTGCACCCAAAAGGTCCCAGAACCAATCTCCAGCTAAAGAGACTACAGTAGAGAGCACCCCTGCCTCAGACATATTGGAGAGCCTCTACCAATCATAATAGACAGTTCTGGATGGAATGGACCACTGATTTGACAGGGTTCATGTGGTATGGAGAGGAGACATTGCTCACTGGTTAAGCCCATGTGGAAACTGGCAGAAAGGTCCCAAGTTCAATCCCTGACAGCGGTGAGCACAGAGAACACTGTAATGTGAGCAGGAACTAAAGTGATTTAAAAATTGCTATACAATGGGGAATCAAGTCCTGGGTGACACCAACTGTCAAAGGTTGCGTACACAACACACATTTAAAGCATGTTCCTTCTACCCTGCTGAAGAATCCTGGGAACCACAGTTTACCTCTCACAGAGTGGTAATTCCAAGCTCCCTTAACAAACTACAGTTCTCAGGGGAATAGGCTGCCCTGCCCTAAATGCACCTCTGAAAGCAGGAGTACACAGAGCTGCCCCAATATCATCATGAGCACAAATCTTCATGAACGCACAATCAAAAAGGATGTCTGTATGGGCCCCACAATGAATATGAAAGGCTATGGGTGGTTCAAAGCAGCCCTAACCACTTGCAGACCAAAGTTATAAAATGAGAGGCAGAACTGGTGTAGGGGAAGGGGAAGTGACTTCAGTCACAAAGCCTCAGAAGAAACTCTGGCCGTTGGGATGGAAAGTCTTTGACATCTGTCTTCCAAAGCCACATGCTACCCTCACAAACCTTGCTATCTCCAAATGATATCTCCTTGGGAGCTTACTTAAAACCCACTCTGGGAGATCAAGCAAGGATTTTCCTAATATCCCATGACTTGCACCTTCACGTGACTCACAGTTAAAATTGCAAGAAGGAACAACAAGCGTTCAGAAATGGTGTTTGCTCTTGCTATCACCTCAGAAACGCTTTCCTGGACTAGATGGGCCATTGGCTTGACCCAGCAGGCTCCTATTTGTTTGGATTTGATATCCCGCTTTATCACTACCTGAAGGAGTCTCAAAGCGGCTAACATTCTCCTTTCCCTTCCTCCCCCACAACAAACACTCTGTGAGGTGAGTGGGGCTGAGAGACTTCAGAGAAGTGTGACTGGCCCAAGGTCACCCAGCAGCTGCATGTGGAGGAGCGGAGACACGAACCCGGTTCCCCAGATTACGAATCTATCGCTCTTAACCACTAGCACAGGGCTAGAGAACCTCGGGCCCATCACCAAATAGCTCCCGTCAGGCTGGCCCTCAAGCCCACACCTTCTCTCCAGGTTATACTCCTCACTGGCTCTGGTTTGCATCCTCCTTAAGCATTTTTGCCTGGCTGGAATGAGTCCTTGAACTCTGATAATGGCTCCTGCTTGCCTGAATGGAGGATACAGATGGGGAGTGTGAATGTGTGTAGAAATTAGCTTACTGAAGAAAGATAACATTTGCTTTCCTTGTTTTGCTTTCTCTTTGCCTCTGGCCACACCCACCACTGGCATGTGGCCCACAGAAAGTGGCACAGAAGGGCATGTGGCCCTTGGGCTGAAAAAGCCCCCCCCCCCGGCTCTAACCACCACACTTGCCACACTTTAGTCCTCAAGCCATCTGATGCCTCGTGGTCTCGTAAAAATCCAAACTGTCTGTTCCATCAATAAAAAAGGATGGCACCCAGAACACATAAGTGTGGGTAGGCATAAGAGTTTAAGAAAAAGATGATGTAGCAGGTTTTTTAAAAAGCTTATTAATTAGGGAATCAAAATCACTAGTCACCATTATATATAAAAGAAATTTAAGCATATGGGAAAACCCAGTAGGGTTGATTTTGAGTCCTAATGTTGTACTTCTGCAAACACAGGTGTTATGTGTTATCCTGAATGCTTTTATGCCCATTGGGGCAGAAGGAATTTAAAGTCCCAAATGCACATATTCTTGGACATGTTAGAATAGTGGAACCATGGAGAATTGTGAATGACATCAAATATCATCTAGCCAAACCCCCTATCAATGCACTTATTAGTATTAACCTTTCCATAGTGGGTGTTTTTAACTTGCTCCTTTTTATTCTGTAGCCAGTACTGGTAACTTTTGTTATAGGGTGGCCTATACATATATGCAGGGATGTGTTTGTGTGTTGGGGTGGGGGTGTTGATTCAGTTCACATTTAAAGGTGAACCAACCTAATTCACAGTTTCCGAAACAATATGTGACCTGAAACACAGCTATCCTTCAAAATTTGCACTTCTCAAAATTTTGCAGCGCAATTCTACAGCCAAGAAATGCGTACAAAACTGCACAAACTGGGTATAGTGTTCATAAAACCGCACATATTTCTGAAAAAAATGTGCAAAAATGTTTATATTTGGCAAAATCTCACACATAAAAGATGCATATTTTAGGAGAAGTTCACATTAAAATGCTGATGAACATGGACTTTTTAAAAATAAACAAATCGAGAACAGTCATGCAAATGTAGAGAACTGAATTTAAGATTGTAGAAATGAGAACCACCCATCCCTATAGATAGGAAATGAATTTGCATGCTAGCACTTGCTAATCTATCATTTGCCCTCTTGGCCCTTGGCTTGGGGGACGGCAGAATTGCTGCTTGGCTTGCAAAGTGGCTCAGCGCCACTGCACACAATCCACACAGCCATTGCCAGGACCACTTTCCACCTGAAAGATTGCTGAATGTCTAAGGAAAGGGAGGGGTAATTGAACAATGGGGACATCCATCGACTTATTTAGATGCAGAGACAAAATATAGGGTCCTATATTTGGTTCTCCCTTCCTCCAATATTTTAGGAAGTGAGAGGGAGGGTCTGTGTAGGATATCTGTGTATTTAATTAGTATCATGAAGCGGACACAGATAAATGCTCTGCTTCCAGGCATAAAGCAGGACCAGGAAGAGTTTCCATGCATATTTGATCCCAAGCCATCTGGCTCGGATTCTGAGCCTTCCTAGGTCCGTGCAGATGACAAAATGCAAGTGTCACCAGAACAGGTGGTGGGATAAAATCGGAAGGAGAGATATTTGGAGTGCAAAGGAAACCCCTAGCTAAAAAAATAAATAGCTTGCTTGCTCAACTTATCTCTCAAGTTAGCCAGTGTCATGGACTCACAGTCATGCACCAACATTCCTGCATCATCGCACGACTCGCACCAATTTAACAGCCTGCTCTTCAACTAATGGTAGTGGGGAAAGGAGGTACACTGGTGTGATGGAGACAGACTTTTTCTACGGCCTTGAGCAGAGTAGGTCTTTTCATGGATCACCTACAACTATCACCCCATTCCTTCCCAGGCAAAGACTCCTTTTGGAATACAGATTCCTCTCTTCTGAGCCTCTCAGGCCTAAGCTTCCTTCACGAATCAAGTGAGCATCCATTATTCCTTTCTCTCAGTGCTCGGAATGAACTAATTAAGATTTTAACTAATCCACTGGATTAATTCAAAAATATCTGGGTTATACCTGAAAGTACCTCCTGTAATTTCCAGGTGAACTAAATGTGAATTAAGTTCCTTCTGCAGTGAGAATTTGGGCGATTTTTCATTCAGTTCAATTTTAATTTTAGTTAAAGCAAGCAAGAATTATCATCACAGTGGAAGGATACATTCTGTCCAGGTAAAAGCACTTGAGGCAGGGCTGGTGAGGGAGGGGATGTTTGAAGAGGAGGTGTTTTTATTGGGAGAGGTTTCTAGGGCCATATCTGGCCCCTGGGCTAGAGACTCCCCACACATGCCTTACTGGGACTGTGATAACCCAAGCACATTCAACAAGTGTTGGATCAAATTATTAAACTCAACTTTTCTTGACACTTTGGGGAGAGCAGTATGTGTGTAAAAACTCCACCTAAAGATAGATAGATAGATGATAGATAGATAGATAGATAGATAGATGATAGATAGATGATAGATAGATGATAGGTAGATGATATAGATAGATAGATGGAGTATGTGTGTGTCATAGCACTTTTAGGTGGGAGTGTACTTACATTTCAACAGAACAATTGAGGTTTTTTCTTTAAAAAGTAAAGAAAAAAAGCTAAGTGGTAGCTTGACTTTGTTCAGCAGCCCAGCTGCTGCTCCCTTCAGAAGAAACGTGGCCTGAATGTCCCTAGCAATGACACTACACAATGAAATGGTTCAGATGCCATTTTTATTTCCCACAATGCTCCTGAGCAACAGCGCACTGCAGGCATTATGGGAAATAAAAATGGCAGCTGGACTCACATGCTTAGTGTTGCTCTGAGTTGTGTTTCCCACCAATGGAGGAGGAGGCACAGAGAAATGCTTGGCCTGCCCCCCCTCCAACTTGGAACTGGTTTGGGCTCCTTCCTGTTACACATAAGAAGAAGAGGAGTTTGATACCCCACCTTTCACTCCCCTTAGGAGCCTCAAAGCAGCCAACAATCTCCTTTTCCCTTCCTCCCCCACAACAAACACTCTGTGAGTTACGTGAGGCTGAGAGACTTCAGAGAAGTGTGACTAGCCCAAAGTCACCCAGCAGCTGCATGTGGAGGAGCGGGGAATCGAACCCAGATCGCCAGAGTCCACCGCTCTTAACCACTACACCACACTGGCTCTCCACATGCAGTGTGTGTGGGTTGTTTTTTTTTTTTTACCAGGACTGGATGTATGGGTGCCATTTGCAGCATCAGCCATGTGGTGAGCATGACATTAAAAAACAACAAGAACCCTTTATATCACCCCTTTTCTCCACACTCAATGTGGTGTCAAAGGAAGCTGCCTTACACTGAATAGGACCATTGGTCCATCTAGTTCAGTACTATATGCACTGACTGGCAGCAGTTTTCCATAGCAAAGCAGACTACTGAACCATGGCCCTTCAGTGGAGGCTGGGCCATTGGAGCCAATGGGGCACTGCCTCACAAAGCTCAGTGTGCTCCTAGCCAATCCCCACCAACCTACATATTTACTTGCAACCTGTACTGGGGTGGTGGAACTGGCTGTCAGTTTCCTTTTTCTTAGTCCCGGTGTTGTCTCTGTAGAGTACAGTAGACAGGAGGATGGAGACAAAATTAGAAGTAGTTGGTTGTGCCTGTCATTGGTTCTGTCTGATATAAACAGACATCTGCATATTAATATCACAACAACACTGTTGAGGTAGGATAAAATGAGAGCTGGTGACTGGACTTTATGGCTGAGTGGAGATTAGAACCCTGGATTCCAACTCTCTGACCGCCACACTGTGCTAACGTTCTTCTGCCCTAAGGAGGAAACAGACCCTCAGAGGAACAGGCAAACAAAATTGCAAAGGAAGTGGGGGGAAAACAATCAGCCACTAATGCCTATTTCAATGCACAGAGCCTTGACCTTTGAAAGCGACAGGGACTGTGGGAAGATGAACTTGTCCCCTGGCCTTGGATCTCTCTTGGCTCCATGTTCCCAACTGGGCCGCAGCCAAGGAAAAGCCCAGCCGGCGAAAGGCTCTGGCACAGTCTCTCTTCGGCAGTCAGTTGCAAACCACTTTGCACTCTGCTGCCTCTTTGGAACATACACTCCCTTCCTTCCTGGCTGCCTGGAATATCCCCTGGGGGTGCAGGGAAAGTGGAGGGGGGGCAAAAGGGGCTTTGGGTTTCATCTGCTGGTACTCAAGACATTGGCCCACCTCCTGCAATGAGCATTTAGATGCAAAAGCAAGTGGCTTCTTGGGGTCTGTGGTGGGAAAGAAACAGTTAAGCAGCAAAACTTCCTAACTCTGGAAATAAATTGGCAAAGCAAATATTTCTTGTTTTGTTTTGCTGCAGATGTACTGTACTTGCAGGAGTACCACAGTTTATCATGGGGACAGCTGCCTTCTCTTTTTCCTTGGCAAAGAACGGAGTTGTCGGTTTGTGTGTGTGTGCGTTTTAAATGGCAAAAACCATACATTTCATTGCAGAGAATAAAGGCAGAATGGTGCGGCTTTGCATTTTACATGTGGCTTTTGCTATTCAGAGAGAAAGTATTTTGTTATGGCTGCTTGCATGAGCTCTCTCTCTGCACAGGAGCAAAGGGAGCAAGGCTGTGCGTGTTCTCATCTCTCAGGTTTTGGGGTTACATGCCCCATCTCAAAAATGGGTACACGTTGAGATGTACTGTGTTTCTATTTAAATTTATGTTACAGTACAGTGGTACCTCGGGTTACATACGCTTCAGGTTACATACGCTTTAGGTTACAGACTCCACTAACCCAGAAATAGTACCTCAGGTTAAGAACTTTGCTTCAGGATGAGAACAGAAATTGTGCTCCGGCGGCGCGGCAGCAGCAGGAGGCCCCATTAGCTAAAGTGGTGCTACAGGTTAAGAACAGTTTCAGGTTAAGAACGGACCTCCAGAACGAATTAAGTACTTAACCGAGGTACCACTGTAATTGTTTCTAAGTATGCATGTTAAGTATGCATTCAAAATTAATTCTAGATGTGCCTTATAAATGTGCATGGGAAAAGACCATAGGTTAGGGGTACAGCACCTCAGTGGCTCAAGGTTTGAGGTTCAGCCCTCAGCACCTGCATATAAAGCTGGGAATTGTCCCCTGTCTGAAACCCTGGAGAGCTTCGGTCAATCAGTGCTGATAATAAATACTGAGTTACATGGAGCGATGATCTGACTCAATAAGAGCAGCAGCTTCCTATGTACATATAGAAGTGTGTGTATGTGTGATATCTATTTGTACTAGTCCATTGTCACACTGACGTAGGTGGCGCTGTGAGTTAAACCACAGAGCCTAGGACTTGCTCATCAGAAGGTCGGCGGTTTGAATCCCCACGACGGGGTGAGCTCCCGTTGCTCGGTCCCTGCTCCTGCCAACCTAGCAGTTCAAAAGCACGTCAAAGTGCAAGTAGATAAATAGGTACCGCTCCGGCAGAAGGTAAACGGCGTTTCCGTGCGCTGCTCTGGTTTGCCAGAAGCGGCTTAGTCATGCTGGCCATATGACCCAGAAGCTGTATACCGCCCTCTCACAAAACATCAGGGCATTATTTAAAAAATAAAATAAAAGCTATACAGAGCAATTGTTAAAATGACTGGCTTCTCAGGAAAATCGTTAACAGCTGCCTAAGCCTATTGGAATAGAAAATGAACTGTCTCCAAAGTCAAAAGGAATGATACCTGCTGAATCTCTGGAGAAAGAGCGTTGCATAGTACAGAATTTGTGGTGACACTAAATGCCCAATTTCTGGTTGAGGCCAACCGGACCTCAGTAACACGGAAGACAACTAACAGTTGTACCCTGCACAATGTAAGGGAGGCCAGTGAGTCTGACACACCAACATCTCAAGCTTGGGTCACTCATCATCTTCCTACTACCACACTCAGCAGAGGTGCTATAAAAGGTGCGTGGCAGGGAAGAAATTCAACAGATGCAACGCAGAGATATAGCCTTTTTGCCCCTGCACCTGTTGACTTTCTGCTTCTCTTACAGCTGCAGAAAGCATCTTTTGTCAGAAGGAGAGAGTGGAAGGTGTATTTCCACTCCAATGCCTTGTGATCAATTTCATTTCCCTTCAATTAGCATTCTTTTCTCTCATTAGAACCATGTGTAGAGATGAGCAAATCTGTCCATTTCAGTTTCTCTCAGTTTCCCCACTCCCTAGTATTCAGGCCAGTTCTTCATATTTCCACATCAGTTTGCAGTCTCATGAAAATTCACCAGCGTTTTTATGTGCATTTATCTATAGAGCGAGATGAGCATGCAACCCCAGAGTCCTCCGTGACGGGACCTAACAGTCATGCATACCTTTACCTTTATCCCTATAACACACATTTTTCTGTATGCAATTTTCCCTAATGTAATGCATTCTTGTATGCTATTTTCAGTATTATATGCATTGCTGTGCACACTTTACCTCAGTATGTACTTTTTTTTGGCCGGAGACGTGCATTGCAAAATTCGGAGAGGTGAGAATTCTGAAGGGTGGCTGCGGTTCCGTTTGCATACTTCCTTATAAATTAGGTTGGTTTGCCTTTAAATGCGAGCTGAATCAAATTTGTGTGTGTCCGTGTCTGTGCATGTACACACATGAGCATCTATATTTCCCTCCTGAGCCTCAGCTGTGCCTAGTAGCATTCAATCTGTTTACACACACAAGAAGAGGCAAGCAACAGCCGCTCAAGATGCTCCGGGGCAGGTAAAAAGGAAACAGAGGGCCTATTTTGGATGCAAAGGGTAAGCTCTGCCCTCTTGGCAGAATATGCTTGGTGGGTCCTGAAGGCCTTCCTCCCAACCTCCCTACTGTGTTATGATCGGCACTCAAATGCACACCCACTGAGACATGCTCTCAGTGTTAATTTAATTTACAGAAAAAAACAACACAGAGGCTAAACAGCAAAGCTCATTAGCACCAGGCAAAACACATAGCATGCAAAGCAAGCTGGGTGAAATGGGAAAGCACTGTGCCACCATCAGCCTCCACAGCTGCCTCATGGGGGGGGGGGCTACTGAGAAGAGTTGCTGTGCTCCTTAGACCTGGCAACTTTGAGCGGGCTTTGTGTCTTCTAATAAAGAGTCACCTTCAAAGGTAGCCCCACCTGTATATATTATACAGGCATCATCTCTGTTGTCTTTTCAGCACCTACTGAAGGTCATCCCCTTTTGTTGAGAACTTTCTCAGTCTGCATCTGTACTGAAATTATTTTCAAGATGTTTTCTCTCTTGTTGTTTGCCTCTCTGGGTTCATTTAGGAGAAAGGAAAGCCTATAAATCTGATAAATATATAATAATAACGTTCATGCACATGTTCTCCTAATATACGCATACTTTTGGTTGGAGAACCACATTGCAAAATTCAAAGAACTGCACTTTTGAAGAAAGTCCGTACTTTGGTTTGCATTTTGTTTTGGGAAGTGAAGAAGAAGAAGAAGAAGAAGAAGAAGAAGAAGAAGAAGAAGAAGAAGAAGTTGTTGTTGTTGTTCCAGGGGGGCTTGTTAGAATGCCACATTTGTCTTGATAGGAAGCAGAGAGCTTTGCCCATTTCACCTCCTAGACAAAATTTTCTACTCCACAGACAAAGCATTTGCCAATCAGGGCTCAATCTCAGGAGATCAGGATTGAGGAGAGGGAGGATGGCAGGAAAGCCAGCCAAGTGGAGAGGAATCCAAAAAAGAGCCTGCTTCAAAGCCTTTGGCAGAGACACAGCTCTGCAGATGCTCTGGGCCCAGCATTTCCTAGGAAGCAAACCACTCAATGCGCTTAGAAAAGGTTGGAGGTGGATCAGACAGCAAAAGAAAAGAGGTCTGTGAATTAGAAGTGAAGACAAAGAATGAAGGCTTCAGGTAAGCTCAGCACAAGAGGGAACACTGATCAGCACCAAGGAAGAGTACAAAGGGTATAGGCTGAAAGAGGCAACAGAGCAGAGTGTGGAGGGTTGAGGTGGGGAGAAATTTGACCCAGTTAGGCAAGCTTAGCTAATTCACAATTGCCGAAACAGTATGTGAACAAAAGCAGAGCCATCCTTCAAAATTCGCACTTCACCGGATTCTCCAGCCAAGTAATGTGTACAAAAATGCATGCACTGGAGTAGAGTGATCCATGAAAATAACATACCAAAAATGCATTATATTTGAGATAACTGCTTTGCAAAAGAAAAAAGAAAAAAAGTGTTTATTAGGAGAAATGCACACTAAAATGCTGGTGAATTTTCATGAGGATTTTAAAATAATAATAATTTGCACACCGATGTAGAAATGCAAAGAGCTAAATTTGAGATTGGGAAAAATGAGAAACTTGAGAGATACGGAAGCGACAGATTTGCCCATCCCTGTTTTGTGGAGATGGGTGGGGGAATCTTGGTTCAAATCCATGCGAAAGCATGAAGCTCTGTGGCCAACATTGAACTGAATTAATCATACTTTAGTCCACAGACACTCCTCCTCCTATTTCTGCAACAGCAACCTCCCTCCTTGTGCCAACCATGCTTAGCCTAAACTGCTTCACAGGGTTGTTGTGAAGTTAAAAATGGAACAACCAGCAGCCGCCTCACTTGATGCACACCAACCCTGAGCTATGTGGAAAGAAATACGAAGGTCAAATGTAATAATGTAGACAACACAAGAAGAGCCCTCCTGGGCCATACCTGAAAGCTATCAATCAGACTCCTGCTTCTTATGGTGGCCAGCCAAATGCTTTGGGGAAGCTACAGGCACAACAAGGGAGCAGGGTGGCGCTGTGGGTTAAACCACAGAGCCTAGGACTTGCTGATCAGAAGGTCGGCTGTTCGAATCCCCGCAACAGTGTGAGCTCCCGTTGCTCGGTCCCTGCTCCTGCCAACCTAGCAGTTCAAAAGCACGTCAGACTGCAAGTAGATAAATAGGTACCGCTCCCGCGGGAAGGTAAACGGCGTTTCCATGCACTGCTCTGGTTCGCCAGAAGTGGCTTAGTCATGCTGGCCACATGACCTGGCCGATAAAGCGAGATGAGCGCTGCAACCCCAGAGTCGGTCACGACTGGACCTAATGGTCAGGGGTCGCTTTACCTTTACCTTTACAGGCACAACAGCCTTCATCCAACTGTGTTCGCTCTGCTCCCCACCATCCTTTGCTGCACTCTAACCTTAAATCTGAGTTGGGGGAGCAGAGAGTTTAGAGGGCCAGTTATAGAAGGGCCTTGAGGGTCACATTTAGTTCCCAGGCCCAGGATCCCCCACTGAGACAGAGTGGTTTAATGATCAATCCCTCTTCACAGGGAAGTCTAGGAATTGTAGCCCTGAGATGGGAATAGCGGGTCTCAAGTCACGACTGCTTGAAGTGGTATTGTAGAGCTTTAAATGTATCATGTGACTGTGACCCCTGTCAAATTCCCCCTCCCCTACTATTACCCTGCATGGAGTTCCAGAGCTGTGTTTGCAAGGGCCTGGGAAACTGGAAGGTGGTGTTTCAGAGGCAAAGCTACTAACAGGAAAAAGATCAAGCTGTTCTACTGCCCAGTGCAATTAGGGGCCTGCCCCTTCATGCAGTTGCAATGGGATGTTTAGTTTGCCCCACTAAATAAATCTCTTACAAGTATATAGAAAACGCTAGATGTGAAGGAGAGTGTGTGTGCTCACTAAGCTGCGTTCACTGTGCAAAATGGTTGCTGACTATAAAAGGGAACTTTGACACCTTCTCAAAAATGACCATACATGTACAGTGGAAAGAGAGACTGGCCAGTGTCTCCCTGGGGCATTAAAATAGTTTGAGCAGCAAGGACAGTAATTCCCAGCTACTAAAATAGTGGACAGTCATTTTTAGAAAAAGCTGATTCTGCACGAAGGGCTTCTTTGTGGCACCAAAGTGCACGTGCGTGCACACATGCACACACAAAATTTGTGTTGTGAGTGTCAACAGCATTATATCTTCATCACGGCAAGCAGTTCTAGCATTCCAGGGGGAATCAGACAGCTCCCTGTTTAGTGCTTAGAAGCAAACTCTCCTAGGAAATTAGGACAAAATAGGACCAGGACAAAATGAAACTGGTTTGACAAACTTGAGTTAGACCTGCCCACACATTGCTTCCAGCCAGGACACACCAGCTGCTCACATTCTTGGCGGGAAGCTGCAGGCCTTAAGTTCTTGAATGTTTAGGATCTATGAGTGATCTGCTGCTATGGCTCAGTGGCGTGTCCCTTGCATGCAAAAGATGGCAGGTTCAGCCCCCAGCATCTCACGACAGGGGATATTCCCAGCCCTATCTGTAACCCTGGCAAGCTGCTTCCAGTCAGTGTAGACACTGCTGAGCTGGACAAAGCATTGGTCTGACACAGTACAAGGCACCTTCCTATGTTCCTTGCTGCGTAATTAACACATTTTCCGCTCTATAGGACGCACTTTTTCCCTTCTAAAAAGTAAGGGGAAATGTGTGTGCGTCATATGGAGCAAATGCAGGCTGCGCAGCTAAGCCCAAAGCCAGAACAGGAAGAAGGAGTGCTGCGCAGCGCTCTGTCTCGCTGTTCTAGCTTGGGGTTAGCTGGGCAAAGCCTCCGCAGAGCAGCGGGATGAAGGCACCCCGCTGACCTGTGGAGGCTTCAAAGGCTGTCCCCAAAGCCAGAACAGCAAGAGGCTATCCCAGAAGCCAGATCCCTCTTGCTGTTCTGGCTTCTGGGGTTCAGAATTTTTTTCTTCTCACTTCCGGAGGCGGCGCGAACGGTAATGGCTGCCCTTTCCTAACCGGGAGAGGGAAGCTCCGCTGGAAAAGGGTCGTCCGCTACGGCGAAGCGGAGACCCATTCTGGAAAACCGCAGGCAGCAGAAGCCTGCGGTCTCGGGACCCGGCGGGCGCCAGGAGCAACCCCCGAAACGTTGAGGGAACCCCGTAAGGGGCTCCGGATCGCAGAGGGGGCAGCGGCGCTGTGGGTCTATGCGCATTCAGCGGAGCGAAGCCGCGCTGCCGTTGCCGGTGAGCGCCGACCTTTCTTCCTGCAACACAAGATTCTAAAACGCAACAACCCGTGAGTAATTGAGGACTTTACTAAATTTCGGGACTAAAAATATTGAAAATAAGCTGAAAGCGGAGAGACGAGGAAAAGGAAGTCCGTCTTCCGCAGCCATTGACTTTTAAAGCAAAGAGCAGGAGGAGTGGAGGCATAGAGAGAACTTTTGACAGCTCAGATTGAGCACCCGCAGAAATTACTTTTAATCCCTTTAAAGACTGTAAGCAATTGATTTTTGGACTTTTATCAGGACTTATATACTCTCTTCTTTGTGGATTACAATTTTATTTAAGAAGCCCAGGTGTCAGAACTGCCTGAGCAGTAGAACTGTCAGACTGCAAATTTGGATACATTCTATTTAAACTTTGAGACAGTCTGAGGGAGTTCAGAATGGTTACGTTCTTGCATTATGGAACTCCAGTAAGCACAACTTGAAATATTGTGGCAAACCTAAAACCAACTCTGCTAAAACTACTTTTGTGAAGATCCCTAAGTATTGGTTCAGATTTCGTATGTGGAATGGACTCTTCTTCTTAGGACATTTTATGCTCCCCCTAGAGGATTGAGGATTTATAACAAAAACATTGTTTTACTTTCTATTTCCCGGCCCTCTGTTTGATTGCTACCACCTGGGCCGTAGCTTTCCCATGGGAACAACTCAGCTTGACCTTGACTGCTAGATAACTTTGGAATGAGTGGCGCAAAAAGAAAGGGATTAAGAACCAGACAAACAACTCTGACAACCTTAACTGCAGCCTCACAAGCACGCAGATCATCTGTGCCTACTCTGCCCTCGGAGGAAAAAGCCACCTCCCTGTCACAGGCAGGGGAGGAAGAAACTGAGGATTTACAACTAGAAGAGATGGCCTCAGGAGGATCTGGTTCTGTATTAGAGAGAATTCTTGAGAAATTGGAGTCTTTGGACAGGAAAGTTGACCAACAAACTGCGAAAATTGACCTTAATACAGAAACTTTAAACAAATTATCTGGGCAAGTTGCACAGAATGCACAAGCAATCGGACAACTGAAGGAGGCTGCAGGTGAAAATCAGAAACTGGCCGAAGAGACCAGCCAAAGAGTGGGAGAGTTGGAAAAAGAAGTAAGGCCGCTCAGCAAGCAGGTTGGGGAACACCAGACCTATCTCTCTATGTTGGAACTTCGGAACAGGGAGACTAATTTAAGGATAAGATCGATACCAGAAGTGGAAGAAGGTAATCTAGCTGAGTTTTTGACCAAAGAATTCTCCAAGTTCTGGGGTCTAGAGGAGGAAGACTTTAAAATTGTGTCAGCCTTCAGACTTGGAAGACTCACAAAGAGAGAAAAGCCCAGAGACTGTTTGATTACGTTGAGATCAAAGGAGGAAAGGGACAAGATTTTGGGCCTGCACTACGGAAGATCCCTGAACATTTCGGACAAAAGAATTGAGATTTTTAAGGACATTCCTAAACAGCTGTTGGACCTTAGATCTGAATATTTGGACTTAGTAAAACTGCTGAGAAGCAACTCAATCATCTTTAGGTGGGACTTTCCCCAAGGATTATCTTTTACCTTTAGAGGGAAGAAGATTAAAATTAGAACTTTGGAAGATAGGGATAAGTTTTTGACTGCCTACGGAGAGGACCTTCATAAAGGACTTGAACTACCCTCAGGGCCTGAACCACCACAGGTACCTGTACCTCAGAACCCTGAAGACTCACAGAACAAAATACCATCCCAAGGAAACTAAACAGATCCATCCAGGATGTCTCTGCAACTTTTAAGCTGGAATATAAATGGCTGCAACAGCCCGGAAAAAAGGAAGAAAATCTTTCACATATTAAAAAAGGAGCAACTAGACATTACTTGTTTACAAGAAACACATGTGACTAGGCTCCACAGAAAAATATTGGTAAATAAAAGGTTAGGCCAAGAATTTATATCTTCGGATTCAGTTAAGAAGAGAGGAGTGGTGATATATGCAAAGGAGAGCCTCTCACCAAAATTTCTATTTAAAGATGAACATGGAAGAATTTTGGCAATTGAAATACAGCACCAAGGAGAGAAAATTTTGATATTAGGAATCTACGCTCCAAATGAAGGGAAATCAGAATTCTACAAGAAGTTGCATGAGATTATGCTGGATTATCTGGACTATGATAACATCATCATGATGGGAGATATGAATGGGATCGTTTCAACGAACATGGATAGGTCACAAAGCCAAAAGGTTACTAAAGATGGCAGACTACCAAAGACCTTTTTTGAAATGACAGACAACATGGACTGGATTGATATATGGAGGACAAAGAACCCCTTGGGGAAAGAAGGAACATTTTTCTCTGAAGCCCAACTGACTTGGACAAGAATTGACCAAATATGGATTTCTAGAGGTCTGGCTCCTAAGGTGAAGAAAGTGGAAATCTGCCCAAAGACCTGCTCCGATCATAACGCGTTGAAAATGGACATGACATTATTACCAACCGGCTCCTTTAGATGGAAGATGAATGACAACTTGTTTAGAGATCAGGAGATTATTAAGAAGGCCAAAAAAACAATAAAGGACTATTTTGAGATAAATTTGAACACTGCAGTGGAAAAAAGAACAATCTGGGACGCAAGCAAAGCTGTGATGAGAGGGTTCTTGATACAACAGAACGCCATAAAGAAAAGACTACAAAATGAGAAAAAGGATAAGATTTTGGGGAAAATTAAAGAGTTAGAGAAGAAACTAAGAGTAAACCCGAAGTCACAGCCGATCTTGAGAGAAATTAAACTTCATCAGGCACAATATTCCAAACTGATAAATCAGGAAATAGAATGGAAGATTAAATCAATGAAACAAAAAACATTTGAATCGGCTAATAAATGTGGGAAACTGCTGGCTTGGCAGTTGAAGAAGAGACAAAAGCTGAACATAGTAACAAATTTGGAAATAGAAGGAAGATATATTCAGAACCCGGTGGAAATTAGAAAATGTTTCCAGAAATATTTTAAGAAATTATACACTCAAGGGCCACAAAATGAGGAAGAGATTGCAAAATTTTTAGAGAAAAATGGACTTAAAAAACTATCACAAGAAAATAGATCACTCCTGAATAGTAAAATAACACGATTAGAGATAGAATATGCCATTCAGAATATGAAGCTGGGCAAGTCTCCAGGGCCAGATGGCTTGACCTCCAAGTACTATAAGATATTAAGTGACTATTTGATTCAACCACTGATGGAGGTCAGCAATGAAATTATGGAGGGAAAGAAGGCGCCTGAATCGTGGAAGGAAGCTTTCATCACATTGATACCAAAATCAGAAACTGAAAAGACACAACTTAAGAACTACCGTCCCATTTCCCTTTTAAATGTGGATTACAAAATATTTGCTGACGTTTTGGCAGGAAGACTCAAAAGAGTTTTAAATGAGACAATTCATAAAGACCAGGCAGGCTTTCTCCCAGGAAGACATTTGTTTGCTAATACAAGGAACATTATTGACATTTTGGAACTTTTGCAAACAAATATTAACACTAAAGCAGTTCTAATTTTTATAGACGCGGAGAAGGCCTTCGATAACATCTCTTGGAAATTTATGAAGGGGAATTTAAAAGAAATGGGAGTGGGGCGGGGTTTTGAAAATGGGATTGATGCGATTTACTCGGAACAAAAGGCAAAACTGATAGTCAACAATGTGGTTACAGAAGAGTTTAAGATTGAAAAAGGGACACGACAAGGCTGCCCGATTTCCCCCTTGCTGTTTATTTCTGTCCTGGAGGTGCTCTTGAACTTGATTAGAGGGGACCGGTTGGTGCAAGGGATTCAGATCGGAGCGAAACAATATAAACTTAAAGCTTTTGCAGATGACCTTGTTTTGACATTGCAAGAGCCAGAATCTAGCACAAAAAGAGTGTTACAATTGATTCAGGACTTTGGTCGGGTAGCGGGCTTTAAACTAAACAAACAGAAAACTAAGGTGTTGGGAAAAAACTTGACAGATGCAGAGTCAGAACGGTTTCAGAGAGAAACAGAACTAACTGTGGTTAAAAAAGTAAAGTACCTAGGGGTAAACATAACAGCAAAAAATCTGAGTCTATTTAAGGACAATTATGAAAAATGTTGGTCTGAAATTAAGAGAGACTTGGACAGTTGGTCAAAATTGAAGCTTTCCTTGCTAGGCCGAATTGCTGCTATTAAGATGAATGTATTGCCTAAGATGTTGTTTTTGTTTCAAACATTGCAAATTGTGGATAAGACGGAGTGCTTCAGGAAGTGGCAGAGAGATATTTCTAAATTTGTCTGGCAGGGCAAAAAGCCCAGAATTAAGTTTAAGATATTAACTGATGCGAAAGAAAGAGGGGGCTTTGCCCTGCCAGACTTAAGGTTGTACTATGAAGCCGCAGCTTTCTGCTGGCTAAAAGACTGGCTACTTCTAGAGGACACTGATGTGTTAGATTTAGAAGGTTTTAACAATGCATTTGGTTGGCATGCATACTTATGGTATGACAAAGTTAAGATCAATAAGGCCTTTAAGAACCATATTGTCAGGAAAGCAGTGTTTAATGTCTGGACAAAATACAAAGACCTATTGGAAAATAAAACTCCAAGATGGCTATCACCTCTGGAGGCTAAGGCCCGAAAAAGACCCAATATGGAGGCCAAATGGCCGAAATATTGGGAAATAATAGAGAAAGAGGGCAATAATTGGAAATTGCAGAGTTTGGAAAAAATGAAAGACAAAGTGCGAGACTGGTTACATTACGCTCAGATTCAAGAAACTTTTAAAAAGGATAAAAAGTTAGGATTCCAGGTGGAGAAATCGAAGTTGGAAACAGAATTGTTAGAACCTAAGACTAAAGTACTCTCAAGAATGTATAACTTGCTGTTGAAATGGAATACACAAGATGAAATGGTTAAGTCGGCCATGATAAAGTGGGCACAGGATATTGGGCATAATATTATGTTTGAGGATTGGGAAAGGTTGTGGACCACGGGGATGAACTTCACGGCATGTAATGCTCTGAAGGAAAATGTAATGAAAATGATATATAGGTGGTACATGACCCCAGTTAAACTTGCCAAAATATGCCATGTGCCAGACAATAAATGTTGGAAATGTAAGGGAAATGAAGGAACATTCTTTCACCTCTGGTGGACTTGTCCCAGGGTGAAGGTCTTCTGGGAAATGATATATAATGAGCTGAAAAAGGTATTTAAGTATACCTTCCTTAAGAAACCAGAGGCCTTCCTCCTGGGCATTGTCGGCCAGATGGTGCCAAAGAAGGACCGAACATTCTTTTTGTACGCAACAGCAGCAGCAAGGATACTTATCGCCAAGAAGTGGAAAACTCAAGATCTACCCACTCTGGAAGAATGGCAGATGCAGCTGATGGACTATATGCAACTGGCTGAGATGACTGGCAGAATTCGAGACCTGGGAGAAGAGAGGGTTGAAGAAGATTGGAGGAAATTTAAGACTTATTTACAAAAATATTGTGATTTGGTGGAAAGTTAAGTAGGATGTTTGATCATAAATAATTGGCCACCACAAAATCGGATCGGAATGGGATGTAAAGTGAGATTAAGAGAAATTAATTTACAGAGGACTATATTTAAATAAGTGGTTATAAAATTTGCAAATTAGATGATAAATTGCATGGAAAAAATCTATGATGATGAAAATGGCAGCGGGAGATGTGAGGAAGTCCAAAGAAGTTATGAAACTCTGTTGAGATAAAAGAAAGGTTGTTTATTGTCTTTGTACTTTATTTTGTAAAAACCCCTAATAAAAATTTTATTAAAAAAAAACAGAATTTTTTTCTTCTTGTTTCCTCCCCCCCAAACTAGGTGTGTCTTATTGTCCGGTGTGTCCTATAGAGCGAAAAATACGGTAAAAGGAGGACATTTGCAAGCAAGCAAAGTCACCTTACAAGGCATCTGCTTTTAAAAACCAAAAACTGCTTATGAGAAGACAACAAAAGATCACAAGAGTCGAAATATGTTCAAGCATCTATTGTTTAGTCACCAAAGCAAACCTCAAGAGAAAGAGCAAGGAGAGAAGAAAATACCCATAAAATCAGAAGGTGACACACAAGGAGAGGCAGGGAAAGTCATATAATAATCTGATTGTTACCCTTTATAAGCCAGCAATACAAAGTCTGGAAAGGAGTTTAGTTTATTAGTGCCATATTATTTTTTTTTAAAGGAAGGCAGGCCTCAGTGAGTAGCATGTGTCTTCAAGTATGTAGTCCTCACCAAGGCAGTTTATTGCCCCCCCTTCCCGTCTCTTCCCGTTTTCTTTTGGCTAAATTAAGTTACTGTGGACCGTTTAACCATTTGTTCCCCATCTCTAATATTCAAGAATAGTAAAGGGCCTGGGTGGAGAGAATGCTCTGTACAGGAAACTGGGACACAGACACAGCTCCCAGAGATAGGAGACATATCAGAAGATCAAAGAGACCACTCCTATATTCTGCTGTTAATCCCTTCCCCTTCTGAAGGGCATGTTATAATTATTTCAGCCTATTCCTTCCCCCTCCTCTGTGTACCCTCCAACCCTGGGGGTCTTGTTTTTTAATCATTAGATCTAGATAAGTTTCCACAGGAGCCCCTGCCCCACTCAAGAAACATTGGGCAATATTAATTCTAGCTGAGGGAAATTCCACATCTTCAGATAGGAGCAACAGGGGTGGGCAACATAAAATCAAGAAAGAAGAGGGAATTAAGGCAATATTCTCTCCCTTTGGAGGGCAGGGTGGGGAGGGTGGAAGGGGAAGGGGAGGGCAGAAGCACTCGGGTTCAATACTTGGAAGATCCCCTTATATACTCAATCAATGGCTGCATTCTGCAAGAGAGGGCATCCTGCAATAGCATCTTATCAGGAGGTCCGTTCTGCAAAATACAGTGGTACCTCAGGTTACAGATGCATCAGGTTACAGGTGCTTCAGGTTACTGACTCCGCTAACCCAGAAATAGTACCTCAGGTTAAGAACTTAGCTTCAGGATGAGAACAGAAATCATGCTCCCGCAGCGTGGTGGCAGCGGGAGGCCCCATTAGCTAAAGTGGTGCTTCAGGTTAAGAACAGTTTCAGGTTAAGAATGGACCCCCAGAATGAATTAAGTTCTTAACCTGAGGTACCACTGTAAAGGAATTGGGTCTTTACTGTTGTGGCACCTACCCTTCGGAATTCACTCTTGTTAAATATTAGACAGGCACCGTTTCTGTTGTCTTTTTGGAACCTACTAAATACCTGCCTTTTCCAGGAAGCATATTAAGTTGAGATCTTTCCCAGCCTGCATCTATATTGGAATTGTTTTATAAATGTTTTAATTTTTACTACTTGCCTGTTTGCTATCCTGGACTGCAGAAACATAATATAACAAACCCTTTTTCTTCAACATCCTCATCATCTCTGGCATCTCCAGGTAGGGCTGGGAGAAACCACTGTCTGAAATCCTGGAGCACTGCTGCCAGTTCCATGTAGACAATACTGAGCTGACTCAGTATAAGGGGGAAATGGGAATAAAGGGAAGGAAAATATGCCATCAAAGGTGTAAGAAAGAAGAATGCAGAGTGGGTAAAAAAGACTACTACTTGCAGGGAAGTCCCTCCTCCAATCCTTCGCTTGCAAAGGGGACATTTAAGAATAGCAAGAAAGAAGTGGAACTGTCCCTTCCTTGGCTAGACTTTGGGAAAGAAAGAGCTTTAGCTGCAGTGAGCCTCTTTCTGACATCCTGTAATGTCTCCCTTGCAAAGGGGGACTGTAAAAGCAAGAAAGGAGAGATAATTTCACCTTTGCTGAGGTACCTGGTGCTGCCTGCTTCCCCCTGGTCTCTGGTGTCTGCTACTCCTCCTACTTCATTGCACCTCCTTTATTGCACATGGTACCCCCATCTTAAGGAGAGGGAGGGATGCACCAGTCAAGAGTGCATCTTGTACTGGGAGAAGCTGCAACTTCACAGCAAGCACGATTGGTTATGGGCGTCGGCCAGGAATGCCCCTCTCGTACAACTGGCTGTGTCCCAAGGACTCCTGATTGGATAGGTCTTGCCAATCACAAGGAGAGGTGGCTGAATGGAGGGTCGATGGGTCTGGATGCCCAGCCACACTACTTTCAGCGGAAATTGCTAAAGTAGTCTATGTGCTTTGATTGTACACAATTTTGTCTTTAGGCTTTACGTGCTATTCCCAGACTGTAACTCCCACATGAACTAAGAGTTGTCTGTAACTGTTAACTCCATAGATGCATGTGGTGGGAGGGTGGGGATTGAAGTTGATTGAGCAGCAGAGACAGGGACTGAAAATGGACTCTGGAGGGACAGGCAGAATGATCTGATTGTCATTATGGAGGTTAGATGAAGTTGCGTCAAAGCAAGTGCCACCCCACACTTGCCACTGTGTTTCCCCATCACTTTCCTTACTGCAGAATTTCCAATCTTCTGGGGAAGTAGGTCTGTTGCTCAAGACCTCCCAGTCACCTGTAAAGATGAAACCTGAATTTGCCAGTATGTGACTGAATCCCATTCGGAGATAGTGAAAGCCTGAAAGTGCCTTGTTTCCCCCCGCTGTTATATGCGAAGTCCGTTTAGGTGCCAGTCTGCAATCTGTGTTTCTCCAGAACTTCTGAGTGTCACAACAGCACACACATCAATTCTACTTGTCGATATTAACCCAATTCTACTAGACGGTATTAACTCAAAGTTTAGCCTGATCTGCTAGTGGCGCATATGGCGAAGTGTTCTTATTTGCATACATGATGGAAAGGTGCCATGTTGCTGAAAGCACATTAGTTTCAATTTGCCATTTCAATAATCCATTTTTTAAATGTTAAACTTTTCCACCAGGACTTTTTACCACACCCTTTCCATCCATTTTTTAAATGAACAACCCTTTTGTACAGTGAGGGGGGAAAGTATTTGATCCCCTGCTAAATTTGCCCATTTGCCCTCTGACGAAGAAATGACCAGTCCATAATTTTAATTTTAATGACTTGGTACTTGGGGGCAAAACCCTTGTTGGCAATTACAGAGGTCAGATATTTCTTGTAGATGGCCACCAGGTTTGCACACATCTCAGGAGGTATTTTGTCCCACTCCTCTTTGCAAATCCTCTCCAGGTCAGTAAGATTTCGAGGCTGATGTGTAGCTACTCAAACCTTCAGCTCCCTCCACAGATTTTTGATGGGATTAAGGTCTGGAGGCTGGCTATGCCACTCCACGACCTTAATGTGCTTCTTCCTGAGCCACTCCTTTGTTGCCTTGCCTGTGTGTTTTGGGTCACTCTCATGCTGGAATACCCACCCTTGACCCATTTTCAATGCCCTGGCTGAGGGAAGGAGGTGCTCACCCAAGATTTGACAATACATGGTCCCATTCATCGTCCCTTCAATGCAGTGAAGGTTTCCTGTCCTCTTAGCAGAAAAACACCCCCAAAGCATAATATGTCCCCCTCCATGTTTGACGATGGGGATGGTGTTCTTGGGGTCATAGGCAGTATTCCTCCTCCTCCAAGCACAGTGAGTTGAGTTGATGCCAAAGAGCTCAGGTTTGGCCTCATCTGACCACAACACTTTCACCCAGTTCTCCTCTGGGTCATTCAGATGTGCATTGGCAAACTGCAGGCGGGCCTGTACATGTTCTGTCTTGAGCAAGGGGACCTTGCGGGCTTTGCAAGACCTCAGTTCTTCATGGCGTAGTGTGTTACCAACTGTTTTCATGGTGACTATGGTCCCAGCTGCCCTGAGATCATTGACAAGTTCTGGGCTGCTTCATCACCGTTCTCATGATCATTGCAACTCCACGAGATGAGATCTTGCATGGAGCCCCAGACCAAGGGAGGTTGACAGTTATTTTGTGTTTCTTCCATTTGCGAATTATTGCACCAACTGTTGTCACCTTCTCACCAAGCTGCTTGGCAATAGTCTTGTAGCCCAATCCAGCCTTGTACAGGTCAACAATCTTGTCCCTGACATCCTTGGACAGCTTTTTGGTCTTGGTCATGGTGGCTACTTTGGAATCTGCTGGAGTGATTGCTTCTGTCGACAGGTGTCTTTTGTACAGGTACTGTAACGAGCTGGGATTACAGGTAAGACTTATCCCGTACAACAGGTGCTTCTAATCTCAGCTCGTTACATACAGTGAAGATACCAGGTAGCCTGACATCTGGCTGGTTGATAGGGGATCAAATACTTATTTCACTCATTATAATGCACATCAATCTCTGACTTTTGTCTTCTGGGTTTCCTGGGGTTTTCCTGTTGTCGTTCTGTCTCTCACAGCTACAATAAACCTACCATTAAAATTATGGACTGGTCATTTCTTCATCAGTTGGCAAATGGGCAAATTTAGCAGGGGTTCAAATACTTCCCCCCTTCACCGCATCTGTCCAAAATTCTGCTACTTCCATCTTTGCAGCAGCTTTTTAATTAGATCTACAGTGGTACCTCAGGTCAAGTACTTAAGTCCAGAGGTCCGTACTTAACCTGAAACTGTTCTTAACCTGAAGCACCACTTTAGCTAATGGGGCCTCCCGTTGCCGCCGCACCGCAGGAACATGATTTCTGTTCTCATCCTGAAGCAAAGTACTTAACCCGAGGTTATATTTCTGGGTAAGCGGAGTCTGTAACCTGAAGCGTATGTAACCTGAGGTACCACTGTATATGCAATAAATCCACATCCCATTCCATGCAAAGTGACACCATACCCAGAGGTTGTGAGGGATCAAATATCTGGGCTTTTGTTTTCAGATATGATGCCAAACACCCCTTTTTCTAGGGGCCCCTGACCCTTACACACCACCATTACACACCAGCTGGAATTGTTTTGGGAGACTGCAGGGGTAGGGAAACCTTGTTCAACCTGAGGGGCACATCTCCTTCTGGACAACCTTCTGAGGGCCACATGCCAGTGGAGCAGGTGAAGCAACCAAATTTACTTTTGTTCAGGGGACTAGTTTCTACACACATCCCAACTAGGACACATTCCAACTAAGTAAGTTTTGTAACTTTTTTTTTTTTACACATTCCAAGTAACTAAGTTTGGGTGCAAAACAGGGCCAGTGGTTGGTGTGGCCTGGGGAAGAGTTCTAAGGGCCAGACAGAGAGGCCTATAGAACAACTTGGCCCCTGGACCTGAGGTTCCCCATCCCTGCCATAGTGCATCATCATCATCCTTTATGTTTGAAAGGTAGACGTGGTGCTATTGTGACCCAACTTGGGACAGGCTGGAACTCCATCTGCTCCATCTGGTGGATTAACATCCCAAATGGCTACTGCAAAAGATCAGGATTTAAACCTTCTGGAGCACTGAGGGAGTAAATGGTGGCCACCACAAGGGAAAAAAATTGTAGAAAATATTAAACAAAATGGCCATCTTGTTGAATATTCTCTAAAAAAAATTCCCTTGTGGTGGCCGCCATTTTACTGGCGCAAAAATACAACAGAACATTATCAGAAATGAGGGAGAATTTTTGTCTCCGGTCTAGTGTTTAGTAACTATGCAGGTGAACTGGATGAGGAGGCGAGGTTGAGGTGTGTGAGAGAAAGAGAAATAAATAAATCCTGTATTGCAAAGCAAAATTCAAGGGTTAAAGGCTTCCTGGCAGCTGTTTTACTTGGAATTAGGCTTTGTAGCTGCACCCAACAGAAAAATAGCAGCTTAGGTGGCATTAAAAAAAAATCCCCATAGTAAATGTGTAATTAATTAGCCTTCCCACCTCTCTCCCCACCCCCAACTGAGCTAAGATTCACATAATCAGACCCTTGAGACCTGCCTCCCCCTTCCTATCAAAGTCAGGCAGCAATTCAAAGCCAAATTAATCATTCAGCAAGTAGGTGTAATGCTGCCATTTACATGATTTAAAAGCTGGAGCAGCCGCCCCAAGGCTTGTGCAGGAGAAGAAGTTTAAAGGTCAAAGCAAGGCTGAGAAAACAGATTTTAGTATTATTGAAAAAAGAAAAAGAGAGGGGGGAAAGTTCTGATAGAGATCATCAGCAGAACAGCTGGAATCTGAATACTTTTTCTGATTGCGTGCCTGCGGTATCAGCAGGCATTAATCTGGACAAGTATCAATGGAAGCTGGCCTATTAGGGCAAGTGGGGCTCTGCCCTGCCAACCTCAGTCTTCCCTCAGCCAGCCTCCACCAGCCTCCCTTCTTATGAAGCCAGCCCAAAGAACGCCATTGGCTGGTAGCTTTCTCCTCCATCTTGCCGTCTCCATCTTGCCCCTTGTAGAACTCAGGAGGGAAGAGGGTGGGGACAAAACTAGAATTAGTTGGCTCTGCCTGTCATTGGCTCTGTTTCTGCCTGCACTTGGGCAGATTAATTACACATTTACTATGGGGATTTTTTTTTTAATGCCACCTAAGCTGCTTCTGCTCCCGCAGTCCCGATGGGCAGCAGCCATCACTGGCCAGTGGTCCTACCTTGCAACTCATCAGAGCTCAACCAGGTAACACATGAAGATGAAAATACCTCTCTGAGGACATGTGGAACATATTTTGCCAGCTCCCACAAATCCAGGAATAGGAAGGGGCAATTTATGCCCCATACCTTCACTTTCAAGAATTCTATACACTTGTTATGGGTAGCATTTCATCTTTCTTTATCTTGCCCTTTGTTGTGGAATGCTATGTGGAATGCTAAATGTAGGAAAACAGAAATGTTTATTTTACAGTCCGAGAACCTAGCATGGGAAGTAAGTCACTACATAAATGTGTCATATTGCCACATGGGTTCTGGACTCAAGTTCTAGGTGCATCATTCTGTGTTCTAGGTTCATCATCCAATGGCATATTCACACCTCAAAGCCAAATGAGTTACAGCCAAACTAGACCCGACTGTGGTAGGCATGGAATTATTTTATATGTTTAGCTCACTCATTGGCTTTTTTTATTACACAAGGGCTGAGCTGTGAAATGTTTTTGGACCGCTATTTTATTGGATCAGTTTTATTGGGATGAGATGTTTTCATTTTATGTACAAGAACTGCTTTTGGCAGGGCTTTCCCCTGAAAGGTGGCCTATAAATATTATAAAATGAATAAAATTATAAAGCAGGGTAGGGGTCCTTCAGTAAAAGAAGGGAGCATTTGGGGCCCTTCCCTGCATTCATCTCTCATGCCCTATTTCAGTACAGGACCCCAGGTCCAGGAGCCAAATGTGGCCCTCCAAGCCACTCTCTCTGGCCCTCAGAACTCACCACAGGGCACAACCCTCACTGACACTGCTTTGCACCACAAGTGTTTTTGCCTGGCTGGATTATACCCTTGAACTCCTGATAATGCCTCTTGCTTCCCAGGATGGCAGCTAGAGCGGGGTGTGTGTGCAAGTGTGTGTTGAAACAAGTCTAGTACACAAGGGTAAAATTCAGATTTGCTGCTCCACCCACCTTTGCCTCTAGTCCCACCCACCACTGCCATGTGGCCCCCAGAAGGTTGTCCAGAAGGAAATGTGGCCCTCAGGCTGAAAAAAGTTTCTACCTCTCCCCTATCTTCTCAGTCATTTTTGTTGTTGTTGTTCCTGACTCACTTCCAGTATTGGAGGTGGTAACAGAAAAAACAAATGCAACTAGTTAATGAGGTGGTTAAAATCCCAGTTTAATCTACTGGCTTTGGCCTTTGAGGACCTAATGTTGTGGGATGAGGACTTAGGAAGCTGTGTTATACAGAATGAGGCTAATGGTCCATCTAGCTTAGTATTGTCTACAGTGACTGGCAGTGACTTTCCATGGTTTCAGGCATACCTACAGATGCCCTTGGGGATTGAACCCGTGACCTGTCACAATGGAAGCCTGTACTTTGTTGTTGAGCTACAGCTCTTCTATGTACCTTTTCAGCCTGTGGCCACTGATGACCAACCTCTTTTTGAGCTCAGTGAATGTTTTACGCCATCTCTCTCTCTCTCCCATAATTCACACCTTTGAAGCTGATCTCATGACGCCCAATTAGCTTTTCCCAATTAGCTAGTCCACTTTCTCCAAAAGTATCCCCAATTCCCTTGGACAGGCATTGCCACCTTTATCCCTGAACCTCAGAATGCTCACCATCTTCTACGTATTCCCATCCAGACCTTGCACCAGCTGAGCGGTGGAAGGATCAGCCCCCATCGCTAACAATCTTTTTCTTTCCCAAGCTGAGACTCCTTTTATTCATTCTGTCTTTATGAAGCGATCCATCAACGTGCTGTCATAACAAGTTGTTTGCCAATTTGAAACCCAACAGTTTGCCTCGTGTAAGTGTTAAAAATTGTCATCTTGGCAGTTTTCATGCATACAAAAGTGAGATTTTTTTCCCCACCTCCACCCCTCAATTTGCTTCCGCAGTGCAGCAAGTCAGGGTTGGGCCGACTTCAGGCTTGTTCGATCTACTTTGTCTTCTACTGTAACCCCGAGTTCTACCAACCAGAGTCAAGTGCAAAGAAGGCAAAGGGTTGTATTCAACTACATTTTACTAGACCCACTTGAATTAATGGTCCTGTCCATTAATTTCAGTGGATGTACTCTGAGGAGGGACACAGGTGGCGCTGTGGGTTAAGCCACAGAGCCTAGGACTTGCCGATCAGAAGGTTGGCAGTTCGAATCCCCGTGACGGGGTAAGCTCCCGTTGCTCGGTCCTCGCTCCTGCCAACCTAGCAGTTCGAAAGCACGTCAAAGTGCAAGTAGATAAATAGGTACCGCTCCGGTGGGAAGGTAAAGGGCGTTTCCGTGCGCTGCTCTGGTTTGCCAGAAGCGGCTTAGTCATGCTGGCCACATGACCCGGAAGCTGTACGCCGGCTCCCTCGGCCAGTAAAGCGAGATGAGCGCCGCAACCCCAGAGTCGGTCACAACTGGACCTAATGGTCAGGGGTCCCTTTACCCTTACCTTTACTCTGAGGAGGGCTAACACTGGATGCAACTCACACAGTTAGAACAGGTGTGGGAACCTTAGAATTGGAGGGCCTCTCCATTTGGTCCTTGGGGTTTTCCACAAGCCCCTCGCCTCCCCAGATCACAGCACTCCCTCTCTCACTCAGATTCTTCCTATGGGTCACCAAAAGAGGAGAACTCAGGCTTCAAGGACACTGTAGAACCTGACACAGAGGTTACCTTCCTCGCTTGAAAGCCTGCCCACCCCCAAAGGTGTAGGCAGTGTTTTAGGGCTGAAGGCTCCCAAGGCTGTTCACATAAAAATAACAACATAATTCCAAGGAAATGCAATCCTACTGAAACAGCAGTAAACATAATTCCAAATGCCAGCACCATACTCTTATAAAATTCACTGAATAGCTTAAAAGAAGCAATATAAAGCCAACATTTTAGAAAGAGCAGCCATAAAATACATTTAAAAAACTTAAAATAAAAACCAGCATAGCTTCTTCACTAAAATCATACTGGAAGAAGGGTGTTTTCAGAGCCTATTTAGAAGTCATGTGTGTGAGTTCCACAGGTATGGGACCAACACCCAAAAGGCCCTGTTTCTGGTGCCTACCTAACAGATTGATTTTAAAAGCCAGTGCAGGAAGACAGTCTATGAGGCCAATCATAAGGCCTGGGCAGGTGTATATGGGTAAAAGTGGTTCTTCAAATAACCTGAACACCCACAAACCATTTAGGGTTTTAAATAGTAACACTAGCACTTTAATGTGGGCAGAGATATAGTAAAATACATACTAATAAATAATAAAGAAATTCAGAATGGGACATCAATTACAGCAAAGGCTTCTCTTTCCTTGCCTGTCCTGCAACCAAGATTCAGTCTTCTCCCTGAGTCATGATATAGCCTTCATACAGAGGGATCCTCACAGCCTCCTTCATATCCAGCTAGCCCTGATCATCCTTAAAATTCTATCTACTTCTGATATCTCTCTGTAGGTCAGTAGTAGGCTGGGTCATGTGGGGTGACTGTAGGTCAGCTGACCAGCTGCTCAGTCAGTTAGCACAACTTTAGGTCTGCCACTGACACAACAGCACCACGTACACTTTCTTCAGTGTTAAGATGGTGGCCTTTTATTTATGTGAACTAGGATGGACATTTGCTACAACCTCCAATGAATCAGGTTACATTGTGGAGGGCATCTCTCAACAGTCTACATTCTGCTTAGCTGTGATTCTTGCATTGCAAGAGGTTGGGCTAGATGACCCTTGGGAGAGATCCTTTCAACTCCTTAATTCTGTGCCTAAGAACTTCTATTTGACATACAAATTTTATTACTGCGCAGTTCTTCAGATATTCTCTTATATGAACTTTTGTAATGTGACTCCAAATGCCATTGCAAACAATACTCTGATGTACTTTGTCTATATTGTTCTGTTTTCTAAACTAAATAAAAGTCATTTACTAAGAGTCTACATGAAATAGTAGGCACAATCCAAAGAACATTAAGCTCTTTGCTCTCCTGTTGCTCTCGTTAGCTCTTTTCTAACGAGAGCAACGAGGGAGCAAAGAGCTCAAGCACATGCTTAAGTAATTCCCAGTGGGTTAGAGCCAGACTAAGGGTTGTAGCCAACTAACTTTTACTCTGAGTAGACCCACTGAAATTAATGGACCAAATTTAGTCATGTTCATTAATTGCAATGAACTCATAAACCTTTGAGGAGAACTAACATTAGATACAACCCTAAGTTAGCTCACTTAGGTTTAGCTGAAATCAGTTAGGCTTAAATCATGGCTCATTTCTGTTGTGTATACAACAATTTCTACCACTGATTTCAACAGGTCCCAAGTTCAACTAGCTTAGGGTTGTCTCTAAGTTCTACTCAAAGTATTATTTGTTTTAAATTTATTTCATGCCTTTCACCTTAAGGTCCCAGGGTGGGTTGCAGCAACACAACATTAAAAGCAATTTAAAACAACTTACAACCAAAAAAATAAATAAATATCTGCTCCTAAAATATACACCTCAAGCCAGGGCAAAGAGGTGTGTCTTTAGCAGCCTCCAGAAGCTGTATAACGAAAGAGCCAGACACACCGAGCCACTGAAATTAATGGACCGAAGTTAGTTGTGTCCATTAATTTCAGTGGGTCTACTTTTACTAGTGGTATATACATTATTATATATTTGTTCATTGCTTTTTACAAAATGTCCCCAAAACACAGAGCACCATGCACGTTTAAAATCCAAAATGCCATAGAGTAAACAGAAAGTAAAACGTAAGAATATGAAAACTGTGTATCCACCAACAAAAATAATACATACCAGCATTAGTCCTACTCACTGAGAACACCCAGGGGAGTGCTTTTAGCTGCCCCCTCCATTTCACAGATTGGGGCCAGATTTGCCTCAGCCAGAAGCAAGGCATTTAGCATTGCCCATCCCATGCTGTGGAACACGCTTCCAGCAGAGATGCGGCAGGCACCCTTGCACTTGACTTTCAGGCATCTCTTGAATACATTTTTTTGTGCTGACAGGCCTTTGCAACTGCTTAAATTTTTGATTAGTCACCTGAGTGATTATCTGCATTTATTTTAAGTGATGTTGTATATTTGAGACTATACCCCTCTTTGGTACGTTTTAGCCTATGACAGTACAGAAATTCAAATCAGAGGTAAGCGCTAGAGAATTCAGTGGGGCTCACTCCCAGGTAAGTGGGGTTAGTACTGCAACTTTTGGCTTGATCCAGCCCACTGAAGTTAACAAGATGAAAACATACCAAGCCCAGCAGATTCTATGCCAAGGTTGCATATTTGCCATGCTAAAAAGCAACAGCAGCAAGAAAAAGGGGAAGAAACATTTTCTTCAGAAACACTTGTTCTCTAAGGGATGGGTGGGGGTTGAGGGTAGAATTTCCCTTTTTTATTTGGCAGTATCTGTGGGTTTCTTTGAAGCGTATATTTTTTGATCTCCAGAGTGCACTTATAGACAATTTTAATAATTTACAAACATAAAATGTAATAGAGACCTTACCTGTGATATACAGAGAACACCCATCCTGTCTGCATCTGAAAATTTAAAACAATAAAAGAAAAAATATTTCTGAAAGGTTTTTAGTAGCTCAGCCCACAATCCCTGCACTTTAAAATTTTTATCAGCCCTGGAAGCAACTTACTAGTGTGGTGCTCAAATTAACAGGGGGAAGGTGTATGTGTGTTCTTCCTTAACATAATTCACAAGCCCCACCTCCAAATCCCTCCAGTTTTAGGGAAATAATTCCCCTTGTAGACTTTTTAAAAACAATAAGGAGGCCCTCCCTGCTCTGCCCTCCCACTGTCCCCCATTGTAATTCAAGTTGCCAGTCCTCTGTGTTGTAGCTGAAAACCCTCCAAACTGCTTTTAGCCATGCTTGGAATAGTGCTGAATAATTCCTTCTGAGAATCAGAGATAAAAAAGAAACAACCTTATGGCATGGGGAACTAATACAGTACTCATCAAGATGTAAAAATGGACTTCTTTCTTTGAACAAAGAACAGCTGATCTTGGGAGCTGGTTGCCAGATGATGTGCTACTAGCCAATGGAATTGCAACATAGATGGAAGGTAGTTAATAGCCTCAAATGTTTCTAATCTTCTTGCTAAATGGGTTCGAGAGCATAAGTCAGCTAAAGCCAGCGGATGGGACTTGGAAAATTCAATTTGAGGTTTGCACTGTTGTGATTGTGAACTTGTATGTAAAGCTGCCAGAGATGGTTGCTATACAAAGATGGCTGGTTGCTATACAAATATGGTATACTTGAGATTAATGGATTCCTCCATAAATACCCCCCACCCCAGTCATTTAAAATCTCATGATTTGAAGTAGCATCACAAGAATGTCAGCAACTTTCAACACAGACAAGAAAAATTGTAGCTCTCAAACCCCGCAGGCAGGGAGGAAGAGATAATGATAAAATACAAGCGTGTCCTGCAAGAAAATGTTGCTGGCCATTGCTTACAGTCACAATGGCTGCATTCCAGTTCCACTGTTGGAAGCAATGTGTTTTTGAATACTAGTTGATGGGAATCCACAAGTGGGAAATGGAGCTGTTAGGTCCTGCTTTCAGGCTTCTCATAATGGGCATCTGGTTGGCCATTGTGAGAACATGATGTTGGTCTAGATGGGCCAGTGGCCTAACCCAGCATGGCTCTCCATATATTCTTATTCACTGTACCCTTGTTGCATAGCTTTAAAAAGTGGTCAGACAAATTTATAGAGGAGATGGATGGCAAAGGCTACTAGTCATGATGGTTGTATCTTGCTTCTGCTGTTGGAGGGCAGTACGATACCGAACACCAGTTATTGGGAATCACAACCTGTTGTGCTCAGGTCCCGCTTGCAGTCTTCCCATGGCAGACAGAATTCTGGCCTAGATGGGCCCTCAGCCTAATCCATTGAAGCTTTTCACATATTCTTAACCTATCTACTATATATTATAGAAAGTGGTTTGTCTGCTCATTCTGCATTTGGACACATCTTAAGATATCATAACTGAATTTTTCATGATGGCTCCCACGATCAAAGAGAAGATTTCCATCTATATTTGGATACAACTGAATGTCATTTTGAATCAAGATAGCAGCCTGGCCCTTTCAAACCTGTACTGATTTCAAAACTGTACTGGTTCTATTTAGGTTTTTTAAGAATTATTAAGCGGGCATGAGACTGCTAGTGTATCATACCTCCCCTCCAAAAAGATATGGGAAGTCTGTGCTATCACCATCCTCTGACATCACTAATGGCGAATTTGTGACATCACCAAACCCCCTGCTTCTCAGTCTTTTGAGTCACAGGAGATCCTAGCCACCATAAGTAGGTCGTAAATGACACAGACCCATTTATCTATGATAGAATAAAAATAATCGCAGAAAGATCGACAGACATTTTATGAGACCAATTTATCCCACCCCCCTTTCCTTTTTGCACTTCTGCCAACCGAGTAGGTGTTAAGGAAATACGGCGTGGATGTTCTATTTTCCGAGCCATAGCATCAGTCATGAGGAAAAACGATTCCTCACAAAAAGCTTGCATTCGCCAGATGTACCAAAGACTATGTATCGCCACATCACAGGACAAAATGATCTTCCGCCAAGGGCCCTGATAAGCCTATCTTTTGAAATGCTGCCCACTGGCGAGAACAAACTCTCTGAATGGCGATGATCTGCTCTCTTCTAGAACAACCCCTCCACACAAACACACACACACACAGACACACTTTTAAGTGATTCATTTACTCCCACACACTCTTCACTTCAGCTGCTTTTGTTTTCCTCAGCAGCGCAATGTGTCTAATACATGGTAAAACGCGCCGTGCCAAACGTCAGCTCTGTGAGCTGTTGGGAACACACACGAATGTCAAGGTAATGACGTCGACAGCGAGGCAGAAGAGCTCAAGAAGGCCTCTCACATTCAGCTTGGCTGGCCTTGCAGGCTGAAAAGGACCCAACCAACGTGTCTCATTCTTCTTCCCTTTCCCTCCCAACCAACCCTCTGAATACCTGGTCTTGGCCTTCCTACTTCCATGGCCGCCTTTTGTTTACCTCAGTCATCCCCTGTGTGTCTATTCATGCTCAAGTTGTGGAATGTTCTCCCAAGTAAGTTTTCCTTTTAAACCCACCACCTTTTGCCGTGTTGTGGTGCTGGGGCGCTTTCATTCACCCCTCCCCATCTCCCTGCTTTCCTCCTCTCTTTCCTATTAGCTATTTGTGTGGAAAAACAAGCAATTTATGTTCCACCTGCTCATAAACACAATAATAAAGAGAGAGAAAGGGAGAAAGGGAACAAACTGTTTTTCAGCGCAGCCACTGCCTTAGCAACCGATTAAAGCGTGTGCGGGAAGAAGAATGGAGAGTTTCAGGGTGAGAGGGAGTGCCCTTTACCGCCTCAGAAATCTCCAGGGGCTACATTCTGCCTTTAATTACATTTCCTGGAACCCTTCAAGGCTGCAAGAGTTGGTGGGTTTGCAAAGTGAAGCTCGTAATAGCAGGCCACAGAAGCAGCCCCGTGTGGAGACGGCAGTGGAGGAAAAACAAGTTGGGTGTGGGTGAGCCAGAGGGGGGAGCAAGCAAGCAAAACCAAGGATTGTTAGATTGAGGAAGTTGAGAACTGCATGACAAAAAAAGAAGAAGAAGCAGGGCGTGGGGGGGGCGTCTCAAAGGGGCCTGTCTGTGTGAAGTTGTCCCCTGGGGGTTGGTGGTGTAGGTGAAAAGGGGCCACAATGTGGCAAAAGTTCCTGGCTTTGATGTGGTACACCACCACTTTCCCAACACAAGCTCCCAAATGATGCAGTGCTGTTTTTCTAGAAAAAGAGGAGCCGGAACTCACCCTTGTTCTCTTTGAATGGCAATGGTGCCCACCTGAGAGATGCCGGAACAGAGTTCCTGTGAGTTCCAGCTGGAAAAAAACCCTGGAGCAGATTAATGGATGAGAATATATATATATATATATATATATATATATATATGCTTTCGTAGATTTTCACGGGTACAGGAATGCAGGTTTTGGTGTCCTCGGGTGTCTTCCCGTGTAAAAGTTGGGGTGTCTCGTCGAAACGTCGCCTAGACACCCCAACTTTTACACGGGAAGACACCCGAGGACACCAAAACCTGCATATATATATATATATATATATATATATATATATATATATATATTAAAATGACAGTTTTCTGGATGAAACACCTTCTGGTTTCATCACGAGAAAGTGCTTTCAAGATGAAACTTTTTTTAAAAAACAGCATTTCAAAAATGGAGAAAAAAACTCCCTCATGGTTACTTTAGGAAGCTTCCTCGTACTGAATCAGAGCATTGGCTTGTCCAGCTCAGTACTGCCTACACTGACTGGCAGTGGCTCTTCAGTGTTTCAGGCAAGGGAATCTCTCAGACCCACCTGGAGATGTCAGCATTGAACCTGGGGCCGTCTGCTTGCAAAGCAGATGCTCTACCACTGTAGCACAGCCCTTCCCCTCTTGCAGCCTGTACTCTGAGCTTAAACAGTGTGCTGACCTCTTCAATAAAACATTTGGGTTTCCTTGAGCAGAGACTACTGTATCTGAGGTTGGGAGCCAAGACACTGGGTATATGCTGCTTAGAATACCCTCAGACACATGTACATGTTTCTAAATGGTGCATTTCCACAAAAGGTTCCTAATAGGTGCATGGCATCATTCTATACTTTAGTCACTAGGTGGCATTGGCCATTGTTGTATATGGGTGGAGTCAACATTTTCCTGTGCCTGTTCTGCTCTTGTGTGAGAGAGATGTAAGGTGTGTTCACAAGTTGCACTCAGCAGGTGTACATTAGCTGAGCTCCACACTTGTACAAATATTCACAGGCAACATACAGTGAGTGTGCAGTCTGTGTACACAAATAGTTGACCTGTACAAGTCAACAAGTGTACACCTCTGCCCACAGACACTTGTACATGCGCAGGGACATCTTGAAACTTTGTTCAGTGTGACATTTGGACATGCCTAAATTAAAAGGTATGCAACCTCTCTTTAAGCGCCAGGCAAAAACTTTCCCTGGCGCCAGGCAAAAACAGGTATCCCCAACCTCGGCCCTCCAGCTGTTTTAGGCCTACAACTCCCATCATCCCTAGCTAACAGGGCCAGCGGTCAGGGATGATGGGAATTGTAGCCCCAAAACATCTGGAGGGCCAAGTTTGGCCTTTAACTAAGGGCTTAGCCACACTCCCACTTGTACCTTGTCTAGAAAGAATGGGTCCAAGCGTTTTTCTGCTTGACCCACACGGGTCAGAGTGGTTTTTCCCTTGTCCCACTTCTTTCCAAGGGAAAACCTGCTCTTTAATGACAGATTGGAACAAATGGCAATCTGGGGAAACCCAAACTGCCGCTTGTCTGACTGAGCCCTGAAGAGCAGTTTTCCCCAGAGGAAAGAAGCAGAACCATACAATGTGGATAAGCCCAAACTGACCTTTTAGAAGTGGGTGGGATGTGTGTCCCCCCTCTTCGTTCTAATGTATCAATCTGAGGGGGTTATCTGGTTGGCTTTAAGTATGGGTCATCCTGGGCAAGGTAAAGTTACTAATAAATCCTATTATTATTATTATTATTTATTTCTGGGAATATGTATAGAAGTCACACCTGTGTGAATTTCACTAGGGTGTGTGTGTGTTTGACGTCTGCCTCTTGCTTGGGAATGTGCAGTACACCAACAGATTGGCAGCACAAGATGTCACTGCTTGAGCAAGCTCCTGCTGAAACTAGAAATCTTCCCGTGACATAACCAGCAACATAAAAGGAAATGGAACCGAATAAAATAGCCTAGGTTGAAAAGAGGGGGGGGGGCACAAAAAACCCCACAAGAGTCCAGATCTGCTGGCTCAGAACAGGACACAGAACTCCAGGCAAAAAATAAAATAAAATCTGTTTTCTGCCTCTGCAATAGCCACCTGGTGGGAGTGGCAGAATGCCTACTCTGATGGACAGGAGGACTGTCTCACAAGGAAAGGGAGAGAGATGTCACAAGGCAGCGGGCAGCCCACATGCCTCAGTAAGTGCCATGTTTCTGGAGGAAGTCCCTTCTCTGACGCACCGGCACCACCTGTCTCTTTATACCCAGTGGCATCTGTTGGCATTTTTTGGTCTGCCAATTCAATAATATCACGGTGGTTGGAGGGAGGGAGGGGAGAAAGGAAAGACGCTACATTCCGGAGTTCGCAAGGGATGCCAGAGGGACAGGTTGCATTGCAGTGGGGGCCAGAACCATATTTTTAAAAGGACTGGTGAGTGACGTGCATGTGCGTTTATACCCGTGTTATGAAGCCCTGCACAGATGCCTTTCTGGACTGACTTGTATGACATACATCCCAACAAGGCCCTCTTAACTGGGAAAGGCCAATCAAGATCTCCCCTTACCTGGAAGCATGCCTTAATTGCACACCTGGGCGGGTCATGACCAGGCACTTAAGGCAAGATCCACCCCCCCCCCCCATGAATGTTATCTAGTTACCTCCTTTGCACCTCTGAATCTTTCTCCAGAAAGGGGAGCTGAAATAGCCAGGAAACAGAGGACAATGCAAGACTATAGGAAGCTGATTTACACTGAGCAGAAGTCAGACCATTGGGGTCCATTCGGCTCAGTATTGCTTACACTGACTTGGCAGCACCTCTCCAGGGTTTCAGATGATGGCTATTCGCAGCTCTACCTGGAAATGCCAGGGATTGAACCTGGAATCTTCTGCATGCAAAGCAGGTGCTCTACCACTGAGTTAGGGCCCTTCCCTAAGGCAGGCTGAGAAGTCAGCAGTGCTGCCGCTGCTAATATTATGGGTAAGTCCTGCTCATAAAAAAAAAGCAGCAGCAAATCAAATGTTGATATCGTAAGAGACCTCCTGCCAGGGCACTAGGGAAACATGACGCACCCTGTTCTGTTCTGGCATCAAGAAGGCGTCAAGGGGAAAGGCCTTGGCCTTGTCTTGAACAATTACAGATCTGATAATGTTTTTGTTACGGCTGCAATCTTCGTAAATTGGTGTCAGGGATGTACTGGAGCTGTCAGAAACGGTGTCAGCCACAAGAGCCAGGAGCACTGTTTGTGTGTACGCTCTCTTTCTCTCTCTCCAGCCTGTCTGCCAGCTCTAATTTGAGCATGAACGGCACCTCAAAAGTGCTCAAAGGGAAGCAGCAAGCTTAATTCCCTTTATAATCAGTTAATCATAAAGCTGTCATGAATTTTTATTTGAAATGTTTATATATATATATATATATATATATATATATATATATATTCTCTCTCTCTCTCTCTCTCTCTCTCTCTCTCTCTCTCCTCTTCCTTCTTCTTCATTGTTTCTATGCCACCAACTACCATTAAAAACAGTACAGAAACTTCAGTGAGTTCAAAACGCTGCTGCCAGGCTTCTACCTGATGCTAGAACAGGTGCGGGGGATCCTTGTCCCTCCAGATGTTGCTGAACTATGACTCCCATCAGCCCCAACAAGTATGGCTAGTTGCAGGGATGCTGGGATTTGCAGTTGCAGGGATGCTGGGAGTTGTAGTTCAGCAGTATCTGGAGGGTTACAGGTTACCCACATATTTTCAAAAAAACCCAGGACACCCCAAAAGTTGTTGAGCTTTTTTTTAGATAAACCCCAAAGTTGTGAAGTTTTTTTTGTTTTTTTTTTACAAAAACATCAAAAACCCATGATTTTTTGATTGGCAAGTTCCAGGACAAAGTGCCACCTTTCAGAATTTATCCAAGACGTCAATTCTGCCTTTGAAATCACATTAACGTCTGTGAGTATGGCAGCCCTACCCACATTTGTGCTAGAAATTTAGATGGGTGGCCATGTGTCCTGCTTTATGGAGAACAGTCCTCGATTTGCCTGAAATTTGAATGTCTGTCCAGCCCAAGACTGAAGAAAGTCTTTCATCAAAAAGTGCATAGTTGTACAAGAACTTTGAACCTGGCTCAGTAGTGTATGGGCAGCCACAGCAGACTTTTGAGCCCTGGAGTTAAGTGCTGGTTTTAGTCTGTCCCTATCAAGTACAGTTGACGCTCGGGTTGCGAACGTGATCCGTTCGGAAAGCACGTTCGCAACCAGCAGCGTTCGCAACCCGCAGTGCCACATCTGCACATGCGCGGGTCACGATTTGGTGCTTCTGTACATGCGCAAAGCACGATTTAGCACTTCTGCGCATGCGCAAGTGCCGAAACCCGGAAGTAACCTGTTCTGGTACTTCTGGGTTCGGTGTGGCGCGCAAACCGAAATCGCACAAACCGAAGCGCCTGTAACCTGAGGTATGACTGTATTGGCAATATTAGATATAAATATAGATACTGTAGATAGGCAGACAGACACTAGATAGACAGACAGACAGATACAGTGCTTTTTTGGGGGGGACAGAGGGGTACACATACCCCTAAACATTTTGTGATTCTTTGTACTTTTGTCCTTATACTGTATTTATTTCCCCTGATTTGAACAATAAAATGGTTATTTTCTTGAGTCAAAATGAGAGTACTCCTAAACATTTTTTTTTTGGGGGGGGGGGAAAGCACTGGATAGATAGATAGATAGATACATAGATAGATAGATGATAGATAGACAGATAGATAGGCACCTTTGTCAAAGCCCCAAGCTGATCCACACTGCTTCCCACAGTGGCCAGTCATATGGTTCCAGGAGGCTCATAAGCAAGGCACGAAGGCAACAGCCCTCCTACATTGTTACTCAAAAGAACGTAAGGAGGGCTCTGGAGGATCAAGCCAAAGACCCATCTAATCCAGCACTTTGTTCTCATACTTGGCAAGCAGGTGGCCATCTGTCAGGGGTGCTAGAGCTGCAAGATTCCTGAACTGAGGTTGGGCTGAAGGGGCTGGACTAGGCGACTCTCAAGGACACTTCTCCACTCTTCAAATTCCATGTTTTTATACTTCTCCAAATTCAGAAAGTAAAAGGAAGGACCTGATCCTGGGAAAATCCTGTTGCAAACCTGACATTGTAGGAGAGCAAATTTTAGAAAGCTGTTAAAAAAAAAAATCAAGGGCTGTGGCTGTTAACACCCCCCCCCCCCCACGACACATTATTTTCTTAAACCCAGGCAGCAGCTTTCTTCCTTTAATATAATTTGCACCTTATTATAAGTGACTCACTGTGAGCAATTGTTTTCTCTCCCTTCTCTATGCTACCCCTCCCAAAGCTCTGGCATAGTGTACGCTCCCTCCCTCCCTCTCTCTCCAGATGCCATTGCCCAGTAAAAAGCCTTTTCAAATGAAGTCTTTTAACCAAAATTAACTCTTATCTGTTCCTAGAAGGGGTTGACAAATCTGTTGGTTTCAGATTGACTTTTTCTCCCATCTTAAAACCAGTCATCCATGTTTCTGCAGTAATTTGCAATTTTAAAGAAATTATCATGAAAATGTCACCATCGTAATACGAACCTCTCCGAACAGAAATGTTTTTGAATGCAGTGTTGAATAACACACACATTTTGCAATGAATTTCCCCATATACAATCTATTTTTGTATTTTGTTTTCACCAATGAATGCATTTTTTTGGCACACTTTCCCCAAATATATGCTTTTTCTGTGCACATTGTTTGACTTGGAGAACTGCACCACAAATTCAGAGAAGGGCAGATTTTGAAGGGTAATTGTGTTTCGGTGCAAACACTGTTTCATATAGTGCAAATTAGATAATGTCCTGTTAAAAGTGGGTTCAGAACTTGAGGCACATCTTTGTGAGCTACCTGGGGCTCAAGTCTTCCTGTTCTTGGACTCCACCAGTGGAGCTGGCCAGAAGGAGGTACTGTATCTACTGACTCGACTGTTGTCAGGTGTTATAAGGGGGCTTCACATGCCCTTATTAAGGTCAAGATTCCTCTGGCCTGGTTCTTCAGCCTGAAAAGCTTGCTTTTAGTGCAATGACCAAGTTGCTTGCCAGCTTGCTTGTTGTTCTGGCCAGTGACTGCCTTACTTCCCCTTCCCCTATTGTGTGAAGACTGGCCCTTTGTCTGCCGAAACTTTTGCATGCCAGTTTTATCCTTGGCTATGCCTCCAGCCCTTCAACCCTAAATGTATGGCAACAACAATGGAACAAAGTGGCCCCCACACTTCCAGTTGGGAATGGGGGAGAAATACAGCACATTTTAATGCAAACCCACCTAATTTGCACTTTCTAAAATGTCACATGAACCAAAATGTAACTATCCTTTGAGAGCGGCACTACTCTGAATTTTGTAATGTTTATATATCGATCCCTTTATCCAAAGATTACAGGGCAGTTCACAGCATAAAATACATACAACACATGTGTATATGCAATAATGGAATGAAGAACCATAGCATGTAGACAGCAGACGTTGGCCAAATTTGCAGAAAACGCTAAGCCGTTGTTTAGTTTGTTAAAAGCATAGATTGCTTGCTGGGCACTCCGCCCTTTGTCTTGCCAGGAGCAACAAACCACAAGTCCTGACTTAGTAGAACGTCTGAACCAGGACTTGTGGTTTGTTTTTCCTTGAAGCAAATCATGATTGGGAAGCCAAGAACAAGCCTTGGTTTTTACATTGTAGTTTCTTTGGATACATTAGGCAAAACTGCATACAAAAATGTGCATATTAGTAGAAATGCACACTTAAATGGTGACAAATTCTCACGAGGACTTAAAAAAAATTCTAACTGACATGGAAATGTATAAACCTGAACATAAAGCTGAAAAAATAAGGAACCGTGAGAAGCAGAAACTCACAGATCTGACCGTCCCTACTCCAAACAGCCCCCCACTCCTCTCTCTGTGCATAAAGAAGCTTATACATGTGCCTATCATCGAACGCAGACCCACAGAGTATAATTTGGAGGTGCTTTCTAGAGAGCAAGGAGAAACATAGGATTTGTTCCGATTCTTCCGTCGGGATGCATTTGAGGAGAGCCCTGTGAAAATCAAGGCGAGAGCTGTTTTTGTCACACTTGGAGGAAATGAATCTTAACAGAAGATAGTTCAAGGGAGCGGCGGGGTGGGGGGATGTTGAAAATAAAAGCAGCCAACAAGCTGGAATTAACAATGGCGCAGAGTAACAATAGAAGCTAATGCGAGCGGGTTGTGGAAGGAATAGCGAATGACGTGGCACAAAGAATACATGGCCAGATCCCAAGGCAGAGTTCCAAGGAATACCAGCTGGGGCATGAACAGGGAGCTATCAACGGGGGAGGGTGGTTTTAACAGCATCAATGGGATGGCTGGCAACTGTTTCCTTAAAGTGGTTCAGAAAACAAGATGGGGATGCTGGGAGACAATACATTTTTTCAGGGCGGGGTGTGGGATTCAAGGTGTCTGCACTGCCACCAGCTCTACCAGCTCTAGCTGATGGCACCATGCCAAGGATTTTTACAAAACAGAAATGCATTGGCAAGGGGAGCTATATTCTCTCTTGCTTTTGAATATCTCCCTGGAGGCTAGCCAGCCAATGGGTTTGTTAAAAGGAGAAGCATAAAGAAAACTTCACCTGGTATGGCTTGGGATCAAGAACTGGTGGTGTGGGCCTTGGCGTTGCATCAATGGCATATGCGGGGGGGGGGGGAGACAGATAGAGAAGAGGGATAAAATGAAGAAGAGAGGGCAGGAAAGTCAGGCAGATCCAGATGGGGCTGAAGGTGCACCCGAGGTTGGAAAAGGTTGATCAGAGGAAGCTGCCTTATACTGAGTGAGACCATTAGCCCATCTAACTCAGTAGTGTCTACACGGACTGGAAGCAGCTCTCCAGGGCTTCAGACAAGGGATATGCTCCACCCTTACGTGGAGATGCCAAGGACTGAATGGACACCTTCCGCATGCAAAGCAGATGCTTTGTCACTAAGCTTATGGTGACCATGAAAGAGGGCATTTTAGATGAATACATAGCTTTTGGTGGGGAGGACCAGAATGTTGTTGTTGTTACATGGTATTGCTTTTTTGAGAGGGTAGAAAAAGGGGCAACAACAAAAAGGAATTGGATACTCAACGTTGCCCCTTCATTTTACGGGGGGGGGGGGGAGAGAGAGAGAGAGAGAGAGAGAGAGAGAGAGAGAGAGAGAGAGATGCATAAATTGTACTTCCCATTTTGTTTGAACAGTGACCTTATTTCTGCCAGTCGAGTTGGGCCAATTGTTTTTGTGATTCAGCTTTGCATCTTAGCAACACACGCATACACACCACTCTGCTAAATAAGGAGGTTTCCAAGATGCCATAGTAACATACCATTTGACCAAATGCCTGCAGAAAACTTATTTACATGTTTGAATTAATCTCACCCACCCCTTTTCTTCCCTCCTTTTTCTTTCCTTCTGGAAACTGCCTTCAGTCTCAAAGTATTAAAGCAAATAAAACATCCCCTCCCCTTACTGAGGGCAAATTTCCAAAGAATAAATTAAACATATCTCTTTTTCTTAATGTACATGCACTAAAAGAGGACTAAACCACGTGATTCTTTACTGACCTGCTTTTGGGTTTGGGGCTTTTTTTTCTTTTTTGCAACAAGGTGATTCTAAACATAGCCTATAAGCCTACATAGTTATCTGGAACAGAAGGCAAAGACAATCGAGTTCATCTTTTGGCAGTCAAAACAAACCCTGAAGCAAGCAAATTCTATGCTCGGATTTTAAGCTGTGTGGCATTACTGCTAAACTTTGCCCAAGAGGAGAGAGGAGATCTGGGCAGCAGCCCTTTTTTTTTTTTTGCAGTGTGTTGTCAAGCAAGCTAATACGTTCTCTGTGTGGGGTCTGCTCCACAGAGCAGTGGGAGAGAATTCCCTCCCATCTACTTGATCCAATTGTATGGCAAGTGAGATCAGAGTTTGAAAGGAGCTGGTACTTGCCTGCGGGGTTGGAAAGCTAGCATAGGAGAGCTGTGGCCATTCCCATATCTGTCTGTCTGCCAAGACACTTGCGGAGGCTTGATCTAGATTCCTGAATAGTACAAGCCACCAGAGCAAAAGGAGGAATGGAGTGGCACACAGCCCTCTCTTTCTATTCTCACTTGAAAGCTACCGTTTTGGTGGCACAACTGCAGAGACACAGATGTTGGTGCATTTCAGGGGTAGAGCACCTGCTTTGCACACAGAAGGTCCCAGGGTCAGTCCCTAGCATCTCCAGGTAGGGCTGGGAAAGACTCCCTGTCTGAAACCCTGATCAGTGTAGACAATACTGAGCTGGATAGGTCTATAAGTGTGAGGCAGTTTCCTCTTTTCCTACAGCTCTGCGGAAAATAAGGAGCATCAACCTGCTTTGGGACTGGAAATCCTTGAACATTATGACAGCCCAAGCTTCACAAAAGCACACTCTGTGGTTCAGTTTGCCCCATCCCATCTTCCAATGCAGAACTCAACTCATTTCTTTAAAGTACTGGCTACTCCGTGATTTTCTGCTTTTGCTTTTTGTTGTGTTTAAGAAGACAACAACAGCCCAGTTAGATAAGAGCATAGGTCCATGTAGTGAAGCCTTGACTAACTTGGTGCCCTCCAAACAGGAAAGACTTTGTGTAGGTCATAAAAGTTAGGTAAAAGGTGGTGCTAGGCATGTCCAGCAGTGGAGGAAGCTGCCTGGGTGCCTGGGGCGGTGCGCAGGGTGGTGTGAGCTGCCCATAGAGGTGGGGTGCACTGTGGGGCCTCCAGAGTCTGCCTGCCTCCTCCCACTCAGCTGCCCTACGGGGGAGGGGCAGTGGGCGGACCGTTTGGGCAGAGAGGAGAGAGGCGTGGCTTGGGTGTGATGCAGGCCCCGCAGTGAGTGCCACTCAGCATTTTGTCACACACACACCCCGTGGTGACACCCGAAGTGACCTGCACCCACCGCACCCCCCTTCCTCTGCCCCTGGGCATGTCTACCTTGGGCATAAATTCCATACGCGCAGGGATAATCACAGCAAAGGGGTTTTCCTCCAATTGCCACTTTCCTACCCTTTGTATGTGAGGGTATCTGGAAAGTATCTGCTAAGGACACCAAAGGCTTAAATATCACACCTATTTCAACTAAATTCCCAAGCAGATCTGATCACTTCTACACCCCCCTCCTTTTTTCAAACTCCACTAATGAATTGCTTTCAGAGTGGCAAAATTCTGTGCATCAGCATGTACTACTATGAACTGGATGGTTAAAATCAATTTCCCAACCAGGTTGGCACTCAGCAATATTGTGAATGTGTGACAGTGCACACACACATCTTAGTTTTTTGATGTGATGTTATTCCTAAGAGTCTTTTGCTGGCCTGTAAACTACAAACTGTATTTGTTTGACTGTAACTTAGTGCCTGATTTGGGATCAGCTTTATAAAGGTTGATTAATTGACCGTTTTTTAAAAAAAACACTTTTCAAATATCCTGTCGCTTGCTTGAAAAGTCTTGATCCATTTTGCATACAGAACAGAGGATTCCCCACTCTTCAAATACGTTAACTGCACTAAATTTTAGGAGGCATTGACATTTATTTTTACTAACAATGGCACTGGGTTGGTATGATGACATCCAAAAAAAGAGGCCCCTTCCAGACTGTGAATATTTGGGGGGAGGGATTCAAGTGCATACCAGAAATTTGATGTGTGCAGTTAATGCCAATTAAAGTGCTGTGTTGTCCTATGGTAACAAATTCACTTAAATAACTCCAAAGAAACTTTCTTGTTGTTAGGAAGCTGATGGGGAAATTGCCCTGAATAGTGTGGGGTGAACAAATGATTAATGGTAAGACATATATTCTTTGTAAACCACCTAGAGGTTTTATTTACAGTTAAGAAGTATAAGAATTTTGTTAAATGAATGAATGAATGCACCATGCAAGCAAATCAGAATGAATGTTCCTTGTCATATAACCTCTCTGCAAGCAAACCTGAATGAATGCTCAATAAAGACATTGTTTAACCTTCATGTAAACTCTGTGCAAGCAATTCAAAACGAATGTTCAGTAAACAGGTTGCCTGGAGGAGCTCAGAGGCTAGTAGCTTCAAAAGGTAGCATGGAGCAAGCTTGTTTTCTGCTATTCCAGAGGGCAGGACCCAGACCAATGAATTCAAATGACAAGAAAGGAGACTGCAACTGAGCATTATCATAGATAGTGGGTTTGTTGCACCAGAGCATCAAAGCTCTTTAATTCATGTTAATTATGCAAACCTAAATTTATCATAGAATTGTAGAGTTGGCTCATCTAGTCCAAGCCCTTGCCATGCAGGAATCTCAACATGTAATCTCCCATCCAATTTGAAACCATACCTGACCCTGCTTAGCTTTGCAAATGTGCTAGCAGTTATATTGCTGCAGCACTAGGTGCATTAGGAAGAACTTTCTGGCAGTAAGAGCTGTCTAACAGTGGAACAGACTTCGGAAGGTGGTGGACTCTCCTTCGCTGGAGGTTTTTAAGCAGAGGTTGGATGGCCATCTGCCAGGGATTCTTTAGCTGCGATTCCAGCGTTACTAAATGACCCTTGGGATCCCTTCCAACTCCACAATTCTGTAAATCTATTATTCTACATGGCAGTTCATGAACCAATGAGCAGCACACAATAAAACCCAGAAGAATGGCAAATGCCACTGCCACAAGGATTGAACACTAGCTAAATTATAAAGACCATAACCCACTGAGACTGTCCCCTGAAGAAATTAAGGATTTGCTGAGCCAATAATTTAAACTGGAATACAAGAAGGGGAGGTGTGAGGAGGTCTGAGAAACAAGTTAAAAGAAAATAAGTATTTGAACTTTCAGGTGTTTTTAATTGTTTTTATTTTTAAGTTTTGTATTTTTGTATTTTTTTTTGTTCATTTTTGTCTTTGTTGTTATATGTGTTGTTCTTTTTTTGAAAATGCTAATAAATATTCATATTTTTTTAAAAAAAGAGACTGTCCCCTGAAGAAGCCACTCTATGCTCTTGCTCTAATGTGCTGCTGGCATAGGACAACCTGAAGTGAATTGGGCCCAATGTATTATAAATGCCCTCCACGTTGCAATTTTAGAACTAAGAATGGTTTGTCAGAATTAAGAATGGACACACTTGTTACTTTCAGTTTCTATCAGTTTTCTCATTTGTCCCATTTTTAATTCACATTTCCCACATCAGTTTGTGATTTTTGTTTAAGCTCTCGTGAAAATTTGCCAGCATTTTAGTGCTCATGTCTCCTAATAGGCAAATCAGGTTTTGTATGCAATTTTGCCAAATACACACATTTTTTGCAAGTAATTTGCCATAATTTGAAGCATTTTAATGTTATTTTCACTAATATGTGCATGTTTATGCACATTTCCCTGTAATATGCAGATTTTTGCCCTCCTTTTCGTTATTGGAGAGCAACATGGCAAGATTTGGAGAAGTGTAACTTTGAAGGATGGCTGTGTTTTGGTTCAGAGACTCGGGATGCAAACCAACCTGAATTTCTCCCTCATCCTAGTGAGAACAAAGCTTTAGCTAAACATCACAATCCGTGAAGCCACCTACAAACCTTGCTCAAAGCATTTAACCCCCTAATTTTATCTCTAATAAGCAATATTTACTACTAGTTCTAAAAAGGGCCTTCAACACTACCCCTTTTCTTGGTTTAAAGTTTCCTCATTGGGCTGAAAACCATTTCTGCAAGCCATTTAGAAACAATTGAAGGCGAAAGGAAGGCTGGGGGTGGGGAGGACAAAAGAAGAGAATCAATTCTCCCCATTTGCAGTAATTATGGGCGCATTTCAGTATAACATGTTAATTAGTCTCTTGGAAGTAATTCCTCAAGTTCATACTGTGATAAAGTGAGGAATAAATTGAGCCCCTACTCCAAAGTTGCTGCTCCAGTGGGTGGCAGCCCATTGGTAGATTAATTTGATTAAAGACTACCTTGTTTGGTAAGACGAGAGTCTTGAACAGGGTTTTTATTTTTTTTTAACCAATATTAGTCGAAACCCCTCCACATCTGTGGCTCCCTAAATTATGGATACAAGATCTCTGCTCACATGACTGACAAGGTTACCAGCTGGGGCTTTACACTCGGTTCAATTATTTTATATTGTACCTTCAGGCTTCATTCCAAAGTGACTCTTAAAGAATAATCAGACACTCTCAATAGGCAATCAAACTGAAATTAGAACAAGGTTACAGACTTGGTTTCAGTTGGTAAGTTGAAAATATCTAAGAGCTAGTGAGCTTTCTGTTTTATCCTTAGAACAAGGATGGGTTATTGCCATGTTCTCTATGTGGGGCTGCCCTTGGGGGTGGTTCAGAGGTTGCAGCTGGTGCAGAACATGGCGGCTTGGTTGCTTGTGGGGGCAAACCTATCACCTTGCTTGCAGGATTTGAGCTTCCTGCCGGTGTGCTCCCAGGCCAAATTCAGGGTGTTAGTACTAACAGGTAATCTAAGATCTCTATACCACTCAGGTCCAGGTTACCTGAGAGACCGCCTTATCCATTTAATAATAATAATAATAATAATAATAATAATAATAATAATAATAATAATACCCCACTCATCTGGCTGGGTTTCCCCAGCCACTCTGGGCGGCTTCCAACAAAATATTAAAATACAGTGGTCTGTTAAACATTAAAAGCTTCCCTAAACAGGGCTGCCTTCAGATGTCTTCTAAAAGTCTGGTAGTTGTTCTTCTCTTTGATATCTGGTGGGAGGGTGTTCCACAGGGCAGGTGCCACTACCGAGAAGGCCCTCTGCTTGGTTCCCTGTAACTTGGCTTCTCATAGCGAGGGAACCGCCAGAAGGCCCTCAGCGCTGGACCTCAGTGTCCGGGCACTTAGTAGGTCACTGCAGTCTGTGGGGGAGCTTGTCCTGCAAGTTTCTAAAATATCAGAAGCCTGCTCTGCAGTAACTCAGAGCAAGGCTTCCAGTGTGGCTGACCTGCTATGTGGAACAGTATCCTTGTCAAGACACAACAGGCACCCACTATCTGCAGTTTCAGAGAACAATTGAATATAGTTTTGTTTTGGTGGGTTTTCCCAGCTCGGGTATAGGTGTCTACTTTGAATTTTTTTAAAAAAAATTAACTGCTGCTGTTTTCTGTGTTGTTTTAAATTGCTTTTAGGCATGTGTGGAAGGTGATAAATAAATAATACAGCAAGAGAGATAATTGGTAGTCCCATGCCTTCTCTGTAGCCAAATACATGGGGTGACTGCCTCTTCTAGGGATCATGACATAGTATCACAATGTCACAAAGGAGTGAAGATGTTAGGAGACTGCCCACACTAGCCAAAGAAACTACCTCTGCACTAGTACGGCGTAGCAGAGCAGACCACATAGTACTTCTTTAATAGTCACATGTACCTATTTTGAATTGAACAGCCATCTACCAGATGCAGATAACAAGGACTAGCAACCAATGTCTCAGCAGGAAAAAATAATAATTTCTAAAATCCACTGCTCAGTAAGGGCAGTAAGATCAGCAAATGGAACCAGCTTAGTTTTGCCATGGCCTGATGGTTATTGGTTTGTGGTAACACAGAGGCAGGTTTCACTTTTGGCCCTGGTATTGTGGAATGTCCTTCCTGCTAAAATACAAGAGATCCCATCTGTATTGGTATCCCGCTGGCTCTTGGAAGATACACCCATTGAGGCAAGCATGCCCCCGGAACTTGAACTTTGTGATCTAATTTGGACTAAATGACCCTTGGGGCACCTTCCAACTACTGTACACAGTTCTTTGCATAGTTTTTATAGCTCTTTTAACTGTTTGGGTGTTCATGCTTTTTATTATTTATTTATGTTTTCAGTGCTTTCATGGAATTGTTTTATTGTGCATTTTAATTAGGTATGGATTTTGCAAATGATTTGGCAGGTAAACAGCATATACATAAAAATAACATTACTACATGTATGCTAGTGGGTTCCGAACTGGCAGTGACTATGCAGGAAAAAGTTATTGGGATCTTGATGGCCACCAGTCTGAATGACTGGGAAAGGGTTTTAAATAAATGTATGGATGATAAAGCTATCATTGGTTACTAGACATGATGCCTATGGTCTACCTCTGGTGTCGGAAGGTAGCATGCCTCTGAATACCAGCAGTTGCCAATGACAAGTAATGAAGATTAACTACCTTCCAGTCTGCATTTAAGACTGAGAAGTGTGAATCAGGTCAGTTTATTGAAAAATGACGACTGAACGAAATGCATGAGCATCCCTACTATGAATACCTCGTTCACCTAAAGTGATGCTGTTCACATTCGAGTGTGTGTCTATGTGTGTGTTGGGGGCCTACCTTTTGCATCACATCCCACGGAGCTGAAAACAGGGGCACAGACGTTAGCACTCAAAAAAGCATCCTATGAATAGTAAACGACAGCAAACACACACGCATACACACAAACCCCCACCCCCCAAAGTGCAATATATTTAAAAACTTGTGAACCTCAAGCGCCTCATTCATTGGAGCGTACGGGCTCTGGCAGTTTTTGCTGCAGCTCTCTCTGCAGGAATGTAAACAGCGCTATTTGCAATGTCTATGTTATGTCTCTAGTTTGGTATAATTTCCTAAACAGCGTGGCTGCCAAGAGCACTAAGTGTGAAGCTATCGGGGAGAGAGGGAGAGGGAGAGAGGAGAGGCGCTCAGAGCAGAGCGCAGCAGAGCAGCTGAGGCAGCTCTTCTGGAGGCTGTTGTCTGAAGAGTGGAGAGGAGGGAGGCTTCAAGGTGAAGCACAGTTGCCTTGACTCAATAGGGAATCCTGTCCCTGCTGTAAGCCAAGATGCCATAGCTCAATGGTAATGCATCTGCTTTGCAAGCAGAAGGTCCCAGGCTCAGTCCTTGGCATCTCCAGGTAGGGCTGGGAGAGATACCTGCTTAAACTCCTAGAGAGCTGCTGCCAGTCAGTGCAGACAATACTAAGTTAGATGGACCAATGGTCTGACTCAACATGAGGCAGTACCCTGTCTATGTTCCCTGGATGGCCTGTTCCCTAGCGAATGAAAAAGAGAAAAACGTAATGTGTAATGTGCACTGTTTGGGGACCTTTTTCTATTCCCTTACATAGAAGTGAATTAGGGCATCCTCCAAATAACCCTGCCTCTGAGTTGTAATTTGCCACATTTATTTATTGTCAAATTTACACCCCACCTTTTCCCCCAAGGAGCTCAAATACTTGGTTTTTTCCTTCCCCATTTTATCTTCAAAACAAGCCAGCAAGGTAGCTTAGGCTAAGAGAAGGTGACTGCCCCAAGGTTCATGGCTGTGTCTGGATTTGAACCCTAGTCTCCCAGGCTTAGCCTTTGCCAGCCTGGCACCTTCCTGATGTTTTGGACTACACCAGCCCCAGCCAGCATGACCAATACCCAGTGATGATGGGAGTTGGGAGTCCAACAGGTTGGGAAATATTGAATTAGTCCAACACTCTAGCCACTATCTTATTTATTGCATTTCATGGAGAAAAGGGTTGCTGAAGGTTACTGGCTATGATGGCTATGTTCTCCCTCCACAGTTGCGAAGCAGCAATGCTTCTGAATACCAGTTGCTAGAAACCACAGGAGGGGAGAGTGTTCTTGAGCTTGAAGCCTGCTTGTGGTTTCCCAGAGGCTTCTGGCTGGCCCCTGTGAGAACAGGATGCTGGTCTAAATGGGCCATTGGCCTGATCAATCAGTCTCTTCTTATGTTCTTGTTCATATCTCCCCGTTTTTCTCCAAGAAGCTGAAGGTGTTGTACTTCCTCATTCCATCCCCACAACACCCTGTGAGTTAGGCTGGGCTGAGAGGCAGTGGTTGGCCCAAGGTCACCCAGTGAGCTTCATGGCTGAACTGGAGATTTGAACCTTGGTTTCTTGGGTTCCAGTCCAACTCTCTTAACCACTACACCACAGTGCAACACTACACTGCAACATCTTCACGGCATGTGTGGAAGGCACTGTGAAGTCCACTGAAGGCAAGCATCAGTGAAAGCTTTGGGTGCTGCACCAAGGTTTCAATCCGAGCTGGGAAGGCAGTATTGCCACCACCATGCACCCAAGAGTGGCCCATGCCACAGATAACTCTCTGAAGGTTGCTGCAGCAAGCAGTCTTGGGAGTGACACTCACCAGGAGTTTGCTGTGCCAACCTCTGATAAGTTGTAACCAACAAAGTTGTGGCCAACTCACATTAATCTCCCTGCATCCAATGCTCCCGAGCAACACATCCGACGGCGTGTGGTGCACCATTTACCTAATATATGCAGAAGGGGGTGGTGGAAATCAGCCATTTTAAGATGTGGAATTCCATATCTGGCGCAGAACACACACAGTCCTACTTATATCGACTTGTGCCAACCTTGGCAAGCATCTGTGCCCACCCTAAGGAAGCCCGGCTCAAGCTTTTATAGCCCTGGATATAATAAGCTCTGCGGGAACATAATCAGACAATCCTAAAAAGGAACAAACCCTGCCATCTACTTGGCTCGCTGCAATAACGATTAGCCTAATATGCCCACCCCCTGCAAAGCCGCACACTCTGCGAATCCCTTTTTAATGAGCAGGGAGCATGTGGTTGCCCTCGCCCTACTGAGGAGGCCAACATTTAAAGCCTGTTGGTTTTTGTTTTGTTTTTTTACTCTGCTAACTTGAGAGGGAGAAGATAAAGTGAGACAGAGATACACAGAGATATTGCTGCAAGATGGCTACTGGACATGATAACAAGCAGAGTGACTTTTCCCCAAACTGTTTCCTCTTCTCTCCCCACCACCCCCAGTGCTTATATTTAAGGGGATTTCAAAATCAGCTCCCTGGATAATTCATTATTATTGCCTTAGGTTGCAACAGCTCTGTACACTGGGCCAGGGGAAGCAAAGATCTGGGGGCCAAATGTGGCCCCCAAGCCGCTCTCTTCTCTCTGACCCCTGGCACCACACAACCCTCATTGATCCTGCTCCACACCCCGTGTTTTTGTCCGGTTGATGTGCATCCTTGAAATCTGACACTGCCTCTTTGTTGCCTGGATGGAAGTTAATTTGCCCTGCCATTTTCCCCCAGCCATCCCTCGCTCACATCACATGATGCCAGCTGTTGGGTGCCGCGAAGGAACTATCAGGAGCTCCTGATGGTTATTCTGCAAGCGGGGCTTGCATTTGGTGCCTTTTAAATTCAGAACCTGCTGACATCAGCTCCAATGGTAAGATCCCAGTCAGAACTCATCAGAGGAGAAGAGATGGTCTGCAAAGGGAATTGCTTCACCTGACTATCTTGATTGATAGTTGGGTGGCCTTTCCCACCTGTAAAGTATGCTGCAGGGGGCATGTAGAAGTCAGGATCCAGTTTGCTGGCCAGATACATTTTCCCACACTCTTAAATGTTGCACCAAGCTAGGTTCCAGCTACTATTTTGCACCAGGAGGACTTTGGGGTTTCAGTAAATGCAAAGTAGGTCCTATGAGCATAAAGGCTTTCCATTCCTGATCTGTCTCACTACAAACTGTAACCAAGGATAGAGAAACTATGCTGTTGGACTTGAACTCCCACTAGCCACAGCCAGCATGGCCAGTAGTCAGGCATGGTGGGAGCTGAAGTCCAACAACGTCTGGAGGTCGGTAGGTTCCCTATCCTGAAACGAATAAGTATTTCAGCATCTTCACCAAACAGCAACCCCCAGAATTCTTTGAGGGAAGTTATAACAGTTATATTAGTGTAAAACATGTAGGCATGCTCTAAGGGCCTGGGAAACATTAGCTACCAGTTGTGGAGACAGTGTGTGTGTTCACCCCCCCCCCCCCCCGCTATCCAAGTCAAAATGTCCAGAAACATTCTCAAAGTTTGGGTTTAGCAATTAAGAGGCTTCCCTGCCACTCCAAACCCTATGCCTGTCAGCCAACCCTTTGGGTCACATCCCAGGCAAGAGACAGAAGGGGAGAGAGAGATTCTACCTCCCCTGAAGACCTTGTATGGTCTCTCCTGAAAGCCAGGCTGCTTCACTAGTTAGTCTATGGAGCTCCTTCAATTCAAAAGGGCTCATGTGAAAACAAGCCACTCATGAATGTTTTGACGTACATTTGTATTGCCTGTGGAATCCTGGTGTCTGGCATTTGGTAGGGGAATCATAAGGCAAGGAGGTAAACCCACCTGTATATTTAATAACTGAATAATTTTTGCCAGTGTAGCTTGTTCTGAAGGGGTAGGGAAAGCTACAAGAATAACCTTTTCAGCTGCATCTCCCTTTGCATGTGGACAACTGCATCTGCATTTTTTGTTTTTCCTCCAAGTTAAGCTAAAAAAAAAAAGTTCCATGCAGAAACACAACAGAGGCTGGCTTGGGTTTTTTTTTTGCCTGGCTGGTATATGTCCTTGAACTCTAATAACGCTTTTTGCTTGCCTGGATGAAAGACAGAGAAGGGTGTGCATAAATTAGCTTACAGTACAAAGGTAATCTTTACATTTGTGGCTCTGCCCACTTTTGGCTTCTGGCTCCACCCACCATTGGAATGTGAACCCGGGAATGTTGGCCAGAAGGGAACATGGCCCTTGAGCTGAAATTGTTTCCCTATCCCTACTTTAAAACTCCAGTAGGACACAAGTAGAGTGACCAGGTGAAAAACAGGACAAGGCTGCTGCACCTTTTAATAGATATGCAGAAGAGGGAATCTCAACAGGTGGCAGTTGCCCTGGATAAAATTCCCTCTTCCCTCATGGCTACATTCACACCAAACAGTTTTGTTGTTGTTGGCATCTGCTTGTCTCGGGAGACAATGAAGGAGTGTGCCTTTGGGGATGAAGTCAAACCATTGGAGAGTTACATCGCCTGCTGTGGCTGTAGAGACTGATTCAGGAGAGACATGCTTTGTTGCAGCTGGGGCAAATGAAGATGTCCAATTTTGCTGCTACAGGTGCACCATGGCATTTCTACATACAGTTATCCTTCAAAATTTATACCTATAGTATCTGGATTTTGTGTTGAAGTTCTCTACCCAGTGTGTACAGAACTATTTATATTAGGGGAAGTGTGCACAAAAATGCATGCCTTTGTGAAAATAACATTTAGAGTTGTATTATATTGGGGAAAACGTCTTACAAAAATGTGTGTATCAACTGCGTATAAAAATATTTCAGGGAAATCCACATTAAAATGCTGTTCAATTTTCATGAGGATGCTTATTTTTTTTTAAAAAAAATTGCAAACCGCTGCAGAACTGAATTTAAGATTGGAAAAACAAGAAACCAAGAAACCACCCCCTGATGAAAACATTTCTGCTCATGAATGGCTAAGCTTTTCTCCCTGACATGCTCATTTTCTATGTACATGCAAAGCATTATTCCTTTATGCAAGCCCTTCCTCCTCTACCTCATTTCCTGAAGTAGTACAACACAGGCCCCAGTTCAACAAGAAAAACTTCTGCCCCTCCCCCTCTGCATAGACCTGTTAAACCTTTAAGTGGTTTCTAAGCTGCTTTTCCCACAGAACACTGGAAAATTGCTGAAGGTCTTGGTGGACCACTTAATGGCTTTTCTGCCTGTTGTAGCAATTGTGCTAGGTGCTATATGATGTTTGATTGCACTGTATTTCTAGTGTTCTTTTTATGTCTCATGTATTGTATTACCATCTGCATTCAATAGGATTCAAATCGTAAAACAAGAAAACAGAATATATTCAATGTGACGGATGTCCCATCATCTGTCTTCAACCACAGCCATGCTGTGTACCACCTGAATGAAGTTCAGTTCACAAACAACAGTTTCGGAACTTCTGGCTTAGATCATCTGGGGAAAATCTACTCATGGCACCACAGAACGTCATAGGCTGGTAATGACCTGAAAATGGGCATTTTCTATTGTTGCCCCGTAGTGTGGGATGCCGTTCTCTCTGACATACATGAAGCGGCAACCATCAGGTGCTTAAGACATCTTATAAAGACGTATCTTTTTGCCCAGGTGTATCTTTTTACACATAAGACTGGACCCTGTTATATGTGTTTGCTCTCCTTGAATCTGTTATGTTTGCTTTAATATGCTGCTTTTTATATACTGTTTCATTGATTTTAGGCTATATATTTTTCTTTTAATGGATGTTTTCTACATGGTACATAGTGTACCCTGCTTTGACATTTTTGAAAATATTAAGCAGTTTAGGAATAAAAAAGCAAGTAAGCAATGTTGATGGATTTTCTTTAGGAATTTTTTTTTTAAAATCACAAATTGCTCCCAAAATGCAGAGAAGCTGAATTTAAGATTGGAAAATGAAGAGAAACTGAAATTGACCGGTTTGGTCATTCCTTAGCCGCTCCTTGGGATATTTGCAAACTCGGTTTCTTACTCTAAATGCCAAGCGTAGCAGAAAGCAACTACTTTCTCTCTTTCCCCCCCTCCCCTTTCAAATGTTCAAGCATGTGCTCTTCATTATCGAAATTCCTTGGTATTGTTTCAGCTTGTCACTGCTGGTTGGGGATATACCGCCTTGAGCAGTTGCCATTTTTTATAAAGGTTTCCTCATTCCCCTCTGCTTGCCAAAATTATTGCCAAGCTGAGACTCAGGTTGCTGCTCTTTTATGGGGCACTTTAGGAGTTATTAGGTCCCATTTGAACAAAACTATGCTCTTTTTCCCACCACAAAACCGAACATTGAAGAAAGACCCCTTTCTTTATGGTCACCTTATGCATGCTCTCTCAGTGGGAACAGGCTTGTAGATGGAGCCTAGCCAACAAAGGCTTTTGGTGGGAGAATTTGTGTGCGTGTGATGTCACTGCAAAGAGATTACTGTAGTGCGCAAAAGGTATGATGCAATAAACATGAGCCAGTGAATATACTGTTGGAACACTAAAGTGTATCAGGGTGGTTTGTAGCCAACTAGGTTCTACCCAGAGAAGAACCAATGAAGTTAATAATTCTAAGTTAGTTGTGTCCATTAACTTCAATGGCTCTACTCTGAATAGAACTAGAACTGGATACAGCCTCTGTGTCTGCAAGGAATACATAAGTCAGGGTTCTTGCAAAGGTCTGAAACTTCTGTAGCCTAATCAGGAGGTTTCTGCCAAATTATCCCACAACAGGGAAGACTAACCTGTGGCCCTTCTCCAGATGTAGCTGAACTCTGACTTCAATCACCCTTGGCCATTGACCATGCTGGCTGGAGCTGAATGAAGTTGGAATCCTACAGCATCTGGAGAGCCACAGGCTTGCCCTAAAAACAAGAAAAGTTCAATTAACCATTTTTTGTCTCTGCTTCGTTTGTTCCATAATATCCTGCTTACCTTAACTGCCTGGCACGTTGCACTCATGCTTGGTGAATTAACTGTGCACTCTCCTCTTCTGTATTTTGATCATGGCTTTGCTAAAAACACACACACCTGCATTTCAACAATGTTGTGCAATGAGTTTTTATGTTTTACCAAACCACTTAAAAGCTATCTGGCTATTAAGCAGCTTATAAACTAACATACTAAATTAATTTAAAGTGTGGCCCAACTCCACCCCCTCCCTTCTGTTGAAATAGGGCAGCCTTCACTACGCTCCAAATGTTTTTGGACTCCAATTTGTATTGGCCTCAGCCAGCATGGCCATTTTGGACACCCATCAACCCCAATCACCACATGTTCATCCATTCTGCCACTGGCTATTCTGCTGCACTATATTCCAACTCTATGATTCTATGAGTCAATTATTCTGTTTGTCCATCTGATCCAGAACTGTCTCTAACTGGCAGTGGCTCCCCAGGGTCTCAGGCAGGGAAAGGTCTTTCTCGTCACCATTCCACTTGACACCCAAGATTGCACTTGGGACTTTCTACATGCAAAGCACATGGTCTGACACAGAATTATGAGCCCTTTCTCTTTTTTCATTCCATCATCTAAGTGAATTGATTGCTTTTAGGTATTGGTTTAGGGATCAGAGTTTTTCTTCTCCTGGACCTTTCTTCTCCTACCTTCCCAGGTTGATGAGCCTAATCTGCCCCTAAATTTCCTCTTACAGCATGTGCAGAAACCGCCTTCTTGACCGTTGTGTCTACTATTGGTCTCATCCACTCAATCCACTGGAGCCTGTCTTTGCATGCATAAGTCCCTGACTCACCGAGGGTTTGAGACCCATCAGCTACCCTAGCCTGGTTTAACCAGCCGATCGAAGCCGTTCCCAGGGTGTGCCCCTGTTGCATGTCGACAGATTCTGGGAGCCACAGGTGAGAGCTGAGTGCAGCTGAGTAGCTCTGTTGGCTACTACCCAATATACCGGTACATAAAGATCAAACAAGAAAAAAAAGACTGAAGGGCAACAGCTCAGTGGCAGAGCACCTGATTCTCATGCAGAAGCTCCTAGGTCCAATCCTCACATCTCCAGGTAGGTCTGGGAATGTCCCTCACCTGAAACCCTGGAGAGCTGCTGCCAGTCAGTGGAGACAATACTGAACTAGATGGACCAAGGATCTGATTCAGTATGTTCCTATGTGTTGCAGTGCTTGTTACCTGGTCCCTTAAAAACAGATAACAAATCAGAACTGTACATCCAGGGAATTCTGTTGCGCAACTTCAGTGTTGAAAGCCCTACGGTAGTGCTTTAGATTAACTATACCTGCACAAACTTGTGGGGTGGGGCATAGATAAGGCATAGGAACGGTGGGAGGAAGGAGCTGCCATATATGAGTGGTCTGCCACACAAAGAGGTGTAGTTGGCAAGCCTATGTATTCCAAGACCCACCTGGGAGGGAGAGAGCTTCTTAGCAGGAGGCTGAAGAAGTGAAGCATGATAAAGATTAATGGATTATGGCTTCAAACAAATCCAGAGTGAGAGGCAGTTCCTCGTTTTTTGCCACAATATATCCCAACAGACTTACCTATGGGGAGTTTGAATAAAAGCTAATCCCGCTTCTTTCGTCCTCTGTCTTCTCTTTGGAAGGCTGGCTTAATAAAGCAATTAGCCACATGAAAAGGCAGAGACAGACGCCTCATGAAGATGGGTTGAGTTTCTCATGCCCCCCACCCCCAACCTTTATCTTGAGAACCTTTATCTTAAAATGTGCACACTGAGACAGGGAAATGAAAAAGGGGGAGTCTTTCTGCAAAGTGCTCAACGTTTTGCACCCCCAGACTCAGTGCTGGGGTGTGTTGTATTGGGATGGGAAGCAGGTGAACTATGGTTCACTACAGACCTCTCTGGGCAGGCCCTAGTGGACCACCTAGCACAGGGCTGCAATTCCCTGGCCAGCCTTCCCCAACCTGGTGCCCTCCAGACAGTTTAGATCACAACCCCCATCAGCCACATCCAGCACAGTCACATCTACATTGTACAAACACACACAGAGTGTTTCAAGTCCAATATAAATAAGAAGTGGTGCATAAATTAGCTAAAAAAAAACAAAGAAAGAATGCTGTACCCGGGTTGAGAGGAGCTTAGGCCCTGAATAGCTCCCAGTTTAGCCTAGCAGTCCTTGTACATATAAACAGAAACTCTTCTTAGCCTATTGCATTTGCTAAAATCCAGGCGTAGACAATGTGGTGCCCTATAGATGTTCTTGGACTACAAATCCCATCATTTCTGGTGACTGGTTGTGCTGGCTAATTGGAGCCATAGTCCAAGAACATCTAGAGGATATGTTGGCTATCGGTGCTAAATAGTTCTACGGTTACTTCATTTATTAACGATGTCTTTATTGTTTGTTTATGTGGCGTTTCTGAAGGATATCAGTATTTCTGGAGGATATTCATGTTCATTTATGTATATTATTGAGGTGGTGATGGACGCGGTGATTATTTGCATCTTAAAGCCAAAGGAGATATAATTTGACAAAGGGAAATTGTGTTTTTAAAAAAAAAAAAAAAATTGTGGAGGGCAGCGAGCTGTGCTTGTGTGTGTCTGTGTGTGCATGCCAAAGCAGGGTGTGTAAGATAATGAGTGCTTTGGTTGTTTGGCTCCTGGATGGGTTAGATACCGTGGCACAGTGCCTTCCTTTTATAATTGCTGCTCCATGCCTATTTCCACAAAGGAATACAGGGGCACCAGCGTGCCAATCAATTAAGCAGCTTCATTGCCACTCATTATGTTAATTAAGTTTGCCCTGAGCTCATCATAACCCAGGACAATTGAGAGGAAACCTTTGAAGTACCCTGAAATAGAAAGAAGGGGAGGGGGGGACAGGGACAGAGAGAAGGAGAGAGAGAGGGAAATTTCCTCACTCAGCAGTTTTGTTCCCTTCCCACTTTCTCTCTTGCCTACCTGCTGGAACTTGCAAATAACTTGATCTCTACTGCAGCTTTCCAGGACAAAAACATAGCAAAATATGGTCTGTGGGTTCCAACATTAAGGGGCTGAAATTTCCAGTGTAGGGAGGGAACTTGGGTGAGCAAGAAGGTATTTTGTGTGTGTGTGGTCAATTTGTTTTCATCGTTAAAGGTATTATTTGTTTCATGATTCACTTTTTTTGTTACTTTTATTGCTCTCCCCTTATACTGGTTTTTATTGCGACCAGAAGTGGCAACAGAGGTGCCATGGATTTGGGCAGCTCTCCTGTTGTTGGGTTCAGTTTATTTATTTCACTTCCTCCAAGGAGCTTAAGGTGGCATAAGTGGTTCTCTCCGCCTCTTCATTTTAGCCTCACATCAACCCTGGGAGGTAGGTTAGGCTGAGAGGCAGCGACTGGCCCCAAGGTCACACCCAGGGAGTTTTATGGATGAGCAGGGATTTGAATCCTGTGCTCCTAGGTCCTAGCTTGTCACTCTAACTTTTTCTTTTAAATTTACAGAAACTACACAACCCTCTGACTGCTGCAACACTATGGGCTCTTATGTTATCTACCAATGTGAAATTGTGAATGAGCAATCGGCCATGTACTGTAACACACTTTGCAAGAAAAAGAAACCACCCAGGAGGAATTCACACATTTTACGTTCAACAAGTGTACAAGCTGTGTACCTGCACACACAAATTGTTGAGATGCACACTTGTACAGTTATTCACATATAATGTTCAACAAGTGCACAGCCTATGTACATAATAGCTGCGCAGTACAAGTCTACATGTGTACACACTTTCATATGAATGCTTGCGCAAGCACCTGTTTTTGCCATGGACAACACTCCTATCTTCCGATGCAAATCTGGCCTGCGTTTGCGATCTTTATGCTATGCATATAGGGAATGGTCCTCTAATAGCTGTTCGAACAGAGGACTGCAATGCAGTCAAACCCAGTGCTCCTGTTAGAGGGGATCTTGTTCTCCAATACTCACACTTACCCTTCCAAACTTGCCACTGGTGTGTATGATTCCATGTGAGACCCCCATCTCCATTCATCCACCTGCCTGTCCACTCACTGTCACTCAGCAAGAAAATATTACACAGGCCATGCTGGAGACAATGGAACTTTTCATGGGGGGAGAAATCAGATCCTCAACCCTGAAATCCTAGCAGCTGTTGGCTACAGGAAGCTGCCCCCCCTCCACTCTTCCTTGTCCCACAAGGCTCAGATTTAAAGGGTCACGGGGAGACAGCCACTGATCAGTTTCTCTCTCCTCCCCCCTCCCCCTTGGACAACAGCACTAGAACAGGGCTCTGCCTAGGAGAGAGAGACAGGAATAGGAAGGAAGGAGATTGGGGAAGTGAATGTGCAGATTGAAAGATAGCATATGTTCCAGGGGAAGTCTCAGCTTTCTAGTAACTTCTTAAAAATAAAATAAAATAAAAAAACCCTTTGTTATACGACATAGCACAAGAGAGCCCAGACCAAGGAACACAAATACAGTGGTACCTCGGGTTACATACGCTTCAGGTTACATACACTACAGGTTACAGACTCTGCTAACCCAGAAATAGTGCTTCAGGTTAAGAACTTTGCTTCAGGTTGAGAACAGAAATCGTGCTCCGGCAGCGCGGCGGCAACAGGAGGCCCCATTAGCTAAAGTGGTGCTTCAGGTTAAGAACAGTTTCAGGTTAAGTACAGACCTCCGGAACGAATTAAGTACTTAACCCGAGGTACCACTGTATCGCCAGCTCCCAGTTGGAATGATAGGACTCTGCCAGCCTTTGTTTTATATTATGTACTTGTTTTAGAATTTAAATTGTAAAAAAAACCTATCCTGGGTGCCTTGGCAGGAAGGCAATATATAAATGCAATAAATAAACAAATAGTTGAAAACTATCACTCATCATGTACCAAGATATGATCTCATGTTGCATCATTCTTGATCCAGAATCATCAAAGGAATATTTTTATGGTAATCTTCATTGCAAGTTTTAACAACAAGATCCCGATCTAAACGATTAAGCAAACGTAGACCTGGGATAGCTCAATTGGTAGAGCACAAAACTTTTAATCTCAGGGTTCTGGGTTCGAGTCCCACGTTGAGCAAAAGATCCCTACACTGCAGGGGGGTTAGACTACAGATGACCCTCATGGCCCCTTCCAACAATTCTATGTTTCTATTATTCCTTCCCCTGGCTTCTTGTTAAGGCCACATCCACTCAACACATTTGAAGCACTATGATACCACTCTTAACGGTCATGGCTGCAATTCCCAGAGTTCCCTGGGAACAGGGATTGGTTCTGTGAGGGGAATACGGGTCTCTTAAGAACTCTCAGCACTCTTAACAACTCTACCATTCCCAGGATTCCTTGCAGGAAGACATGACTGTTTAAAGAGGTATAATAGAGCTTTAAGTGTATAGTGAGGATGGGGCCTAATGAGTGTGTTAGCAGAAGAAGAAGAAGAGTTTGGATTTGATATCCCGCCTTTCACTCCCTTTAAGGAGTCTCAAAGCGGCTAACATTCTCCTTTCCCTTCCTCCCCCACAACAAACACTCTGTGAGGTGAGTGGGGCTGAGAGACTTCAAGGAAGTGTGACTGGCCCAAGGTCACCCAGCAGCTGCATGTGGAGGAGCGGAGACGCGAACCCGGTTACCCAGGATTACGAGACTACCGCTCTTAACCACTACACCACACTGGCATAACCAAATAAAGATTATTCTCTACCTGTTTAACCAGTTTGATATTTTCAAACCATCAGCATTTTCCCATTTGATAGTAATTTCATTCTGTCAGGGATTAGTAAATTACAACTTTTCCAGAACAGGTTATTAGCACCATATTCTTTTTGCATCCTAATGAGAATGCAAGTGGATTTCCTGGGATGGATATTTATGACTGCAGTCACTTTCTCCCCTCCCCCCCCCCAAATTAAAACCAAATCTTTCATTTTCTCGCAATTTCACCACACGTTGCTCATTCCCGGATCCAAAATCTTCCTGGGGAAAAAATGTATGCTACATCTTTCTTAACCTGACCCATATTGTTATATTGTGCTATATGTCTTGCTGGTATTTGGGTATGTTCCCTAACTACAAAGCTCAGTTGCTTTCATTTATTTTATCTTTTCTTTCTGTGTTTGTAGCATTTGATAGTTGGGTCCAGGCAGACCCCAAAAGAAACCTAGCCTTGGTTCTAATAATGTTCTTAACTTTGTTCTTATGCCTGTGTCAATGAGCCCCACCAAGATGTCATGGAGGTGATGGGGGGATCCTGAGGAGGGGAATTAGAAATCAGGGATTTGGAGCTTGATGACCCAAGCAGGGTGGGCCCAAGCAGGGTGAGGCAGGCAAAATCAGGGACCCAAGAAATGCCTGAGCTGGAAAAGGGGGCCGGTGATCAGCAGAGTCAGGAGCTAGATGTTGGGAACAGGATGCTGGACTAGGGTGGGCATTCAGCCAGATCTGGCGCGGCTCTTATGTTTTTTATGTTGTTGTTTTTAACATGGAGTTGATGTGGTAAAAGAGAGGAAACCAGAACAAATAAAGAGCAGTTCAGAGTTGTCATTATATTGGATTCCACTTTGAAATATGACCTACTAGTTACAGGCAAGAGGAAAACTATTCTGAACAGGCTGAACGTATCAACTGGTGGCCCTACAAACAAAGCCAAGATGTTTAGAAGTGTCACATAAGGAAAACAACTGTTGTATATCCCGTGTCTGAAATTCCTTGTGATGCTCAGCAAATCTCACCGCATGATTCATGGGAATGCCACCAGGCCCCAGATTATAGCTCTAATGCAGTGATTTATTTCTAAAACCAGAAAAGGGAAGGGCAGGCAAAAGGGAGGTGAAAGCCACATCCTCCGACATGAAACCAAGAAACCTTCACGCCTCATGCCAAGTACTTGATGCATCTCGGTGATGAGGGCAATGCAACACATGCTCAGATGGGCACTCATCTTTATTATGCTTTGAGTGTTTTTGTCACCCAATTGAAAGAAATCTTAACTTGAGTAAACCTACGAGGTTTAACCAATTGAAAGACTAATCTGCACACGGTTGCATTGGAATGCATTAATTTCTTTGTTTTTAGATGACGCTTACACATCTCACAACTAGGGATGGGCAAATCAGTCAATTCAAATCCCATTTCCCCCAAACCTAAGTTCAGTTTGCTCCATTTCTGCATGAGGTTGTGAATTTTTGTGCACATCTCTCCTATGAATTTTTGCTTGTAACTTTTCCAGAGATACATATTGTTGCAAGTGAATTCCCCGGATATCATGACCATTGGCCTGATCCAGCAGGCGGCTCTTATGTTGGAGAACTGCGTTGTAAAATTCAAAGAAGTGTGAAGTGTTAAGTCTCCAGGATCTATGCAAGTGTTGGCTTTAAACAGTAATGCTCTATGTAGATCTGTACCCCAATAGCTTCAGGACTGCCTGTCCCCACGTGAACTTAGTAGGTCCATCACCTGAGACCCTTCTTTGTGTGCCCCACCCCCACTGGAAATGTGGAAAGCAGGAACATAAGGTTGGGCCTTATCAGCACTGCTTCTTCTTCTTTTTACCTAGGCATTTCACTCTTAATTGGTGTTCATCTTTCAGTTGGATGGGGAAAGTTGCATCAAGACTAGAGCAAGACCTTTAGGGCCGCTAAGCACTGAAAAGATTATGGTGCTCCTTGTGTAGTATTCAAAACAAAAACAATGCTAAACCACAAAAGAGTAAGGAAATCTAGCAAAGTTCTGATTTTTTCTATGATGTGCTTTTCTTTGAAATATCGTGTCTAATTCTTTCTTTTTTTTTAATCCCTTATTTTTTGTGCCCCTGCTTTGTTGGTGCCCTAAGCATGCACTTAATCTGCCTATTGGATAATCCAGAACGGTGTCCTTTTTATGATATTACAGAATAAACACTATTAGTTAATAATGTTTTGCATTCTTTTCATTTGGTATTAGGTAAAAGGTAAAGGTACCCCTGCCCATACGGGCCAGTCTTGACAGACTCTGGGGTTGTGCGCCCATCTCACTCAAGAGGCCAGGGGCCAGCGCTGTCCGGAGACACTTCCGGGTCACGTGGCCAGCGTGACATCGCTGCTCTGGCGAGCCAGAGCCGCACACGGAAACGCCGTTTACCTTCCCGCTGGTAAGCGGTCCCTATTTATCTACTTGCACCCGGAGGTGCTTTCGAACTGCTAGGTTGGCAGGCGCTGGGACCGAGCAGCGGGAGCGCACCCCGCCGCAGGGATTGGAACCGCCGACCTTTCGATCGGCAAGTCCTAGGCACTGAGGCTTTAACCCACAGCGCCACCTGCGTCCCACTCATTTGGTATTACATACCTAAAAAACAACAACATTAGATCGCTTATGACAAACAAATTTCATAAATAAATTTGTTTCATGTATTGCGAGGTGCCTCTTCTGCCCACTGGATGTTGCTGGACTCCCAACTTCCAAAAGTCCGTGCCGGTATGGCCAGCGACTTCGAATGATGTTGTAAGTACAGCAAAATGGAACAGAGTGTCTGGAATCCATAACACTGAGCCCTCCCCAGCACAACATTTTGTTGGGAGTTCCCACTGGCAAAGCTTTATAAACAGAGATGCATTCTGGTCCTAACATGCAATTTTATGCATTGCTATTCTGAAAGCAAGCCAAGAATACGAGGGAAGGAAATAAAATTTGGTCCTGTCCTGTCCCGTCCGCCCCACCCCAATACAACCCCCTCACAGAATGTCCAAATTATGAATTTTTTGCTTGTGGCCTTCTCTGGAATACAAATGCAACTGGTGGGCTTTCTTTGCCATAGTGTTATGTTTGATGGATAGAGGAGGCTCTTAGCATTCCCCATTTCTACCATTTACCATTACAGTGTAGGTACATATGTTAACAATAATTCATACTTGGCATTTGGTTTGTTCCACAATGGCATCTGCTTTGGGTTTGCCTTGTGGCCCGCACCCCGTGACATTTGGAACGAAAACAGACACACACATGTGTGTTGTGTACAAAGCCAGTGCGGTTTGCATTGTTTAAAAGGGATGGGGGAGGGGAATGAAAGAAAAACAAAGAATAAGCAGGCAACAACAGCAGGAACAACCAAGGCCTTGCTTAAGCCCGTTCTTTGCCATTTCTCCACATCAAGTTTGAGCAGGTATGCTTAGCAAGTGTTTATCCCAATATCTCGCTAGGCATTTTGAAGGTGGATCAATCATAGTTTGGGTCTTCCACATGCGGTAGAGGGAAAGAGGAGGCAAGGTAGGAATGGAGGAACAGAAGAGGAACCTGCCCGGTTTGAATCTAAAAATACTCTTAATAGATTTCTAACAGACTAACATAAATTACATTGAGTTCTAGCGAATGCTAGGCCTATTCAGAGTAGATACAATGAAATTAATCAGAGCTGGCCCACTTGTGAGGCCAGGTAAGGCAACTGCCTCAGGCGGCAGGATCCACAGGGACAGTAGATCCCAATGTTGATCTTCCCCCATTTTTCCTGATGTAGATCTTCTCTCACCCCTTCTTCCCTGGCAGGGAGAGGGGACACCATTTTGGGGTCCATCTCAGGTGCCAAAATGTCTTGATCAAACCCTGAAGTTAATGGACACAAGCCAATTAAATGCATTTGTTTCTATGTGTCTACTCTGAGTAGAAACCAACCAAGTGAAAACAGTTTCCCTGTGCCATTATCATTTTCCATGATAGTGTCAATACTCTTATTATGTTTCCTTATATCTTATTGTAAATTCTAACAGCTAAGGAAGGGTGGCTGATTTAGCTTGCATTTGCATGCAGACCCCACTTACGGTAATTTGCACTTCCCAAAACAATATGTGAATAGAAACCATCTGTCTTTCAAAATTTGCCCTTCTATGATTCTTGCAATCCAGTTCTCCAATAGAGGGGAAACGCTTCAAAAATGTGTGTTTTTGCAGAAATGCACACAAAAATGCTGACGAATTTTCATGATGATTCAATTTTTAATTTTGCAGTGTAGTTCACTAAACCAAAAATGTCAGCATAAACAATGATATTAAAATGCATGTATTAGTGGAAATGGCATTCAAAAATGCATTACGTTGCAAAAAAAAAAGCTTGCAAAAATTCAAAACAGTATACCAAACTGTAGTTATTAGAAGAAATGTTCATTTAAAAGCTGGCAAATTTTTGTGAGGTTTTTTTTTTTTAAGCAAACGAATGTGCAAATTTGGTGAACTGAACCTTAAGACTGGAAAAATAAGAATCTGAGAGAAACCTAAATTGACAATTCATCCATCCCCACAAACAGCATGAGGGCATCACATCAAGCATGTGCAGTCAGACGGAACGCACAGGACAGTCATGTAATGAGAACATAGGTAAAGGTAAAGGGACCCCTGACCATTAGGTCCACTTGTGACCGACTCTGGGGTTGCGGCGCTCATCTCGCGTTATTTGCCGAGGGAGCCGGCGTACAGCTTCCGAGTCATGTGGCCAGCATGACTAAGCCGCTTCTGGCAAACCAGAGCAGCGCACGGAAACGCCGTTTACCTTCCCACCTATTTATCTACTTGCACTTTGACGTGCTTTCGAACTGCTAGGTTGGCAGGAGCAGGGACTGAGCAATGGGAGCTCACCCCATTGCGGGGATTCGAACTGCCGATCTTCTGATTGGCAAGTCCTAGGCTCTGTGGTTTAACCCACAGAGAACATAGGATGCTGCATTATGCTAGGTCAGACTGTTTTGCTTAATGGTCCCGTACTGTCTAGTCTGACTGGCCATGGATCTCCAAGTTCGCAAGCAGAGGTCTTTCCCATCACCTGATCTCTGATCTTTTCCCTTAAGTGAAGATGCCAAGGACTGAACTTGGGACATTCTGCATGCCAGACGTGTGGTCTACCAATGAGCTACAACCAAAGGAAGCTTCTCACCCTTCTGGCTGTATGATTTAACTCAAACCAGTGTTTCTCAAGCTTTTTCTTTTTTTTAAAAAAAGGGCTTGCATTGCCAAGTAGCCCATCCTATCTTCGCTTACTGAATGAAGTATGCAGCATTCTCTTGCTGTGTCTAAGGATTTTTCACCCCTCCAGGGCTTTGGGCAGAGGTATTTCCCAGTCCTGCTGCCTGGTTCTTTCTTTAAGTTGCGACCTTCTGCATGCAAAGCATGGGCTGTGATCCACCTCCCTGAATCCTGTATCTTTTCCGGGGCACTGATTTTAACAGAAGTTCTGCTGCATCAGGCCAAAGGCCCATCTAGTTCAACATCCTCTTCTTATAGTGACCCAACAGATGCTTCTGGGAAGCTTGAAAGCAGGACCTGGGTGCAACAGTATATAATCTCCCCACTTGCAATTCCCAGCGAATGGCATTTAGAGGCATTCTTCTGACAGTGACAGCTTCTGACAAGACTCTCTTGTCATTTACGGAAGTCAGCACGCGGCTGATTGCCTGCCTCCTCCCTCAGTTTTTGAGCACGGCTGAAACTTTCCTCTGCAGCCCTTTCCACATATGGAAAACCAAACCCCTCCTGCTCCGACTCCTTACTTGGAAACATCAAAAGGCACAGAATCTCTTTGCTGCTTCATTGTGGAGGGAAGCTGACCTCTTGGGTTGGGGAAAGCAAATGAAACAGTGACCTGGGACTTGCCAAGTTTCCCTCCCTCCTCCTTCTGTGTTTCATGATGCTTCCCCCTCCCTTTTCTCTCCTCTCCCAGCTGGATGGGCTTCTCAGAATGGCTAATGGCTGCCCTGCCTCCCCCCGCCCCCCATCATAGTGCTTCATCCGTAACGTTAATGGCTCAGATGCCGGAATCCGGAAACCAGGCTGCTTGCCAGCTGTTTGAGTCGTCTTTATTGCTGCTACTTATGAGATAATTGGCCTGTGTGGCCCTGGTAGCAGCAGCAGCGTTTGTGGACAATTAGCTTCTTTGCAGGGAAGAATAGGCCTTGATTCTGGGAGTCCTTGAGCCACTGGGCTGTGACTGTTCCCTTTCTGCTCCAAAATCTGCAAACCACAGCTTGGCATGCACTGAGGTTGCTTGGCTTTCCGCAAAGAAGAAGAAGAAGAGGAAAGACAACAAGCTACCAAGATGCAAAAGGGGTCAGGGCTCTGGGAATTTCAGAAGGTGCGGGTGATAGAGATGCTTGAGGAATTTGATTTCCGTGAATTCGGAAGTGAACTGTCCTGGCTTCCGCCCCCAAATGAAGCAGCAGGTACTCTTACTTGTAAGCAAAGAAGTGATCTTCATTAAAGCAGAGTAATGGTACAGACTCAGCAGCAGGAGCTAATCCATTCCCAGAGCCCTCGCAGGGTGAAGGGTTGGTGGGGATGCTCCTTGCCTAGGAGCAGCGGACAAGGTTCATGAGTGCAAGAACAGTGCATGGGAGGTGAGAAGTTGTTACAAGAAGTTTTCCATGCCCCTCCCACCAAGCTTGAAAGCTGAGGTGGGACACACCCCTTATTTCCTTGAGTCTCTATCCCTGTGGAAATATATGGCCTACAAGTGGGTGCTACGTCTGGGTGGGGGCATCTCCTTCCTTGTCCTGAGAGTGTGAGACCTGCTTCCCTGCAGGTCTGCAGGGAAGAGATCTGCATCCGGCTTGGTGACACGAGGCTGGGGCTCAGAGCTCTCCCCAGACTTTGACAGTGCTCTCCCCCACATATGGGAGGGAGCAAGTGGAACTCGACATTGGGGCCAGATGTGTTCAGGGGGAGGGAAGGGCTTCCATCTGTTTCTGACTCATCCTCCTATTCTTCGTCATCTTCCACCAGAGTCTTCCATCCTGGATCTGATTCTGAAGGTGCTGAAGGAGTCATTCTTGACTCTGATCCACACCTCCTGGACTAATGTGTGGATCACAAAGTAATTATACTGCAGATTTTAAATTTCTTCGGAGCTATTGGCTCAAAGAAGGTAGAAAAATGCATTAAAACATGATTTTTAGGATGATATACATTTCGAAATATGTACATTAAGATAAAACAAGTATTTAAATATGCATTTCATGGTCGGTTGACTGTAATAAATTGAATGGATTGAAATGTGTATTTAATTATACATTTTATCACTGAACTGCATATTTCAAGACAAATCTTTGTACAGATTTTTATTTATTTATTTATTTATTCTGCAGATAAAGGAGGAAAGGGAAGGAATTAGGGATGAATACACATGAAACTGACATGAACCAAAAACAATCTAATATGTCCATCACAGTTGTTAGCCATGCAAGGCATATCTACTGAAACACCCACTACATAACTATTAAAGGTACAGGTATGTTTTTCAGAGACTTGTGTTGGCTGGAGAACTGCATTACAAAATTAACAGAAGAGCAAATTTCGAAGGATGGCTGCATTCTGGTCTGCATATTATTTCAGAAAGTGCAGTTAGGTGAGTTTGCCTATAAATACACACAAACATATTTGTGTCATCACTTTTGTGCAGGGATTTTTCTGTTTCTTCCCATATTGGGAAATGGCACACCCCAGGGACAATTTTACCACCTCACTGAACATGAGGTTGAATTTGCATTGTTATGCCTGATCCATATCTGCTAGAGTATTGTCTGAAGAACGAAAAGTTCACCACTTTGCTGAAACTAAGCAGGTGTGCATCTGGTCAGTACCTGGGTGGGTGACCACCTAGGAGCCACATGCATGCCATGCCGGGTTCCATGACATGTAAGAAAACAAACTAATACATTACTTGCCATGCCTCTACTGTTCCTACTAGTGACGTGGAACAAAACTTGGAAATTGATGTTGTGTTTATTGTTAATTGCCTCTGGGGGCCTCTCCATGTTAGAAAAAGACTCCAAGGTTATGTCGAAAACCCATTTTCTGCAATGGTTGCTCATGTTACCTAGAGATGATACATTTGTCTTGCATCCAAAGTGGGAAGAGTGCTCCATCTCAATGCAGCATTCATGGAGTGGCAGAGGTAACACTGCACAGTGGCTGGCCTTTTTATTTGCTGTCACCAGATGTTTTGTAATGCTAACCCAGCTGTGACAGCTGAGAACTGTTTAAAGCTGGGGGTAAGGCAACGTTTTCCAAATTCTCCAGTGTTCCCTCATTCTGATTCCTTGCAGGTTTATTATTTTTCTTTTTCTAGATAGGCCAAAGAACAGATGTGTATCAATCCTTCCCTGTTCTCTTGAATTAACACAACGCTAATTAACGCTACTCCTGGTGGCAGGGTTCTCCCTCCCAACAAACAACAGTGACCCCCACAACTCATCTCTTGGGAGAGTTCATTTCTAGCAAGATGGCTAGTGGAAATGACCGTTCCCTCTCTATGTCCCTTGAGACCGCTGTCTCTCTCATCCCTGCTTCCGCAATTTCCTGCACCGTCACTTTATTATGGTTCAGCTCCGTATTAGGGTATTCGTTGTTAACCTGTTGGTCTCCAGGCCTGTTTACTTGCAGCAGGTCTTTGTATCTTTGCTTAAATGTGAGGTGTGTTGGTTGCTGAACATGCGGAGCCCTCGCAGGAGGACAGGGGTTGAAGCTGTAACTGCGATGTTACAGCTGAGGCAGAAGAAAAGCTAAAGTCAGGCAGACTTTTAGCAGAGATAACAGAACAGCCCCTTTCCCTCTGCTCTAACTTCATGGCAGTTCCAGGGAGGGAGGTGCCTGATAAAACAGGGCCGACTGGGTGGCCCTGCTCCCCACCTCTCCTTCTGCTGCATCCTGATGGAATGCTTGCTTCCATTTTATTCTTTGAACAATCCTGAAAAAATAGGTCGGGGTGAGTGATAGTTAACTGGCCCAAGGTTACTCTGTGTATTTCTAAGGTCTGCTTCCTGTGTCCTTGCTCTTCCAACTGTCCCAAAGCCAAGAGTCAGGCAGGGAGGCCCACTTGAGAGTGTTAGGAGCTTTGTCTTTATTTTGGCTCAGCTTCCTATGGTCTTGAAGCGAGAAGGCTGGTTGTTGCTTTATTTCGGAAATGGTTTTAAAATCCGCTCTCCGCCCCCCCCCCCCCCCGCAACACACACACAAAGGGATGAGTTCAGTCAGAGAATTTATACGGCTGAGAGTGGCTCCCTTTTGTCAGAGGAGCCGCCTCATCAGTAATTAAGTTGTTGTTCAGCCTGAGCATAATTGGTGCTGTCTGCTGACACAGTGCTTCTGCCAGCCAGATGTTGGTTGGGTTTAAAAAAAATATATTCTTGGGAAGCCTCTCTTGGTGGAACTATTTTTAATTGGTAAATAGAAGGAAGGGAGGAAATGAAGACATCCCCCCCTTCCCTTAGCAGTATCGCTGGGCATGGTGCATTCAGGACAAAGGAAGGTGCCTTATACTGAACCAAACACTTGGGACTATCTAGCTCACTCTGACTGGAAGCAGATCTTCAGGGAGCCTTTTCCAGTCCACCCGGAGGTGCGTGTATTGAGCCTGGGACCTTAGGCATGCAAGGAAAATGCTGTGCCACTGAGCTGCAGCTTTCCTGTATGACGTTAAGGAAGCTGCTTTATATCAAGTCAGACCCTTGGCCAATCTCACTCAGTAATGTCTACACCAATTGGCAGCAGCTCTCCAGGTTTCAGGCATGACCAGTCTTTCCCAGCCCTACCTGAAGATATCAGAACCTGGGACCATTTGCTATGACTACATGGAGCTACCGTCTTCCGCCAAATTTTAAAGAAACTGTCTTATGCTGAGTCAGCGCACTGGTCCACCTAGTTCAGTACTACCACTACAGTCCTTCAAGGAAGCAGAAACTGTGGGATCCAGTGCACCCAGAATTACATTTCATTAGGCCCAGACAATAAATACAATTGGATGGTGGCAGAAGGAGAGTTGAAGCCAAGCTGGTGGGCAGCCAGGGACACTTGCCCAGGGCTTTGGAGGGCTAAGCTGGCCAGGGGGGGGCACAAGGCACTGAATGCTTTTTTGTTTAAGTTTATAACTTTATTCTAACAAGATTCCCGCCCCAGGCCTCAGACAAACTCTACATGGGCCTGGCTGAAACTCAGCAGTAGGTTGCAAGCTTTGTAGACAGAAGGTACCAAGTTCAAGCCCCAACATCTTTAGTTAGGGCTGGGAATGTTCCCAATCTAAGAGAGCTGCTTCAAATCAGTGCGGACAACACTGACTTAGATGGATCAAGGGCCTAAATCGGTATATGAAATAAGATAGGCCTTTTTGGAGACGGATCCCTGTTTGCAGAATGGTTTCCCCAGGGAGACATACACCTGTAGGCGCCAGGGAAACCTCCCCCCCCCCCCAACCAGGCCTTTGACTTTTATGGCCTCCTTGAGTGGGTGGGGTGTTTTAAACCATATTTTAGAAACAGAAGTGTCTTTTTGATTTTCTTTGTTTGCTTTTATGTCAGTTTTCATGTATATGTTTACTTGTTATATATTATAACTCACTTTCAGTAAAGTGAAAATTTTATTTGGTAAAATTGTGACCAATTTTATTTGGTAAAATTGTGACCAATAAATTTAATAATTAATAATAAGTCAACAAGGTAAAGGCAAATCTTCAGATCCCTTCTAGCTAATCCCCTCCCCAGCACTGCATCGAGCAAAGCACAACTACTTGAGTCACTCAGGAGACTGAATTCAGCCTTCATTGTCTTCTGCCTATGAGCAGTTTCTTTCTTATGAGCTGTTATAGAGTGTGAGACGCCCCATTGATAACAATAATAAGACCAGCAGTTAGCAGTTCTGTGGTGCTTTATGGCTCTGGAGCTCACCACATGAGCATTATTTCACTAATCAGGACAAATGGAGGATGAAGCATGGACATGAAACCCAAGAAGCCTGGAAATGCAGATTGCTGACGCTAATGGGAACTTGCAGTGTAGGGTTGCTAGCCAGCTCAAAGTTCCAAAAATGAAAGGGCACCCCAGAACCGTGATGGCTCAAATAAAAGACAAATCTCAATCAAGTGTCCCCCTAAACATGTGCATGGACCAGTTAAATGCAGAAATATTGCAAAACAACACCCTACTGATCCACAAGCCAGTAATGTAAAAAATATATTCATGGTAATGATTTCTGTAATTAAAAGTCCAAATCCATTAGTTTATAAGGGCACCCCCAAGATGACTTGACTCCAAATTGCATTCCTATGGGATGGGCATTCAATGCCTCCCATTCAATTTGCAAGGCAAGTCCTGAGATTGCTATGGTGGGTGTTTAATGATAGTAGAAACCAAAAGTCTTTTGATGAACGATTGTCTAGGGAGGTAGTTCTGAAGAACAACAGCAGTGCCTTCTGTGACATGTTCTTGACACAGTAACAGTGCATTGCCAGTGAATTTATCCTGGTTTAGTTTTGTTCTGCAATGCTTCTCCAATGCTACCACATTTTGGTTGCTATAGCACAACCAAAAGTGGGAGAGAAAAAATAAACCAGCTCATTTGTGGTATAAAGAGTTAAGGTATTTAGCAGGAAGTTGCAGGATAAGTACTGCCTCCGACAGTGGAGGAAGAGCAGAGGCGTCATGGCTAGTAGCCACTGATTACCCTTTCCTTTTAAAGCCATCTAGATTGGTGGCTGTTATGTACTGAGTTGAATAGGATCCAAAAGGCAGCAGTCTGATTGGTCCTAAAACAATAGGACTCAGAATGCAGCAGTCTGATTGGTCCTAGAACAATAGGCTCCAGAATGCAGCAGTCTGATTGGTCCAGAGGAGCCACCCAATCCAGCTCCAGGTGGAAGTGAATCCGCAACATGATTGGCCTACAGGTAAATCCTGGAATTAGCCAATCACGTGGTGCCCATTGTGTAAATAATATACAGTATATAAAGCAGACATTCTGGGGGAACTTCCATTCCTCCTCCTCACCACTATGAGCTGAATATAGAGCATGAAATCCACTCTCGACTCTGAGTATATTTCAATGGTGGTCACTGCCTCCTGTGGGAGCGAGTTCCATAGTTTAGCTATGCGCTGTGCAAAGGATTTTATTTTATCTGTCCTGAATGTTCTTCCATATGAGGAGCTGTCAGAGGATAGTATCAGCACCACCATTATCATCACCCGTACCAACTTGTTAAAATATGCCGCTCAAGGGCTCCAGAAGTGGTGAACGGCTTATTAAAACAAAATCTACAATAAAATGCCATGAAGAAATCAGGAAATAAAACAATATAAAATAACAAAAGATCACAACATAGGAGACCAATGTCCTCTCAAACTCGTAGGTTTTAAAGGTGCTCTCACTAACTGTACATATGAGTTAGGGGCCTGAACATTGAATTTTTATTTTATTTTTTAAAAAGCTGAGCTAGAAGAATGAAGGGTAGTAGTGTAATTTTAAGCTATAATATGTTTATGAATTTGAACAAATGATTTAAATTGTATTGTTCTAAGGGTTGCTGGCCTCACTGTAATCTGTAATCTGTAATCTCCTGGAGAGGGCAAGGGTTTGTTTTTGTTTGTTTTACTGTTCATTGATGATTTGCAACATGTAAAAGCAATAAAACTATTATAACAAGATAAGACAAATGAAGGGTGCTCTCCCACCCCTCCCACCCCTTGAAGAGTTATTTGCGGGTATTTGAAGGCATCCTCTATGCTTTGCTGTTCAGGTTTGGTTTAAAGACAAAGAACCCCGAGAAAGGAAAGCAGGGTTAACCTTGGTGTTGTACATCGGAGGCAGATTTAGGAGAGTGTGACTGGTTTGCATTGGGCGCAGAGCCTTGTGGGTGCCACAACTAAGATGAAGAATGGAAAGTGAGAGGCGGGCAGGAAGCTGAATTCTGGCATCGCACAGAGTGCCGCTGAAATGTGAGACCCAATGGTCCACCACTGTATGCATCGATAACCGGCACCTGGGTAGTAGTCTGAGAAGGTACATAGGTCACCTAGTCAGTTTCCCTCACTATGCTCAGATGATCTATTGTATTTCTATTTAAATTGTAGTAATTATTTCTGAACTTGCATCTTTTTGTATAACAGATACAGATCATAGAATTGTAGAGTTGGAAGAAACCCAAGGGTCATCTAGTCCAAACCCCTACAGGGCAGGAATCTCAGCTAAAGCATCCATGACAGATGGTCTTCCAACCTCTGAATAAAAACCTCCAAGGAAGGTCCACCACCTCTTGTGGGAGTCTGTTGCACTGCCGAACAGCTCTTATTGTCAGAAAGTTTTTCCTGACGTTCAGTCAGAATCTCCTTTCTTGTAACTTGTGTTCCAGTCTTACCCTCCACAGCAGGAGAAAACAAGCTTGTTCCCTCTTCCATGTGGCAGCCCTTAAGATATTTGTAAATGACTATAATATCTCCTCTCAGTCTCCTCTTTTCCAGGCTAAACATACCCAGCTTCTTCAAGCGCTTCAGATATCTGAGCATATGCAAATGTTACCCAAATCTGTGTCCTCTTTTGTCCACTTTCTTTTTTTGGTGCTACATTTCCACTTTTGGGGGGCAATGGCTGAGTGGCTACCATGGGATGAATGGTTCCCACCAGGAGCAGCTTGCCTAGTGGGGCAAAACAGCAACAATAGCTCCCTGTCCACCTTATTGCTGTGGCACACTTGGAAGAAGAAGGGCAAAGCAGCGGTGAGGTCAGGGCTGTGCATGGAGTCCATCTGACACTCCAGCTGGTTTAGCCTTGCAGAACTGACACTACCTCCTCCTTCCAAGTGCATCAGGAGGGATGGGGAAAACATTAATCTCAGTTCACTTTTAAAGGCAAATTTACCTCATTCACATTTCCTGAAACAATATGCAAACCAAAACACAGCTCTCCTTTGAAATTCTCACTTCTCTGAATTTTACAATGCAGTTCTCCATCCACATTATGTGTACTAAAAATTATTTCCTATGGTAGAATGTGTACACAAATGCATTATATTAGGAATACACTAAAATGCTGGTTATTATTTATTCTTTTTTTGCATCAGATGAGCAGCTTCAGACTTCCATGCTGGTTCCATTTCCAACAACACCTTCAGGGGAGATTAATTTTGTGGGGAGCCTGTATGGGAGGAAAGGGATAAACCTCACTTAATGCTGTACCCTTGGTACAGACTGAGCCCTCTGCAGCTCTCTGTGGAAAAGCACAGTGACACCAATGTGAATGTTTAACAACTTGTCAATTGGAAACATGTTTTTCCGATGGCTAGAACTTCAGTCTAGGGTCACATCCATCTCGTACACCTTTAGATATATATGCATTTTCTCTGTGTATGTTGTTTTAAAAACCAGTTTCAACTTGAGTGTTACTGTTGCTACAGCCTGCAAAGCAGCCAACTGTATTCAGAGCTAAGCAGAGGCAAGGCATGACATGCCTTTACTCCACATTCTGCTTTGGTGTCCCAGGTTAGAGCTCACATTCCAGCACTGAAGCAAGTTGAAGTTATTATTTGTTTTTACCCTCCTGGCTTCGAGTTCATGTTCTTCATGAACTACTTCTATTTTTAACATTTCGTTGTTTTATATTTTAATATTGATGACTGTTGTTTTAATTCATTGCTTTAATTGTCAGCTATCCTGAAGATTACTTAGGCTTGAAGGGCGGGTTAGAATTGATGCTTTAAAAAAAACCAACAACCATCCACATTTCCAAGTTCACTGTGGAATATCCTGAGGCAGGAGTGATGTTAAAAGGCTCAGGGCATTCATTTTCATGTGTTAATTTATATGTATAGGTGCAAATGCAAGACATGTTTCAGAAGGGGGAAAACCCAAATAAATAAGATGGTGAGATATAGGACCCAGGGGGGTGCCCAACCTGGGCTGAACACCCAGAGGTGAATTTTACTTTAATTGCTCTGCCCACTTTTACCGCTGGCCCTGCCCACCACTGGAATGCAGCTTCCAAAAGGCTCCCCCAAAGCAGGATTCCCACTCCTCCCTTAGTTGATGGAAGAGGCCAGGGTGCTTTCTTTTTCTCTTGAGTACCAGGTCAAATTGGGACTCAGAAGAGGAAACATATCACTCACAAAATAGGATACTGATCTGCACGGACGTGACTAACTTAAAGCATTGGATTTAGTTACGTACTAACCATTGAAATTAATGGACCCAAGTTAGTCATGTTCATTAGTTTCAATGGGCCTACTCTGAGTAGAACTAGGGTTGGAGGCCACCCAGTATCTTACCATAATGCAACAAAAGTGACCAGGTGGCCTGTACACCTGCTTGGTCTGCTGTTTGTTGCTGATAACTATTTGGTGGGTAACTTCAAAGCTACCCTCTTGCCCTTCTCCCTTCTTAGGTTCATTCTCTTTAAACTAGACTTGGACTGGAGAGCTCTTCAAGCAGAGGACTGTCCTTGGTAAAACAGTAACATGGAGATGCTACTCAGGGCTGGCATCAGGAAAGAGTCCTGCTGGGACACTGGGTCCCTGGTGCTTTCTCTGACGCTGCCCCTTAAGGCACTGTGGCTGAAAATGCATTCGTGTAAACTAGTTCCAAGGGTTGTATCAAACTAAGTTTGACTCAGCACTGACCCACTGAAATTAAAAGACCTAAATAGGTTAAGTCTGTTAACTTTAGTGGGTCTACTCTGAGTAGGACTAGAACTGGCTACAGCCCCAACTGAACATTTCCATGGTGGGAAGTTGACTGCAGGCAAGCAGCAAGCCTCTGCCTGCTCTGGTATTTTCTCCCATGTACGTTTTGAACAGAAAAAGACCGAAAGAGTCATTTGCAGCCAAAATTCTTCATTGTTTGCAGAGCACGGGCTTTCCATTTATTTCTAGAGAATAAGATATCTCTCTGTCTTCCCCCCTCCCCCCTCCCCTTTCCCAACCTACAAAGACTTTAAGAAGAGAATGGTTTCAATTAAAAAGTGGAGAAATGTTCCAGGGAAAGGGGGTGGGGTGGGCAGAACCATGTTTTTTTGTCGGTTTCATGGAATTTCAGCCACCCATTAAGACATCACCTGCTGATTAAGAGAAAGGTGACTTATTCCCTTTTTTGGAAGGCTCCCCTCTGGCTTCAGTGCACACCACCGCAAAAGGAACAAGAAAATGAGAAGGAGCAAACTTTGAAAAGCATAAACAGCAACCTAGAGGACTAAAACACAACACACACAGAGAGAGACACAACCCTCCAAAACAATGATTCGTAAGCAAATCTGTTTCTAATGAAAACCAGGACAAGCTTCGTCAGAGTGGTACATGGGAAGAATCCGAAGATATTTGAAACATGATGGAACACGTCTCTGCACCTCCCCTCTCAGAGAATGAAAGGTTAAAGGATGTCAGCTAGTGATGGCAAGAGAGCTGCTTTTCCATGTCTTAGCTTATATAACGGTGGGACCAACTGGCGGAAGGAAAAAGCTAGGCCGGATGCGAAGGAGATATTTTCTCAACAACCTCCAAAGCTTTTACACACACACACACACACACACACACACACACTGCTGCCAGCAGAAAGCAGAAAAAGAGGAAAAATAAATACCCAGCCAAGACAAGGTTGTATGAGGAGAAAGAACAGTGGCAATTGGGGTTTTCTTTTTCTTTTTTCTTTTGCTACCGCTGAGTTTCATTTTTAAAGATGTACCCACATGCAAGAAACCCATTAATATCCATGGCAACTCAAGGAATGTAGAGGAGGCTTTCAGGGGTTAGACTGGTAAGAAGAGGAATGAAGCTTTCCAAGGAGAAGAAAACCAGTACACTGTGTTTGGAACACAGTTATACTTGATACTGCATTTTGTCATGGAAAACTCTACCATTTCATACACTCCACTTGTCTGGGTTTATCCTCGGTTTTCTGTCACTGGGAAATCTTGCTTTGTCCCTACTGTGCCTTCTGGGGACAATTTTATTTTTAAATCAGGAAGAAGTGTATAAACTTAAAAATCAAGCAATGTTCCTTTTAGTTTACAAATAGGAGTCAAAATGTTGATGGTCAGCCACCAATTATAGTCCCTAAACAGACTCCCTCCCCCTCCCATGTATCTAAGAAAATAAATACTGGCTTAAGTCAAAATGGTTGTTTTGTGAATTGTTTTGGAGGAATCCAGTTACTTAAGCAACAGGAGACTCCCCCCTTTTTTTAATCAACTACAAAGCACAGATTATTTGCTACTTTATGCTTAAACCTTGTTTTAAGAATCCTGCAGTCAAGAGCAAATGCACTTAAAATGCTGTTTGGTAACAATAACAAAATCACTGATAATGAAATAAAAGGAAGACTTTTCTCTCTGCTTCAGGCTGGGGATGATGAGTTACAGGAGCACATGGGCTGTCCCAGGGTGTATGCGTGGGACAGCTGAAGGAGGTGTTGGAAACACATGGGAGCTCAGGATTGGTGGCTGAATATGACAGCAGGAGATGGGTTCCTTGGCCACAGGCAATACCCTTTTGTGCAAGCGAATGAGTGTTTGGGAGAATGGCATGAGGTTTTTATTGGGGTTTGTGGAGTCCTAGATTAGATTTTGATTTTAGCCTGGTAGTGTTGGGCTGTGCTGTAGTGTGATTCTCTTGTGCATAGGTACCATTGGGATGGTTTGGATCGGTAATCGTTGAGAGAGTGAATATTTTATTTTCTATTTTTATTTTTATTTTATTTTTGGTGGTTTATTTACTGCTTCAAATTTAAAACGTTTAAGTGTGAAAATGAATAAAAATTTTATTTTTTAAAAAAGTAATTGCTGAGAGTGAAAGGGTGTGCAGGAAGATGTGCACAGGTGTAGGTTGATTTAAGCATGGGTGTGTTAGCAGAGGTGAAATTGTATGGATCTTCTAAAAGCAGAATCCTATTTTATAGATTTTGAAAATGTATGTATTGCATTATTTATGAATTTTGTTTTCGATGCTGTGTTTTGTCCAGCTAAATCCTACCCACAGTAGGCTCACTGAAATCCATGGGCCTATAAGGTAGTCATGTCCACTAACGTCAATTGGTCTACTGCATTTATTTTTTTATTATTTTACTTTAATTTTTTTGCAATCTTTTCTGATGAACAGTGGTATAGAAATATTTGAAATAAGCAAATTAGTAAGATTAGGGAATCTGAATCTCTACCAAGCCTTAAAACAAGAGTTCAGCCACAGCCATGGTTCCATCTATCCCCCTATCATTTTTTTTTTTTTTTGGTACTTAACTGGCCCAGAAGGAGAAGGACTAGAACAAAATTACAACCATTGCTCCGCCTACTTCTGCTTCTAGTCATGCTGGCCACTCACACATGGCTCCAATGAAGTTGCCTAGAGTGGCTCCTCCCACCCCAATTCTGTTGCTTACTCTCTAGACCCTTGGATGTCTGCCCTAAAGCCTGCTGCTGCACTGCTTGCACATTGCCTGGTTTGTAGGACCTGCTAGTCAATCTTGCTGAGCCTTGCCGTTGACCCACATGAACTGAGCAGGCTCCCTAGAAGCAATGGCACATGGCAGGGAAGAATCAGTAGCTCAATGGTAGAGCACCTAAATTGCATGCAGAAGATGTCCCAGGTTAATTTCCCGGCATCTCCAGTTAAAAGGATCAGGCAGCAGATGATGGGAAAACCTTTCTCTGGTGGATATCCTACAAGAGCTGCTGACAGTTTTGAGTATACAGCAAAATCATATACACTAGGATACCCCCTACAAACCTGACCACTTGTGGAGATGTCCAACATTTGTTTTATGTGTCCTTCCATAAAATCAGAACTGTGGCTGGCAATGGCACATGGCAAGGCTTTATTGGTAGTAGCACCTAGGCTGTAATCTTATCTGTTTTATTATTAAATGTACCCATCTCCTACCAAATATAACTGCCCAAATTTGAAGTATCTGATTTAATATTGCAGTTGGTATGTATGAACTAGGTCTATTTGGATTCTGACCTGGGATTAATAATGCCCTTGTCTCATTTCAAGATTTTGGCTGACCTACACTTATTTAGATTATTAAGTAAAGTAATGGTTCAGACACCGCATCTTCAAATATTTTATAATATTGAGGAGGAAATCCATCTGGGCTTGGTGATTTGTTAATTCTAGTTTTCTTGGCAGTCTGTTTAACTTCATCTGAAGAAACGGGATTCTAGAAACTGAAAATCATCACTAGAAAATTTAAGAATAGAAAGTGATAGAGGAAAAAAATAAGACTGATTAGCATTAAATCCAGTGTTAGTTCTACTCAGACTAGACACATTTAAATTAGTGGTCACTGGCTAACTTAGATCCATTAATTCTAATGGGTCTATCCTTGAGCAAACCTTGGTTGAATACAATCCTCAATTTTTTTATCACAGTGAAGTGATAAATTCAAATTCCAGTAATAAAATGAAACTACTTAACTTTCTGGGGTATTTTAAATTTTACCACCATATTTCATAAATGGAATTAATCTTTCCTGTTGCAACCCAGATACTCTTGCTAAGCGTTTTCCCGGTTTATTGCCTTTTAAAAACTTTAAGTAGATTTTTCTACTTTAAAATTACAACAAAAGCTATTTCACACATTCTTCTAATGTATAATTACTTCCGAAGTCCCATTAATTGCCCCTGTAATCCTGAATTCATTGTTACTATGTGTACTGCTTTCTTATTTATTTATGAAATTAATTGTTCTTCAAGCACAACCCTCAGTTGTTTTAAAATTTAAGGTGTCCTTTTAGAACAACTCTGATAACTGCTTTATTTACATCCCATATATTTGAACAGTTTACATCAGGGGTGACATTCATTTGAGAGAAAAAATTGTAGAGAGCTCTACAATAATTGCTTTATGCATCCGCTGTTTAAGTAGTATTTTCTGAGAAAACGTCAGTGAGATTGGGATGTGACCAAAAAAGTCATTAGGTAAATTTCATTCTTTGAAATCTTTAAAACTAAAATGGGTGGAATAACAACAACAAAAATAACACACCATCCTTGTAAGAGTTACTTGGTCAATAATAAAAAGTCAAAGTTTAACATTAGCATTAAAGAATATTCATGCAACAATTAGATGGTTGTTGAAGTTCTTTCCTAACTTTTATACTGGATTCCATTAAAGTAAATCCACTCCACTTCAACGTGGGGAGGAATTGAGGTGGACCTCGTGGCCACCCACTCTCCTCTAGGGGAGGGGACGAAGGGCCATGACGCAACCCTGATGGGAACACCCGGGGGAGCTTGAATTGGTATGCATCGACAGGGCTCCCCCTACTGGACTCCATGCACAACGGGCAGGAGTCAGATATAGTCGGGTCCATTCAGTGACTAGGCCAATACCGCTCACATTCTGTAATCAATCAATAAAGTCGTGGCCAAATTTTGCTCAATAACATTAACTCAATATCTGTGTCCTTGTGTGTGTTATTCTTCAACGAGGGGGTGGTTTCGGGGTCTCAACACACAATCAGTTTTCCTTAAGAAAGTTCTTCAGGTTTCTTGATAAAGAGATGTTAAACTACAGTGGTACCTTGGGTTAAGTACTTAATTCGTTCCGGAGGTCCGTTCTTAACCTGAAATTGTTCTTAACCTGAAGCACCACTTTAGCTAATGGAGCCTCCTGCTGCCGCCGCGCCGCCGAAGCACAATTTCTGTTCTCATGCTGAAGCAAAGTTCTTAACCTGAAGCACTATTTCTGGGTTAGTGGAGTCTATAACCTGAAGCATATATAACCTGAAGCGTATGTAACCTGAGGTACCACTGTACTTCTTGATCAGAATTTGGGGCACATAAATCACCCAATGTCATATCCTGCCTTGCCTTGCTATTTTTACAATAATATACCATTCCTCATGATTTCATATTTCCTCTTGGACAACCAAGTACTGTATTTATTTTGTAAGATAATAGCAACACCTCTTTTTCTTCTTCAGTGATACCAGATAATTGCCTACCTTCCTAATAAAGTCCAAACCCTATTCTTGTTTAATAAAGGCATTTAACTGGAAGGGACTACTCCAGTGATAACAAATTCTCCCATCTTAATGTTACACATCCTTAGGGTTCTTCCCAGGCTACACCCTTCACCAGTTTGGTTTCTTGAACCTTCCTCAAGTGCTTTTCCTTGGCTGGAATTTGCCCTTGAGCTGTGTTAGTATCTCTCATTTGCCCCCCCCCTCTCTCTCTGTTTGTGTGTGTGTGGTTGAAATGTAGCCTACTGTGGAATGGTAAGAGTCACATAAATTTTTCCATCCATTTTTTTTTTTTTTTTTTGCCTCTGGCTCTACCCACTACCAGTATACAAACCCTGGAAGGTTGCCTACAACGGAATGTGGCTCTTGGGGCTTAAAAAAAAAAAAAAAGTTTCCCAAACCCTGATGTAGTGCTTTGCTGTAGGGTTCAATGCATTTCACATTCATGAACTCTGTAATCCTTGTAACAGCCATGTCAGGCAGTTGGGGGTATTTTTATTCCTAGCTCAGGATCTTATCCACTCTGCAGCATTAGCTCTCTCTACTACTGTACTAGCTCTTGTTCACAGAATGGAAACTTCTTGACCTCCCTGCCACCAATCCACCACTGTAATGTGAAACAGCACCTCTGGATTATGCAGAAATGGGTTGATGCAGATAGAATCTTACACACTCTAACTAACAGATGTGCTCCTCTAGCCTAAGTTATCTCCAATCCTATGCAGTGCATTTTAAAATGCTTGGCAGTCGCTCAAAAATCCCCCAATTGTTGGAGTAATACATGCACTACCCCCCAAAATAAAAATATGAGACAAGAAATGGCAAATGACTTTTCTCAAGTGAGAAATACTGCTTTTCCATTTCAATGTGACTAGCAAATAACATTGCTGCAATCACATGTCTCCTCCCAACAGATACTTCTTGAATGCAAAAAACCTACTGTGAAGGAAAAAAAGAATAAGAAAGAACTGCATAGGTATTTGGTTTTAAGCCACTTGATACCTGCCCTCTCAGGGTAAAAAAACCAAACCCCACTCAACTTTAAAACAGGGTTTGCAAAGATCAGGCACAGTGGCCAAATGCAGCCCTCCAACCCTCTCTACCCGGCCCTCAACCCTCTCCCCTGGCCAAATTCCTTTCCTCCAGGCACACCCTACACCAGACCTACTCTATGCCCTCCTTGAGTCTGTTACTGGCCAGAATGTCTCCTTGAACTGGAGAAGTGTGAGAAACATCTGGCTTTGCCTACTGTTGGAAGGTTAAGTCTTACATCTATTGCTCCACTCATATTTTGCATGTGGCCCCACCCACCATTGACACGTGGCCCTTGAGAGGTTGCCTATAAGGAAATAAGGCCCAAAGCCTGCAGGCATTTCCCCACCCCTGCTTTAACGCATCTATCCCACATCCTTTCCCCTCCTCTCCTCCACTGGGGCTGTAGTGCAAGGTGGGTGGGAAAGTTAACCCTTTCCCTGACAGGCATTTTCTGGATGAAAACTGCCCACTTCTGCAGCTGCTATTTGACCTGGAAGCTGTTGACAATTCAGCTTTCTTGCAGTAAGGTGGAAACACTGAGTGCTGGTTCTGCAAGCATTGGAAAAAGATCAGGGCCAAAAAAATTCATCTCTGCCTGCATCCAAATAAAATATTGTTCTCCTATAAGACCATCTTATAGTGAGTGGCTTAGCTTGTCTGAGTCATCTACAGCTTGTTGCTCTGCTAAAACCATTACCCAATGTAGCCTGTCTCTTCCCCAGCTGCAGTATGTTGCATATGTTGGTGTCGAAGTTCCTGCCTTGTGGCAAAGTGTTAAGTCTTAGTGATCTTTCTAACTAGGATTGCAAGCAATGGTCCAAACCCATGAATGCTACAAGCATAATGCGAAGTGGCTCGCCAAATGGGCTTGATTTGAGTGCAACTAGGATCCATGTAGACAGCTGGACTCCATAGTTTTGTGCCTAAATTTCAGTGACACCCCCCCAATTGAAGATGAAAAGCTTGACACAGAGTTGGGTTCATAGGAAGCTGCCATATACTACGTCAGATCATTGGTCCATCTAGCTCCGTATTGTCTACACTGACAGGCAGTGGCTCTCTGAAGTTTCAGACAGGGTTTAAACATAGGGCCTAGTTGTGGTCACCTATCCTCTAAACACAGGAAGCTGCCTTAGTATACGGCCTTAGTTCAGTATTGTCTACTCTGACAACAGATTTCCAAGGTTTCAGACAGGGTTTCCTTCCAGCCCTATATGGAGATGCCAGGGATTGAACCTGGGACCTCTTGTATGCAGAGCAGGTGCTCTACCACTGAGCTATAACCCTTCATTAGTTGCTACTGAGCTCGACACTTAACAGATCTGTGCCTGCTTAAAAAGGACAAGCATGGTACTAGGTCAATACAGTACAGTATTGTGTTTTAATTTGTTGGAACACAATCAGATGGGTGGTAAGTAAGTAAATAAGTAAATAAATATTACACCAACATCCTGTCAAAATATATCTATTGCAGCACTTCCAATGGTACCTCCAAGAAAGTGATGCTGCTGGTACTAGAACTGTCCCCAAACAATTTTCCTCCTTGAAGCAAAGGACAAGATGGCTGCTTAATCTCCACACACACACACACACCATGCAGAGAAGCCAACTGAACTGGCAGCTAAATCTTATTTCAACATTGGTGAAGTGACCGTGTCCACCAATGTACCTGAGGGCAACTTAGGAGATGCATGGCAGACCAAGTGGCACACACAGCTTCGATCCTTCAGCACCATCTGCCACCTAAGGCAGCTCCCTTACTCCTGGATTTAGGTGACAATCAGAGTAACATCTATTTCTAACCAAAGGCCCTTTGCTTGTTTTTGTTTTTGGTTCAGAATTTCAGAACAGGAGGCTGGACTAGATGTGCCATTGACTTGATCCAGCATGCTCTTCATACATTCTTATGTTCTAATATATGCATGGGTAGGCAAACCAAGGCCCGGGGGCCAGATCCGGCCCGATCACCTTCTAAATCTGGCCCACGGATGGTTCAGGAATCAGCGTGTTTTTACATGAGTAGAATGTGTGCTTTTATTTAAAATGCATCTCTGGGTTATTTGTGAGGCATAGGAATCCCCCCCCGCCCCCCGCCCCCCAAATACAGTCTGGGCCCCACAAGGTCTGAGGGACAGTGGACCGGTCCCCTGCTGAAAAAGTTTGCTGACCCCTGTCTAATGAAATGTGACATTAGGCCCTTCACCTTTCAGCACTGGCCTGAGTACACAGAGTAGAGTACCAAGAGAGGTAATGATAGGCTATACTGCTTCAGGCTACAGCTGAGGGATTACAGTTGTATATTTCCCTGTTGTTTTTTTAAAAAACCCTGCAGACAATCACACTAGTAATGGCCTGGGATAGCAATTTTCTCCCTGTTTTGCTGGTTTTTCTTTGTGGGAGCCATTTAAGAAATGTGGAGAACCCTTCAGAACTGGAACCCTTCAACCCATCTGGAAATGGTAAAATCTGTTCCCCCACCTCATTCTCTTGCATGGGTGGACATGCTTTCAGTGGTGGAGGAGAGACCAGGATGCTAGACTCTTGTCTCCACTTCTTGAAAAAAGAAGAGAGGGAGCAATGCCGAATCTAAAGTTCCTTCGGCTGTTTTCTTGGCTGACGCTGAACTGCAGGAATTCCCCCGCCATCAGAAATGTTCTGGGTTAATTTTCTATTTTTTTCTTTTGCTAAGGAAACAGTGCTGATCACTCTCAGCTCCAGATGTTTAGCTATGTGGTGCTGGAAGCAACTTGTGGGGAACGGAGAAGGGAGGGCTTTGGAGGTGGCTTCATCTGCCTCAGGCTGAACCTTGCAGCCTCTTGGAGCTGGAAGCCTGCCATTTTCTCAGAAGCTCTCCCACAACCACACACACCTCCCCTTCATCTCTAGTCCCAAAGGGCTGCCAATGACAGATTCCCAATGTTAACCCATTCAAATCACTTGTGCTCAGTGTGTTCAAGGTGCTGTTGCTGAATACTATAAGCCCAGCTATGTAGAGGAAGCACATGGGAACAGGAGAGGTCTGGTCTGGAGCAGAAGTCAGTAAGCCGAACACAGTGGGTTGTGCCAGGTTTCCATGGTGACAAGGCTAAATAGTGAGGTCCTTAGAGCAGGTAAAAATGTTCTCATGGACTGACTGAGGGGGAATTCTGACTCCAAGAAGTAAGGTCCTTTGAGAAGGACCTTAGCTCAGCAATAGAGCATCTACTTTGGCTGCCGAGGGTCCCACACTCAATACCTGGCATCTCCAGGTTAGAGGGCTAAGAAAAGAATGCCAAGCACCTTAGAGAGCTACTGCCAGTCAGTATAGTCCATTTAGTCCAGTGTCTTGTTCTCATAGTGGCCAACCAGAATGCCTATGGAAAGCCTGCCATTCTCCTCACTTGTGATTCCCAGCAACTGGTATTCAGAGGCATACTGCTGCCAACTGTGGAGACAGAACATAGACATCACTAGACGTTAGCCTGCTAGATGCTAGGCTTGATGCTTTACTGGGAAACTGCATTGATCAGCCTCTATAAAAGTCAACTTGGCACTGCAACTGGAAACAATCTTGTTCTCCATGAATTTCTCCAACATCTAGTTAAAAACAAGAACCTAAGAAGAGGCTGCTGGATCAGGTCAATGTTCTATCTATCTAGCCCAACATCCTTTTCTCATAGTGGCCATCTGGATGCCTGTATGAAACTCGCAAGCAGGACACAGAAGCAAGACCCTTCTCTCCAACCATGTTTTTCCAACAACTGTTATTCAGAAGCAATGCTGCCTCTGACAGTGGAGGCAGAGCATAACCATCATGGCTAGCAGCTATTGATAGCCTTATCCTTCATGAATTTGTCCAATTCTCTTATAAGAACATTGTTATAAGAGCTTCATTACTAAGGCTTAGACCAGCAAATAGAGAATACTCTGCAGGATCAAGTAAGAACTGGCAAGACAACTGGTAGGATGACTTCATAGGCTTTCCTCCCCCAGTCCCCATATTTTTTGCAACTAACCCTTGACTTTTCTTTCCTTCTTGCATCGCAATAAAAGTCACACCTTTGAGCTCTCTGGTAAAGATGTTGTTTCTGTTCCATCAGGTCTCTCTCTCTCTTTTTGTCCAGTGCATTCATGGGAAGGGAGCCCTCCAACCATGGGAATGGATGTCAGAACCCCCCACCCCACCCCCTTCATCCTCTCCAAATTAAATTGCGCACATCAGAAGGTTGACTTTGGCAAGCTTCATTGGTGACTGCAAAATTCCATTGTTAAAAAACGAGGCAAGTGCACATGAAGCCAGAATGAAAGCAGCAGTCTTTTCCCGCCTTGAAAAGCTTAGCACAGACAAAAGCTGGAGGGTAGACAAGGAAAGGAATGGCTTGTGAAATCAAATTTATGGCTCCTAGGAAACCACAGCTATGGGTTTTTTCCCCTCTCATATTTTTCAAAGTATTTGTTCCAAAGTGGAAATAGGTTCCAAAGCTTTTCTCAAGCCGTCATCTTCTGCAGGTGTTCTCCAGTGTGTATGTGCGTGTGTGCTAAAAATTAATAATGATGCTAATAATAATAATAATAAAAAAACCCACCTCTCTGTATTAGCAATTCTTGGTGATTGGAGCCAGAACAGTTATCAACAAGTAAGAAGAAAGGAAATGCTTGTTGCCAGCATTTCCAAGAACACACTGGGAGAGGAAAACTATGACCCAATGGTGCAGTTGATGCAATTAGATCAGAGCCAGAATAAAAGAGGGTCAGAAAAACTGCTGCTTTGCTCAGAGGAGGCATGTTTTTCTCCTAACTTATTTCCATATTATTGCATTTAAATCCCACATTTCCTCCAGTGAATTCAAGAGGGCATACCTAACTCTCCCACTCTCCATAATATCCCAACAACCATGTGCCAGCCCATCCTCAAACCTGCGGAATTGCAGTTGTCTTATCAGCTGGTCTTTGGGTTTGCAGCTACTGTTGCTGAATGCCAGATCAGCTTTGAGTAAGACCTCTCTCATACATGATCTGATTATGGATGAGAAGGCTGAGTAAGACCTGGGTTAGTGAGTGGGGTGGAGTTGGTACTCAGGGCAGCATCAGGGCAGACTTGAGGGTCAGGTAGGGGGAGCTGCTATAGTCTATAGAGCTTTCATTTCTCTCTCCAGGCTCTCTGTCCAGCTGGGGTTGGGGGGAATCTAGTGTGTGTGTTCCTGGTGTTCCAGAGCTGATAGAGCTGGTCTTGGAGGCGGTGTTTAATGTCTACATGAAACTGCCAAGTGGGGTCATCCGGAGCTCTGGAGTGCATTTTCAGCAATATGCTAATGACACACAGTTCTACTTCTCTTTTACATCTGCAGATGCTGCAGTGGATGTTCTGGACTGTTGTCTTGCCTTGGTAATGGACTAGATGAGAGTCAACAAACTAAAGCTCAATTCAGATAAGACAGACACGGTTAGTGGGTTGTTCCCTCGACTGGATCGATGGGAGGTTGCCTGCTCTTGATGGGGTTGAACTCCCTCTGAAGTAGCGGGTACATAGCTTGGGGATCCATTAGTTCTGGATCCACTGATGTCACTTGATGCTCAGGTGGCCTCAGTGGCACAGAGTGCCTTTTATCACCATTGGCTGGTGGCCCAGCACCCCTCCCAAATCTGAACAGGGATGGCCTAACTTCTGTTGTCTATGCTCTGGTAACCTCTAGGTTTGATTGCTGCAACACGTTATATGTAGGGCTGCCTCTGAGGATGGTTTGGAAACTTCAGCTGGTACAGAATTCAGCAACCAGGTTGCTCACTGGGACAAGATGATTTGAGCATATGTTCCCATCTCAAAGACTGTGCATTTTCTATATCCTCTTGCCTGTCCTGCAGTGTCATGTATGAAAGAAGCAGCAAGCAGTTTTCACAAACTTCTGAGAGAGAGAGGGAGGGGTGGGGGAGAGAATGATTAAGGCCAATGTTTCTCAGCAAATAGTTTTGTTAAATTTCCTACAGATGTTGCTGCAGCTCGGATGTGATTTACAGAGAGACAAGTCTGAAACAGTCTTAGAGTGACACTGGGAGGTTAACATTCCAAAATCTCTGCTTGGGTACTGGAATGGATGCCAGGATTGCGGGTAGTAGACTTTTCTTTTCTTTTAATTGATTGATGCAATGCCGTTCTAATCCAAAATTCTGACTCTGGGGATTAAATTCACACTTGGACTTCACAGCCCCTTGTCCATCGTGCTGAGGTCTCAATTAGCTGATGATGATCTCCAGAACGCAACCACATCAGATTTTATTCGCTGGGCTAAGGCCAGTGCTCTGTAGCAACATCAGGCTCCCTTAGCTCACCCCCAAGACCAGGATATAAGTCCAGGAGTGAGGGATCTGAATGTTAATAAAGGCATGGGCTAGGGGTAAAGATGCAGCCAAATGGGGGCAGGAAGTGGGATCCAAAGTGATTCACCAAGGACTTGGCAAACCAAGGGGTTCAAGTCAGATTGCCATTTGCTCTGATTCAGTGGTAAAACATGGGTTTTCTTGAGGAAAGCACAGGGAAACACACACACACACACACACACACACACACACACAATTCGGAAGCAGAGATTTAAAGCACAAACCTGTGCCTGGAAAGCACAGTGCAAAAGGAAGTCTGGATGAGCCCTTAGATGTGGTGGAAGATGCTGTCCCATTGCCAGTATTGGAGATTCAACTGCTAGTCTGGTTGGTTTATGTAGATAGAATGGGGTCCTGCCCTTTCTGTCAGGCAGCAAAATGTCTTCATTTGGCCCCGTTACTCTATGAATGTAATATAGCACAAACAACAAACGGGGAACTTGTTCGCATATAGATATGTGGAATTAGAAGTCTTCCAGAGTAACAAGTAGATAGGTAGATGGTGTTCCTCTGTGAACAGCCACACACAGAAACAACCACTGAAATATCACCCAGCAAAGCATCATCCAACATCACTTGCTTTTGGTAAACATCCGTGTAACCTTTCCTTTCATGGCTTTGACTGGAGCACCTGTCTGACTAGAGTATTTCTCACTTACGGTCTTGGCCAACAAACAAGATGACTATTTATAGTGTTCATAATTTTTTTAAAAACCAAGCCATGTACCTTACCATGGCAACCACAGTGTCCATGCGCTACCTAAGAGACAAAAAGCTTTGCCTTGTAGGAACAAAACACACACAACACAAGTGATGTCAACTCCAGCTTTTGGAACAATTTGTTTTCTAGTTTCCAAGCACCCTGCATGCGCCTCCCTCCACTTTTGCTCAATCATGGCACACTATTTATCTGTTCTCTCTGCAACAAACCTTTATTTCCCCATTTTTAGTGTGTGTCTACAAGATCTTGAAAATGCAGCGGGGAAGCAGGCATACACTTGGGACACAAATCAACCCAGTCTGATGTACCATTTCTGACATCAATAGGGGTTTTGTTTTTTTAAAAAACACAGGACTTTTGAAAAATAGGGTGGGAGCAAAAACAGCTCTGTTGAATGTGTGTTGGTAGCATTTTACATTCACTTTAGCATAACCAAAAGGAAATTATGGGCATCACTACAAATCACAATGAAGTTGGGGAGGGGGGGGCAAAGGTCCCCCAAGACAACATGTCTATGCCAGATTTTGTGCAGAGAAGTAAACCTGTGGAACACCTTCCCCCGACTTACTAAAGTCCAATTTGGAGGATCTTCTGGAACTTCCAGCTGGGTTTAGATGTTGCCTTTTGATGTTCAGTGCTTTGATAGTTTGTGTGCACTGGGTGTGGGGCCAAGCTTTAGGCTGGTGGGGTCAACTTTGTTTTTCCCCAATAGAACCCCAAAACCCACCAGTGAAAGCCAGCTGCAAAATGGTGGCATGGGGGAAGGAGCCAGCTTCTGACTGCACCTCACATGCCCTATACTGAAATGTGTACAAATCACATTCAAGTTGCAGCAGATTGGGGATTCTAAAAGCCAAATTTAGACAGAAGAAAAGGCATTTCACTCTTGATAAATGAGTGGGAATTAGAAACCTTTGCTAATTTCCAGCAGATTATACAGTGAATTGCTTTAACAATATAGGAAGCCATCATTTCCCTTCTGCCCTGCATTGATCACATGCAGCACTGTTTCCGTTTTGCTGCAGTTCACATTCACCAGTCAAAAAATACGCTGTTTGTTTCACTGGCCACTGTACTAAAATATGTAACTTGCATAATTTATGTTATTAATCACATGAATTATGCAATTATATTGTCATTACGTTATTCCAGCCCATTCATTTAAGTGCGAACAAAACACTATGCTAGTGGGAACAAAATTTTTTTAGTTACACACTGTTTGCAGACTGAAAGCAGCAACAACAACAGCAGCAAATTCTGATTGTATTCACTGCATTAATTTCCATTCCAGACATGGGACAAATAAAAGAATTTGGGAAATTTCTGCTCCCATTTCCATTTTTGTTCAAATTCTTTGACATCCCTACCTGTAGATACCAATTTACCTTCTGCTCAGACCTGGCTTGCAGGATTGGCTGCCCCTGATGAGCATACCCACCCACTAGTTTCTCCAGTTCCATTGGCTAATTAAACAATGTATGGCCTTTTAAACTGTAGTCAGGGTGGTGATTGTATTATTTTTGTTTGTTACTATGGTATGTATTTTTGTGTTTTTATATTGCAAGACATCCTGTGAATCTCAGATGAAGGGCAGTATAGATATTTTAAGAACAACAACAACAACAACAACAACAACAACAACGCTTGACAGGACCACATTAGTAGGGACCGTGTGTGTGCTGAAGTGAAGAATAGAAGGCTTGCATCAACTTGCCTCCACTTCTTTTGGAAAGTATGGAGGAAACTATGCCCTGCCCCTAGCAAGGATGTGGGGTGCAGGGAAAATGTAATTGCATTTTTAATGAAAGCTGCAATGCTTCAAAATATCAGACAGATCCCAGCTGTGTTGTACCAGTTAAATGCTGTCAACAGATCCACGTTCTAACCCCAATGAGAAGAGAACTGCTGTTATCTCTCACAGCAGAGTCCTATTATTGCCATGGGTCTAACTATGCTGGAAAGGAGCAGTTCCCTGGGATCTGGGATGGATTAGTCTGGATAGCATCCAGGGTGATGCCAGACCTCATCATGGGCTGACAGAGCCCTCATTGTGCTGAGAATGCAGATTTAAGCCAAGATTTGCAATACTATTATTTTTTTGAGGGGAGAAATGGAGAGATAAAGGAGGGGATCTAATGAGAAATAAAAGTGAGAAGGATAATAATGTTAAGGAAGGCTGGGCATAGTAAGAGTAACATAAAGTAACTTGAAAACATTTTCATGAGTGTGTTTTCTTTCTTTGTGGTGTTTTTGATCTTCATTTTCTCTCTTTTATGCTACAAAAAACAATATTTTCCCATGCCTGGGTTAAACGTCCCCCAAAAAGTTTTAGGACAAGTCTGCATAGAATATTTGAACAAAATCTGTAGGCTAAAACCACTTAGGTTTCACCAGCCTTTGCCTAGAGCACTTTCTGTTCTACATGTGATTGGCTGAATTTGAGTCAGAATTGATTTTCACATTAAATCAAAAAGTGCTCTTCCAGCACACCCTGAAATCCTGGTTATTTCACTTGACCTGTTCATGTCTAAAGCAGGGTTGTGTATGTTCCAGACAAATGCAAATTGCACTACTCTACCCCAATGCTATGATACCTTCCTGACTTGGATTCTGTACCTTATGCCACATTTTGGAGATTTGTTTGTGTGTGTTCACACATGCAAATGCATGCTCTGATGGAATTGTGAACTATACAGCCATCTGTAATCATAATCCTGATAGCTTTTGGGTTTTTTTTAAGCATTTGTTTGCTGGTCTTGAGTCCATCCTGCCTTGTGGCCTCTGAGTGTGGTCAAGCAAGGCCCAGAATGCATCTTTATCAGAGACAGCTGCTCAGTTGTGGGGGTGAGGGGTGGGGAGTCAGAAAGCTGATAGGAGCTGACAGAGGACAGGGGCAGTTATTCAGACCAAAGACTGGTGTAAACTATTGCTTACTTTATTTACTTTTAACATTTACTAATAATGTGTTTTTAACTTAATCGGTCTCCTCTTGAAGAACGTATTTTAACAGCCTTTGGCAAAAAAGCAACAGATCACTACTAAGTCCATCCTGTAGTAAACGCCAGTAATGTATGTCAGGTTTCCATCACACTTCTCAGATTTGGTCTTCTAAACAATCAGGAAAAAAGGAGCAAGGGGTCTGCAATGAAGAGCAGCTGTTTCTAGTCTCCAGAAAGTGTGCAGAGCATTCTGGGATATATGCGCTTGTGTGCGTGTGCATGCCTGTGAGAGAAAGCACCGTCATATTACAGACAGATAAAACCAGGAGTGCTAAACCTAGCTTCTGTCAACCTTCTAACCAGTGTCCTTCCCAAATTAATCTCCTCTTTGGATAATATATTGACTGCTTAGTCTTGCAGAATCTACTGCATACTTCTTGAAGGTTCTGTATGTACTGGAAAGTGCTAAGAGAAGGCACTGCACATCATTTGGTCTGTCAGTCTCTCTCTGTGTACTAAGATAAGAGAAACTAAGATACACACAGAGCGTCCGACCAACCACACAACCCTGCAATGCTATCTCTTAGTATTTTCCAGTACAATGTCGGATATATTATTTAAGGTTAGAATTAAAAAGCAGATATTTAAAAGCAGAAGGTTGGCTATGCATCCCTAGTACATATGCCTGTTTCACTGATTAATCATCATTAAAATCATCAGCATTTATTTATTAGATTTATACTCCAGATTCTGAATGCACCTAATGTTAATAAGCATCACATTAGTTTGTGTGTATTCATTGGAAACCCAGACTAGACATACTGATGGAGATCTGTGAATATGTAATTTGTGCCATGGACATTTGTGTATGTGGAAGAAAAATCCAGAGTTTTCTGTTTTGTGAGATGACCATGGCTCCAGTTACAATGAACAAATAAATGACCAGAATATCACAGATTATATGACCTTGCCTTGTCATAAGCAGTAAGTTTTGGCAGCTGCCTCTTCTCTGGACCTTTTGCCTGCCCCCAAATTCTTTTGCAGCACCACGTTGTCACCCAGCTTCTATCTTGTAGTTGTTTGTTTTCTTTTTAACTATACTTTCTTCTCTGTATGAGTAACTGGTGTTCATAAGGCATTGGGGCCACTAGGCACAATGGCTACGTTATTCCTCCACTGTCAGGGACAGTATGCCTCTGAATTCCACCTGGTAGGAATGACGAGTGGGGAGAGTTGTTGTTGTTGCACTCAGGTCCTGCTTGCGGGCTTCCGATTGGGGCATCTGGCAGGCCACTATGAGAATAGGATGCTGGACTAGACGGGCCTTTGGCCTGATCCAACACAGGTCTTCTTATGTTAAATTAACAGGAGCCACACAATATTAGCTGCCAGGAAGATTTGAGTAAATCTGTATTGCTATCCATCAAGTTAGTATGTATATCACCATTCATCTCTCTTAACTGCACTCCCTTCCTCACAAAACACTGGCAGCAGGGGGACAATGATAATGACAAACACAGATGTTATTGCTCACAACTTGTGGGCTGCCACAAGCACTTCGGGGTGGTGGAATAAACTCTTCCCTTGCCAAGTGTGGTTTGCTGTTTTACCAGTTATTCTTTTGTGTATGCTCATTGGTGTGGATTCATCGGGCTTCATTTCTGCATTCTTTAATCCTACAGAAGCCCTGTAAAATTGGCATGTCTTTCATTGCTAAAAATCGAAATCTCTCAAACACAAAAGGAAATATGTACTTAGAGGTTGTGGATTAGTAAAAGACTGTCTTCTTGGGGGTGAGGGGGGAGACAGTGGTACCTTCAAACATGATACAACACAAGAAGGGCCCAGACCAGAATGCACCATTAATTCAGCATTTCTTTTCTCACAGTGGCCAACCAAATGCATATGGGAAGCCCACAAGCAGGACCTGAGCATAACAGCAACTCCCCCTATTTGTAATTCCCATCAACTGGCATTCAAAGACTTCCTCCACTGGAGACAGAATATAGCCAACATGGCTAGTAGCCATTGGAAGCCTTATCCTCCATGAATTAGTCTAATCCTTTGCTAGAGTCATCCAAGGTGGTAGCCATCGTTACATTTTGTAGAAGCAAACTCCATAGTTTAACTATGCCCTGTGTGAAGTCTCCTGTGAAACTTCCAACATTCAGATTCATTGAATGGCCCTAAGTTTTAGTATTAATAAAGGAGGGGGGAAATCTCCCTACTCATTTCCCCCCCACACCATGCATAATCTTACACATCTCTATCACATCCCCCTTACTCACCATTTTTCTAAAAAGCCCCCAATGTTGTAACATTTTTTCATGGGCGACCTGCTCCAACCCCCTTGATCTTTTCAGTTTCCCTTTTCTGAACTTTTTCTAGCTGTAAGATATCCTTTTTTGCAGTGAAACAAGTAGAACCAGGGCTTTTTCCCCCAGTCGGAACTCAATGGAACTCAGTTCCAGCACCTCTCAGGTGCCACTCTAAGATAATGAGGGAGGCACTCATGGTGAGTTTCAGCACCTCTTTTTTTCTAGAAAAATAGTACTTAGTAGAACTGTACACAGTATTCCAAGTCATGCAGATCTGGAATACTGTGTACAGTCCTGGGCGCCTCACCTCAAAAAGGATACCCTGTCACTTTTTCACTGGATATGCTTGGAAATTGAATCAGGGGTGTTTTCTGCATTTAAGGCACTCTTACCACTAAGCCATGCCTCCTTTCATCATATGAGGCTGTCTTATTATGAGTCAGCCCATGGGCCCAGTATAGCCCATTCCATCTGATAGCAACGCTCCAGGGTCCCTGGCAAGGGTCTTTCTCAACCCTACAATGCAAGAACCTTTTAAACATGGGTTAACACACACACACTGAAGTGATACAGCCCCAAAGGACTTCACTGTTGCATGCAGCTCAACTCTCACTTGGCTATCTTTGCCATGACGCACTATTGAGTCTTGAACTGCTCATCCAACACGGCAGAGCACGTTGCGTCTCCAACACCGGCTGCTGCCAGACACAAATATGTTCCAAACAGATCTACTCACCATTCCTCCTCCACCATAATTGCTCAGATACATTTCTGGCCTGTTCAGCTGGGGCTTTATTTTTTGAATAATTAAACCAGTTTCAGATCCTCTTTCGATGATGACAGGAGACACTTTTCAAGATTGTTGGCAGTTTTCTGCTTGCCATCTTGTAGTGGGTGATTATTATTATTTTTTTAAAGAAAAATGTACTGGGTGATCAAGAGTTCTTTTTTAAAGAGCAAAGCTATCTCGCTGCAAACATGCAATTAGGGCGCAAGTGCAGCAGTCATAAATGTAATCTGTGATGTATGTTTTTGGCTGTTGGTTGACCATCTGCTTTGCTGGGCTTTATGGTCCATGGTTATCTGACCAAACTGTTGCACACATGCATCAAGTTTTTTTGTTTTTGTTTTTCAAATGCACAGCTTACATAATGGTAAAAAGTAGCAATTGACTTGCAAGAATAAGAATCACTGGCCTATAGTAACACAGTATGAATTAACTACAGTTCATCTGAAAGAATATCCAATAGAACCAGAAGTTTTCTGTTTCTTTGCTTCAAATTTCTCATTTTATAGCCAGTTTTATGGGGATCGAATTTTATCTATTGGTGTTGAGGGTGGGAATATTATATTAATAATCAATTGTCACAGCTCTTAAGGGGAAATAGTTCACCTGTGTCCAGCTGGGCATAGTCGTGGTCACATCTTTCAATTTCTTTTCTTCAATTGACAACATCTTTTTTTGTTTCCTTTTCAGAACCTGCACTTTTGCCTCTCTTTGGCATAACCCTCAAGAACTTGAACACAGGTGGGAGATGCTGGCCTAGGAATGGAGGTGAAGTCACTTCATGGACCATAATTACATACTCTCCTGAAATATATAAAGAAAAGCTGGGAATTAATGTGCAGGGATGGATTAACTGTTACACTATGTTTGCTGTAGAGTAGGACCCTGGAGTGCAATTGCCTGGAAAACTACATAGAGACGATCATACTTTTAAACTATGAATGAATTAGTCATCTCACACATAAGCAGCAAGTGTCACCTGTCTTTCTGTGGCCAATGACTATTGTAACAAGTTTCTATATCTGAACTTGCAAGCTATCATGCACAAGCTACCATACGCTCTAACTGGTTATTAAAAAGCAATACATTTTAATTTAAGAAATGTTACGTTGAGGATAGGACACACAACGCTTCTGCTGTCTTTGCAACAATCTGTTCATTTTCAAATGTACAGGCTGGGAAACAAGCACTCAGGAGGCAGAACTAGTCTCGAAGCAAAACCATAGCTCTCCTGACAACCTAACCAGTTTTCCAGCAGTGCCTGAAAACTGCTTCCATTCAGCTCCCCTTTGCACATGCTCTGAGAGACAAGTTTAGATCCACTAACACTCTGCAGCAAAATTTGATTCAAGGTCTAGTTGAAAGGAGTGCTGCCTTCTTGGTTTAAATACGAAGGTTTACGAACAAAGGACCTTCAGGAAAGAAATTTGTTTGCCCCATTTATTGGCTGCAAAATGGCTGGAGAATTTCAAAGCGACAGGTATCATTACAATATAAAAGTGAATAAGGAATAAAAAGTGGGGGGGGGGATGTTTTGTTGCCCTAGAAACAGCTCAGTTCCTGTTACCGCTCCTTTGTGACCCATTAATCTTCTACATATTTTGGTGCCAGAATATGTAAGAAAGCTCCTACAAACCTGGAATTTCACAGCATGTGGAAAATCCTTTCAATTGGAAAGGGTTACCTCCCTGGCTGATAACTGACAGAGGCCACTGTTGTTGCCAGGTCTCCTGAGGGCTACGACTTGGGAGCCCTTCTTTATAAAAGAGATCTCTAGCCTCCACACTGCAGTCCTGTTGCCTGATTTCCAATGTGCTTTCCAAAATATGTTTAACACAGGTGGAGTCTACAACAAACTGCCATAGTGTACTCCCATCCTTTAGCAGAAGTTGTTGCTGTTCAGTGTTCCAACCAGCCAATCTGGCCCTTCTCCTGGATACTTTAAGCTTGAAGGACAGGGGTGGGGATCATTAGGCACACGGGCCAAATGCGACACTCCAGGCCTCTCTATTTGGCCCTCAGAACTCTCCACTAAGTCACATCACTTCTCCATGGACCACACCCCTCACTGGCTGTGCATCACATCCTCGGTGGGTGTTTTCGCCTGGCTGCAATGTGTCCTAGAACTCTGATAATGCATCTTGCTTGTTCAGATGGAGGAGAGAGATGGGTGGGTGTGTCTCGATAGTAGCCTACTGTAAGAGGAAAATTAAATTAGTTCCTCTACCCACTTCCAACTCTACACTTCTATGATTCTATGACACAGAGAAGTCTGCTTTTGGTTCTCAGGTCAGCTGTTCCTCATGCCTAGTCATGGACTAGTTGGATGCAAAGGAATGGTGGGAGGCACCAGCTGGGCAACTCCCAAGGGAAGACAGGTCAGAGGCAGTGGATTGGTGTTAGGATGACTGAGTGGTCAGAGGGAGAAGGGGGGGGGAGATTGGGAGGAGGAGGAGGTGTCGGAAGCTGAAGAGGTAACAAGGCTTAGTGAGCAGCAGGAGGCTGTTGCAGACAGCTGCCTAGAAGCAGAGGTAGAAGCAGAGGCTGGAGAAGAGGGGGGCAGGCAAGAGGCAGATATCAGACAGGGTGCTGAAGAAGCCAGGGTGTCCTCCCCTCCTGCTGCAACCAGCTTCCCCCCCCCCCATGCCCTGGTCTCCCAGAACCTCAAGTGGTATGAAGAGGGAAGGGCAAAGACAAACAAGACGAAGAAGTCTCAGGCTGCTTGAGAAGGACCCTGGGCAGGAGGAGACTTAGAGAGCTGTGGGAAGGCAAGGTCCTTCAGTCCTCGCAACTGCCTCATTGGGGCAAGACCTACTGGGATGAGTTACTGTGTTTGCTAAGCCTGAGCTGTTTTGTTCCTTTGAATAAATAGTTAACTTTACTGACACCTTGTGAGTTTTTGCTGCCTTGCTCCCGACTCCCGCTTTGACATCCCGCCCTGCACTACTGGGTGGCAGCCTGATCCAATATGGACCACAACAGCAGTCATATTTTTTAGTGTACTTTTAATGAAAACCACATTGAGATCGCTTGCTGGGGTACAAAATACAAATTTCCTAAATTAAAAAAACGCACATACGGTAATCTGAATGAATGTTTTATTCCTTGTCTACAACTCATGCGGAAATGACTGAAATCCTCAATAATTGTTAATGGAATCCTCAATGATAATTATTCAACAAATCAGTACTGAAAACTTTAAAAAACAAAAAACAAAAAAAAACAGCAGAACCAACACCCTATAAATATATGGGCTTTAAAAAATTAAGAACTGTGTTGCCGAATGCATGTTTGGATTAAAGGTAGGTCCCTGGTCTGAAAAGGTTTAAGACTACTGCTCTAAGCTACGCCAGCTCTTAGAACAGCTTTTTTTAAATGTTAAGAGATTACATAACGTTAATATACCACCCTGTTAATGCTATGTTATTCACATGACAGCATTGTTCATTTGGTCTCCAGCAGCCTATATAGGCCATTCTGTTGAAGTCACACTAGGATGAAAACTGCCAGGTGCTTTGTCAAATAAATTTTACAGGTCTTAGAAAGTGCTGCCAGCAGCTGGGGGGGGGGGGGGGAGGAGGAACGATAACCCTGGCGATATCAATGGCTGTTCTGCTGAGGGCTGTCAAAGCATTTTACAAATGGCTTAAAGTACGGGGCGAAGCAGAGCTCAAATAGGGCTTCCTCTGGTGTGAAATGCAACATTACAGAAGGTTCTCCAGCCTGGCAGTAAAGAATACTGCATGCAATCCGTATTACATGGGGATTAAAAGGAAGGAATATGTTATTCCAAGAGCTGGACGGGGGCCAGGACACCTGGGCTAGGAGCCCCCTAACACGGAGGGAAAATATGCAATGAGATTTTGTCTTATTTTAGATGAGAGTTAACACCTCTGCAACTGTAGCAACAGTCAGAAATGCAGGAACGGGGCAAGGGACTGTGCTGTCCAAGACAGGACGGTGGCTCTGTTGCAGTCCCTCATTCGCTTCGTGATGGTGGTAGCACTGCTGTCCTCCTTCTCCCCCTCCCTCTGCTGCCCCTCATTCCTCCTCTGTCTCCCCCTATCGTACTTAAAAACAACAACAACCTTATGCTCTATGCTCCGGTAACCTCTTGGCTAGATTACTGCAATACGTTGCATGTGGGGCTGCTTCTGAAGATGGTCCAGAAACTACAGCTGGTGCAAAATTCAGCTGCCAGATTGCTCTCCATGGTTTGAGCATATAGCATCAATCCCGGCCCAACTGCACTGGCTGCCAATCAGTTTCTGGACCCAATTCAAAGCGCTATAAAGCCTTGAATGGTTCAATACCTCAAGAATTGCCTCTCCCCATATGTACAGGCCCGAAGCCTGCAATCATCATCTGAAGCCTTTCTTCCTGTGCCTCCTCCGCAAGAGGTCTGGAGAGCAGCAACACAAGAACGGGCCTTTTCTGTGGTGGCTGCCTGTTTGTGAAATGCTCACCCCATAGAGGATTACCTGGTGCCATCATTATACATCTTAAGATACCAAGCAAAAATATTCATCTATAGCCAGGCCTTTGACTAATTAAAGCATCTATGGCCTTTCGAACTGGGTGTGTGTGTGTTAATTTTGTTTGTTTGTTGCTATGCTATGTATTTTTGTGTTTTTATATTGTAAACCACCCTGTGATCCTTGGATGAAGAGTGGTATAGAAATTTAATAAATAAATGAATATTAATAAATATGTGCATATTATATTATGTTTTATACTGCCTGTTATACAGGCATTTTAGACTGTTACACAGTTTGTATCTCCATACTGAGGGGGTGGAGTAAAATTAGCACTGCCCCATCTAAAGAGGGTTTATTACAGAGTGACTGCTTTGGATTGTATCCAGAGTTAGTCATACAATTCATGGGCATCACTCTTAGTGGTCCTCCATGGCTTGGATCCACCAGGGGCCTTCCTGTGTTCAGTATTGTGGGCTCAATTTTATGGAACTCCCTTCCAGTTAAAGTCAGAAGCCCCTCCCTGTTCAGCTTCCAGCACCTACTGCAGCATTTTAATAGAAGTATTATTGTTAAAGTTTTCTTAACCGTTACCTTTTCTGTCTTGTATTTTTATGCACACCACTTAAGAGACTATTGTAGTTAAGCAGTATATAAATTGTTTAAGCAAACGTAAACCAATTCATTTCAATGGGTCTACTTTAAGTAGGACTTAATTGGATGCTGCAGTCTGCTGCCTATTGAAGTCAATACACTTCCATTGAGTTTTACTAGCACTGGGTCACATTGATGAGAATCTATCTGCAGAAACACAGTCAGGTGTATGGGAGGTTTTTGCCACTTGTTCTCTCTGTTTAATTCCTAACTGCAATGCAATTATTACTTCAGTAAACATTTCTGATTGTCTAATTACTATAAATGTTCAAGCTTTTAGAAGTGAAGCTAACAGGCCTAACAAGAACATCATGAAAAAGAATAGTGCAACCCTGAATTCCATGTAAACATTAGAGTGTCAAAGCCTTCATGTCCCTCCATCTCTTGTGTTGTAAGACTAGAAGGGACAGATGAATCTGTCAATTTCAATTTGTCTAAGTTTGTCATTTTTCCAGTTTTAAGTTCAGCTCTTCACATTTCTGCATCAATTTGAGAATTACTATTTTTAAATCATCCTGAAAATTCACCAGCATTCTAGTGCAAATTTCTCTTATATACAGCTTTGTTTGCCATTTCATCTTGATATGCACATTTTTACAAAAAGGTTTCCCTAATACTATGTATTTTTGCTAAAGTAGGTACTTTTATGTCTGCTTTCTCATACTATATACATATTTGTGCACATTATGCAGTTTGAGAACTGCATCACAAAATTTAGAGAAGCACAAATTTCCAATGAAACCTGTATTTTCGGTTCAAATATTTTTATACATTTATTTATGTATTTATTTATAATAAACAAAAATAAAAATATGTACCCTTCCCCGAGACCATTCCATTATAACTATCCAACCTCCCAAAATTTTAACACCTCATGTGATGGTTTGACCCCTTTCTGTTAACAGGACAAATTCTACAAATACCTTCCATATCTCCTCAAAATAATTTCTCCTGTATATTCCCTGATTTACCTTAATAGCACATGTTAATTTATCATCAATAGCTATATCCCACACCTCTTTATACCATTCTTCCATTTTATATTCACCTTGCCCCTTCCACTCCCTAGCTACAATAGCTAGTGCAGCTGTCAATAATTTTGGGAGCAAGTCCTTCATAGGCTGCAAACTTTCCACCCCATCATAAACTGATAACGATGCTACCTCTGGACTTCCAGTCAACTTTAACCCTGTGATTTCTGTTATCTCCTTAAACACCCTTTGCCAAATAGTTTGCACGTATTCTCCCATATTTTCCCTTTGACTATTTATCTGCCCTATTATCTCCCTCCCCACCTCTTTTAATTGATCTTGTTGATCCTCCATTTCTACTAATATTTTATAAATTTCACTGGTTTCCCCTTTTATAACTTTATTTTCTTCTTTATCTTCCCTTTTTATTATCATTTTTTCAAATTTTGTATACTCTTTGCATTTATTTTTCCATAACTTCTTTGTTCATTGCATCAGTTGTACACTGTTAAACCAAGTTATTTTACTTCCTGTTAGAGCTTCTTTTATTTGTTATTTGCTTCTCCTTTTCTCCACTCATTCCTTTATTTTAAGTATTTTCTTCTTTCGCTTCTTTTTTCAATTTCCTTTTTAAAATTTACTGGGAAATCTTCTAGCATCACCAACAGAGCTGGTGGGGAATTTACTGGTATATTTATCTTTTGCCCACATCTCAATGATGTTCCTTGATAAGGGATTTTGTTCATGTATATTTTGGGGGGGAATGCAGATTAGATAGGTTTGCATTAAAAATCTGAACTGAATTTCTCTCCCATCCCTAGAGAGAGAAATCGTATGTTGCTGCCACAGGGTCAATCATCAACAACATTGTTTTTCCATCAGAGATTCTTTCTTTCTTTTGCCATGGTATGAATTGGAAAAAACAGAGAAGTGAGCTCAGGAATGCATCTCCCCCCTCCCAATTCCTGTGTTAAAGGAGCTATGAGATCATTCCTGATTGTATTAAGAGATTGCTTCCACATATCCATTTGAACAATCCATTATTTTCCCCTTAATTACTTACATGCACAGATCTACTCTGATATTTTCTTTCGTTGGCTACCTTCCTGATGCCCATAAATAGTCTCAAAAAATGCCTACTCAGAACTAACAATATGTAAGCTGAGGGGGGCCTCAGAGGTTTCTCAGGTCTTATCCCTCCAAAATTCCTTGCTGTGAGCAAGAGGCGCCCCACATTAAACCTCTATAACATAACAAACCGGTTTTGAAGTGGTTTAATTGTCAGTGCTTCTGTTAAGGAACGGTACTTATAGAAAGGTATTGAGAAGTATGTGTGGGTAGCTTTAAATGTGCAGACATGTCCTCAGTGGTTCCCCTGCCCCCTCAATCTTTTGTTGGCCTTGTGGGGGAAGAAAATCCATTTGCTCATGCTGTTCAATCCCCAGCGAGCACACAGTACCTTAAGGGAACCACCTAAGATTCTTCCAAATAGAAGATTTCGATCACAAAGAGTATAACATTTGAGAAGCAAGTTTGGGCATTCAGCTTATACGGAAGACATTCCTCAGAGCTAAAAGACAGACAGAGAGAGAGAGAGAGAGCCAGAGCCAGGCCAGATGGTTTCATCCCCTACAATCTAAACATGTGTGGAGATGGCAGGCAATAGACGTAGCCCATGAAAACCATATGAGTCAGTGTGGTGTAATGGTTAGAGTATCAGACTAATATCTGGGAGACCAAGGTTCACATCCTCACTTGACTGTGAGGCTCACTGGGTGACCTTAAGCCAGTCACTGCTTCTCAGCCTCTCACAGGGTTGTTGTAGGGATTAAATGAGGAGAGGAGAACCATGTTTCCCACCTCCTAGCTCCTTGGGTGGGGGGAGGAGTGGGATACAAATGGAGTAAATAAAGAATAAATAAATTTCCTTGCCACTGCTGCATATTCATTAAGCCCTTGGCTTGGTCTCAACCACCACCAAAACCTTATCTTGAAGATGCGGTGGAAGGAGCCATATGCAAGCCCCTCTGAAACATTTGTGGGCAACAGTCAGGCATAAGTGAAAAAGAAACTCATGGTCATTCCATAAAAGAGTTTAAGAAATCGTGAACTGGCATCTGGGCAGATAGCCCCTTCATTCATTATTCTAAGATGTTGCACATCCCTCTTTTCGGCTTCTGATATTTCACCAGGCATAGCCTACCCATCTTTGCAGGTGTAAAAGGCTAGAAAGTTGTTGTTGTTGTTGATTATGATACTCCCCTCCTCTTTCTTTTTCAGTGACAACAGAGGTTTTTGGGCGGGGCGGCGGGGCTTCTGATTCTGATAGAGTTCCATTGTACAAGCATGGAATAAGTGACTCCAGGCAGGGTCACTATTAACTCTGCTGAGAAGCCACTGACATCAGGCTCCTCCCTCCATTACCTGCCACCCAGAAGCAATCATCAGCTGAGAGACTAGCAAATTTCTGGCTCCTCCTTTCCTTGAATTGCTTCCCATTACAACTGCTGTTATAAGAATTTTGCTGTTAAGAACCATTACCATTCCTCCCCCTTCCCCATTCTTTTTTCTTTCTGTGTCATGTCTTCCAGATTGTAAGCCTAAAGACAGGGGTTGTAGTACTGACCCTTGTAAGCTACTTTGGGAGCACTGGGGGGGGGGGTGTGTGAAGCTTGTGCATGTGTTTCTCTCAATCCTTCAAATAAATATTCAGTGATCTAAATAAAAATAAAATGAATGAATGAATGAATGAAAACACAGGATAATCCCCTTGGCCCAAATAAGAATACAAGGAGAACTCTGCTGAATCAGATCAAGGGTCCCTCTGCCCCAGCCTCCTCTTCTCGGTAACAGCCAGCCCTAATACTTCTGGGAAGCCCATAAACATGGAATGAAAGCAGCCCCCCACTTGCCAAACACTGCTTGACCCCCAGCAGCTTCAATTCAAAGCCAGACTGCCTCTGTATATGGAGGTTCTATTTAGCTGCCATGGAAAATAGTGGTTGATACCTCCACCTTCCATACATTTACCTAACAACCTTTTTTTGAAATTATAGTAACAGTTTGCTGGATCAGACTGAGGCTCCATCTACTTTGGCTTCCTGTTTGCAGCAATGGCTGGCCATATGGCTTCTGGGAAGTCTAAAAGCAGGGAACGAAGGCAACAGGTGCTATTTAGTGGTTTACTGCCTCAGAACATGGGATGGTTCCATTAAGCTCTCATGATTAAAATACAATTGCTACCAATCTCCCATGAATGGTCTTTTTCTCTTATATGGCCAAACCTGCTCCAGGAACAAGAGCCGGGACAGAAAGATAATAATAGGAAAAAACCCTCCCCAGCAGCTCACTTATCATGTGCGTATGTGTGAGCTGTTCCGCCCCACACTTTGAGAAGGTTGCAGTTAGGATTTTGTGTACACGAGCCTTCCTCTCTCTCGCTTCCCCTCCCATCTGTTCCAAAAACAGGCTGACATTTAAAAAACAGGGAGAAAAGAACGTCATGTTGCAGCTATCAATATGGAATCTGGGCTCAGCGTCTATATAGGAACCAGCACTCGCAAAAGCAGGACAATATGACTTTTTAAAAACACTTGCCAAGATCAGTGCAAGGGACAAAAAGCAAAGCTCTGTATGTCACATATAATATGCTAGAAGAACAAGGCTCCAAATGCATGAACAAGTTTGGGCAGAATCTGTGCAGGATTGACTCTGTTTTTCTGATGTGTTGTTCCCCCTCCCCTTGCAAGCAGAATATCATCAGCCAGCCCCAGTACCATTCTTGCCTTACTCAGTCACTTGTTACCACAGTAGTATTGCTGGCAGGGCAGCTAACATGATTTTTCTGGGCACCCTGGGGGAGTGAAAAGAATGGCTGAAGGATATTCTAACATTCCCGTTTACTGCTCAGGAAGACTATTCTCATCCAAAACTGTTATACAAAAATCCTGCTGGTTGTTTCTGGCTAATGTTGCTTGCCTGGTTTTCTCTCTACAGCTACCACCAGAAATATTTGGTGGCCAAGTGCCCTTTACTTTACAGGCACAGTGCAAGGACACTCTTCTGCCTAGCCTGCTGCCCTTACTAAGCCTCTGAACAGGCTGCTATCTGGCTTCTCATCTACCATCTTCCAAATGTGCTTAATGAGTTAAAAGTTAATGGCATTAACTTTCGTAACCGTTTTGCACTCAGAACATGACTTTAGATAATATGTGGAAATTCTCCCTGTGGCACTGCACCCTATAGAATACCTAGGGCAATGGCCCCAAAACAGGCATTTTCTGCTATTGCCCCTGTATAGTGCAATGCCCTTCCTTATAAATGCTTTTAAATAAGTCAGGGGCAGTAGGCAAAGGCACCCTCTTTTTTACAATATATGTGGCTGCAATCCTAAATCCACTGATCTGGGAGTAAGCCTCATTGACTTCAATAGGACTTACTTCTCAGTAGACAGGATTAGGACTGCACAGTAGAATAGGAAGCTCAAAGCCATTTCAGAGGTACTGCTTATGCTTGCTTATGAGAACCCGGTCTTAGCTTATAAACCTTGGATATGGAAGCCCTAGGAATTTTCAAATTAAAGTCCACCTTGCAGTTTCTTTGAACTCTTTCCCATACTGCTTGGCTTACTTACTGGTGTTGCAGGGACTGGGAAGTTAAAAGGCTCCCATAACCTTCCTTACAAGTGGATCAAACAGGAAAAATAATGTTACAGCTAGCACCCACTAAGCAAACAGCAATTCAGGAATAGAGGGAATCACGATTCTTAACAGAGGTGCCTAAATTGTCATGGAATGATGAATGAATCACCTTGCGAAGACACCGAAATAAAGATGCTTTGAAACAAAAACCCCTCAGGACCATTCAAGTGCAGAACTGATGAAAACAAGTTTTTCACCCTTGCATCATCCTGACCTCTGTGACTTTGCTCCTGAAATTAACAACTTTTTTTTGAGGGGGGAGCAGTGATTTGCACAAAATATGGAAGAGATGAGAGAGCTTGAGAATGAGAAATTATACCTGGTGGTGCTGCAGTGACTTTCTGATGATTATGGCTTGCTCTAGAACCCTTCCATCCTTCATCTTCCCCTTCAGACCTGCAGAAGATGATGGAGAAAAAGTGAGGTGATAGTGTTTCAGCTGTACTGCCAATAGCCAACTGCTTATAAACTGCGCTGCATACTGTGGCACATAGGCTTGCCATACATCCGGAAAATTCTGGACATGCCAGGAAATCGGACGCCTAAAACGGCGGGGGACGGGACAGGGGTTGAATTTTAAGAGATGTCAGGAATTTTGAGGACATATGGCAACCCGTTTTCTTTTTTTCCTGTTTTTCTGCACCCAGGTGGCAGTAGCGGAGCTAGCTGGGGGTGGGCAGGGCGGTCTGCACTGGGCACCACTTGCTTTTGGGATGGTGCAGCTTATTATTTACGTATTTTGCAATATATGCCGCCCATCATGCTTCCATCTCCAAGTATGCAGAGGCCTCTGCTTGTCTGCGGGGCCAAGTCCAGAGGTCTGCTGCACGTCCGCCGCATGTGTCTGGAGCGCAGGTCAGTGGGGAGCAGACGGTGAACAGAGAAAGCATGAAGCGCTTGTGCCTCCCTCACAATCCCACTTGTCCAGTCCCAGCATTTGAAGTAATGGCGCTAGCTAGGACTCGGCTGCCACACAGCTCGGCAACTGCCATTTGAGGTCCGTCCAGCAGCAGAACCTGTGGTGCAGGATCATGAGCAGTAGCAGGTGAATGGCCGCCTGGCTGTCCCTGGCCTGTGGCCGGCGGTGGCTCCTGGGCATCCCACCCACACAGTGGCAGAGCTTCATGCTCCGGCACCGGGGGGGGGGCAGAGAGCAGACAGCGGCAGGGCTGGTGTGCGTCCTGGGGGCATGGCACGCCGCCCGTAGCGGCGTGGCACATGCCCTGGGGGCATGGCACGCATCCTGGGGGCGTGGTGTGCTGCCCGTAGGGGCGTGGCGCCCAGTGTGGGCGGGGGGGGCAGCCAAGATGGCACCCCGCCGGGATTGAGCTGTCGGGGGCGGTGCGTTCCCCCCGCACGCCCCTTCCTCTGTCAGTGCACCCACGCATTCTTTCTCTCTGCTTGCACATAGGCCGGGGTCAGGGACGAGACAGCGTGGCAGTCAGCCTGATGATCAGCTGATTGTTGGGATTGCACAGCTCAGAGAGTGATATGCAGAAGGGTTTGCAGGTGTTGTCAATCAGCTGATTGGCAGTGCCCTGCAAACCCTTTTATGAGTTTTAAGTAATTAATCTCATAATGTGAAGGAAGAGTGGAAGAGACAGAATGGTTCACCTGACTGATTAACTGGTATACATGCAAGAACATAAAAACAGCCTGTTGGATCAGGCCAAAGGGACGCCATCTAGTCCAGCATCCCATTCTCACATTTGCAGTCATATGCCTTTATGGGAAGCCCACAAGCAAGACCTGAGCGCAAAAGCACTCTCTCATCTTGTGGTTGCTAGCAACTGGTGTTCAGAAGCATACTGTCTCCGATGGCACAGGTAGAACATAGCTGTTACGGTTTGTAGTCAGTCTGATAACCTTATCCTCCATGAATTTGTGTACTCCTCTTTTGAAGCCACCCAGGTTTAACTATGTGCAGTGTAAAGAAGATATTTTGTCTGTCGCAAATCTTCTGAAATTCAATCTCATTGGATGTCCCAGATTTCCAGTGCTATGAGAAAGGGAGAAAAACCTTTCTCGATCCATTTTCTCCATGGGGCTTACTCCCAGGCTAGTGTTTACAGAATAACAGGCTGCAATCCTACAATCACTTACCAGGGAGTAAGTCCCATTCAACCCAATGGGGCTTACATCTGAATAAACTGTACTATAAATGTTGGTAGCCTACTTAGTAGGAATAATTTATTCTGCTTTTCCTTACATAAAGAGAGACACACTCCTGCTTGATTTTTAAAAAGGGGGTGAAGGTAAAGGGGCAAGAAATAGGCTTTGCTTATCTCCCAGAGGACAAGTAAAAGATTCAGAAATCACAGCTTGGAGGGGAAAGAAGATAAATAATTTAGCACTAAGAATAACTGAAGCCTGATAGTTTGCCAGCATTAGAAGAAATAAAAGAGTTTACAAGAATCTGACAATTTTTTAATTTTTTTTATAGAGCCTCTGGAGGGCTGAACAAATAAATAGAGAACAAGAAAAGAGTTCAAAAGTAATGTGCATAAGTAGATTTTGAAGGGAAGGATTAAAATGTGAAAACAATAGCATGCATGAATTCCCTGAGCTAAAAATCAAGCTGCCCTGCATTCTTCAATATTATTTATATCTGTCTATCATACTGGTATCCTACCTTTTCTCCAAAGTACTCAGGGTGGACTAGATGGGATGTTCTGTTTAAAAAGCAAAGCAAAGCAAAACAACAAAAAAACAACCCCTCAAAGCAGCTATATGAGGTTTGGCTGATGGAGACATAGTGGCTGGCAGGGGTGGCTGGTAGCCTGTCCCATCACTGCCTCCACCCCTGACCAAAGCTTTGCTTACTGAACCCTGGTGGCAGCGACAGGGACAGGAAAGCAGGGCATCGTGGGGGCACCACCCCATAGAACTCCATCACCCTAATTTAGTCATGGACTTGCTTGTTAACTTCAGTGGGGTCCACTCTGAGAAGGATTAACTGGATGCACACCTTGGTGTCTTTGCTCCCAAGTTCAACACTATATATGTACATACACACAAACTATATACCACCTTTTGGCCCACACACCCCCGCCCAAAAAGTGGCTTACAACAATTACTATATCTTCACTATTAAAATCAGAGCATTAAAACAAGATTAAACAAATAAAACAAATCCAGAAACAGGATTAATAAAAGTACAGTGGTACCTTGGGTTACAGACACTTCAGGTTACAGATGCTTCAGGTTACAGACTCCGCTAACACAGAAATAGTACCTCGGGTTAAGAACTTTGCTTCAAGATGAGAACAGAAATCGTGCTCCGGCGGTGGCAGCGTGGCAGCAGTGGGAGGCCCCATTAGCTAAATTGGTACCTCAGGTTAAGAACAGTTTCAGGCTAAGAATGGACCTCCAGAATGAATTAAGTTCTTAACCCGAGGTACCACAGTAAAATAAAAACTTGGTGGAATGAAAATGTCTTGACAACCCACAAAAAGACATCCAAGTCTGGCCCAGGCAGGTGGGGTTTCATGGGATGTGAAGTTTTTCATAAATCTCCTGCCTCCTACTCCCCTCCAAGTTGTGGCTTAGTTGTACATTATTAGTAATTTGGGAGGCAAAGTTATTGTGGAGGGACTTCATTCATACAGTTGTGCAGGTGTTAGTGACTGTGAACACAACAGGATGGGATTTCATTATTGTCTTAATAAAGTCCTTGATGGTCCTACTCAATTTGCTCCAGCAAATGGTTGAACTGTCCACGATTTGGGAGGTTAAAAGAGAGCTAGAGACAGTAAGTTGCCTAAGGCTATGTGGTGAATTCATACAGAGAAGAGATTTTAACCAGAGACTGGCCAGTCTTTAAACCTATGTTACACTAGTTCTGCGCCAGATAGAACAGCTGGAAGTCCTGCTGATGTATAATTTTACAGAGATAGGAGAAGACTGATTCTACACTCATGGGAAAATACATACAGTTTCTGTTCTAGGCTACAACTTAAGCAACTGTTGTTCTCAACATTTGGAGGGCACCAGGATGGGGAAGGCTGATGTACATAGAACAAATTACACCAACACATCCAAAGGTGATAATCCTACTCATACCTCTCACACACCATAGTGAAAAAACACTTTTTCTAACCAGCTGAAACCTCTCCAGGAAGGAATCTCTCCAGCGTCACAAACTGCCTGGAAAAGGCATGCTGGTTTCCAATGAAAAAATATCTTGTTCCATGTTGATCCAAAAGTCTGTTTGTTTTGCCATTCATTCTGTCTATACTGAATCCTTCAACTTTAGTACAGAGTTAATTTCAAACATAATCTATGTTCATTTTGAGTCCATCATAAATGGAATCTCCCAGTTACAATGGATTGGATAAGAAGTAATGGAGACAGTTCCTGCTCTGTTAGCAGAGCAGACAATCCTGGGCTAGATGGACTAAATATAAAGGCAGCTTCATATTATCTATTCACATGTTAAGGGAGCCAAGATACCCTTGAGTAGTCATGAATAGCCAATGTTTATGGAGAATAGGATGGAGAACCAGTGGCCCTAGACTCCAATTCCCATCAGTCTCAGCTGGCATGGCCAAAGGTCAGAAATGATGGGAATTGTAATTCAGCAACATCTAGAGGGCCACTGGTTCTCCATCCTTGATGCAGAATGCATAGTAAGACAGATCACCATCTCAATGTTACAGGTAGGAAAGCTAAGGCTAAGAAAATGGTGGCTTGCTTAAGTCTGCCTACTTAGGTTCATGGCAGAAGTGAAATTTGAAGCCGCAACTTTCTGCTTCATACTCTCAAACCATTAATCCACAGCAGCATGCAAAGCAATTGCAATTCCATGAGTCACTAAGTTCTGCAATAAAAGTCATTGAAAACAAGAGAAAACAACAGAAAAAGCCAACAGGATGAACAAAATTTAGGGAAGTATACTGGTATATTTTTATTTATTGCTGCTGTTACAGGATAAGGCAATGACTCATCAAGTCCTTTCTTTGTCAGTGAAGTTTGTAAGTGAAAGTGAATACTCATTTGTAAGTTCTCAACGTATTTACATTTGCTGCATTTTCAAATAGCCAAGGCAAAATGTATTTTTCTCCAAACTCTTAGTCAACTCTGGACTTCTTATGTCAAACACTGGCTTAGTTCAGCACAGTGAGGGAGGAAAAAAAGACTGGTGAGCAGCAAAGCAGCTGCAAGCCCCTCTCAAGATTCCAGAAGTTTGCATGGTCCTGGTTAACATAGTTTAGCTTTCCATGATGTGTGAACCAAGCCAATATGTTCATATCCATTTCATAATACTTTAAGACAGATATGAGAAAGTCATGGTCCTCCAGGTGTTATTAGACTACAACTCCCATCATCCATACCCACAGACCATGCTGGCTGGGACTAGTGTAAGTCGTAGCCAAATAACATCTAGAGGGCCACAAATTCACTATCACTAAGTTTAGGAACTGCTGGGGAGGTCTCACTTCAAAATTTATGATTGTTCCCTAGACTGCAGGCCTGTGTTTACCTTAGGATTTATTAAGGGTGCCAGATTTGAGGTGCAATTTGCCCAAACTACAACTGTTCCACAAATCTATGTGTTTGGTACTTTGATTTGATCCCTCATTCAGCTCTCTATGATGGCTGTGAGTGCCCTAACAGATTATCCAAAACTGGCACTGACAATGCAAAAAGATTTTTAGGTTTCTGAAGGGCAGTTACTGTACTTGCCTGATGCCTGAGGTAGCGGAAAAGGCTAAAAATATGAGTAGGTAGGTAGGTAAGTAAGTAATTGGAGACTTTTATTCCTGAGGGTGTTGCACAGATATCCATTCAATATGGCTTAGATTTAGTGAAGTCTACCACAAAACACTGAGTTGACTATCAGTGCTCTTGATTGTTCCTTCCAGAATTATAATTCAGTGAACTTTGCCCCACCAAAGTCTGCCCTAGACCATTCCCGAGCTATCACTGGCATACTGTTGGTATCACTGCCTTCCACCCTACCAGCCACCACTGACTTTTGTACCTCCTTATAGCTAAGCCACCCAGAAATCAACTTAGTTTACTACTAGGGCTGGGTACATTCCTAGATGCTGAATATATTCTGCCTTCTTCAGTGTAATGCTGCATTTTTAGTTCCTCCAGATTAATTTTCCTCTAGAAGAGCTTAACCATCCATTAGCATAGATTGCATTTGCAAAGGAGTGGTCCCTTCAAGGCACGGAAGATGGAAGCAAGAATATTAGTTGCCTAAATCATATTTAAACTCTGGATTAATGTAGGACTTTATGACATTACACCTCTCTCTCTCTCTCTCTCTCTCTCTCTCTCTCTCTCTCTCTCTAACTGCTGGGGGGAGGGGGAGCTTTCAAGAAATGAAACTGCTTTCATTTCATACATTTGGCCAACACCTTACCATATATATATATTCCTTTTCCCATTAGTGAAATCATTGTGGACCCAAGGGTGTTAGATAAGAATGTAGTGATTAAAAAGGTAAATGTACCCCTGCCCGTACGGGCCAGTCGTGTCCGACTCTAGGGTGAGAATGCCAAATGTGTTGGAAGTTGTGGGTTCAATTTTTTATTTTCTTTCTTTTTATTTTATTGCATTTATATCCCACCTTTTTCTCCAAGGAGTTCACAGTGGTGTGTATGTTCTCCCCCTCCTCATTTAATCCATGAGGCAAGGACTGGTGATCTATAGAGTAAGGAAATCCAGGGGAGGAATCAAATGGGTTGACAGATGTTCTGCCCCCATGGATCCCTCTAGTCAGACACCTCTTACTCTGGAGATGCTTCTGGCACCTACTCCTGACAGTAAATAATTTTCTCTTTCTGGGGAGGCGATTGAGAATAAGTCAGATGCTGAGCTGGTGCCTACTCTATCTCAGTCTCTATGGAGATGGAGAAGATAGGACAAGCAAACTTCACAGGCCCACCCCATTCTCAGAAGTGCCTGTTTCTCTGCCCTGTCCCAGGACTCCAGCCACTTCCTTCAAAAGGAAGATGCAAGGCTGGGTGGCATCTGTCTTTCTTGGGACATAAAGGACATAATGGAAGAGTGTACCTTCAGCGATGAAGTCAAACCACAGCACCTGCTGTGGCTGTAGAGACCAATACATTTTATCCTCCCGACAGTGCTATAAAGGTGGCTAGTCTGAAAGATGGCGACTAGCCTAAAGTCTCCCACTTGAGCTTTGTGACTGAGTAGGGGATTTGAATCTGGGTCTCACTGATTCTAGTCTAACAACTACACCACACTGGCTCTCAAGATCAAGGTAGGAGAACCTTCATGCTTGTGCACTAGTGTTCAGTCCATGTAATATAAACAATAAGGAAGTGAAGTATTACAGTGCTTCTGTTGCTTCCAATGCCTGTTTTCCTCATGAAGGTTCTTCCTCTTTTCTCACTCTACAGCTTTTGTGTTATATAATTATGGCCAGGGGCACACCAGGAAGGGGGCTGCATAGAGGAGGGAATCAGAGCAGCTGCCTCTGAAAGGGTTAACTTCGTTCACCACTCCTCCCAATCCCTGCCCCCTTGTTCAGCCATTAAGAGACCCCCCCACACTCCATATGCTCTGCTCCATTTATTATTTCTGCATTGCATCAGGGGGGAAGTATTCACACTAAGCCACAGGGATTAAAGACTGAAGCCGTAGGGAAGTCGGATCACATCCTTCATATCCATCTGTTTTCGATTCCAACCCTTCACACCTGCTTTTATTTATTATTCCTTGCTCAGACAAGACAGGGCTCATTTTTCAAATCTTAAAACCTTTTTTTCTTAAGAAAAGTATATAAAGGCAGGAGATACACACACATACATTCTATTATTCCTCCTTCCTTCAAACTCCTATGAAAATGACACGCCCAAGCGGGAAAAAAATTATGACATGGCAGGGTCTTGGATGTCGTGGTAGGCCAGGGAAATCTTAAAAGTTGGACAGCTCCTTAAAGTACTTCTTCAGAGTGGGCAAAGTCACTGCAATAAAGCAGAAGTTGCTTCCATTAAGCTTCCATTGCTAAAGGCAGATTATTTTGGATGAGTATTTGCAGGGGTTATGTGTGGGTGTGTTTGCAAACTTTAGGCTGAAATCCTATACTGGGAGTAAGCCACCATGAATTTAATGTGGCTTACTTCTGAGAAAACACACATAGGACATCATTGTTAGGCTGATTTCTACACGCAATTACTTTTGAGAAGACATGTGTAGCACTGCACAGTTAAATGCTTTTCTTTTTCAACATCCAGCCACAAAACAGCTCTCTGCTCACTCCTAGCCCAATGAAGCCCTGTCTGAATGAAGGCCAGTTTTGCATTCTCTTTCCATCAGGCTTTTTGAATTCATGGAGATCCAAGACTTGAGAATGTTCATTTATGTATTTATGACATTTATATTGCACCTTTCCTGCAAGCAGTTCAAGGTGGCATACACAGCAAGTTGACAAGGCTGAGAGACTGTGTCTGGCCCAAAGTCCACCAAGTGAACTTAATGGATAAGCAGGGATTTGAAACATAGTCTCCCATGTCTTAGTCCAACACTCTAAACCAGAACTTTCCAACCTGTGTGTCACGACACGTTAGTGTGTTGGCTGCAGTGCATAGGTGTGTTGTGCAAACACTCCCCGTGCTCCTACTGGGGCTGGAAAAGGGTTAGTTTAACCTCCAGTTTGCTAGTAAAACTGAATTAGGTAAAAGTAAAGGGACCCCTGACCATTAGGTCCAGTTGTGACCGACTCTGGGGTTGCGGCGCTCATCTCACTTTATTGGCCAAGGGAGCCGGCCTACAGCTTCCGGGTCATGTAGCCAGCATGACTAAGCCGCTTCTGGCGAACCAGAGTAGCACACAGAAACGCCGTTTACCTTCCCGCTGGAGTGGTACCTATTTATCTACTTGCACTTTGATGTGCTTTCGAGCTGCTAGGTTGGCAGGTGCAGGGACTGAGCAACGGGAGCTCACTCCGTCGGGGGGATGCGAACTGCTGACCTTCTGATTGGCAAGTCCTAGGTTCTGTGGTTTAACCCACAGTGCCACCCGCGTCCCCAAAACTGAATTACTGTGTCGCAAAATGATGCATGTTTAAAAGTGTGTCACCAACATGAAAAATTTGGAAAGCTCTGCTCTAAGCCCAGCGCAATGGCTCTCATTCAGAATGTCCCTATATAGAACGGGTGCATAAAGATGCTGATCTTATAAATGTTTCCTAATAACCAAAGCTATTTTTCATCTAATGGAAAAAACAGCAATGACAACTTTGGTGATAGTAATACTTAGCATTTCAAGGTCCACAGCAGTCATTAACTTGGTTAAACAAAGGTAAGCCAACTGTTGGTTGGGTTAGGTATCTCTTAAGAATGACTGTGGCAAACGTCACATTGAACCTGGGAATGTCATTACGGGATGGTGTAATGTGCTTCCCAGCAGCAATGCACAGAGAAAAAAGATAAGTTCCACCAGGGGCTCATCACATAGTGGCATTATTTTGCTCAATGTTGTAAGAAAAAAAAGTGGGAAGGTGGGAAGACCATCCGGCCACCTTCTCAAATTGTAAGTATCACACCCACCTGAAAGAGGGAGCCCATGAAAGTGACAGAAATTATTCCTACACCTTGTGGTGGGGGATGAAGGTCCAGTGAAGGAGGGGAGGGGTGCTGTGTGCAGCCCTAGTCAAAAATACCCACTTATGTGTGCCCTGCCCTGCACACATAAGTGAAAATTGTGTAAGTGGGAAGCACCCTCTAAACACCCTTTAAATAACCTCTCTCCCACTTTCTCTCCAATCCATCTCAAAAATATTATACTAAAAATATCCACAATGGGAATTGAAGCTCTGTGGATGGCTGGAGGCTGGAAGATGAGCAGAAAAGCAGCTTCTCCTGTGCACTACCGCACGCATCAGCTGTTAGGCGGGGAGGCTGAGCAGCCTAAACAAACCCTGTTGTGCCTCCAGTCTCTTCTCCGCCCTCACACTTCAGGATCTGGGCAGGGTCTCCTTGTGAGCCACGATTCTCCAGCTCTCTCCCTGCATTCCTGGTATGAATTATATTATTTATTTATTTCCAGGCACTGCACAATATACGAGGCCACACACGAGTCGATTGTGCACAAGTTTAAGGGGGGGTACCTGCAGTACCTTAATCATGTGTTTGGAAGAGACGAAAATGCCATTTTGGCTAGCTCCCTGCCAAAACGCAAGACCACCTGTACCTCACACATACACTTACAGTATATAACCTAGGAAAAAGTGGAAGGGCACATAATATGTGGTGGTCTTTCTCACCCAGGCACCCTTCAGGTGTGTTGGTCCTAACAATCCTGACCACCAGTCAGACTGGCTGGAGCATGTAGAAGCTGTAGTTCAAAACATTTAGAGGGCACAAATTTTGGGAAGAATGTTCTCTGGGTAGAATTAAATAAACCACTATGGGAATATTTGTTGGAAGGGCAGTATGAAAATACCTTAAATAACAAAATAAGGTAAAATAGTTTAGTGTGGTAATGCTTTGTTTGCAGAAGGACCAGATTCAGGCAACAGAATCTCCATTTAAAAGAATTTAAAACTGCTGGAAAAACCACTAGTGAGGAGATGTGTGTATGAAAAAGATGTGGGGATCAATCTACAATTTTGTTTCTGAATTCTTTTTTAAATGCCACATATGCCCAGAAAGATGGAAAAAAGAGGGGAGGGATAAGAATCCAGAATCAACAGACAACTAAAAATGCAACTTTTTTTTGTATTTTTGTTCAGAAACAAGAACACAGCAGATGGGCATCTGCAAACAACAAGTGCCGCTCATGGGTGAGCAAATGGGGAGATGAATTATTGGCTACTTTTTTGTACACTTCCTCTGTGGCATCTGGTACTGTCCACTAACATTTCTCTTAGTAGCTTTTTTCCCTGTGTGTACAAAGTACTTTACAATTTGCTCTTCTGGCACCCTGTTAAAATAGATTAGAAGCAGAAACCTTGCACACTGCACACAACAGCATTTCTCTTCCTCATTTCATGGTACCTTCCTTTCCCTTCCTTTCTGTACCTCCATCAAACCACTAACTTAGAGTCCTGCTCAAGTCCCGCGCTGCTCTCAGCTTTGTAAGTGAGTGGCTTCAGTCTCCAGCTAGTAAGCCGTGGTGCAAAGGAGAGAGGGTGAGGCTGGCAGAATGGAAGAGGCATATAATCATAGAATCATAGAACTGTAGGGTTGGAAGGCACTCCAAGGGCCTTGGGGATAAGGTGAGTGCTTGATGAATGGAGGATAAAAAGGGATGAAGAAACTGGCCCCTGCCCCCAGAGGGACTGTCACCACTGCAAGTAAGCAGGGAGAAGGCAGGGAGGCAGGTGGGGAACCCAGATCGAAATCTGCCACCCCTCCCAGAGTGCCGTTTGAGATGGCTGCCTCAGAAAGACTCATGATAGCATCAGCCATGAACCTGTTAGCCTTTACATATGCCAGAAGACACTCCACAGTTCTGAACAAAATACTACGGCTGAAGTGAACCAATGTTTAAGTAGAGTGGTCCTCTTAGTCTCTATATCTTGCAGATTAACAGTATCTGAAGGGTTGCCATGCAGAAGGATGGGGAAGACTTGTTGTTTGTTGCTCCAGAGGGCAGAACTAGGTGGAAAAAATGGATGGAAACTGCAGGGAAGCATATTTCAGCTAGAGTTGCATGACAGTGGAACAGATTGCCTTGAGGAGTGGTGAGCTCTCCTTCGCTGGAGGTATTTAAGCAGCAGCTGGATGGCCATCAATCAGGGATGCTGTATTTGTATCCCATACTGAGTAAGTGATTGGGCTAGATTATCTCTAAGGTTATTTCCAATCCAAACATTCTATGATAGAGGATGATTGGCAATGAGTCATTTTTCTGGACTACTGTAATGCACTGTATGTGGAGCTGCCCTTGGAGATGGCCTGGCGTCTGAACCTGGTGTATCTAAAGTGGCTGCTAGGCTGGTTAGCAGGGCAGCTTGATAGGACTGTGAGTCATTGGTCCTGAAAGTGCTACGCTGCTGCCAGTGAGCTACCAGGCCTAATTCAATGTATAAGTACTAACATACCTAAATGGCTTGGGACCCAAGTATTGAAAAGAGCCCTTTATTGGACCTTACTATCAGCAGGTGAGTCTTGGTGGTGCCACCACTGTGGTCTGCCTGGTTGGTGTTGACCCATGACAGGGCCTTCACAGTGGCAGTTCCCTGTTTGTAGAATGCTCTCCCCACAACTGCTTCAGTGGGGCAACTCCTAGAAAGAGTTGCTGAGACCACTAGGCCTGAGCTTTGGTGTGTTTCCGTGAAAAAAGATTTAACTGCACTAGCCTCTAGTGATTTATTGTTTTTGTTGCTGACCTATGCCTGACTCCAGCCCTTATTCTACTACTACTACTACTACCAACACCACCACCACCACTCCTGGGTTTGGAAGTGAAGTCGTGTTTGGGTGACTTGCAACCACATCACTGATAACAACAGTAGATTGGAGCTCAGCTTTCCAGAACAGATATTGTTACTGTCCCATCTACTGCAACGCAATTGCTGAGGATCCAACATAAAATAAAATAAATAAATGTGTGCATCGTTTTGCAGTAGCATCAAGTATCTATTCAAGTGTTAAAAAAATAATTGACTCCATCTGTATTGGCCTAATGACTGATTAAATGACTAATCAAGGAAGTCTTAATTAAAACATTTTTTTTCCGTGCAAGAAGAGCATGGGAGAGGGGGAGAAAGAGGAGGAAAGCACTCATTAATGCCTTACAATGTGTGTCGGATTCCGTTTGTGTCATTCGCTAACAGTCGTCAAATGAGTAATTATGCACAAGGTCATTTTCCAGGGATTTTTTCCCCTTTTTTGCATACATCATCAAGCTGATTGGATTAGGCTTTGGTGCTCGACTGGGTTCTGCAAGTGGCAGCATTTTCCCCAAGACAAAACAGGTAATTAAAGGCTGCTGAGAATAAGCATGTTGAAGAGACAATATTTCCTCTGTCGCTGTTAAGAGATGGGCTGGGATTGTGGACAGCTGTACCCAAAATCTTTGGGGCGGGGCCAGACCAAGGAACACAGGAGCCTGCCTAATATGAAGTCAGGCTATTGATCCATCTAGCTCAGTGTTGCCTACACTGACTGGCAGTGGCTCTTCAGGCAAGCAGAGGCAGGATCAGGGATGCTCTGAGGTCAACATTGGGGGCCCTGCTGTGATGTGGGCCTCAGCAAGTGCTGCAAAATGCTAACTTGTGTTGCAGGTCCACACAGATACTGATTGTGCAATCCTTTAGGAACACGGGAAGCTGCCTTATATGGAGTCAGAACATTGGTCCTTTTATCACCCTTTTGTACACACTGATTGGCAGCAACTCTCCAGGGCTTCAGGCAAGAGCGTCTCCCATGCCTACCTGGAGATGCCGGAGAGTGAACATGGGAACTTGTACGCAAAATGGATGCTCTGCCAATGAGCTACAGCCTTTCCCTTCTGTGCTGGAAGTCAGGCAGTGCTGAAGCCCGAGCACACATAGTCCCAGCTATGCTAAGCTGCAGCTGTTCAAGCCCAAGACTCCAACACCTGCCTCCTTTCATCCCACTTCCATTTCCAAAACTCACAGAGATATTTATCTCAACTGTATCCTCCCCTTCCTTCAAGAAGCTCAAGGCAAAAGAGATTATTGCATTTTATCCTCACAACAACCCAGTGAGGTAGGTTAGGCTAAGAGACAGCAACTGGCCCAACATAACACAGCTTTGTGGCTGAGTGGTGAATAGAGGAGCACAGGCCTCACTGTTTTTGCCTGACAACTTATCTGCAACACCAGCCTTTCCCAACCTAGGGCCCTGGGGTTGTTTCAGAGTGTGCTGGCTGGGGCTGATGAGAGCTGCAGTTCAAAAAAGCCATAGGATCCAAGGTTGGAAAAGTCTGCACTATACCACACTGGCCCTGCAAGGCTTTCCCCTTCCCACCCTATGCTCACTAAATCAACTTTCATCAGAGGCAGCAGCTGCCAGAATAAAATAATTTGGGAACTTGCTATGTTTTTGACCACATTACAGAAATTCCATAGGCACAAAGCATTTCTCCGCCTGAATCAGATGGCTTAGCTCTGTGTGTGTGAAAGAGTGGGGCAGGGGGCGATCACATTTTTAAAAGTAAAGTAAGATGGCAGCATGAAACTCACTGAGATGACTTTTTCTTTTATTGGCTCCACATTTTGCTCTGATGCTTAGCAATCTTTGCTATGGAAAAACAACAAATGCCCTCAGCTGCCACAGCTGAGTTCAATTTACTTAAAACAATATATGAAAATAAGGATGGCAATCTTTTTTCTTTTCTAAAATATATTTCAAAGGAGGGGGCAAAAAAAGGTATGTCTTGGGGACTGCACGTGCCAATTTTCCATTCGGCTGTGACTCGTGTCTTAAACATGCATGCTTTTCAAATGGTGTGTGCAGCCTAGGAAAATGCCGTTGCCATGCCAAAAGAAACTTAGTCATGACTACATGGATTGGCCCCTGCATTCTTAAGAGGCTGCTTTCTTCCATATATCCCATTGGGACATTGCAGGGCTTATCTAGATCATCAGCTAAGTCATGTCCCATGCGCATTTTGAGCCATGGACTCAAAAAGTTTGAAGTTGTATAATTGTAAAAGGTTTGGCATAAGCGTCACCAAAATGGACCTCATTGGCCTGTTACCAAAACAGCTGAGTGCTTTTCAGAAATGGAACTTTCCAGGTAATGTAATGTCACACTGAACATGCAAACAACTACAACCCACCTTCATTTAACCATGATTCTTTGCAGCATGGGGCCCATAGGTGAGTTATTCCCTGCAGGAAATACTGTTATCATCCTCAACCTGGTGCCCTCCAGAACTACAACTCCTGTTATCCCTGACCATTGGTCCTGCTGTCTGGGTCTGATGAGACCTGGATTCCAGCAACATCTGGAGGGCATCAGGCTCAGAAGGCTGTCTTAAGGAGAAGGCATGTGCATCTGTTCAACCAGAAACAGACTTCCATGAGGCCGTATCTCATGCTGCATAGAACAAAATTGTAACACCAATCGAGCAATGGCTTTGTGCCAGGATATAAATATGGTCCATTTGGAACTGCATTTTACATCTCAATTCACTGGGAATGTCACTCTGTCAATAAAACCTCGTTCCTGCTTGAGCATGCAGCTATGCTTGCAGGCTCTCTGCTTCTCTCTCTCTCTCTCTCTCTCTCTCTCTCTCTCTCTCTCTCTCTCTCTCTGTACATTTGATTTCCTGAACATGGAAAACCCTAAGAGGCTTGGGGTCATGATTGCCTACCCTGACAGAAAGCCAGCTGCCAACACTCTTATTGATTGTGACTGTAGATACCAGAGTTATGGTTTGCGGACGTGTTGAACTTACTTTACAATATTTTAATTGGAAGCTCAGATCTGAAAAGCACGGAAACCCTGAAATGTGGATTCATACCATAATACCATTTTATAGGACAATGTGGACTCTCCTGATGTTGCTGAACTCCAACTGCCATTAGCCCCAGCCAGCGTGGCCTAGGGTCAGAAATGATGGGAGTTGTAGTTCACAACATCTGGAATGTACCATGTTGGCTACCCCTGGTATATAGAGTGGCTTATGTCAATATGTATGGGGAGGGGAGGGATTTCACTTGGAGGCTGGGGAAAAAGAGACTAAAAGGGAGAATAAAGCACATTGGATAAAGCACGTGGATCTGGCACATGTGAGCTTCTGAACAACAGCCACAGACTTTAAAAAGAAAATCAGTTTTGCTAATACAAGGCCAAAATAGATTAACACAGGGGCTAGTAACTTTTCCGAACATAGGAAGCTGCCTTAATCTGCACCCACCTAGCCCAATATTGCTGACACTGACTGGCAGCAACTCTCCAGTTTCAAGTACTGGATTCTCTCAGTTCTATCTGGAGATGTCCAGAATTGAACCTGGTACTTTCTGAATGCAAAGCAGATGCTCTATGGCCCTTCCTGTACAGCAGCTACAGTCAACAAGGCATCATAACTTTAACCTTGCAGATAGCAATGACATTCCATTTTAGTTTGGAGAAAAGAACTTATTGCTTCTAAAATTATGCCACCATAACTTATTAGGAATATGTAATATCTATGAGTCAAAGAAGATATTTCAGAAGTTATTTTTCTTCTCTTTTTAAATATATATATATAACATGGAACAATGCAACACAATCCACACCTACCCTTCTGATGCAAATGAACAACCATTGCACAACTCCAAAAATTACAGGGTGATGTGTCACTCTTAATCTTCCTAGGAATGTGGGAGTTCCTGTTTCAATCACTTCCATTGTCTGAAATCTACCAGATGATAACGGAAGAACTGCCATCGCAGGCGAAGATTGATATGTAGGTGTGGTTAATAAATGAGCCAAACGGCATGCTTACTGTAGGTTATAAAGGAAGATCAATGCAAGAGACAGCTACAAGTGCACAAGGCGACCTCCGTGCCTTAAACTTTGGTCCAGACATTGAACTAGCATTGATTATAGAGGTTTCTCATTCAAGCTGCCAGTTCAAAATGAATTAAACTCACAATCAAATTAGACTCTGGCGTCAACTCCACACTTACGATGGGCACTTAGAAGGCTGAGCTGGGAATTTGGCAAACATTGTGGGATACAGATCTATCAACTGCGATAGCTCAGTGGAAATGTCAGAATACTGAGTGCTGGAAACAAACAACACAGAATGACTATCATCACTTTGCAGTTATGTTGATAGATAGATAGATAGATAGATAGATAGATAGATAGATAGATAGATGATAGATAGATAGATAGATAGGGTTTTTATGTTGTAATCTGCCCACTGATCTTTGGATGAAGAGCAGCATACCAATTTAATAAATAATAATATAAATTGGCCATGCTTGCTGGGGCTGATGGGAGCTGTAGTTCAGCAACATTTAGAGGGCCAAAAAGGTTCCCCACAGCTACTCTCAGGCTTGAACCCAGTGTGTGCAAAGGTCACAGTGCCATCTTCAGACGCACAAGGGAACAGGAAAATGTAAACTTACCATAAATTTTGCTTCTTAGGGGTTCTGGAGTGGGATGTTCTCACACATGCTCCGTGGTAGAGCAAGTACTTTGCTTGCAGGAGACGCTGGGTTCAGTTCCTGGCGCCTCCAGGCAGGGCTAGGAAAGATTCCCTGTCTGAAATCCTGGAAAGATGCTGCCAGCCAGTGTAGGCAGGACTGAGCAAGATGGACCAACTGTCTGATTAAGTATCAGGCAGCTTCCCACGTTCCTATGACAGTCTTTACTTCTGGGAAATGCATCATATTGCAAGAACAACACCTAGTGGCGACATTTCCTCTCAGCTCCCAGACCGGCCCCCAATGATTTAACAGTCAGCTGGGTTCTGGCATCCGGAGCTACTGCAAAAGAATTCAAATTTTGCTTCAGGTGCTTGTTTGTTTGTGGAGAGAGGGGTGCCATTTTAGTCAGGGACTTGGAGCCATGGTTTGGCGGTGAGCTGAATCCCAAGCAAAAACAGCATCCCTGAGGAGTCAAGTCTTTCCTCTCTTCTGGCGCAGCATCCTGTGCATAGCTTTCCCCCTTTCCCATGCTTGGAGTGGGACACCAGACAGCTCCACATCTCTCCTCACCTCCTTTTCCTTGCCCCCAGAGAGGGATATAGCAGCTTCTCAGCTGCAGAAGCCCATCCTTGGCATGGTTAGGCCACAGTTCATGGCACTCTGCAGCCCTTCACCACAAGCAGACACCATTTTGAATGCCATGAGGGGCTGCGGCCTTCTTCGACCACAGTTTCACAGCCACTAGTCCATTGCTTTTCCAGCAGCCACCATCTGGCAAATAAGTGGTATGTAAATTAGGTAATTAATTACCTAATTAACAACAACAATGACCCTACAGCAACTAGAATCCACGGATACCAAGAGAGCAGCGAAGGAATTGTTAGTCAAACCCTAAAATGGCTCCATGAGGTCTCAGTTTTCCCGCCTTTTTTTTTTTTTAATCTCAGCCCTGTGATGTTGCTCTTGCCTGTGGTTTTTTTTTTTTTTTGCCTTCACAAAGCCAGAGCAGGTACCCTGGAGAGAAATGGCAGCTCTCATTCTCTCCCCTTGTGAGCAAGCTGCTCTCCCTTCTCTTTTGAGGCACGAGGCTGGAATTAGGGCTGGAAGAAGAATGGGTTTAGTTTGCTTTTCACATGGGACTGAACCAGTCAGAATAACTTTCTTGTGGATTGAAAGGCAAACCCCAACTCCACTGGAATTTGGGGTGCTGTTTACGGCAAATAAAAAAAAGTTGGACTTTAATAGGTGGTAACAACACCCTTAAAAGTATGGCAAAATGGCAAAATATGAGATTACGCTTTGATGGCAAAGTCAACATACTTTATTACATCTAGAGAACAAAGTCAAAGGCAGGACAGTTTTTGGGCAAGATGGTGTGTTTTTATAGAACACTGTAGAAAAAAAAGGATTATTTCTCAACATATGTTATGGGCTCACAAAGTTTTGATGAAAAATGTATAAATATACCTTTTTATATATATCTCAATATATATATTGAGCTGGGAGTAGTAATTGTACGCATACTGAATGTTTATATGAATTAAGTTGTAATTGACTCTGGTTTGGTTTTCTTTGTTCTTCTTGGAAGCCTCACACTTTATCACATAAATAATAATAATAATAATTTTAAAAACCTTTCCCATAAAAAAATACACCCAAAGGGATGTATTCAATGTTAATCCTACTCAAAGTAGACCCATTAATATGAATGGACATGACTAGCTTAAGTCTATTATTTCAATAGGTCTACTCTGAGTAGAACTTAGTTGACCACCCTCCTAAATGTGTATTTTATGGAGACGGTACAAAATGTGTAAAATCTAAATGCATTTTTGTGAGTGCTTTCTTAACCACAAACAATCAAGAAAAGTCTGCAGAAAACGGGACAAGGCAGACCTGTGACTGAACTCCAGCAAAACTGAAATGTGACAGGATTAGGCTGCTTACTCCACCTTTAGCTGGAAAGTAATGAGAACCAAATGAACATACCGAGGGTGTAGTCTTTCAGACACAAATGTAATGGAGAGGGATAGCAACTCCCAGTCCCCTCACCTCCTAAGCCCACAGCCTTTTAGATGAGGGTATACTCATTAGGGGCTTCTTCTTTTTTAGTTTAGAGAAAAGGCAAGTAAGAGGGGACATGCCAAAATGTAAAACATCATACATGGTGTGGAGAAAGTGGACGGGGAAATGTTTTTCTCCCTCTCATAATACAAAAAACCCAGGAGCATCCAACAACAATGAATGTGGGAAGATTCAGGACACACCAAATTACTTCTTCACAAAGCACATGGTTAAGCAGTGGAATTGGCTAAGTAGTGATGGCTACCAACTTGGACAGCTTTAAGAGGACTGTGCAAATTCATGGAAGGTGAGGCCATTAATGGCTGCTGGCAACAATGGCTATGTTCTTCCTGCATTGTTGGAGGTCTCTGAATACCGCTGGATAGAGAATCACAAGTAAGGAGAGTGCTGCTGCATTCATGTCTGGCTTGTTGGTATTCCCACTGGGGCTGCTGGTTGGCCAATGATAGATTGGGATGCTGAACTAGATGGGCCTTTGGCCTGATCCAGCATGGTTCTTCTTATGTTCTTACGCAGCATCAGCTGCTGTGACTGGCAGGCACAATGAAGCCTCTGGGTTGGCCAGGTGTGGAGCCTGATCTTCACCCACTGTCTAATCAATAGAATTTTATTTCCAAGGAATGCAGCCTCCAGATCAGGATTCAGCTATGGCTGCAGATGGCCCCAAAGCCAGCAGTCTACAGTAGCCTAACTTTTCATTTTGCAATTGTTAGAAATGAGATGCTGATGAGTTGGCAGGTTTGGGAAATCAAAGGTAGTCAGCTGACATACCTCTGAATGATCAGGGACTTCAAGCAAGAGAAAATGATGTTTCTAAATGGTAGTCTGTAAGGGTGGATGCTTAAAAATGCTCTTTGACCTGAAGACTGGAAGCACACAAGCCTATGCAATCTTGATGTGCCCTGAAGCACGTCAGAGGGAAGAAAAAGAAATATTGATAGAAAGAAGGTTGGCTGGAGCCTGTCTAAACTTCCTGATATTCTACATTCCTTCTTTTGATTTTTAGATAGCACTTATGCTATTATTTACATTTCTCCCCTTCTCATTTATTTATTGACTCCTCATTTATCTCTCCAAATGTGGGTGTGCTTTTTAAAAAAGTATTTTGTATTCCTGATCCATTTTCTATGGTGACAGATGCTTCCATTGCCACATTGCATTGCCTAGCTAATCTACATGTAGGTTTTTTAAGTAGGTGACAGCTCTTCCAATGATTTTTATCTTCCCAATCACATTCCATTGCAACCTGATTCCTTCCCCTCTATTACTGTCTAGGGCTGATGGATTCTTTCACTCTCTCCACTATGTTCCTTCTCTGTGCCTCCTCCTCCTGTTGAGTATTATCTCAACTAAGCACATTTGCAGCCCTACATTTTGCCTGAAACCTCATGGTTCATTTATAATATTGGGAAGAAGGACAACAGTTTATGCAAAACTGAAGTATTTTGGCAGCTCTGCTTCTTAGGATACTGGTGGTGTCTCCCCCCCTTTTTTTTCTTTTTCTGTTTCCAAACACCTCTCTAGAAGACATTCCACAGCCATACTGTAAAGAACTCAGGAGAGTACTACACATAAAATGTTGCTGTTCCTTTTGTGGGGGTCTAGAAGTGTAAATTTCACACAATACTGAAGTTGATTAATAGTTCCTTATTTGCACAAAAGTTCAAAATTCAGCTCAATCAAAACATTTTTTAAAGAACTAAGGTTTATATGTCCCCAAACTCCAAAGTAAGCTTCTGAATACCCTGTATCATATTACCATACCTTTCAAGGTATGCAATTCTTTTCTCCAGTCGATTTTTTTTTGTTCTTGTGCAATACTCAGGAATGTGTGAAGACATCTGATGATAGCAAATAAAGACCTAGGAATATGCACCCCAAAATAAGCTTTGGGATCCCACAAATCATACACTCATACATCCAGAATAGTATGGTCTACTACAAGATGGCATTCAGCCATGTTCAGTCCAAGACATTCTTAGGGTACAGCACGTCAAAGAGGTACCCCCATGTCAGTCCCAAAGGAATTGGATTTTACTGTCCTGGACTGATTGTATATAAAATAGGAATACTCTTTATTTTCATTTTAACTGTCAGCATATTTGGCAAGTATAGGGTTAATCTAGAGTTCTAGTGGGTGCTCTGAGGGAATGCCTGGAGGGGGGAGCATATGCGGCCCTCCAGGCCTCTCTATCTGGTCCTTAGAATGTTCCCAGGCTACACCCCTCATTGACTCTGCTTTGCACCCTCCCTATTTTAGTCTGGCTGAAAAGTGTCCTTGAAGTCTGATACTGCTTCTTGTTTGCCTGGGTGGAGGATAGAAAGGGGTGTGTGATTGTGTATAGAAACTAGCCTTCTGTATGATGGTAAAATTTGCATTCGCTGCTCCACCCACTTTGCCATTAGGGTCCTGCCCACCAGTAGCTGTAGAAGGTTCCCCATCCCCTGCTGCAAGTGAAATCAATACATATCATCAATCTGTGAAAATGCAGCCTATAGTACTCCTCCAACTGTCTGAAAGCTAAAGAAACCGACAGTGCAATTCTCACTGAGGTGGGTGCCCATGGATGCTGTGCAGCATAATGGCCCATCTTTCCTCAAATGGAAATGATGATTATCTTCTTAATGGGGCTGTTGAGATGATGAATGCAGGTAACCTTACAGAGAGAAAAAGTGCTAGATGTGATAAATAGCAGAGATCCTTCAGATGTAAGACTGCTGTAAAACAAATCAGGGAAATTACTACTTTGTCTCCCTAATTAAGCAAACCAAGAGCTCCAAGTACCTGTGTACACCTTACAGACAGAGGGAAAGCCAGTTGGACACCTGCTCCAAAATGAGGCTTCTTCATTCACTTCTGCTACTACAGAAGTAGTGTCTGCTAAAGAGATACTAATTAGATCTTCCTGGTGAGTTTCCTTTTGTGCGCACACTGAGCAGGGAATATAATTGTAGCTGCATCAGCCATTCATTCTTGTGAAGTGAACTGTAATGACTAATCGTTCTGCTGTTGTCCTGCTCTGAATCAAAAAACTGCAATTACTCCTAATATTTGCTTATGTTTCTGTAGAACTGTGAGATGATTCTTCATATTTTGGGTCTATTCTGGAGGTAAGATGTATGGGGGAGGGGATTTCTTTCAGCACAAGAAAATGGCACAGTTTTAACCCTTTCGGAAGGACCATAGATCAGTCGTAAAGGATCTACTTTTGCATGAACAAAGTCCCACGTTCAATCTCGGCATCCATCTGAAAACCCGCAGAGCTGCTGCTTGTCACTGTATATCTTAGGCGCAATGTAAGTTGAACAGTTAATATGCATAGCAGCTGCCCCCTGTGCACATTTACCAGGCTTCATGGAGAATATGCAGATAATCTGTTCATGAAAAGGGAGTCATGCACTTTCCTCCAAAGTGCCATTGAGATGTGCACATTCCCCAAGGCCTGTTGGAGAGTATGCATATTGGCTGGAAAGTGTGCCCAATTCCCTATTCTGGCTGTTGTGCACGTTCACCACTCAACTTACATTACCTTTAAGATATATAAAACTAGAAGAACCATTGGTCAGACTCATTGTAAGGCAGCTTCCTAAGTTCTTAACCCTGTCAAAGGCTTAGGAGCAGTGTACAACAGTGTTACTTGAAAGTTTAGAGGAGTCAGCTCCAGCCTAGCTGCCTCAAAGTTAACGCCTACTGTACCAGTGTCTGCCAAACTGCATACAGGGAAACGAATAGAATCATAGAATTGTAGAGTTGGAAGGGACCACAAGGATCATCTAGTCCAAACCCCATGCAATGCATGACAGAATGCTTCTCCATAGAAAACTTCCCTCCACCTAGATAAGAAGTATATCAGAGCGAAAGGTTGAAGCCTAAGCTTTTTGCTTGTTTATGTCAGAGCATTCAGTCATGTGAGTCCCTGTTTGCGATCTGAAGTAGGATATTAGAAAAAATATGTTGATCCCTTCAGCAACAACTTGACAAGACTTGGCAAGCTGTTTAGAGAGAACTGGTGGACTTGATGTGACTATAGAACTGAAGTAGTCCACTGGGGGCTGATGCCCATTGAGACTGGTATACAGAATACAGTGGTACCTCGGGTTACATATGCTTCAGGTTACATATGCTTCAGGTTACAAACTCGGCTAATCCAGAAATAGTACCTCAGGTTAAGAACTTTGCTTCAGGATGAGAACAGAAATCGTGCTCCAGCGGCGCGGCAGCAGCAGGAGGCCCCATTAGCTAAAGTGGTGCTTCAGGTTAAGAACAGTTTCAGGTTAAGAATGGACCCCCAGAACGAATTAAGTACTTAACCTGAGGTACCACTGTACAAGGAGGCAAACAGTAGGTGAAGCCACAACCAATGACAAAGGCAGAAATGATAACAGCTAGTACTAGTTTTGTCCCCATCGTTCTCCCTGCTGAGTGCCACACAAAATTTGGTATTTTAAGTATTATTGAACTTTATTATTATTATCATTATTACAAAGTACCCATTTTTAAATTTACTCTCAAAGAATGCATTTTCAAATATAATTTATCCTAAAGTGCACATTTTTATATGCATTTTGGGTTCATTTTTTAAAAAAAATATGAGAACAGCATTGGAAAAGTCATAGGTGAAATCTGGAGAACTGCATTCTGATTCAGAAATTAGATTGGGATGTGTGTATCAGTTCAAGGCAATTATAAAAATCTGCAAAGAACAAATTTCTAGAGCATCCCTACACGATAACCTGACTGTGACAGATAATGTCGTGGCTAGAAAATCTTATTTATGTAACAAAAATTATATACCACTTGATTGAAACAATAAGTGGCTAACAATAAGTTTTAAAATGATCAATTAAAAACATGTAATATTTTTAAAGCAATTAAAATCAGCTGTAAACTAAAAAATATGAAAGCACATCAATTTCTATGTGCCTGGCTAGGCTTGCCTAAACAAAAATGTTATAAACAGTTGCCAGAAAGACTACAGTGAGGCATTTGCCTGATGTCAATATGCAGGTAGTTCCTGAAGTATAGGGGCTGCCACACTAAAATATACATTTCTTACAAGTGCATAATGAATATTGTGTGGCACTTATAACAGTGTAAGTTCCACAGATCAAAGCCGTTGAGTGGGCACATACGAAGAAAGGCAATCCCACAAGTAAACTGGCTCCAAGCAATTGATGCCTTTATATACTAATATTAACAACTTAGGCTTGGCCCAGTAGCAAATCAGCAACCAGTGCAGATCTCTGAGTAGAGGTGCTATATGCTGACAAGGTCTCACTCCTGTCAGTAGTCGTGCTGCAGCATTATACACTAACTGCAGCTTCTGGATCAAATGGAAGGGAAGCTTCACGTAAAGCACATTGCTGTGATCTAATATTTGAGGCACCGAAGCATGAACTACTGTGGTCAAGCTCTCTCCGCCCAGGAACGGCCATAGCTGTTGTAGCAGGTGCAGTTGGTAAAAGGTGCTTCTTGCCAGAGTGTCTACAAATCTAAATCGGGGGGGGGGGGGAACCCCAGACTGCATACCTGCAGCACCTTGTCCACATCAGCTAACTGCAAAAGTTGAAACTGATCCCACAACACACCACCAACTCTGGCACTGGGTAAATCTGAAACTACAAGAACTGTGGAGTCAAGGTCACTCCAAAGTTGAGAAACTTTATCATCAGAGTGTGTAGCCAGCTGGTCACAGTGGGTCCTCAAATACTGCAGAGGACTCTCTCTGTTAGTGGGAATTAGAAACCTCTGGGATGTCCCAAATAATGCTGCTGGCTGGCTTCTATAAGATGTAATTCAAACTGCAAAATCTTAGTTTCCATTTTTTTCGTGGCACTGGCTTCCTTTTAAGCCACAACCAAGCTAATATTTGGGTATTTGGGGGGGGGGGGGAGATGGTGTTCTTAAGCTGCGATCACTTCTTTAAGATTCTTGGAATTTCAGTAGGTGCATAGAGGTATTTACCACAGCAGGCATAAACGTGATGTTCGTGTGTCCCCACTCCAGGAGTTAATTTCTCTACTGCCAATCACTGTGATCTGAAGTGTCCCTTGTTTGTTAAAAGCCACACTTTAAGCTTGATCAATTTTTTCATCTCTACATTTTTCAACCCCTCCCACACACTTGATCCATGTTCCAGCCACACAGTGCAGCAAATTTCAGCAAATGCGGCTAGGGCTGTGTAAAAAGCTATGTGCTACACCTCGCATCTGAAAGCTGAGCTTTCTATTTAACGTCCAAACAAAGGATCTTAAATTGGGTGGCGAAGGACTGTTGCAGAGAGATGGCCAGGTAGTAAAAATATAGAAAATTTTCACAAACATACATGGCAAGCAGCTCATTAGGCCCTTGCAGAGAGTCATGGAGGATATGGGTTTGGGGAATGCTGGACTAGATGGTAACCAAAGAGTTGGGGGGAACCTTTTAGGACATCTAGTCAAACATTCCCCAACCCCATATCCTCCATATTTTGAACCCAAGCTCCCGTCAATCCCAGCCAGCATGGCCAATGGTCAAGGATGATGATCATTCTAGTTCAAAATATCTATAGGGCACCAAGTTGAGGAAGACTAATAAAGTCTGGCTCTTTGGTTGATGCAGGAAATTCAGAGCAAGAGCACCCTGAAGAGATAGCAGCCCAGACTTTGCTTGAAGACCTCAGCCCCCAGCAAAGTAATTGGTGCCACTGTTGAACTGTTCTTATCAGCAATACGTCTCTCATAATCTTAGGAAGTTGCTTGTGCTTCTGACAGTAATTAACTGCACTGATATACCGTATTTTCTGCAGCCAAAACGGAAGGGAATGCTACTGCAGCAGTATCAGAAAGAAGTAGTAAAACAAAGGGTTGAGTGTGGTCCAGTGGTTAGATTTAGAGTGCAGATTCCTGGGTTCAAGCCACAAAGCTTAGTAGGTGATGCTTTGGTGCGCTCTCTCACTCTCTGCCTAACTATTTTGCAGGGTTATTTTAAGGATAAAAGGGACACCACATCCTGAAGTGCACAGAGGAAGAGGACAATAAAGATGCTTTAAACAATTCATTTTCATGTTGCTGTAGTTGCTTCTGTTTTGAGACACACAAAAAGAAACAGAAAGTCCCAACCAAACCTGCAATCAAAGAAAAGAGAAAGCAAGAGCTGGAAAGCAAGAAGATATGAGAAAGAGAAATTATTATTTACTGTATTTGCAGACCGCCCTTCCACAAAAGTTCTTGGAGCAGTGAACAATTGACAATAAAATAATAAAAATAAAACCGCAAACTGAATGCATGTCATAGGGGAAATCATCACCACCACAATACGTAAGAAACACCACAATCAACTCATCAACCCTCATATGCTGAACAGAACATTACCTCAATGAGGCGAGTGAGAGCATTTCTAGCAGGAGGGAATCCCACAAATCAAGGAGCCATGACTGAGAAGACCCTATTGTGACTCAGGTAAAGGATGGAACTATTAGTAGGGCCTCCCCTACAGATCTTAATGCATGGCTAAGGCAGCACTAATCAATGAGGTGCCCTCCAGATATGGTTGGACTTCACACACATACACATACACAGAATCTTCATTTATCAGGCACAGGATTTTGGGGTGCTCCAAACCACCCAATAGTAACTCTGTGAAAATCAAAAGTATGCTTGAGAACTTGAAGGAATTGGCATAGGTTTATTGGAAACAGTTTGTCATTTGAGAAGGGGCATTTCTCCTGATTTGAGCACTCAAACATCTCCTTTCTTACACATTAGAATGATACCAAGATTTCTGGAAAAATAATACAGTTCTCGGTGGGTTACAGTATATCTTGCTAGATAAACTGATTCATAATTTTCTTAATAAATGGAGAAATCTAGGGTACCAGGGGCTGTGCCAGACAGTATTTGATGTCATTTCCATGTAGTTTTGTACCACACATATGAATCTCTTCCCCAGCATCATTTACAGCAATGTAAATGGAACCATAGTTCAGTAGAACATCTGCTTTGTATGCAAAAGGTTCCTGGCATATCCACATAGGGCTAAGAATTGTACCCTGACTGAAATCCTGGCAAGCCATGGCCATTCAGTGTAGAAAATGGGGACCCAGGTGGACAATGGTCTGACTCAATATAAGGCAGCTTCCGACACATCTATGTTCTGTTAGAATGCTTCCTGAAATAAACAATTGGGGTCTTTGTGTTCTACATGGTTGCAACGCACACACACCTCTTCACATGCCCGTGGCAAGGAGGAAAGCCAGCTCTTCAATGTTTAACTAGCATCAGAATGTATCTGTTTCAAAGACAGACCGATACAGGATATTGTAGAGTTATGCAGGTGGGCTTTGACTGTAGTTGCTAGTTTTGCACACTAGTTTAGACTCCAGGGAAACCCAGTATGGAAAATCACAACTCCAAAACTCTTTCTTAAGAACACAAACATCTGTCGGGCAAGGCTGGGGAGCGACAAGGGTTCTTTGAAAATGCAAACCAAGGCATTTCCTGGAGTAGAGTCTCCATGGAAACCTCCACTCCAGGAAATGCTACGGAGAATCGCAAGGCTCATTTTTAATAAGAACACAAACACACCAGCAATGCTTTGAAGCCACAATACAACCCAAGGGAGGGGGAAACAACAACAACTCACCAAGCTGACAAAGCTCAAGAGAGCTATGTCTCTTTTTCTAGTATGCCAGAACAAGAATAAAAACCCCTCAACCATAATAATTAAATAAATTTATTATTTTTACTCTGCCCACCTGACTGAGTTGCCCCAGCCGCTCTGGGCAGCTACCTCTTAAATGTAACTAAGGGAAGGAAGGATAGAATGCCACCCCACTCTACTCTGCGGTTGCCATTGACATTCTTCCTCTTTTCATCCCACCTCCACTGCATCCCAAGCCTCCATGAATTGCTGAAATAAACTGGACTGAAACACAATAGCCAGAACAAGTCCCGCCTGGTGTCAGTTGAGTTTCTCTCCCTCATCTGCTCTTTCACTGACTGCAGTAACTCCACCTGTGTGATGACTCCTAGGGAAAGATGTAAATATCTCAATCACCTACAGCTTGCAGGTTGGGGCCATTCATAATGTCCTTTGACTCCAGGACTCCTTTCTGGCTACATGTTACCAATCAGAAAGGGGGGGGGGGAGGAAAGAAGGAGGAGTGTAGAGTCCTGACACCCTACCTTAGCCGTTTCTATGGAAGAGTGTTTGTATGTCATTGCCCCCCTTAAAGTTCACCCCCCCCCGAGACATGTGTGGGACCTGCTGGCCATACATAGTGATGGGTGATGATTGGCTCTGTTGTGAACAGCAGAATGGTTAGCAGAAGAGGGACTGGTTAGTGGCAGTCTGATTAAGTGAAAATCAATGCATATGCCAGGGGTCTGCAACCCGCGGCTCCGGAGCCGCATGTGGCTCTTTTACACCTTTGCCGTGGCTCCGGGGCGGAAACTAGCGAGGGGAGGAGGCGCATTGTGCACCCCTACACTCTCCACTGTGGTGGGCGCTGTACTGGCTGTGACGTTGCATGGGGGCGGTGCGTGCGTTAGTCATGCACCGTCCTGACGTCACCTTCCCGCCCGCTGTCAGATCGCGGCTCCGGAGATATATTTGTTTTAAATGTCTAAATGGTTTTGCGGCTCCCAGCTTTTTTTTCCTTCGGAAACGGGTCCAAGTGGCTCTTTTTGTCTTAAAGGTTGCAGACCCCTGGCATATGCATATGGGGTTAGGATAGCTGTGGGGGATGTTGTTGTGGGGGTTCTGAAATTCATGGATTGAAGAAGCTGACCAGCCTCCCTGCTAAAGAACACGGAAAGATAAGTGCAGGCTAATTTCTCATAAAACAAATGAGGAGACCATGACCATGACCATTGCCTCATATCTCAGGTTCTACAAAAGGTAGAAACTTGTTTTTTTAAGATAGATAGATAGATAGATAGATAGATAGATAGATAGACAGGAAGGCAGGAACTGAAAACTGGGAATCTAGAGATTATGGCTCATCCAGCTGCTTTTGCACCTCTGTGGATGTTCATGATTTCCTTCAACCTCCTTCAACAATAAAGTGGAATTCTTACTGCCTGCCACTTGGAAATTATGGTTCTATTAATGCAACCTAAAACTGCATTAGATTTTTCTGAAGCCGCATCACACAACTGACTCGTGTTCAGTTTGCACTCACCATGGGATCCTTCAGTCTATAAGGCAATTAATGCATTACCCTGAAAGTTGCACTGAGCACCATATAACTGGAAAGGCATCTAAGGAGGCTTAGAAATAAATGAATACAGTGTGGGGATGGGGCAGGGGCAGAGGCATGGAATTGATGGACAGAAGAGAGATAATGAATCAGAGCGGTCCTATTGGCCACTTTCTGGTGGACCACCTCGTGGTTGTTGGAATTACTAAAAAGAATCCCAGACAAAGTTAACTTTGGCTCAGGAAAGGATTTCTTATGTGTTTAAGAAACAGCACAAATTTACTGTTAGTAACTTAATGACTTAATGATGATGTGATCCTGAGTACACATTCTTGCTTCACAAATTCAAAACACAACACAACAATGAGCCCATAGGGGATTTTTTTTTTAAGGTAGTAGGTTGGGAGTGCAGCTCTGAAAATGTTAACATTCTGAAAATGTTACTTGAAATACAAAAGGCAGTTTGATGTAGTTTGTTGAGAAAGCAGGGTCACAGACATGAATGAAAAAGCATCCATCTGAGAAGTGGGAGATGGGAACATACCTGCTATCTCCAACTGTCTCCTGGGAAGCAGTCATTTTCTCTGCAATGGTCTTGACACTTGCCTTTTTGCCCCCTTTCTGCATGAGTAAGAGGTTTAGATAATAAATTCTAAATATGGGAGAGATCAAGATCTGGTTCAAGGTCACCCAGTGAGCTTTATGACTAACCAGGGTTCCGAACTCATGTTCCCAAGTTCTGCTGTGTACCCACGCACTATGCTGGCTCCACAGAACATGTCTTCTTAGGGCAAGCATAAGGGATTGCACATGATATATGATACTGGACCCCATTTGTACTGATGCAAACCTCTAGAACAGCCTTTCTCAACCTGTGGGTCCCCAGATGTTGTTGAACTACAACTCCCATCACCCCTAGCTAGCAAGGCCAGAATTCAGGGATGATGGAAGTTGTAGTCCAACAACATCTGGGGACCCACAGGTTGAGAACTGCTGCTCTAGAATGTCTTTTGTATAGCTAAGCATTTAGCTCTATCCTCAGTACACTGTATTTTATTTTATTGCTATGGCTAAGGGCTGATGCAAATAAAGTTGCTATGTATGTAAGCATCTGGTGAGGTTGGCTTCAATTTTGAGAGGCCATGGGGTAAGGGCTCTTTTGTGGGTCCCCTCCTCTTTTGACTTATTTGGGGGGCAGCGGCAACAAGCAGTGGTCTGAGAAACAATTGGACAAATACCAGGACACTGGGTCTAGTAGTCATTTAATTTCACACAGTCGCCTAGAGTATCGGTGGGAACAGTGAGAACTCTGCATTGTATGAAGGACCACACCAGAATGTTTTGAAGGGGGTGGGGCTGCAGGTGCCATCACTGGAACCTGCTGTGCACTCTTTGACGCAGGTTTTGTGGAGCCAATACTCTAGCTTCCTGGGAGGTGAGTCGCTGTAGCTTACCTGAAGGTGGGGGAGCTGGTGGGGAGGTCAATGCAGTGCAAACACACCAGCAAAACCAATCTGGCTCAATAACTGCTTCACACCTCCTGATAAGCAACAGTGACCTTCCTGCCAGGAAGTTAGGGTAGCAGGTTTTTTTGCCCTGCTCAGCAAGCCACTTCTGGGTAAGACATTCTTCCATCTGGCTTTTAGGGAGGAGCTTCTAATCTGGACTACTGCCAGATAATGAAATGGGAATGAAATGTGGATGTGAACTGTTATGTCCACAAGTGTAGCTGGCTTTCCTTACTTCATTTGGCTCATCTGACTGCTCAGCAGGTTGAGGATCTCCTGGAAGAGGTGCAAGGGTGATGCTACTGAAAATGGCACAGCCGCGCTCAACTCTTCGGAAACAGCCACTTTCATTTTCTATATAAACAAAGAACAGTATATAGTCAAGGGAAGCATCCATCTATTTTCCTGTTGTGTTTAATTAGTGATCAAAATTTAAATAAATAATATTAAGTCTGTTGCAGGGGAAGGTAAATGAAACAAGAGACAAGAAATGCTTGTGGCTCTCTACTACAAGCTTTGGGTCCCTTAATAAAAGTCACCTTGAATATAACAGTGGAATGGAAAATTAGTATGTTGTACCTAAGCTCTCAGCATCTGTGATTTACTCTAGCAATATCTCCAACAGTATTTATAAAATTCAGTACGCTGACATCTCTCACTTCCCCCAAAGTGCAAAAGGCACAAAAGGTTCTCTTCTCCCCACCACCAAGAGTTTTCTTAGCAATTTTCTTGCAAGGTAGAGATTGAAGCCCTATGTATATGTCAACACTCATATGTTTCTCCTGGGCATGGTGATGCACTCCGGCCTCTGCATAAAGAGTGTGACCATCTGTAGCAATGGAGCTTTTGCATGGTCCTTCCAAGCAACCCAGAAACGTTCACAATTGGGTTCAGGCTGACATGGAAGTCATGTTATATTTGGGTGGCACTGGTTGCCAGTTGGGTATTTGTAATGTGGAATGGTAGCTTCAGTTGCTGCATGATAGCTTCAATTGTACAGACTCCATGAACCCATTCTAGTGAACAAACATATACGGGACCTAGGTTCACCACAGTGCCACTAACAGTCACCCAGCTCCAAGAGAGAGTGAAGCTGGAACTTCCAAGCAACCCAGAAACGTTCACAATTGGGTTCAGGCTGACATGGAAGTCATGTTATATTTGGGTGGCACTGGTTGCCAGTTGGGTATTTGTAATGTGGAATGGTAGCTTCAGTTGCTGCATGATAGCTTCAATTGTACAGACTCCATGAACCCATTCTAGTGAACAAACATATACGGGACCTAGGTTCACCACAGTGCCACTAACAGTCACCCAGCTCCAAGAGAGAGTGAAGCTGGAACTTCCAGCGACATAGGATACTTTATCACAGGTGTGTGGAAACTGTGGCTCTCCAGGTGTTGCTGAGCTGTAATTCCCATAATCCTTGGACATTGGCTGTGATTGTTGGAGCTGATGGAAGTTGTAGTTCAGCAATACCTGGAAGGACCACAGCTTCACATGCTTGTTATATCATTATCAATACTGCCTAAATAATGCATCTGTGAAGGTTGGGGCCCTTAACAGCTCTAATTTCTTGGCCCTTTGGGGTTGGACAGGTCTGAACCCTGACACCTTGCCACACCTGGGTAACCTTGATTTCCTACCCCCCCAACTTCACAGTATTAGTTTGATACTTTCTTTAAAAGCATATCGCACCACCATTAGACAAGGCAAATCAGGAGTTAGCAGCTGAGAAATCTTTATTGAAAACTATTAGTGCATTAAGAAATTGGAAATTATGCTGTAAGCAATATGGTTCCCATTCATTGCTCAGAACATAAATACTGCTAGTACAGCGAAAGCTAATGAAGAGAGAGGTGTTAAAAGAACGTCCTTGCAAAAGTGGAAAGGCGAACTTTTTAAACGATCAGGTGGAGACGCCATGGAAAGTTGTGCAGCATTTAACAATGTGAAATTTCACTGTGCTGGGTGCTTAGTGCAGGAAAAGTAACCTTTCTTTTGGCCAATGAATTGAGAGAATGGAAAGGACAAAGAGTAATGTTCTGCCAGCATCAACAAGATGTCACCCAGGGAACTGATTTGTGTACACGCAGAGGCGGATTTAGGGCAGCGCAACCAGTTTGGTCACACTGGGTGTCAAGCCTTGGGGGTGCCACAACTTTGATTTTGATTGGAACATGGGAGGTGGGGGCGCTGGATTTTGGTGTTGCACAGGGCACCGCTGAAATTTGAGACCCCAAGGTCCACCACTAGTACATAAGCTGGCTTAAGAGGATGGCTGTATGCTGGCACAGGTGGAAAGTGTTATACAGGCTCAACCCAGTGGCCTTTTGAATCAGATCCCTTCTGCCACTCGGAACGAAAGCTGGGACATTTTGCATTAATATCCCATAATCTGCTACATGCCCCCAAAGGCCAATCATATGCTACTGTCCAATATAAACCCTCAGATCCTGCTGCCTTCCCTATTAGTCTGAGCAACAAGTTCGGTTTCTCTCTGGGTTGCTACCAAAACCCTCAACTTTATCCTGCCCAGGATTGTCATAGAATTCTGATGAACATAGAAATGGAACTGGAAATTGCTAGGGTTTGCTCATTCGGTCTCATGTTTGGAATGGAAATAAATCCAGTGAATACTGATCAATTGTTGTTGTTTTTAGTCTGCAAATAATATGTAGTTGATGACCCCCCCCCCTTAAAATTGTGCTTCCCTAGCATTGAAATGAACGGTGTGGAAAGAATTGCATCATTAATTACATTGAATTTGTAAGTTACGTAAATAATCTTAAATAGCAGACAAGAAGATGAATAGCATAGTATTTGGTGGAAACTGAACTTCAGTAGAACAGAAACAGCGCTGATTGTGATGAAGTCAGTTCAGAACAGAAACCACTGCTTTCTTGCCTCCCCAATACTGCCCTGTAGTGATTGTCCACTCTTGGATCTGTGTGCAAAGAGCCACCAGGGTTGCAACCAGAGCTGTAGATTGGAGCCTTTCCCTGGGCAGTGATGTACTCTCATTTTCTGAACTAGGCTCAGCTGTGCAGGCTAGACATTGGATCCTCTCAGACAGGAAGGGTATCAAAGGCTGGACTGGGACTCTGCCTGAAAAACAATGTCTCCCTGGTTGCAGTGTGTCAGGTCTGCATCCTTCATGTAACTCTCTCCCCAGCTCCTGCCTCCCGTCTGACAGCTGCCCGCAGCTCACGATAAAACCCAGTTTAATTGGAGACTCCCATCTCAGGAGTGCCACTCCTGAAATCCACCCTCTGTGTCTATTTTTATTACAACAATTATGTCTTGATCAGCAAGATAAAGGTCATTCCATCACCTTGTGGGGGGTGGAATGGAGTGGAGGAAGCAGGAGCAGAATGACTAGTCTCATAATGACTGCAGAAGATGGGGCAGTTTGACCTCTCTGGGAGTGAAATGTCAATTAATTATCTTTTTTTTATGACCAACTCAATTACAACATGCTAATCACCTGTGTAGGGCATAAAACTAGGAGGAGGAAGAGAGGAAAAAGGGATGGCGTGAAAGGAGAAATAGCTATAAACATCTATAACTTAGGGCGTTAGAGTCATTATTGTTAAACGGTAGGCACACCTTCTAATAATGGAGCATAAAGAATTATTGGCTGTTGATGGGCTGGTCTGAATGTTGAAATACTTTCTTCTTTAAAAAGGGTGCGAGGGGGTGAGTTAGGGTGACTGGTCCTTGGGAGCGGCAGTTGTGTCTTATTTAAAGGTGACCAGACACAGTGCATTAGCCTTTAATGCTTGATTCAATTACCAATAAATGTCAGTTAACTAATGAGGAAGGTGGGGAAAGGATTGAGAAGCATGGACTTAACACACAACCAAAAGCTATGGAGCAGCCGTCAGCAACCTCCTTTGGTGGCACCATGTTGGGGAAGGTTGCTTTAGGAGAATAGTATTTCCTGCAAGGCATAACCCATCCATGGGGCCCATGTTACAAAAGAACCATGGGTGCAACTCATGGTTCATTGAAGCGTTTTGCATGTCAGTGAAGCTCATGCCAGGTCTTTTCAGTTATGATATCCTTGGTATTAAATCATCACCATAATCACCCCTTTTAATACAGTGGTACCTCGGTTTTTGAGCGTCTTGGAAGACAAACATTTCAGAACCCAAACTCCGAAAACCCAGAAGTAATTGCTTCCATTTTCAAATGGGTCTCGGAAGTCAAACAGCTTCCATTGTCCCCCCCCCCCCGCTTTTTCTCCATTGACTTTGCCGACTGCCCTTTGCACCTTGGTTGTCGAATGTTTTGGAAGTTGAACGGTCTTCCGGAACTGATTATGTTTGACAACTGATGTACCACTGTAGTGAGCTAAGCTGCTGAGAGCTGGCAGGGGAGGAGCCATAACAGAACCACTGAGAAATGTGAGGTGGGAGGGACAGAAAACTAGAGGAGAAAGGGAATGGAAAAGAGTATCCTAGAATACAGCATGGCTGCCTGGAACCCCGAGCCAGAACACGCCAACTGCAACCTTTTGTTGCAGGCCCTACTTCCCCCCTCTAAAACCAAACTTGAGCTGCCCTGTGCCTACCAGTTGGGAAACGAAATGAGCCCACTCAAAATTTCTAGTGCTGTGTCGAAATTTGTTCTCCAGTTTCTTAGAGGACCTAACGTTTTTCTCTAGAGAAACTAGAAAAATATTCATCTTAAAATGAAAAGTGGTTTGTTAATGCTGCTGCTGCTACTACTAGTATCAGTATGGTCAGGAAAACCCTGAAGTTTGCAGACATACAAAAATCTTCCTAAAAAAAATATTGAAGCAGGCAGCCCCCTCCCCTCCCAGCTCCATGCAGCATGAACATGCTTCACAAGCACAAAATGTTTCAGGGTGGTTGGAAAAAATACAAATAGAAACTGAAGGTGGTGGTAGATAGAATTGGTTATCCTGCCTGGAGGGGGTTATGGCTAGCTGGAAACCATGAAGGAAGCACTCCTTTTTGGATGTCAGGGTGCAGTACAATATTCTGTCATAGAAAACTGCCTTATACTGAGCCAGACTACTGAGCCATCTAGCTCAGTACTGTCTACACTGACTGGCAGCAGCTCTCCGGGATTTCAGGCAAGGGACAATCCCAGTCCTGCCAAGAGATGCTGGGGAATGAACCTGGGGCTTTCTGCATGCCAGGCAGATGTTTTGCCACTGAGCTACAGCTATATTACAAATGAACCGAAGTCAAATTGTTAGGTTTTCCATAAAGAAAGTACACTTCATGTTTCCAATAGGAAACCCCAGCTTTGCCTTAATGTAAAACACAGGCAAAAGATTTAACAAATAGTTGGCTTTTGAGCATTGGCTGAAAAAGCACAAAACAACGAAGGCTGAGATTTCAATCAAACATCTCCCTATAAAATTACATTCCACCGAGTCTTACAAAGCCAACGTCAATTAACACACAAAAGAAACCTCAATGGTACGTCAAAGCAAGGGTGTAACTTTATTTGATGAAAGCAAGGAAATGAAGGGGGCCAAAGTTACCATTCCATCCTCATAATGTTTGGTCTGTGTGGATCTTATCTAACATATGAAAACCAAGAACGGTAAAAGAAGGGGGAAACTGCTACAGGTGCCAGTGCAAGTTTATACAACCAGTAGAACTGAGTGGTGAAGCTGTGTCTGGACTTCACTACTTCAGATTGCAGGTCTGCTTGTTGGAAAAATTACTCACTGTTCAGCCACACACAAAATGCTCCCTGCCCACAGAAAGTGAGCATGTCAGTGTGGAGGCTAAGCGCAGAGATTTGGCTTTTCTTACAGCTCAGTGGGACAGCATCTGCTTTTGCATGCAGAAGGTCTAGGAGGGCTAGGAATATTCCCTTCCTGAAATCTTGGACAGCCACTGCAGTCAGTGTAGACCAGGCATGTCCAACTCCCAAGAGACTGCAAGACTTTGGGGTGTGTGTGTGTAATTGATCAGGATCATGTGATCGACCAGGGACGCCCCGCGATCGACCGGTACATCGCGATCAACTGGTTGGACATGCCTGGTGCAGACAATACTCAGCAAGATGGATCTACAATATCAGATAGATCTGGTGCAATATAAGGCAGCTTTCTGTGCCCCTGTGGGTGGTATCCAATGTTAGTCCTACTAAGTGTAGACCCACTGAAATTAATGGGCATGACTAACTTAGGTTCATTAATGGTAATGGCTCTGCTTTGAGTGGGACATAGCTGGAGATAACCCAAAGTCCTAACAGAAGCACAACAGTTGACAATCTGATATGCATGCAAGAGGTCCCAGCTTAAATGCTTGGCATCTCCCAGTAAAGGCTGGAAGAGACCCCCTTGCCTGCAATCCAGGAGAGCCACTGCCATTATGTGTAGACGCGACTGAGCTAGCTGATTTTGCTCTATGTAACGAAGCTTCCTAAGCATAGCCCCTGGAAAGTGGGGACAATCTCTTTCAAAAGACCTATTTTGTCTCCCACACACATTATTGGGTTTAACAAAGAGACAGCCAACACAGTGCCCTCCAGATGTTATTGGACTCCGACTCTCATCAGCCCCAGCCAGTCTGACGAGTCATCTGGAGGGTACCATATTGGCTACCCCATTTGGTGTGCTCAGCCTGAACAAGAGAGACAAAGCCTCAGAGGACCACACTAGCTTGTGCAGCTGCTCCCTGTCCCTACCCCCCTGCACTTTCTAAATTGGAAGCTAAAGTTATCTTTAAACTATGTTTTTTTTTTCATGGTCTCAAATCCAATTTGCAAGGAATTGTTTGAAACATATTCCCCATTGCCAGGAAAACAATAGCAGTCCTCCAATTATCAGCACCTGCATTACAATTCAATGAGTTTAAATTGCTAAGGGGCTGTGGCTGATACCCTACTGACAACAATTAGCATTAAAAAAAAAACCACATTCTGCAGTTTAAAAGCAGTGGGTGGGAATTACAAAAGGTTAACAGACTAAATATAAAAATCTTTTTGAATATAAAATCAATGCGTTTTGTTACTAAAAATCTGGGTACTGTAATTTAACCAAAATAGGGTTTAGAGTATCTGGCGCAGTTCCAGATGCAAGAGAGATGTTTTTCTTCTTCTTTCCCATTTGAAAAGAAATGCAGAGCAACCAATTGGAGAGTTTCTGCCAGGCAGGAGGTTGGGAGGGAAGGGGGGGGGGAGTAAAAGGAGCAGGGAAAGCTATTTAAAAAAACAAAAACCCACAAAACAGTTAAGTCCTGTCTACTCAGAACTATTGAGCTGAGATTCTTCCAATGCTGTACACATCATACATCCAATATTATTCAACATATCCAGAAGGTAGGACCTGAACCAAAGATTCAAATTATAAGAGGGGGTGGGGAGGATTTAGATGAAACATTAGAAAGAACTCCCTGGCAGTATGAGCTAGTCAGCAATGGAACAGACTGCCTTGGAAGATGGTAGACTTTCCTTTATTACAGGTTTTTAGGCAAAGGCTGGATGGCCACTAGGGATGCTGTAGAAGTGGACCATTGGAGTCCTTTCAGACTCTGAATTGTAGCCAACTAAGTCCAACTCAGAGGAGACCAATCCAGATCCAACGTAACCTGTGGCCAGATTGCAGCTGGAATCCAATATGGGCACGACTTTCAGTTAGCCTCATGTCTTGGGAATTTGTCCGTACCCACCTATCAGCATTTATTTACCAAAGCTAGATTAAATGTATTTCCATCAGAAGTTCTAAATGGTAGGCTGAGAGGCATCTCCTATCAGAATAGGCTTTGTTTATGAACCATATCCTACTGCATTGTGGGCAGTATGAGCAAGCAAGGGATCAACTGATCAAACCCTTACTAGCAAATTTGCCAGGAAAATCTGAAGCCTCCCATATTAAATACCTTCTGGAGGATAGGTCAAATGATATTACACTGACCGTGGCAAAGTTTCTTTCAGAGGTCGCAAGAAACAAAGACCATCATGCTTTAGACATAACAAAATGACTACCTCAGTCTCTTTTGCCTGTTGATGTTTGGTTGTCCTAACTGCATCTTGTTTTGAAACTGTTTTGTGGGTCTATGGAATACAATAAATATAGATTAGATAGATGATAGATAGATAGATGATAGACAGACAGACAGACAGATAGATAGATAGACCAATTGAAATCAACAGTCCATTAGCTTCAGTGAGTCTACTCTGGATAGCATTAAGATTGGATACAAAAATCCTGTTGGTGGGCTTCCCACAGGCCAGTGAGAACAGGATGTGGGACTAGATGGGCCTTTGGCCTGAACCATCAGTCTCTTCTTAAGTTTTTATGCTCATGTGGGTATGACAGCTCAGGACCAAAATATTAGGCGATATGAGGCATTCATCAGTTCCTCAATTCACCCTTGAAAGTTGCAGCAGATTATAGGCCAGATGCTGATACACTCTTAAGGGAGCTGGGGTTGATTCGTAGCGATGCTTGCAAAGCTCTTAGGGTCCAGGTGTGAACGCTGGGTGCTTGCAATATTCACCATAGCTGTCAAGTGTCCCTTATTTGAAGGGACAGTCCCTTATTCCAGCGCCATGTCCCGCTGCTGTCCCTTATTGATGGATGTCCCTTAAATGAGGTCCCTTAAATTTCAAAGGAAGCAGCTCCTCTCCCTCCCTCCCTCCCTGCCGGCCAGGGAGGAGGGAGGCTCCAACTGTGTTGCTTGGCTGTGTTGCTCACCCAATAAGAAGTCTAAGAAAGACTGGGGGTGGAGCTTGCATGCCTTGTGTGTGGCTAGTTAATGCAAGCTGAGGGGGTTTTTGAATGCTGGACACCATTTTGTTGCACGTGCTGCTGCAAACTTTGCAGTGCAAAGCCAGGCCGGGGAGCCATCTTAAGCTGAGGCTGCATAGGCCTTGTGGTGCATGTGATTCAGATTCTATTCAGTTGAACCTCTGGTTACAAAGTTGGTTGGACAGTGTTCTCGAAGCTACCAGCATGAGTTTGACCAGACTGCAGGAGGACAGGAAGACTGGAGTGACTGGAACAGGTGAGGCTGCAGGTCCCTTATTTTGGCTGCTGGTCCCTTATTTTCAAGGCTGCTGGTCCCTTATTTTCAAATCTGTAAGTTGACAGCTATGATGTTCACCCAGAAGAAGAGGTGAGCATTGCAACTTGACCAATTTCTTCTCTGACTGCGCTTACAATTTGGGTTCCGTTGTTAAGAGGCAGAAAAACCTATTCCTAAGTTTACCAGCCTTTCCCCCAAACTAAAAGAAGTCCCAAATGTTGTAGCCTTTCCCAGAAAGGGGATTTGCTCGTTTTTCCGATCAATTTGGTTCCCCTTTTCTGCACCATATCTTTTGGGAGATATCACTATGGAGCAAATAGCGTGCGGGTATCTCTTGGTGAAGGGGATAAAAAGTTTAATGATTATGCAGTGGGGAGTCACGCTTTGCGACAAAGTATAAACCAGCTCCAGAAAAAGCAGCTGAAAGCTTCCAGAGTTAAATCCATCCTCCCATTGACCATATGTTGCAGAAGTATTCAAGTGGGGAGGGGAAGTAGATGTCTTAAGATATAAGAATATAACCTGGATAGATCAGGTGAAAGGCACAGCTAACTCAGCATCCTGTTCTCTAAGTAGCCAGACAGATGACAACAGGAAACTTGCAAACAGGACCTGAACACAACACTGCTCTCCCCACTTGTGATTCTCATTAACTGGTATTCAGAAGTTACTGCCTCAAGCAGTGAAGGTAAAACATAGCCATTGTGGCTAGGAAATGACTGGCAGAATCCGAGACCAGGGAGAAGAGTTGGTGGAAGAAGATTGGAGGAAATTTAAAATTTATTTACAGAAACATTGTAAAATTTTTGAATGTTGATGACATTGAAATGAACTGAAGGGGTTCTAGCAACAAGGTTAAAAATAAGATGGGATTGATAATAGATAAATTAATTGGATATGAATTTGCTGAATTAATTTTCAAAAGGGATACAAAAAAGGGAGATGTGAGGAAGTCAGGAAAATAAGTGAATCAAAGATGAGAATTTAAAAAGAGGGATTTTTTTTAGTGTGTTTGTTGTTGTTGTTTTTTCTTTCTTTTTTATAAGTTAAATGTTTGTATTTTTTTGTACTTTGTAACTCTATATTTTTGTGTATGTGTTTTTTCTTTTTTCTGCTTGTGGTTATTCATAAAACTTAATAAAATATTTTTTTAAAAAAATAGCCATTGTGGCTAGTTGGCACTGATAGCCTAATCCTCCTTGACTTCATCCAATCATCTTTTAAAGCAGGTGTGGAGAGCCTGTAGCCCTCCAGATGTTGCTGGACCCACATCAGTCACGGGAAGCATGTCCAATGGCAAGGGGTGATGGATGTTGTGATTCAGCAACAACTGGAGGACTAAATGTTCCTCCTACCTGTTTTAAAGCCACACAGGTTGTTGGCCATCAATATATACCGCGGGAGCAAATTCCATGGTTTAACTCTGTGCTAAGTGAAAAAGTACCGTATTTTTTGCTCTATAAGACGCACCAGATTACAACACGCACCTAGTATTTTTTGCTCTATAAGACGCACCAGACCACAACATGCACCTACTCTATAAGACACACAGACATTTCCCCTTACTTTTTAGGAGGGAAAAAGTGAGTCTTATAGAGCAAAAAATATGGTACTTTCTTCTGTCTGTCCAACATTTTGCTTCACTGGACTGACATGAGTTCTAGTATCACGGGGGGATTAATTTTACCCTATCCACTTTCTCTACACTATGAATATTTTTTAAAGCACCATTCAAACATGTAAACCAGTGATTTGCATGGTCTGTCTCCAAAAACAATGCTTCATTAAATAGAGGTAATGGGGGGGGGGGGTTGCTTCAGAGACATCCCACACTTTTTTATCACCATCATCAGCATGCTTTCTGCCATTCCCCATTCCTCTGTTAACAGAGTGAAGCAAAGAATTACTCCTGGGTTGTTGTTCCTTCATTGCAAAAATCAGCAAACAGATTAATCATCACTTTTTAGCTTTGTTTCAGTGGAGAAAAGGAGATTACCAAAGTGTACAAAAAGGTCGCAGACAGGGGAACTCTCGCAAGCTTGTTTGGACATATAGTCAAACAAAGGAGAAATAAATGTAGGCGCAACCACGTTATTGTAAAAGGCACTCCAGGCCTCGACATGCTTAATCCTTTCAGACAGATCTGTGCAGCAGCAGGGCCAGATCATGGAGATTTCTGGGCTTTCCAGATAGAAACTTGCACACTGGACTTCTCCCTTCCTCTCTGCCTGCTACAAAGATTTCCCAGCATTGCCCTGTACTTATTTAAACAAATATTATGACCAAGTAAACCACAGATGGAAGGTGAACTCCTTAACCCTTGAAAAATCTTAAGGAAAGGAAACAGAAGCGGGGGCGGGGAATAGAGACTGAGAAAGAATTTTATAAGTGTTAACCCTTCAAAGGTACAAATGAAGGACGTATCAGCCTAATATCCCAAAATGTGATGGGATCCATAGGAGGGAGTGTCACACGGCAGGGGCAAAATTCGGTTTCATTTCACCCGGGTCAACGACCCAATTTGGCATGCGCGCACACATTGCACATTTGCAGGGGGGGGGCTGGGAGTGGGCAATTTTGTTTTAAAAGCTTCTATAAGTGTAAATGTGTTATCTACCTACAAATACAAGGCAACATGTTTCATAGACCAAGTCTATGGGGCAGTTCCATTTGGCAAAAGGAGGAAGCTGCAGTAATATATTTTTGCAGGTTGTTAATAAAATTCCCTAAAGAAGTTTTTCTTTCCAAAATGCATTGGGCAGTAATAAAAGATTTTGGGTGCTTGGGGCACCTTTTCTCTTTGATTTATTCCTGCATTCATGCCCTTAACTCTCTCTCTCTCTCTCTCTCTTTCTTTTGTATCATGCTCTATTACTCTTCCATGGTCCTCTACCCATTCCAGGATATTTCCAATGGGCTGTCTCCAACTAAGTCCTACTCAGAGTAGACCCACTGAAATTAATCAACCCAGGTTAGTTATGTCCATTCATTTCAATGGGCCTATTTCGAGTAGGGCTAACACTGGATATATAACCCAGTGTCCATAGTGGGTGATTCACAAGAAGATGACAATTTTCAAACAGCTTGCAAGAAAAAGCGGCGACAGAAGATGATGTGGGAGATTTGTGCTAGTAATGACTGTTTGAGGCATGTGAGATCATGGTTCGGCTATGAATCTACATGCCTGAGCGACTGAGTGATGAATCTACATGCTTGAATCAGGCCCAGAGTACTCAAGCAGGAGCATAAACAGCTGCCATGTAGTCAGAGCTCTACAGCAGGTCTGCACAACTTTTGAACTGCCAAGCTGATTGCAGACTACTAGCTATGTAGCTCAGCCTGCTGGCTGTTTGACAACATCTGTTTTTGCAGTCCCAGACTGGCAACATATTGGGGAGGTTTATTTGATGTTTAACTCGGTGATAGGGACCCTCAGGCCTGGGAGCCAAATGCAGCCTCCAGGCGTCTGTCTTCCCATGACACTCTCGCCAGGCCTTGCCTCTCATAGGCCCTACTTTGTACCTCCCTTGAGTGTTTTTGCCTGACTGGAATGTGTCCTTGAACTCTGATAATGCTTCCTGCTTGCCTGGATGGAGGGCAGAGAGGGCTGTGTGTTTCTGCAGAAACTGGCCTACATTACAACGGCAACGTTTACATTAATCACTCTGCCCATCTCTGCTTCGGGACCCTCCAACCACTAGCATTTTTTGTAAATTACAAAAAGGAGATTTGTTGTGCTAGGGTGACAAAAGACTTTAATCAACTTTAATTGCACAAAACCTAAAGTTCTGTGGTGTGTTTGAATTCCTTCCACAAAACAGCAACAGTCTCAAAGCGCTCACATTTTGCTTTGTTTTGTTTCCTTCAGTGCAAGCACTGTGTAATCACCCTGTGTTCTCCAAGCCTACAATCCTTTCCAGTAGGCTAAATGTATTTCTAGACATTCCTGAAGATAATTTGTACTAGGCATGGAGTTTCTTAGAGATTTATAGCCCATCCTATTCCCAGGATGGATTACACAAATATTTAATTTTTTAAAAAATATATATATATGAAAAGAGAGAGAACGAGGGACGGGAAACCTCCTAAAACACAAGGAGTAAAGCAACATGCAGCAGCTGGACTGATGATGGGTAAGTGGACGGTTCCACGTGCCAAATGAAATGTACAGAGAAAAGCATATGGCACAACTTTACTTTCTGATAGAAGATTAATCTGTTGTAGGAGGACAGAGCACTCATGTGATTCATACAGGACCCCTCCTGGTTTTAGAACCCACGGGAAAAAAGAAGCAAAGCCTGAGCACAAAAGATTTTCTCAATATTGCAACCCTTTCCCATCTTTAGACATTTTGCAAGGAGATGGAGCGAGAATCTTCAGGAGTGGGTTTATTCAACTGGCCGTCCCCAAGGGTCAGTTCAATCTTTGGTTATATTGCCAGAAGGACACCAGATTAAGAAAATCCCTATGGGATCAAAGGATCCATGGAGTTCAGTGTTGATTTCCAAGAGTGGTTAGCCCGATCCCTTTGGGGAAGCTAACATTCAGACCCGCCTCTTGTTCTCTCTGAGGAGGAACCACAGCTCAGTTGTACAGTCCATGCTTTGCATGTTGAAAGCCCCAAATTCAATCCCTGGCATCTCAAGAAACCCTGGAGAGTAACAGTTAATAAGGAAAGGAAACCCCCAGGCTGTCACATATAAACTTCTGTGGGTGATAAATTTAAAAAAGCTCTTGTGGGAGCTTCTTCATAGCCTTACACAAGGAGGTGCACAAATAGAGGAGGTTCTCTGGATTTAGGATTACTTAATGCTGGTGCTGGAGGAGACTCTTGAGAGTCCCATGGACTGCAAGAAGATCAAACCTCTCCATTCTTAAGGAAATCAGCCCTGACTGATCACTGGAAGGACAGATCGTGAAGCTGAGGCTCCAATTCTTTGGCCACCTCATGAGAAGAGAAGACTCCCTGGAAAAGACCCTGATGTTGGGAAAGATGGAGGGCACAAGGAGAAGGGGACGACAGAGGACGAGATGGTTGGACAGTGTTCTCGAAGCTACCAGCATGAGCTTGACCAAACTGCGGGAGGCAGTGGAAGACAGAAGTGCCTGGCGTGCTCTGGTCCATGGGGACACGAAGAGTCGGACACGACTAAATGACTAAACAACAAAAGGAAACTGTCTGAGATGGAGTCAGATCATTGGTCCACCTAGCTCAGTCTATCAGGGGTCAGCAAGGTTTACCTCGCCTGGGCCGGTTCACTCCAGAGGAGATCCCTCAGTGGGCCAGATTGCACATGCACGTGAGTGCGTGCGCCCATGAATTCCAATGTCTGTGTCTGTGCAGACATGATTTCCGGCATCTGCGCATACGCAATTTCCGGTGCTGTGGAAGCGAGTCCCCTCGCTGTGCTGTGCCAGTTTAGCGCAGTGTGCGGGGACTCACCGAGTAGGCAGCTCGTTTCAGGAGTGGCTTGTGGACCGGTTAAACGACCCCCGTGGGCCGCTTGTGGCCTATGGGCCTCAGGTTGCCTACCCCTGGTCTACATGGACAGGCAGCAGCTGTCTAGGGTTTCAGACAGGGGACAATTCCCAGCCTTATCTGGAGGTGTTGGGGTTTAAACCTGGGACCTTCTGCATGCAAAATCAGATGCTCTACCAATGAGCTATGGCCCTGAACACCATCCGCCAGTTTCCTGCCCCACTTTGCTCACACAACATTTCTGCAATGGAGCAGGAAGCAGTCCTTTTGTGGGTGGAAAACAAACTTTGCTAGCAGGATCTTTCGATCTAACCCAATAACTGTGTGGGTAGTGAAGAATAAGTAGTGATTTTTATTTTTTTTTTGTAAAGTTCAATGGTGCATTCGGACTGCCACTATTTTGAGCGAGGAATTCAAGTGCACACTGTAAATTTAGGCTGGCACAATTAAAGTGGGTTAAAGAGCTCTGGCGCCCTGGTGCAACAAATCCACTTTAAAAAAGAAATTGACTTTTTGCAGTTGGAAGTGATGGGGACATGCATTGAAAAGTGTGGGATAAACGAGATGATTAACAGGAAGACATATAAATACCTCACAAACAAATCAAACTGAATATAGGCTGAATGCTCATTGTCATACATCTGCTCTGCACAAAAATCAGGAGTACTCAGTGAATACCAGATATAGTCTAACCCCGGTGTAAGCTTTGCACAAGCAAATCACAATGGATGCTCAATAAATAGGTCATCTGGAGGTGCTCCAAATCAGAAACATTTCCCATTGCTAGGAGAGAGATGGAAGGAGGATTGTTGGTGAAGTGTCATGAGCTACGTTTGGCGCGTCTTCACAGGAGAAGATGAGCAATGACAGGAAATAAGCCGATTTGTATGGAATTTGCTTTTCATGATTCCCAAAGACAAAAAGGAAAGGGTGAGGTGCCACAAACATTCTACATTTGCCTGTAGTCAAAACTGAAGGCTTAGCCTTCAGAGAAATCTCTGATTATCCTCAGGCAGCATACATTGACAATTTTATAATTTTAACGCTGGGGACTTCCAGTAAAACTCTCGGAAATGAGAGTGCACTGGGCTTTGATGATGGCCAGAGGGTATTGGCAGAAAATAAGTCTGTGTCTGTGTGTGCTGGGGCGGGGGCGCAAACACAGAGGAATTAAAACTGACTTAAAAAATGAACATGGTTGGGCGGCCCAGAAAAATGACCCCAGAGCCGCAGGTTAATATTTAGATACCTATGATTTATAGCACTTGAACTTTCTTTTTGTACCATCTATGAGAACCCATTTGCTATAAAAGTAGGAGATTCAAAGCTAGAACCTTAAAGAGAAAAAACAAAATGTGAGAAGCCCCTGCTTATTTTATTAAGCAGGGGAAATAGCTGTATTTCCCCTGCTTAATAAAATACACTTGGAACCAAAGCTCTGTGAGAGTTTCAGCATTATAGGATTCCCCCCTTTACTTCAAACCTGGAGGTCAGGTAGGATTGGGGGGGGGGAGAGGAAGAGGAAGAGGAAGGGAACTTGACACATTCAGTGAGTGGCACAGGGGGCAAGCTATTGTCACCTCCAAATGACATGAACGCCTGGAAGAGCCATTCGTATATTTTTTTGAACATTTATTCACTGCATTTATTAGTTTCCTGTTAGCTTTATCCGTGCAACTCCTGTGTACTAGAACTCCTGAATTCACTCAGACTTGCCAAATCAAGAGTTACTGGACAGCAACATTCAATGCCACAGATCCTATTAACTGAAACTCTGCAGGCCAAGATGTAGTGCAGTGGTTAGAGCAGGAGAGGAGAGATCGCCAACATAGTGCCCACAGATAGGCAGGCACCCCTTGGGCTTGGAAGAAACATCCTACTGTTGTCATGTGTGATAGGGCAGTTGGTGGGTGGGTGCATTTGTGGGTGTGTGATGCCCATGACATTTCCCGCCCCGCCCCCCCTTCTGCAAAAATGCTCATTGGCCCAAAAAAGGTTGGCAGTCCCTAAGTCAGTGTGTCAAACTAGCACCAGGAAGGCCCAGGTTCAAAATCCTTCCTGAGATACAAAACTTACAGCGGGAACTTTATGCCACGCACTGCCTTGCAACCAAACCTACCTCATGTTATAAAGAGTAAAGAAATGGATGGAGCACCATGTACACAAACTGGGTGCCGTGGCATGGCACCTCTTTCACCCCTGCTTTACACAAATGGGGTGGAGGGAGGCGTGGAGAACCAGGAAGCCATAGTTAACTACATAGAGATGAGGGAGACATTTGATTCGGCTCCCATTTAAAGCTGGACTTAACCTAATTCACATCTTTCTGAAACAATATGCGAAATGTAATATAGCCATCCTTGGAAATATGCACTTTTCCCGAATTTGGCAATGCAGTTCCCCAGCCAAGTAACGTGTACAAATATGCAGACATTAGTGAAAATAACATGCCAAAAAAGGCATTATGTTCAGGGGAACTGCTATGCAGAAATATATTTATTAGGTGAAATTCCCACTAAAATGAGGATGAATTTTCACATTAAGAAAACAAATAAATCCAAACTGACGTGGAAATGTGGAGAATTGAATTTAAAATTGGAAAAAAATGAAATTTACAAATTCACCCAGCCTTAACTGTGGTTTTCCATTACTATAGTTCATGGCCTTCAAACAAGCCAGGATTTGTAAGCCAACTTTAAACCATGGTTTCATAATATAACTTGTTTAGGAGCCACTAGCTTAGTTTTCTGGTTCAGATGTAATGGAAAGCTATGGTTTATAGTGGTTTCCTGGCTTGTCTTCTTGTTTGCACATGTAGGGAGGACTGATAGAGGAGGAAAAGGGCTACAGTTCTCCTGAGTATTCTGGTTTATTAAGCCTGAATTTGAATGTAGCCATTCCCTGCCCCCCTTTTTGAAAGCTGCCTTACAGCACTTCTTTGCAGGCTGCAAAGAAACCAGAACAAGAAGCTAAGACTCACAGGTCTGATCCTCTCTGGCATTTCTTATAGCCTTGTTGACTTAGTATTTCTAAGAACTGCTGCCTTTGAAACCACCCACCAAATGTACCCCAAAGTTGGCATGAACATGGGGGGGGGAGCATGTTTAGGAGCCCTGGTTTCCACTGACCGTTCATTTCTCAGTCTCGTAAATTCCACACAATTTAAGACATGTAACAAAATAGCCATCTTCGGTCCAGAAGTATGAGAAGTATTTTAGCTGATGCAGCAGAAAACACAATGATATAAACCAAACTTTAAAACAGATGGATTAAGAGGAACTGGACAGCCAGCAAAATCATGTTGCTATTGTCAGTGCCTGGAAACGGGCTGTACTGTTGCACTTTGTTTTATAAAACACAAAGACCGCAAGGGGAATATTCTCCCTCAGTATGCGTGTATCATTCCACTAGTACTATGTAAGACTAAAACAAACAGATCACCGCCGTTGCTTGGAGTGCATTTGTTAATGGGGTGGAGTCACTTTAAACAAAAATTTATTATCATTTAAAAGCTGAAGGGAACAAAATATTCAGATGACAGTAGAAAAACCCAACTAATATGTTGCAGGGTCATGAAAGTAAAAAAAACAAGGAATGGTTGGCTTAAAGTTTACTCAGAATTAACAGCCTCATACCCAGCAGTGCTCAGGAATTCTAAGAAAAAACAAAAAACCACTGCAATTTTGAAATCTGTGGTTAAAATCAGGGCAGTTAAAAAAGGTTTTGTATGCCACCTTGATTCAAAATGGTGTCCAATTGTATCCAGAGGTAGACAAAATCCTGCTCCTTGGAACCACCACACAAAATTTGGTTATGATTTCTTAAGAGGTGACCAGACAAACAATGTTCCAAAACATTTTACAGATGAAAGGATTGTATATCCACAGGTGAACGTGCAGAAAATCTGGCACAGTTAGGATTTTATATCAAGACAGAAGAAGAGATTCTGCATGCCGAGTGTCCAATATGAAGAGAGCACATGCTTTGTATACATAAGGCAGGGGTGCCCAAACTTTTTTCAAAGATGGCCAGATTTGATGAAGTGAACATGCGTGAGGGCTGATCAAAGTGGTTGAGGTTTTTTTTTTTACAATTTTACTTTGGACATGCCTGACATAATGTCTCAAAGCCCTGGAGTCTCCTGTTAAAAGAATCAGAGAGCAGGTGATGTGAGAAACCTCTGCCTGAGACCTTGGAGAACAGCTGCCAGTCAGAGCAGACAATATTGGGCTATAGGGACTTGAGCTCTAACTTAGTACCAGGCAGTTTCCTATATCACTATCAGGGAAGGCTGACCTATTAGGGCAAACAGGGCATTGCTGCACTAGCTTCAGTCTGCCCTCAGACAGCCCACCACCCACCTGCCTTCCTAGGTTGTGGCCCTGCCTGTCAGCTTCCTTCACCTCAGTATTGCCCTTCTGGAACTCAGCAGGGAGGAAGATGGGGCAAAACTAGAATTGGTTGGCTCTGCCTGTCTATGTTGCCTGTCATTAGCTCTGGCTCCATCTACTGTTGGCTTCTCTGCCTTCTGCACTGCCCTTCCTGATGGACACAACCGATCATCCACCACACAGGACAAAACCAGTTTAGTCAAGGTAACTGGTAAATGTTACCAAGGAGGCCCCTCCAGCAGCAGAGCAGCTTTTAATTCAGCCTTGGATTTCATTACCAAACTAGAAACGTCTAACCGGCGAGCACATCCATTTCTGAAAGCAAAAGCTCCGTGCCGTTTCTCAGAACCTTTCAGAATTCCATTTTGCTGACAGTTCATCAATAGTGCATGGGGCTGGATGCCTTTCCATTACTGTGTTATTACCACCATACTAAAAGAACAGGGAGAACGAAAGCCTCAAGGACCTCATAATTTACCCATCAGCAGAAGTTATTCCTGAGGTGTTTTGAGATTGTGCCAACATTTTGCTCAAAAGCGAGCCATGAAGCCTTTGCTGGAAAAAGAACTGAAGTGCAAATCAAGTTGGTTGAAAGAAATAATCTACTACTGCCAGAGCTTACAAGCTAATAGAGGAAGAAATTGAAATCCAAATAGATGAATGGTAGGTTTCGTTTGCATTCAAGCATCCACAGCATCCCTATGGAGCAGGGAGGGGGGAGGCTGGTGGCGTAAGCCCCAATTTTACGATATAGTGGTCTGACCATCAGTTCCATCCTTCCCATATCCAGCCTATCCCACATGGACCCTGAAGTGAAGGCTAGGTTGGAACACACATACACGCCCTGGTTACAGATGAACCTCTCTCAAGAGTGACCCAATCTCTCCAAAATCTCAGAGAACAGCACCCATGCCCTTGTCGCTCCCTAAAGGGGCCTTGGAGATGTATCTTTTGTAATGATATAGGCCAAGCAGTCTGATAAGGGCCAGCTGCTTCCAGCCTTCTCTATCTCCCTTTTCCTGGGGTTCTACAGGAGGTGATATTAGCAACAAGTCAAGGCAAACCAAGGCAGTATAGGGAAGGAGTGGTGGCAGAGTGCAAGAGAAGAGAATGAAGATTCAACAGGTGCCTTCTAGGCCAACTTGTAAATGCCTGCTGAAAACTTCTCTATTCTACTAAGGCTATGCAGGAAATTAAGAGTACATCACTCACAATGGTTTACCGATCTTTGTGTTTAACTTTTTGTGCTTATATTGTATCGTTTTTGGTTTTTTTTACTTTTTATATATTTTATAATATAACAGTATATAAACATTTTAATTAATAAATAAATGTATATAATATCCAGCTGGATGGACCAACAGGCTTCATATGTCCACTGAGAACATCTTACCCAAGGGCACCAAGTTTAAGGTCCTCCCCAGCTAATTTAGCCAATGGCCAGGGATGATGGGAGTTGTAGTCCAAGAACATATGTGGGATCCAAAGTTGATAATCACTGTTTAAAAGCCCTGGCGAAACAACCCTTCATTGCTCTTACCATGGGCATCCGTGGGGCAGAAGACAAGGAGGCACTCAGTTTCCCTTCCCCCACTGCATGAACCATAACCCCAGTTCCCAGCTTCCATTTTAAAAAGTTTCTATAGTTTATAGATATAAGAGGCAAAGTGTGCTGGCACTGTTCTCCTCATTTGTTTTGTGAGAAACTTCCTTGCTCCCACATTTCAGTTATGTACGTATGTATGCTTATTTGTAGTATTGTAACAGATAAATAGGTACCGCTCCGGCGGGAAGGTAAACACAATTTCCGTGTGCTGCACTGGTTTGCCAGAAGTGGCTTAGTCATGACCTGGAAGCTATACGCCAGCTCCCTCGGCCAATAAAGCGAGATGAGCGCCGCAACCCCAGAGTTGGCCACGACTGGACCTAATGGTCAGGGGTCCCTTTACCTTTACCTAAAACCAACCCCACGGGAAAAAAAACCCTGCAGACACCCCTGACTCCTATCCTTCTCCTACCTGGACAGGAGGCACATTTCATTCTGTAGAAGAGCCCATAAAAAGCAGCTTCTAAGAGTCCACTCAAAGAGTGATTTTGGAGAGCTCAGGGAGCTGCACCTGGATCTGTTAAACCCAAGGTGCCAAGTCCCTTTTAAACCACCTCTGAATCTAAAATGCAATCCCATGGTTCCCCCACAAAGTGACATTTACATGTATCAGAGCAGAGTATTCCCCCACTGTCCTGAACACCCCAAATCTCTCTGCTTCAGTACTTCTCCCCACAAAGAAAAGACATTTTAATCCCTGATCTGAAACGTTCCTAACAAAACACGCTGGAGGGGAGAATCAAACCAAGAGAGGGCACGTTTATTTAATAACCCAAATCTTCTGGTAATTTAATAGTGGGGGTCAGGTGTTAAATAAGGGCTCTTATAAACATTTATTTTGGTAGCGGGGGGAAGCAAAAGCCAACTGAATTCAGTATGACGAAAACAAAGCTGGCAAGAGGGGCCAGCGGAGCATATCGCACATGTTGGGGCTATCAAAATAAACTCTCCAGAGTCCAAAGATAGATGCAATTTTAACTACCACTCAGTTTCTCTCCACTTTGTTAGCAAGTTGAGTGTATTAAGATGCAAATCGTGTATTTACAATGTATCAAGTTATATGGGGTGGATTTAATATTACAGTTCACAATAAACCAAAGTGATTAAACTTTGATTCAACTCCCAAGATCTCAGCATTCAGGCTCCCATGAATAATTCCAGGAATAACTGGCCTGTAAAATAATACTGGCATATTTATAAAGAAAAGTGTTAGCTCATCTGTTACTTCATGTCCTCTAGGAAACCAAAACAACAATATAGGCTGTGAATGTATATATGTATAAGATGAGTAGGCAGGTTTGACTCACTGGGACTATAATAAACCCTGAGACACAGCTCTGAGTAGGTGGATTTTAGGTAGAAAGAAAAAGGGGCCCTCGTGGGGTGGTAAATAGATAGACCACGGATTTGCAGACCCCCTCCCCACCTTGCCCAGAGAAAGTTAGCAAAGCTATTTGGGGGCCCCCTTGAAATTATTTGGGTATTTCACACCAATTCACTTTAATGTATATGGAGGCAAAAGTGGAGGTGCAATTCAGATGAAATTATGCATCACATGGGCAAAGTGAGATGCAGGATGCGGGAAGGTCCGGCTAGGATCGTTGAGAAACCTGGGTTAAAATCCCTGGTCAGTCACTAAGCTCTCTAAGCTGGTCACCCTCTCTCAGTTTAACCTACTTCGCAGGGCTGTTGTGAGAATAACATGAGATACTTCCTATGCACACTGCCCTAAGCATCTTAGAGGAAGGATAAGATACAAATGTAACAGGGACCCTCCAGACTGGTGGGTTGTTTATTTTTTTTTTGCAGGGTGTAGTCTGCAAATGCAATAAAGGTGGATTAGTGATGAATTTATAATAGACCATTCACACATCATTCTGCTTTGTTAGCTGTTCTGTGAGGCTGCCCCAATGTTACTGCATTACAGCTACCCAGAAAGGCAACTCTTGCACTACAGCACAACAAAAGCGGGACAAAAAATAAACCGAGACATTTGTGGTATAAGAAGTTACAGGATTTCGGGAGTCAATTAATGGGCATGCACTGATTGGAAAGAGAGCGGTATGTCAACCCACAAACTTGTGGAGGTACAAACAGTGCTGAAAGTTGGATCATATATAACTGGACTGATGCCATCATGAACACGGATCGTCATAAATGCACACTATAAAGGACTTCTGGAGGGGGTCATAGATAGACCAGGTTTTGCTCCTCCAGCAACTGCAGGAGTGGGTGTGACAAAGCTACTTCTCCCAGTCTAGCCTGGTAGGCAAACCACATCCATTCCTAATGAAGCCAGGTCTTGCAATGGCTACACGTGCCTTAGTAACATACAAACCAAATTATTGCACTGTGCTCACTGTGGGGCAAATATGGATGAGTATCTGGAAACTTTAGCTGAGACAGTTTGTGGCATTGGTGGGTGCTCAACCATGGAGCATTTGACATCCTTATTTACAACAGGTGTTCTGGATTCCCAGAAATAACATTAGAATAGCCCTGATGGATCAGGCCAAAGGCCCATCATCCTGTTCTCTCACTGACCAACCAGGTACCCCAATGTGAATCCTGAAAGCGGGACTTGAGCGCAACAGCACCCTCCCCACTTGTGATTCACAGCAACTGGTAATCAGAGGCATATTGACAATGGAGGTAGCCATTGTGACTGGCAGCCATCCAAACCATGGTAGAGGCATGGCTGGTTGGGACACAGGAGAAGGCTATCTCTGAGGTTGCTACAGAACTCCCCACCGAATTTCAGGCAGTGAAACTCATGAGTTTCTAATGTATTCTGTTATTTATTTGTTTATTTATTATTTTATTTGTATGCTACCCTTAGTGACACAAGCACAGAGGGTGTGTGTGGAGGAGGGGTCTTACACATTTTCTTAAATAAATTTGATTTGCACATGGTACAGTGCATGGGAGGGAGGAATGGAAAAGCCAAGCATCCTATCCTGAGCTCCTTACTCAAAGCAGAAAATAAAGAAATAAATCAAAACTTAAAATGGATAATGATGAGTGCCTGAAAGATCTGCACTGATCCACACTGGATCCTATACTGCCACATCATCTTAGCGTGACTATACTGATACTGGTGTTCAGAAAGAGCTTCTGTTTCATACTTGATGTTGTTTCCCTATGTGTGCAGCAGATGTCTCCTGTTTTTATTTCTCTTCTGATACAAGTGTTGGGATTAGTGTCCCGAATCCACAGATCTTTGCATGCAGCCATGGCAGGCTGTAGACACTCAGCTGAACACCAGAACAGGGAGGACTGTAGGAAACTTCCTTATACCAAGTCAAACTCTTAATCTAGTATTGACTGCTCTGACTGGCAGCAGCAATCTGGAATCTCAGGCAGGGATCTTTCCCATCATCATCCCATCATCACCTGAGGTTTTCAAAATTGGATATGCTAGGTAGACCTGGGGCCTTCTACAGGCAAAGCAGGTGCACTAACACTGACTCATCTGAGTCAGACTGCTAGTCCACCCAGTGCAGAGGCCTTTTCCCATCACCTACTAATCTGGAGAGGGCAGGGATTAAACGGGTGACTTTTATCTTTGCAGAACATGTGCTCTTTCCCAGATGCTCACTTGCAGAACTGAGGTTTACCTGGGCAGCAAGGCCTAGAAAGTGGAATAAGTTTTGAAGTGGGAAAGGGGGGGGGGGTGAATGAATTCAAAGTATTTGAGAAAGACTGCTTTACATGTTTGTTCTATCTCCCTCTTTTCTTTCATGGAACAGGTGACAAAATAGAAGTGGGGAAGCTGTTTTTTTCCTTAAAGCTTGCAAAGATGTATGGATGACATGCATAGGAGCAGGAGAATCAAAGGGCTGTCTCCTAGTCCTGCTCAACAGCAGACCCAGCGAAAGTGATGGGTCCACTTAGGACCATTCATTTTAATGGGCCTATTCTGAGTAGGCCCCTTCATGGATCACTGCCTTGCCGTGGCGAAGGGGCTTGAAGAACTCAGAGAACAACAACAACAACCACCATGGCCTCAGAAACAAAGCAATACATGCCTCCACTCCAAAAGGCAAACTGGTGCTTTCACTACATGCCTCCTCCTCCTCCTCCTCCTCCCTGCAACACTGGCATACTTCCCAAGCAAAAGCAACATGAGAATGCCGATATGGTGTTACCGCTGAACACTTCCTGCCTAATTCATTTTTAACAGCATGTTTTGACTGATCAGAGAAGGAAAAACCCACCCAAAGAAGCTGCATAACAAGCAAAGGCTATTCTGTCTAATGTGGGGGGGGGGGGACACATTTTAAAAAATAAATCTATTCAAATTATTATGAGGAATGTCAATGACAAATCTCCTACAGCCTGCAAAATGCTTTTAAAGCTGCCCATTAGCATGACAAAAGCCGTCTCAAGTTGTTTCACTGAGGGGGTAGAAGATACCTTTTGTTTCTCTCTTAACTGCAAAAGCCAAGCACTCAAGCTAAATCTATGATCTCTACTTACCATAGTGGTTGCTAAGGGCATCTCCTGCGCCACCCAGGGGTTTTGATCCAGATTCTGGTTCTAAGGCACTTGGGGGTATTAGCAGTTCAAGCAGGGCAAGTTGATTTTCACCAACAGCAGGCAGGGCAGCTTGCGGCTTCTGGCTTCCAGACGTGACAGTCATCAAAGGATACGGAATATACTCAAATCCGCTGCCAAAGGAACCAGGATTGGCATTATTTTGCACTGATAAGCTTCATAAACCTTAAAAGTAAGCGATCCAGAATTGATGTGGGATACACTATGAGGGCTGAACATGTGAAGTTCGTACAGAATCAGATCGCTGGCCCATGCTGACCAACCATTCTGACAGGCAGTGGCTCTCCACAAAGACTCAGGCAAAAGTCTTTCTGGGCACACTGTCATTTTGAGATCCTTTTCATATGAAAGATGCCAGGAACTGAACTCAAGGCCTTCTGCATGCCAAGCAGAAGAGCTTTATGACTCATCTGTGGCTCTTTTGGGTTAAAATAAACGAAAGTTACAGGCCTAACACTCCCTCTTTCTCTCTCTCTGCAGTTTGTCCGTCAGATTTGGAAAAGATGGCATTTGGCCCTAGCTCTGTACATCAAGGTTGTTGGGATGACCTGTTTCTTGCTTCTTAGGTCTTGGTGACCTGCAGTATAAGCCAACAACTGCAACAGCCTTGTTAAATCCCCCCCCCCCCAGCAGTTGCACAAATTCTTCCTTTCATTTTGATGGTGGGTTCGACTTAAATCGGCTGGAGTACAGCCTTTTTAGCCAGTGTTTTTAAAGTGCATTCCAAGCTGATGGCCTGTTGTTATTCTTACAGGGTGGGAAAGAGTGGAAAATACCTTTCTCCAATCTAAACTATGTGCCAAGCTTTCACAGGTTAGCAACCCAACTCTGTTTGAGTGCCCCAATATTAAAGAGTGCTACAACTCACAGAATCTGTATAGTGGCAGAAAAGTGTTACACACACTCAACAGAGGGAAAGAACATACCAATCTAAGGTGATCCTAATTTATAAAGGATATTCAGGTGTTGTCTGGTGGACAAGTACACATTAGAACCAGAGAACCATAAAGTTGTAGGGTATCTTGAAGGCCCTCTAGTCCAACTTCCCTGCTTGATGCAAGCCAGTTGTTCCTAAACCTTTTCCCTCATGGACCACATGAAGACTGATGAGAATGTTGGTGGGCCACTCAATGATTTTTCTGCCCGTTGTAGTGCAGGGGTTGGCAACCTAAGGCCCAAGGGCCACAAGCGGCCCATGGGGGTTGTTTAACTGGCTCATGGACCCCCGCCGCCCGCTCAGTCGGCTCCCATACGCCACGGTAAACCAGCGAGGACCAGAGCAGGGACCGCCTTCCGTGACACTGGTCAGCTTCCCATTGGCTGCAGGAAGCTCCTGCAGCCAGTGGGAAGCTGTGCACACCACTTCTGCTCCAGAAATAGTGTTTGCGCATGCATGAGCACATGTGTGCACACTCCGGCCCACTGTGGCATCTGCAGGACCGTGAACCGGCCCAAGTCACAAAAACTTTGCCGACCCCTGCTGTAATGCACTGTGCTATATGCTGTATAAACTTTAATTGTATTTTTATTGCTTTCTTTATATCTTATACTGTTTTTTATGGTATTACAATGCATATTGTACTGCATTGCCAGTAAAGGTGAAAGTAAAGGATCCCTGGACAGTTAAGTCCAGTTGAATTCAACTATGGGGTACAGTGCTCATCTATGTTTTCAGGCAGAGAGCTGGTGTTTGTCCACAGACAGGTTTCCAGGTCATATGGCCAGCATGACTAAACCACTTCTGGTGTATGAAAAGACTGTGATGGAGGCCAGAGCACAGAGAAACGCCATTTAGCTTCCCACTGCAGTGGTACCTATTTATCTACTCGTGGCAGTATGCTTTCAAAGTGCTAGATAGGCAGGAGCTGGAACAAAGCAATGGGAGCTCACCCTGCCATACAGATTCGAACGGCTGACCTTACGATAGGCAAGCCCAAGAGGCTTGGTGGTTTAGACCACAGTGCCACCTGCGTCCCTGCACTGCATTACAATTTATGTGGATTTCAAACTGTAGTACAATAATACCACCTGAAGGTTTTGGACCACTGGTGGTCCAGGGACCATAGTTTGGGAACCCCTGATGTAGGCAATCTAGAGTTAGAACATCCCCAATGGCAGTCCAGTCTCTGCTTAGAGGCCTCTGGCAATGGTGGGTCCAACTTTGCCCAGCCTACCATGACATGGCTGAGATGCCAAGTGGTCCATCAAAGGAAATCAAAACACCAAAAGAGCACCAGATGCCAAGGAGTCCTGACATGCCCTGTGTTCCCAGTCTTGTTCCCCACTCCTGATTCCTGGCTGATTTGCCCTCTTCAGTTCCAACTCCTGGTGCCTGGCTCCAAACAGCTGCTCACAGCCCAGGCCTCAGAGGCCTCCTCAGCAGCTCACTAAGGATGGGGGAGACATTCATTTTTACGCTATCCTTCCTTATTCATACTTTCCAAAACAACATGGGAGCTAAAACATAGTCATCTTTCAAAATTTACACTTCTCCGAATTCTGAAATGCAGTTCTCCAACCAAAAAAAAAAAAAAGCATCCTAGAATGTGTATATAAGAGGGTGATGCAGATAAATGTGCATACATTCATTAATTAAATTAACATAAAGAATGCATGTTTGGGGGGGGGGAATATGAGAAATGCATACTGAACTGCTGACAAATTTTAATGAGTTTAAACAAAACAAAACACCACAAACTGACGCAGAAATGTGGCATACCAAACTTAAGATTGGAAAAATGAGAACCTGTGAGAAACGAAACTGACAAATTCATCCATTCCTATCAGTGTTCCACATGCCTTATCCCATGAATTTTAACCAGATCCAGCTAGTTGTTGAGGATTACTTGGGACCTGGAATGTGCTCAAGAGAAGCCAAAGCACGTTGAGGAAGCACTTTGAGCTGTTCAGCGTGTTGCTTCTCCATAACATGAGTCTAGGGTCACAAGAATGAACGGAATGAATTCTTCCCCATGTTACTTACAAAGAGCTTTTGATTGGCTGCCTCCCAGTTTGCTCAAGGAACTCATAGGAATTGGTTTTTAAACTTTCAGAAAGCTGGCCTGCTTGGATACCAGCACTGATCTCCAGCAGTCGACCACTCTCACCTATCAAGCAAAAAAGAGAAGAGGGCAAATAAAACCATTATTTAGTTATTTTATCTGCAGGCAGCTGCAGTGTTAACTGTTGATCTGCACACAGAACAGAGTGAGACAGGGGTGAGACCTGAGGTGATATCCAGATTTCAACAAAGAGGCTAGATATGGTCCATGTCAATTTTGCATGTGTTTCATTAGGTGGTTCTGTCCTCTTTCCGCATTTACCTAGGAATCATTATTTTTAATCTGCATGAACATTTGTATTTAAACCCAGTCACCTTTCACCCAACTTCAGATGGCATGAGGAATACAGAGAGTCTGAATGTGACCCCAAAGTTTGGGCAGGTTCACATGGCAGAGGATGGTAGCAAGGTCCAGTATGGTTTCAAACTGAATGGAGGACCATGTTTTGAGATTTCTGCATTTCAGGGGGTGGGTGGATTAGATGGCCTTCTTGATCCCTTCCAACACTCCAATTCTATTTGTAGATGTTCCGCTGCTGAAGCCTTTGCCAGCCTCATGCCCTCCAGATGGCTTTGGACTAGCACTTTCATCAACCCCATTCAGCACTGCTGGGAATCAGGCAGGCGAAGGCTGCGCTATTGTAATAATTGTCCTATTACTTCAGATTGCCCATTAAGAAGAAAGAAGTAGGTGTTTTAATTCAAACTGTGATGCCAGGCACGAAGGTGGGCATACATTCCAGACAATGCATTGTAACTTAGCATCCTTCCAGCTCTGAAAACACACACACAGAAGCCCACAGTCAACAGAATTTTCATCGTTTCTGGAAAATGTACTTAGTCATATTCATTTAATTACAATGTTCTGCAGGTGGCCTTTACTTCTTCAGAGTAATCCGAATCGGAAGGATACAAAGCACAAATGATTTTTCTGTTGTTAACAGAAAGCCTCCCTCCTTCTCTCCCCCCCCACCCTTTTCTTTTCGGTCAGAGGTTTGTATTGAAAAGTTTTGCCTTTGTAATAGTCTCAAGCAATAAATGAGAACATACAAAGAGCTAAGATGCCAATAAAAACGAAAGAGAACTATGTGAATCAGAACTAAACATGGTTTTCTGGGACTAAGAGGCAAATGATAACATGAAGCTTGGCTGGAGAGGCCAAAGCAACTGGAACAAAAAGGGGGGAGAGGAGTTTTTAATAAAGGGAGGTGTATTTTAGCTGACAGACAGTAGACATCATCATCACCATAAGCCTCTAAGAAAAGCGAGAAATGGAAACCAGTATTCATAAAAAGCCTGCACACACACCATACATTTAAAGTACATTGCTTCCACCAAAGAATCCTGGGAACTGTGGCTTACCCCTCGCAGGGCTACAGTTTCCAGCAAACTTAACAAACTACAGTTCCTAGGATTCTTTTTGAGAAGTCATGAGCTTTAAATCTACAATGTTTATCTGAAGAAGTGTGCATGCACATGAAAGCTCATACCAGTAACAAACTTAGTTGGTCTCTAAGGTGCTACTGGAAGGAATTTTTTTATTTTGTTTCGACTACAGCAGACCAACACGGCTACCTACCTGTAATGTGTACACTGTCTCATAAGGGCTATCTTGGCCCTGAACCACCTAACCCTTAACAAGTGTGTCTGTGTATGGGCATTACAACCCATACTGAATTCATCCACTGAGAAGAAGGGTTAGATCATCTCCACCATCTGCTGTGGTCATAAATCCCAGCAAAGTAACCCCAGGAACTGTAGTTCCCTGGAAGTGATTGGGGCTCATGAGGACCAGCACAAAACTACAATTTTCAGCGTTCTTGGGTTGAAAGTCATGGCAATTAAGCCAGTTGATATTTGTCCACATTTGTAGTGTAGATATGCCCCAAGACAAATTTTGACAGAATCTACACTTCCAAAGTTTTTCAGCTTACACATTTGTATTTTTAGATATCTACCCAGTCTCAACCTGCTTTCTGGTATGTTTGTGTGTGCGTGACTACAGTTGATGCAAAAGAAACAGTACGCAAACTGCCTTTCGATCCAAGGCCCTTTAAAATCCTGATAACAAAATTTAACACAATTGTTATGAAACTAGTATGTATTTCAGTACATGTACTATACTTTATAAATCGCTTAGAAGCCTATTTTGGCATTAAGCTGTACATAAATGATTAAATATCCCCATAATTCTTTTTTTTTTTTTTTTTTTTTTTTTTTAGTAAAGAATGCTGGGTCCTTGGTTTTTTGCACAGCACAACATTAGGTTGTATCCCATGCTAGGTGTACCCAGAGCAGACCCACTGAAGTTAATGACTAAGCTAGGTCCATTAATTTCAACAGGTCTACTCTGAGTAGAACTTAGTTAAATAAAAAAGTTCTTACTTTCACAAACCTCTCCTTTCTCGTTTTCCAGCTGGACTTGAAATGTATGGGAAGACCCTTGCACTATCTCAATAACCTCTGGTCCCATAATCACAATCTTCTTTGCTTGTCCTGCAAACATTTAACATATCTTGGTTAGTCAGTTTGCTGAAAAACCAAACTGGGAGTGGTGTTCAACTTACCTTTTATTCAAAGTAGACTTACTGAAATTAATGGACCTAACCTAGGCATATTTATTAATTTCAATGAGTCTATTCTGAGTAGAATTTAGTTAACTACTACCCTGCAACACACATATGCATAGGAAGATGAAATCAGATCAGTGTGTTGTATCCAGTTCTAGTCCTGCTCAGAGTAGATCCGTCAAAGTTAGCAGATGCAACTAACTTAGGTTCATTCATTTCACTGGGTCAATGAGTATAACATAATTTGATACAACCCCTAGACCCTTGGTACATCGAGGTCAGTACTGGCTCTTCTGATTGGTGGCAGCTCTAGAGGGTCTCAGACAGAGGTCTATTGCCACTCTACCTGAAAATGCCAAGGATTGAACTGGGAACCTTCTGCATACAAAGAATGAGATCTACCAGTGAGCTACCACCTCTCCCTGAGTGGTGGGGATGATTTCAGGATCACTTAGGATTCAGACCTAGGTTCAGTGAGCCCTTCAAACCTGAGTACAAGTTCATTCAACAGACCAGCACCATCTGGAGAGATGGTTACCTGAACACCCCGCTTAGCCTCCCCATCAGCTGTGCCAGAATCCAGGTTGTGTTCTCTGGCTCAAGGCCTCCAAGGCGATGGGAATGTGCTGCTCTGCAAAGGGAGAATGCCAGGCAATGTGTATCATGCCAGACCATTCTGGAGACTTCACACTATAAGAGCTGACACTGGCCTTCTGTACCTGAAGAAGACCTGATACTAAGAAGCCATGGCAGCTCCAATCTGAAACCCTGTAGTTCCCAATCCAAGCTCCAGAATCCCTGACATTCTTATAATACTGGAACCAATACTTTCATCCACCTCTCTCTTGAATTTAAATATGTGCTCACATTATTCACATCCACTTGTAAGCCAGCACTTTTTCCACACGTGCTGGACAGGGAGACCCAACAGTAGGTGGAGCCAGAGCCAATGACAGAGGCAGTGTCGCCTCTTGGATTGGTTGTAAGGAAGAAGGCAAGCAGGTGGGAACCAACTGAAGGTAGGCTGAGGTTGGTGAGGCAATGCCCCATTTGCCATAACGGACAAGCCACCACTGGGCCCAACACCAATATAGCTACAATTGTTGTCAAAGTTACAAAAGCTTTTCCCATGCTCAGCACACAAATTATGCAGCAGGGAAAAAAGCAAGATTTCATCAGAAACATAATTTAAAAAAAAATACACACACCCTGTGCAGCATTTTCATGTTGTGGCTTCTCATTCCGTTCCACTAATGGATTTCTACCCCTCTGCCAGATCCCTCCATGCAAAGGGCTCACTAGTGTTTTTGCTCTTTATGAGTGACACGTCCCAGGGATAAAAACGATGCCAGCACTGCGGCCCAACTGTATGCATCAATAGGCTGAAAGGAAGGGCATTATGCAGAAGTCTCATTACGAACCTGGTTGCATAATCAAAGTACATACCAACAGGGTAGCCATTGAGCCACAGTCCATCATAGGTGACACCTGAACAATGGATTATAGAGCCCTGTCCGTTGAATGTGTCATTTCTCCACTGTCCCTTCAAATAGAAGGAGAAAAAGAAAACAGAGAGAGAGAGAGAGAGAGAAGATATGCATTGGTTTCATTTTTAGACTGCAACATGGGTGACTACAGAAAGAAGGGATTAAGCTAGGCGCAATAGCAGAGCGGGTGGCCCTTGGGAGCGTCTTTAGAAATACTATTCCAAAACTGTTGTGAATGTGTGGAGCGGGAGAGGCAAGGCAGCGAGGACTGGGGGAGGGCAAAGGGGAGTCAGAACAGCAGCCCAGGATTACGTCATCATACCAGTGACCTGAAAATGGGCATTTTTTGCTATTGCCCCTGTACTATGGAATGCCCTTCCTTCTGCCACATGTGAAGCAGCAACCACCAGTAGCATCACATGTATCCATTTACCCAGCCTCTCCATGACCCGTAGGAACTGAACCCTGATTTATGTGTTTGAATTTCTGTTTTGTTTTCATGTGCTGTACACTGCTTAGAAATTTTTAAATAATTGGTTTATAAATGCTTTTAAATAAACAAAAATGGCCTGTAAATAGAATAGTTTGGGGCGAGTTGAGAGTTATAGACACCTCTGATAGCATAAACTCCCCCCCCCCAAAAAAAATCCTTTTTAAAAATGCATTCATGATGATTTGTGCTTATGCTGGGATTGGGATGGTTATTTGTGATTCCCACATTCAATACCACCTGCACCTGCAAAAGTTTTGGGGTGGGCATATTGCTTTCATTCCAATCAGTGCATGTTCTGTAACTTCCTGCTGAAATTCTGTAAATGCCATGGTTCCTTTGGCTGGCAGCCTCTGAAAGAAGATGAGTTAGAACTGGAGGGAGAAGCAAGACACCACTGACTTTGGCTGCAATTTCGAGTACTTGAGCCTGTGCTCTTTCCTCCTCTCTCCCCTTCCTTTTTCCTCATGCAACATGTCTTTCTAGACTGTGAGCCTGAGAACAGGGGCCATCTGGGTACCAATGTTTGTAAGTCATCCTGAAAGCCTTTTCAGCTAAAGGGCAAGATATAAATGCTATAAATAAAAAAGGGGAGACCAGAAAAAAATGCAACAGAAAAGCATGGCTTTTATGGTGATAGTGTCATCAGAGTAGGCTACTTCTGCCTACAGATGCCCAAGAAACAAAACTTATTGTGCGGCTTATAGATAGTTGGCAAAAACTTTTTTTAAATGAATTCCAGATTGTGTAATAGCTGAATGCTATTATGCTCTATTAGACTGTCCACCACACTGCTTTTTGATCCATTTTATTTATTGATATTATTTTATCAGTAAAAGCGGGAAGGTTAAGACATTCGGAAGCAGCCTTGGAAGGCTTCTTTGGTGCCAGACCATACAAATGCAGCCCCCGTTAACAATTAGTTGCAGACCAAGATCTCACAGTTGGTGGGCCAGTGGCAAGAGAGTCAACAATGGCAAACTGTGCAAAGTCCTTGCAAGCAGGAGACAGGTGTGCCAATGTGAGAATGTCAGCGACATAATGCTGGCATACAAAAAGAAAGAAAAAACAACCAGGGCCAAACTGAAATGGGAGGTTGGCTTACAAAGGTAGTAACAAGGGAGGTAACAAGGCATCTACCAATCTGTGACAGCCATCAGGGCAAGGCAAGACTCCCAGAACAAGCACTGACAAAAGACATAATTGTGGATGTATAATTTTTGCAAAAACACTGGAAGGAAGTGAGGAGATACAAGGTGGTGTGGATTTTTGTCTAGTCGTTGCAAGTGCCACAGGATACTAAGGGCTAGCGAGCCTTCCCTTCTCCATTCCCAAAGCTTTGAAGCCAGCTCTCCTTCACTCAACTGCCTTGGCTGCAAATGAAAATCCGTACATTTATGTGTGTGTTTTGTGTGGCAGTGGGTTGAGTTCCCGGTGCTGCCAGCTGACAAGCGGTGGCTTGCGCGGAACAAAGTGCTACTATAGCTCTAAATTTATCTGAGCCAACCTCAAATCCCAGATGGATCCAGAGACTCAAATTCTGCCACTCTCTCTTTTTTACACCCTTAGCAACTAGTATCCAAAATAGAGGGGGAGGAAGAGAGAGAGAGAGAGAGAGAGAGAGAGAGAGAGAGAGAGAATGACTGCATGGGCAGCCCAAAAACAGGCATTGGAAAACATGTTGCTGCAGCAACTGGGCTTATTCTGTTCTTTCCATCACTCTTCTAAAGCGTTCCACGGAAATACTTCTACTGAGAATATCATTGTTAAGAGGCAAGCATTCTGCGGTGTGTGTGCTTTAAAAAGAGCCATGACTTCTCTGCGGGTATTGGAAGCTCAGGGGGAGATGCCAGCTTATTTCGGCAACCAGGGATGCTTATTAATTTGCCTCTGGGCTTAAGGAAGTGTCCCAATTGGTAAGAGCCCTGCCCTGGGACATCACTGCAGATTTGGGGACTGGGTGGGGGCAGACAGCAAGAGATACAGTAAGGCTGAAAAGAACAGTGCTGGAATAGATGGGCAAAAAAGTATGACTTTGAGTCACTCAGCCCCCATTTGTGGATATACACAAAATCAAAATCTGCAGGAGAGTAGTGTGTTTTAAGCATATTGCTGAGGTTTCTTTTCTTTTCCATGCCCCATAAGGAGTATAAAAGGTCACATGACAAAGAAGCACCCATTTGAAACAAAGGAAAACATGAAGGGGCTTATGGCTCTGGCACATACAGAAGGCCATTCAACATGCAAGGGAGCAAAGCTCCGTGAAAAGGCAGGTTTGTTGCGTGCAGAAGGTGTCCCATGCTCGGTTAAAAGGGTCTGGTAACTGGTGATGAGCAATGACAAACCTAGACAGCATCTTAAAAAGCAGAGGCATCACCTTGCCAAAAAAGGTCTGAATAGTTAAAGCTATGGTTTTCCCAGTAGTGATGTATGGAAGTGAGAGCTGGACCATAAAGAAGGCTGATCGCCGAAGAATTGATACTTTTGAATTATGGTGCTGGAGGAGACTCTTGAGAGTCCCATGGACTGCAAGAAGATCAAACCTCTCCATTCTTAAGGAAATCAGCCCTGACTGATCACTGGAAGGACAGATCGTGAAGCTGAGGCTCCAATACTTTGGCCACCTCATGAGAAGAGAAGACTCCCTGGAAAAGATCCTGATGTTGGAAAAGATTGAGGGCACAAGGAGAAGGGGACGACAGAGGACGAGATGGTTGGACAGTGTTCTCGAAGCTACCAGCATGAGCTTGACCAAACTGCAGGAGGCAGTGGAAGACAGAAGTGCCTGGGGTGTTCTGGTCCATGGGGTCACGAAGTGTTGGACATGACTAAACAACTAAACAACAAAAGCTGGTGATGGGAAAGACCCTCCTCTGCCTGAGACCCTGGAGAGCGGCTGCCAGTTAGAGACAAACCATAATGGGCTGGGTGGATAAGTTGATGGACCTGTTTTAACCCCAATTGTGGAACTGTCTCCTCCGAGGGCTGAGGTTGTTTTCCTCCTTAATGAGTTTCGGGCATGGCGTGAAAAACACCCATCTCTAAGCCAGAGTGATGCAGCTTGGCTTTCTGTTAGGATTTCTGCTGCGGTTTTGTTTCATGGTCCAGATTGTTTAATAGCAGGAATTTTTATTTGATTTTTAGTTTAAAGTTCACTGTTTTAACTGGACAGATGCCCTGGGATCTTTTTGTTTTTAAATGAAGGGTTAAAACATCACACCATATCAAGTGGGAGCCACATCACACTGCACTTTAGCCACTTCTGCTCCCGTTCTCATTGCTTTTTATGTTCACTACAGGCGCCAGTATTTTCTTATGATACCATTCATGTGCATTTGTGAACAAGAGCAACTGATATGAATGAAGGAGGCGCTGGCCCCTGTAAGTGAACAATGGCACGCAAAAAAAAGGACTCCAGTGCAATCCCTGGCACCTTCAGGTAAGACTGGGAAAGATTCCTGTCTGAAACCTTGTAGAGCCACTGCCAGTCAGTGTAGACAAAACTGAACTAGATGGACCAGAGCGCCAATTCCGCATATGGCAGCTGCCTACGATAAATTGCAATGGAGGATCAATGTGTACAGTTCTACTTCAGTACAAATAAAATTAACTTAAGAACCTGCCCTGAAGAACGTTTAAAAATCAGACATGAAAGTTAGGGTCTCCCCTTATTCCCACTACAGCATCCAGCCCCCACAGCTAGGAAGACGACAAGCAACCAGAGCAGAGGCAGACACATGCCAGTCAATCTGGAAGCTTATAGGAATAACCCGTGGCTTTTCTCTGCCTAGGTCACAAGCAAGGAACCTCAAGCTTAAGCTGTTAGTATCCAACCAGCAGCAATGGTAGCATTGGAAGCAGAGAATCTGTGCCTGCCTAACTCCTGACACAAGAGTGAAGAACCTAAGGGGCTGCTTAGATTACTTTGGCATGAACAACCGTAGGAAACCGGCTTTATGCCACACTTGAGACAAGAGTGATTCAAATCTGCAAAAAAAAACAAAAACGACCACCTGGGGACTGCTCCAGAATGCATCGTCATGGTCATCATGCATAATTTTTGTTAAATTTTTAAAAAGACTGTCCATATCCTGCCAATTCTCACATTTATTCACTGTTTGCATCACCCTCTCTACTCCACCCCCCCAAAATACAATGTGGCCTCCTCCTCCATCTCCCCCTGGCATGGCTTCCTAGACCAGCCTCTTCTCCCAGATGGCAAGAAGAGTGGGGGCAAGTGTTTCTAAAAGTTGCTTAGCGATGTAACACACAGAGAGAGGTTTGCAAATGCTGACATTCTTGAAAGCATCCTCCGTGCTAGTCGCGTGTGGCAAAAGAGTGCCAAGCGCATGAACAGCCGGAGCAACAGAGGGGCTCTTGGGCTGGGGGTGGGAGAAAGGAGGTGGGAGGAAGCCACTTACCATCACCAAATGGAGGGGGAGCAGCCACAACCTTTCGCTAGCTGGCTATCTCATGCTGCGGGTTTCCAATTAGAACCAACCCTTCCTTTGTTTCCATCTGGTCCTTTCTGACACCAATTAAACGTAGATCAAAGGTCACATCTATACCACTGTCAGCCCTTAGCAGTGCTCCAATACATGTTGCAGATGGCGGTCTGTTTCTGGAGAAAGCAGACCAGGAACGAAAGGACCAGAGATTGGAGATGGGATCAAAGGTGGGCAGGATCTGGATTGGGGATGGGATGTGTTTCTGTGTCTATGTGGCTAGAAGGCAGAAGTTGCTCAGACTGAGGACTCAAGCCTGAGACAACATCAGCTTTACAGAGCCAGTCAGGCTTGCACTGGTTCCTCAGGTCACACGGTCTGGCTGAGTTGAGCCTCTAGTGACAAAGTTGACTCAAAAGGCACCCCTGTCTACATGCTGGAGCTCAGTGGCAGAGTATCTGCATGCAGAAGGTCCTGGATTCAATCCATGGTGTCTTCTGACTCTGTATAAGGCAGATACCAATGTTCATAGCTTCTCCCCATTAAATACCATTGTTTATTACCCCATCATTACTGAATATGGCAGGCAACTGAGTTACAGATACAAAGACACTTCCATTCCAGTGTAAGGCCATTTCCCATTGCTCATGGAGATGAAAAGACACAAAATAAAAGGCATGGATTGTAAATAGCTGGTTTGCAATTGAAGCAATGTTTTTCAATCTGACATGAATCAAGTTGTGAGCTGCAGTGGAAAACTCACTTCACTCTGCTAGAGATTAAGCCGGGGGTGGGACAGAGAATCTAACCACCAGAGAGCCTGGAGCAACTCAAGAGAGGTGTTAACAGATCACTAACGCCAAAGTACGCAACATATTTGCTCCAGGATAGTCTCCAAAAGCAAAGGGACTACTTCTCCAGAGCATATTTCAACTCTGTGAAGCCAATCCAGATGGCCAGTTATGAATGCAGGGGAATACATTTGGACTAAATGCATATGTGAATGTCAGCTGTGTCCTTCTCAAAGAAAAACACCTGTCTCTTGATGCACAGTTATTGGTCTGTCTGAATCCCTGGTCACCGATTCCCTGAGTGAATAACTAATTCTTACAGTGGCCCTTCAGCCAGAAGGAAAGATTTCAGTAGCTCTGTGGGTTGGAAGTGGAAAAGAGAGAAGCTATCTACTCCAAATAGAAGCTGTCTACTCAGTTCAGGGGTGGGGGGGCTGAACAAAATGATCTCAGTGGCTCCTACTCCAAATTGTGCCCTCACCACTGCCACAGTGACTCATTTGTTTGTGTCTCCCTTTGGACCTAGTCCACACCATCACTCATAAATTTGTACTGTTCTTCTCATTGTTTGCTCTCCCAGGGGCAGCAACATGATGGTCAAGAGGTTCCGGGGACTGGAAGTAAGGTCCCACCTGAGGAATGGGCCTTGGCAGGTGCCCAGTGATACCAATCCCTGACTCCTTTGCTGAGAAAGAGGAGGCAGGGAGTGTGCAAGGGGCTTGGCTCCAGCATAGCCAAAGAACCATCTCCTTATGATTCATTCTGTCCATTAAGGTCATCAGGGAAGGTCCTCTTGCATGCCCAACCCCACCTGAGATACATTTGGTGAGAACACATGAAAGGGCTTCCTTGATTGTGGAGGCCTGAATTCTCTGCCCCAGGAGATGTGCCTGGTCTACTTTCTGATAGTATTCTGTTACTGTATAAAGGTGTTCTGAGTTCAGCAGGCATTTGACCAGGTTGTTGTATGGTTGTTGTTGTTGTTTTTACTCTTTGTCCCTATTTCTGTTTTTTTTTTATAATAATTTTTATTAAGGTTTTCCAAATTAGAACAAATCAAAACAAATTAAATCCAATCTATTGCCAATAACTAGGACTTCCCCTCCCTACCCCCTCTTGTGTTCCAAATCTTCCAAATAAGCAATTAAATTCAACAAATTCTTATCCCCAAATTACACTCTTCGTCAATAACCCAATTTATCCAAATTCTCGTCCCCTAAGATCGATCTTTACCCTTCCACGGGTTTCCCCCTTTCAAACATAGTACAGATGAAAATAAGATAAATGTAAATAATAATTTTACAGCCTTTGGATTCCAATTTTCCCTCCCCTCTTTCCCCTTTGCGTTTCACCTATCCCTCCACTTCTAATATCTTCCTGGAGTTCCCACATTATACTATATCCCTCCGATTCTTTGCCAGTCTTTAATTACGGATGTCCAATCATAGAAGGAGTCTATCAAATAAGGGCCCATTTCTTCTATCCAGGTTTTTATATCCAGGAGTAAAAACTCCAATTTTGTATCCATAAGCTTGTCAAACCTGAATATCCCAAATGTTCCCCCAGTTCTGTCCAGTTCTTGTTGTTTCCTTGTTCTTATCAATCATTCTCCTCCTTTTTATTTCTCTGTTCTCCCGCAGAAATGTTCTTTTTCCAAAAGTTTCTAGTGTCTCTGCAGAGGTTTGTTTCTGAACACTCCCCCTCTCCTGGAGTGCTTTTGATCTGCCATTCTCCCTCTTTTAATTTATTTTTCTTTCAGGTTTTAGGTTTCTATTTTGTAAGCTGCCTTGGGTGGTTCTGCTGTTGGGACCAGAAAGATATGATATACACATATTTTATATAGATATGCAATATTCAAAGCAATTGCTGGAAAACTGCAATGTAAGATTTCAGAAGTATCAAGGAGGCATGTGTCAGGATTGCAACCCACAGCATGCCCTGAACTTGGGCTATAAAAGGTAGATTCCAGAGATGGAAGGGCTGCAATTCCATAGCAGAGCACCTATTTTGCATGTAGAAGGTTCATGTTATATCCCGATAAACATTTATTGTTGGCATTTAGGAATGTTCCCTAATTATTTAGTTCAGTTTCACTTTATTATCCATTGCCTGCAGTTGGTAGTTCAGTTCAAGAGAAGCCTACAATTGGCTTTCTAATATTCTCAGCCCCATTGGATAGCCTGGTTGTTGAATTATTGCAATCCCAAATTCAATCCCAGCAAACGAAACAGGTAGGAGGCAGTGAAAAAGACCCTGCCTTGGTCTGGTCCCAGAGCCACAGGTGAGGGGAAACTAAAAGCTCAGGACAGGAAGCTGCCAAAACCCTGGAGGAATAAGAGAGCAGCAAGGGCAATCCTGTATTTTTGAGTTTTTATATTTATATTTGTTTATATTTATATTTTTGTATGTGATCCTTGAATGAAGGGCAGTATAGAAATTTAATAAATGAAATGAAATGAAGGGTCCTAAAGAGAATCTGAGCTGAAGCCCAGTGAGGTAGTCCAAAGGTAGGCTTCAATAGCTGGGTCAGGAAGCAAAGCTGTGATGAAGCACAGCAGAGAATGCAAAGGTAGGCAAGGTGTTTTCCCCAAGAGCAAGGTATTAGCAGGCGTCAGTTGCAGAAGGGCTGGTCAGTGCCATGCTGTTGTGCAGAGGGGGGTTGGATGATGAGGAATGGTAGAAGCTCAAATTGGGAGAGTCTAACCTATAGGAAGGTCCTAGTGGGTTGGGGAATGAGAACTTGGGAGCACTAGGGCAATGTGACACAGAGGAGGTCCCAGTGGATGGGGAAGTAGAAAGCTGGATTCTGAGGAAGGGCCTAGTGGCTTGTCAGAAGAACGGCCCGCCTCTTTGAAATTGGGAAGCCTAAGTGCTCATCACCAGCTGTGAAGTTGACTATGGCGCCTTCCCCTGCCACCTTTGTCCTCACAACAATCCTTGGCTAGGCCAATCAAGGAATGCACTTAGGTCTCTGCACTTAGGTCTCTGCAGTGTAAATCTACAGTAATACTCTATTACATTAGCAGAAGACTTGGAGGTTGATCAGGATCTGAGATATTGGAGAGAGTAGGGGAAAAGGGCCACTTCTGGGATTTGATTATGTTATGTTTGCTGTTAAGTTTGCTTTTCTTAATGCTGCTTTCTTAATTTTAGATTCTTTAAATCTCAAATTTATGTTTGATTTTAATTATGCTGTTTTATTTGATTTTGTTTGTTTGTTTAGAATCTATGGATTGTGAGCCACTTGGGGCTTTGATTTTGAAAAAGGGGCATACAAGTTGAGATTTCATCATCATCATCCACTCTTGCTAGTTTAGAAAACATCTTCCCTTAAGGACAATATCCATCCACAGTAAATTCTAAAAGTCCCGGAGCACATTTTTGTTGCTGCTAAAAAATGGCAAATAGTATCCCCTCTTGTAACTTTTTGGGTGATTATACAGATTGCTCTCTTCTGGAGTACAACTTAAGTTTGGCTTCATTAATGTTTTAAAATGTATATGTTGGGTATTGCTCTCTTTTCAGAAGAGCGTTGGGAGAGAAGGTAGGGGCAGGCAGTGTAGGGCTTCTTGAGTTTATAAATAAGGAAAAGGTGTTTTGAAATTAGTGGCAAGAAAAACATGTATTTAACTTTAAGGAAGCAATTTTCACTTAATTGATAGTATTTCTGTTTCTAACTGAGCAGCTATTATGCCTCTTATTGCAATTAATTTTGGTTACTTCAGTCTCATTGTGCATGCCTCTGACAGCATATCATTTCCCTAAGCTTCTGTTTGATTGATCCAGAGCCCAAACAACCACATTATCTGGCGTCAACTCATTGCTCTGCCTTTATTTTTAAAATATTTTTCTAGTGGTCTCACACAACAGTCTAAAACACATACGAGAGATCCATCTTGGAAGTTGAACTGGAAAGTACCTAAATGGGAGAGTAATTGTGTGATGACGCCGACAAGAGATAGACTTTGATCTGCCAGCAGATTCTGGATTATTTGCACAGCCTCCAAATAGTTCAAGAGCATGGTGGTGAAGCATATTTACTATTCCATCATGATGCCACTTTCTGTAACTGATCATGTGATTAAAAGTGGCAAATTCTCTTATAACCCCATCACAATATGTAGAGGATATCTGCATTTGTATTGGAACTTAAAAAAAAAATATTTTTATACGTGGAATCATTTTTAACATGTTTGCATTGTTTTCAAATGTATGAAATTGTTTTTTATAAAGGAGCCGCTTTCATTTTTTTTATTTGTTTATGCATTTTTCAGTTACAATCAGTTATACTTGTTCCTGTTACTTACATTTTTTCCTATCCCACCTTGCATGGACTTCCCAGCCTATCTTTCCTTGACATCCTAACCCAAATGCTTTGGTTTGCTGCAACTCCTTAAGCTTTCCACTCTTTCCCTCCTCTTTATTTCACTCTTTGTTGCTTGCTGCTGTTCATATGTAAGTTTATATTTTTACCACTTCTTTTTATATACTCTTCTAGTTGTTCCCACTCGCTTATCACTGTTTTTCTATTTGTATTTCTTGTTTTGGCCGTCATGATGGCTAATTCTACATATTCAATTAGTTTAAGCACCACTGGTCTTTTGTTGGGATTTTTCCTCTCCTTCCACATTTTAGCATATAAGTACCCTTGTTGCTGCTGTTGCGTAAAGGAAGAGGTTTTTTACTTTATCTGGAATTTCCTATCCTATTACAGGTAACAGGAATGCTTCTGGCTCCTTGGGAAAGGAACATTTAATCATTTTCTTTGGTTCTTCATAAATCATTCCCCATAATTTTTTTGTGAGTTCGCACTGCCACCACAAATGAATTAACGAGCCCTCCTTGTCTAAACATTTCCAGCCTAAGTTGGATCCTCTTTTATACATTTTAACCAGTAAAGGAGCTGCTTTTAATCTGCTTTTACACTTGCTTTATGGCTATAAACCTTTTTAAATTGTCAATTGTATATCTTACAATGCCACCTCTCTCACCACATTTGGACGTCCAGCCTCCTCTACAACCAAATGTGAAAGACCTCGCACTATTATTCTACCTCAGGAAATGAATCTGGTGGTTTATCTCACCTCATCCCAGAGATTAAGAGGATAATAAGAACCTGCTGGATCAGGTCAATCTAGTACAGCATCTTGTTCTCATAGTGGTCAGCAAGATGCCTGTGAGAAGCCTACAAGCAGGGTTCAAGCCCAAGGGTCTTCTCCTCTCCTGTGGTTTCCAGCAACTGGAGTTCAAAAGTATTACTGCCTCCAACTGTGAAGGCAGATCATAGCCATAATGACCAGTAGCCTTCAATAGCCCTCTCCTCCAGAAAAGTCTCAGGAATCTTCAATCAGCCCTGTATTGGGAATTTTTTGATTTTTGAATAATAATAATAATTATTATTCAAATTATTATTTGAATAATTATGTTGCCCAGGTGCCCTCATTCTGATGTATCACTACAACCTTCAAGGTCCTTAGAATTGCAAAAGGCAGGGGCCATCACACCAGGTCAGCCACCGTTTCCCTTCCTTGAAAACACCAGACCAGGCTTTCAAGTGGGAGAAACGGGGGACAACACAGGCGCCAGAGCCCTGTGGCAAGAAGAGGCATGGTGTGCCTAGTTTCAGAAACCATCCCTTTAACTCTGCCTCACAGGGCTCAATGGGAAGAACTGAAACAGCCCTCACACATTTCTTAGTATGATGGAATCTTGAGCTTTACAGAGAATGACAAAGAAAAAAGAAGCTAATACACAAATACAGGCCCTGCTGCAAAACTGGGACAGTGTGGAATACTTCTCCCCATCAGTTTTCTTCCTACCTTCTCCCCCCACCCCACCAGTCATCATGGCATGGACATGCTTACTGGGCTGTTTCAAGGCTTTCCCCTCCATTTGGGGTATTGGGGGGTGGGGGTGGGTGAAACATGTTTGAAGAATGCACTTCTGGCCAATCCCAACTACACTTTCCAGGCTTCTAGAGTGAAAAGTCAAGAAGTTAAACCAATTTGATACTAGTTCAAGTTTATTTCCACTCTTTTTGCTTATTCTAGATTAAGATGTACTACAGATGATGACGAATTGAATAAACAAATTGCTAGAAAAACATTGTTTCAGCAGGACTATTTCTTTCTCATCCTTTATCTAGGAACTGTGAGCAAGCTGAACATATTGTTAAATACAGACTAATAGATGTTGATCTACAATGACTTTGTCCTTCCCTTCCCCATTCACTCTGTCTTAATTCTAACCCTTGCTTAAACCAGTTATCTGGTTTAAGGAAGCTTTTTTCCCCTTTTCTTTTGCATGCTTTAATGCCTTACCCTCAAAACTTTTTAGATGGATATAATAAAGCTTCTATAAGCAGCAGATATTGTCCTTTGAATAACAAAGAGGTGGAGTCAGTTTTTCATGTTCTTTTTCAATGTAGATCGAAGCCCAGAACTACAGAACTCTGATATACCACATTGTGCAGTCTTTCACTAGTCAATCTTCACAGTCTCGGTCAATCGTTTCATTGGAGGGCTCTGACTTTTAACATCACATGACAAACTCCAAGATTCCTAAATGCAGAGATTTCACTTAACTCATCATCGCTTTTTATCTGAGCTCATATATTTTTATGTTCTGTAACGTTTTTATTTTATTTGTGGTCAGAAAATAAATAATATCTGGATATGGAAGCAATTCAAGCAGGCCAATTCACACCATGCCTATTTTTCTTCCCCAGCTGACACCCCGCCGGGCTTTTGGAGGCCACGGTTCTTGTTGGGCTGGTTTTTCCTTTGCTTTCCATTTTAATTTCCAGACTTATAAATGTCTGCATAGTAAGTCACCCAAGTGTATAGAAATCACTACCTTATTTTGTGGTGCCCCAGTTCTACTTCCAAACTGATAGGCACTCGACCACCTGAGTTTGCCATCAGAGGGAATTATAATGTATTAACTGCCTATCCCAAAAACGATTTTGAAAAGAAGAGTGTTTTATATAAAGGTATTCAGCAGCTGGGTACGAAAACAAACATACAACACTGTCTTATCAGACCACAGGTTGACCTGGCTCTTCACTGCCTAATCTAACTGGCAATGCATCCCCAGCATCTTTTCCAAATTTGCTCTCTGAGACCCTTTAAGACTAGGACTGCCAGGGAATGAATGTGAGATTTCCTACATGCAAATAACATGCTCTTCCATGGAGCTATGGCGCTTCCCCTAATAATTGTTCTAATGACATCCTAATACACACACACACACACACACAAACACACTGTTGCCACCATGCAAATCTCTGGCTTCAGCAGAGTTTCCAGTTAGCAGATGCTTTGCTGCAGCCTTTCCCTGTTGCTGCCTCTTTGTGTGTTTTGGCTGCATTTAGTTTGTCTTCTTTCCCGGAGGAAGGCCTGCTGCTTGATACACCTGTTAAACGACATGGAACAGGTGGCTAACCTTATGGACTTCTCCCACCTGCAAGGAAGGAGCTTTTCATAAAGATTAAGGAGAAAAAGCCTTGCTATCTGCTCTGCTGAAGAAACAGCCACAACAAACAGGAGAGGGCTGAAGATGAATCGATCAATAGCTGATTTGAGAACGAAGCATTAGCACCTTTCGAATTATGCTAGCGGCACACTGGAAGCTGCTTTGCACTGCATCAGGTTGGGTAGCTCAGCGCTGCTGACTCTGACAGGCAGTGGCCCTCAGGGTCCTAGGAAAAAAGCACTGCTTCCTGAAATCTTTTCAAAGAAGATTGAAAAGAGAACATTCTGCAGGAAAACAACTGCAGCACAAGAGCTTATTCTGCCCTTTCTCCCCAACTCCCAAAATAGCGGTTCCCAATGAAAACAAGTTGTAGAACCACTATTTAAGACTTCGAAAGCAGCCTTCCAACAAGCCAGACTGGTCACCCATTTAGCCCATAGCTATCTATGCTGACAGACCGAAGTCTTTCCCCAAGCTGCTATCAAATAACATTTTTCTGGGGACTGAACCTAGGATTTGTATTAGGCAGAACTTTCAGCACATCAAAAGTCTGCCTCAAATTTGGAGGTGGCAGGGAAAGGGAGAACAAAGCCACCACCCCTACTTTTGTGGTTTTTTTGAGGTGGAACAAATTTTCAGCGGCGGGCACTCACCAGCACTTCCCTGGCTCCTTACTATTCCTGGCTAGAAGATATCGCTGCCTGCTGAAAGTGTTTGTTTCATCAAGCATATTTAATGAATTTGTTTCATCACTGGTCAGTCATTTGTTCTGTACTTAATGATTTTATAAACCTATGGTGTTTTAACTATTTCATTGTAAGCTGCCATTATATTTTTCTTATGGGTTGCCTACCTATAAATAAAGACGTATTGGCTATATACAGCACTCCAGTGTTTTGGAAATCTATTTTAATCTACTAACATATTACCTGTCCAAAGCTTCTCCAACAGAGGAACAACAAAAAAAGTCAACAATTGTTGCTAAGCTCTCCCCACTCTGTAACCCTGAGGACCAGAAGCATGCAGGGGTTATTTTAAAATAAAAGTTTTTCAGGAAGCCTATTTTCTTCACCACATTCCAAGCTGTTAAGCACAGAAAGATGCTAGATCAACGATCCGACAGCAAGATCAACCTCACGCACTTAGTTCTTCAGTTTTTCCAGCAAACTGATAATGTCCAAATGAGAAGAATTTTATGCATCAGCTTCTCTCAATTATCCTGAACGATTATTGCTGTTGGCAGACTTAGGAAGCTTTAGATCACATATATACACAGTTGTAGAATACGTAAATAGGATGACTAACAGATCTAGGAACATTCAATCCCCTGAATCTTTAATAACATAAATAAATGCAAACAAGAGCTAATTTTAACTGAGTAATGTCCTGCCGCTTCAAACAAAACTGGAAAATGTGTCGTATCTATTATTTTTTTCAAATCCAACTCTAATAGAAGCCATCACACTTTCTAATGTATATAAAGTGTTCATTTCTACAGGGCTGGAATGAAGAAGATAGCCCTGTATTACTCATTACCTATATCCAGTGCTCCCCCCCCCCAGTACTCACCATGAAGTTGTTGCAGTAAGTGCCACACTTTTTAACAACAACAAAAGAGGTGCCGGTACTGCATAACCTTGAGTACCCCCTGAAAAAAGCACTGCCTATATGCATGTTATGCATGACATTCTACCAGACACTGCCAGAACCCCAGACTTCCTGGTGGGTCTGGCCTGCAAAGGAAGAAATAGAAGAAACTAGATTTCTAGTATGTGGCAGGCCCCCGACTACCCACCATGTCTCCTGGCGGGAATGCCAAATATCAGTTTTTGGTAGCCCTTTCACGCATCACGCTTGGAAATATCTAAGTTCAGCCAGTGTAGGAAGATGCTTACAGGTCAGATTCCTTATCTATCAAGGAACCATCTTCCCCTACCTCTTGTAGGAAAACTTCACAGGTGGGTGGGGCCACCCGCCTGTCAATCACCTGATGCGACTAGGCCTTCAAATCACCTTGCATGACTTGCAAAGGGATGGTGCTTTGAAGTGTGACTGATGGGCAGGGACTTCAAGTCTGCTACATCTCTACATGCTCCACACCCGATGTCACATAGGGGTAGGTCAGGTGGGTATAGTTGGGGGGGGGGGAGGAGCATCCCGAGCCAAACTAGGACCCCTGCCAGACCAAAATTGGCTGATGGGTCCCTACTCCTACTCTAGGTCCATATTGTCTATTCTGACTTGCAGCAACTATTCCTTGGAATACTGCACTTTTAAAAAACCTACTAAGAACATTTTTCTAGAGGCAAGCCTACCCAGGCATATGATTTTATTATGTATATCTGGGTTTTTTAAACTGTTGCTTTTATCTGTATTTTTATGTTTTATAATGTATACTGTTTTTAAAGTCTGTTTAATTAATATGTTCATGCTAATTCATAAAAACCTCTTAGAGATATTATTATTATTAAGCAGTACATAAATGTTGCTTTAAAAATAATATAATCCAAGCACTGGTTAACTATGGGTTAGTTTCAGCTAAGGTGAGGCAAATTCTGAGAAAGAGAGAGAGACAGAGAGAGAAAAAAAGGGAGAGCGATTCCCAACGTTAGCCCTACTCACAGTAGATAATTGAAATTAATAGGCATGACTTAGGCCCACTAATTCCCATGGGTCGACTATTCGATAGAACTCCAAGCCTCCAATGTGTCCTCTCTTGACAGCAATCTACTTTTTTAAAAATTAAAAAGTCCCAAAAGTCTTCTCCTCCCCTAAAGTGGAATGTTATCCGAGCCTTTTCTGATCCTGCCTGCTATGCAGGGAAGCAAAGATTTGCACACAGCCAGCCAAGACCAAGTTCTGAGTCTCACAGGCTTCCACAAAGCTGGCTGTTTCTTTGTTCCACCCAGAAGTGCTGGTTATTTGGTCCCCGCAATGGCCTCAATTCTGGCTGGACCTTGATTCCCTTTCCCCTCTCTCTTCCAGCAACTCCTGGGCTAGCTAAGCCTAGAGCCACAACTTTGTAGCGTGGCCAGGGAAAACCTTAGAGGGAATAAGTTCCATTTTAAAAAAGCAAATGTTAGAGAGCCATCAAGTGGTAGAAAACAAGTACAGAACCAGCTGCATGCAATTTGCAAAGCAATGAAACACTAAAGACCTTTCTGCTTTATCACCAATTAGCACGATTTCAAAAACAGTATTTTGGTTAACGATATTTCACGACTATCAAACCTCTAATACACAAAGAGTAGTATACACACAATATTCTTAAGGCAACATATATTTAACATTTTTTCTATTCTGCTTTTCTTTGTGAATTCAAGGTGGCTAACAATTTCAAGTTTGATCAAAATATCTGGATTACAAATGACAAAATTTAGAACCACAGAAGCAGAATAAAGCTTCATCTATCAACAAGAGGAGTAGAGCGGGCCACTTGTTCATCAACAAAAAATGAGGACATATTTATGTGTATACTTGGAACTTTAGAAATAATTACCGTAAATTAAACAGAAACACAATGCGTCTCACCATAGTGGGGAAGACTATGACCAGGTGGTCTGTGTGCCTGTGCTGTCTGCTGTCCAAGTGCTATGAATTGTTGATGGTAAAGTTCAAGACCCTTCAAAGAGGACTGCCCTCTGATAACCTTTCAGATGCAAGGACTGTCCTCTATAAAGTAGGACACCCTAGCAATTGCCTTTCCTTCTGTGCAGATTGCTGCTCCCTCTTCTGATGGTTCTTTCTCTTCAAATTGGACTTGGAAAGGACAGCCCTTCAAATACCATTTGTTTTCAAAAGGCATTTGTGTTGTATTATGTAAAGCTGAGAGAGGGTTTGGCAGCTCCTAACTTAAAACTATGTTATTACTAGCAGCCTTGTACCTGGCGTTGCTTGGGAATTTGAAGAACCCCTCCACCCCCCCCAAAAAAAACCCATTCTTTTTTAAAATCAGTGGCTAAAATCTGTGTAGTTTTGAAAGGTTCTGTTTGCCATTCTTGATTCAAAATGGCATCCATTGATTAAGTCTTGATTAAGAAACATTACACACTGCATTATGAGGGGAAGAAGATCTTTTTCTAATCAAATTAAGACAATGGGATTGACACTGAGTATTATAAAGTACACCGCTATCACCATGCTAGCTCAAAAATTAGAATCTGGAAAGATAATAATATGCTTAGATATAAAGATGTTGCGCAGGACAATATTTTAACATTTGTTGTCATGAGGAAAAGTAATAATAATTCATGCCCTCCTTTGATATGAACACTTTCAGGTTAGAGCAGTGATAACAGGTATCAAAACTGTTCTAAGCTCATCTCACCAGGATACATTTCTCCAGTTATAATAAATAAAATAAAAAATAATTAGCCAGAGTTCTGTTGGCAATGTGAAAGAAAAGAAGGCAGCTTCCCTCATATCTGTAGGCAATATACAAAAGCCAAAAAACAACCACCCCTAACCTATTGGAAAATGATTAGTAAAATTATGAAGATGATAATGGGATATGTTACTCTTTTCAGTGTTCTTATTTATGGTATTATTTAGATGGGTTTGTCAGAGGTGAATATAGAGAGTTGGCTGCTTATATGATAATGCAGCCAGAATTGTATATGCAAAAATAAGTAAACAGAAGTCACAAACACTACCTTTGATATAGGACTGGCCTGATAAATTATAGGATTGTGCTTTGATGACAAAATTAACATATTAAGATTGAAGCTTGTTGTTAACTCAAACAAACAAGATTTAAAGTGAACAAAAAACAAATTTATGACTCTTTGAAATAGAGGACTGCCCTCCATAAAATATGACAAATGTTACCTTTCTTTTTAGAAAAGTATTGGAATGGTTAGGGTATGTGCAATCTGTTGCAGTAGTCAGAGAAAGGGGTCACCAACATGGTGCCCATGAAGCATGAATGCCCTCAAATGCCTTCCGCAGAGCCCACAGAGTTCCCTTCCTTCTGCTCAAATTAGGCTTGAAAGAACCACTCTACTGTAGCCAGTAATATAGGTTGTGGCGTATGCTTAGTATGTGGCAAGCTGCCTGTTCTGCAAACCAGCTGAGCAAGAAAAATGTGGATTTCAGAAGATTTTAAACTGCACCAGCTACCATTACGATTCTATCTGCTTAGCTACAAATACACTAGGCTAGCTTCATGTGAGACAATCTCTGAACACATCTGACATCTTAACAGACAGATAATCAGCAGGTGACCATTTTTTAATTTCCGACATTATTATGCATGAATGGCCTTTCTGCATGCTCTGAGCAATGCAACAGGACAAGCCATGTGTTGTAATGATACCAGATATTCAGAAAAGTGAGGTGAGCAGGGTGGGCGGGGGGGGGGAGGTATCTTAAAAAGAAAGAGGAAAAAGACCTAGGAAAGTGCTAAGGCCAGCAATCCCATCAAAATATGCAATAAAGAGATTTATACAATATGTAAGGCTGCCAAAGGGCAGCAAGATCATACTGGTGTTCCAAACAGGCTATATTTAGATCTAGAAAACTATGAAAAGACAATTCAAATTTTAAAATAAATTATCCGGGCTGAAACTTTTAGAGAACAAAATCAGTTAGGTTATTCAGCTATTTAAAAAAGACATCCACTGATTAAAAAAAGTATGCAATCTGAAGCCTGCAGCACTGACTGGATGAGCAGATGTGGTAGAATGCTCAGATGCTGAGGGGATTTAAGAGAGTTGCAGTCCAGTTTCTGTGAGGGAAGAAAAAGCTAAAAGTCTGGGTGGTGGTAAAAACCTGCACAAGAACAGGCTGAGGACAGGGATGAGATTCAAGAATGTAGGGAAGCTTTGGAACAGGGAGCAATAGGTAAGGAAGCTCAGTGCTACTTTGTTGTAAGAAATCTCACAGTACGGATGCTCCTATAAGCCATACAAAGGGCCCTGTAGGCCGTCAAATGAAACCAGAAAGATCCCATTATTGTATGGATTCTCATTACGCTCTTACCTCATATACAGTTCCATTGGCACAGTGAAGCATTCCGTGACCTTGTCTCTGGTCCAGGATCCAGTCTCCTTCAAATTCATCCCCATTTCTAAAAACAAATAAAGAGGTGAAAATTCTCAGGTGGCTTGTACAACCATTGAGAATTCAAGAAATAAATACTTACTCCAAGATGACCAAGAGAAAAAAAGTAAGCTGGCTCAGAAATGCTGCTGGGTAAGTTTGAAATTTAACGGGTAATTCATTTATTTATATCCTTCACATCTACTAAAAGTATCCATAGCAGCATGCAACATAATAATGATGGAAGGCACTCTACGCCACTGAGGCAACTTGAGCCTCAGGCGACAATAATGAATCCAGAGTACCTCCACGCTATTTTAATTACAGGTGCTTATAACTTAATGTTTGTTTCACTGTTTTTTATAGTTGTAAACTGCTAAGAAGCCTATTTCTGGCATTAAATGGTATATAAAATAAAATTTTGATTGGGCACTCCCACTGCTATTTTTCTTAATGGTGCACCATAACCACTTACGCAAAATTGACATCACAAATGGTTTTGTTTATGCTTCTGCATCCTCCTTGGGCTGTCTGCCGACTGGTACTATTGTTGCCTACTCTGCTTGACTTTGCCTCAGGTATGAATGAATCCCTGACACAGTCCATGATATGATTTGTTGGTGCTGCTTTTTGAATTGACACTCGGTAGTTTCAAGCTAAACCTGAAAACAACATCCAATTAAGAAGAACAGAATAAGGTGGGGGGGGGGACTTACTTGAAGATCATTTTCCCTCCTCCATGTTTTTTGTTGCTATGGAAGCTTCCTTGATATATTTGTCCATCCTTGTCAATCAGTAACCCGTGGCCTGAAAAGAGGAGGAAAGTGGTAGCAAAAAATGGAAGAAGACTTCCATCTACCAACCAAGAGCAAACCAGAAATGTGCTTCCTAATTTCAATGTTTCTTTGTCATGTCCAAAGCAGAGCCCTCACCTCTTCCCATTCCAGCCCAAGACCAAATACATAAGCTCATGACTCGGGGATAGAGCTTCTAGCCATAATAATGTTTCTCCCTCCACTATTAGGATAATATGCCTCTGAATACCAGTTGCTGGGAATCACAGGTGAAGAAAACTGTCGTACTCAGCTCTGGTTTCTGGGCTTTACTTTGGGGCACCAGGTTGGCCACTGTAAGAAAAGGATGCTGAACTAGATGGGCTACTGGTCTGGTCCAGAAGAGGTCTTCTTATGTTCCTATTGCATATTTGAACATGGCGAGTGGAGGGATATTTTCAAGTTCCACACCTGATTGTGCAAGTAAGTGTGGAGGATAGGAAATACAAGTCCCTGGGGCATCCTGTCCCCCACAAGGCATTGCACAATGTCCAAAGTGACTCCCAACTTCACTCAAATGCACTTCCAATCAGTCCCTTGAATCAAAAGGTGTTTCTGTGCAAAACAGAAAGCACTTCCACTCATGCAAACCCACCCTGTCCAGATTTTCACCAATGCCATCCAATGCACAGCAGTCCTGCAAAGGGTGCTACTGAAAGCTGGAGAACTCTCCAGAACAGTACGGGATGTGACATGAGAGATATAGCCAAAAATCTGAGGGGGGTGGTGCTTGAATAAGTGGAAGTACTTTGAACTAATGCAAAAGCACATTAGCATATATACCAGTGCTTCTGATTAAACTGGAGCCTTAATCTAAATCCCAAGACTCTAGACTGGTACAATATATTTTCGGGCCTGAAGCAGGGAATTCAAATGCCACCCCTTACAGCCCACCAGTTAACATGAATTCACACAGGGCAAAAATTCACTAGGAAATGTATATATGCAAGAGCAGCTCTTATCCTTTCAGCGGGAATTATATCAGAAAATGTACTGGTGCATTTGATCTAACACAGGGATGGGGGACCTTTGACCCTCCACATGCTTTTGGGCTCCACCTCCTGCTGGCCCCATCCAGCATGGTCCATAGTCTGGGATGATAGGAGCTGCAGTCCAGCAACAACTGGAAGGCCATAGGTTACCAATCCTTGGTCCTGTGTCAACTTTTTAAAATCGCATGTAAATAAACTCACAATATGGAGTTGGATGTGTGTGTGCTGCTAAGCCCTGCCCTCTCTGGCATGTCACTCTGCCGACCTTTTAGAAGTGCAAGGGCAAACGTGTGAAGCAGGGAGTCTCCTCTTTTTACTGAGGCTCCCCACACAATTCACAACCTTTCAGACCTCTGCCCTCAAATTTGCAGAGGGCCGTAATATTGATGAGCTGGAGCAGGTGGGATCTGGAAGTACCACTGCTCTCCTTCACTTAGGATATATATCTTACCTATTCCTTATAAGTGATGGTGGTATCATTTTAGAAACAGTAAGGACTCAGCTACATTAGTAAAGAAACAGCAATTTGAATGTGCTATAAACATGCAACACCAGATGGTGCCAGGAATTTTTAAAATGCCATTTTCCATAGGGATTTTTTTCTTTTGTTATAATGATCTGATTTCTGACTTATTTATAGAGTCCCGTCGTCGTCGTCCCCTCCCCGTGTTTAGATCCACCCTAAAATGGAATGTCAGTACACTATAGTTACTGTGCAGGAAAGATCGTAGCTCAGTGGTTCAGCACCTGCTTTGCATGCAGAAGGTCCTAGGTTGAATCCCTGCATCTCCAGGGAAGGCTGGGAAACAACCATGTCCAGAGAGCTGTTACCAGTGTGGACAATACTGAACTAGTCAGACAGCAGCAGCTTCCTGTCTTAAGGGAAGGGTGCTGGCTGAATATTAGAACAGTTGTTTTGCATGGGGAAGGTCCCAGGTTCAGTTATTGGCGTCTCCAGGTAGGGCTGAGAGAGACTCCTGTGGAGAGCCACCACCAGCCAATGTAGACCATGTGTGGAGAGACTTTGGGTCTCCAGATGTTGCTGAACTACAATGTCCATCATAGGTAAAGGTACCCCTGCCCGTACAGGCCAGTCTTGACAGACTCTAGGGTTGTGCGCTCATCTCATTCTAGAGGCTGGGAGCCAGCACTGTCCGCAGACACCTCCGGGTCACGTGGCCAGTGTGACGAAGCTGCTCTGGCGAACCGGCACCAGAGCAGCACACGGAAACGCCGTTTACCTTCCCGCTATAAAGCGGTACCTATTTATCTACTTGCACTTAAGGGTGCTTTCGAACTGCTAGGTGGGCAGGAGCTGGGACCGAACAACGGGAGCTCACCCCGCCGCGGAGATTCGAACCGCCGACCATGCGATCGGCAAGTCCTAGGTGCTGAGGTTTTACCCACAGCGCCACCCGCGTCCCTCGCCACCCGCGTTGCCACCCGATGTCCATCATACCTGGCCACTAATCATGCTAGTTGGGGTTAATGGGAGCTGTAGGTCAACAATATCTGGAGGGCCAAATGTTCCCCACACCTCTTATACACAGTACTGAGTTAAGATGGGTCAGTGGTATGATTCTGTATAAGGCAGCTCTCTATGTACTTGCATACAAATAAAAAGAACACTTGGGTGGAGATAAAGAAATCTGCTTATCTTTGCTATTTTTAATGATATTCCAAATATGCAACCTGGTGTGTGTAAGAGGGGAACTTTCCTAGTTCCATGGCCTCAACCCTGTCTTTCAGCTTACCTTCTCGCATTCCATAGGAGAACTCCCCTTCATATTTTCCACCATCTGCATAGCGAATGACTCCATGCCCGTGCAGCTCTCCAAAGAGGAACTGGCCAGAATAAGTATTCCCTTGAATCAAATATATGATAAAGTAAAACACAGGGAGGAAATTGCTCCGGCAAATGCGACTTAATAATCCTTGGTGTTCCAATAAAGATTTTGACCGTTCTGTTCTTGATACAAGACATTACAAGTGAATAATTACCAACCGCTTTTTATTACCAGGGCAGCTTAATCAAGAACAAAGGAAGTGTTCATTGGGTCTTTATCTTACAAACTAATGGAATCGTAATCCGTATTCCTTTAGGTCTTTAACACCAAGGTATCTTAAAATGACATTAGTGCCATATTAAAAAAAAAAGAAAATAAAAGATTCGTAGTATGTTCTTTATGGTTAAGGGATGGGTAAGAAGTACTTTAATTTCATAGTCAACTTAACAGCTTTTTGATGGCAGACAGTCATTCAAACCATTCATTAAAGAGAGCAGGAATGAAGTAGCACTATGAATACAATTAGTGCCATGGTCCTAAGTCCCCTTGGACTAAGTGAGACTTACTTCAGAGTAAACCTGCTCAGGCCTTGCATGCTTGAGCCAGTGCATACCTTACCAGCTTTCTATAAACAAAAGCATTTCAAAACAAGAATAAATGAAATTTGAAACTAAAACTGAAATTGATAAAGGGTGGTTGAATAAGCAGGATTTGCATTGCATCTTTGAAACTATGGATGGCGGAAGAAGAAGCAGCCACCTGCAATTTTGCAAGAAATGTGAATGCAGTTACATGTTTACACACAGGCAGCACATTAATCTCTACACAGAAGCACCTGCCTCCATGAATTTTGCAATATGTGAAGCATGTGAAATAAGCAGGCTGCAATGAAGAAAGAACGAACACCCCCCCCCCCCGTATTTATACCTATACACAGGCATAAGAGGATGTTTAGATTGCAGGCAATAAGCTTTGGTGACAAGGAGGAATGAAGTAACCTGAAGCCTAATTCAATAAAAGAGTCCATTGGCAAGAGATTCTTATGAGACCATATTAAAACAAACAAAATCTTAGAAAAGGGCTGTAGCTCAAGGGTAGAGCATCTCCCTTCCATGGAGAAGGTCCCAGGTTCAATCCCTGGCACCTCAAGTTAATAGGACTTCAGAGATAAGGAGATGTGAAAGACAAAATACGTAGAATAAAAAAAACAACAGAACAAAAATTTCTGAAAGAAGCCATCCAACAAGATGAATGATAATAAAAAGATGAATAAAAAAGATGAATGTTATCCAGCCGCCCTGGAAGGTGGATGTTACAATTATGTAGCTGGGAGTGAGTGGATGGAAGTAGTTTTATACCCAGCAGGACACTTGCCTGCTCTGGTTTAAAATAGGGCCCCTCTCAGGAGAGAGATGGGAGAGGAATATTAGATGGTCTAGTGGGTCCATTAGTGCTTCAGAGATGGGAAGAGTAGGGCACATTTGTATGCTTGGCAGTAACCTTTTGTATGTGAGTTACAATAGTGAAGAGTATGAGCAGTTGCTTGATAGATATAATGTATAATATACTCTGCCTTGCAATGCTCTCTGACTTTATTTATGTCGCTATTATGTTTAGGCATATGGAGATTGTTTATGCATGTTTTTTTGTTTTGTTTTTTATATAAATCATTTGACTTGGTTTTTATTGCACTTATTTGTGTATACATAAATATTTATATATTCTTATCTACTGTAAACTGCTTCAGATAGTAAAAAGACTACAAATGGAAATAATAAACAAACAAACAAACAAACAAACAGATGATGAGCAGCAAAAACAGACCATAAATTATAGAAGTGACTCATCTAGCTTTCTTAAGCAGGTAAGCAGAAGAGCTTATTTATTACATTTATATCCCAGCCTTTTCTCCAAGGAGTACATGGTTCACCCCTCAGTTAACCCCTATAACGACCCTGTGAGGTAGGTAAAGAGGCTGTGACTGGTCCATGGTCACCCAGTGACATTCATGACCGAGGGGGATTGGAACCATGATCTTCCAAGTCCTAGTCCGACACTCTAACCAGTACACCACACTGGATTCCTGGAGTACAGTGGTACCTCGGGTTACATACGCTTCAGGTTACATACACTTCAGGTTACAGACTCCGCTAACCCAGAAATAGTGCTTCAGGTTAAGAACTTTGCTTCGGGATGAGAACAGAAATTGTGCTCCTGCAGCGCGACGGCAGCGGGAGGCCCTATTGGCTAAAGTGGTGCTTCAGGTTAAGAACGGACCTCCGGAACAAATTAAGCACTTAACCCGAGGTACCACTGTACTTCTGCATTGGGACAGCTATATAAATTAGGTAGGTAAATAAAAACTGGGGAAAGAAAAATGTCACTTAGAAAAGAATCTGAAATATTTTCCTTGAAGCTTGAATTTGTTTTATTCTGGATTGTTTTATTTGATGTTTTGTAAACTGCTTTGAGATTTTTGCTTTAAAATATAAAGTGGCATAGAAATAAAATGAACAAAAACAAAGTTCATTGATTAAAAATGAATGCCTAGGCATTACAGTAATACCTCCGCGAATGTCCGCCTTGTCTAGCGTCTATTCTGGCAAACGTCTGCGGCAAACTTAGAAGGAACAGAACGGGTTACTTCCGAGTTTGCCACTTGCGCACGCGCAGGAGCGCTAAATCGTGCTTTGTGCATGCACAGAAGTGCAAACTGCTCTGCACACGTGCGCAGACGTGGCAGTTTGCCCTGTGTCCTTTTTGGCTAGCAGCCAGGGCTCTGGAACGGCTCCCGGCCACAAAACGAGGTACGACTGTATGTTGTGGCGACCATAACCCATGTTTAAGGTGACATTTGGCAATTAGCTTATATACCTGAGTTTCTAACACCGATACCATGGTGCAATCTAGATTAAAAACCCAAAGCCTGAGCAAAGAGGAATGTCTTAGACTGGCACCTAAAAGCTGACAATGTTAGCATTAAGTGTGTTTTCCTAGGGAAAGCATAATTGTCCCATACTCTCGCCCCCTCATTCTTTTGGACATCATGGCAATCCTCTTTTCCTAGCCTCCTGGGTTGTTAGTTTTCTAAGCCCTCACTTAAGCCACTCCCCGTTTACCTAAGGCCTTCTTCCGCTTACCTTGTCCTTTGCTCTCTAGGACCTGGTGAGTTTAGCCAGAGGCCATTAGGATGAAAGCATCTCAGTCAATGACAAAGTATAAACATTTAAGAACAGAACTGCTTCGCCAATCCCTGACTGTACTACAATGAACAGAGAACGTACCACAAAAAACCCACCTGTAGATGCCCAGTATCTGAGTCCGTTGCCCTTAATTTCCCCATCTACAAACTCGCCTTCATAATAACTTCCATCTTTAAACAGCAATTTCCCGTGACCTGGAAAAAACAACAACCAGAAAGGTCTCAGCAACAACCAGAAACTGCCTGTTTTGAGGAATCCAGTGGATTGGAGACAGGGGGAAATAGGTAAGATAATCAAAATAGACAAGGAGACGGGCAGTACAATACTGCACATATCTAATCATTTTTTAAAAAATGGATGAGGATGGAGCTGATTATTTGGAGAGCAAGCAAGAGAGAGCCAGCCAGAGCAGCAACTTTTAAAAGCAGCAACTTTGAACAACTTTACTAGCAATCTCCTGATACCCTATGACAGGAGAAGTAATTCTTAAGCTTTAACTCTCTCTCAACTATTGAACCCTTGCTGCTGGGCTGCAGCTCGGTGCAACAGCTGCAGTGCCACCGGCAGGTAGCGCAGTGGTGGTGACTGCCCCACTGGTGGTGGTGTGACAGAGCAGGGGGCACTTCCTGTTTTGTCTCAAGTGGCAAAGTGGGTCATACCACCCCTGATCTCAGGATCCCAGAATTTACAGCTGTCAGTTTTGAGGAAAGGCAGGCAAAGACCCACAGCCCAGGTGGGGCTTGCTAGCTCGGGGAGGAGTAGGTGACGGTCACATGCCTCATCAAGTGTCCTGGCCAGGACACACTGAATGGGAGCACTCCAAACCACAACATTTTGTTGCAGGTCCCGCTTTGTGCTACTTAATAACACCTCTTGCGAGCTAGAATGATACCAACCTCACAATGGCAGAGGACAAAGTTTGTTTCCCTTACCGTGTTTTCTCCCTTGCTTCCACTCTCCTTCATACTGGAAGAAAGAATTAGGGTAAACGTAAACTCCATAACCTGAAAGGAAGAAATGCAGAAGTATAAGATGTCCAAAAACAGCAGAAGCAATTGAAAGGAGGATCTTAAATACCTAAAATAAAAACAAAGCAACCTACTTTCAATATATACAATAATAAAAACTGTCATAAATTTCCTCTATGCATTGAAGAAAAATTCATACAGTTTTGAGACTCTTTTAAAGATTATTTGCTGTTCTTTGGCCTTAGCAACTGGCATTCAGACACTGATCCTACACATGGAGAGTCTAGTTAAGCTGCCATGGCTAATAATCATAGACATGATTTCCTCTAATTCTTTTTTAAAAGTAACTAAGTGACCATTTGTGACAGCAAAGGATGTAAGTTAGTTACAGGAGCGGATAAGAAAATTTTTTTTGCCAATCCTGAACCTGCTCAATGGATCTAGTTTTTTAAAAGGTTCTTTGTCTTAGAAGAAAAAAAAATAAGGGTTTGTATACAGAATGTCTCTGGTTCAATCTCCAGCTAACAGAATTTCAGGGGACAGGTAATGAGAAAGCCTGACATGCCGGTAAGAGTGGCTGCCAGTAAGAGTAGATTGTATTGAGCTAGATCAAGGTGACTATTTCAGGCTGAAGGTCACTTGGTCACCCCTCTGAGGGCTGCATGGCAAGAACTGCAATTCTCAAGGCTGCTTTCCAAAATACATTCCCAGCAGCTGTTCTACAGGATTTTAAAACTTTTGCAACTTGCACACATTTAATGTGTGCAGTCAGCTTTACACGTTTGAATATATATATATATATATATATATATATATTTGCTTTCGTAGATTTTCACGGGTACAGGAATGCAGGTTTTGGTGTCCTCGGGTGTCTTCCCGTGTAAAAGTTGGGGTGTCTAGGCGACGTTTCGACGAGGTCTCACTCGTCATCTTCAGGCTGGTGCTTTCGGCTTCTTGTTACTGGAACAGAGCGGGATCTCAATGTTTGAGTTCCTATAAATACTGTAGAGGGGGTGTGGTGTCTAGCCTCCAATGTTCTGGGCAGAGAAGAAGTTCCCAGGCTAGTGTGCCTTTTCTTCTTTTGTTCCTTAATTACTTGAGAGATACCTTGAGTGATTTCTTGAGTGATATCCTGAGTACCACTTAGGTGGGTCATTAGGTGTGGATTAGTTGCTAAAGTCTTTGTGTCTTGACCTCTTGAACTTTGTGAAGAGTTTTCCTGAGAAGATGGCTGTATTGCACTTAGTTGTGCTTTGGCTTGGCTTCGTGTATAGGGGCGAGCTGTGGTTTTGTGGCTTGTGTCAGCCAGATCTGTGTAGGGATTGCAGGGGGGTGCAGCATCCGGAGGTGCCACCATGGATTGGCTACTGGATGGTGTCAGTAATTCATCTGTGGAGAGGGTCTGGGTTTGGGTCTGGTGTGGTTGATTGGTGTTGGCGTTCTGTGTGCCTCTGGATCTGGTGTCAGTTTTTGTGGGGAGGGCTAATTTCCAGATGTCTGGCAAGCGGGATGTGTCGTCACGCTTGTTCATGTTGTGAGGGTGTTTCTCTATCTCGATGGCTTCCATGATTATTCTCTTGTGGTGATGTTCCTAAGTGGTACTCAGGATATCACTCAAGAAATCACTCAAGGTATCTCTCAAGTAATTAAGGAACAAAAGAAGAAAAGGCACACTAGCCTGGGAACTTCTTCTCTGCCCAGAACATTGGAGGCTAGACACCACACCCCCTCTACAGTATTTATAGGAACTCAAACATTGAGATCCCGCTCTGTTCCAGTAACAAGAAGCCGAAAGCACCAGCCTGAAGATGACGAGTGAGACCTCGTCGAAACGTCGCCTAGACACCCCAACTTTTACACGGGAAGACACCCGAGGACACCAAAACCATATATATATATATATATATATATATTTAAAAGGGTGGGCATCCAGGAAAAGAGACTTTGGCAATCCCACCCACCATTGAACCCAGTATATTTTAACTATACGCGATTTTGGCTTCACACACTATCCCTTGAATCTAGATTCAGGTAGGTAGCTGTGTTGGTCTGACGCAGTCGAAATAAATAAAAAAAATTGTTCAATAGCACCTTAAAGACCAACTAAGTATGTTCTGGGTATAAGCTTTCATGTGCATGGTATCTGAAAAAGTGTGCATGCACATGAAAACTTTTACCCAGAACATACTTAGTTGGTCTCTAAGGCGCCACTGAACAATTTTTTATTTATTTATCCCCTGAATGTAACTCTCAAGTACATTGAAATCACCTTCATTACTATTTAATTCAGTAAAGTATATTATTTTAAATGGGGGAGTGTAGGGGCAGCTTAAAGGGCCACAAAAAATCTTCTGGCATCAATGTTTCACAGCGGGGAACCTAGCCTAAGCTGTGTTTGACTGACTTTGGGGCACGATTTCATCATTTACACTCTAGTCACTACCCACTGCACATCACTGTCCACAGCTCCATGGAAGCTTAGTCGTTTTACTGATGTATAGTTTTGAGATGTTTATTTCAGTTACGCTACTTAAAACGTATAACTGTTATTCTCATAGGCAGTAGTATAGTTTGGTTTTGAATGTGTAATCGTACTGCATTTCATAAGTTGATTCTTCTTTCGATGCCATTTGTAAATCACTTAGGGTTTCCTGTTGAAATATGAAGCAGTATAAATACGTAAGTAAATAAATAAAATTGGCCAGGTTGTTCTCCCTCTAACTATGAGGTCCATAGTTTCCAAGCTGACTGCCAAGGCCAGAGCATGCTGATCCCCTAGTTCAAGGCCAAGTGCATCAGATGGAGCAGAGTGATCTTTGGGGCAGGGAGAACAGAAACAAGCTCCCTTTAGTTTCTCTTTATCTGGCCTTATAAACAAAAAAATAAACAACAACAACTTTATGAGAAAATGTAATTATTACGTTTACAGTGGTACCTCGGGTTACATACGCTTCAGGTTACAGACTCCGCTAACGCAGAAATAGTACCTCGGGTTAAGAACTTTGCTTCAGGATGAGAACAGAAATTGTGCTCCGGCAGCGCAGCGGCAGCAGGAGGCCCCATTAGCTAAAGTGGTGCTTCAGGTTAAGAACGGACCTCCGGAATGAATTAAGTACTTAACCCGAGGTACCACTGTCCATTACCAAGGGGCTCAAGGTGGCATATATCAACCTCTCTCTCCACAACAACCCTGTGAGGTAGGCTTAGGCTGAGGGACTGACTGACTCACTCAAGGCTACCCAGCGAACTTCCTAGCAGCTGAGTAGGGATTGGAACTTTGCTCTCCCATGTCCTAATCTGTGTGTCTGTGCGTGTTTGTGTGTAAAAGTAGCAAATAATAATAATATTATAATATTTTATTATTTATACCCTGCCCATCTGGCTGAGTTTCCCCAGCCACTCTGGGCGGCTTCCAGTCAAGTGTTAAAAACAACAGCATTAAATATTTAAAACTTCCCTAAATGTGGGTGATAACTTTCCCTATGAGGCTCTTGTCACCTGATAGATTGCTTCTGTCCATGGAGGTTCGATTTAGTAGTCACAGCGCATGACTGTTCCAAAAAAAACAGGAAATCCCCCCCCCCCCCAATTTCTTCTCATTTAAATCCATCACGTTAACAGTCCACCTGGGGCAAGCTATCTATTCCCGCCGCCACCGCTCACCGTCCCGACGCAGCTCTTTCACCTCCCCACAGTAAGATCCAGGCCTGGAGGCCGCCATGTTTCCATCTCCCTCGAGGACGCTACACCTTAGTAACAGATCCCTATCTCTGATTGGCTGTCCGGTTGTTAGGGGGAGGGGGATTCCTCTTCCTGGCCGGGCGGGGAGTGCGCGTTTGCTCAATGCGCGCGCGCAAAAGTGTAACGTGGGGTGGAGTTCATGTTCCCTGCTCAACCTGAATCTCCTGCTTGAACTCAGGACGAGGCTTTGAGTGCCGCACGTGCTTACCTGAGGGAAAGTCCCATTGGATGCAATCGTGGGGGCTTGTTTCCGAGCACCGGATAGGCCTGTAAAAAGCATTTCCTGTGCAAAATAGACACGTCCATCTTTATAGCCATTCCGGTTTTAACCTGCAACGCTGCAAACAATTATGCTGCAATTCTGTTGTTGTTGTCGTTAGTCGTGCCCGACTCTTCGTGACCCCATGGACCAGAGCACGCCAAGCGCTCCTGTCTTCCGCTGCCTCCCGCAGCTTGGTCAAACTCATGCTGGTAGCTTCGAGAACACTGTCCAACCATCTCGTCCTCTGTCGTCCCCTTCTCCTTGTGCCCTCCATCTTTCCCAACATCAGGGTCTTTTCCAGGGAGTCTTCTCTTCTCATGAGGTGGCCAGAGTATTGGAGCCTCAGCTTCAGGATCACTTCTTCCAGTGAGCACTCAGGGCTGATTTCCTTCAGAATGGAGAGGTTTGATCTTCTTGCAGTCCATGGGACTCTCAAGAGTCTCCTCCAGCACCATAATTCAAAAGCATCAATTCTCTGATCAGCCTTCAGCCTTCTTTATGCTGCAATTCTAACCCTGGCAAAATCTTAAAGGAGTTCCAGACTTGATGACTAGCAGGTTTATTATGGTGGAAACTTAGTTAACTCGGGTTCCTAAGGCCTGCAATCGTATGCACGTTTTTGGAGATCAAGTCTTGTTGAATTTAATGAGGCTTATTAGTACTGTAAACATGTTTTGGATGTTTGGATGTAGGGAGGTGACCCACTTGGTGTTGGTTGCAACTTAGCCACTTAATAATTTGTGACATCTAAATAACACCACCACCACCCTCAGGTCAGAGTGTGATGTTGCAGTGTGGATCAACATCTAATGATTATTACTTATAAGAACAAAAATAAATCAATCTCAGTCAGGACATGACCCCCTTGTAGGTCTCGACCCAGCTATAGAAGGTTGGTGTTGAAAGGTATTTGGGGGTTGATCAACGTGTAATCATCACCACACCGACAGGTTGCACGGCTAACGCCGTGTTTTACAAACAAGGAGTTATGAGAGGTCTCTACTCTGAGGGAATTATGATGGTGATCAGGCTTGTCGTCACAACAACCCCGTGAGCAGTTTTTCAAGCCATACCAAATATATGAAGCGGAGAAGAAGAGCAGAGCCGCTGGTTCACTGCAACAACTTTGTTTACACTGACCTTCAGGGCTACATTGAGTACAGAGCTGAGGTTTGTGCCTGTTAGCACTAGTAACAGATTGGTTATTTGTCAAGTCGGGGTTGTGTAGCACCATGCACGGTACAATTATATAGCTGAGAATTAGTAGTACAGTATATAGTTTTTTGTATCGTCCCTCCCCACAGGGCAACAACTTGCTGTGGTAGTGTCATCCATGTGCAGGGGTCATGCTAATCTCCTCTGTATTGTTCCAGTTTTAAAACAAAGAAAATTCCTTCCAGTAGCACCTTAAAGACCAACTAAGTTATTTCTTGGTATGAGCTTTCGTGTGCATGCACACGTCTTCAGATAGCATGCACACGAAAGCTCATACCAAGAAATAACTTAGTTGGTCTCTAAGGTGCTACTGGAAGGATTTTTTTTTTGTTTTGACTATGGCAGACCAACACGGCTACCTATCTGTAACTGTTCCAGATTTAGTATATGTGCTGCCGAAGTGAGCACCTCTGGTACAGAGTGGACCCCTCCCAGGTGAGAGAGAGGAAAGGAGCAACTGGGTGGCCTAATGGGTATGAGGACATAAAGCCATTAGCGTTTCAGAAATGGGGAGTGTTACAGGTAGGTTGCTGTGTTGGTCTGCCGTAGTCGAAACAAAATTTTTAAAAAATCCTTCCAGTAGCACCTTAGAGACCAACTAAGTCTGTTATTGGTATGAGCTTTCGTGTGCATGCACACTTCTTCAGATACTGGTATCTGAAGAAAGTATCTGAAGAAGTGTGCATGCACACAAAAGCTCATACCAGTAACAAATTTAGTTGGTCTCTAAGTTGCTACTGTTGTCTTTGTCCGTGGAGTTTTATTGGCAGGGATACAGTGGTACCTTGGGTTACATACGCTTCAGGTTACCCACGCTTCAGGTTACACACTCCGCTAACCCAGAAATAGCGCTTCAGGTTAAGAACTTTGCTTCAGGATGAGAACAGAAATCGTGCTCCGGCGGCGTGGCAGCAACAGAAGGGCCCATTAGCTAAAGTGGTGCTTCAGGTTAAGAACAGTTTCAGGTTAAGAATGGATCTCCGGAACGAATTAAGTACTTAACCTGAGGTACCACTTTATTGGAGTGGCTTGCTGGTTCCTGCTCCAGGTGGATCATGTTTGGTCAAAATTCTCCACTATGACCTGTCCATCTTGGGTGGCCCTGCACAGCATAGCTCATAGCTTCTCTTGAGTTATGGAGTGCCTGGCGTGCTCTGGTTCATGGGGTCACGAAGAGTCGGACATGACTAAACGACTAAACAACAACAAGGTGCTACTGGAAGGAATTTTTTTATTTTGTTTCGAGAAATGGGGAGAGTCCCTCATCTGTGTCTGCTTGGCAGTGATCTTATCTGTGTCATAGGACTGTTGAGTGTGAGGACAGAGTCACACCATATGCTTTTAGACATATAGTGGGGGTGGCAGACTTCATTGCCTTTTGGATGCCAGTCGCCATTTTGAATCAAGGTGGTGGACCGAAACAGGACTTCGGCATAATTTCACATGGTTTGGGACATAGGTTTGCATGCCTCTTGTGATATCATTGCCAAATTCAGCATGAGGGTTTCTAAGGTGGGGGCAGCAGCCTTCATCTATGTTTGGATGCCAGCCGCCACACTGAATCAAAATGGCAGACCAAATCATGACTTTGGTGTGACTTCAATAGGCTGAAGCTCACAAATAGCTCTTAAAATATTGCTGTCTTTCCCCCCTATGAATTTCTGGGCACTTCCTCTTAGTATAGGCAACAACTGATTTATGCACATCTAATTGACATGTCTCTGCTCATGCCCACATCATGGCAACCTGGAAATGGCTGGAAAAGGGGGTGGAACAGTGGGGGCAAAATGGGGCAGAACAGGACAAAATGTGGTGGAGTGGGCTTATGTGTGCTTCACTGTTGCACGCAGGGGCCAGGAGTGGAACTGCCATGCAAAATGGTTGCTACGTGCATAGTGGATAAGACCTAGAGGAGCAGGAGTGGATTCGAGTTATATGGCACATTGAGTGAGAATAAAATCCCCCCACCCCAAAAAAATAATTTCTTGCTTTCACAATAATTCCTTTTGGTGCTGTTGCTCCCCCCCCCCCCCAGTAGGTACCTGTATAAATATAGGTTTTCAGTGGGTTTTATAGGGGTACCCAAGGGTATGCAGTACCGGCACCTCCCACCTCCCTTATGTTAAAAGTGTGGCACCTACTGTAATAACTTTAAGGCGAGTACCAGCAACCTTCCCCCCCCCCCTAAAAAAAACTCTGGAATACCAGAAATTCCTATTTCACCTTGAAAGAACATCAGGTTTTCCAGAATCACACGGACGTTTCCCATGCGTGAAACCAGAGCAATCCCAGGAGAAGAAGAATCTTTATTCGCATCTGGCATATAAATAAAATGTATTGAATTGGTAAAAACTTCCATTTATATAAAATACATTTTGGGGGTTTACATCAACAATCAAATAAAAGATCTTATTCTAATTCAAAAAATGCACTGTATTTTTTTCTTCTTTTTTATTTTGTGCCCCCCACCCCTCGGACTCCTGTGCGGGGTGGGGAGCGCCAAAGCACTGCCCTACACCCTTTGCGGGTGGGAGGCCAGAGTTCAAATCCCCAACTCAGCCACGAAGTTGTGACCTTGGGAGCCCGGTCACTCACTCACTCTCAGCCCAGCCTCCCTCTCGGGGTTGTTGTGTGACTAAAATAAGGAGGAGGAGGAGAGGAACTCCGTGCGCCACCTTGAGCTCCTCGGAGGAAAGGAAATAATGAAGCGAAGCGATGCGCGTTTTCATGCTTTCATCATTAACGGGCTCCGGGAGGCTGCTGCGTCCCCTGTGCCTTTTTCCTAAGGAGTAAAGCCTACTGAACTCCGCGGCCGCCAGGTGAGCAGGCGCGAGCATCCCTGTGGCCGGCGCGGCCGACCTTCCACCTTCCACCCTCCGCCCCCGCCATCTCCTCCTCCTCCTCCTCTTCGCCCCGGTAGCGGAAGCTCTTCTGTCGGCTTCGCGCTGCCGCCATCTCGGCAGCAGGAGGAGGAGGAGGCGGAGGAGGAGGAGGGGTTGGCGCGGGCAGCGGCTCTGCCTGGTCAGGCGGGGCGGGAAGCGGAAGGAGGGACACCCGGCGCGGCCTGTAAGTTACCCCCGCGAGGCCCGAGGCCCCGCCGTTGCCCCGGCGATGAGGCCGGGCCCTCCGTGAGAGGGTGGGAGGAGGGCTCTCTAGGTCCAAGGCTGACGCGGGAGGAAAAACGGGATTTTTTCCCCTTCCTAACCCTCCCATTTCCAAAATAACGAAATTTCAGCCTTGGGGGTCCCGCCATGGCAAGCTAGAAGAGGCGGCCCTTCTTGAGAAATCAAATCTTAAAAGCGGGGCTTTTCAGGCTGGTCTCGATAAGCTAGGGGCTGCACGGGGGAGAAATAATAATAATTAATAATAAAAATAATGACGCATAAAGGGCTTCCCCCCCCCTGTCTGACAAACCGGGTACTGGTTTGGTGGTGGTGGGGGATTGTAATGTAATGTAAGGATTTTCAGCCTTGGGGTCCTGTCCATACCAAGAGGTTGAGGAAAATCCTTGCAAAATTACTACAAAGGGTAGTTTTGCTTTATGGGGAGCTGGGGCGTGGCTTGGGAGGGGGCCCCTTGTGAAATCGTTATTATCATATAATAAATTCCCTAGTAAGTTGGGGAGCTGCTTGGAGAGGTAATCGCAAAGTTATTATTAAGGAGGGATTTTTCAGCCTTGTGGGGGGTCTCGTCATGCCAAGTTGGGGACAGCGGGGGGCAGGTGGAGGATACTTGTCAAACTATTGTTGTTATTAAGAGGGACCCTTACCCACATCACTGTTCTGCTACAAAACCAACTTGTGAGGAGGGGTTCTTTATTTGGTACTGTACATTGACACTTATTTCTTTTTCTTTCAAATGCTAGCCTCTCTTATTCCTCCTCCTTCTCCCCCACTTTGCCATAGGGTCACCTTTCCTCCTTAATCTACAGCCTCTGGTTTTACTTGTCAAATCTACTCTGTGTATTTAGAGTACATGATTTCCCAACCGTCCAAAAAAAATAAAAATAAGGGTGCTGGGAATTGTAAGGGTAAATATTCAAAGTTAGGTGCTTTAAATGTATGGTGGGATATGACTACTTACTGCCACTCAAATGGTGATAATTATTTGGGGGTGGTTTATTCCTCTGTCCCTATAATAGCAACTGGGGTATGTGTGCTTCAAATGCTAGTCTATTCTCAGTCATTGGGCTAAGGGTGATTACAGTGGTACCTCGGGTTAAGTACTTAATTCGTTCCGGAGGTCCGTTCTTAACCTGAAATTGTTCTTAACCTGAAGCACCACTTTAGCTAATGGGGCCTCCTGCTGCCACGCCACCGGAGCATGATTTCTGTTCTCATCCTGAAGCAAAGTTCTTAACCCGAGGTACTATTTCTGTGTTAGTGGAGTCTGTAACCTGATGCGTATGTAACCCGAGGTACCACTGTATTTCCAATTGCACTATGTACAGTGGGATTAAGACAATCTGTTTCCGTCTTGTATGTGGGATAGAGGAGCAGCGACACCGTTTCATGTTAAGTGTGGACAATTTAAACAAGGGGTACTGAAGCCTCCCATTTTGGGTAGCTGGATTTTTAAGGTGGTGTTATTTTTCAAGTAGGTTGAGACTTCCTTGGTTTGATGAAGATGATTAAGGCCAACCTATCAGCCTGGAACTGAGGCTCAGTTGTAATCTTTTCCTCCTCCCCTGGAACAGGTTGATGAGACTACCGGGTGTGGACAGCGAATGACATACTGTCATTGAGCAATTCAGGACACACCCGGTTGTATTTTGTGGACCTTCCTTGCCTTTAAAAAGCAAGCCTGGCATTCTCAGTGGATTATTCTTTATGCAATTGTACTCAAAATAACCCTCATGGAGCAAAAACGTGTCTATCTGGACCAAAATGAATTATGGGCAAGAGTAGCAGCCCCCATTAATTCTCCTTTTCCAAGAAAAAGACCTCTCACCCTAGTGGGAATTCTCCTCGCAATCCCAGATATAGTTTCTGCTCCTTCTCTCTCTCAACCCAGCTCAATACCATTCAAAGTGTGGACAAAATGTTGCCTTCATAGGGTCCTCTACACCTTGGCCCACAATCACCGTTGCCACTGCAGCCTCCTTCAAACACTGTTTATGTGACTTTGTGTCTGTGGCAAGATTGCTTGTGCTTAGTCCAGGCCCATAAAGTGTAAGCAGGGAACTGTGAGCAGAGTTCACTCTGAGAAAATGATTGGCAGCAAAGTGAATATCTTGTGTTTTGGTGGGGTGAGCATTTTGCACAACTGGTTTGCCATGGGGGAACCAGGCTAGAAATGAGCAGATTTGCTGGTGCCATAATGGTTGTATGGGCTTGTTTTATGTGGCCAGAAGAGAGATAGTTAAGGGAAAGTGTAACTGCCATGCAGTTTGTTTATCCCCTGATGGCCCTCAAGCAAACAGCAATTATAATACCTGAACTCATAGCTTAGCAGTAAATGCTCTTGGCTGGAAAAAGTACTGCAGTTCTGTAATGGTCTTACACACTGTTTCTCCTTAACCTGCCTGCTTAAGGGGCAGTACAGCCAACCAGAGAAGTGGCATGGTACTTTTTCCACCTGAAACTTCCCACGTCCAATAGCAGGGCACCATGTGACAACCAAGCTGCAAAGGCATGTGATTGTTAGTTGGCCCATGTTCAGGAGATCTCGTTCCCATACTTGTTTTATTTTATATTCTTTATTGATTCTATATGGTGTTTCTTGCTTGCCAGGGGGTTGGACTCGATGGCCCTTGTGGTCTCTTCCAACTCTATGATTTTATGATTCTATGAAATACAAAAAAACCAAAAACCTACATAATTACAAGTGCACAGGGTAAGATAAGAAACAAAAAAGAAAATAAAAGAAATAGGACCCGTGTAGAAAATAAAACAGAGCAAAACAAAATTGTATACCAAAGTAAGTCCTTTGGAATTCAGTTTTGTATCAAAAGTAAGGCCTTTGGAATTCAGTTTTTAATGTTTTTGGATTTTAACAAATTGTATGTACATTTTTTTTTTGCTTGCTTGTGAATAGTTTTGCGTTTTTTTAAAAAGTGGGAAGCAATATTATATCATTTAATTATTTATTTATTGGATTTCTTCCAAGCCTTGAACAATAATTGCCCCAGGGCAGAGTACAGCAATATAGAAATGCAATAGTAAAATCAGTTAAAGCAGTTTGCAGTCAGAAGAATACAGTGGGTCCTGATATATACCAAATCTATACACTGTCAAAGGCTAGAGTAAAGAGGTGTGATGTCAGCATGTGGATGCTAGACACACCTCTGTGGGGAAGGAATTTCACTGTTTGGGGGCTGCCACAGAGAGCATATTCAAATGTAATAAAGCTAAACCCTCTGAGGGTTACTTTGGCAGTGGACTGTATTGCGGTGTTCCTGTTCTCCCTGCTGCCCAATACTTTGGTTTTGTAGCTGCTGTGTGAAAGGTGCTGGCATCTGATCCTTGACGCCTGCCTGGAAAAGAGAAACAGGCCTCTTGTGCTTTCAGCACTGTAGCCTTTGTAACACTTTTGGATTCATTCATTTTTAAAAACTCAGGGACAAAGTTATTACTGGGAGATACTGGTCTTCAGGCACCTTGGACCCATGCCCATCTGCTCAGAAGTAAATCCTGTTGAGTTAAATGTGGCTTAATCCTAGAACTGTCGGCATAGAGTTTCCCCCTTAATGGTTTTTCTCAGTACTTTTTTTCTTTTATGGCACTTGGGATTCTTGATACTTTGTTTCCCAGGCCATCCAGAAGTCTAATATCAGATAAGACCTTGGTTGCATCCACGCCATACATTTAAAGCACTCCTATACCACTTTAACAGTCCTGACTTCCCCCCAAGAGTTGTAGAAACTGCTGTTTGTTTAGCGTGCTGAGAGTTGTTAGGAAACCCCAAAAGCTACAGGATTCTTTGCAGGAAGCCATGACTGTTAAATTAGTGTAAGAGTGCTTTATTGATAGTATGAATGGGACCCTTATTATAATTAGTGTTTCCTTCAGAGATGATACACAGACATGTGAAACTACCTTATTACTGAGTCAGATAATTATTGATCTACCCTGAAAGCAGTTCAAAGGTCTCAGGCAGAAGTTCCCCTCATCTCTGTTTTCCTGAGAATTTTTAAAGCGGATATGCCAAGGAGTGAAATGGGGTTCATAGGGATCATTTGCATACATATCAAGCGCTTTACCATTGAGTAATGCTCTGCTAATAGGTGAGTTCCTTTTTCCATTATGGAGATCAGTTGGAGTGATTTACAGACCACTTAGGGCTTACCTGCTGGACCAAAACAGTCCAGCTGCATTGTGTGTTGAAAGCTTATTATAGCTGACTGCACAGCGAAATCAGAGGTATTTCCGTGGCTGTTAGTGGTCACGCCAGGGCTAGCCCACCCATAAGACAAGGTGAGGCGACTGCCTCAGGTGGCGGGATTCACTGGACCAGCAGATCCAGATGTCAGTCTTTCTTCCTGCCTTGCTCCTGATGTAGATCTTCCCTCACCCATTCTTCCATGGTGGGAAAGGAGGACCCATTTTGGGATCCGCCTGAGGTGCCAAAATGTCTTGGTTTGGCCCTAGGTCACATCCTGTAATAGTGAAGTCAGGTGGTAAGTATTGATAGGATTTGAGCTAAAATGGGGGCCAATGAGAAATAAAGGAGACCCCTGATAAATACAAAGTTGGGTGTGGGGAAAGCAGAATGCCCCATAGGAGTCTTTTGTTGCTTACAGTTTCCTAGACAAGATGGCTGAGTGGCCGATACCTTAAACAGGAGCACTTTTGCTAGGAGGTGAGGATACACTGACATTTTGTTGTAGCACCTATTTGCAATACCGCCATGTACAGAGGAAATACGGCCCTGAATATTAGGCCTTCAGGACAGTGTCCAACTTCTGAGTATCAAGAGAGGCACATGGCTGTGTGCTGTTGGAAACAAAGTGCTGGACGACTAGATGGACCTTTGCTCTAATCCAGCAGGGCAATCCTTGCATCCCTACGGAGTCGTTTCCTGATTGCTTCATTCAGCATGCCATAGTACTAGTGATATGAGCTAACTTTTGCCTTCCACTAACTTCATCTAGGATGGAAAATGTATTTGACCACCCAGCAAGGTGATTAGCCAACTGCTTCCCCTCATGACACCCTGGAGCTCCTGCCATTGAAACCAAGGTGGTTACTGGGAAGGTGCCATCTAGGTGGAATGTTTGTGGAATGCTACTCGCCTTGTGTCTTTGTTACATATCTTTAGTTGCTAGGCAAAAAATATTCTTCTTTTCCCAGGCCTTTGGCTACTTAAATAATCCATGGCCTTTTAAATGGGGGAGGGAGGGGTATAGTTTTGGTTTGTTATTATGATATGTATTTTTGTATTTTTATATTGTAAACCACCCTGTGATCTTTGGATGAAGGGTAGTATAAACATTTAATTAAAACCCCAATAATAACAGCTCTGTAGTCATAAATCTTTTCAGATCTGGGACCCACTTTTAACTCAAACATGAATTTGCGGACCCACTTCATAATTTTTTTACCATGTATTTTTATGGCGGCAATACTGTTGTTGTGACCCACCTTAGGTTAGACTGCAACCCAGTAGTTGGTTCCGGAACCCATCAGTTGAAAGCCAGTGTTCTTAGATGATGTCTGTGCGCTTGTGGAATTTTCTCCCCCAGGGAAGTTTCCTTGGCACCTCCTTAAGTGTCCTTTTTGGCAGCAGACAAAGACCTTTGTAATATTTTCCTGGGCTTTTAAGCCCTCAGTTTAACCTGTGCTATACCCTTCTCCTTTCCCCCCTGCTTTATTTCATTTGTTGTTTTACTGCGTATTTTATTCTTCTGTCTATTGTTGTTTTAAACCACCCTGAAAATATTTGTGTTGAATGGTAGTGTCTAAATTCTATTAAAATCACGTAATATGCATGACATGTTGAGCAGCTGGGGTGGATTTATTTTTGGTCATATTGGTCAGCCCCTGCTCTGCCACACGGGTAGGGAAGCCCCAGCCTGCAAGCCAGATGTGCCTTAGGGGCACCCAACCTCTCCACACACCCCATAGCAATTAGATTTTTTTAAAAAAGAAAAGCTTGTGTCTCTCATTCAGGTTTTTTAAACGCCTAATTGGGGTGGAGGGGCTTGGGAGTCATAGTTGCAACCTCTTAAGTAACCCCCCCTCCATAGCCCTTAAGCTTGGGAAACAGTCTCTCATTAGCTCTAAGAGTATATTATGATCCTTGTATCTTCAGTAGAACTGTGCAACTTGAAGTGTTTGTAAATTGCCTTGTTAATATGGTGAAATGATTAACTACTTGCTTATCCTTAGGCCAACCTCTCCCAATTCCTTTGTTGTGAGCTATGCTTTTTTCATGGCATCTCTTCTTGCTTTTTCTGATCCCGTTTCCTCCTACTGTAAGCACTTAATGCTGTGGCTGTATGCTCCTGCTCTGTAGCTCTGGGAGTAGAATTGCACTCTTGCTTAGAGGAGCATAGCCCCGCCTCCCGCAGAAATGGCCAACCAGGAAGTTGTACCAAGTGATCCTTTTGATGATGTGGCATAGCAGCTACTGTGGAGATACTTAGAATTGCACAAAGTGCTGTTCCCCCTTCTGTCATAAATCAAGAGAACCAATAGGTCTGCATTTTGCTCACTTGCTTACTCTGTGTCACAGAATTGTGCTGAGTTGTGAACAGGAGATGAAAGCCAGGCAAAGATTTCAGATTTGAGTATCTTTCCTCCCCAATGGCAGGCAGAACATGGTACATCAGACCGCAGAGCCACCGTGTTTTGTTTTTATTTTGCATTTTTATGCTGTGAATTGCCCCGAGATCTTCAGATAAAGGGTGGTACACAAATTTAATAATAATAATAGAAGGGGATTAAACAAATTCAGGTGTAGTGTAGTGGGAGATGAGGACCTTGGGAGACCAGGGTTCAAATCCTCACTTAGCCATCAAACTCAGTGGGTGACCCTGGGACCAGTCACAGTCTGTCTCAGTCTAATCTATTGCACAGGGTTGTTGGGAGGATGAAGATGTGGAGGAACGTAAGAAAATCCTAGATGGCACTAGTCCAGCGGCCTGTTCTCACAGTGCCTGTCAGAAACTGGCAAGCAGGACCTAAGAGCACTCTCCCTTCCTGTGGCTTCCAGCAGCTGGTATTCAGAAATATTACTGCCTCCAACCACGGAGGGCGAGCTTAGCCATTGTGACTTGTAGCTACTGATAGCCTTTTCCTTCATGAATTTTTCCAATCCTCTTTTTAAGTCAACCAAGTAGGTGACCATCACTGCCCTTTCTGGGAGCAAACTCCATAGTTTAATAACTATACGCTGCATGAAGAAGTCCTTCCTTTTATCTGTCCTGAATCTTGGCACAAGAGTATTATGCCAAAGCTCAGTTACGTTAATGTTCTTGCTTTTGTTTCCACAGCAACAATGTCAGAAGGGGACAGTACTGGCGAGTCCATTCATGGCAAACCTTCAGTGGTCTTTAGATTTTTCACAAGACTTGGACAGGTTAGTTTCACATCAGGGGCTGAGAGATGCATAAATAAAATCAAAGGAGTTATCACTCAGGGTAGTTTAAAGCTGCAACTTACAGAAAGGAACTGCAGCCAGATCTCTCACCTTCTACTTGCCCATAGGAGCGGTGGAAGAGGCATCAGGTATCTGGGGAACTCTTGACTGGGAGCACTCAAATTGCACTGTGTGCACATTCAAGATTGCACTCACCATGCAGTCAGTCCTGCAGATAGTTCTGTATTTTTGAGTCCTGTTGAACTCAATGAGATGACCATGTGTGAAATGTTTGCCCCTCTCCAACATTGTTGGGCTACAGCTCCCATCATCCCTGATCATTGACAATGCCGATGGGAGCTGGAGCCCCAAAACTCTGTGTACACTGTACTGTAGTAGTAGTAGTAGTAGTAGTAGTAATAATATACCCCGCCCACCTAGCTGCGTTCCCCCAGCCACTCTGGCCGGCTCCCAACAGAATATTAAAAACACGATAAAACATCAAACATTAAAAACTTTCCTAAACAGTATACAGGATCGCTGCTGTAATTGTTAGCTATACAATGCTTTTGTAATAGCTTGCAGTCATTTGAAAGGTGATATGCTGTTATTATTAGCAACTTGATGAATATCCTAATACTGCATTTTCTCTAGATTTATCAGTCCTGGTTAGACAAATCTACTCCTTATACTGCAGTGCGATGGGTTGCAACGCTGGGTTTAAGTTTTATCTACATGATAAGAGTTTATCTACTGCAGGTAAGAGGACTGAGCACCATTTGCTGATCCTTCTGCATGTGTGTGGAGTCACTCTGTTTATTGTTGGCTCAAAGATATTTATGTTTGATGGAAGCAACAGTTTTTACTTCCTTTACATACCTTTAACGAGATGTGATGTGCAAGATAATTGTCTGCACAAATGAAATGTCACAGAACTAATATGAGTGTCATTGAAAAATATTTGATTCAGAAGATAATAGTACTGTACTGATTATTGAAGCAGTATCTTATCATGATAAATAATGAACATAATAAACCTCCTGTTAGTTTTTTGTAAGGGAAAAATGGTAATCTGAAAGCACTTCTGTGATTCTGTTTTTGTGTCTGTTTGGGTATAACCAGTGTTAAGGGTTTTCTTCAGGGCTGAAGAACCTGTGGCTTTCCAGATGTTGCTGGATTACAGTTCCCATCATCTCTTAGCATTGACCACTTTAACAAGGGTTGATGGGAGGTGGAGTTCAACAACATCTGGAGGACCAGATTACTGCAACAGTATATGCACCTGGGAGCAAGTGCCATCAAACTCAGTAGGTAAATTTACACCAGTAGATTGTTCCATTGTTATCTGTATTTATGCCAATTGAAAAATCACCTTATGAGCTGGAACATTGGAATCATTTCAGATTATTTTGAGAAGCTGGCCTCCTGCCACCCTCCCACCCCACCTTCTGATTACTTATTTTAGCAGTGTCCCTGTTTGTCTGCTTGCCCTTGTTTAGATTAAAACCTCTAAGCTGCAGGGAAAAATAAATTCATCCGACTGTAACAAAGTGGAGGAACAAGCACCATAGGAGAATAGCAGATTTCTGTTTGGATTGCTTTTGAGCCCCTCCAGTTTAGCCTTAAGATGCATCTACATTGGGAAATCTTCAGGCTCAGGGTGTGCTTGTTCATTACATTCGTTCCCCACACACTTGCATCTTTATTTGCTCCTACTTTATTAAGATCTCTGCCACCCCCCCTAAATATCCTGCTACTCTTTTATCTCTCCTTATTTCCCTTTTGCTCTTATGCTGTTTTCTTAGTATGCTTTATTCATTGCTTCTAGTTGATTTAGGCAGCTTCAAACACCTTTGATCATTGGTCACGTTTACTGGGTGTGGTAGGAACAGCATCAGGGGGATGGACAGACAGGTACCCAATCCTCATTTGCTCTGGATATGATTTACATTATTCATTTACTATGTATTGCTGAGCCCTACCATTTCAGACTAGCCAACACGGTGCCCCCCAGATTTCTTTTGGACTACAGCCCCCATGCTGGCTGGGGCTGATAAGGGTTATAGTTGACAATATTTGGGGAGCACTATGTTGGCTACCCCCAACAACCCCCTCATATAGTCAAGTATTGCAGATTGTGCGCAAGCAGTTTTGTGTAGGTAGGTGTGTTTCTGTACTTAGAGCCATGTCCTCATTTGACATTTTCTTCTTCCTTCCCCTTCCTAGGGTTGGTACATCGTGACATATGCCTTGGGCATCTACCACCTAAACCTTTTCATAGCTTTCTTGTCGCCAAAGGTAGATCCCTCTCTAATGGAGGACTCAGGTATAAAGAACGTCACTAGCCCTGCTTTTCTCTTGCGCGGGTGTTGGTTGTCGCATGAACTTATTATATATCAGATGTGGGGAAGCCTTTTCAGCCTGAGGACCACATGCCAGTGCTTGGCAGGGCTATAGGCAAAAGTTGGGAGAACAACAAATGTCTATTTCACCTTTTCCATAACAGGCTAGTTTCTGTACGCACTCACATTGCATTAGTTATGCTTCATCCAGGCAAGAACGAAGCATCAGAAGGCTTCAAGGACACATTCCAGTCTGGCAAAAACACACAAGGCGGGCAGGGTGTGTGTGCAAAGCAGGGCTGATCAGCAATGTAGCTTGGGGAGAGTCCTGAGAATCAGATGGAGAGGCTTGGAGGTTTCTGCTTGTCCACTCTGAGAAAAGCATGCTAAACCTGATAGGTGTACACACATGCACACACACACACACACACACACACACACACACACACAAACACAAACACCTAGAACATATTGGGGATTTAGGCACAGCTTAGTATGTTTTAAGTTGCACCTGCTATCTATGGGTACGAAGAATGCTGGACTTTAGTGTGGAGTGCCAACCACTTCTCAACTTTATTGAGTGGACAGACTCCCAATTATCCCACAGAAAACAGTGTCTTTTGTAGTGTTATAACACTGTATGTTTGCTTGTGGCCCTGTGTGGATTTTCATAGCAAGAACAACTGACTCCTGTAAGGTTTGAATGTAAGAGTTCAACCAGTGCCAGTCACATCCTGTGGATTGCATGGCACATAACTGAATATGACACCTTCTAGGAGCTGAGTGATTTCGTTTTTAGATCCTAGGATAAACATATAAATGATGTATTAGAAATGCTGACAGAGTTTTGACAGAGTCAGAGTTAGAATCCCTGATTTTGTATTACTTCCTTCACTTTCCTGTGGATTAAAAGACCTCCACTCCAATTGAGACTGGAATGAAATTGCTTTCACATTTCATACTTTGTGGAGATCTGTGCTGCAATTTCTCTTGCACGTAACAGCCCTTTGATCACCTGTTAATAATTTTTTGTTTCCTTGTACACTTTTAATGGGTGATTTGTCTCTAGCACAGTCATTCATACCTGCTCTAAGTATGGTAGTAGTAACAGAGGGAGCCTCCTTACATCAGATAAGGCTGTCCATTGAGTGCAGTATTGTCTAACCTGATTGGCAGCGCCGGTCCAAGTTCTCCGGCAGAGGCCTCTCCAAACATCTGCTACTGACCTTTGTTAATTGGGCATGCCAAGGGTTGAACCTGCAAGAGTTAAATGCAGAAGAAAGCAGTTCCTAAGACTTTGCATTTCCTCCTCTTCTCAGATGAGGGTCCTTCATTACCTACAAAACAAAATGAGGAGTTTCGGCCCTTCATTCGAAGGCTGCCAGAGTTCAAATTCTGGTGAGTACGTTTTAATAGCAATGCAAAAGGATTCAAGTCCCTGATCCTTCGTCTTTCCTGTTCTCCTGCCTCTCATAGGTATGCCTTCTCTTTGGCCTCAAGCTTGTGCCTCCTTCCTTACACTGTGTACTTAACAGTTGCCCAGTTGCCACCTCCCCCAAATCTCTGGCCTTCTAGTGCCTTTTCAGTATTAGCCACCTCTTCCACATGATAGGTATGCTTGATTTGAAGGCTCAACTCAGGCGTCACAAGTCCAAATATCCATCAGTATTGCATTGAGCCTTAGTCTTAACCATAACATAAATCACAGAAGGAGGAATGGAGGAAAGGGGGCAGGGAGGAAAAGCTGCAAACTCGGGTATTAAACCTAGGTTAGACCAGCTGAAATGGAAACAGTTCAGCTAGCCTGATGAAATGGCTACTGCTAGGTGACAGCTACAAGAAGGGTCCAAAGACAGCTGGTCCCTCTGCGGAAGTGATAGAATCATCTTTTCTGCCTCTTAAGGCATCATAAGCAGACGTTAGCACTAACCATGAAGTGCAGATTCAGGTGTCACAGCAAACTGGTCAGGGAAAACCAGGAAGTGGTGGGGAGAATGCTGGAGATCAGGAATGGTATGTGAATTGGGCATTAATGTCCTTAAAAGAATTTCAGTACACAGTCAACCTAACTGCAACTATCTTTTCCTTCTAAGGCACTCTGCTACTAAAGGCATCCTTGTCGCAATGACATGTACATTCTTTGAGGCTTTCAATGTTCCAGTTTTTTGGCCAATTCTTGTGATGTACTTCATTATGCTTTTCTGCATCACAATGAAAAGGCAAATCAAGGTAAGAATCTAACCAAGTCGTTCTTTTTTCCAGGTTGTGGATTCTCCTAAACATGAGAGAGGGAGGGATTGCCCCAACATAATGGCAATATCACTGGCTATGTTGTAGCTCAAAAATTGCTAGTGGTGGTGGTTTTTTTTTTTAAGACCCCCATAGTTGGAGTAGAGTTTGAGGCTTTGTCTAACACTGATGAGGGTAGTCTGGGGGCTGTTCCCAATGTGACCTCCTTCCAAAAGCATCATTTTTTAAAAAGGAAAAAAATGACTTCTTTGGATCCCCTGCTGTGATATTTGAACGCAAAAAACATTTTAGTGGATATCCAGCTTTTAAAAGAAAATGCTAATTGCTCCCATAGGCTCCCCCTCTTGATAGTGATGCCCCCCCCCCAAGGCCTTAATTTTTTTAAAAAAATAAGTGGGTTGTATCCAATTAAGTATTACTAAGAGTAGAGCCAATGGGGCATGGGTGGTGCTGTGGTCTAAACCACAGAGCCTAGGGCTTGCCGATTGGAAGGTCGGCGGTTCAAATCCCCGCAATGGGGTGAGCTCCCGTTGCTCGGTCCCTGCTCCTGCCAACTTAGCAGTTCAAAAGCACATCAAAGTGCAAGTAGATAAATAGGTACCGCTCCGGCAGGAAGGTAAATGGCGTTTCCGTGTGCTGCTCTGGTTCGCCAGAAGTGGCTTAGTCATGCTGGCCACATGGCCCGGAAGCTGTATGCCGGCTCCCTCGGCTAGTAAAGTGAGATAAGTGCTGCAACCCCAGAGTGCTGCGACTAGACCTAACGGTCAGGGGTCCCTTTACCCTTTACCTTTAAGAGTAGAGCCATTGAAATTAATGAACCTAAGTTAGTCGTGTCCATTAGCTTCAATGGATCTACTTTAGGTAAGATGGGTATTGGTACAACTCATTGTTCTTTGGTCACACCCACTTTTGATATGTGGCCCACAAAGCGTTGTCCACAGCCCTAAGTTCCTCCAAAAAAGATAGCCGCTGCTGTTCAAACACATGAGCACATTCAGGTGTTTGAGACGGAGTGGGCAGAGGGGAGTGCCATGGGTGTGTTCTAAAAGCCTGTGTTTTTCTTTCCCTTCTGTTGCAGCATATGATAAAATATCGATATATACCCTTCACACACGGCAAGAGGAAATACAAAGGGAAGGAAGATGTGGGGAAGACCTTTGCTAGCTAGAAATTATACTGAGCCTGCTGACCAACTCCCTTCATTACAATTAAAAGTCCAGTTTTGAGCCATTGTAATGATGCCTCTTTCCTTCATACCAAGTCATCAGTAATAACGAGGGTGGGGACTAAGAAGTTGTATTTCTCCCCCCGCCCCCTGCAGTTTATTGAGCGTCAGGCTCCCCGTCCCCTCCCCCCCCCCCCAGCAAGAGAATATCAGCCATATCATCTTGTTATTCTTTGGATATAAGTTATGTCCAAGGGCTGCTTCTGCCCCCCCCTTTCTGTTGTTGCACAACAGGAGTCATCCCATGTTCTCAAAACATCTCATAGGAAGTACACGCTACTGGTTCCAGCTCCTTTGAAGTGCAGGATTTGAGTGGCAATTTCACAAGTTTCTGGTGCACATTTAGCAAGACAGAGTAATAAGAGAAGGTAGAACATTCATTTCAAGCCCCCTCCTCACAAAAGTATAGCCTAGTGTGGAACAGGGGAGTTCCCACAACTGTATTTATTTATTTTTGGGTCCTTTGTGTTGATCTAGTCCAGAATGCATCCTGGTACATTGTTGAAATGCTTTGTGCATCCACAGAGGAAGATGAGACACGGTGATAATGTTTTCTGCTTTGTAATGTCCCAGGTTTTGACTAACAGGCTGTTTACAGGACCTCTGGTGATATTACTTAAGAGGAAAACTTGTGAACGTTGAAATAAGCCTACCTTGAGTTTTTTATTTTCAAAGTAGAAAAGGAATTAATTGATTTAGCATTTATGGTGGAAAGGCTGATTTCTTTTTGGCTCTTTCATAATGGCTCACTATTATTCTTAATCATGTTTTTGGGGGCCAGGGTTTGCTGGAGGTCTGGAATTAAATTTATAAAAAAATATTATGTGGAGAGTATTTTGACACGTTTTATTTGATACTTAAAAAAACTTTTTAAGTTTGCTTCATGTAGCTTTCCCCAAGGTACATATACACCGGCCATGGCAGACCGAGACTTTGTGGGTTTTAACACAGCTTTTAATTTTCTATGGAGAAAAATATAGAAATAAATGATCTGCATGTAAAACTTTTTCAATGTGATACAGCTATAAACAATTTTATTAAGTGACTTTTTAAAATTCCAAACTTTATTAAAAGACAGTGTCCCTTTCTTGGGTTCAGTAGTCTTTATAACAACCAACGTAAGGTACTAAGTGTTAACATTTCTTCCTTTTTCTCTAAACGTACTATGTAGAACAGAACCTTGAAAATAATGGGTGTGAGTAACTTAAGTCTACTAATTTCAGTGGGTCTACTCAGAGTAGCATTAACATTGGATGCAACCCATTCTATTTAAATATTTTGGAATAATGTATTTGAACTCTAGCTGTTCGAAAACAGTCCTTTGCATTACTGTGCAAACCATAGCTGCTCATGATGCAGTCTAAAAGGAAATTTTCACTTTGTATTGGGCGGACTTGTGATAAGTGTAAAATATCCTGTGCCATGTGAATTGGATCGCTCCACTTTCAGCAGTATGGAAAAAAATCTGTGTTGCCCTCACACCCCAATGTTCTTAGAAGTCATTCATAGGGGGATCTGTTTACATTTCTAAACAATACTATGAAAAATATTGTACAAGGGACCAGAGGTATTACAGAAGAAAATTGCAATGAATAATCCTGATCCTTACCACTGTGCATAGAAGCAAGTTCCAGTGATATCAGTTGGGCTTTAATATCTGTTAGTATATGTGTTAATAAAATGGTATGGAGCTGGGGCAGTAGCTAGAAAAGTAGACTAAGTAAATTTGTCAGAGGTTAATTCATGCTCTCCTCTATCAGACCTCAACTGCATTACTCTAGGACTAAAACGTCACAGTGTAGAAGGGCAGACACATACCCTCCCCTATGTGGAAACGTGTTCACACCAGCTCTAGCTGTGTGGTGCAGCTTCTACTGTATATTCCTTCTGCCAAGGGTGGCAAACCAGTAGTCCTACAGGTGTTGTTGGTCCACAACTCCCTTCCTCTCTGACTATTAGCCATGCATGCCAGGCCTGATGGGGGATGGTCCAGCAACAGCCGGTAGAGGCACTCTATTGGCTACTTTTGCCTTATATACCCACCGTACAAGATTACCCCAATCTCTGCCAAACTGAATTTCTGACAGTCGCTGCACTGTTGGGCGCTCTTTCCAACTTAGAACTTCAGCTTTATAGTTTAAAAAAACTAACCAACAGCTCTAGTTTATTAGGCATAGGGGATTTTAGCAGCACACAAACTCAAAATTAATTTCCATATGCATGCCCTAGTATCTTTTGGAATCGTAAAATGTTCTTATTAAGCTACTACCTCTCAGAGAATGTAGTTTCCCATAAGAATAGCCCGGCTGAATCAGGTCATAGACCCATCAAGTCCAGCATTCTGCTCTCAGGGGCCAACCAGATGCCTCTGGGAGGCCTGTAAGCAGGACCTGAAGGCAAAGTGCACGCTCCCCTCCATTTTCCAGTAACTGGTATTGAGAAACATACTGCCTCCACTCACAGAGGCAGAATATAAGCATTGTGGCTAGTAGCCATTGATAGCCTTATCCCCCATGAATTTGTCTTAATTCTTTTTTAAAGCGACCCAAATTGCTGGCCATCACTGCCTCTTTGGGGATCAAATTCCAAAGTTTTAACTTTGTGCTGTGTGAAGTACTTTCTTTTATCCGGACCCCCCCCCAAAAAAAATTTCAGCTTCATCAATGTCAACGAGTTACAGTGTCATGAGAACACTACTGGTAGGTCTAGCAGATGCCTGCCAATGCTTAAAAGGGTTATACCAGAATTTAGGTAGATTTGTGTGCTTTGTTCTACAAAGAAAGAGGATCAACACCAGAAGTTTGTTTTGTAAGATGACAAGTTCGTATCTCCTTGTACAGGCAGAGCAACTCAAGTGTTAAGCTGCTCAGTTTTATCACAGCAATTTAATATCATAATATCAAAATAAAGTCTTACACTTGGTCAAAAGCTGTAGTATTTTTGTTGGTGCCTAACACTTTGCAATCTAACAGCCGCACAAGTGGCTGTTATCGATAGTGTTGCAGATAAATCAGCTTCTGCGGATGGAATTTCTCTCTGCACAGTGGGCACTCAGCCTGCAAGAGGGGAAAAATAAATATCTTAACATCTCCCAGTACTCAGTTTGTAAGTCTTTTTCCAGCTAGCTTTTCCTGACAGTTACCTGTTTGCACACCCTAAGTTCTCTACAAATGGAACCACGGGCCTTCCCTCAGTACCAGGGGCTTTTGATGGTATGTAAAACTCTTACAGGCATAGAGCTATATTTATAGACAGGATTGTGTAGATGCTGTGGAAGTGCAGAAGAGCTACATGCTGTGGTATCTAGAGCTGCTATTTAAAACATTTCTAACCTGCCCTTCATTGCAATGTGATATCAATGAAGAGTTTGAGGTGCTAGAGTCAATTCTACAACAGTAAACCAGTTCTTAAAAACTAATAGGAACTAACCCTCAGTCTAGTCATTTTGAGTCCATCTGTTGAACTGCAGCTCCCATTATCCCTGACTATTGGCCATGTTGGCTGGGGCTGCTGGACTCCCAACAACATCTGGAAGACATCAGGCTCCTCATCCCCGAATTAAGGAATTGTCTTAACAGATTATCAACTAGACTCAGATAATGCAAGTGCATACAGTGGTGCCTCGCAAGACGAAATTAATCCGTTCCGCGATTTTCTTCGTCTAGCGGTTTTTTCGTCTTGCAAAGCAAGCCCATTGACAGCTTAGCGGATTAGCACTATTAGCGGTCTAGCGGCTTTTAGCGATCAGCTGAGAAGCGGCTTATCAGCGGAACAGCTGATAAGCGGCTTAGCGCTTAGGGAAAGGGCGGAAAAAAGCAGAAAAAAAATGCGGGAACTCGCAAGATTTTTTCGTCTTGCGAAGCAACCCCATAGAGAAATTCGTTTAGCGAAGCGCCTCCAAAAACGGAAAACCCTGTCGTCTAGCGGGTTTTTCATCTTGCGAGGCATTCGTCTTGCGGGGCACCACTGTATTGACACCTGCTAGAATTGAAAGTTGATAACTCAAATCACATGCAGTTTCCTCATTTGGTAAGACATTGGTAAGAATTAAACCAAGGAGCTATTTCAGGGGACCCATTTCTTTGGCTTGTCTTTTCCTACAGCTCTCATTTCCACTGCGAAAAGGAAACCTGACAGGACTTGGCTTTTGTTTTAAGAGTTCAGCAGCCTAGGAGGGGGTCTGTGTTTACCTTGGTGTTGCACCACTCAGTGATGCATTCCCAGCAGAAGAGGTGTCCACACGGAGTGGCTGTAGCATGGCGGCGTTCTTCTAAGCACAGAATGCAGCGAGAGCTTCGGCCAAGGAACTTCTCCTCAGGCTGGGTTCTGAGGGAGGACAAAGTCAGGCACAAGTGCTCTTCAGGTTAATGTCCCAAGGGAGATGATGCTTCTGCTGCCAAGGTTCTAGCATATGACACCATCAGGAGAAACTTAGCTTTTTAACAGGGTTATAGCCAATGCTAGTCCTACTCAGAATAGACATGAAAGAAAGTGACGTTACTAACATTCAGGTCATCTACTCTTGAGTAAACATTTGCACCCATTTTTTAAAAAAGGATTATGCTCCTAGCCCTCATACTTTTGACTGCTGTTCCTGGGTAGTACTGCTTTCTGCCTAAAAATAAAGGTGTGGGGAAATGATCTTCAAAGTTACTTAGCAAGTTCCAACAAGACGCAAAGCCACCCAACAAGAGTTATTTTTCCAAGGTAGGGGTAGGCATACTGTTCTTGGTTTTTTGGTTCTCCTTTTTCCTTTCCCCTCCATATATCACCCTCTGCCATTTACGTACCGAGAATTCCATGTACTGAAAGCCCAGTGTTTGCAAGCACAATATAACCAACCCATTCAAATTACACAATTCATTTTAACCAGATCAATTACACACTGAGTTTGTTACCCAGTTTTGATGCCAGGACACAGTTTTAGCCATTCTTAACACCTGTTGATTGTCAAGCACAATATTAAGTCAATCTAGGTTTTTGAACACAGCTCAGATGCCACTGCATGCGCCCCCACTCTTCATTCCAGCTAATACTACATAGTTCAAGAACATTGGCAGGAACCTTTTTCATGCTGCAGGCCGCGTTCCCTTCAAGGCTACTTTCCAAGGGCTGTGGGCCAGTGGTGCATAGGGACACAGGCAAAGGTGTATGAACAAATACATACATTAACACTGGGTGCAAAGCAGCACCAGTGAAGGCTGTAGCCTGGGCACAATTTTGACAGCCAGAGAGGGACCTGAATATTTGATCCCCAGGCCTGAGGCTCCCAGGCATCTACGCCACCCCCTGTAAGCATCTGGTAAGCAAAATGTCACTAGCGTACCTTGGGTAGGAGAGGTTACGGTGCACCTTCCATTCTTGTCTTGCCCTCTGCCTCTGTTGGAAGCTGTATGTGTGGATACCAACTGTTAGTGCCAGGTGCAGCACTGAAAGGATCCCAAGAAGCCTGTAACTTGACCGAACATGCTGGTTGTCTCCATCTAATCCCGCATAGCGCAGCTGGGGGGGGGGGGGAGACACAAAACCACCACTTGATATTTATGCATTTTGTGTGATCTGTGGAGGAACCTAGAGAACTGCAGTGTGATGGCTATTTGAAGTACAGATTTTGTTTAGAAAGAATGGAAACCAGCCCACTTGACTTCTGAATCTTGAACTGCATACAGCACAGAATACCATGCTGGTATTGGTGACAGTAGCTCTCCTCTAGAACAGCAGTGGGAACCTATGGTTCTCCAGATGTTGAACTCCCATCTCTCATCAGCCCCAGCAAGCATGGCCAGTGGTCAGGGATGACAGGGAGTTGTAGCCAAGCAGCTTCTAAAGGGTCACAGGCTCCACATCCCTGAGCTATGGCAATACATACGATTCCAAATTGACCACAAGGAGGGGATCCATACAAAGAAGTAATATGGCACCATAGATATTTAGGGATAGAGTGGATTCCTAGTCTTCATTATATTCCTGTTGTACATGTGGCAGTGTTAACAAGTAACAGAAAATCAGGGTGCTGAGAGACAGAAACTGGATGGCAGCCCAAACTTAAGGTTCTATCAGACCAAGTCCTATGCAGGAGAGACCCATCTGAAATTACTGACTATAACTAACTTGGGTCCCTTAATCTCAGTACGTATACTTTGGGAATGACCAGCATTGGATATACCCCTTGGTTCCGTTTGCTATTCCCCACTCCTGTCCCAATGCCAGGGATGGAAATGAGAGCTGCCCACAGTAAACAGTGCCGAAATATGGGATTTTAGTGTATTGCACACAGAACATCAAAGGGCTATCAAATACTTTCTACTTACATATGTGATCCCTGCCATCCTTTTAGATAGGTGGTAGAAAATGCCATTCATATAGAAGATGGCCAGGTGCAGCCTACGAAGGAGTGGAATGCCTTGCCTGAGAAAATGGACAACCTGACAGAGCATCTTCCTCTGCTGCTCTGTTAATCTGCCAAGCCATTTCTGTAACCAACGCCACAAGAAAGTCCTTCCCCACAATCCACGCAAATGTCTGCTTTGCAAAGTCCTCATCTCATCGGGTTCTGTCTGCAGTTCATGTTCCAGGTGTACTAATCCTTTGTCTAACAAGTAAGGGAAGACAGTGTGCAAAGAAATCAGGACCGCCCGTCGAAGTACTGAAGGAACTCTCTTCCGTGATGGGTCTACTTGGATAATATTGACATACTCTTCACCAAGAGTTTGGTAACCTAAATAATATTTTAAAAAACACAGATGGCAATCCAGAAAATCTGATCAGTTTAATGTTAAGCGTAAAATGGCAGCACATTTAGTCAGAGCACCAAGCACAGAACAATTTAGGGGGTGAAATACCTGAAAGGGTTGTGAGTGTGAAATATGCTATATCAGCAAACAGCTCAATTTCCTTCTGCCACTCCAACCAAATTCTAGCACCTAGAGAGCCAGAGCAAATGACAGTGTTAGAGAACAAAGTGAACAGAGATGCCCCGCCAAATAATTTGACTTCAATATGAGTTGAAAAAGAAATTACACCATTTTCATAGGTCAAATAATAAAACATTACAAAAGTTAAAAAATTAAGAACCGAGATTTACAAAGTAACCAGTGTCTTTTGTGCAGATACAACTTCTAGAGAGGTAGAACGTTATGGCATAAGCTTTTGTGGAGTAAACAGATGCATGAAGTGTAATCCACAGGCACATACTGTATACCCACACTAGCAATGCAAGAAGCAAAGATAATTTACACTTCAAGCTAGATTGTATGCAAGATATGCACTGTAACTCAATGGTTGCAGGATAAGCAAAGATGTTTGCAATTTTCAGATCACAGACTATTGATACGGTCCTCTCTCAAGTCTCAATCACCTTTATCCATCAATAAAAGAACAGAAGAGCCTGCTAAATCAGGTCAATGACTCATCTAGTCCAGGATCCCATTCTCAGAGTGGCCACCAGATACCTCAGTGGCAAACCCGTAAGCGGGACCTGGGCACAATTCCTTCCTGTAATTGCCAGCAGCTTGTATTCAGAGGCATTACTGCCTCAGACTGTAGAGGCAGCCATTATGACCAGTAGCCTTCATATGGCTTTCTCCTCCATGAATTTGCCTATTCCTTTTTAAAGCCATCCAGGGTGGTGGCCATCACTGCCTCCTGCAGCAGCGAGTTCGACAGTTAAACTAGGCATTGTGTTACGCAAGCTGAGGCACTCTGCCAATGAACCCTCTGGCGCCTTCACCAAAGGTGTCTTCTCCTGCCATTGGTGAAAGGAGCGTCAGTTCTTACCTGCGGTGATCTCAGCCCAGGAGAGCTCTGGGAAGCCATGACTAATAATGCTGGGCTAGATGGGCCAATACCCTGACCTGATATAAAGCTGCTTTTTACATTTCCAGGTTCATCCCCCACCCCACCCCTCTTCTCTCTCTCTCTAGCACACACACACACACACACACACACACGACTCAGATATTGTATCCAGTGTGGCTTGGGGTTCGGACTAGGACGTGGGAGACCAGGGTTCGAATCCCCGCCCTTAGCCAATGAAACTCACTGGGCGACCTTGGGGTCGGACACTGCCTCTTAGTCTAACCTACCTCACAGGGTTGTTGTGAGGACAAAATGGAGAGAAGGAGAACCATGTTCCTTGGTGGAAAAAGTGGTATATGAAGCGCAATGAATGAAAGAAAGAAAGAAAGAAAGAGAAAGAATGAAAAAGATCCGGTATATGGGCTTCTTGTCTTGCAAAGCGGTTCAGAGGATGCAATTCTGCCCGGGGTGATGACGGCTCCTCACCTGCCAGGCCCCCCAAGGCAGCCCCAGCCCCGCTCCTCAGCGCCCCTCGATAGAGCTCGTCCTTCTGGGCGGACCGAACGAGTCGTGCGGGCCCGGCTTCTACCGCTGCCGGCGACATCGTTGCAAAGGCGAGAAGGGTGCCTGTTCTGCCCGAGCTGCTTCCGCAAACAGATGCTTCGCGCGGCGCACGCATTTATACGTCGTCAAGCCGCTCCACGAACGAGAAAGAGTGTTGGAGTTGCGCATAGAGAGATAGGAAAGTGTAGAGTGATGCTCACTAGAGGATCTTCCGGGATAAAGGGGAACATTCCGCCGTCCTTTCGGAAAACGTGCGCATTTTAGAGCATATAGCTCAAAAAGTAAAAGCGTTTCAGTTGTTTATTTCGTAAAATTTATACAAACCACTTGATTGAGAAAACCAACTCCACACCAAAAACACCAGGCGAAGAGTATAATGAAACAATAAAACAAGGCTTGAATAGCCATTTCTGCATGGATGAAATTGGAAAATATGAGGGGAGGGGGCGTACATCTCTCTCTCTCTCTTGCTATTATTTTCGTTAACATCTATGATTGATGTGTGAGGTAGGTTGTTGAGTCAGGCCAATCATACTGATGAGGGGGATTAGTCATTGTCCTGTTGTGCTGTATATGTGATGAAGGGGATTCACACCAGAGCAAAGGCATGATTGGAAAATATTGGGGGGGGGGGGTAGATCTCTCTTCTTTTTTATTATTTTTGTTAACGTCTATGATTGCAAGGATTTAAACATATGTTTACTGTATTAAGTAGGGGTTCAGAATCTCCCCTCCCCAGAGTGCAAGTGAGGGTTTTACTTTAGGAAAATGTAAAATGGGTTTTAATTCGTGAGCAATTTGTAAAAAATTGAAAATCTATTAAAAAAAAAATTGTCAAACGGCTATGTATTGTGAGTACTTATCTACTTTTAAAAATTTTCACCTATGATCTTTTACTTTTTTCTTTGTTCTTTTTTTCCTTTTTTCTGATATCTTTCATTTCACTCCTTTATTGTGAATAGCATTTTATAGAGGTATAAATAACTGTAAATATGAAAAGAGACAAAATATTCTCTAATTTTTTCTCCTTGGTTATATGTATTTTCTTTTTCTTTTGTATTTTCTTTTGTTGTAAATATGTATGTTTTCTAATTTGTACTTAATAAAAATATATTTTTTTTTAAAAAAAGATTTGGCAAAAAGCTAGAACCCTGAAATAATGATGAAAATGGTCAACAAGAGAATGAATGAATGAATGAATGAATACAATCAGTGTCCTGGAAAACTCTCACAAAGAGGCAGTGCCCAAAGAGTTGATGTGCGACTGCTGACATGGGGGCCCTTCTGGACCAGGAAGAGGGCATAACGGAGGTGAAATGTGAATGGGGCAGGGCTGAAAAGGGGTGACATGTGATGTAATGGGGCAGGGTGTACTCATGCATCTGCTGCTGACAAAAGCAGGGCTGGGAATGGAACCCCAGGTGAAGTGGTCCCTGCCTGTGCACTAGAGACCCTTAAGTACATAGTCCATTGATGGGAGCCAGACAACGGCTGAAGGTGTTGATAGTTGTCAACTGGCAATTTTGTGGTTTGAGGGAGTTGCCGTCCTCCACAGAGGATGGTTGTCGTTCCCGATCCTTTGGCATTGAACTTGCTGGTTTGCAGATAATGCAGTTGATCTGCAATGAGGTGAAAGGGGATACTTCCCTAACGTAAAACCCAAGCAGCCCACCAGATTTCTTTGTTCAGGACTCACAGCATGACTAAGAACCGGGTGTTCAAAACCACCATCCGGGTGGGTGGTGTCCCCCATTGGGGTTGCCATCTAAATTGGGGTGTGTGGGTGTCTGTTTCTGGAGGACGTTTTTAAATGGGGAGAGTTTGGGGAAAATACTCCCTTGTGCCACCCACAAAACACCATTACTGGATGGCCTTAGGTAGAAAACCTCAATAGCCCCTCCACCCTCAGAGATTTAATAAATACATCATCATCTGCTATCTTGTCACAGCAACCAAAATATGTTTTTTGGGGCAGAGATCTTACTTTGCTTCACAGTCTCTTGAGCGAAGCCAATGATGGTATAAATGTGGGGCCAATAATTTAGCCTGGGGGGACTCTCAGCTGTTAATGGGAAGGCAGCAGAAACGAAACATGGGGCTCCTTGCTCTACCCATTTCCTCTAGAGTCGGGACCCCTCACCACAATGTAGATAGCTGCAGCTATTTTTGGTACCCCAGCAAACTCTTCGTTGGTCAAAGGCAGCATTGATGCATGCTACCATAGGAGGGATCCACACCCAGTGTCCAATTCCAAGAGCCCTGAAATGGATCTAGTTAAATAGGCACATTCCCATTTCATGTGCTGAGCTCTGTTTGCCATTCCATCACCTTGTTCTTCCTCTTACCTCAACATGGCAGATAATCCCTTCATGAAGGTGTCTGGGCTAAAAAGCTGGTGTACAAAGCACGTCTTTTTAGGTAGCATCTCAGATGTCACCATGAACAAAATATGAAACTAGTAGCATTCACTTCTCTTAATCTCCCATTGCAGAGGGGAAGGGGCCATGGCTCAGTGGTAGAGCACCTGCCTTGTATGTCATGGTCCCAGGTTCAATCCTTGACAGTTCAGCTTAGGGTTGGGCGAGAGCCCTGCATGAAACCCTAGAGAGCCCCTGCTAGTTAATGCAGACAACACTGCCTCTGACTTGGTAGGAGGCAACTTTCTGTATCCCAAGAATCGGGAAGAAGAAATATTTAACCCTCTCTGCCCCCCACATGCAAAGGTCCCAATGTAAGTAACCCATCCCCAACATTTAGGGGAGAAGGAAGCTAGAAAGCAGGTTATTCATCCTTACAACTATGGCTGGCAGACTTTTGTCAAGAAGCTGTTTTGCATTTCTTCAGCCAGCAGATGCAGGAGCTTTTGGTGGTCCGCTGATCTCAAGGCCTTCCGCCAGATTTCCTCGTAGTTGCAGTGGATGGAAAAACAAGAGCAGCTGTTGGATCCATGGGTTCAGGGATGGTCAGTTATTGCACTGAAAGAGCCATTTTATTCTCTGGGCCAGAAGGGTTTTGCTTCAGCCACCCTTTCACCTGCCTGGCTTCATCATGAACTTTTCCATTTGCTGCCAAGTTATAGAGAGGTGAATGCGACTGGTGAATACTCTTGACTCTCTGCACACCTGTGTATTTGCAGCTGGAGAAAATGAGCACCAATTTCATCCCTTGCTGCCTAGCCAAGAGGAAAGAGGGCTGTCCCTGCCTTCTCAGCTTCTGCTCTGTTGCTTTTTAAAAATGAACTTAATAATGGCTAGTGTACTAATGTGGGAATGCTCCAAAACCTTTGCCAGTTGCCACGAGGCAGAAAATGATCTGGGATCCAGAGGGAAGCTGAGATTGGGAAACTCCTGACACGGGGGTGGGGTGGGGGAGAGCCAGTGTGATGTAGTGGTTAAGAGCAGTAGACTCATAATCTGGTGAACCAGGTTTGCGTCTCCGCTCCTTCACATGCAGCTGCTGGGTGACCTTGGGCTAGTCACACTTCTTTGAAGTATCTCAGCCCCACTCACCTCACAGAGTGTTTGCTGTGTGGGAGGAAGGGAAAGGAGAATGTTAGCTGCTTTGAGATTCCTTTGGGTAGTGATAAAGCGGGATATCAGATCCAATCAACTCCTCCTCCTCCTCCTCCTCCTCCTCCTCCTCCTCCTCCTCCACTTCTTCTTCTTCTTCCTGGCCTCCCAACTCATGGAGAGACTTTCTGAGCAAGCCCCACAGATTCCCAGCCCACCACAGCTATTTCCCTCACTCCCAGCACAGGTAAAGGACCCCTGGATGGTTTAACTCGACTTTGGGGTATGGAGCTCATCTCCGCTTTCAGGCCGAGGGAGCTGGCGATTGTCCGCATACAGATTTCCGGGTCATGTGGCCAGCATGACTAAACTGCTTGGAAGCAGAAAGGTTTTACTATTCATTGAAAACAGGTGAGGGGGGGGGATCTTTGGCCCTCCAGATATTGCTGAACTACAGCTTTCACAACCCTAAGCAAGCATGTCCAGGGGCCAGGGATGATGGGAGTTGGAGCTGATCTCCCACACCTGATCTAAAAGAAATAAAGGAGGGAGCCAAGCAGAACTCTTGGGGAAGGGAGTGCCATAAACAGAGTCTAATTGTATCTACAGACAGATCCACAAGTGGAACTGAAAAAAATCCTATTTCACATTTATTTGGATAGTTTGCTTTCCAGTGATAGCTCTGGTGGAGTTATCACTGGCTGCATGGCACCCTGAAACCTATTGATATACAGTACTAACTTACTCTTGCAAATATGTATTGATGAATAGGGGTGGAGTTGGTCCACTGGTTGGATTCAGTATGCACTGAACCATTATAATCAGCATTCGGCCCCACATAATCCATTTCAGCATCCCTGCAATGGAAAGGTTAAGGATTAGATAGGGTCAGGATGCCCTGAGTAGCTACTCCTCACTGGCCTCTACCCTGACAAGGATCTGAATCTTGCAGTCAAGCCTATGCTGGTAGACCGTCCTCTGGGTGGGCCTGGGCTGGCTGGCTTTTGATACCCAAAATGCTGATCCCCTTAGCTAGAGCTCCTTGGAACTAGAGAAATCCCTGAAGGCATCAAAGCTCCCTTCTGCACTGTGCATGTGAAGCATCTATAATCTAGGATTATTTGTCTTGATCAAATAATGATCAATACCTGAGTCTTGCTCCTTTGGAAATAACTTGCAATGCCACCTGCACATCCCCCCCCATATGAACACACTGTGCTTCTTTTGAAGAAAATTTAGTGTCCCCTTTGGCTGTACTAATTTGGGAATTTCTCTTTTTAAGTGCTAATGAAAATCCTCCCACATTTTTAGTGTGCATTTCTCCTAATATAGAAATTTTGTGTTCAAGTTTGTCTAAATGTCATCTTTTTTGAAAGCAGCCTTCTCTGGTGCATTTCTGAATTTTAATTTCACCAGTTTATGCATTTTATATGCATGCTTTTTTGCTAATATGTGCATTTAGGGGGCCGGGAACCTCTTAGCAAAATGGGGGAAAGGTAACCCTCAAAGCAACATTCTGTTTGTGTGTTGATCTGGGAAGTGCAGTTGGGGGTAGGTATACATTAAAATGAAAATAATATGGATTTCTCTGCCCTCCATATCATCTGAGAATGGTTTCTCACACAGTTTTTGCCAGAAAAAGAATCTACTGTCAATCCCAGCATCCATTCACCCAAACCTCTAATCCACAGTTAGGATCTTTATGACTGGCACCAATAATCCACCTGCCAGTTTGGCGGCATATTTTCTCCTAACTACATGCATAGAGTTCCATTAGGTCTCCTCTCCTTCAACTGCCACCTGGGAGCAGCCATTCCATTAGATTCATTCAGTGGGAGAGGGGGAAAGCAGGGCTCCTCCATCAGCTCTGCTGAAAGACCAGCTCCATAAAGCATCTCCTACCCCTAAACTGTGCCAGTAGTGGCTGAAAATATATATACATATCTTGTTTCCCCCCTTCCATGTCAAACTATATTACAAAATTAACGTTAATCATGTATAAATACAAATTAACTCTCCCCTGAACAGTACTAGAGGATTCACACACAATGTTTCTTTAAACACAGTATGGTATGCACATAGCATAAAATTTTACCTGTTTAACATAATATTCAACCTACTACAGGGGTGTCAAGTTGAATAAAAAAAAATGGGGGGGGGAAGGTAAGCCCACACAATAAATCACAAGATGCACACAGCATTTGAATGGCAATGCCCATCAACTTTTTGGGGGGGGGAGTGACCCCCCAATCAAATATCTATTGGGGGCAAAGGGACCTTGACCCCTAGGAGCTGGTTCCTATTGTCCACTACTATATACAATGCTAACATCCTAGAGAACCTTCACTTTTCTCTGCCAAAAACTTGCCTTTCTTTGACCTTGGATAGCTGTTTGCCAAACTTTGTGATACCAGTATTCTACATCCTAGAGCTAGGACCACTAGAAATGTCAACATTCACTTACGGTCAGGAGTTTTTCAGATGCCATATTGTCAACAAAATCAGCAAAGACCACCACAGTAGAACTCTTCACATCTCTACTCGTTGAGGATGCAAGAACCTCAAGAACCTCAGCTTAAACAGACACGCATTCAGTTGCTAGGCAATGGCCATTGGTGACATCGAATACATGGCCACCATGCCAAGGTTCTAGGAGAGTCAGCGTGGCATACTGGTCAGAGTGTTGGACTAGGACCTGGGAGACCTGGGTTCAAATCCCCGGGGCCTCAATCTTGAGCCGGTCATTCATTCTCGGCCTAACCTGCCTTGTTGTGAGGATAAAATGGGGAGAAGAAATAGGTATGTCACCTTGAACTCCTTGGAGGAAGAATAGGATGTAAATGTCATAAGCAGATCAATAAATGTAAGAGCCACACAGTACTCCTTCCACAGTAATTTTGTACTCGATGTTTATCTGTTCTTGGTTGTTCAACCAGATTGAGAATATCACTTCCCATTTGCCTGAATTGGAACACAGTTGCGAGATCGAAAGCTTCTGTTTTAACATAAACACTGTTTTGCATGTGAACAGACTACTGTAGCTTCCTAAAAAAGCAGACTTGTTTCAACAGAGGCTACCCTGCTCTCCTGTATCTAGGATTATTTCCTGTTGATCAATACTCGGGTCTTGCTCCTCAGGAAATAGATTTGGCACGGCCACCTGCTCATTTTCCCATAGGAAAACATAGTGTTCCTTTGAGCCGTAGCAGAACAGCAAGGAGCCAATTTAATTCCACACACTACAAGGACGGTATATATTCTTTGAAATGTACAGTTTGATATTTCTGTTCCCTTTTTAAAATCCTGCTTTCCAGACAGAAAAGGTGAGACAAGTCCTGTCCTCAGGTTTGAAAGCCAAAAAGAAAAGGTCAAGGAACCCAGTTTGAAGGGATTTTTGGAGTAAGAAGTTCAAAAGGCAGAAGGGATGTGGGGAAGAACAACTTTTAACAATGCCCAAAGGAAGGATTGAGATGTCCATGTCTTGCTGGGGCCAAGCTGATCTCTCGCCCATAGTTGTCTTTAGACAGTGCTGCAGCAACTGACCCAACAGCCTTTCATCCCTGGCCAACGGAGGGGGACTGAACATGCTTTGATTCAGCCCTGCAGTCCCAGAGCAAGCGCTGACTGGAGCCCCTTTCTGTCCTGGCGGGGATGGAGAGAAGCAAGCTCCTTGCAGCAGCTCCTTCCCTGGCAAAAGGTGAGACCAGATCGATCTCCTAGACCAGGCGTAAGCAAACTCGGCCCTCCACATGTTTCAGGACTACAACTCCCATGATCCCTTGCTAACAGGACCAGTGGTCAGGGATGAAGGGAAGTGTAGTCCCACAACATCTGGAGGCCCGAGTTTGCCTATGCCTGTCCTAGACGAGCACAATGTTGTTTTTGTTATTCTTATTCTTATTAATGAATGATCGCTTCCTATGCAGGCTCTCATAGAGGTGGCACAATTCAATGAAAAGAATGTTCCGAGAGTCAGGTAAATTTCTGAGGTGCTTCCCATTAGCTCCTTGTTTTGAAGCTCTTTGGGGGGCAGACTCCCACAGTACAGGTGTAGAATTAAGGGTGGTGTCGGTCTTAAGCTCCCCCACCCCCAATTCCCCTGGAGGGACTTAGCTGGGTCCCACAGACAGCAGACAGTGCCAGGGAAATCAACAGGCTCAAGTGATGGATCAGTTGTCATAGCAACTGCAGCTGTGGAGCAACAGCCCAGAAGGCCTCAGTTGGGCCTTACAAACTACGAAGAAGACTAAACTAGGGTGTCTAGAATCTCTCCTATATTAAATATAAATACAATATTCTGTATATTTTATGGGGACAATAATATTTTTGTCTTAGTTGGGCAGATTGTGTGTGTGTGTTACAAACAAAACAAAAACCAATTATAAACTTACTAGGCAGATCACTACCTCTCAGAAACAGCAGCACTTTCCTACAGTCTAGGATAATGTAGACCTACCTCACAGGATTATTTTTTGGGTGACTGAGATAATGCTTATGAAGCACTTTGTGCATATACTGTTTTTATTATTTATCTCTGTCAGCCCACATTGCACTTTGTGATGATAAAAAGGGGCACCTGTGGAAAAAAGGTGAGACAAAAGGCAGTGGCCAGAGTTTATAATGCTACTGTGTACACACCATACTTTTAAAGTACATTTGAAGCACATTCCCCTCAAAATATTCCAGGTACTGTAGTTTCCCGCTCACTGAATTACAGTTCCCATCAACCCACAACAAATCACAGTGCCCAGAATTCTTTGTGGGGCTGGGATGTGCTTCAAATGTGTGTTAACGGGATGCTGTAGAAGGTTAGAGGCTAGGAATTTTAACCAAAAAAGGGCACAGAAAAAGGTATATTTTGAGGGTTTTTTAAACCTGGTTTCCCCCACCACTTTTGTGAATGGGGCGCAGGAAGATAAAGGTACAATCTTGAAGCTTCTTAAGAGCTCGGACATCATGTTTAAGTCCATTTTATACACTGATGCCAATCAGGACATTTATCTCCTCGTTCTTTAGGTAATCTTCTTCCAAACCCTGATGACCACTTTGCGGGTGCTTCCAGAGAGCCTGCTTATTGAGCCGTCATCCTGATTTGTTTGCAAAGCGATTAGACAACACTGGCTATTTAAAACACATTTAACCTGATTTGTTTGTGGGGAGGCTAGATGGAGATGCATCAGTGCAAACATCCCACACTTTCCCCGTCCCTCTGCATCAGTTCAATCTTTTCAGGAAGCAGGTTAAACTATGGAATTTGCTCCTAGAAAAGGCCGTGATGGCTACCAACTTGGACGATTATAAAATATGATTTGACATATTCATGGCAGATAAGGCTATCAATGGCTACTAGTCACACAAGGGCTGTACTTTGCTTCCATGGTCAGAGGCACTATCTTTCTGAATACAGTGGTACCTCTGGTTACAAACTTAATTTGTTCCGGAGGCCTATTCTTAACCTGAGGTACCACTTTAGCTAATGGGGCCTCCTGTGCGATTTCTGTTCTCATCCTGAGGTAAAGTTCTTAACCTGAGGTACTACTTCTGGGTTAGTGGAGTCCGTAACCTGAAGTGTTTGTAACCTGAGGTGTTTGTAACCCAAGGTACCACTGTACCACTTGTGGGAATTGCAGGAGGAGTGATTGCTCTTATACTTGGGTCCTGCTTACAGGCTTCCCAGAGGCATCTGTGTGGCCTCTGTGTGGACAGACTAACAGGGCCATTGGCTTTATCCAGCAGGCTCATCTTACCAGGTTGCTTTTCTCTATCACGCCACAAGAATAAAGAGGAAACAGTCTTTAAGCTTGGCCCTTATTTTGGATTCTGCAAGCAGCTGGATCCCCCCTGAGAGACCTTACATTCTGTAGCTCAAGTTAAGTTTTGTATCTGTGGGCAAAAGTATTTTGGTTCTTCTCATTGTCATTAAGATTAATTTTTTTAAAGTGCCTTCTCCAAAGAAAAAGAACACCACTAGGTGGTAGACTTGCACCATGTAAGCCCCTGCATTTGTGAACCACTTTCTCTGAGAGTAAGACAGAATCCTTGATATCTTGTAGTAAGCTATTCTTTTAAAGTTTGTACTCACTGAGGAGAGCAGATAATTCTAATGAGGACCCCTAGCATTGCATATTATGGATAACATGCACCGTGGGTATCAGCCTTTTGTGAAAAAGTGTAGCAGGCATATTCGTGTGAGCTTTGTCCAATATTGTACAATGAACTAATTATCTTTTACAGTAGATGACCTCTCACAATAATTAGTTGTCTGTCATCTTCTCTTCTAACCCCCATAACACTTTGAGTTTGCAAAGAAATGTTTATAATCTAGTCCTTTGATGTGAGACTTCCAGTACAAGCCTTAAGCATATTTACTCTGAAGTAAATCCCGATAATCTCAATGACTAAGGAAGTTTGCTTATAGTTGCAGCCTTAACCAACTGGATTTTCATTCCTCTTCGCCCAAGGTAGTTCTGATGGTTAGCCTGTGACCCAATGACAAAAAACCTGTGATGTAATTTCATTTTTACAGCTGTCTGGGTTGTTATGCTACTCATCTTGGTAGCTTGTTTAGCTCATGCAAATAATGATTATAAACACTAGATTATAAATAGATTTTCGAAAAATATTGTCTGTCTTCTTTTCACAAATTTGATCCTATCTTACATCTTCTTAAAGCTAGGTTTTAACTTCAGTTAGTCTACGCTAAATCGGACTAGGATTGGGTACAACCCACAGTCATTTTGTGCTCATGATGGTATAAGGGCACCCCACTTTCAATCCTGTTTGCACCTCCTAAATTTTCAGAGCACACATACTGCTTTGTTTCCAATCAATGCATGTCCTATAGCTCCCTGCTGAAATCCTGTAGCTTTTCATAACACAAACATTGCAAGGTTTTTCTGTCCTGGTATCCTGCAAGAGTGCACCTCCAGATGATGAAAGAGTGCCCCTCCCAATGTAATAACACCAGATAAGAATAATGGGGCAAATATTAAAACGGGGCAAATATTAAAACTGCTAGAACACTCCTGGATGGCTAATAGAGCACGAGACTCTTAATCCCAAGGGTGTGGGTTTGATCCCCACGTTGGGCAAAGGATTCTTGCATTGCAGGGAGCTGGACTAGGTGATGCTTGTGGTCCCTTCAAATTCTACAGTTCTGCAGCAAAGCTGAGTAGGGTCTGGCATGGTTTCAAAATGGATGGGGGGCTGCATGTTGAGATTCCTGCATTGCAGAGGGTTAGATTAGATGATCCCTGGGGTCCCTTCCAACTTTACAATTCTGTGATCTCCGTAAAGTTTGGACCGTCCAGTATAAATCCACCACTGACGCACTTTTATTGTGCCAATAAAACATGTTCCGGAACACACCAATAAAAAAGCCAACAAAAAAGTCAGGAGGGACTACACACACACACACAGACACACACAGAGGAATATGTTTAAGTATTAATTCTGGAAGGCTGTTGTCTTTCTGGGCAGATGCATGTTTCATCTGAACTTTGTGTTGTTCTGTTTGCCATACTTTCGCTGTACTTTGCTTGAGTTGTATAATAACAATAATTATGATTTAAACTGTAAGCTGCATATACATTGGAACATAGGAAGCTGCCTTATGTTGAGTCAGACTACGTAGGTCCATCTAGCTCAGTATTGTCTACACAGACTGGCAGTGGCTCTCCAGTATTTCAGGCAGGAATATCTCCTTAAACCTACCTGGAGATGCTGGGAACAGGGGCGAACGAAGGTGTCGTGACACCCGGGGTGGGGCGTCGCTACGTAGGGCGCATGTGCGGTACATAGCAGTTTGCTGGCGCCACCACTTCAGCACCATACAGACGGTGCCAGGATTGTTGGCGCCGCCGCACATGCGCTTTACATAGTGGTTTGCCGCTGGCGCTGGGATCCTCTGCTCACAGCTGCAGCCACGAACAGAGGATCCTCCACATGCGGTTGTGGTGGAGCGAGCCCCCGCGGGGTGCCTTCTTGTCACCCCCCCCCCGACATGGCATCCAGGGTGAACCCCCCCCCCCCCGTTGCGATGCCACTGGCTGGGAATTGAGCCTGGGACCTTCGGCTTGCAAGATAGCTCTATCACTGAGCTATGGCTCTTACTCTAGAGAGCTGAGAAATAAATTCCTCTATAATAAAAAGTAGGACTCCGTGAAGCAGAAGGAACTCCAAACAGGTGTAGCTTGTTAGCCAATAAACACCTGCCTAATCATAACAGAATTGACAACAGTTGCCTAGAATGGTGTTCAAACTGAGACCTTGGAGGAAGACTCCCAACCTCTCACAGGAAAGAACAGCTGCCAGGATTAAGGTTTTTGCCTTTTGCTGTTCTGGAGCATGGTTATGCTCATCAATTTGAAGCACAGTCCTGTTCAGAATCTTTTAGCTGTCTGACTCTTCACCTCTGAAATGTTCTTTATCAATGCATACTTATTTTGTTTTTAGTAAGCGGCGATCTCGGCCTTACTTCTGGATTAACAGATATAGGACTGAGGGTGATAATCAGCTGCAGGCTCGGTGATTCTCACAGCAGCAAGTGAGTAATACCATGATGGCCCCATTTTACAGTTATCAAATGAACCAGAGAAGCTAAGCTGCTTCTTTCGAGCTGTGGTGTCAGCTGAGATTGTAGCTTTATGCTCCAAGAAGGATGTTTCCCTTATCCTTTCCCTGCTTTGGGCCTGTGACATGGGAATGCTGATTCCTTTAGGTTTAAACTTTGCTATTCAGCAAATGGATTAAGGAGAAGATAGCAGCAAGCAATGCACATCCTCTCAAAATCTGTTGAAATCCATGGCCAGTCAATGTAGACAGTATTGAGTTAAATGATCTTGACTCATTATAAGGCAACTTCCTTTGTTCCTTTAAAAACCCCCTCTTAATTTAGAATAATGGGGGACTAGAATCTTATTTTTAGAACATCTCCTCTGCATGCAGACCCTCCAAGTGTTCCTATTTTTCCAGATTTACAGAAGCTGTCCCGTTTTCTGTTTTGATCCCAGATTGTCCTGCTTTTCCTTAGGACGTCCCTATTTTCATCAGAGAAATATTGGAGGGTTAGGAGTTATGCCACCCATGAGCCAAGGAGGTAAATAACTATACAACCTTTAGAAGACATCTGAAGGCACCCGTGTATAGGGAAGTTTTGTTGATGTTTAATGTTTTATTATGTTTTAATAAATGTTGGAATGAAGCCTTATTTACTTAGGGATCCATCAGCCTCGCCATCCCCGGACCTTGGAGGGAACAAAAGTACCAGGAAAGCAAAATCTTCTTTGGAGAAAAAGAGTTTATTGAAATCTGTGCACAGAGACAATCTGTGCACAGAGACAACCAGCAGGGTAGCTCCTGAAAACTGGCTGTAAAGCAATACACTTCAGCAAGCCTTCTTATACCTTTTGAGCATTTCCCCCCTCCCATTCCTTCCTCAAACTTCTCCAATCAGCTGGCAAATGTTCAACTTATTCCCTTATATGGCACATCTATATTGCTTGCTAAACACATCTTTACTGCTTGCTAAACATTCCATCTTCCTCTTTCTGCTAGCTAAGCACTTCCCCTTTTGCTTATACACGTCTTTCTTATCTTTGCCTTACCAAGGCAGGAAACGGCCTCCTTAGCAGGCCTGGTTAAACTTGCAAACGGCTGCAATTTCTTGCTAGCTGGCAAGGCAGGAAATGGACTCTTGACCTGCCAGAGTTAGCAAACAGCCAGTGTTTGCTAACTGCCTGACCACAATTGCAGGAACTCACTATGTGCAGATAATATGGAGAGCAAAATTCCTTCTTAGGTACAAGGTGCAAGGTACAGAGAATATTGGGAGAAACCCTTCCCATCTCCCTTCAGGAAGACACCCAGAATGGCTGAAGCAGCCCAATCAGATGTGTGGGCTATTATTATTATTATCATGGAATAGGATGTCCCTATTTTCATCGGAGAAAAGTTGGAAGGTATGTGCACGCAGAAAGTCTCAGGTTCTGTCCCCAGCATCTCTAGGTATGGCTGGAAGAGTGAGCTCTGCCTGAAATCTGGTGAGTTGCTGCCAGTCAGTGTGGGCAATACTGAGCTAGTTGGACCAATGTTCCGACTCTGTATAAGGCAACTTCCTATTAGCTTTGGCTATCAATCGGAGACAGCAAGGAGAGATGCTTGTAGCTGCCTATGTATGCAAGGTTTTTTTTGTCTGGCAAATAGTGTTGGGTACTGAACACAATTCTGAATCCGAACCAATATAGTTAATATTGTTGAAAGGAATCGGCTTGGCAGTTAACAAACAGACAATATTTTCATTCATTATTGAGAAACAAAATTTCTTTTTTGAACAGATTTTGTACCCTGGGTATATATAGTCAGTGGAATGCACCCTTCTCCATTTTCCAATTTTGCCACCTACAAATAGTGTGGAAAATCTCAAGTGCCCATTTTTCACTCAGCCCCAGGGTGCTGCTGTTCTGCTGGTGCACGCATTGGTCTCAAATCCACTTTATGATTCTATCCTATTTACTTAATGTCAACTGTGGGGGGTGGAATTGGTGGCTGAACATGGAAACTCCAGCACAAGCAAGGCATATGTCCAAATGTAGAAGCCTTGAAAGCAGTGGACATCACCTCTATGCTTTACCTCCACTGTCAGAGGCGTTATGCCTCTGAATCCTAGTTAACAGGGAATTGCAGTTGGGCAGAGTGCTCTTGCACTCATGCCCTGCTTGCAGGCTTCTGAATCCCGGTTGCTGGAGACCACAGAGGGGGAGAGTGCTGTCAGAAGTCCTCCTTGAAGACTTCTGACATGCACCTGTCTGGCCAATGCGAGAAAAGGATGCTGAACTAGATGGGGCATTGGTTTAACTAAGCTGGCTTGTCTTAATGCCAGCACACCTGTTTTATGACAGTAGTTCCTAAAAAACAAGGAAACCCTGGGGACATGGCACAGTTTTGGTGAATCTCTGCAGCTCTGGGATTTAAAAGGCAATAAACAACAATTTTACTTTTAAAAGACAACTGAAGGCAGCCCTCTTTAGGGAAGTTTTTAATGTCTGATGCTGTACTGTTTTTAGTATTCAGTTGGAAGCCGCCTAGAGTGGCTGGGGAAACCCAGCCAGATGGGCGGGGTATAAATAATAAATTATTATTATTATTATTATTATTATTATTATTATTATTATTATTAAACTCCCCAGGAACGAAGGGATATCTTTTAAGTATCTAGACCCGGAGCTAAAGCATTCACCACCCGTTTCCAGGGCAAAAGCTCTGTATCAGTCAATGACTCTCATACTTCACTCTTCTCAGGGTCGTGTTTCGTCTGGGGATTCTATAATCAGCGTTGTTGACACGTCTCCGGAATGAGGCTGAGGCATCTGCATTCCTTTCAAGACTGAGGGTTGGCAGGTGGGTGGGAGAGATATGGTGCATGCTTTAAGCAGGACTGCTTCCAGGTTTGGGGACACTGGGTTGATGGGTGTTTATACTATGGTTACCAGATTTTTTTTTCAATGAATCCGGGGACACTTTTCTTTCTTTTTTTTTTTTGAAGCTGAGTAGCAACAGGGAGTCAGTAGTGTTGGATGGTGAGGCAAAAGACCCTGGGCCCAAGCACACATGCATATTGTATAAAGGTGCAAAGCTCTTCTTTCACACCCTGTGAAACATAAATGCGCAGAGTTTTTTTTTTAAAAAACTGGGCAACAGTGTGCTGTGTGCCCATGACTCCCAAGTCTCCCCCAATCTCCTGCCCCTTCCCCCTTTGTTTTGACTGATCGGGGGAGGCTCGGGAGTTGTGGGCGGGTGGCCGTTGTCCAGTTTTTTAAAAAACTCTGCACATTTATATTTCACAGGGTGCGAAAGAAGGGCTTTGCACCGTGCCTTGCACAGAAACCGTGTGCCTTGTGCCCTTCCTGGGCAATGACCACCTGCCTGTGACCCCCGAGCCTCCCCCGATCAGTCAAAACAAAGGGGGAAGGGGGAAGGAGATCTGTACTGTCAGACGTCCATGGTTCCCCTTTAGCAGCGAGCAGCTCCTGAAGCCAGCCAGAGCCAACTGCACTACCAGGCTGGCTCCGGGATGCTGAGGCTGCGGCTGCCACATTTCCCGGGAACAGATTTGCAAATCTGGGGACATTCCAGGGATGGAATTTGTCTGGGGACAGATTTCCAAATCCGGGGATGTCTGGTAACCCTAGTTTATACTGATGTCAAGACCTCCAGGCAGCAGACCTTCACCTCCTGACTATTCCTGTAAGGCCCCATCCACAATATGGATTTAAATCAGTATCCCACCACTTTAAACAGCCATGGCTTCCCTCAAAGGCTCCTGCAAACTGTAGTAGTTCCTTAAGAAGTGCTGCAACTTGTCAGGGAACTCATATTCTTTTCACAGAGCTACAGTTTTCAAAGTATCGTGGGAAGATGGATGGATTTTTTAAAACCGCTATAGGAATTCCTGCTCACTGAGGGGAATAAGGGTCTCCTAAGAACTCTCACCACCCATAACAAACTACAGTTCCCAGGATTCCTTGGGGGGTGGGAAGCCATGAGTGCTTAAAGTGGCATGATGCTGTTTCACATGCAAGGTGCAGATGGGATCTAAGTTGAGCTGTCTTTTAGGGCGCTGTCGAAACTTAAGATAGCAGGGGCCAATGAGATTTACTGTGTTAAAAAGAGAAGAAAGGCAGACGTCAGTCCTGCTGGGCTTTCGGGCCAAGGCAGCCTCTAAAGGATGCTGAGTGCTGATGCAAATCCTGCATCCTTTAGATCCCCTCCCCAAGTATTTTGCATTTCTCCCTTTTGATTCTTGCCTATTGATATTTTAGTTATAATGTGAGCAGCGGGGAAGTAGGGCAGAGGGAAAGAGTGAGCGCTCGAAGAAAAACCGGGGGGAAAGGAAAGGGTGGTAGCTCAGTGGCAGAGCATTTGCCTTGCATGCAGAGAGGCCCTGGGTTCAATCCCCAGCATTTCCTGATAGGGTTGGGAGAGAACCCTGCCTGAAGCTGCAGAGAGCAGCTGCCAGTCAGTGCAGACAATACTGAGCTAGATGGACCAGTGGGCCCCATCAGCAGAAGACAGCCTCCTATGTAACACAATTATGACTTCTTAGAGGTTCGTTTGAAAATGGGTTCCCATTTTAGGAAATTCCTTCCTTTAGTTGGCAGGGGAAGCGGGGCCATAACTCTCTGGTGTTCTTGCAATATATTTGGTTGCAAGCAATTTCTCTTTTTAATTGGACACCTTCTGCGTATACTTTCCCAGGCTGCCACTTCCAAGCTGTTAAGCAACTCCAGTGCTCTGACTTGGAGGCGGGATGATTTACAGCTCTGTCTATGGGATGCTCAGCCTGATGCTTGGTGAGGGCAGAGCTATAATTTGCAAAGAGGTTTCTGGGCTCTGGAGCAGCGAGAGGGAACCTGATTGATGAGCAATTTGCTTGTTGCAACACCAGGAACTGGGGCTTTCTTGTAGTCCTCCTTACCAGGCAATGAATTAAGACATTTGTGGAGTGGGGAACGCGCTTGCACACAGCAACTTATTATGGACTTGGTGCTGATTAAGCTCTAATGTTTTGTTCTTTTTGTACTGGCCACATGATGTTGCCGTCATAAAAATGGCATCTTGTGCTTTTTCTACATTTTGTCCAAATTTCACCTTTCCGCAGAAAATCCCAAAAGTAAAAAACAACCTGCTGTACCTTGGCAGTCCCTGCCACTGTGGACAGTCCGTAGCACATTATTTTTTGGGTGGCCAGTTTGTCATGTGCCACGAGTGACTAGGAATGGCAGGGTGGGGGAGAGAAATCCAATCCAGTTTGCATTCAAAATTGGCGCTTTCTGAAACAATAAGCGAGCCAAAACACATTAGGGTAAGGCGTACATGAAAATGTATCTATCTGGTGGGAAAAAAGACATATAAAATATTATATAATGTCTGGGAAACCGTTTTGCAAAAACGCGTATGTTAGAGAGAGTTGCATACAGAACTGTGTACGTTTGGAAAAATTCACACTAGTTTGCTGTTGAATTATCGTGTGTGTGTGTGTGTGTGTGTGTGTGTGTGTGTAACGCAAACTGTTGTGGAAATGTGGAGAACTGAACTTAACATTGGGGTGGAAAATGAAAGACAGAGAAACTGAAATGGACATAGTGATCGTGTTTCAGTAAGGTAAAGGTAACGGGACCCCTGACCATTAGGTCCAGTCGTGACTGACTCTGGGATTGCAGCGCTCATCTCGCTTTATTGGCCGAGGGAGCTGGCATACAGCTTCCAGGTCATGTGGCCAGCATGACTAAGCCGCTTCTGGCGAACCAGAGAGCGCACGGAAACGCCGTTTACCTTCCTGCCAGAGTGGTACCTATTTATCTACTTGCACTTTGATGTGCTTTCGAACTGCTAGGTTGGCAGGAGCAGGGACCGAGCAGCGGGAGCTCACCCCGTCGTGGGGATTCGAACCGCCAACCTTCCAATCAGCAAGTCCTCTATTACCACACTCTGGCTTCTGTTTGCCGCTCATATGAGATTTGCACGAGACATGTAATAATAAAATAAATGTCTGGGTCAGGGTCTGTTTATTGTCCTTTCCCCTTCAGTCCTTCTATAATTTCTTACCCTCTGCTTTCTCAACTTAAAGCACCCATAATTTCTGTTGTGCTGCTGGTGTGTGCATGCCAAATGATTCCTCAGCCTCTTTTCACTGTTTTTTTTTTAACTTCTCTGAGAGTTTGCTGCAGCAGGCAGGGAGGAATATGAGATGGCCCCAAGTCCAGGTGTTGCAATAAGTAGATCTCCTCTTGCTGTGTTACAGATCCCCCTGCAAACCTCATTGCAAATTATAGCTCTGTCTTGAACAAGCATTGTATCTAAGTGATCTGCAGATGTGGTGATGGGAACTCATGGTGCCCAGAGCTCCTGGTTGTACTGTGGATAAAGAAGAAACAAGGTTCTCCATGTTGCTTCCTGCTATTAAAAAAATAAAAACAAAACCTTCTTTGATATTGCAGGGACTCTTGGATGGGTTTGTTTTTGGTGAAAAGCGAGAAGGGGTTCAGGACTCTCCTGCCTTCAGCAATGCAATCTGATCCCTGGTTGCTTTAAGCTGAAGTTCTGTATCAGTTGGAAGATGAAGGCTGGGAATTGTTTTAATGTATTGAAAGACTGGGAAGCCCCTCCCCACCCCATTCAGAGCACTGTGTAACCCCAGATCTTGCAGACAAGCAAACTGCGGTTTAATCCCCAAAACTAACTGAGGGAGGAGTGACTGAGGAGGGCCAGGGCAAAACAACACACCAATAATATTTTCTGTCAATACTCCACCAGCTGCTGTGGGTGGCAAGCAGTGGAATAACAATGAATATGATGATCGGGGGTGGGGAGAATGGGAGTCTGTATTCCAGGCCACCCACAAACAAACATCAAACCAGAGTTATATGTTGTGAGATATTGCCCTACTATGGAGATGGCCAATGTTGGAAGCTATACTTTACTGTTCTGCCAGTAGATTCACTCTTTCTAGAATAGTGTTAATTCCATACAAAGATTTTTGGGAACTGTAGTTTTAGGGTGCTGGGAATGATACTTTAGTGAAATGGTAAACTATGGTTCCCAGGATTCTTTGGGGGAAGTCATGTGCTTTAAATGTATGGTATGTATGCAGCCTAGCTTTTTGTGTTACCTAGCTATTGACAATGGGCACTCATGGGCAAAAGAATGTATCTGGAATGTGAGTCATGTATCCACCTGCCCAAGCGGAAACTGGGCCTTAGTTTTATTTGAGAGCAGTGCGTCTGTGAGAACTAGGAAAATTCAATTTAGTGCACATTATGAACCTGCCAAATCTGCACTTTGCAAAACAGTACACAAACTGAAACACAGCCAACCTTCAAAATCCTTTCTACAGTGGTACTTCGTGTTACATATGCTTCAGGTTACATTATGCTTCAGGTTACAGACTCTGCTAACCCAGAAATAGTACCTCGGTTTAAGAACTTTGCTTCAGGATGAGAACAGAAATTGTGCTCTGGTGGCATGGCAGCAGCAGGAGGCCCCATTAGCTAAAGTGGTGCTTCAGGTTAAGAACAGTTTCAGGTTAAGAACGGACCTCTGGAACGAATTAAGTACTTAACCCGAGGTACCACTGTATTACTATTACTATTATTAATTTTATTTATGACTTTCAGTTTTATACATTTCAATAATTCTACAGTCATTTTAACATTTCAAAACTCGACTTCCTTCGCCCTCTTTCTGCGGTTCCTTAACTTTGTTTTTTAATATATATTTCCTGCAGATTCTGCATTAGCTTAATTTACTCATTTATTCATCTATTTTAAATATATCCTTTTATTTCTTATGTGTGTTCTCATATTACAGTTCAAATGCCATGAAATTAAAATGGTAACACAGTGAAACAGAATATAAAATATAAAAGAGGTAATTGAAAATCAATATGAATATGTTCCCCGCCTGAACCACAACCGCAGAGACCACCTGAATGAAGCATGAAACTGGTGGCCCTGTAGGAATGTTAGAACCTGCCTTAGATCCATTGGGCCGTCTAGTTTTGTACTGTCTACACTGACTGGCAAGGGACGCAGGTGGCACTGTGGGTTAAACCACAGAGCCTAGGACTTGCCGATTAGAAGGTCGGCGGTTCTAATCCCTGCGACGGGGTGAGCTCCCATTGCTCGGTCCCTGCTCCTGCCAACCTAGCAGTTCGAAAGCACATCAAAGTGCAAGTAGATAAATAGGTACCACTCCGGCGGGAAGGTAAACGGCGTTTCCATGCGCTGCTCTGACTCACCAGAAGCGGCTTAGTCATGCTGGCCACATGACCTGGAAGCTGTACTCCGGCTCCCTCGGCCAATAAAGCGACCTGGAAATGCAGGGGGACCGAATCTGGGACCTTCTGCATGCAAAGCAGATGCTCTACCACTAACCTTCGGCTCTACCCCATGAACTGAACCCATGGTTTTTATACGGATATAATAAAGCTGCACGTATTCACTTTGTATACAGCTAAATACATGATTTGCATGCAGTACTGCCTATGTCTTGCTCAATCTCGTCTACTTTTACTGGCAAAGTATCTCCAAAGTCTCGGCAGGACCTGAGATCCTTTTAACCAGAGACACTGGGAGATTTAACCCGGGCTTTTCGACATGCAGAGCATTATGCTGCAGCACCGCACACACCCCTTAAAATAATAAATAAGGATGCAGAATAAGCTTTCGATGCCAGATGTTTGCGTTGAACTACTGCAGATATGAAAACCTGTTTTGTTTCTTTCCTTCTCTTCGCTGTTGCTACAACAGACCTGGCGAAGGAGCGACTACCCCTGGCAGTGGGATGAGGAAGTCCAAAACTCCAAGCCCATCCCGTCTGTGTGCTAATGGTTAACCTGACCGCCCACGTGGGAGCCTGCGAGTTAACAGAACATGCCTTTTATCATCCCCAGCCTGCCGGTGCACAAGGCAGCACCGCGCTCGAATATAGCCACAAACAGTTTTCTTTCAGCTCCCAACCTGAAGAACAAGTTCCCGTTTGTTTGAAAACAAGAGAGAGCGAGAGGCAGAATGAAGTCCACCTAAGGCCGGTAAACTCCCTCTGCTTGCCTTTGGCCTCCTCCTCCTCCGTCAGAACTTGTTACCTTGGAGCTGTTGGAACAAGGACGATAAAAAGTTGCTTTGTAATCTCCGGGCCCTCCTTATGCAAAATATACATGGGAGGAGCTTTTGCTTTCTCTCTCTCTCTTTTGAGATTTCTACATGGGAGACACCGTGTATGCACAGGAGACAGAAGCATTGAAGCTGCACTCTCTGTCCAATGAAAAAGAGTGAAAACTGAGGTATGTGCTCTGTACATTTCTCTCTCTCCCCACCCCGCCACCAATTTCTCCCTAGATGTCTTTTGGTTTTTGTACTGCTAGCACTTCTTCCCCTCTTTGAAGAGAAAGCGAGTTTGGCAACCTCTAACAAGCTCCTACAGGAACAGCTCGGTAGCGTTTATGGTTGCAACAGAACCTTCTGTCTCTGGCCTTTGCTCTTTATCTGGAAACGTAATGAAACACAGAAAGCAGTATGACAAGGAGCTGAAAACATCGTCGCTTTGGGTTCTCTAACTTGGAGAAGACCGAGGAGTTCCACTTGGGTGGATCCTTCCCTTCTTAAACGCGCTTGCTTCCTTCTCCTCAAAGAGGATCTCTGATGTTCTGTTGCTTTCCCTGGGAGTCCTCTGAAGCATTTGGGTTCAGGGCAGCCCTTTAAACCAAAAGCTAGAGAGAGAGATTAGGTAAGATGCAACCTTTTTATCAGTAGATCTTCTGATGGCTTGCTTGTTTGAGTTCTAAGTTGCTGGCCTTCAAGGTGCCCAAAGGAAGGAAAGTCTGGACAGCACTTGCTAAGGGGACGGGAACCTGTTTAAAACTGGTAACAGGAGAATCGATGCTGGTGTGGTTCTGCAGGGTCAGGCGAGCTGGTGTGATTTTGCAGGGTGAGGCCCTGAATGCAGCCAAAAGGGAAATCAAATGGCACATGGGCGCCAATATGGTGTGGTTGCTGACCATTCGGCATGGATCAGGGACATCTGGCCTCGTGTCTATTTCGCCACAAAACTTGCTGGGCAACTTTGGCACCAGCTCTCTTTCAGTGTACCCAATCTTGCAGGGCTGTTGTGCAGATGAAATGGAGAGAGGAGCCATGTGTGCCACCCAAAGCTCCTTGGAGGAAGGGCAGGATATAAATACTGTTTACATATTGCTTTGGCGAAGTGACACTAAGGCATACGTTTAAAGCAGACCGCTTCCCCCCCTGTAAACTGTAGTCTCCCCCCCCAGAGCTACAGTTCCCAATACCTTTGAAAAAACTATGGTTCCCAGGATTCTTTTTGGGGAAGTAATGTATATTTTTTTAGTGTGTTGTGTTCACGTAGCCCAGAATGCAGGTTAGGTTCCTAGGACACTTTCTCATGTTCTACCCCTAATAGCATAGGAACATAGAGTTGGAAGGGACCTTGAGGACCATCTAATCCAGGCATAGGCAAACTCAGGCCCTCCAGATGTTCTGAAACTACAATTCCCATCATCCCTAGCTAACAGGACCAGTGCTCAGGAATGATGGGAATTGTAGTCTCAAAACATCTGGAGGGCCGGAGTTTGCCTGATCTAACCCAACTTCCTACAGTGCAGGAATATGCAGCTGTCCCATATGGGAGTCAAACCTGCAACCTTGGCGTTATCAGCACCACACTGTAACCATCTCAGCTAAGTTCCCCTTATCCACCCACTGCCACCCACTAGTTTTTCCCATTAAATTAACTTCCTCCTGGAATGATTTGTAGATTAGGATTTTCTCATTCTGGGAGTCTGGCATTGTGCCATTTATTTTTTTTATTTAGTGCTGATGATATTTAAAGGGGAGTGGGGGGAATAGCAAAATGGTGGCATATTTGCTGTGACCTATTAAAAGTTTCCATGTTGATTTTTGTGTGTGCACATGCCAGATATGTGCCTGGCTAAGTTAGGGTGGGGAAGAGAAAAGGTGAGAGATCTGCAGAGCACAGCAGCAGAACAGATGATTTGTATGTAGAAGGTCTCTGGTTCATATTCCGTAGTTCATAAACTGTAGCAAAAGATGTTTATGAAAGCTTTTTCTTTTTTAGATAAAGGTGTATTTTGTAAATTCAAAGATGTGTATTTAAATGTGAATTTTCATGATCTTTTAGAGAGAGAGGAAAAAAAAACACCAGATTAATGCGGAGCAGGGTGAAACAGACCTATGAATAAGCACATGAGTGACACTGACAGGAAACAAACTGATTCATCCATCCCTTGAAATGGTTTTGTCTCTATAAAGCATAGATCTGTGTCTCCGGTGTTCCACGTCTGACCTCGAGGCCTTTTCGCCTCGGGGCACCTTATTTACCTGGCTCTCCTGTTTTAATAGCATGGTGCTTACTGCTGGCCCGGCTTCTTGCCAAAACGTGTCACTGGAAAGAATGGAGAGCAAACCACTCTGCAGCTGTTTACTGAATAAACAGCCTGTCGGATGCCTATCTTGTGTTTTCTGATCCAGCTTTGATTGTATTTGTGGAGCTGGGCATGGGGGAAGTGGCTTGACTGAACCGAAGGTGTGTTGCATGAAGAACAGCGGTGAAGCTTCCTTTATTTAGAACATTCATTAAGCACAAGGACCAGAAACTCAGGAGTCCTAGTCTCTACTGAGCACCTTCTGAGCTTTTTGTGTGTGTGTGGATTGCCCCAGATTTTGGCAAACCAGTTCACATAAAACGTGGCCCTTAGCATGAGCAGGAATCATAATTAGACCAAAGGGGAAACTGGAGAATCTCCCTTGCAAGGAAAGGCTACATCAAGTGACACACTTTAGTGGGTGGCTCCCCGGATCTGGCCACTGCTGGTAGATAAGCCATTTAGAAGCCTATTTTATAATAGCCTATGATCAGTGGTGGCTGGTGCCCTTTGGGATGGGAAGGGCAGAAGGCAGGGAGAGCAACAGGAGGTGAAGGCAGAGCCAGTAACAGGCAGAACCACCCCTTCATTGATTATATGTGAGAAAGGCAAGGCAAGTGGGAGCTAGCTGAGGGCAGACTGAGGTTGGTAGAGCTTCTTCTTCTTTGGCCATCACTCGTAGCCGAGTAAGATTGCCTTCCATAAACACGGTTTTAACAGTGAGTCCGTAAGTGACTGTGGAGGCCAATTCTGGATCCACACGTCCTTCCACAGTGGGGACATAGGTTTCTGGGTGGGAGTTGATCACCGTGAGGGTTTGCCAAGCATGCCTTCCTCCTGGCACGTTTCTCCCTTTCATCCTGAATTCGAGCATCTTCAAAGCCCATGACACCTTTGGTAAAGGCTGTTCTCCAATTGGAGAGCTTGCAGGCCAGTGTTTCCCAGTTGTCTGTGTTTATGCTACTTTTTTAGATTTGCTTTGAGAGAGTCTTTAAACCTCTTTTGTTGACCACTAGCATTACGCTTTCCATTTTAAAGTTTGGAATAGAGTAGTTGCTTTGGAAGATGATAATCAGGCATCCACACAACATGACCAGTCCAACGAAGTTGATGTTGAAGAATCATTGCTGTAACACTGGTGATCTTTGCTTCTTCCACTACACTGGCATTAGTTTGCCTGTCTTCCCAAGTGATATGTAAAACAGGGTAGAGCAGTGCCCTGTTTACTCTAATGAAATGGCTTCCACTGCTGCTGCTGCTGATAATAATAATAATAATAATAATAATAATAATAATAATGGTGTTGGAGGGCTATCTGGGGACCCAACTGTGCATCCTGCTGTGGATCAATGCTCTTAAGAAGCATGGACAGGATTTCAGATGTAATGCTTATTCATATGGCCTTAATTGGATGGATGTTGAGAACAATTTGTATTCACCACCAGCGAGCAGATAGCCCTGGAGATAGCCCTGAAACTTGATTCATTAATCAATGTATTAATAGGAAAGACATTCGCTGAATGAATGAATGAATGAATGAGCATTTCTAGGATGGTTCACATAAAAAGAGAGATACGTTATATAAAAGAGCAATCAATGAAAGAGCTGAATAAAGAACATCGGCTTGAAATACCACATTAAGCTCAGGAAAGTCAAGCTGGGGGAAATGAAAATGGTCTTTGCTTGAAAGGCCCCAATGTAGATTCTGTGTGAGAGGAAAGCATTGCACAAATGGGAACCCAGCTTGTAACCTAGGGGTTCCTAAACTGTGGTCCATGGACCACAAGTGGTCTGTGAGTGTCAGTCAAGTGGTCCATGGTGTGTCCACATTAAATATTCATCTTGATTTAAACTGTATTAGTACTGCTTCTTTTATTTCTTATATTGTATTGTATTGTATTTTATTGTACTGCAGTTTGAATTCTATGGAGCACAAATTGCAATATAGTAAAATGCAAAGTAATTGGGATGTGGGTGGTGCTGTGGTCTAAACCACCGAGCTTCTTGGGCTTGCTGATCAGAAGGTCGGCGGTTCGAATCCCCACGATGGGGTGAGCTCCTGTTGTTTGGTTCCAGCTCTTGCCAACCTAGCAGTTCGAAAGCACGCCAAAGTGCAAGTAGATAAATAGGTACCGCTCCGGCGGGAAGGTAAACGGTGTTTCCGTGCGCTGCTCTGGTTTCGCCAAAAGCAGCTTAGTCATGCTGGCCACATGACCTGGAAAAACTGTTTGCAGACAAATGCTGGCGCCCTCGGTCAGTAAAGTGAGATGAGCGCTGTAATCCCAGAGTCGTCCGCGACTGGACTGTCAGGGGTCCTTTACCTTTACCTTTCAAATTGCTGAAATATACTCGGAGTCCTGTAGTGATTTCATGCTTTTTATTGCAGCTTGTAAAACAGTGATTGAATTGCCCCCACCAAAACCTCAGGCTTTTATATACATTATTTACACAATGAGTTCCGTCTGATTGGCTGATTCTGCTTCCCTCCTGGAGCCTGACTGGTCTTTTCCTGCAAGCCAATCAGTTGTTGCATTCTAGAATCCTACTTGCCTATTGTTCTAGGATCCAAGCTTGGTAGATAACAATTGCAAAGTAAGAAAATGAAAGAAACAATAAAAATACAGTTAAAAAGCATGTGGCATCCAGCATAAAGGTAAAGGTAAAGGTACCCCTGCCCGTATGGACCAGTCTTGACAGACTCTGGGGTTGTGCGCCCATCTCACTTAAGAGGCCAGGGGCCAGCGCTGTCCGGAGACACTTCCGGGTCACGTGGCCAGCGTGACATCGCTGCTCTGGCGAGCCAGAGCCGCACACGGAACGCCGTTTACCTTCCCGCTGGTAAGCGGTCCCTATTTATCTACTTGCACCCGGAGGTGCTTTCGAACTGCTAGGTTGGCAGGCGCTGGGACCGAGCAGCGGGAGCGCACCCCGCCGCAGGGATTCGAACCACGACCTTTCGATCGGCAAGTCCTAGGCGCTGAGGCTTTAACCCACAGCGCCACCTGCGTCCCTAATCCCTAATCCGAGTATATTTCAGCAATTTGAAAGGTAAAGGTAAAGGACCCCTGACAGTCCAGTCGCGGACGACTCTGGGATTAGGCATCCAGCATAGTGCATTACAATTGTAGAAAAATCATGAAGTGGTCCCTCCAAGATCACCAAACATTTTCAAGTGGAAAAATGTATGGGAATCACTATTGTCACTAAGAAGGACCCCTTGCAGACATGTGTTCAAACCTGGAAGTATCATGGGTAAATCAGTGCAAAAGATGCTTTTTAAGAGCATCTCCCGATTTCCCCCCAAAGGGCATGTAAGGCCAACAATGCACCAGAAAACAACCATGCTTGTCACACATGTCAAGGCAGAGGTGAGGCTGCTTTAGATTTTTCTCACGGGTATATAGGAACTGCTTATATATCAGCAAGCTCCTGTATGGCTGTGGGGACATTTGAATGACTTAGAGAGGGACCAGCCTCATGGGAACTGACACTGCGATTTAACTCTTCTCCTGATGTGCTCAAAGACAGACCTCTTTACACCTGATGCATATATATTTGTGTGTGTGTGTGTGTGTGTTCGTGCGTCCATCCATGCGTGTGTTAGGACCTACACATGTCTCTTGGCTGTAATTTGTTTAAAGCTGATTTTAATATTGTACATTATATTTCTGTAGCCTTCCCTGGGATATCATGGTGAGGAAATCCAACATTATATTTTCAAAAGGGGGCAGATAAGCCATACTGTTTGAATCTCCTTGAGGCCATTCTAGGCCTCTTTGGTTGAGTGCATTTTATTGGTTTACATTCTCCTTGAGTTTCCTGCTTAATCATTCAAAACATTCAAGCCTGTTTAGCCACCGTATCTATTCATTTGTATATGCCAATTCTGAATGGAAGCAGTGTTTCTCTAGGTTTCAACCCCTACATATTGCAGGGTGCAGTTTCAGAATAGCTGAAATGCTTTTCAAAGGGCCTCTTTTATGACCATGGAATACCAAGTGGTGAAAGTCTAGTAAGTGTGCAGAACAAGGTCATCCTCCCAGCTTTTTTAGGTTGCCATCTTGCTTCCCCAAAATGCTTGAGAAGCTGTACAGTATTTACATTCCTTTGTATAGCCCTGGCTGAATCTTTGCTTTGTGAGACTGAGGAGAATTCATTCCCCTTGAGCCTAAGGAGAGAGAGAATTAATGTTGCCTTGATGATGGTATTCACACACTCTTCAAATTAAAGAAGAAATTAGCACAGCACTTCACAGTTTAAATACAGCATGAGGAGAATTAATGCCATTTGAAGCTGATGCTGTTGCTAAGTTGCTTCCAGGCACAAGCAGGAGAAAGTTAGTTCACCTGGGGTCTAAAATACACAAGAGTAGCTTGAAGTCAAAGAAGTGATGACTACCCCTGTTGGCAGCTTGTTAGAGCCTTATTTTGTGGAGCAGACTTACAATGAAACTAATTGCAAATTACAGTTAAAAAATTCATGTGCATTTACAGGGCGCAACTTAGAGTGTTGAACAGAAGCACTGAGCCTGTCAAACCAGAAGGTTGACTGGATTGCATAATTGATAGCCTTTGACCCAAGAGCACCTGTGAGGTCACAAAAGAGCCATCTCCTGGGGTTATAGGCTTCCTGGATGTCTCTGATTTACTTTAGTTATACTGTGCATTCTCCAAGTCATCAATAAAAAGTAGAACTATGCTAACGAATAACAATGCTAAATCCGGAGAATCTGGAGGTGCACTCCATTGTTTTGTTGTTGTTGTTGGGAAACCCTTTTATTTACATGAGAGAGACAACGCTTCCCAAATCCCCTTACTTCAGAGGAATGAAGTGAGAGGAGTGGGTGGCCCCGATTCCAGGTCGGCCGTGCTTAATGGGCTTGTAAGTGATGGAGTACTCTCCCAAATAGTGGCCAATCATTTCAGGCTTGATTTCCACCTGGTTGAAGGTCTTCCCATTGTACACGCCAGCCATGCTGCCCACCATTTCTGGAAGGATAATCATGTCTCGCAGGTGGGTCTTGACCCCCTCTGGCTTCTCCATGGGCCAGGCCTCTTTCTTGGCCTTGCACAGCCACTTGAGGAGGGAGTGCTGCTTGCAGCGCAGGCCGCGGTTGAGCTGCTGGCACTGGCAGGCGCTGTACAGCTGCATCAGCTGCTCGTAGGACATGTCAAGGAGCTGGTCAAGGTCAACACCCAGATAGGTGACCTTCCAGAAAGTATGCTGCTTCTTCTGCTCCACTTCTGCCATCTTGGCCGCAGTTTCCTCTGTGCATTCCATTGTTTTTTGAGACAGACAGATGCCAACAGCAACTCCACACATAATGTTTCTCCTTCTTTTACAAAGTCTGCAATGTATTGCCCTGATCTTTAAAGAGAATTATTGCAAATAACTCACCTGACTCTTTCGTTTCTTCTAACTGCCACAAAAGATTTCCTGAATAATTGCAGAACATTACTATCATTCATTATCTTTTTTGCTCTGTAGAAATTTCCTCCTAGTAGCCTGCAGCAAACTTTTAACTCTCCCTGTTGCTGACGGGCAGCATCATAGAATGGTAAATAATACTTGCCTCTGTGTATGTGCCTGTAAACTTCACGTGTCTACTACAAAACACAGGGCACCTTGAGCTCCCATTTTTACAAGCTGCTATCATTTTCTTCCTCCTTCGCTTTATGACAAAGGCTTTGCTGTGACAGATAATGAAACCTTACAAATGGATAACTACTGCAACTGCTTTGCTATAAACACAGCTTGTGCAGCGTGTGATATGATGGAGTTGGTTTTGAACAGCAGGGAGGGATAAAACACCCCCTCCTGTCTGTTGATACCAAAGAAACCTAAATGAATTAATGCTCATGTTCCATAACAGTGGAAGCTATTAACCAACAAAGCAATTAAAAAGAGTTCATAATCGACAGTGGTGATACATGTATATTACGTTACCGAGACTTTTGCATAAATTACTAAGGGATGAAATTACACATTATGGTATTTTCGGTTTTCGTGTTTGTTTGTTTTTTAAGGCCTGCTTCGTTTGTTGACTTAACATATCTACAGCCTCTTCAATAGCCAAAGTGCTCTAGGAAGGTCACAATAAAATTGTGTTGTAAGCTGGCGTCTGATGAATTTCAGAGGGCAGGGGGAGGTCCACAGTCTGGGTGCCACTGTTAAGGTGCTCTTCTCTGGCATCACTGCACAATGAATGTCTCCTGGTTATGGGAAGACATTGAGGAAGGCGTCCATGTCCCAGCTTAACACCTGGACAGGTTTATTTGGACAGACACTCCTTCAAGTATGTAAATCTCGAGTTGTCCAAGGCCTTGAAAATTCAGAGGGTAACTATATTGGCAAGCAGTGCAAGTCTTTAAGAACTGGTGCGATATGGCCACTGTTTAGCAGCAGCCAAGAGTTAGAGGATACAGAGTCTTGAGTTAAGGAACCAGATCTGCTGCTGGGCTTCAGACCAATGAGGCTGATGGACGTGAACCCTCAAAATGTCCTTTTGTGCCCATAGGGCCAGAGCTCTGTCCTCATGCTCAGCTTCCCTGGAGCCTGAGGAATTGGGCACCTCCCACAGGACCTCACCGGTCCAATGGCACAGGGAGAAAACTAGGCTTGGGGCTTCTGCACACTCTTCTGCTCTTTTCATGCATGGTCTGTGCTTTAAAGCTCTGTGTCTGGGTGACCTCCCCCTCCCCGGCTTTCCCTGCAAAAACCCACTCCTTAAAGCTAAGAGCAAACAGCAGTCAACGGAAAACCCAAATTGATGCTTGTTCCAATTGAGTGCTAAAGAGCAGGTTTTCGTGGGGAAAACTTTGGGGGCACAAAGCACGCATGCTCGGACACAGAACTTTTAAGCGCGGACCTGTGCCTAAAAGAGCAGTGCAAAAGATGAGTGTGGATAAGCCCTTGGTCTCAACCTTTGTGGGAGCAAATTGCACCCTTGGTGCTATCCGTGGTCCTGCAACTTTTGAGCCCTCTTGCCACACAGTTTCTGGCATCAGACTTTTTTTTTTTTTTTAAAGGAGATGCAGCTGTGCAGAGCCTTAATCTGGAATGTGTTCCCAATCTGGAGAGAAGCCACACACCAGTTTCCCATCCGAAATCCACCCTCATTCCTGTCTCCTAGTGTCTGAGTACAGGCATTCCTCACCCCCTTAACACGGGGGTTATGATCCGGGTTCCTGTGCACTTAAATGAAATCGTGTAAAGTAGGGAACACCCTCTAAGCACTCTTCAAATGCTCTCTCTGCTATGCTCTCTTCCATCCATATCAAGTTGGTAGCCCTAATGGTGGGGTTTTCTGCAGTCCCTTTTGGCTTCCTTATGACTTCCCACAAGTACCAGCTGGCCAACAGGCCCAGCTACATCTTCTCCACCAATCAGACACCAAGAGGATGTACCTAGAACCTGAAATGACCCTACAGCTTCCCCCTTCAGTATAAGAAGCCTCAGTACTGCTAGCCCCAGTTTTGTCAGTGAATAACCAAGCTTCAAAGGAAGAAGCTGCTGGATCAGGCTGATGGCCCAGCTAGTCCAGCATCATGTTCTCACAACAGCCAACCAGATGACTATGGGAAGCCCACAAACACCTAAGCACAACCACGCTCTCCTCAATTGAGCATCTGAGAGTTAAATTCGAAATTCCTGCAGCTGGCTAAGTTTAGGCGAAGTTGAGTAAACACAATCTTCCCTGATGTTGTTATCGTCAAGCATTATAATTTGGACCTGAAAAGGCTTCTGTGTTATCATAAGACTTGAGCATACAGACTTGATTATATATTCTTTCCTTAAGTTTTTGTTTTGTTTTGGAACGGCTGGCACAATCTGTATGTAAATGTTTCTCAAAGCTCGTAGGACCGTAATGGGTTTGTTTTCTTAAAGGAAAAAACCTACTGCATCACCCTGGCATAATTGAACATGGAGAGGAGATCACAATTAAGAGCAGCTGCCTTCAATAGATTGCTGCAGGGTGGGGAAAGAGAACAAAGTACGGTAGTTTGTTTTTGGTAACTTGGATTTTTATGGCTGAAGGGGCCCATGTGAAGTAGTATACAGGAAGTCTAGTCTAGTCTAGTCTAGTCTAGTCTAGTCTAGTCTAGTCTAGTCTATATTACACTTGTATCCAACCCTTCCTCACAAAGGAGCCCCAGAAGGTAGACATATCAACAGAAGAAAGTCTAGGAACTGTAGTGCATGCAGGAAACTAGACATACCCAACATATTCCACTGTGGGTGTTAGTAAGAATGCCTCTTGTAAAATGGCCTTTCCCTTAGTCCAAGCTATCCCAAATGAGAGCAACTTGTTTGTGTTTGAGTAACTGGAAAAATGTGACACCACACCTACAGTAGGGGTGGGTGGGTTGGTTATTGATTTCAGAACGAGTAATGCCTGTGAACATCAACAGATGGCCACCCTTACCTATGGGCCTCTGCCTTGGTTACATTTGCCACGTTTTGCTACTGTAAATTTCTCGAGGTGCATTGTGTCAAAGTGGCTGGAGAGGTGAACATCTGCTTCTGTGTTCTCATGCTGTTAATTTGTATTCTGGTTTGAGAGAATGATTGGCTGGTTGGTTAGTCCCCCCCCCCCCCAAATTGTAGCTGGCCCTGTATTTACACACGTGGACGCCAAGTGGTTCAGCTCTGTGGTTAGTGGGCTGTGGCTACGAGAAAAGATAATGCGTTGTTACGGAGCACACATGCTTTACATTAAAGGGAGCGCTTTTGTAAAAAAATGTGCATGACAAGTGTGTTTATTTTAACAGTTTATATATGCTGAACTTGCTCATGCTGCTCTATGGGATGGGTTAGCATCTGGCTTGCAGGTGTCACTGAGTCAGTGCTGCGGATGTCTCCATGTCCTCAAGCAACCTTGGTTGATAAACCTCACAAACAAATCCAGAAACATGAAGGCATCTAAAGGGGCTTCTCTTCTTAAAAATAGCTCTATTGATCTGACCCTTAGAGCAGTGGTTTGGGAAGTATCTCAAACTATTTAAGGTTCAGCTTTTAAAAGCTTGAACTGATTACGCACCTGGCCTGGTGCAATCTTCTTCTTCTTCTTCTTCTTCTTCTTCTTCTTCTTCTTCTTCTTCTTCTTCTTCTTCTTCCATGAATTGGTCTAAACACCCTTCTGAAGGTGCCTAAAAGTTGGTGGTCATCACATCATTTTTTGTAGTACAGCCGTATCTTGGTTTTCAAACACCTTAGTTCTCAAATGTTTTGGCTTCCGAACGCTCCAAACGCGGAGGTGAGTGTCCCAGTTTGCAAACTATTTTTGGAAGCCGAATGTCTGACGCGACTTCCTCAGCTTCTGATTGGCTTTCAAAGTATGTTGTTTGGTTTGGATCTCCCGACTTCTGTTGTGCTTCTTCATCTCATAACTTGCATATGCCATGTGGTTTCCCTTCCTTCCCCCGCTGCTTCTGTACATGCTATGCATTGCTAATTTACTATGAGAAGATAAGCCGGAGCCGCTCCAAGCCCCTACTAGCCTCTATACGGCAAATGTTGAAACACAAAATGGGCATCTTTACACACAAGTCTCTAACATTTTCTTTCCACTGATGAAAGAGCAATTGTCTGTTGGGCTGCTGCTGGGTAATTAGATATGCCTCTACATCTTGGTTGGGACACAAAGGCCTCATTCCTCTTCCCCCAGGCACTGTTGCCTGGAGTCAAGATGGGAAGCTGTGTTTTGAACATGGTTGGTAAGTTGTGCCATTTTTAGGGGGTGAAAAACAATGGCATTAAGGAGAGGTAGGGAAGTATATAGAGCTTTTCATACAAAAGGCCCCAGGTTCAGTTCCTGTTATCTTCAAGTAGGGCTGGGAGAGACTCCCTTTCAGAAATCCTGGGGAGCTGCTGCCGGTCAGTGCTAGATAAACAAATGTTCAGCTTCCCCTGTTCCTAGGTGATGCGGGCAGGAGCTCATCACCCTATCAACAAGGTAACAGACACCAAGACAGGAGGAGCTCCAACCATCTTAGGAGGTGATGGAGATGTGCTCCCCTTCTTGTGGGATATATAGCAGCTATGAAGGATTTAGGAAGGAAGCAGGAAGCAAGCCTCAGCCAAGAGGGAAGAAGGGCGGGATAAAATCAATCAATCAAATTTTAATTATTTATTTAAGGGCTGGAGGCAGCTGGGCCAGAGAGGCTTCTGCTAGTGCTCAGCTGGGTGTTTGAAAGCTGAGCTGAGGAGGAAGAGAGCTCTCCTCTTGACAGAACCACGTGTCCTGCATTCTCTTGTCAAATCCTTCTGCTACTCCTTTCACTTGACTTTGCAATTCTATTGTCACTTGTTCGTAAACATTTTTCATTTTGAGGGTGGGGGATTCCCAAGTGGTGAGTTCAAGTCAACATGCTCTTTTTATTTCTCTCTCTCCTCCCACCCTGTCCCAGTTCTGAAGCTTAGCTGACCCCTTGACTTATTTGTTGGAAGCTGCCCAGAGTGGCTGGGGCAAGCCGCCCAGATGGGCAGGGTACAAATAATAAGCCCCCTTATTGTTGTTATAAGCCCCCTTATCTCCCCTGCAGCAGCTGCCTACAACTCCTCCCTATCCCTGGGCCCCGTGTGATGTTTCAAAATCCAGCATTTGCTTTTCATTGGAGACCAAATAAGAAGCTTTTATTTTTTCTGGGGATGGCAAGAATTGGGAGTTGGTATAACGATCTCTCTCCACCCACCCCTGGTGCTCAGAGAACTCCTATTGTTACAACTTGGCTCCAACCCCCCGTTTGGAAAACACGGCTGTTTGGGATGGGCGCTTGAACTGCAATACTTCATTCCGATGGAATCTCCTGCTTGAGAACAAACCCTTAAGCAAACAGTTGACTGTGCTGACAAATCCCTTGGGATTTGCCCTTCCCCGTCCCTGCCTCCTTCTGTGGCATCCTAGGTAGGCAGATGCACACCTGGAGATACAGGCAAGATGTGTGGGTGCAGAATAGGGACTGGGGGGAAGGGAAGAAATTCAATCCAGCCCACATTTTAATGGCGAACCCACCCCATGCACATGTCCTGAAACAGTATGCAAACTGAAAAACAGCTATCCTTTGAAATTTGCACTCACAACATTGTGAAGAGTTAGCAGGGCAGGATACTAATACAGTGGTACTTTGGGTTACAGACGCTTCAGGTTACAGATGCTTCAGGTTACAGACTCCGCTAACCCAGAAATAGTACCTCGGGTTAAGAACTTTGCTTCAGGATGAGAACAGGAATCGTGTGGTGGCACAGGGAGGCCCCATTAGCTAAATTGGTACCTCGGGTTAAGAACAGTTTCAGGTTAAGAACGGACCTCCAGAATGAATTAAGTTCTTAACCCGAGGTACCACTGTATTTAAATAAATTAATACTATATTGGGGCAGGGGGGATTGTGAGAGATTAAGGTGGCAGTTTACACCTGGAGTCAACCCTGGGCTAGAACTTTGGAAAGGGAGAGGAGGTTTGCTTCTTGATGCGCAACTGGGAAGACTCTTGCCTGCATACTTTCTCTCCGGTCTCTCCACAACTGAAAGGGACTAGAGATTGTAAGAAGAGTTGAGAATTAAAGGAAAGGTCCCTAAGATAAACCGAAATAGGTCACCCCTCAGGAGTCCACCTTTTTGTTACAACATCAGTTCTATAGCCCTGATTCTTCCGAAGAACTCTGTGACTGTTGAGAGTTCTATTTAAGAAGCTGCTATCCTTTTCACCGCATAATAAAAGCTCTCCCACAGAGACATAACAGGCAAAAGAAGTGTAGTGTAGATAGTAAAAAGGTAGCCATCATATATATTTTTAAAAAAGATAAAGAACATATTTATGAAATGCCCAAATGAGCAATACTGATGCATTTTTGTTTTGTTCACAGGTGTGCAACTCGACCCAGGGGAAAGGGGAAAAAGAAGAAGAATCCTTTGCATTTAAATACCCAGTGAACACACACAGTACTCAAAGGCCCCTGGTTTGGAAGACAATGACAATGCGACCTTTTGTTACTGCCCACTCATGAGTTTTCGCCTTCCTAAGAGGAAGATCGTGGCAGAGAATAGCACTGACGAAAGACACTGGGCTTGTTGAATCCTGGGCTGCTGATATTTTGAAGGAAGCTTTTATCCAGCTGTTGGGAGACTGCCTTTCACTTAGCTTCAGGAGCACCAATTGCTCAGTGTGCAGAAAATCCCAGGTTCCCTCTCTGATATCTTCAATTAGAAGTCTTTCTGATACAGGGTCAGGAAATACCAGAACAGACAATACTGGACTTAATTGGACCAATGGGCATGAAATAGCTTTCTAAAATCAATTCCAGTGGATTATGTTACTGCTAGAACTGATTTTCATATACCTGAAGTTTCCTGGTGGTGTCTCCTGACAACTGCAAACACTCACATCTTGAACGGGTTGAGAAAGACGAGGTCTTCTGCTTTGCTTCTGGCATCTCTGGAAGCCATGCTGGCTGATTTGGGGCAACCGGAAGATTCCTTGTCAGGAAGCGTAAACTGCCAGCATTTCCTTTCCACGAATGTCATCACAGTAGGTAAGTCAAACAGAGCTTTCTGTTGTATGCCTATAAACTACCATTTGTCTGTGGAGAAGCAAAGACTGCCTCCACGACTTATTTATGTGTAGACTGGGTGGCCTCCCGCCATGTTCAGGTTGTCAACGTGCCACAAATGACTTGTGTTAGTGTTCTGAGGGCTGATGGAGGGGTGATGCTGGTAATAATTTTACTACATCTGGGCTATCGACTTCTGTGGACATAATTGTAAAGCTGTTGCATTATACACCGTGGTTTTGTTTAGTTCTTGATTTTGGAGCTGGAAGGGGAACATTTCGTTCTGCTGTTGCACAAGAGGTTCCGTGGCGCTTTCTGTTTCCAGAAGAGATTCCGTAAGCTTGGGGGGCAAGTGGAAGAACAATGCTGCATTTGGCTTTAATTTTCTTTCTTGGTGCTCTATAGCACAAGGTATAAAATAGCACAGAAGATTCATTTTTCCACATGTAGAACTTTGTCTGTTTTTGGACTACAGTTCCCACCATCACTGACCACTGGTCCTGCTAGCTAGGGATGATGGATAGTTGTAGTTGAATAACAGCTGGAGAACCAAGGCCTTAACTCCATGTCCTTTTGCCTTACAACCTGCAGCTGACTGATGTGAGATTGGGCCTTCTCAGATTAGATGCCCAGATTGTGGAAAGACCCCTCCAGACATCCTTTTTATGGGTGATTTGTGCTCATTGATGGTGTTGGAGTGGTCATATGTGATCTTGCTTTCAAAACTGTTTGCGCCTGCAAAAGTTTCAAGGTGGACATGCTGCTTTGTTCCCAGTTTGTGCATGTCCTGCAACTTGCTTCAGAAATCTTGTAAGCATTCCAAGTTTTTTCCCTTGTTCTTTTGTTGTGCTGTAGTGTGAAAGTGGTCCTCTGAACAGCAGTAATATTGGTAACATTGGCGAATGATCACAGAACAACCAGTGAAGTGGAATGACGTGTGGATGGTCCCTTTTGAGTTTTAGATGAGCTGCTATGACTTCTTTTTGCCTGTTCTGACTGTGGGCACAGAATAATTGTAACCCCACCCCTCTTTAGCTGATTGGGAGTGTTTTCACTGATTCCATCTTGCACTTGGTTTTGATTGCAATTTTACTTTTTTTTGGACTATATTTCTTATCAAACATGTATTCATTATGTTAAGCTGCCTTTGGGATGGCAATTTAGGGCCTGAATAGCAGAGTGTAAAAAGAAACAGGTGGGAACTGCAAGAAAAGGCTGCAACATGGAATGCTCTTCCGTGATGTCCCATTCCATTCTCCCTCCCTGTTGGTTTGCTGTCTGAGTGTACTTAGTCCTGTATGGGCTGCTTTGGTTTTTTTTAAATAAAAATTTCTGCTTCTGCATCTCTAAGGTTCGCCCAACCTTGCTGGTATCTCCCTCTTGTACATGCTTGCTGTAGTTTTGGATTGTGCAACTCACGCTGGAAACAGAAGGAATGATCTCACTCAATAGAGTGTGTTCTTATATAGAGTTGTATCCAGTGCTCATCCAGCTCTTGGCAAACCCATTAATGGCTGTGGCAAATGAGACTCATTACATTCACTCTGTGTAGGACTGAGTTGGATACAACCTACAGGTGTTTGTCTGTTTTTTTTGTTCTTTTGCTTGCCTGATTAATGCATGGAGGCTATGATTTGCCTTGTGTTTCCAGACTAGTAGGTAGTAGTTTAGAGACTTTTTCTTACAGAGTGCATAAGAATGGGAGCATATCTCTTCAGGGGGTTGACTATATAAACTGCTTTGGCCTATATGTGAGTGGACCTCAAGCTTGCTACCAACACTATAGGGTATTCATGCACCCACCCTTTCCTCCTGAGCTACATTCTGCCCGACTCCACCTTTCATAGCGACTGACTGAGGCATCTTTTATTAGAGTGAATACAATATACAACCCTACATAACAACAGTCTTTATGTATGTCCACAGTGCTGTACAACGCTCCTATTGCTACCCAAGAAATCTGTTTTTGCTTGATTCTGTATGCATACACACACACACACACACACATACACACACACACACACACACACACACACACACGTCTCCAGATGTTTACAATAGGCTGACACAAAAATGTGAATTGCAAGCCACTTGCTTTAGAATTTAATAACCATTTAGTGCAGTTCTAACTATATCTACTCTGAAGTAAACCACATGGTGTTCCTCCCACATAAGAGGGTACAGGATTGTAATCTTATTCTTAGTTTCATGACAAGATTTGTGCCCAGTTCATTTCTGGTGTCCAGACTCTACGGCTGGATCTAATTGCCTTTTCAGATTAGAAGCTGGAGGTGTTCTTCTGCCCTGTAGCTCTGTAACCACGACTGCTCCTTGATTTGTTGGCTTCCTACTCCCATGGAGTCCTCTACCTGATATCCTTTGGATAGAGAAATTTAGCCGGAAACAGCAGCGTTCATTAGCCTTGTCAAAGCCTGCAAGCCTGAGAAATGTAGAGGATCTGATTTAAAATGCTGTTTCTCTCCCTCTTAACTATGTTAAGATGAAATGGTGAATATGTTGATCTGGACACCATGGTTCTAAAAAATGGGGAGACATGCTGCACAAGTACTTTTTTTTTGGAAAAGGGAAATTGTACACTTAAAGTTGTATGTTATTTCACCAGCAAATCTAGCAATCTCAGCACCTCTGATCCATAACCCAGCTTCCTGGCATGCTACCTTTCTGTGGGCAGATTTTCATCTATGTTCAACCATGTAGCCTTCCAGCACTCCAGTGTAATGCTATTTGAAATTGCATTCCTGAACATATAGCTTGGCTCTGAGTTCATATTCTGAGTTCATATTCTGTGCAAAGGTTCTCTCTCTCTCTCTCTCTCTCTCTCTCTCTCTCTCTCCAGTCGTACCTCAGACGTCAAATGGAATAAGTTCCGGAAGTCTGTTCAATTTCCAAAACATTCAGAAACCAAAGCGCAGCTTCTGATTGGCTGCAGGAAGCTCCTGCAGACAATTGGAAGCTGGCTTCCAAAAATAGTTCGCAAACTGGAACAGTCACTTCTGGTTTTGTGGTGCTTGGGAGCCAAAACGTTTGGGAACTAAGCTGTTCCAAAACCAAGGTACGTACGACTGTACTCTGTCTGTCTGTCTGTCTGTCTGTCTGTCTGTCTGTCTATTGGAGGTGTTGACAGTGGCGTAGCGTGGGTTGTCAGCACCCGGGGCAAGGCAAGTAATTTGCGCCCCCTAACCCGTGGATTTGCACCCCCTAACCCTAACCCCCAGATGTTGCGCCCGGTGCGGCCGGCCCCCCTGCACCCCCACGCTACGCCACTGGGTGTTGATGGAGTAGTTTGAGCAGTTAAGTCAACTGTAGTGTGACATGTCCAACTTGATCAATTAGTTTTATCCCCAGGTTTTCTCATTTTGGCTGTGTGTGAATATGTTCCATTCTAAAAGGGATGCTTCTAGCACCAACAGTTTGGGTAACAGAGAAGCGGTGGTGTGTTTTGTTTTGGCTTCATTTTTGGAGGCTGGCAAATTTAACTTGCTGTGGCGGGGAGGTGGAATCCTGGGAAAACACCAACAATAAATAAACTTCAGGATATTTTCTTTCTTTCAAACAAGATTTTTAGTTGCTGAAAGCCTTCAGGTGGTGGCATGGGATTTTGCTTCCGCCCCTGTCAGATCCGCCTGGCCTTGAAAAAGTAAGTCAGTTAGCAAATAATGAAACTTGTTCTCGTTCAGAGATTTATCCATTAGCTTTCCTTCCTTGCAGAATGTAGCAGGCAGCTGTGGATTCCTGTGGCCAGGAGTATGAGTTGGATTTTCATAGTGCTTTCACCACGTCTGCTTAGTTTGGAATAGGGAACCTTTATTCTCATAAAGATCCACAGAAAAGTCAGTTGAGGGTCAGAGCTAATGGTCTATGGAGCTGGAGCCCAGGTGGGGCAGAATATATTCCTCTTTCAGCAAAAGTGGAGATGTTTAGGCCACTTGATATCTGCATTGGGTGTGAATTTATTACACACAGAAACACACAATTGGGTTAAATTGTACGCACACAGAGAGACATATACACATTCTGTTTTTATTAATGCAAATGTTTAAGCTGGGTTTTTTTACACACACAAATTGTTCTGTGTATGTTTTTACTACACTGCAAATCAATTCTGGATGCTTCGTGGGAAAAGATTCATGAATAAATAACAATAATATGAATTTTTATCTTGTAAGCTGCCTTTGAGTTTGCTTTTTTCATGAAGAGGAATGGGGGATATACATTTCTAAGTAATGAAAAATATGGAGCTGCAACTTGAGGACCAAGGCTGTACCTTGTTTAGTTCAGGCAACCCTGATGAGGCACATCTCAAAGATGTTTCTCTAATTGGCAGTGATTCATGGCAAATGGCCACTCTCTCTATATGAACAAATTCATAGGCCATTGGCTCCTGAACACCTAACCCAAGAGATATTGAAGTTCTGCTGAAAAGCCGTTTATATATATTTTTTTTTTTGCAAAAAGAAGAGGAGGAGGAAATGGGAATTTAGAGTTTGTGATGAGCTCTGCCTTGCTCCCAAGCAGGAAAACCAATAGACCAGTTTTGTGTGTGTGTGTGAGTGTGTCTGAGAGCAAGTGGATAAGCGAGCCCTATTAACATACTGCCCCTTTCCTTGCTTTGGACTGCCCTTCTCCATTTCTTTAAACAATGACAATACTTCCCTTTGAAGTGAACGGTCACCATGGAAACAGATTACTAAAGGATGCAGCTAAGCATTGCCTTTAAAAAAGAAAGGGGGGGGGAGCAAGTAAGCGCAGCCTTTGGTGCTGGGAGCGCAGCATCAGGTTTCTGGCCTTGGGCTTAATCTTGGCGTTCTGTGGAATGGGAAGAAATTGAATGTGCGTTGCGGAGCCGTTTATGAAAGTTTGCCATGCTTGGAAGGGGAGAGGGAGGGTGGCAAGCCGTGATTTTGTTGCAGAGAACGGCGCTGGGTTGTCAGATGTAATATTGCAACTCATGCTGGTTCAATTCTGGGGGTATCATTTCATGCAAGTTAACTCGGCGAAAAAGAAAGGACATTTCCCCTCTATTTCAACTCTGGTCTGCTTCTAGGCTTGCCTCAGCCACCTATGCTAGTGCTGTACTTTATTTGTGGAATATGAGAACCTCTGAGCATAAGCCCTCCAAGTGCCCCTATTTTCCAGGGACAGTTCCGGATTTACTGAAGCCATTCCAGTTTCTGATTTGATCCTGCTTTTCCTTAGGCCATCCCTGTTTTCATCGGAGAAATGTTGGAGGGTATGTGAGCATGCGCATAAAGGCACACACAAACACCGTCGCATTGCTAGTAATGCAGAACTCAGAAGGCTCACAGGGCACCTCCAGAGTATTTTTGCAGGAGGGGATCAGGCATATGCCAGAACTTCTAAAGTAGAATGAAAAGTCTTGGTTAGGGTCCAGAAACTGCTGTTTTTAGAGGGGGCAAGGTTTGTAGGCTTCTTAAGACACAAAGAGGGCAGCTCTGCACATTTTGTATCAGTTTTATACCAGTTGAACTGACAGAAGCTCCCCCCAGCACGGGACACGTTTCCTGGGACTAACAGTCTGGTGAGATCCTAAGCTTCCTTTATGAAACTATAGTTCCCAGGGGTCCCAGGGAGACAAGTGATGACTCTTCAATCCGTTTTAAGTGTGTGTTGTAGAAATGCCCCATTGCTAATACAACTGCTATTTATGTTCCCTTCCACAAGCTATTTTGCCCTCATTATCTTACCCTATCATTGTTGCAGCCATAATTTTAGCAGGGTTTTTGTTTCTGCTCTCTGTGCACTGTGGCTGCCATCAACAGTAGTGTAACCCACTTTTGCTTTAAATGTTCCATAATGGAAACCGGTCTCTTCCTTTGCTGAATGGCTGTGATCCTACAAGTTCAGCCTGCTTATTTATTTTTACAAAAGCAAACTCGGAGTCTGACAGTAAGTGTGCTAATAATCCCTTTCTAGAAGGAGGATTAGAAGAAGGGTCAGAAAGCCAACAAAACTTTGTATTATTGACACGGGAACAAGAGGCACGGAAACAAGATATGTGGCACTGAGTATTGACAAAAACAACAGGGCCAGTTCTTAGGAAGAGCGCCCTGCTTTGCTGATTCAGCCAGTGTGCTAAATCTGTTTGCTGAGGACTAAACAGAGCCTTCCCTTTCAGAAGAATTTCACCCAATTTTCCCCATGAGCAGAGCCTTTGTAATAATGATCCTCTCTGTCTTTTAAATTTATGCTCAGATCTAAATTGATTGGCAGATTACTTAAAATGCTAAGAAATAGTTCCCTGGGGAATACTGTATATTTAGTAGCATTTTTCATAGATGATTTGTTGCAGAATACTGTGATGAACTGTACATTATGTTTGTAGGAAGCTGCCTCATACCAGGGTCTTAGTCTGTTTGCCTGTCTAGGGTAGTCTTGTTTACTCTGAATGGCAGAGACTCTCCAAGTACCATCACCTGGTACCTGACCCTTGTAACTACAGTGGTACCTTGGTTCTCAAACTTAATCCATTCCAGGAGTCTGTTCGACTCCCGAAAACCAAGGCGCTGCTTCTGATTGGCTACAGGAGCTTCCTGCACTCAAGCAGAAGCTGTGTCATACGTTTGGCTTCCGAAAAACGTTCGCAAACCAGAACGCTTACTTCTGGGTTCACGGTGTTTGGGAGCCAAAACGTATGAGTACCAAGGCGTTCGAGAACCAAGGTATGACTGTAGAGATGTTGGGGATTAAACCTGGCATTCTTTGCAAGCCCAACCGTAGGATTAAGCTGCTGGTGCAGATTGTTGTTGTTTAGTCGTTTAGTCGTGTCCGACTCTTCGTGACCCCATGGACCAGAGCACGCCAGGCTCTCCTGTCTCCCACTGCCTCCTGCAGTTTGGTCAGACTCATGTTTGTAGCTTCGAGAACATTGTCTAATCATCTCGTCCTCTGTCGTCCCCTTCTTTTGTGCCCTCAATCTTTCTCAACATCAGTGTCTTTTCCAGGGAGTCTTCTCTTCTCATGAGGTGGCCAAAGTATTGGAGCCTCAGCTTCACGATCTGTTCTTCCAGTGAGCACTCAGGGCTGATTTCCTTAAGAATAGATACATTTGTTCTTCTTGCAGTCCATGGGACTCTCAAGAGTCTCTTCCAGCACCATAATTCAAAAACATCAATTCTTCGGCGATCATCCTTCTTTATGGTCCAGCTCTCACTTCCATACATCACTACTGGGAAAACTATGGCTTTAACTATATGGACCACTTCTGGTATATAATGCGTGGATTCAAGCCCAGTTACAGTATTTGATTTGAAAGTTTGAAAACTGCTGAAAAGTAGGTAATTAGACATCTGGGCTATTGAGAATTCCTGCTGCTGTTAAGAGTAGACCACAACTCCTCAACCTGATTGACTTGCCAGCAGTCCCATCCATGATGGGTGGTGGTCAGAAAGATGGGAATTGGTAGTCCAGGAACACCTGGAGGGCACCTGGTTGGGAAGGCTGGAGCAGGCTTAAGATAGCTTGTGTCGTGTAATGGATTGAGTTTTGGGCTGGGATCCCGGGTTCAAATCCTCACTCGGCCATGAAAGCTCACTTATCACCCTTGGTCTCTCTGCCCAACCTACCTCACCAGGTTCTTATGAGGATAATGTGGGAAGAGGGGAAATTGTGTACACCAGCTTGAGCTCCTTGGAGGAAAGATTGGACATATCTTTAGGTGCTGGTTGAATACATTTCTCTTCAACCAGGCATTGGGCTGACTGACATTCTATGGCTATGCTAATCATCCACATACTATCCCCTGCTTTTTCCTGTAGGACTAATTGCAGTCGTTAACAGTCGTCAACAGGTTTACCATACCCATTGAGTCAATCGCCCATCTCCTACTACCCTCCTGAGAAAAACCCCACCCCACCTTCCTACTATATATATAAGGGTCTGTTGACTTCTGTTTCAATGTATCTGAAGAAGTGTGCATGCACATGAAAGCTTATACCAAGAACAAACTTAGTTGGTCTCTAAGGTGCTACTGGGCAATTTTTTAAAAAATTTAAATATATTTTGACTGCGTCAGACCAACACAGCTACCAACTGATTCCATGGCTTTTAAAACATGTTTGTGAGAGTGGGGATTATTGATTTGTTTTGGTTTTTGCTTTATTATGTAGTATGCATTTTGTGTTCTCATTTTGTATTTTTGTGTTGTGAACCGCCCTGTGATCTTTGGATGAAGGGCAGTATTCAAATTTAATTAATAATAATAATGGAACAATATAAGTGCAATAATAGATAAATCAAAGCACGTTCCCTACCCTATCCCATTCTAGTGTTCGTTCCTTGCGCTTCAGGGACATCAGCTTCAGGTTTCTTTTCCTCCAAAGGAAAGAGGCTAAATTTTCCTTGAGAAATCTCAGGTTTTTTTGCTTCTGAAAGGAAGCAAGCCTTAGATCAGAGTTTTGCAGTCAAAGCTAGATGATTACATTATCTGTCGTTTCTAGCAGTTTCTTTTAAATGTTCTCTTCCAATTAAGTTTTTTGTGATTTTGCAAAGCTTACCCTCATTGTCTCTCTCTCTCTCTCTCTCTCTCTCTCTCTCTCTCTCTCTCTCTGTCGTAAATTGGGTTTGGAAGGGATTTGAAAGAGATAATAAGATCATATACATTTTAGAGCATATATATATATATATATATATATATATATATATATTCACACACAGCCTAACTTGTCCCACATTCTGCTTCCCTACTGAGTATGAGGTTTAAGAAAAGCAATTCCACTGGCTCCCGCATTAATTCCGATTGTCTCCAAGTTTTAAATTTGCACAGTGTGAGAGAGATGTGTCATTTTGGAAGGATGAGCACCTTTTCAGATATGTGGAAATATTTTTCAATGGTCTGTTTGAAACCAGTGGGGTGCAGGCAAAGTGTGTAGGATTTGGATTATAAACTAGGCCCCCATGAATGGGAATACATAAAAGACTTTTTTGTTGTTGCAGTCTCTCTGCACATTCCATGAAACGTGGGCCACGGGGCAGGCAAGGAACAGCCAGCCTCTTTCAGCAGGATCTGTTGGTCACATTGCTCTGCGACGCTATGAGCACCCACAAGAGTTTGGCTCTTCGGACATCCTCCCACGAGCAGTGTCTTCTGATTTAAAGCAATCTACCAGGAGAAGGCTTGAAGCTCAGTGGCAAATCTCCTACTTTGCAAACCAAAGACCTCGGGTTCGATCCATGGGATCTGGAGAAATAGTTCACAAAGACCCCTCTTTGATATCCTAAGAAGGCTCTGCCCATGAATGAAGGCAAAACTGAGCTAGATGAACCAACAATCCTGTTCAGTATAAGACAGCCTCTTGTATTCCTCAGAGAATTCATGCAAGCTTGCTTTTCGGTGTGGAAACAGTTCCCATATTTTCATAAGGAATAAAGTCAGTGTTCCTTGGCTCCTGCACACAGATGAAAAATAGCAATGGATTTTTGATTTCAGCATATGTGTCCAGCAGAAATATTTTTTATCCCAAATGTGAATCATAGAGTTGGAAGGGACCCTGAGGGTCATCTAGCCTAACCCACTGCAATGCAGGAACCCTGCCCACAGCCATCCCCAGGTGGACTTGAACCACCAACTTTCTGGTTAACAGCCATATGCATGGACCCACTGCGCCAAGAGATGAAATCTGGCCCAACCCTATTTGTAATACTGAAGTATGCCATCCAGCCAGGCCTAATATACCTTGAGTTACAAACGCCTCAGGTTACAAACTCCGCTAACCTGGAAGAGTTACCTCAAGTTGAGAACTTTGCCCTAGGATGAGAATGGAAATTGTGTGCCAGTGGTGCAGTGGTAGCAAGAGGCCCCATTAGCGAAAGCACACCTCTAGTTAAGAACAGTTTCAGGTTAAGAACGGGCCTCCAGAATGAATTAAGTTCGTAACTAGAGGTACCACTGTACATGAGTGGTAATCCCTGAAAACATAGGAGGCTGTCAGACCTCTTATAAAGCTAGTCAGTGTTGTCTACACTGAGCAGCAGTAGCAGCAGCAGCAGCAGATCCCCAGGGTTTCAGTCAGGAGTATTTCCCAGTCTTGGGGGTGGTTGTAGGACCTTGTGGGTGCAAAGAATGGGTCCTGCCACTAAGCTTCAGCCCCTTCCGCTGACAGAATTGTGCCTGCACAGCAGCCCAGAGCTATCTTGGAAGAACCTCTCTTTTTTCCTAACACTGTACTCCAAGGTTCTCGAGGAAGCAGGAGATTTGCAGTTCCACTTGCAGTGCAGGCTTCTGTAGCCTCTGTGATGCCAAGGAAGGGGATGCCTGACATGTCAGGGCACATTGGAGAAATGGGTTTATTTTAATTTGTCATCATCGCTCTGTTTCTTTTTAGACTTGGCAAATTCTGGCATGCAAGAGATGAGAGAGGCAAAGCTAGGAGAGGAAATGAGGCACCTAATACCTGACAAATGAGAAGTTCAGGTTTTATCAGATGTGATTCATCGTGGAGGGAACAGGAGCCTCTGCCTCCCTAAGGACACAACAGCCGTTGTGATGATGGTGAAGGGAGAAAATCAGCCCTGTAATGGCAGCAGCAGATTGGGAGTTGACCTTATGTACAGTGGTACCTCAGGTTAAGTACTTAATTCATTCCGGAGGTCCGTACTTAACCTGAAACTGTTCTTAACCTGAAGCACCACTTTAGCTAATGGGGCCTCCTGCTGCTGCCTCGCCGCCGGAGCACGATTTCTGTTCTCATCCTGAAGCAAAGTTCTTAATTTGAAGCACTATTTCTGGGTTACAGAGTCTGTAACCTGAAGCGTATGTAACCCGAGGTACCACTGTACATTCATTCCCACCCAAAGGAGGGGATGTGGTTGTGTGAGCAGCTTGTGTCCAGGCTGCTTCTGCAGTGGATGAAAGCAGCTGGCTTTGGATCTCCCCCCACCACTTTGCAAAAGGGACATATCAAATGGCCCACCTTAAAGAAGATGAAAGCTGTAAAACAACGTTGCAAATTAAATTAATAGCTGCCAGTTCAGCATAGCCTTCCCTCGCGAGGATTTGCTAATCTTCTGCCCTCGAGAGGTGCCTAAATTGCAAGGAGGTTGTTTTTTAAATGGTTCTGTTTCTAACAATTTTCATTCCTGTAAACTGTCTTGGGTGACTTCTTTTGAAAACCCTGCTGTATTAATTAACAAAAGAAAATGAATTAATGACATCTGCTAGCTCTGTAGGCTACGAAACTCCTGCTTGCACTTTTTTATTATTTTAAAGAAAAGGGGGCAAAGCATCTACTTTGCATGCAGAAGATCCCAGATCTCCAGGTAGGGTTGGGAGAGACTCCCTGTCTGAAATCTGGGAGAGCCACTGCCGATCAGTCTAGAGACAGAGCTGAGCAAGAAGGACCAGTGGATCCGACTCTCTATAAGGCAATTTTCTAGGTTCCTATGTTGTTCTTCAATGCAGTGTGATTAACAGCAGGGGAGTATTAGCTGGCTTCTAGGCAGAGTAAGTGGCTGTGTCTCAAAATCCTTGTAGGATTTTTTACATTGTAAGAAGAGCAAGTTTTTTTTTTAAAAAAAAATTATTGGTTTTTAACATACAAAATTATAAAACATACCACACAATTTATCACAAATACATTCTTATTGGACTTCCATCAGCACCTCTGATAATCCTCCGTCTTAATCACTTCTTACGCATTTCCTAACTTAATATTGCCTTTGCATTCTTAACATATCATGTCTCCTTCTGCATTTTTGCAATATTTCTAATATTATTCCTCACAGAGCTTCTTGCAAATCTACAAACGTTGTCTGATCGTCACAAATACTTTTCAAATACAGTAATCCATAAATTTACTCCAGTCCTCGGTAAACTTCTGGTCCCGCTGGTTTCAGATCCTTCCCGTTAGTTTGTCAAGTTCCGCATAGTTTATTAATTTCATCCTCCATTCTTCCATCGTTGGTAATTCTTCTTGCTTCCAGTTTTGGGCCAATAGTATTCTTGCTGCTGTTACTGCATATAGAAAAAGCTTACATTCCTTTCTATTTATATCGTTTCCAACAATACCCAAGAGAAATGCTTCTGGTTTCTTTATAAATGTATATTTCAACATTCTTTCCAACTCATTATATATCATCTCCCAGAAGCCTTTCACCTTTTTACATTCCCACCACATGTGATAAAATGTTCCCTCTTTTTCCTTACATTTCCAACATTTATTACTGACTTTATACATTTTTGCTAACTTCACTGGTGTAATATACCATCTATACATTATTTTCATGACATTTTGTAGGATTTTTTTTTACATTGTAAGAAGAGCAAGTTTGTTTTGAAGGGGAACAGGAGGGTTGCATAAGAGAAGCCTGGCAGATGTTTGACTGTGTCAAGCTCTTATCCATGGTCTGAAGGTGAATTCTGGGAAGGACTGCCTTGCAAATAATGCACCTGCCAGCTTTGCTATCTGTTGGAGGGCACTTCTCAAATAGTGTGAATCACCAGCAAACACAAAAGTTGGGCCTCAGAAGGATTTTTATCTTCACAGTGGGTCATTCCAAGAAGGGAAGGGAACTGATGAGCACACAAGTCTTTCCCAGTCAGCTCCTTCCAGCAGGAAGCGACCTCTGTTTTTCATGGATGATGTTTCCAGGGAGAAAGAGGTCAAGAACGAACTGTGGCCTTTTCAGCATTTCTGTTTTTTAATAATGAAAGTAAAATCTCTTAGCACAATAGCTCTTGGGACCTATCAGTCTGAACTGGGGGAAGGTTTCCTGAAGGTGCTGATAACTTTGTGGTTTTGCCTGGCCCTAATAAAGATAATGTCATACTCCAGCTGTTGCCACCACGTTATGAAACTTGAGCATGATTGTTGGATGAAAATGGGTGGGGTTATGTAGAGTTTGTCATTGCCATTACTACTTCTAGTGGGAAGCCTGCCCATATTAGGTATCTTCAGGCGTTCATCGCAAAAGGAGCCTGTGGGAGCATGAGGGGCTAACTCTGGCTAGGATTCCAGTCCCTGTGCTGGAAACTCTTTTTGCAATGAAGATGGCTTCCTGCAGGCTCACACAATTCTGCATTGGTTTGGAAGTATGTTGAAGACTGTGGGTTATGTCCAGCATTAGTCCTATTTAGAGCAGACACATTTGAATAATTTAAGAAGGATATTGACAGTTTAAGAAGGATATTGGCGAGCTGGAACATGTGCAGAGCAGGGTGACCAATATGGTAAAGTTTCTGGAAGCCAAGCCTTGTGAGGAACAGTTGAAGGAGTTGGGTATGTTTAGCCCGAGAGGCGATGTGTTAGTCATCTTCAAATATCTGAAAGGACGTCACATAGATAATGGAGCAAGCTTGTTTTCTGCTGCTCCAGAGAGTAGGATCCAAACCAATGAATTCAAATGACAAGAAAGCAGATTCTGACGAAACATTAGGAAGAAATTTCTGAAGGTAAGAGCTGTTTGGCAGTGGAATGAGCCACCTCAAAAGGTGGTGGACTCTCCTTCACTGGAGGTTTTTGAACAGAGGTTGGATGGCCATCTGTCAGGGATTATTTAGCTATGATTCCTGCAGTGCAGGGGGTTGGACTAGATTACCCTTGGGGTCCTTTCCAACTTTATGAATTAACTTAGGTCCACTGATTTCAATGAGTCTGCTTTGAGTGGAACTTAATTGGCTGCAGTTCTTAATACAGTGGTACCTCGGGTTAAGAACTTAATTCGTTCTGGAGGTCCGTTCTTAACCTGAAACTGTTCTTAACCTGAGGTACCACTTTAGCTTATGGGGCCTCCTGCTGCTACTGTGCGGCCGCCGCACAACGATCTCTGTTCTCATCCTGAGGTAAAGTTATTAACCCGAGGTACTGTTTCTGGGCGAGCAGAGTCTGTAACCTGAAGCGTCTGTAACCTGAGGTACCACTGTACACATCTTATCTTTGCTCCTGTTGCCTTTGAGACTTCTAGCTTTTAAACTGTTTTCACGGATGGGGCCCAATGTTGTTTGTTTTAGTTATCATTGTTGTGTGTAAGTAATAGAGCCAGTAATTTTAAGCCATCTTGGCTATTTTCTGCAAAAGCTGTATATAAATCTTGATGATAGATAAAATAATTAAAGCACTTTCACCCTCCTCAATTGGATAGCCCTGCAGTTCCAACCCAACACAGGGGTGTCTCTGCAAACACAGCCCCCTGACCTTGGTTTCACAATCAAATCTTTTTGGAGAGCAGAGATTGGGTTTAACCCACACGGCCACGTATCCTAGGAAACAGGCTGTGTAGCTTAGAACTATGGAGTTTGACTCTCAGAAGGAAGGAGCTGTGCTAGGAATGCAAAGAAGAAGCTGTTAATTTCTGTCAAGATTTAGGAATAATTTTAAAGTAAAGAATCTGACAGGGCGACAGACTCGCTCTTTTTGTCAGCTGCGCTAACAACTGCGAGAGATGGCGTGAAATTTGATGAACTCCATTTGAGCCCGGGAGACAGAAATAATTCAGACTCTAATTCCTCTTTCCCCACTGACTTGCTTGGGGGCTGCGAGGTGAATGATGAGGGTTTTTGCAGGATGAGGACTCTGGGAACGGTCTCAATGGTATCACTAGGAATGGGTGAATATTTGGTTTCCCATTTTCCCATTCATAGACTCAGTTCTCATTTCCACATCCGCTTCCTCATGAAAATTCTTCAGCATTCTATTGTGAATTTATCCTAATATGCACATTTTTGTATGCAATTTCCCGAAATACAATCCATTATTGTATGCATGCATTTGTGCACTGTACCCTACTGTATCTATTTTTGTAATATGGATTCAGAATTGCATAGCAAAATTCAGATAAGTGTGAACTTTGCAGGATGGCTGTGTCTCAATTTCCATATTGCTTTTGCAAAGTGTGAATCAGGTAGATTTGCCTTTTAAATGTTAACTGGATTGAATTTCTACCCCTTGTTTAGGTAAAACTTGTTCGGGTTAAAGACTGTAGCAGAATAAGATTAGGGATTTCTGTAGCAGAGATCAAAATGAGATATGATAAGGTTCGTCCCTTTTTCACTGAGCTGCTGTTGCCCAGGAGCTATTCCCTAAAAAAGAGTTTGCAGTTTTAGCCATCAGAGAGGCCATGATTGAGAAATAAATAAGGCCTTACGCAGAAGGATCACAGATGGGGATTACAAGGTTAGGGACCAGAACCAAGTAGTGAAATTAGATAAATAATAATCGGAGCAGAGCATCAAAACCAGATTCACATCCCGAGAATGAAAAGGATATGAGAATTATAAGTTAGGTAAGCTCGAAGGATAAAAAGCTCAGGCGTGCACGGACCAGTGGTGTGAGTGTTATGAGTGAGCTTGAATCTCCTTCCACTTTACACATGAGGCTGGCAGGATGGAAATAACGTTAAGAACAGCTAAGAAATTGAATGTGAAGGATGGTTGTGATGGTATGGAAACACAGCAGGTAGGATACGTTGCCTGAGAGTGTGAAGAGTAAATGTTCAAGTCTTCACACTGCCATAAATTCATTTACAAGTGGGAGCTGTAACAAAACGTTGCAGTGTGGGGTGCTTCACTTCAGGGATCCAAGTAGTCACATTCTGCCCCCCCTCACAAAAAGCCCCAGTCAGTCAGCATTTCATGAACTTTGTCCTCCTTGTTCTATTTTGTTTGGGGTGTGTGTGTTCCAGCTTCTTCCAGTTTTCCTCCAACAGATTTTGTTTTGTGTACTTCTGCAGACCTTGACATTTTTTCAAGCTTGCCAATAGATCGCTCTTGTACATGGGCAATTCTATTTTGTCTACATAAGCAACATCACCCACAGACCGGACACAGGAAATAGCAGGAACCATGTTCTCTTAGCATTCAAAATTTCCACTTCTGCCATATGAGGGACGATAAGGATGACCTTACAGGATTGTTTATAAGCATTATTGAGATAATGTATTACATTATCTCTGCTTGTGGTATTACAGGCTCTACTTCTGAACAGTCTTGCAGTTTTAGAAATCGGCAACTCCCAAACCGACTTAATGAACATGTACAGTAGCGATGGCCGAATCTGTCAATTTCACTTTCTTTTAGTTTCTCCCCTCCCCCCAATTTTAGGTTCAGTTCTCAACATTCTTCAGCATCCGTTTAGCGAAACTTTCTTCTAATATGCAATTTTGCCTGTACAAAATTCTGCCCAATATACAAAATTCTGCAAAACAATTTCCCCTGATATAAAACATTTCTGTGTTATTTTGAATACTATGTGCATTATTTTGCACATTTCTTATGCATTTGTGTATGCATTACTTGGCTGCTGAACTGCATTGCAAAACTGAAAGAAGTGTGCATTTCTAAGGATGGCTGTGCAGTGGTGCCCCACAAGACAAACGCCTCACAAGACGGAAAACCCGCTAGACGAAAGGGTTTTCTGTTTTGGAGGCGCTTTGCAAAATGAATTTCCCTATGGGGTTGCTTCGCAAGACGAAAAAATCTTGCGAGTTCCCGCGGGTTTTCCCCGCTTTTTCCGCTCCCCCCTTTTCCTAAGTCGCTAAGCCGCTTAACAGCTGATTCGCTGATAAGCCGCTTAACAGCTGATCGCTAAAAGCCGCTAGACCACTAATAGCGCTAATCGGCTAAGCTGTCAATGGGCTTGCTTCGCAAGACGAAAAAACCGCTAGACGAAGAGAATCATGGAACGGATTCTTTTCGTCTTGCGAGGCACCACTGTGTTTTGGTTAGTGTATTGTTTTGGGAAATGTGAATCAAATTCTTCCTCCACACCAACCCTTCATAAGTTACAATTACAAAATTCATAGTCTGGGGAACGTTTTTGTTTGGTCTAACTAGAGGTTAACCTAATGTGTTTTAGCTACTGAACATTCACAGGAGATCCCCTCCACACAGGAATACTTAGGAGAGTGGATTTCTCCTGCCTTTTCAAAGCAGGTGTATGGGAGAAACTTAGACTCTAGCAGAGTTGCCAGCTCCAGGTAGGACCAGGAAACAGACCTGTTAGACTGCTGGAGAGTCACTGCCAGTATAGACAATACTTATCTGAATGGGCCAATGGCCTCACCTGGGAGAAGGTACCTTCAACCTAAGTGCCACGGCTCATTGGTTGAGCGCACAATTTGTGTGCAGAAGGTCCCAGGCTCCAATCCTTGGCATTTCCAGGTTGGACTGGAAAAGACCCCTGCCTGAAATCACAAAGAGGCTCTGTCAGTCTGTGTAAGCAATACAGAGTCAGATGATGTGATCTTACCAAGGATAAACGAAGGCAATATCCTATGTTTCTAATCGTATGGTAGTCTTAAGTATTCACGGGAGGGGTGGGGCATAGCTCAGATGTGGACCATTGGCTTTGCATGAAGACCGTCTCAGGTTCAAACCTTAACATCTCCTGGCTTCGAAAGAGTGGGGGCAGGGCGGAAACCCTTCCCAAAACCCTAGGGTGTCACTCCCAACCACTGTAGACGATAGTGAGCTAGATGGACTAACCCTAACCCTGTTCTGGACCTGCAGAGATGTGTGGCAGATGCATCCTCTAGCCCCTGGTTTTCATGTGCCTTCAAGCACTGTCACAATTTGCAGTTGGAAAGTTGCATGAGAGGTTTGTGGCTTGAAGTTGACACTAGAGGGCAGTGGTGTTCTGCATTGGTTGGAGGCTGTTGAATTCAATTCAAGGCTGCTGAATTGGAGGCTCTTTTGCCTTGAGTTCCCACATCTCGGTGAATCTGCTAAGAACCTAAACTTTGGATGGATTTGTGCAGTTTGGAAACCGTGCTGCAATTCTGCTTTATATTTCACCTTCTGTAACATGTAATCTAGTGCACAATAGGGTAGATTTTTATTCTTTATAGTTGCATTGAAATGTTCCCAGTTTTTAAAGATACAACATAAGCAAGTGCCCTCTCCTGACCTCCCTCCCCACGCAAGCCCCCCCCAAAACAATCCATCTTACAGAGATCCACCAGCCAATCACTTATCAAGGGAAGCAAATGCATAGAAAAGTAATAGTCAGGAAACTAATCAAACATTTTGCAACATTTTAAACTGTGATTGTGGTGGTCATCTATGGATAGATCTCCTTGCATGTACAAAAGTAGCACATCAGGGAAAAGATTCAGCCTGGATTCTAATATACTAGAGCTTTTTGGGTGCTGTTATTTTGCCTCTGGCAAGTAGCCCTTAGACTCAGTCTACATCTGTAAAATGACAACAATAAGGATGCACCTCACAGCACACACACACTTAAAACTACTCTGCTATATATGAGCGTGCAGTTCCACCCACATAACATGGAAGCAAGGAAACAAGCACAATCGGGGCTACTAGTACTCTGCACTCAGAAAATGTTGTGCCAGCCTGCACATATGCTTTTCAGCATGATTTCAGCATGAATTCTGCAACATTTCCGGCTTAGCATAATTCATCCTGCTTCTGTTTATTGTGAGGAAGGTAACGAACTGCACAAGCCTGCCTGCCACTGGAAAACATTCAAACCCACCTCACTTGCTTTTGAGGCCCGCTGGTAATTTCCCCACAGCCTTCCAACCATCTCTTCAGAACCATAAGAGCTAGGAGCCATAATCCCAGCTGAGGCAATCTTCCACCTTATCTCTCTCTTTACGGAGGCCACTGTAGTGCAGCTTTGGTGGCTGGCGGCTCTGCCTTCTGCTTCTTCCATACTGGCCTTAGGTGGCTTTCCCCGTCTTTCCCTTGTGAGGCAAGAGGAGGGGGATGACAGGAGCCATTGGCTGCTGCCATGTTTGACTCCGCCCCCTGGCCCTCATGATGTCAGGACCTTGCGTGCATGACATCAGGACGCTGCAGTTGTTTCCAGAGGTTGGCACCTTTGATACATGGTAGTCTTAGCGTCCAAGCGAGCTTTGATCTCTGGTTGAAATAGATCAATAAAACCAGCTTCTTTGAGAGTACAGTGGTACCTCAGGTTACATACGCTTCAGGTTACATACACTTCAGGTTACAGACTCCGCTAACCCAGAAATAGTGCTTCAGGTTAAGAACTTTGCTTCAGGATGAGAACAGAAATCGTGCTCTGGTGTCGCGGTGGCAGCAGGAGGCCCCATTAGCTAAAGTGGTGCTTCAGATTAAGAACAGTTTCAGGTTAAGAACAGACCTCTGGAACGAATTAAGTACTTAACCAGAGGTACCACTGTACAGTGGTACCTCGAGTTACAAACTCCTCAGGTTACAAATGCTTCAGGTTACAAACTCTGCTAACCTGGAAGAGTTACCTCAAGTTAAGAACTTTGCCCCAGGATGAGAACGGAAATCATGTGCTGGTGGCACAGCGGCAGCAAGAGGCCCCATTAGCAAAAGCACGCCTCTAAGTTAAGAACAGTTTCAGGTTAAGAGTGGACCTCCAGAACGAATTAAGTTCGTAACTAGAGGTATACCACTGTACCTGGAGTTGGTTTGGTGACCACCTCCACAAGAACCCAGTCTATATTTATTCAGGCCTTCTTTGGCCAAGGAGGGCTTTTTATGGAGCAGTCTCACTGCAGTGTCTTTCCGGTGACCTGTGGCCACTCCCTCTCTCAGAGAGGCCTTAATTACATCCCTGTCCCTGCATGTAGCCCCCTTTTCTGCCAGAGGACCCTCAGCCATGAGGGTCAGGAACGCAGGTGGTTGCCTATCCCTCCTCCAAGCCCCTTGTCCACATTCCTGAACCCTGGAGGGTTTGCAGAGATCATGATAAGTTTAACCCCCCCCCCCGCTAAAATGACAGCTTTCTAGCTTAACAGGTACTAGAAATTTAAAAATAAGCCACCTAACCTGAGACTAACTTTCCATTAACCATCATTCTGTACAGTAGTAAAGTGCATTAGCTTTTCCTGTTTAAAATGCTCTTCCTTCACCCCCATCCGTCTATTTTCCCTCTCGATTCTAATTCCAGGAGACTTAGAGGACAAGGGCTTTCATTAGGCACCCCCCCAACGATTAATTTTAATTAGCTCTGCTTAGAATCCCAGGAGTTTGTTTATAAATAAATAAAAAATGTCAGCGCATAGGTTTTTTTTTATTATAATAAAAAAACCCTATGTTCTTAATACAAGGCTTCCAAAGGCTGCTGCATTGTGGAAAACTATGGCTTGTGGTCTGCAGAAATGACACAGCATCACTGCACCATGGCAACCAGATCCCTTTGCGGGAGGGTTTTTGGAAGTGGGGGGAAAGTGTGTCATTCCAGCCAGATGCTAATAATAATAATAATAATAATAATAATAATAATAATAATAGTAAATGGTAATGTGGCCACTGGTCAAGGAGGGAGGGAGTTCAAGAACACCTTAAGAATCACAACGTCCCCACTCCTGTAAGGTGGTAGAAGCCCTGTCAGGTGGTAGAGATGGGGAAGAAATTTGATTGGGGTCACACTGAAAGGTGAAATTTACCTAATCCATACTTTCTGAAACAGTGCGCGAGCTGGAATGCAGCCACCCTTTCACATTTGCACTTCTTTGAATTTTGCAATGCGGTTTTCCAGCCAAGTAAATGTGTGCAAAAATTCATGTACTGGTGGGTGGGGGGAGTGTCCATATACATAAATACATTAGTGAAAGAACAACATATTGAAATGCATTATACTTTTGTGTATGTTGGGGAAAGTGGCAAACGAAATGGGGTATATTGGGATAAATTTGCACTGAAACCCTGATGAATTTTCAGGAGGGTTTTTTTTGGGGGGGGATCACAAACTGATGTGGAAATGTGAAGAACTGGGGGAAGTTGGGGGAGAGAAATGGGGAGCAACTGAAATTGAAAAGTTTGCTTATCCCTAAAAGGGTGACACCATTTCAAGCAGGCAATGGCCAGTCTGAGGGGAGGGAGCACTTATGAGTATTGTGCCCTCCTAACCTTAAAATGCACACCCTCACCTCTGGAATGCAAAAGGAAGGAAGGAGTTTCATCCACTCATTTGCTTCAACCTCCCACCCTTGAGGATAATTGCAGCAAAGGAACCCTGAATGAACAGGGAACAGAAGTGCTACATTCTTCAGTGAGTGAAGGATGCTGCCATCGCATGGCTCTGACTCCAGAGACCGTCGAACGAGTCCCTATTGTCCTGCTTGGTGCTCTTTCGACCTCATTAGAGAAAGGCTTGGAAAGGAGAGCGCTGCGTTTAGCTGTAAATTCAACGCTTTGCTCAGCCAAGGGGCCTGCCCTTTCCTTCCCCCAGAAGGTTGACTCTTGTAGGTAATCTTATCGCAACTTTCAAAGCAGAAGAATAGGCTTGGGCATGTCGTAGGACTGCCTGAAAAATAAACATATCTACTTTCTGAGCCCTTGAGTGTGGATTTCCATCATTTGGTACACTTAATAGTGGGTATTTTTGCAACCCTCCCACATACTTGAGGCATTGTGTGAGGTGGTGGTGTTGGCAAGGCAAAAATCCTTCGCTGAGACTGTGAAACCTCAGGGAAAGAGGAAAGTGGTGTGTATGTGTGTATGAACACACACATGCACCTGTGTTTCTTTCTCATGAACTGAGGATGGAGACCACTCTAGAGGTCATGAGTTGCGTCCAATGCTAGTCTGACTCACAGTAATCATGTCAAAGTTAATGGACTCAGGCCTTAGCTGGATACTATCCCATACCAATGGGGCATGTCTTTTTAGGGAGTGTATCCTCCCCCCAGTGAAGAGTCTTTAAAATATGTTTTTGGGTGTGAGGAATTGAAATCTGCTATTATTTTGTGACCGGACAACATTTAGCTTGGTAAGTCAACGTTTGATGAAGAAGCGCATAAATTGCTTTTGGAAAACCAAAGAATTTTGATCTTACCTTCTGAAAATGTCAGGTAATGCTAAATAATGATGAAAATAAACAACAACAACATCATTCATAAATAATATAACTACAAGTTCTTGGTAATAATTTTTAATGATTCTTGTGCAATTTTACGCAATTTTTTCTTTTTCTTACTGAGCAAAACTAAATTATATTAATTTAACCAAAATATCTTTTGACTTCCCAAGTCACATCACAACTTTTCAGCAACCCCTCATTTTTGGAATTTGAAAGCTGAAAAATTCAACATGCCCCACCATACCATTAGGTTTGTAAGGCTGTAATTAGTGGCCGACTCCTACCAGTTTTTACTGTTCCCTCCCCCTCTCATTTCCCCTTCTGTATTATGTCAATTACATGGTTAGCCTGCTGGCAAGGACTGTGTGGCTGTTTGCTTGGTTGGGTTTTTTTAATTATGCAACATCTTAGAAATGGACTTAAACAATCATAATAATTCCTTTAAATGGAAATCTAAAATAGGTGCAAGCCATGTTTGCTTGACTAGAATACCTGCTGTGGAGGTTAGCCCATTGGTGATTGGGGGACTGCTCTACCAATCTCATTGTGTCTTCAGACAGCCCCCACCTGCCTACTCTCTGACTTAACAGGGGGTAGCCCTGGCTGTCAACCTCCTCCTTAGTCTCAGTACTGGCTGTGTGGAATTCAGTAGGGAGGAGGATGGGGACAAAATGAGAATTAGATGCCTGCCATTGGCTCTGGCTCCACCTGCTGCTGGGCTCCTTGCTTTCACACAATTAGTAAATTGTGTGATTTCACACAGTTAGTAAATTTTAACAGCAATCCACATTGAAAGAGAGGTCATCGCAGTCCATAATCCATCCAATTAGTAAGAATTAAACTGCCCCAAACACCTAAAATTAAAGCCAGCATCAACATTATTATAATTAGTCAGTTTATGTAATAACAGAGAAGAGGACAGTAATTAGTATAGATAAAGCAAAAGCTGAAATTCCTCTAGTAATTAACTTGTTGTTGGTCCGAGTTCTGAATAGTGTGAAGGTCTCTCTTTCTGGTGCTCTTTGTCACTCAGTAGCTTTCCATCATCCAGTCACATATTTAATTAAGATATGGTAATTAGTGATAAGAATTAGTGATGTTACACTGCACAGTGACCGGAGTTCATAATTAGAACTTCTGTGGCAGTGTTGCTGATAGTTACTAGTAATAATTATAGAGATGTTAATTGAAAAGTGTGAGACTGTTGGTATTAAGCTTCATATAAATCAGAGCTTCTACAAAAGAAGAAGAAGACCAATTTCATTGAAGGGATGTCAACCAGGGAGATTCGTCCACTGTTAGTATAGGAACATGTGATACTGACGACAGACAGTCAGGTCATGCATCCACAGCAGTGACCAGAGGAGGCGCAACAGCTGGGAGGAGCGCAGAGAGAAGAAACACCATTGTGCTCCTGTAGCACCAATACCTTCATTTGCCCCAGCTGCAGCAAAACATGTTTCTCCCGCATCGGAGAAGATAAAAAAAGATCTGCAAATATGGAGCAGAATGCAACTGTCTCTGTTGGGTTAAATTTCAACTATAAAAATGAACATACTCACCAAAATACTATTCCTATTCCACACAGTACCTATAGTTAATGACATCTGAAACTTCAAGGAATGCAAGAAACATCTATCTAGGTTTATTTGGCAGGGGAGAAAACCCAGGATAAAACATAACATTATGAACAATACCAAAGAGAGAGGGAGTTTTGCTTTCCCTGAATTACAATTATATTTCGACGCAACGTGTTTATGTTGGTTGAAAGAATGGATTTTAATAATAATAATAATTAATAATAATAATTTATAATTAACACCCCACCCATCTGGCTGGGTTTCCCCAGCCACTCTGGGCGGCTTCCAACAAAGATTAAAAAGATATTAAAACATCAGTCATTAAAAACTTCCCTAAAGAGAACCACTTGTTACATCTTGAACGGCACGATCTAAAATTTGTATGGCATGTGTGCCTGTGGTATGGGAAGGCTAGGATATATAAGAGCTTTTCAAACCACATAATCAGGAAAAATCTTTATAGGGTATGGGAAAAATATAAAAACCTATTAGAAAGGAAAGATGTGGCTGACACCAACAGAAGCATTGGCAAGAAAAAAATTAACATACAGACAAATGTTAGACAAGGAGTACTTATAGACTCGCTAAAAGTCACTGGGGAGGTTTACAGACTGAAAGAGTATGGAGAGATAAAAGATCAAGTGACAGATTGGTTAAGTTATCATCAGTTGAGTGCAATATTTAAGCTAGATAAAAAAACATGGATATGTGGAACAAAATTCACAGTTTGAAATGGTGTTATTAGGATCCAAGATTAAAATATTATCTAAAATGTATAATTTATTACTTGAGTGGGACACAATGGAGGAAATGGTAAAATCATCAATGATAAGTTAGGTCAGGGACGTTGGATACCATACTGATTTTCCAGTATGGGAACAACTGTGGAAAGCAACTATAAAGTTTACAGCATGCTACATGTTAAGAGAAAACTTTATGAAGATGCAGCATAGGTGGTATTTGACACCTAATAGGTTAGCAAAAATGTAAAAATCAATAAAAGGTAATTGTTGGAAATGCAAGACAGTAGAGGGTACCCTTCTACCACATGTGGTGGTCGTGTAGCATAATTAAAAATTATTGGGAAATGATCCATAATGAACTTTGATGATGGAATGATCCATATTGTTTAAGAAGTCCTTTCCTAAAAACCCAGAAGCCTTGTTGTTGGGGTTAATAACAGCAGAAGTCACCAAAAAATAGAGAAATCTGTTCCTATATGCGACAACAGCTGCCCGTATGTTATTAGCACAAAATGGGAAAACAGATTAGGTACTGACAAAAGAGGAATGGCACATTGAATTATTAGTCCATGCAGAGATGGTCTAATAGCAGGGATGACAACTAGAATAAGAAATCAAAATGACAAAGGATATAAGAATACTGTTTATTGAATATATGGATAAGTATTATAAGCAAACAATCAGCTTAGCAGGATGGTGAGATTTTCATTTATTTTTTTTATAGTAATTTTTATTGGTTTTTTAACAAAAAGACAAACAAAACACAAAACAAAAACATATAAAAAACATTTAAAACATGACTTCCCCATACCTCCCTTTCACTGCATCCTTGTTTTGCAACTCTTTAGCAACCCTTCAGTCAATTTCTCTAGTAATTTTCTTTAAATTTCCTTAATGTTAATGTTTACAGCTGTAATTCTCTATTTCTTACCCCTAGACATCTTGTCATTCCTCAATTTTACAACAATTTTAAAGATATATTTTAAATTTCTTCCAGTCCTCTTCCACTGTCTCTTTCCCCTGGTCACGGATTCTGCTGGTCATCTCTGCCAGTCCCATAAAGTCAATCATCTTTGTCTGCCATTCTTCCAGAGTAGGTAGTTCTTGCATCTTCCAATACTTTGCCAACAGGATCCTTGCTGCTGTGGTCGCATACATAAAAAAAGTCCTATCCTTCCTTGGCACCAACTGGCCGACCATGCCCAAGAGAAAAGCCTCCGGTTTCTTTATAAATGTCCACTTAAGGACTTTTTTAATTTCATTATAGATCATTTCCCAAAAGACTTTGATCTTTGGGCAGGTCCACCAAAGATGATAGAAGGTACCTTCAGACTCATTACATTTCCAACATTTATTATTGGGCAAATGGTAGATTTTTGCAAGCTTGACTGGGGTCATGTACCACCTATAGATCATTTTCATTATGTTCTCTTTTAAGGCACTACATGCCGTAAACTTAATGCCGGTGGTCCATAACTGTTCCCAGTCAGCAAACATAATGTCATGACCGATATCCTGTGCCCATTTAATCATAGCTGATTTAACCGTTTCCTCCTGTGTATTCCATTTCAACAGCAAGTTATACATTCTAGATAGATTCTTAGTATTGGGTTCCAGCAGTTCTGTTTCTAACTTTGACCTCTCCTTCTGAAATGCTAATTTCCTGTCCTGCTTAAATGTCTCATTTATCTGATAGTAATGTAACCAATCTCGAACTTTAAACTTTAGCTTCTCATGACTCTGGAGTTTAACCTTTTCACCATCTTGTTCTAGGATTTCACAATATTTTGGCCAGTTAGGTTCCATGTTTAATTTTTTCACCGCCTTGGCTTCCATTGGTGACAGCCACCTAGGGGTTTTACTTTCCAACAAATCTTTATATCGAATCCAGACATTATACAAAGCTTTCCTAATAATATGGTTTTTAAAGCCTTTATGCACCTTTACCTTGTCATACCATAGGTATGCATGCCAACCAAAGTTATTATCATACCCTTCTAAGTCCAAAATGTCTGTGTCTTCAAGGAGTAGCCAGTGTTTCAACCAGCAAAAAGCCGCTGATTCATAATAGAGTCTTAAGTCCGGCAGGGCAAAACCCCCTCTATCTTTTGCATCAGTTAAGATCTTAAATTTTATTCTGGGCTTTTTGCCCTGCCAGACAAATTTAGATATATCTTTCTGCCACCTCTTGAAGCAATCCATCTTGTCTAGAACCTGTAAGGTCTGAAATAAGAATAACATTCTAGGCAATACGTTCATCTTGATAACAGCAATTCGGCCTAACAAGGAAAGTCTCAGCCTAGACCATATTTCTAGATCTTTCTTAACTTCTGTCCAACATTTTTCATAATTGTCTTTAAATAAATTCACATTCTTAGATGTTAAATTCACCCCTAGGTATTTCACTTTTTTCATTATTTCCAAACCAGTTTCACTCTGAAATCTCTCTTTTTCTTCCATTGTTAAATTTTTTTCCAACACTTTCGTTTTCTGTTTGTTCAATTTAAATCCTGCTACTTGACCAAATATCTCAATTAATTCTAATGCTCTTTTGGTACTAGTATCTGGCTGTTGCAACGTTAACACTAAGTCATCTGCAAATGCCCTTAATTTATAATGTTTAGCTCCGACCTGTATTCCTTTAACCAACTGATCCTTTCTAATCATGTTTAACAAAACCTCCAGGACAGATATAAAAAGCAAAGGGGATATTGGGCACCCCTGTCGTGTACCTTTTTCTATAGGTATTTCTTCCGTTACCACATTGTTCACTATTAGCTTTGCTTTTTGTTTAGAATATATTGCACCTATACCATTTTCAAAACCTTGGCCTACCCCCATCCCTCGGAGATTCTTCATCATAAAACTCCAACAAATGTTGTCAAAGGCTTTCTCCGCATCCACAAAAATCAAAACCGCCTTTCGGTTAATGTCAACTTCTAATAACTCCAAAATGTCTATAATGTTCCTCACATTGTCTGACATATGTCTCCCTGGGAGAAAGCCAGCTTGATCTTTATGAATCTCCCCTATCAGTACTTTTTTTAGTCTTTTTGCCAAAATGTCTGCAAAAATTTTATAATCCACATTAAGTAAGGATATAGGGTGGTAGTTTTTAACCTGGTTCTTTTCCGTCTCTGTTTTCGGTATAAGTGAGATGAAAGCCTCTTTCCACGATTCAGGTGCCTTTTTCCCCTCCATAATTTCATTACAAACTTCCTTCAATGGTTGTATTAACCATTCCTTCAACGCTTTGTAATATCTAGCAGTCAAACCGTCTGGTCCTGGAGATTTTCCCAATTGCATGTTCTGAATGGCACCCTCTATTTCCTGATCTGTTATCTTTTCATTCAGAATCATTTTGCTTTGTTCTAAAATTTTTGGTAAACCATATTTTCTAATAAATTCTTCTATTTCTTGTTCATTTACTGGCCCTTGTGCATACAGTTTCCTAAAAAAACTTTGAAAACAATTACTTATCTCGTTGGGTTTGTGGATAATCTTTCCATCCATTTCTAAACTTGTCACAGTGTTCAGTTTCTGCCTTTTTTTCAGTTGCCATGACAGAAGTTTCCCACATTTGTCTGCTGATTCAAATGTCTTTTGTCTCATCTGCTTTATTTTCCATTCTATTTCTTGGTTCATCAGTTCCATGTATTGCGTCTGATAATACTTTATTTCTCTCAAAATCTCCTGAGACTTTGGTCTGGACCTCAATTTCTTTTCTGCTTCTTTTATTTTTCCTAAGATTTTTTCTTTCCTCTCATTTTGTTTTTTCCTCTTTATAGAATTCTGTTGAATTAGAAAACCTCGCATCACGGCTTTGCTAGCGTCCCAAATTATTCTTTTCTCCACATCTGTTCTCAAATTTACCTCAAAATAATCTTTCACTGCTTTTTGGGCCTTCTTGTAAATCTCTTCATCTTTAAATAGGGTGTCATTCATTCTCCATCTAAAGGATCCAGTTGTTGTTAGTTTCATTTCCATCTTTACAGCATTATGGTCGGAGCAGGTTTTTGGGCAGATTCCTACTTTTTTTATTCTTGGCGCCAGGCTACTAGTAACCCATATTTGGTCAATTCTTGTCCATGTCATCTTTGCTTCAGAGAAGAAGGTTCCCTCCCTCTCCAGAGGGTTCCTTGTTCTCCAGATATCAATCAAATCCATGGTCTCAGTCATTTCAAAAAAAGTCTTTGGTAGTCTCCCTTCCTTAGAAATCACTTGTCTCTGTGCTTTATCCATGTTTGTGGAGACAACTCCATTCATATCTCCCATCATTAAGATTTTATAGTCCAAGAAGTCCATTAATGTCTCATGCAGCTTCTTAAAGAATTCGGCCTTCCCTTCGTTTGGTGCATATACTCCTACTATCAGAACTTTTTCTCCTTGAATTTGAATTTCAACTGCCAGGTATCTTCCTTGTTCATCTTTAAATATCATTTTTGGAACCAATTTTTCTTTTACATAGATCACCACACCTCTTTTCTTGACTTTGTCTGATGATATAAATTCTTGTCCCAATCTCTTATTTGTCAGAAGTTTCCTGTGTATCCTGGCGATATGGGTTTCTTGTAGGCATATTATATCCAACTGTTCTTTCTTTAAAATATGAAAAACTTGATTTCTTTTTCGGGGAAGGTTTAGACCGTTACAATTCCAACTCAGCAGTTGCAGAGACATCTTGTTACTGGGTACCTTTTCCACCGACTGCTCCAAGCTTTTGTTCCTCCTCGGTTGGTATTGGGTTAAGTCCAAATGATAAGTTTGCAATGTCAGTTGTTTCTTTCTCTCCTACCGTTCCTTTCCGCAGATCTTCTAAATATCTCTCCAAAAACTGTTCTTTGTCTTGAATTGTTTTTATTTTTATCTTCTTACCTTTAAAGTTGAAGGACAGTCCTTGTGGGAACTCCCACCTAAATGGGATAGTATTTTCCTTTAGCAGGTCGACTAGATCTTTATAGAAGGTTCTCACCTCCAAAATGTATTTAGGGATGTCCTTGAAGATCTGTATTTGACAATTCTGGATCACCAGTGCCTTTTGATAATGTAGATTCAATATTTTATCTCTTTCTTCCTTGGATCTCAACGTGATTAGGCAATCCCTTGGTTTCTTGCCCTGTCTCCTGCCCAACCGGAAGGCTGTAGTTATCGCAAACTCCTCCTCTTTCTCCAGTTCGTCTTGCCAAAATTCCTCAAAGTTCTCTGTAAGGAATTCCGCAAGGTTGTCCCCCTCACTTTCAGGAACCAGTCTTAGTTTCAGATTTTTCCCTTTCCTCTCCAGTTCCATTAAGGCCAAAGTTGCATCATGCTCATTCACTTTTTTTGCAATTGGCACAAACCTTTCCCTTGTCTCCTCTGCAGTACTTTTAGCACTTTCAGCGATTTTTCTTGTTTCTGAACTTTCTTGTATTAATCGATTTATGGAATCTGTGTTACTTGTCACAGTTGCCGTGTTCAAGTCCAATCTCGCTGTCAGTTCTGTCAATTTTTTAGAATTTTCAGTAGACTGCTTTGTCAATGCTTCCAACGATTGATTTATCTTAAGCAGTGCCTGTGTCATAGAATCCATTGATGCAGTTGTTACTTTTTCCTGTGCAGCTGGTACTGCTCCTGACATAGAGCCCCTTTTCTTTTGTGCTTGTGCTTGCTTTGTTTTTGATCTAGTTGATATCTCCTCCACTGGGGTGCTCATATCCAAGGTCGTTCTCACATGAAAGATTTACAAGTGGAAAATCCCACTGCTTCTTCCTCAATGGAACTGTTTCCCTTGAAACCCTCTAGAGGGAGCACATTGTATCCAAATAGGAATAAGCCACAAAGAAACAAGAAAGCGTAGAGCGACGAAAAAGTTCAAAAGTCCAATGGTAAATCCTTACTTTGTTTCAGTTCAAAATTCAACAGTGTAAATCCACTAAAGTCCCATAATTTTGTTACAGATAAAGTCCCACTTTATATCCAAGATCCGTCTGACAGATCGCTTTCCCGGTGCCTTATTCAGGCAGCCCGAGTCAGAGGATTTGACAGTGAAAGATTTCCCATCCAAATTATTTAATGCAGGTTAAACAATGTCCCAGTTATCTTCCCCCCTTCTCCTGCCGGTTGGGGGGAGGTCTACGTTCGATGTCAGGTTTGCTGGATTAGAGAGAAGGTTCCCTTTTAAATACAGCTTGCTTTTTCGTTGCTTTGTTAGTCATGCAGATCGGGAAGGCAGACTTCCTTGATTTATACCTTTCCCGTTTTCAGCCGAATGTCAAAATTTTTAGTGTCCCGTTAATCTTATTCTCTTGTTCTTACTCACGGGTGAAGTTGTCAATCTTTAGTTTCAGGAAGGAATCGGCGCTCTCCGTTGATGGCGACGCGGCTTCACTCCATGGGCTGGGTAGCGATTCTCAGCACCGCGCTCACACCCGGTGCCGCTCCGGAGCCTTTAAAAAGGCTCTTTCACAGTACCGGGGGGCGCAAAGGTGCCCACCGAATCTCCTTGCTCACAGGCTTCTGCGCCTGTGATTTTAGGGGTCCCCCGCTCGCCGTAGCGGGTCAGACCCGAACTCGTGGAGCAGTCCTGCTTCGGAGCTCGAAGCAAGGACTGCCATTAACGCTGGCGCCGACCGGAAGAGGATGGTGAGATTTTCAGCAGTGTAAGAAAAGCCACCCAGTGAGCTTCAGGGCTGGGTGGGGATTTGAACCCTGGTCTCCCAGGTCAGAGTCCAGCACTCATAATCACTAGACCAGGGGTGGCCAACTCCCAAGAGACTGTGATCTACTCACAGAGTTAAAAACTGGCAGTTCAGGGGGCTTCAGGTCAAAGTTGCTGAGCTTTTTTTAGGGGAGCCAGTAGATCATGAGCTACCTGTTGGGCATGCCTGCACTAGACCATACTTCTCATGGCAGAACGGGGGATATTAGACTCTCTCACATCCAAACAATCTTGCACTAAAACACACTTATCCAAAAGGTCCTCTTTCTTTCTTATTGGCAGTTTCTATGGTTATTAGCAGCTTGAAGGGTTTGTTGAGCAAGAGTGACACTAACTGGTTGCATGGGGTGCCATTAAAGCACCATAAACCATTAGGAAGCTCTTAAGGCATTGGGATGCCTGACGTGTGTGTGCAAGTCTGCATGCATGCGTGTAGCTGACAAGCTGCAATATGTATATATATGTATAAATTAATGTCAGTGGAGCAGTAATGGGTCTCCCACAACAGGAGATTAAATTCTCTCCACATTTGCTGTGCTTTGGTTAATGTAATTGAGCAATTGATTAGTGTCTATGTATAGGCTGTAATTTATTTGGTACACTTCGAAATTTAGTCAAGTACATTTAGGAATTCTCTCTATTAATCAGTTCCCATGAACGGATGTGGTGGGAAGGAAGGAGAAAGGTACGAAGTGGAATTTTGAACACTGGAAAAAGCTATCGGATGTGTAGCAAATCCATTGCTGAATATTCACAGAGGCAAGGTTGTTTTTGTCCAATAGTAGTCAAGAAATTGCTTCTGATTTGAGTGTATTCTATAGCTTCCAAGATAGTGTTCTGCTTTGATTTTAATTTGCCACTGAACAAAGCAATCCTAACTACAGGCAGCTGGCAGTTACCCCATTCCAAACTATGTTCAGGAGCCTGACAGAGAGAAAACAAACCTTTAAAACAGAATCGTACCAATTTTCTTACCAGTGTAGGTTTCTTTGGGTTGTTAGGACATGAGGCTGAGCTGAAAGGGGTTTGAGAGTGGCATACCTCTCCCTCTGCCCTTCTCCACCCCCTTCCCCAGGACTTGCCTCAGCTAATCTGGAATGGGGGCCTTACCTCAGTGTATCTTCAGCTAAGCTGGAATCACAGAAGGCACCCTGAGGATCATCTAGTCCAGCCCCCTGCAAAGCAGGAATCTTTTTGCCCAACGTAGGGCCTGAAACCCAAGACTCTGAGATTAAGAGTCTCATGCTCTACCAACTGAGCTATCTTGCTCAGCTGGTGATACACCTCTTGCAAATTTGCAAATCCTAGAAGACCTTGGGTATGGATTGCGCTGTGAAGTCTTGTATCTTTCAGACTCTTTTCAACCCAAAGAGGAACTGCCCAACAATTATTTTTATTTGTGTCATAGACTTTTGTTTCGGGAAACTTCGTTAAATGTTGCTTGTGTTTTTATGTAAACAGGGACCTTTTACTGTATTAAACAGCATACAAATTTAAAAATAAACAAGAAAGTAAATAAATACATAAATAAGGCCGCTCCTTGTTTCATCTACCTTTGTGATGAATGACGCCTGGCACAAGCCTGGCCCAGGGGAAAGTCTTTCCAGGATAGAAAAGGCCGTTGGTGAACGAGTGATCCTTTGAGACCTTGGCTTTTCTTCAATACAGCACAGATTTTGTTGGGGGAAAAGAGAGGAGGGCTGAGAGAGATCGAAAACGCTATTTACCAGAGTTTAAATGTAAATCAGGGACCAGTCTATGTCACAAGGCAGATTTGCTAAGAATAGCTTGGTTATAGCTTCATTCGGCGACTTTATGGGGCTAAATTCACCAGAACTATCAGTAGACACGAATAATTCATGCGCGTGGCACTGTATGAAAGAGGAAAAGCTAAAGGGTGGCTCTCTCTGTTTAATGTTTCTAAATATTGTATTGTTTTGCCAGTAGACTTGATTGACAGACTTATTCACATTTAATGACCAAGATCTTCACAACTCCTTAGAGATAACGCTAGCTGAGCAGAAATTTGTCAGGGAATAACAACCTTCCCTCATTCAGTTATGTTACAGGATAACCCATGTAATGGATCTGAGAATCATCAGAGGCTTTCTCCCTGCCCGCCTGCCTCTTGCAACATCATGCTAATTGAGGCCACAGTAAAAATTAAGGGCTTGTTTAGGGTTAGAGCCAGACCACTGGTCATTTTAGCTCAGTATTTCCTACACTGACTGGTAGCAGCTTTCCAGGATATCAGGCAGGGGAAGGTTTTTGGGATCAAACCAAGGAGCTTTATATGGAAGGTAGATCCTTAACCACAGAGTTAAGAGCTCTTCCCTTGGTGTAAGGAGAGGTGCAAGAAGCAAGGCTGGAAAGCCATGATTTTATTTTACAAATGCATTTCATAGAATCGTGGATCTGTAGAGTTGGAAGGGTCAACAGCTCCAGCCCCTGCAATGCAGGAATCACAGCTAAGGAATCCCTGACAGATGGCCATCCAGCCTCTGTTTAAAAACATCAAATGAAGAAGAGTCCACCACCTTCTGAGGTAGTCTGTGTTGCACTACCAAACAGCTCTTGCCACCAGGAAGTTCTTCCTCATGTTTAGTCATAATCTCCTTCCTGTCATTTGAATCCATTGGTTCAGGCCCTACCCTCTGAGCAGCAGCAAACACGTTTGCTGTATCTTCCACATGACAGCCCTTCAGATATTTAAAGATGGCTGTCCGATCACTACTCAGTCCCCTCTTCTCCAGCCTACCTAAACATACCCGGCTCCCTCAACCGTTCCTCATAAGGCTTGGTTTCCAGGCCCTTGATCATCTTGGTCACCCTCCTCTGCACACCTTCCAGCTTGTCAATACTATTCTTAAATTGCAGTGCCTGGAACTGGACACAGTACTCCAAGTGGGGTCTGTCCAAGGCAGAATTACGTCCTTTGATCTGGACACTGTACTTCTGTTGGTGCAGCTACATCATATTGTTGAATCCTCACAGTTGGTGGGTGGAGGGACAGAGAGAGCAGACAGGTGTGCTCCCTGCATAACTTTAGTATAGTTTTTGAGCTATGGGCTCTAGCGGGCGTAGGCGAACCTTTCAGTTTTGCATTCTCCTTGTTCTTCATTATCCCAGTCTTAAGTTCTCCCCATTTCTACATCAGTTTGGAATTAAAGAAAGAAAAGTCCTCATGAAAACCCCACAGCATCTCACTCTTATTCTTTCTATCTGTATATCTCCCCTTACCTCCTGAGTGTTCAAGGATGCTCTTGGAAACAAACAAACCACTTTCTATCTCTTGGTAACACTTTTTCTGCTGTGCGGTTTTATGGAGAATTGCAGGAGGCGGGAAAATGGGTCAAGAAGAGAAACAGATTGTCCTGCCCAGCCATTTCGCTCAGGGGAGAAGTAGCACAGAGAGCAGGAGAGCGAGAGAGCATTGGATTAAGCACAAACCATTGGAGAAAAGAGGAAGGTCCCTCTCTTTCAAAAAACAACAACCATCCAACCTATGAGTAAAAAACCCCAATCATTTATTTTAGCAGAGAAGTGCCTATTGAAAGCATCAAAGAGAAACGGAAGCAGCTGCATAGGAAGTTGCTTTGTAGTGAATCAGACCACTGGTCCATTGAGCTCAGTATTGTCTATGTACACAGATTGGCACTGGCTCCCTAAGATGCTGGCAGGAGTCTTCCCCAGAAGGTCTCCATCCCTACCTGGAGACCATTCCTACCTGGAGACCTTCTGCATGCAAAGCATGAGATGCAACCTTTATTTCAGGACCTAAGATTCATGTGGAGGGATGCGGGTGGTGCTGTGGGTTAAACCACAGAGCCTAGGACTTGCAGATCAGAAGGTCGGTGGTTCGAATCCCCACAACGGGGTGAGCTCCCGTTGCTCGGTCCCTGCTCCTGCCAACCTAGCAGTTTGAAAGCACGTCATAGTGCAAGTAGATAAATAGGTACCGCTCTGGTGGGAAGGTAAACGGCGTTTCTGTGCGCTGCTCTGGTTCGCCAGAAGCGGCTTAGTCATGCTGGCCACATGACCTGGAAGCTGTATGCTGGCTCCCTCGGCCAATAAAGTGAGATGAGTGCCGCAAGCCCAGAGTTGGTCACGACTGGACCAAATGGTCAGGGGTCCCTTTACCTTTAAGATTCATTTGGAGCAGGGACAGGCTGGAACTACCACATCATTGTGCACCCAGAACAGGATTGTTTCCCACAATCTCTGATTTTTATGGATCACATAAGGAACTTGCCTTATCCTGAGTCAGAACATTGGTCTACCTAGCTCAGTACTGACCAACAGAGAGGGCTTCTCCAGAGTCTCAGAGGGGGATCTTTCCTACCTTAAGAAGCTGGAATTTAAGCTTGTGACCCCTTTACATGCAAATTTATCTCGAAAAAAGGCTGCTGCTCAGTGCTTTGCATGCAGAAGGTCCCAAATTCAGTTCCCAACATCTCCAGGCAGTGCTGGGAGCGACCGCTGCCTGAACCCCTGGAGAGCCACTGCCAGTCTGTGTAGACAACACAACATCTCCTGTCACCTGCCAATCCAAGGAAAGCTCCCCATTGTTAGCCAGCTCTGGACATATTGTTAAAGTTATCAACAAGTCTCCTGTTACAGCATTTCACCAGCTTCCAGATCTATGCAAACTATCAATGAGAGCTGAAATTAAGCCATCTCTTAGCCATCCAGGATCTCAACCTTGTAACTGCAAATGTTGTGTCACCTGTGGGTATCACATAGAGACAGTTACTTTCAACACTAACTGGCCAGGTGGAACATACTACATCAAACAGAACTTCACCTGCAGATCCTGCAGTGTAATCTATATCACTGAGCGCAAAGTCCACCTCTCCAGGGTGCATAGGTAAAACTGCAACAGACCTACGCACATGTTTCAGAGACCACAAATGTGCAATTCCGACCAAAAAAACCTGGAGTTGCTAAACACTTCAGTTCTGAGAACCACAGTCTGACGGACTTATCGATTATTGCTACGAAGATGCCAACAGGTCCAACAACATTAGCAAAGAGAGATAATTTCTGGATGTACACACTGGGCTCATTTACAGTACATGGCCTCAACCAGCCTCACTTAGCTTCAGCCCTTCTCAACATTTTATCCCTAAAGCTCTACAGCTTCCACCTTGGAAACAACATCAGTTCATTTTTATCAAAGCAACTGATGAAGGCAGGCACCAAAACGTTTTGCCCACATAATATATATTTTTAAAACCCTCTGTTTTAGTGATCAACTAAGTCCTAAAAGGGAACCCAGAGGAAGCTTCCATGACTAGCTTTCATAACTATCTGTTATTATTTATTCATTTATTTTCTGCAGGCTCATTTAAATATGTCTATGCAGTGTACAAGCCCTCATTTAAAACCAAAGCAATGTAACAAGTAAAATCAAAGCAAAACACATCAAAAGAAACACAAGCACAGAATGGGTCATCCTACCAAGGAGGTTATAAAAAAACAGTAAATTGTTTTCAGAAGTAGGCTTGATGAAATAACCAAGCCCTTAAGTTGGTGCCTAAAACACATTACAGATGACACTAGCTTGATTTCATGAGGCAGGGAGTTCCATAGCCCTGGTGCCACCACACTAAATGCACAATCTCTAGCTGAGGACAGTTTGACACTGCTAGGCAGGAGGGAGCGTATAAAGTGGTACCTCCAATTGCGGACGGGATCCATTCTGGAGCTCTGGTAGGATCATGAGGTTTCCACATCTGGAGATGCCCATTCTGCGCATGCGTGTGGTGCATAGCGAGCTTCTGCGCATGTGCGAGTGGCGAAACCCAGAAAAACACTACCAGGTTTGCCGCTTTTGCAACCCAAAGTTTATGTTACCCAAGGGTAACGTAAGCCGAGGTTCTACTGTAAAAGGATCTTTTAAGAACCCTGGCCCCAGGCTGTTCAGGGGTTTATAAGACTAGTAGTAAGACCGTGAGGATAATTTAGTAGTGTGCAAGCAGAAAATGCAGCTCCTTCAACACAGGTGTGGTATGTTGTCAGTAGCCAATGCCTCCCCCTCTTCAATAACCTTTGCAATCATTGTTATAAGTCAAAGAGTCTTCGAGAAGGACCTCACTATTGCCTCCTTCAGAGCATCAGGAATCTCCTCATCATGCAGTGATGCATTAATCACACGGTGGACCCACCTAGTCCTGCCACCTTGGCTAGCTTTTATGATCCAAGATGGACAATGATCAATGGGGCAGGTAGCCTGGTTGAATTGCTGCAAGAACCTTTTATCGTGTGCATTTTAGATTTCAGGCAGCATCATTCCTCTAGAAGCCAGGAAGATCACAAAGACTAAGGGGGAGTGTTTTGGTTCCAAGCTCTGCCTTGTTTTTATTCTGAAGGAAAAAATATTTTTACGAGCAGATGCTTATGAGACAAAAAAGAAAAGACGAAACCCACCTAATATTAGATCAGTGACTGTTTGTTTGTCGATTCAGTTTAAACTGCTTGGTTTCATTCCAGCAATAATTGTTTTCTAATTTGTTCACTTAAGGAGACAACAGAAGTCTTCTCTGCCGGGGTGTCATTCCTAAAATGCAGATGTGGAGATGTGCACTTGACAATTGGCATACCGGTTCCCAGTATCCACAGTGGGAGCTGTGGGCAGAGATGCATAGAATCATGGGAACACAGATTCGTAGAGTTGGAAGGAATCCTGGGGATCATCTAGTCCAACCCTCTGCAACGCAGGAATATGCAGTTGACCCATGTGGGGATTGAACCTGCAACCTTGGCATTATCAGCACCACACTCTAACCAACTGAGCTATCCAGGCTTCCAGAGTTCTTCCAAACCCCCACTCCAGGGGCTCAGGGTGAAACTGGCCTTTATCCTGATGCAATGGGGCTCTTCTTAAGTTCTTAGGGGGTTAAGCATTTGCTCTGCTTGATGACACCTCTCTGTGTTAATTATGTGATTTAAAAAGAAGCCCCTCAAGTCCCTGTGCTATGGACAGAGGTATGGCAAGTGTAACTCTGGACAGGCTGTCAGGGTCACCAGCCACAGGACTTCCTGGAGATAGGCAGCACTGGGTGTTGAAATTTTGTGCCCCCGTAACAATTGTGGCTTAGTCATGCTGGTCACATGACTCGGAAGCTGTACGCCGGCTCCCTCGGCCAATAAAGCGAGATGAACGCTGCAACCCCAGAGTCAGTCACGACTGGACCTAATGGTCAGGGGTCCCTTTACCTTTAATAATTTTGCAGGGACGTGGGTGGCGCTGTGGGTTAAACCACAGAGCCTAGGGCTTGCCGATCAGAAGGTCAGCGGTTCGAATCCCCGTGATGGAGTGAGCTCCTGTTGTTCTGTCCCTGCTCCTGCCAACCTAGCAGTTCGAAAGCATGTCAAAGTGCAAGTAGATAAATAGGTACCGCTCTGGCAGGAAGGTAAACGGCGTTTCTGTGCGCTGCTCTGGTTCGCCAGAAGCGGCTTAGTCATGCTGGCCACGTGACCCGGAAGCTGTACGCCGGCTCCCTCGGCCAATAAAGTGAGATGAGCACCGCAAACCCAGAGTCAGTCACAACTGGACCTAATGGTCAGGGGTCCCTTTACCTTTAACAATTTTGCACCTAGGGCAACCGCCCTCATGCTATGTCAATGATTGGAGGTTTTTAAACAGAGATTGGATGTCCATTTGTCAGAGGTTGTTTAGCTGTGATTCTTGCATTTCAGGGGGTTGGACTAGATGGCCCTTAGAATCTCTTGCAACCCTACATTTACATGATTCTGTGACCATTGGTCTAACTCAGTTCAAAGCAGCCTCCTATTCTCCTAGGGCTTACATTCCCCGAGTGGCAGATTCTGATAACAACTCGCTGGGGCAAAGGAAGCATCTCTCTGCTCGGAAAGTGTTAATCAACACAACTAAATAAATATAGAAGAAGCCGAAATGTTTTTGCTGAGCCCCCACTCCCTCTGCTCCTCCAGTGCTGTGCATCGCAGAGACGCATGCAACATCAAGAGCGAGTGAGAGAAGGGGAGCTGACAGCGACTCCTCAGTGGCTGAGCTAATAAATGGGATGAAATTTAAACTACCTTCTCATACAGTGCTGACTCCTGAGCTCCAGCAAGGGAAAGTGAGCAAGCGAGCAAGGAAGAAAAGAGAGATAATGCCTGGAGTATTTATATTCTAATCTAGGCAATTGAACAACAACAACAACAAAAAAGTCTTATCGCTTTAAGAAGACAATGGATTTAGGAACCCTACCGCAGAAACACAGTAGGTGGATTTAATCTCTCTCATGGTAGATTTCTGCAATTTCTTTTAAAGTGAGAAGGCTGTGAGTAAACTAGGGCAGACTTATTCTCCCTTGCTTTTGCCAAGGTTGATAGCTGTGGTTATTTATATATATGTATCTTGGGTAAAAAGTATGTGTGCATTGGTTTCTCTGCTCTGTTCAGTGACTCATGTTATCAAGATGTGAACCTCTTTGCCTGGAAAAATATGAAGCTTTCCCTCTTGATCAGAGATGAATAGTTCCTTTCCGAAGCAGGTTCCTCAGAACAAGTCTTGTGGTTTGGGGAGAGGTGTTTTGTTTTTGCTTTGTTTTGCTGATTGCTTTACGGAACATGTATCTCTGGTAAATCACATCCCATTCATAGCCAGAAAATAATGAAAGCAGAGTTCAAATACTGGGGCTTTGGAGCATGTGGGGAAGTAGAACTCATTCTCAGATTTGGGGCAGTGGTGGAGTTGTTCCTAGGTGCTGTCAATGTAGCATCTCTCAAGCATGTTGTGCAAACTTTCCCCACAGGAGATGCAGCGCTTGGGTTCCAAACAAGTATTGTGCCAAGGGATAACGTTGAAAGGATGCGTGCTTGCTTTTATAACAACTTCTGTGTGGTTTCTGCTGCTGGGGATATATGATTTTGCGTTTGGGAGAGTCACTCAGATGAGATGACGTTATCTCCTGAGGTTTTCTGGTACAGATGATGGTGATGTTTTGTGACCACCGAGTTGTGCTTTTCCTACAGTAAATTACTGTACATAGCCCACTTATGCAATAATGGATGCCTAGAATGTCTGACGGGCTTTATCTATCCATTTATTTTTTTCTGTGCATGCATGTGGACTAGAGAGTGTGCGTGCGAGAGGAGAAGTGTGTGTTCTGCGACATGCACATGCCAGGTGGAGGTGGCACCATCTTCACGCCTGCCAATTTTGTCTAGGATAAATCTTTCGTAGGCAGCTTGTAAAAAGCACCAGGCAGCATGATACTACAGTGTCTTAAGCCATCTTGGGTAGTCATAATTAGCAGCCAGAATGAATGACAGGTAAATTGCAGCTGCCACACAGACGGAACATATCTGGAGTGGGAGAAGAAGAGGTGCTGATGGCAGGCAGGCTTAGGGTGGCTTGTAAGAAAATGCAAGCTTATCAACCCCCTAAGGGCACATCTACAGCTAGGCTTCGAAGGAGTGCAGAAGTGTCTTTGCGCTTCTGCAGTGTGCATGTGGAGAGACTCGTAAAATAACAACCCCAGTACTCTTTCTGAAAAGAAGTATGGGTTGAATCAAACTAAGCCCTACTCTGAGTAGACCCATTGAACTTAATGACCCTAATTTAGTCATTCCCCTGAACTTCAAAGGGTGTACTCTGCATAGGGCTAATGTTGGATACAACCCTATAATTCTGTCCACACTTGTCACTGGAATTTCACTCATAATAAAATTCAAGTAAGTTCCTCTGGATTTGTTTGGGTTTTTTCGGGAGGTGACATTTAAGGGAGTTTGACAAAAGTCAAAAGGGGTTTTGATAAGACGAATCCTTCTTTGGATGCAGGAGATGGTTGAATTGTATCACATTTGAACTTGTCGGCCTTTGTGGGTGAAGTCAAACCATCGGAGAGTTACAGCACCTGCAGAGGCTTTCGAGACCAACACGGGAGAGACATGTTTTGTTGCAGCTGGGGCAGTTGAAGGCGTCGTGCTGCTGCAGGTGCACCATAGCATTTGTTCTTTCTGCACTCTCCCCAGCCATCATTCCTCCCTGTGGTCACTGCTGTGGATGCACAACCTGTATTGTTTCACACCCCTGCTTCAATCCTCTCTCGCTTTAGCTAGCTCAGGGTTACTTGTCACCAAGCAAGTAAACTTCTCCCTGTGTTATACCACTTTAGACTCATGTTAAGTGAATGCTCCTTTGTTTTTGTTTTTAAAATGGTATTTCATGTGCATGAAACACCAGCAGGTCAGGGGAAAAAGATAAGCTAGAATTCTACTGCCTGGACACTCTAGAGCAAAAGAATGAAGGAAGCTGTTTTATTCTGAATCAGACTGCCGGTTCATCTAGCTCAGTACGGTCCACATTGAATGGCTCTTAGCTCTTCCAGGTCTTTCTCACCCTGAGACACTACAGGTGGGACAGGCTGCCTTGCTATGGGTTTTCAAGTGAAGGCTGGAGCAACGACGTTCCCAGATTGTATGGGGATTGGGCTAGATAACTCTTGAAGTTCCTCACAACTCTGTGATTCCTCTCTTCTCTTGATTTTATCTAGTTGTATGGGTGTGGTTTTTTTGTTTGGTAATTGTTTTAATTTAAATTTTCTGATGCACAAAAAGCAATAATAGCCATGATATAGAAGAAAGAGAAGACATCAGTGCTAGAAAGGAAAAGAAAGGAAAGAGGTGGGGGAGCAGTAGTATTCCAAAAACACAAATACCAGACAACTGCCCTTCATGGTCATTTTATCCAGGAATGTCCCCCCCCTCCCTGCAAAGGACTCCATGGGGACAGGAAACTCTTCCAGTCATATTCCTTTAACACATTCAGTAAACAGATGCCAACCTTTAGAAGTTTCCCTTCATTTTTGGGGATCTACTGGTGTGTTTTATTCGTAGCCTTTTATTCTAACAACAGTTTGATATATGTTGTAAGCTGCTTAGAGTGTCCTTGTTTTGGGGGTACAAATAAGCTCAAGATATTTTAGGAACTTGGGGAGCTGCCTTATACCGAGTCAAGCTAATAGTCCCATCTATTGCCAACGGTGACTGACAGTGGCTCTCGAGGGTTACAAACAGGGATTCTTTCCCAGCCCTACCTGGGGATGCTGGGGATTGAACTTGAGACCTTCTGCATCCAAAACAGATTCTCTCCTGCTGAGCCATGGTCCTTTCCCACAGCTGAGCTGTGGCATTGAAATGGGTTTCAGGACCCACATCCATTCCAAATTGAAACCAGGTTCCCAGGCTGGTGTTAGCCACAGCTCTGCAGCCCCCCTTGCCCCACCACTAGTTAAGTGTTCAGAGGCTCTCCTTGTATCTCCCGTAAGGGACCTGACATTCCCGCATAGACACAACAAATGGGCTAGTCAGGGGATTCATCAAAATTAGGAAGGAGACAGAGCCGCAAGCGTAAGCCTGCAAGCGCCACTTTGCCTCTTGCCTCCTCCTCCTCCTCCCCAGCACCCTCCCCTGCTGAGATGCAGTCTATTTTCTGGTGCTTAAGTTTCCAATGAGGCAAAGTTTTCTTGTAGGTTCATAGATCGGCTTGGCAGAGAAATGGCTCCAAATGTCTTTATCTGCACCGTCCTCGCCTGGCAGTAAATGCCAACGGCAAAAGAGCGCCGGAAGCAAGGAAAATAAACAAGCGGGACTCTCCAACAATAAAGCAGGAATAAAATATCTCTTGATGGTTGAGAGCAGGGCGCCATCCACCTGGATGCCCTCAGGTTTAACTAACACTTGAAAATTGCATGCTACTGTGGATATTTCAGGCTGCTTTCACTCAACTCTAAATGATTTTGTGGACACGTCCAGGGCTGGCAGAATTCTCTGGACAGGAGTAAGTCAGGCGCTACAGGCGGCAAATGATGCCTAGCAGTGGCCATGCACAGCCCTTCTTCCTGAGTCCCCAGCCCAGTGGTAGCAAATGCCCACTGAGAGCAGTGGGGCAGAAGGCAGGGAGCCCAACAGATGACCTGTTCGTTGAGCTTTCATCTTGATTTGTTTCCATGTAGATTAGAGCAGTGCTTCTCAAGCTGATGTGGTAGACTGGGAATCCCACCACCATCTCATGTGCCAAGGACCAGTAGCATTTTTGGTCCCTGAACTATCCCACCCAACCTGGGCTTTGGGAACTGGCAGCTGATGACTTGTGGCCTGGCTCATCCACTTTGAGTAGCACTAGATTAGGGAACATTGTCTATTTAATACATTCTGATTTGCTTGCAGGGAGGTTAGACGGTGTTGTGCCAAAGCAAGATTTACCCCACACTTCTCAGTGCATTTCTCTGACACTTTCCTAAGCACAAAAAGCCTGTTCTTTTGGGGAAGCAGGATATCTGCATGAAACCTCTCAACCAACTATAACCGTGCAGCTTGAGTTTGCCGCTGTGCAACTGAATCCCATCAAGAAAAGAGTGGCATTCTGGTGAAGAGAAAAGAGCTCAGCTGGTATATCAGGATTTATTTGAGCTCTCATAGGATCACCTCCGAACCCCACCCTATATTACATCCAGTGTTAATTCTTCCAGGTGCAGATGCAGTGTTTTCTAGTGTAGGTCAATTTAGGTGCAAGATCTAGGAATGAGTGGGCCCCGTTCTGCTTTCTTTGGGTTCTGTGGCTTTGCTTTGCTCTGCATCCTCTTCCTTCCTGCTGCTGTTTGATCTCCAGTTCCTGGAGGAGAGCAGGAGTGAGCAAAGGGGATGTCCCCACTTTCCCTTCACTGTGTGAGGGCAGGAACTCTTGAACTGGGAGAATTTCCGAAATTAATTCCAGAACGGAAGCCTGCGTGCACAGACTGCGGATGCTTCCACATGGCAGTTGTATTTGCAGACTCGGTGCCGCTCACGTCCACCAGGGTGCAGGGCCATATTCCCTCGCCATAGCATCCAGATTTGCCGCTCACATGGAAAAATCCACTAAGTGTAAAGAAACAAAATGTGGAAATTAAATCCAGATTAACCAGGGAGAAAATTATGGGTTAGCATATTGATGAGGATGGCACTGTGCAAAAAACTTGCATGCCTGAGTATCACTGAGTCACAATAATCAGCCATATGGATGCAGAGTGCCACAGTTTTCACTTCATCGGTATTTTCCTTCTTTCCTTTGCATTGGGAACTGGTGTAGCATAATGGCTAAGAGGCTGAGTTATGAATGAAGAAGGCTCTGGTTCAAATCTTACCTTTTGTGCCACAGATGCACTAAGGCAAGATAGTCAAGTCACTCTTTCTTGACCTTGGTCACCCATTTGTAATATGGGGGTTGTTAAAGGATTGCCCCTGGCAATGCTCATCAAGTGCTTTGAAGATTGAAAGCAGTGTTAGATATTCTGTTTAAGCACTATATCGCCAGTGTTCGTGGGTGCATGGATTAGAGATGTGCAAGTATGTCAATTTTGGTTTATCTTGGTTTCTCATTTTTGCAACCTTAAACTTAAGTTCTCCAGATTTCCACGTCAGGTTTGTGAATTTTCTAAAAATAAAAGTTCTCAAGAAAATCTGTTCACATTTTAGCGCAAATTTCTCCCAATATACACATATCTCTATGCAATTTTGCCTAACCTACATATTTCCACAAAGCTATTTTCCCTAACGTAATGTATTTTCGTACGCTATTTTTATTTGTAGACACATTTTTATGCACACTTTACCCCAGGATGTGCATTTTTGGCTGGAGAAAACTGGATTGCAAAATTTGGAACTTTGCGATTTTAAAGGAATTGTGGATTTCAGTTCATTGAATCTTTCTGGAAAGTACAGATTAGGTAATTCACCCTTAAATGTGCATTGAATTGAATTTCTCCCTCTATCCGTAGCTTGGACCGAAGGAAAGAGAGAACGAAAACAATGCTACAATTCTTTTGTGACTTCATTGGACCCTTTTCGATTGTACCTCCTCCTCCACCTTTTAGTGTTTACCCAACTATTTTGTTTTTTGCATGCCTGAAAAACAAGTATGCTGATGCCTCCCTCTTGTTTGCGGAGCTGTTTTTCAAACTGCATAAGCAACAGCACACAGAGCCTGGATGCTGGACCTGGGGAAAAATTTGGATGCAGAGATTTTCAGAAACATGACTAGCAAATAATAATAATAATAAAATATTTTGCTGGGTAGCAGAAAATGCGTTGCTGTTAAATCTGCTTTTCCTCTCACCTCCTGTTTCCCCCTTTTGCCAATTGGCTGCCACTGGCTTTGAAACTTGCATGCAGTTGTGGGCATCATTTTTAGCAATCCAGTTCTTTTGGGATAGCCAGAAATGTACACACTCCTGATTCAGTTTAAATAAATGCAGGTGAAAAGGTGTGTTGTATACAAAGCATTCAGCAGTTGATGCTAGAATGCAGTCACTTTGCCAAATATCTCTCTCTCTCTCTCTCTCTCTCTCTCTCTCTCTCTCTCTTTCTGTGTGTGTGTGTGTGTGTGTGCAGAATGTCTTTCTAATAATAAGGGAGTGCTGGGAAAAGCGGATGCCACAATCAGCCTAAAGATCACATGGGAAAATATGATTGCATGTAATTTTGTGATGATGAAAATAAGCCATACCAGTGTGCCTTTTTTAAAATAAAAAAATACATGGCTTGCATACAACATTGATGAGGAGAAGTCAAAGGAAAGTTTTGCTGTGCTTCAGAGGGAGTGGGGATTTGGCTGGGGGTGCCCTTGAAAATATGGCTTATCCTCCATTTTGAGGCAGAAGGTTTGTCCATCTTCATGGTGCATTTTGGTTGGACCTCCTGCAAGGTGGGGATACAGTGGGGTTTTTCCAGCACTGCTGCCTCCCTGTAGCACTTGGGAGTATGGATGAGAGAAGGCACAGTTTCCCCTTTCACCCTGCATTTTTCACATGCAGCACTGTTTCTGTTTCGGTGCAGTTCACCTGTCAAAAACTACATTACACATCTTGCCATCAGCTGTGAAGATATGACATAACTTGCATAGTGAATTACTTAAATTACTTTATTTCGTTCCATTCATTTCACTGGAAAGGAGATACCATACATTCTTGGTGTCTGATCTTCCCAGTCATTTTCGTCATATCAGCATAGTCAAAAGATTTAAAAAATAATGGACTAACTTTGTAGAATATACGAAGGAGCGTTGTAAACATTTGAAAACATTAGCAGGCCTAGAACAGCACTGGTGATATAATTAGGGTAAAATTTGTAATAAGGGAGATGAATAAATTAGATAAAGATATAAAGACGCAGAAAAGATAAGAGGTAATGATGGGAAACAGGGGAGGAGGGTGGGGGGAAGTCCAGGGGTTGAGAACCTCCAAAATATAATGTTTTGCTGTGTTGATATGAATCTAAAATGTAAGGAAAAAAATATTTAAAATAAAATATACTTTTTTTGAAAAAGGAGGCACCATACAAATGGGAGGAGAATGTGATTGATCATGTATCATTTGAAGTCTGACAATAACGACAACAGTGACTATTGATTGTGTTCGCTGGATTGATTTCTGTTTTGGATATGGGGCAAACATCGTCAATTTCCTCTCCTGTTTTTTGTTGGAATTCTCTGACATTTCTACTTGGCTTTCTGCCCCCCCCCCCATATAGTCCAAACATTTCAAGATTCAAAATAACCATTGACACCTCCAGTTTTTCAGGGGCATCCTGATAGGATTCAGTTCCCAAGCCATGAGCCGGTGTCAAAGCAAGCCCATATATGTGGGAACTTAATTTGACCCTGGGCTCCGTTCCCTGGATGTTTTCCGTCTTGGTTCTGAAGCTTGGGCTTGGCCTGTTCATGCTGTCTTTCCATTTTCTCTTTCCTTTCTGGAAACACTTAGCTGGCAACCCCGGGAAGACAGAACTTTGCTCAAATCCAGTAGGACTGCTCATACATTCTTAATAACCACTCCTATTATATAGATATATCCTCAGAAGGCAGCATGTCTTCTTAAATGTTCACATTTCTGTGATGGCCAGCAATTAGTATAGCGAGGCGAGTGCAGAGACTAGAGCCACTAGGTGCTAGGTCTGAATGAAAAACCCACTGCTTCTGTTAGCAGAGTGTTGCTCAGAAGAAGTATGTGCGGCTTTAGGTCAGAGGGTGGTGGGGAGAGGAAGAGAATCTTTTTCTTCTAGCCTGAGGGCCATCATCTCTCGTGGGCGACCTGCTAGTATGCTCTGGCAAGAGTGGATGTGTCCAGACATACACCACTCTCCAGCCTCCACCCAGGCAGTGTTATGGTATTATTGCAGTCCAAAGGCACATTGCAGCAAGGCAGAGTCAATAGAGGTGGACACAGAACAGAGCTAGTGAGAAGTGTGGCTGGGGGGGGGCATAGTTTAGGCAAGGACTAGATAGAGAGGCCTGGAGGGCTGCATTCAACTACCAGGCTGAGGTCCCCACCCCTCTTTTAGGCTTTCCTTCACAATAATGAACAATAACTGTCCCACTTATGTTAAGAATTGGAGCAAACTCCAGTATAGGGCAGAGGTGGCCAAGTGCTGGGGGTTGGTGTGGCCAATATGGCCCACGAGACCCAATTTCTCCAAACCATGCCCACCAGCTGATGTCCTTGCTGACGAGCGCTGAGCTATAACCTTTCGGACCAAAGATTTGGGGCATTCTAGGCTGCAAACTCCTGCCAACCAAGCAGTTCAAAAGCACGTCAAAGTGCAAGTAGATAAATAGGTGCCGCTCCGGCGGGAAGGTAAACAGCATTTCCGTGCACTGCTCTGGTTTCGCCAGAAGCGGCTTAGTCATGCTGGCCACATGACCCGGAAGCTGTACGCCGGCTCCCTCGGCCAATAAAGCAAGATGAGCGCCGCAACCCCAGAGTCGTCCGCAACTGGACCTAATGGTCAGGGGTCCCTTTACCTTTAGGCTGCAAACAGAAGCTGGGTTTGGCGTCTGTGATTCTGGGATGTCCCACTTAAAACAAGGCAGTTGCAGGGTACGTAGGCTGCTCTTTCTCACATGCTGCGTAAACCACGGGGAAGGAGGGTGGGGATATGTTGCTGGACTCGCAGCTCCCATCATTTCTGACTGTTTCTGGCTGGGGCTAATGTGAGTTGGAATCTAGCAACACCTCAAGAGCCCAGAGGTCCCCCCCATCCCTGGTTCAAGCAAAAACAACAACAACCAAACTTGTTTCCATGTGCACCTATTTGGCGCCTGCAATCTGAGGACTGAGTTGTATGTCTCTGGGATTCTCTATCTCCGCCAGCGGCACCCAGCAATTCAATTCTGTGCTTTACTGTCACAGGCTTCAAGCACAGAGGCAATAAGAAGCTGTGGTGGAGAGAGAGGCTTTGTGTTGCTGTCATTTTGGCTTTTCATTTTCTTTCTCGGAAACACGCTCAATTTATTCCACGCTGGAAAGAAAGCATGACATAACTGAGCATTATTTTAATAACCGTAGAGTGTGACCTTTTGATATAAAGTCCCCCCCCCCCTTAGCTCCCTTCTCCAGGTTGTCCTAGGATGGCTGCCTCCAACGCCTCTCCCTCATTATGCTACTTCCCAGGCAGGACCTCCCTGTGCATGGGGCTGGCTGGGGAATGTACACCCCATAAAATTGTAGAGTTGGAAGGGACCATGAGGGTCATCCAGTCCAACCCCCTGCAATGCAGGAATCTTTTGCTGGACATGGGGCTTGAACCCACAACCCTGTGATTAAGAGTTTCATGCTCTTCTGACTGTCCTAGCACAGGATTCAAGGAAATTTCACTACTTCTTTATTTTAGAATAAAGCAAGAGGGAGCTACCTCCCCCCCTTTCGCTGCCTCAAATTACATAACTCACAATGAGGCTAAATATAATCTGCAGATTCCATCGCTTCTGAACACACACACACACACACACACACACTCACAAACATTCACACAACTCCAGGCACAGCTTTTTATTCCCCTGTACATTATGCTTTGTGTTTTTTTCACTCGTACGGTATCTTTGCAGTTACCCACAGAGGCAGCTTGCAGAGAACAAGGGGAGCCAAGGGGATTCTTATATGCCTTTGCCATTGCGCAGAGGAAGCCAGCTTATCTTTTTTGGGGGGGAAATACACACACAAGCAAATTTCGAACCTGCGTTTGGCATTCCTAATGTGAGCAGCCCGAATCAGACTGAAAGCAATCAGTCCTGTCCTAATTCTCTGGCACATGCATTTGCAGCTGCCCCACCCCTATAAAAATGGGCTCACAATGGGGAAGAGGGGGGCAGGAAGCCAGGCAGCTGTTTTCGACGCCTGATAGGGGTTACCTCTGTAATAAGAAGAGGTCATCGCTTGCAGAAGCTTCATTTTTAGGGGAGAGAATAATCCTCTTTTTCATCTTTCCTCCCTTTCCCTAGTTATGTCAGAGTTACACACTGGCTCCTTTTTAATCACAGACAAGCCAGTGCTGCTGCTGAATGGCTGGCTATTACAAAGTGGGAGCCTGTGGTGATCATTAGCCAGCTTTGCGTGCGTTTGTGGCTTTGCACACCTCTCATTCTGAAATTTCATTGCCGGCTTTTTCAGACAATTTTTTTTTTTTTTTTACCATGGCCTGCTGGTGGTGTTTAAAGTCTCTATACCACCATCCTGCTAAAATGCAGGATAAGGCTTGAACATAGGTGTGGGGGAGAAATCTGATTCAGTTTGCATTTAAAGGAGAATTTTGCACTTTCCGAAACAATACAGAAAGTGATAGCTCAGTTGGTTGGAGCATGGTGCTGACCACACCAAGGTCGCAGGTTCGATCCCTGTATGGGACAGCTGTATACTCCTGTATTGCAGGGGGTTGGACTAGATGATCCCTTCCAACTCTATGATTCTGTCTATGTCTATGAAACGCAGTCATCCTTCAAAATTTGCACTTCTCTGAATTCTGCAATGCAGTTCTTCAGCCAAGTAATGTGTTCAAAATTGCAAACTGCTGAGTTAAAACGTCTATGAAAATAGGATGCAGAATCGCAGTGTATTAGGAAACATTGCTTTGCAAATAATGTGTATATTGGGCAAAAGTGAATATCAATATATGCATATTAGGAGAAAATCATACTGAAATGCTGATGGATTTTCATGAGGACTGAAAAACAACAACAACAAAGAATTGCAAAGTCATGTGGAAATGTCAAAAATGGAACTTAAGATTGGAAGCATTAGAACCCAACTGTGAGAAGGCAAAATGGACATATTTGCCCATTGTTACTTGAACATCATTGTGAAGAGCAATTGCTGGGGGCAGAGCTGTAGCTCAGTGGTATAGCTCATAATTTGCATGAAGAAGATCACAAGTTTAACCCCTGGCATCTCCAGGCAGGGCTGCCAAAGTCCTCAGCCTGAGACCCTGGAGAGCTGCTATCCATCACTGTGTAGACAATACTGAACCGGGGGACCACTGTGGGATGAGGAGGCTTCCTATGTTCCTACGAGGCTCTGTATAAGTTGGGGTCAGCTGGTACCTTTATGGATGGGATGACCTTTCAGGAGGGGTGGAGGGAAGCACCTGCCAGCACCTGCTTGGATCAAAGTCTAGCTGACTATCAGGATGAAGAGGGGCCCCCACCTCCTACATAAGCTCCCAGTCTGACCCGCTTCACTGCTAAAGCAACAGCTCCCTTATGGCTCTCAGCTCCTGTGAAAGTGTTTTAGGAGCTTGAGAAATGGATGCGGGCACACACTTTATCTGCTGACAGCCCCCTGTTCCCAGTTCTTCACTTTGTTCCATGCCCAATATTTTGCCCTCGTTGGTACTCTACTCAGTCTCCTCTATGCAGCTCTCCTTCCCCTTTGTGTGACTGTGATACGAAAGAGAATATCTGGCTGGAAGGCAGCCATACCTAGAGTCATACCTTGCTCTGTGGTTGGTTCACAGGTGCGCCCCACTGCCTGTGACCTAGCCACAGACCACGTGCACCTATAGCACTGTAGGGACAAAGCTGTACCTGCCATGGCTGTAGCTCTGCTGTGCTTTCATTCCAGTTTTACTAATAGCAGGTAACCAAGATATTGGGACCAAAGAATTGCACCTATTACTGATAGGGATGGTTGGAGCACAGGTATACCCTTACTGCAATTTTTGGCACTTGGCACCATTATTGCCAACTTAATTTTTAAAAATGGCTTTGAATGGATTTTAGCTCTTTGTATTCTGTCCTGTTGATAAGCTGCTTTGTGCCATTTTTCATTGTGTACTGTGTCCAACAAATGCAATGAATAACAATAATTTTGACAGTGAAGGTCTGCTGGTCCTGTGGGTCGCTTTGTAAGGTTTGTATCTAGGCGGCAGCAGGCCTGATTTTTTGAAACTTCTTTTAGAAGAGCCCTGGATTTATTAACTTCTTTCTCCTTGTGGGAAACAGGCCCATATGCTTTACCACTATATGTGTGTGTGTGTGTGTGTGTGTGTGTGCGCACTAAATTATATGTAATAAACCCAAGTCTACAGGAAATGGTAGCAAAACACTTAAACTGGTGTCGGGGTTACCAAGCAGAAAATACCAAAGTCAAGTGGTAATGAAGAGGCACAGAATGAGAGAGATTTGCATTTTGGCAGATTAGCAGGGGATAGATGTGTGGAGAGGGATGCTAAAATGATTAGCTAGGATGAATTGGAGTCTGCTTGAATCTAATCCTTTGGAGCAAGCTGTACGCTGCAGAAAAATTCTCTTTTTGGGCCAGTGATCCATTGAACTCTTCAATTTGTTTTTCTTCCCTAATCTGCATGAACTCCCAAGCCTTTCCATCTCCTATTTGGGAGGCCATTAGGTGGTGATGAAAGCTTTGGCTGAGGTCCAGCAGGAACTGAGCCGAGCTCTCTACTATATGAAACATTAAGTTAAGGTTCCAGCAGAAACTCGCAGAGCAGGATCCCTGGGATTGTCCTGGAAAACAACAACAAACCTGGCTGCCATTGCTCAAGCTGCTAAGCAGGTGCCTCTGCATGATCTAGGCCAGGAACAGATGTGGCTTTTGGGCTCCCTCCACTTTGCAAGGAGTTTGGTTTGGCAGCTCCCGGGACCTGTGGGCAGCTGCCCTGAGTGATGAGTCTCTGGTCTGAAGATGGAAGCTTTGTAGTGAAGCTCTCTCAGGTTCTGACCAGTCTTAGGAGAAAGTGCAAATTTCTCCTTTAACTACAAACTGGATCAATTTTCTCCCCCGTCCCTTCTGCTAACGCTCACCTAGGGTGTACATACTCCATTCACACTTCTTAACCTATAAGCATTATATTTTAATCCTTGCAACTGCCGTGGAAAGTTGGACAGCATTATTTCCCCCATATTACAGATGGCTATGGAGAGCCACCAAGGCCAAGAGAGAATGGATTGTCTGAGCCGGCTAGCCCAGCCTCTAGGCAGAACGAGGCAGCTGCCTCTTGCGATGGGTGCTGGAAGGCTGGGGAAGCGGCGGTGCAGCCCCTGCCATCCCTCTGCCATCCCCATTCTCCTCTCCACAGGCAGCAGTGCTTGATCGTTGCTCGCCTGGCTTGGCTGGCTGTGTTTGCCTAATTGCCTTCTCCCAACATGTCGCCGACAGTACCGAGGGGGAAGGCCCTTGAGTGAGCGAGCAGACAGAGAGACAAGCGACCCAGCAGGCATTATGTGTGCTTATGCGTTGCTCTGCTCACATGACACATGAGCTGCCACTGCTGCATTGCAGCATTTGCTAGAGAGGTCAGCGATCAGGCACCAGGCAGAGCAGTGAGTAAGCAAGGTGTTCAGGGGACGTAGCTGTGTCTTCCACATGACTTACCTTGTGTCCCAAAATTTAGTCACCTGTCCCCAGGTACTGTAGAGGATGCTGTGTGATCCCTTGGTGGTGAAGGAAGAGTCAACTGCTAAGTCCGGTCATTTTCTGACCATGGAACAGGGAATCTCTCTTTTCCTTTCCCTTGTGTAAGTATGGGTGAACCTGGCAAAGTTCTCAGCTTCACATTTTTTCAAAGTTCAGTTTTCCACAACTACACATCAGTTTGTGTGCTTCTTAATGCTGCAAATTCTTTTAAAAAAAGGCCTCATGAAAATTTGCCAGCATTTTCACACAAATTCCTCCTAATATATGCGTTCATATCCAGTACGCAGAGTTTCACAAGCCATTGCCCCCAATATAATGCATCTTTTGTATGTTATTTTTATCACCAACCCATGTGTTTTTTATGCACACTTTAACAAAGTATATGTTTGGGCTTTTTTTGTACATGTTGCTTGGTTTGAGAGAACAGCATTGCAAATTTCGGAGAAGTACGAGTTTCGAAGGAAGGCTGTGTTTTGGTTCTCATACTGTTTCAGAAAGTGTGGATTGGGTCGATTCTCTTTTAAATGTGAACTGGACGGCGTTTCTTCTCCACCCCTATTGTGTGCCAGATCCTTCGCCTCAGGCAGCAAGTTGTTTGTGGCCGGCCCTTCACCAGAGGTCACACAGCAGAGGCTAGATTCAAACTGGGGACCTGCAGGTTCATTGCTCAATCTCTTCACTGCTGCAAGCCACCAACCTTCGATTCTGGAGGCAAACTCTGGCAAAACCTTCCATGTACTTACTGCTCATTTGGTTGTGGATGCAAAGACATGCCCAAATTGGAAAGCCAGCTATAATGAAGATGAAAATCTATGCAGTGTTTACAATCCCTGAACCGTGTTATGTGTCTTCAGCAGCGACTTCTCTTAAGGAGGGTCATTCATCTTTAATAAGAATTGCAATCTGTTCATGCAGTATCTCTTTTAGTGTCATGCTGCAATGCTGGGGGGTTTATTCCGGAGATGGTAAACATACCCTGGAGTGTCTTTCTTCTTATTATTATAAAAACAACAACAAAAACAAATGTATGCTTCTTCTCTAGAGATGAAGGGGATGGGTGGAATATAAAGAAAATGAGAACCCTAATTACATCAAATAAGGACTGTTGCTGCAAGATCTTTGAACTTGTTTCTCACTACTGGGAGCAAAGTTGCTCAGTGTGTATAAAGGGAGCGTTTTTGAGGGGAAGCAAGATTGGAGGAGATCGTGCAAATTTAATTGGCCCCTTGACAGCAAGCAAGCACTGGCGGCTTTTTTTCAAGTAGACTAGTGAAGTGATTTGGGGCAGTTTGTTGCCTTACTTTGTAGAGTTGTGTTTTTCAAGTTTGAATTAATTGCTGATCTCTGTGCAGTGTGTTTGTGTGTGCATGCAAGGTTTTTTTGGGGGGAAGTGGCTGGGTCAGTAGTCTATATGTGTGAGCATGCAAGTTTTCAACTCCTGGGATCCGAAGTAAAAAATGTCAGCATCACCCTCTAACGGAGAAGCCACCATGGCAGACAGTCCAGAGAGATTGTGGTGAGGGGCCTGTGGGAAAAGGTTTGAGTGCAAGTATGCTAAAGCAAGAAGGGACGCGGGTGGCGCTGTGGGTTAAACCACAGAGCCTAGGACTTGCTGATCAGAAGGTCGGCGGTTTGAATCCAGCTGACGGGGTGAGCTCCCGTTGCTCAGTCCCTGCTCCTGCCAACCTAGCAGTTTGAAAGCATGTCAAAGTGCAAATAGATAAATAGGTACTGCTCCGGTGGGAAGGTAAACATTACCTATGCTAATGAAAAACAACAGGAACTAAATAAATGTAGCTTAATGTAATGGTAAAGGACCCCTGACCATTAGGTGCAGTCGCGGACGACTCTGGGGTTGCAGTGCTCATCTCGCTTTACTGGCTGAGGGAGCCGGCGTACAACTTCCGGGTCATGTGGCCAGCATGACTAAGCTGCTTCTGGCGAACCAGAGCAGCGCACGGAAAGCCTAGTGTAGCTAAGTATTAATTACGTATTAAGAACGTAAGGAGAGCCTGCTACTGGATCAGGCCAAGGACCTATCCAGGCCACCCCTTCGGTTGTCACAGTGGCCAAGCAGATGTCTTTGGTAAGCCTGCAAGTAGGACATGATAGTTTAAAATATTTAGTAATGGAATCCTACGCATGTCTCTTTGGAAAAAAGTCCCATCTGTTCAATGTGGCCCCCTTCCTAATTATATTTAATAAGACTAATTTCGGGGTGGTGGGGTGGCTGCCACTTATTCCAATGCCTCTGAACTATTTGGCCAGAACACCAGAAGATTAATTTCCCATTAGGCACTTGGGTAGAGTACTAACTGCGTGTCTTTCCTTATAATGTTGGGAGATTTAAGCTGCAATCCTGTCCCTACTCACCTGGGTGCGAGCCCCACTATACTGAACGTCCAATTAGACATTGTCATGTCAAGAATTATATTGTAACAGGTATTTTGAATATCTTCTGTATTGGAATCCGGCGACCCGACCTGCAGTTATGCTGGACTCAAAACCAGCCACAAATTACAAAGTCAAACAGCCTGGTTTATTGCGCTTCCTCTCTTCAACACAACAGGAGCTGGGGGCGGGGGAACATTTTGACAGGAGCAATAGCAATCAAGCAGAAACAAATCCTTCAACCTCCCTGGCAAGAGAGCACATCCTCGCCGTTTGTCTCTCCCTTGCTGTTGTCTGGCTATCCCTTAAGAACATAAGACGAGACCTTCTGCTTGAGGCAAAAGACCCACCTAGTTCAACATCCTTTTCTCACAGTTGTCAGCTAGATGTTACTGGGAAACCCCAAAACCAGGGCTTCAGTACAACCCTTTCCATTTGCAGTTCCATCAACTGGATACCGCCTCCAGGTACAAGGCAGCCACCTGAGCTAGGAGCCATTGATAGGCTTATCCTCCATGACTTTGTCTAATCCCCTTTTCAAGCCCATTCAGGTCGCTGGCCATTTTGTGAGGGCAAATTCCGTAGTTCAGCTATGGCGCTACATGAAAAAGTCCTTTGTTTTGCCTCTCCTTCCAACATTCAGCTCCATCGGGTGACTCCACTAGCCACCCATGGAACTAATTCCTTTTTATAGGACCAATTCTTTTTTTATTAGCATAGGCTATTCTCTTCTACAGCTGCTTCTTTTAGGGTGGACATAAAACCACGTCTGCTTCTTCAATTACATAAAATTGCTTTGTACCAGCCAGCCAGCCAGCTCCCAAATATGCTCTTCCTCCTGGTAAGAACTAGGCCTAGTTCTGTGCTGCCCTGTCACACTGCCCCTCTGAAAGGTGCCACCTTACCTCATAATTGCTATCCCATAGCTGAAAGGGTGAAAAGAGCACAGACTAGGATCTGTGAGTTGCTGCTTTCAAGCCACCCATTCCTGTATTGCCTCCCCCCAGCAAATCACACAGCTGATCCTGGTGGAATCAACCCTGGTCTAGACTTGTGAGGGCCACTGACATAAAAATCACTGCGTCTATAAAGACCTACTTATTCCCACCCACCCTCGTCCATCATATCTCCAGCTGCATCCAACATTGGGCTATATCTAAGTGGAATCATTAGGAAGATCAGAGAAGTGGCTTTCTTGTATATTGTTCACCAAACAACGTACTGAGTGAAAATGGGTTTTTGTCACCTTGCGAATTAATTTTGGGGCAACAGCAAGAAAGGGCCACACCCTGAACTTCTGATCTTCCAATTTTATATCAATTCACAGTTTTCCTTCTGGATCTTGAATCAAAGACACCAAGTTCCTGACTTGGAATGCCTTTAGAATGTGTAAGCAAATGGGGCACTCCCAGACCTCCCTTGTTGCCATTATTATATAGTATTATGCTGCATACCCAAGCTTTCTTTCCCCTATGAATGAATTTACCCAATAATCTCTGCCAAACTTTAAGTTGTTTAGGCATTTTAGTTATTGCTAGGACCTGAAATAGGTGGCAACTAGTTTTGTTTATAGGGACACAGGTGGTGCTGTGGGTTAAACCACAGAGCCTAGGGCTTGCTGATCAGAAGGTCGGTGGTTCAGATCCCTGCGACGGGGTGAGCTCCCATTGCTCGGTCCCCGCTCCTGCCAACCTAGCAGTTTGAAAGCACGTCAAAGTGCAAGTAGAAGGATAGGTACCACTCCGGCAGGAAGGTAAATGGCTTTTCTGTGCGCTGCTCTGGTTCGCCAGAAGTGGCTTAGTCATGCTGGCCACATGACCTGGAAGCTGTACGCCGGCTCCCTCAGCCAATAAAGCGAGATGAGCACCACAACCCCAGAGTCGGCCACGACTGGACCTAATGGTCAGGGGTCCTTTTACCTTTAGTTTTGTTTATGGGGAAGTGTTCCAATCCTATAATTCCCTTAGCTCTGGTCTTATTAGAGCTGTGTGCAAACAGTCTTATGTTAAGTTGGACCATTGCTCCATCTAGCTCAGGACACTCCACATTGACTGACAGTGACTCTCCAGACAGGAGTTTCTCTCCCAGCCCTATGTAGAGATGCTAGAGGTTGAACATGCAGGTAAATTCTGGAAAATGACTTTTTCCCCTAGGGTAATGGGCGGAGGTGGGGGAGAGAAAGAAAAATTACAGAAAAAACTTCTGAGAAATTTCAGCTGAGCTCTACTCTTAATGTGGTACGGTCCAGAAATAGCTATCGTGCCATGTGACCTGCTGCTTGTGCAAATCAGGCTCTCTAATGTACTGCTGATGTGTTTTCTCTCTGGGAAGTGGGGCTTTTTAATCGCCGTATGTTAAATGAAGTCGAGAGTATCAGAATGCTACTGAGGGTTAGTTCACAGGCTGCCTTTTTAATCACACGCCTTATGGTTATTGCTGCTTTTCAAAATATATGTGCGTGTGTAATTTATCTGTAACCAACTTGAAAGATGGAGGGGTTGCTGTTGAAGCTTGCAACAATTTGCTTCTAAATAGCTTATGATGGAAAATCAATATCCATCTGTGCTTAGCAAATTAAAGTCTCTGTGACAATGAATTGCATTGTTTTTGCTGTTGTTTCTTTTTTTTAAAAAAAAAATAATACACCACACACGGCTGGCAATGAAATACAATGTGGCATTGATCACTAGAGAGTGGAGCAGCGTGCAAGGTTCAAAATCTGAGGTGCATCCAACTAAGTCCTGCTCAGAGTAGATGCATTGAAATCATTGGGCTCAAGTTAAAAAGGTAAAGGGACCCCTGACCATTAGGTCCAGTCGTGACCGACTCTGGGATTGTGGCACTCATCTCGCTTTATTGGCCGAGGGAGCCAGCGTACAGCTTCCGGGTCATGTGGCCAGCATGACTAAGCCGCTTCTGGCGAACCAGAGCAGCGCACGGAAACACCGTTTACCTTCCCGCCAGAGCGGTACCTATTTATCTACTTGCACTTTGACATGCTTTCGAACTGCTAGGTTGGCAGGAGCAGGGATTGAGCAATGGGAGCTCACCCCATGGCGGGGATTCGAACCACCGACCTTCTGATCAGCAAGTCCTAGGCTCTGTGGTTTAACCCACAGTGCCACCCTTAGTGGATGTACTCTTGAGTACGAACGGCAATGGGTACAACTCCTGGCTTTGGCTTATCGCAATTTAGTGCTCTTGCCCGTCCCTTGAAACCTAAGTGGGCTCCTCTCTTTCCCCCTCCATCTTTATGCCCTAATGATTCACAGATAGAAAAAAACAGGGGTTCAGGCCAGCATGCAAAGACACAATATATGGCAAGCAAAGTATGACAAATGTATTCATCACAATGTACCCGCTATTACAAGGCATACAGTACATGCAAGCGGTGCTCTGGAACCATCAAAATAAGTACAGTATCATAATTAATGATATATTTTCATTATCTCTGACTCAAGGGAATTCTTGGGAGCGGTGGAGTGGCTGTAGGAAACAGGACTGCAGCCCGGTGATCCCAGTTTCGAATAGATCCTACTCCTTCAGCTGACAATATAAAAGAAAATGGTAGCAACCCGAGCCAAACAATATAGTGTAAACTTTTCTGGACCATGAGCAGGCTGACTCACCCTGTGAAGTCAGGGCACCACATGGGGTACCAGTAGAGGCGACTGGTGCGTGCTTACTAGCAGAGCACAGAGGAAGCCCACTAGTGGACATTTATGAGTAGGGACTGTGAAACACTGAGGGTTTCTTAAAAGAGGTACTACAAGAAAACAGCCCAAATCAAAAGATGCATTCAACCCATGCAGTGTGATTGTATTAAGAAGATGAACAGACTTAATAAGCCGATGATCCATAGAGCAAGTGGATTGGCCATTTAGATCTCTTGGGGCATCATCTAAGTTTCTTACCTGGCCCCATTCTATTGACCTGGGCTGGTTTTTTCCATACAGAATGATGAAACAACCTGTCTACATGCTGTGTGTGTGTCTGTGTGTTGAGGAAAGGGTTGGGTGGGTAGATGAAGACAGCAACTGGTACCTGAATGGTGCAACAGCAACACTTTTGGAATGTGCTGGCTTCAGCCAAAGGGTAATGGTGGATCAGGTCATATTGTCTCTGCTTCAGGCAGAAAATGTTGTTGGCCGGCACTACACTCAACTGCAGACATAGCCCACATGGTGCTTTCCAGATGTCCTTGGACTCCAGCTCCCATCAGCCTCAGCCAACATGGCCAGTGGTCAGCAATGATGGGAGTTGTAGTCCAATACTGAATACTTCAAGTATTTCTACGGATGGCTAGCTGTTTTCTGTGTTCATAGTATCATTTTGTGTACACAACAACGGGTGCAGTGGAAAAAAGAAACAGCATGAATATATTGGTTTTAATTTAATACCCACTGGGCCTAAGTTTGCAGTCCTTCCAGTGGAGTAGATTTAGAAATGGAAGAGCTGTATCTTCTGAAAAATCTGGAAAGGAGCAATGGTTTTGAGGGGAGTTTTCCAGCAAGCTATAGGGGAAAGTTCAGTGCTCTGTAAAGATTTACCTCTATGCATGTATATTTCCACCCCCATCCCCTTCAAAAAACATGGAAATGTTGTCAAAAGCTGTTTATGGAGATGAAGGACCATGCAAGCCTGAAGTCTGCCCACCAATGATTCAGAACACAATCCATTCCTTGTGTTCCTCCCTTTATAGCGAATGTGATTCTGTGCTTGTTTTGTAATATTCTGGATGTGAAGAATGTGAATTTCGGTGCCTTAGACCTGTTGTGCGGGCTTGTTGGTGGGTGGGATTCCCAGCTGCTCAAGCCTCCCCAAAGACCCTTTCAGACTTAACAGCACAAGCAACTTCCAAAATCCGCCATAACATTTACACGCTATGCATGTGTGCTGGTATAATGGTAACTCATTTTGACAATTCAGTCTCACTTTGGCAATTCAGTCTGCAATCATTCTGTACCATATTGTAAGTAGATGGTGTGTTTTTTCCCCTTACCCAGACTTTCAAGCTTTTTTATATTAAAAAAAAAATAGGAGAAAGAAAATGAATCTGCTTGGATGAAAACTGAAACAATTTGGAGTAGATTGAATCTCACTTCTTCGAGATTTTTCTCCTTCGGGTTGGTGCATTAGGGAGTTGATGCGAATTTGTGGGGTGAAAAATATATATTGATCGAAAGAAATCTCTTTTTGTCTGTCTGTTGAACCTTAGTGATTGAAGCCCACTGCAGTGTATATCAACAAATTTTCTGTGCTGCTTCTCTCTTCTTCACTTTGAATGGAATTCTGTCTGTGCTGTGAGGTTGGTGCAACCTTCTCTTGACTTTAGGAAGGCTACTTTCCTTCCAAATATTGCTGTTGTGTTTTTGGTGGGGGTGGGGAGGCTAACTGATGACATATTATACCTCACATTCTATTCCATGTCTACACCTCGTATTATCACCTGGCAGGAAGATGCAAGCATCATTGTATGAGAGTGCTTATCGCGGAACTCCTTCTGCCTGAACCCCAGGAATTAAAGGGGTGCAAAGATGTGTTTTCTGTTGACAAAAAGGGCAGAACTAGATATTACAATACAATATAATATTGGAGGATATGTTTCAGTCGAACATTAGGAGCAGTCAGTGTCGACTGCTGCATGGACCAGTGAGTCTGACTTGGTATAAGAAAACATTTTGTGTTCCTTTTTAATTTTAACAAGTGAAGCTCCACAAAGCCCCAACTGTTCAACTTTATACTGGGCAAAACACACACCACACCCTTCATTCTGATCAGATCAGAAGTTGTTTAAAAGCGCTATAGAACAGGAGACCGCATGAAGAACAATTTCTTTAAATTTCCAACAATAGTTCATTTACTTTCTTTTTGCCTTTTTTCAATATAAACTGGGGATGAACGGATGAGTCCATGTCAGTTTTTTACAGGCTTATTTATAATGTCCCATTTCCACATTAATCTATGGGGGGGGGGCGTTGTATGGAAACCTAACACCTTAAAGTACGTATTTTTGGTGTGCTCTTTGAGCTGAGTGCTACAATGCAACATTTGTGTACGTGCATAATCCAGAAGACAATTATGTTCCAAAATGTGTGTATGTCCAGAAGGCATGAATTAGGTCAGTTCCCTTAAAAATGCAGACAGAATGAAATTATTCTCCATCCCTAATATAAGTTTAATAGAGCGCTTCATTTCACTGTTGCATGTGTTTATAAATAAATCCATACCATCTTGGGTTTTTTTATTTAAAAAAGTACACAAGATGATTCACATTTTAAAATGTGATTTATTTCTTTAGGGAAAAATTATAAACTGCTTAATCAGAGAAATATGCAAGCAGTGTACAGAAGATAATTCTCAATAATAAACACATAAAACGATGAAAAATAACAGCAATTATACATAATTAAATTATACAACTGGGTAGGGTTGCTGAAATAAAGAAGTATTTCGCAGGCATCTAAAACTTTATAGTGAGGGCGCCTGTCTAATATTTATAGCAGTGAGTTCCAAAGTGTTGTCACAGTTTAAGATCCACAACTCAGAGATGTGTCACAGACATTACACTGTAAAAATGCAAGTTTGGCCCATCAAACTGGTCAAGTCAGCAAGTATGGGGTGAAGCAATCCTTCAAGCAAACCAGTCCCAAAATGTTAAAGGCCTTTATATGCTAAACGTAAAACCCTGAACTGGACACATTAACAAATTGTTAGCCAATACAGCAGATCCTCTGAGTGTCCCTATTTTCCAGGGATGTCTCTGATTTAGAGAAACCGTCGTGGTTTCTGATTCGATCCTGGAATGTCCTGATTTTCCTTAAAATGTTCCTATTTTCATTGGAGGAATTTTGGAGTGTATGGTACAGGCCTTTAGCAGAGTATGTTGACAGGACTGTACACTAACCGCAGTTTTTGGACCAGCTACAAGGGACGACCCAGATAAAATGCGTTGCAATGATCCTGTCTTGATGTTACCAATGCCTGGACTATTGTGGTCAAGCTATCTTGATTCAGAAATTGCCATAGCTGTCATACTAACTGAAGCTGGTAGAAGGCATTCCTAGCCCCTGAGGTCGTCTGCAGTGACAAAGCTGGATCTAGGAGCACCCCCAGACTGTGTACCTGCTCCTTCAGAGATTGTGCAACCATCAGAGGTTCAGACAGGGGTCTTTCCCTGTCCTACACGGTGTGGTTGGAGATTGAACTTGGGTCCCCCCCCCCCACCAGAAAAGCATGTTTTCCCACTCCTTCATCACCTGCTTTTGAAGGACCATCCTAGAAGGACTGAGCCACATTATTTTGCTGCATGATGTTCATTCTGTACTGGCGCTAATCTTCTCTTTATTTATGCTTTTTTGCCATTGCATCTAGAAGTATGCTTTGCCTTTTCTATCATTAGTACAATTTTGTCAGGAATTAGAAACTATGTGACTGCATTTGACTGTGGCTCTTAGACATCCTCTGGGGCACGTTTTGCGTTATTTTGCTTTCATAAGAACATAAAAGAAACATTTTGTTAATTAAGAAATGCCATGTCACTGCTCAGCATTATTGAAGAACATGGGTTCTCTTGCACAGCCACGATGACTCCCCGAGGACCTTGCTAGCAGAGACAATGTGTTATTGCATTCGGTTCAGCTCAGATGTGAGTATTCCTTTAAAATGAAGAAGCTAATTTGTTAATTCCTCATTTTTTGTAGTAAAGCATCTGTTGTTACTGCCTTACATGGCAAATGATGACAGATGTATAATTCTGCAACATGTGACCAGGATCTTGTGTTCTGGCAGGGGACCACTACAGTGATACCTCTGAGAGGCTCCTTGAAATTCCTTGGTGCTTCTGGTCTTCCAAAAGTACAGAGGGTGTTCTGAGCCAAAATTGCTTCCTCATCTTCTTTTCCATTTACAAGTGGCAAAACTGGTAACCGTGGGGTAGGGTGCGGAGATGGAATTAGAGGCACACTTATTGACAGAGGAAAACTGACCTGTTCCCCGAAGCCACTTGCTGGTGGCCACTAATTTCTTTAGATGTCTTCTAAATGCCTTAAGATGTCTTCTAAATGTCAGGTAGTTATTTATCGCTTTGACATCTGATGGGAGGGCGTTCCACAGGGCGGGCGCCACTACCGAGAAGGCCCTCTGCCTGGTTCCCTGTAGCTTTGCTTCTCGCAATGAGGGAACCGCCAGAAGGCCCTCGGTGCTGGACCTCAGCGTCCGGGCAGAACGATGGGGGTGGAGACGCTCCTTCAGGTATACTGGGCTGAGGCCATTTAGGGCTTTAAAGGTCAACACCAGCACTTTGAATTGTGCTCGGAAATGTACTGGGAGCCAATGTAGGTCTTTCAAGACCGGTGTTATGTGGTCTCGGCGGCCGCCCCCAGTCACCAGTCTAGCTGCCGCATTCTGGATTAGTTGTAGTTTCCGAGTCACCTTCAAAGGTAGCCCCACGTAGAGCGCATTGCAGTAGTCCAAGCGGGAGATAACTAGAGCATTCACCACTCTGGCGAGACAGTCTGCGGGCAGGTAGGGTCTCAGCCTGCGTACCAGGTGGAGTTGGTAGACAGCTGCCCTGGATACAGAATTGACCTGCGCCTCCATGGACAGCTGTGAGTCCAAAATGACTCCCAGGCTGCGTACCTGGTCCTTCAGGGGCAGTTACCCTATTCAGGACCAGGGAGTCCTCCACACCAGCCCGCCCCCTGTTCCCCCAAAACAGTACTTCTGTCTTGTCAGGATTCAACTTCAATCCATTAGCCGCCATCCATCCTCCAACCGCCTCCAGGCACTCACACAGGACCTTCACCGCCTTCACTGGTTCTGATTTGAAAGAGAGGTAGAGCTGGGTATCATCTGCATATTGATGGACGCCCAGTCCAAACCCCCTGATGATCTCTCCCGGCGGCTTCATATAGATGTTAAAAAGCATGGGGGAGAGGACGGAACCCTGAGGCACCCCACAAGTGAAAGCAACGCTATGTTGTTCTCAGTTGAATCCTCGTTGACTGCACTTAACTGGAATGGCTTGGGACGCGACGCGTCTCGCGACGCATTGCTCCAAAAACATTATAGGTAACAAAAGCAGCTGGAAACCTCTACAAAGGGCCTTGCACATCTGTGGGTGGTATAGGGGCCTTTGTTTTCAAGTAAAAGAGAGCAAAAAACAAACCGGCCCTCCCAAGCAAACCTCTCAGCCCCCTCATGCAGTTAAATATAGTTCTGAGTCCCATGAATTTTGGGGGGGAGAAAATTCTCTCTTGCCACAGCTTCAGAAGGGCTTCAAGTTCCCCCAAACCACCCCACAAATGGCAGGGGGAACAAAGAGCTTAATATCTGCAGGCTGCTGGTGGCTGCGCTGGCGTTAATCAGATGTGGCTTCTGTTTCGGGTGTGTGAAAACTGACGAAAGTACTGGGCACAGAATTGGTGAGAAGTAGTTATTTGCCTTGAATAATTCAGGGAAGTCTGTGGTTTATGGGGGATGGCATGTATTTTATATGCAGTTCTATCACCTGGGTAGGGAGAAGGATGAGGCATTTCACACTCTTTTTCTATACATAATTTACACTGCCTCCTAAATATGTGAATACATAATTGCACTGGCAGGTCTGTGTCACCCTCCTGAGCCAGCTGTGTTTAGCTGCTTCCTCTGAGCGCCTCTCCTGTGTCATTTTGCACATTTCCCCTATAAACAATGACTTGTGCTTTCTGTCCTCACCCCGATGCAGGAGCCTAATAGGAAGTCTTCTCCTCACCATTAAGAAAACACATGACAGATTGTAGTAAACTCTGAGGGGAAAAACAGAGTGCAGGATGTTTTGAACTGGAGAATTCTTTAATGCGCACAGAAAATTGCATTGGCAAACAGCGGTGGGATTGTGCCAAGTTGGTTAAGAGGAATGAATACATAAAATATTTGTTTACAGGAACAAATGCTGTAATTTGTGGTTAGAAATGGTTGCTGGCAGGGCTGGTCCAAATAAGAAGTGCGGGTGGATTCTGTCTATAAGGGGCCAAGAGACAACATGGGGGAGAGTTTGCAAAAGATCCTAGTGCACCTTCTAAGAAGGAGCCAGCAGGCTTGGTATCATTTAGTAAAGGGGTTGCTACTCTGTAAAATCACAATTGCTAGTTATCACCCAGATAGATTTGATGATATGAGCAAAGGCATTTACCAAGGGAAAAACCTGCTTTCTGATGCACTCAGTACTGAAAACTTGATGCCTCCTCTCACGAACTGTTGTTTGTTTGTTGGACTTCTTAGTTGCTTATTACCGCCCAAAGGTCTCCAAGTGACTTACAACACATTTAAAAACATAAATGTACATGAATTATTCAGGGGTCAGCAGGGGGCCGGTCCACTGTCCCTCAGACCTTGTGGGGGGCCAGATTATATTTTTGGGGGAAAAATGAATGAATTCCTATGCACTACAAATAACCCAGAGATGCCTTTAAAATAAAAGCACACATTCTGCTCCTGTAAAAACACCAGGCAGACTCCACAAATAACCCAGAGATGCCTTTTAAATAAAAGGAAACATTCTACTCATGTAAAAACAAGCTGATTCCTAGACCATTTGCGGGCCGGATTGAGAAGGCGATTGGGCCTTAGTTTGCCTACCCATGGATTATATCATTAAAAAATACAAAATGCCTTCATTAAAAGATATACAGTTTGCTAATGAAAGGCATTTATTTATGTGACTTCAGTTCTTAGGATCCTTAAGATAGACAACAGTATAGTAAATGCATTCTTAATTCAGAAGGTTGTAAAGCTTACAGAAAAACTTGCTCTTAGTGAGTTTCCATTGAAGTGTGTGGCTGAAACTCCCACTGGATTCCAAAGAAGTATAATCGGAAATTGATTTTGGAAGATGAGGGTAATTGAGAATCATTTGGAAATGCATCTAAGCTTCAGAAGGGATTTGTCATTCCTAGGTTGATTGTGGATAGTGATTAACATTTAGGAAGGTAAATAATTTTTGCTTCTGTGTTCACAGTAGTTTTGCTTTAGGTTATAACACTGATTTCATTTCTTTACTTCATTGAGAAGCATCTGTAAACAGCTTTTTTTATTTTAAATGCCACATCCTCAAATTATATTTTATGCACTTCTTTGTAAACCTTTGATGTTTTGTATACTGCAGGCAAGTCAGTGGCCTTATGTTTTTCTGCCTCTAAAGTCAGGATTTCAGTTTCCAACTCCTTAATAATAATAATAACAATAATAAATTTTATTTATATCCCGCCCTCCCCAGCCGAAGCCGGGCTCAGGGCGGCTAACAACACTAAAGTAGTGCAACATTCTAAAAACATTATAAAAATTAACTAAAATCAAAATTGATGGCAACCGTAAACTAAAGTTCTGTAAAGATTGCCAAAGGAGGGAGTTAGGCTGCGCCCTGACCAAAGGCCTGGTGGAACAGCTCTGTCTTGCAGGCCCTGCGGAAAGATTTCAAGTCCCGCAGGGCCCTAGTCTCTTGTGACAGAGTGTTCCACCAGATCGGAGCCACAGCCAAAAAAGCCCTGGCTCTAGTTGAGGCCAGCCTAACCTCTCTGTGGCCTGGGACCTTCAAGATGTTTTTATTTGAAGACCGTAAGTTCCTCTGTGGGGCATACCAGGAGAGGTGGTCCCGTAGGTACAAGGGTCCTAGGCTGTATAGTACTTTGAAGGTTAAAACCAGCACCTTAAACCTGATCCTGTACTCCACCGGGAGCCAGTGCAGCTGGTATAGCACTGGATGAATGTGATCTCGCAGCGAGGACCCCGTAAGGAGTCTCGCCGCGGCATTCTGCACCCGCTGGAGTTTCTGGGTCAGTCTCAAGGGCAGCCCCACGTAGAGCGAGTTACAATAATCCAGTCTGGAGGTGACCGTTGCGTGGATCACAGTGGCTAGGTCAGGGCGAGAGAGGTAAGGAGCCAACTGCTTAGCTTGGCGGAGATGAAAAAATGCCACATTTGTTATAGCTGCAATCTGCGCCTCCATGGAGAGGGAAGTATCGAAGATTACACCCAAACTCTTAACGGACGGTGCTGGCACTAATTGCACCCCTGCAAGAGATGGGAGTTGCCCCCTCAATCCCATATTGTCCCGTCCCAGCCAGAGGACCTCTGTCTTTGAAGGATTTAACTTCAACCGGCTCCCACGTAACCATCCAGCCACAGCTTCCAAGCATCTGATCAGTGTGTCTGGGGCCGAGTCAGGATGGCCATCCATCAACAGATAGAGTTGGGTGTCATCAGCATACTGATGGCAGCCCAGCCCAAAACTCTGGACAAGCTGGGTGAGGGGGCGCATAAAGATGTTAAAAAGCATTGGGGAGAGTATCACACCCTGGGCACTCCACACACCAAGGAGTGGCACGATGACAATTCCCCCCCAAGCGCCACCCTCTGTCCCCGACCAGAGAGAAACGAGCGCAGCCATTGAAGGACTGTGCCCTGGATCCCTACGTCGGCAAGGCGGTGGTCCAGGAGTTCGTGATCGACCATGTCGAAGGCTGCTGACAGGTCTAAAAGAATCAGCAGCCCCGACCCGCCTTGATCCAGCTGCCTGCGGAGATCATCTGTTAGGGCGACCAGAGCTGTCTCGGTCCCATGACCAGCGCGGAAGCTGGACTGGAATGGATCCAGAGCCGATGTTTCATCCAGAAACCTACCAAGCTGTTCAGCAACCGCTCTCTCAATCACCTTACCCAGGAATGGAAGATTCGAAACCGGGCGGTAATTGGATAGATCTAAGGGATCTAATGATGTTTTCTTTAAGAGCGGGCGCACCACTGCCTCCTTCAGTTCCCCTGGGAATGTCCCAGTGCCAAGGGGCAAATTGATGATATCCCCCAGGGGGCCCGCACCTTGTCTGGACACGCTCTAATCAGCCAAGATGGGCACGGGTCGAGAGGACAAGTGGTGGGCTTTCCAGCTCGGAGGAGTCTGTCCACATCGGCTGGGGATATCCGGTCAAAGTGGTCCAATACTGGACCCGAGGACAGTCGAGGGGCCTCCAGTTCCTTTATTGTATCCAAATTGGCACGGAGGTCATGGCGGAGCATAAAAGCTCATAAATGCCTCACAGCTGTGTGTCAAATTGTTATTTAAATTTGGCTGTCCTTCGAGGGACGTTAAAGACTGAATTATACTAAATAATTGCACCGGGCGAGAGCTAGCGGATGCAATGGAGGCCGAGAAGTAGGACTTCTTAGCGGCCTTCAGTGCCATCTCGTAGGTTTTCATAAAAACCCTATAAGATGTTCTTGAAGCTCCGTCACAGGCACCCCGCCATACTCGCTCTAGCCGTCTGAGGTCCCGCTTCATTTTCTGGAGCTCCTCGGTAAACCTGGGAGCCCGGTTTCTGCAGGGTCGCAGAGGGCGCTTAGGTGCGATCTCATTGATGGCTGCCAGGAGATGGGTATTCCAGACCTCAACAAGCTCAGTCAATGAGTCGCCAGGGGGAGAAAGGTCCCGCAAGGCTTGACGGAATCTATCAGGGTCCATCAGCCTCTGCGGGCGAGCCCAAATCGGCTCACCACCTAAGCAGGGTGGGGGTGGAACGTCAGTCCTGGCTTTCAGAGCGTAGTGATCAGACCATGGCACCTTCATCGAAGGAAACATGATCACATCTATACCGATGCCAAAGATCAAATCCAGCGTGTGGCCTGCTTGATGTGTGGGGCCCAAAACAAACTGGGAGAGCCCTAGTGTTGCCATGGAAGACACCAGGTCCAGAGCCTGTGAGGAGGGAGTGGCATCAGCATGGATGTTGAAGTCCCCCAATACCAATAGGTTAGAGAACTCCAAGGCCCAGCCGGCCACCGCCTCCAGTAGGCCTGACAGGGTGGCTGCTGGTGCGCTAGGTGGCCGGTACACCAGCCAGACAGCCAAGCTCACCTTGGAGCCCCACACTAGGCCAACACATTCAATGCCAGGGATCGATGGCGATGGTAGAGCCCTGAAAGAACAATCTTCCCGGATTAATAATGCCACCCCATCCCCCCTGGCCCACAGTCCGCGACTGGAGGAGGACGGAGAAACCCGGGAGCGCCATCTCTTGTAAGGTAACAGTTTCCCCTTCGCGCACCCAGGTCTCCGTCACACAAGCCAGGTCGACCCCCTGCGAGGTGAAGAAATCTCGCAGGGTGGCGATTTTGTTGCCTATAGACCTGGCATTGCACAACACCAGTGACGGAGGTGAGTAATCCTTGCTCACCCTACCCTCGTCTCTCAGGATGGGGGGCAAATTGGAAGGGGTACGAGCATATCCATATCTCGATCCCCTTCGCCTATGACATCTGCCCCCACCGCCATACCCTCCCTCGCCCCTCCACGGTAGGAATCCCAAGCCACATACTCGCCTCCATTTACAAAATATAAAAGTAAAACAACCTTGCTTTTTTAAAATTTGTTAATAGTGGCCAACTCACTAACTGCAACCACCTGTATATAGGTGGAAAAAGTCTTGTGTACCTGCACACCTTGGTTTGTTCTTCTTTAATGGCACCAAGATGACACTGAACTTCGATTTTTAAACACTTGGTGGCCAATTTTTAAAGTTTTAATTTTCTTAAATTAAAAATAAATAAATGGAAGAGTAGCAAAATTATTTCACTCTAGAACTCCAGGTGACATTAGAATGTTTATGTTTGACAAGCAAAAAATTGGTGAGACCTTTTCCCACAGTATTATGCTAAATTACATAACAGTAACAAACCCAGGTGAAGACTGCATATTTAGTCCAAATCTCCTAGAATTTCTTTTCCAGAAATTCATGGTTTTTTTAAAAAAAAGAAACCCCCCAGTAAGAATACATTTGAAGAGTTCCAACTGGGAATTTATCAATTAAAAGTCACCCACTCAATGACTTTTTGAGATAATCATAGAATTGTTGGAAGTGGCCATGAGGATCATCTAGTCCAACAGCCTGCAATGTAGGAATCTTTTACCCAACGTGGGGCTTGAACCCACGACTCTGAAATTAAGAGTCTCATCCTCTACTAATTGAGCTATCCCTCAGAGTTTTGAGTCTCTTATAAGTCTCTTCGGTCATTATTTAGCCCATATCTAACAATTCTGTTAGATACATTAAAAAGTGAGGACACACCTGAAATATGATTATGGTCCCATGTCACTATTAGACTAAAGCCTGGAGAAATCTTCGAAGAAGTTGCTTTGTACCAGCCTGTGTCATTACTTAACAAAGACCGTAGGCTCTTCGCGTTGGTCCTGGCCTGTAGATTAAACTCCTTAATTTCTATTGATTTGGACTAGGTGGAACAGGTACGTATTAGGTGCCATCCATCAACTGTTAAGTGTAATCAAAAGCAGTCAAGATACGAACCAGTCACTAGGTTTATTTGTCATGCCTTCAGGGCGCTGGCTGCCTGGAATAGTTTTTTTTTTAATTACAAAAGTTGGGAAATTATCAGTTCAGCTCATTATTTTATGCAGTTTTAACTAAGTTGTACTATCCATCACAAGCTGTTATTACAACCCAACAGCTGCAATTCCCTTCACATCACAATTATTTGGTGTCTCCATTTCCCTTGCCTTTCATCATGTTGCTAGGGCATAGGTACAGAGCCTCAGAGGCAGCGTAGACCTGTTACAATCAGTGGATTTAGGATTATTTGGGTCCATTGATCTCAATGGATCTAATCTGAGTATGACTAACGTTAGCTATCACCCACTGTTGCCAAGGGCGTTGTTAAGATTCATGTTTGGAGTAGGGAGAGTAACAATTACAGAGACGGCCCCCTCGAGACACCCTTTTTTTTATTGCACATTCATGGTTATTTCTGTGTTCAGCATCTGAATAGTGCACAACAAGGGACAATGGGTTGCATCCAACAATAGTAGACCCACTGAAACTAATAGCCCTGTGTTAGTCATGTTCATTTACTTCAGTGAGTTTACTCTAAGTAGCACTATCATTCACTACAACCCTATAAGTTATCACCCAACAGAATATTAAAAACACAATAAAACATCAAGCAATAAAAACTTCCCTATACAGTGGTACCTCTGGTTAAGAACTTAATTCGTTCTAGAGGTCCGTTCTTAACCTGAAACTGTTCTTAACCTGAGGTACCACTTTAGCTAATGGGGCCTCCCGCTGCTGCTGCGCCACCGCCACACAATTTCTGTTCTCATCCTGAAGTAAAGTTCTTAACCCGAGGTACTACTTCCGGGTTAGCGGAGTCTGTAACCTGAAGCGCATGTAACCCGAAGCGTTTGTAACCCAAGGTACCACTGTATGGTATTTGTCCAAGGTTCCACACCCTATTTTTTTAAAAAAGTAATACTTCCTCTTTTATGGCCTGCTGATATTTTGTCCCAGCTGAAGAGAACGGCATTTCTCAGGCCTGTGTACTCCAGAAACAGTCAGGAAGGTGACAAGAAGTTATTATTATCTTCTGTGTATTTGCAATTGCTGATACCTCTGTATTACTGGTTTTTCCTTCATGTTTAATTCCTGTTGTATCTTCGTTTTCTGTTAGGATTGTAACACATAGATATAAAGTAAAGTTTTAAAAAGAGCAGAGCTGATACAAAAGTGGTAATTAATTTATTTGCTGATAGGTACTATTTTGTCCGTTGCACATAACTGAAATGATTATGAAATAAGTCGTGTAAAAGCCTACACACACAAACACAGCTCCGTTGTTGAACCCTCATGGTCAAGGCACAGAGCTTTCATTCCTGATATCTTTTCAGTCAGAACCAAGGAACCTTGAAATGAATTCCTCTGCTGCAGGTAGTGGTGACTTTCAACACAGTAGTCAGTCTTGAGAAATCTTGAGCAGCAGAAGGTGGAATATCTTGCTCAGCTGTCCCTATCTAAGGCTGAATAATGATTTCAGCCGGGCTCTATCACTAAATCCAAAGGCAGTGGATTATCTGAGTGCTTTGTTTTCCCCAGAGGGTGGGCCAAAACCTGCAGAGCACCCAATCTGCACAAATCGACTATAGTTATGATGTGCATCTTTGCCGTAGGGGGGAAAAGCAGATCGCTTGTGAAGATGTCTTAGTGACAGCAGCGGCTTATCTGTCAACTTACTCTTCTCTCTCCCCCTGCCACGCTACTTGGTTATTATATTTTTTTATCCAGGACTCAGGGCAGCTCAGAGCTCCTTGAGTCAGTCACCCATTCAGGAACAGACCTGGCAGACATCTGCATAGCTTTAATGCTGTGGCAGCATAATGTATCCTTGGTGCATACTAATTGTAGGGCGGGAATTGTCCAAACTCTGCTCCTAAGCCCAAGATAATAGTTTCCAGACATGACAAAAATGCATCTATTCCTATGTTTTGAGGAGAAATAGAAGCCTGTGCAAGGTTTGTGTTGCATGCAATTTGATGCCTGGTTTTACACTGCAAGGTTCTTTTGATGCTCCCAATGAGAACTTTTTGGATTGCATGAGAACTTTGGGGGTAAGTTGAGCCAAACACATTGGGTTGTATCCTACCCAAGAGCAGACCCATTGATGTTCATGGATATCACTAACTCAGGTTCATTAACTTCAGTGGGTCTGCTCTGATTAAAACTTAGTTGGATGCAACCCACTATCAACAGAAGTTTCCACCTACCCGTTTTGACTCTCTGGCACCCTATTTGCATAACCTAGAAATTTTGAAATATAGACACACTTTTACTCTCGCAAGATTGAATGTATTGCCCTCGGCTGTACTTGAGGGACGATTCCAACAGATTCCACACGAAAAACGCTTATGTCCCTGTGGAGATGGCAGTACCAAATCGGTGGCTCATGCTCCTTTGACTTGCATTCTTTATAAAGACTTGAGGAATGAGATTATCACCCCTCTTTTATTGTCCATTCCCAGCCACTGCCACAGTGTCCTTTCTCTTGGCAGATCAAGATGAGCAGGTGACAGCAAAGGTTGACAGCAAAGGTTTTTAACTGGGGCAATTAATAATAAGATCCCCTATTTGACTATTGATTCAAAAGTTAAAATGTATTGACTTTTTATTTTTTTGTATATTGTATTGTTGTTTTATTGCTATGGCCGATGGCTGATGCAAATAAAGACTCATTCATACCATATCATCAGAAATCAGGATTGGGTAAAATTGCCACAACTGCCTAGAGCTCATCCTGGTGGCTGGCACCCACTATTTCCCTTTTCAAAAAGTGCTCAGGAGTGATGTGATAATGTCGCACCACCACCACCACCACGGACTTTTGCAAAAGTAAATGGTGATGACCACTAGCTTCTGGGATGAGCTCCAGGCATTGGTGCTGAGCATGTGCATTGGGAGAAAATCCTCCATTGACACTAATTGGGGTATTTTCTCCCAATGCAAATACTTTCCTGAAAAGGGATGTTCCTGAGGTTTGCAGCAGGAGAGGAAAGAATTATGCTTCCCTCTAGCACTGGCTGAGACCCCAAGCATTTCATCTCCTGTGTCACAAAGATGCGAAGGCTTCAACTAGAAGTTGGGCATTTAGTGCTGCTGGTCCTGTACTTTGGGATGCTCTTCCAGTAGAGATTTGGCAGGCACTCTCACTTTTGACTTTCAAGTGTCTCTCGAGTATCTTTTTTATGATGGCAGATCTTTGCAGATTTTTTTTTTAAAAAAATAATCTTCGATTAGCCAGTCTTCTTAATGATCATATGCATTTTTTTTTAAAGTCAAAGCTGTACACCATCCTGACAAATGGTGGTATAAGTTTACAAATAAATAAATAAAAATAACTGTAAATAAAAATAAAACTGTAAAAATAAAAAATAAAATAACATTTAATGCAAATGCTATTTGCATTAAAAAACAAACTTGTCTGTAAATCCCAAAGACACATTTAATGACACCGGTAGTTTGGCCCTACATGACTGAAGTTGAGTGTTCTTGGTGCACAGATTTCTCCTTGTTGTTAGGATACACATAGAGACAGTCTTCTCAAAGGCATGCACCAGTTTTTGGTTCAACAAGACTGTTACACTGCTCTTGACATGCAAAGCTGCAGTGTGATACAGTGGCACCCCCTGAGAAAACTTCAAAAGGCCTGAGCATCATCGGCATGCCATGTGGGAACCCGTAGCACTGTGAATCAGTGTTCACGCACTCCCAGCTTAACTGTAAGCAGCATAAACTCTGGCTCAACATCTCTCTTGCCATGTTGGAAACATTTCCAGTGATCTGTTTATCGTCTCAGTGCCATCGTTCAAGAGAGCCACCCGCCGCTTAAAGCAGCAGTAAGTGACAGGCAAATAGACTGCAGCAATGTTTTCTTCCTTTCCCTGCCTCCATTTACCCCATCAGAGGTACTGAGTGATGTTTACCTTGCTGGTATGTATTTACTTTGTCAGATGCTCCTGCAGAGCCAGGTCTGCGGGAGCTCATGGAGCTTTGTGAGAGGTCAGCTTGTTGAAGGGAGAAACTGCGTGTCCCTTGACTGCCACTGCTCTGCTTCTGCAAGGAGGGTAAGAAGTTGGGACAAGCACATCTGTCCAGTTTGGCTCCTCTCAGTATCTCATTCTTCCAACCTTATGTTCAGTTCTCCACATTTCTAGAATATATATTTTTTAAAAGTCCTCCTGTAAACACATCAGCGTTTTTGTGCAAATTCCTCCCCCACAAAATATACAGAGGTACCTCAGGTTACATATACTTCAGGTTACATGCGCTTCAGGTTACAGACTCCGCTAACCCAGAAATAGTGCTTCAGGTTAAGAACTTTGCTTCAGGATGAGAACAGAAATCGTGCTCTGGCGGCGCAGCGGCAGCAGGAGGTCCCATTAGCTAAAATGGTGCTTCAGGTTAAGAACAGTTTCAGGTTAAGTACGGACCTCCGGAACGAATTAAGTACTTAACCTGACGTACCACTGTATATGCATTTTTATTTTTATTTTATTTTATTTTGCAATTCATCTTTGTGTAATAGAATGCGTTTTTTATTTGTCATTTTCATGAATATATGCATTCTATTGCACATTTTATATTCCAGTATATATATTTTTCCTACACATTGCCAGAGCAGAGAGCAGTATTGCAAAATTTGGAGAAGTGTGAATTTCGCAAGATGGTTGTGATTCTGTTTGTATATTATTTTGAAAAGCTCATATCGGGTAGGTTCCACCTTTAAATCTGGACGGAATCAAATTTCTCCGCAATCCCTAATCACAAGGAACATTGTACTTTGTAAAGGAATGTGACTGAGTATGGCAGCCATACTCAAATCCAGACCAGAAGTGTTCTCCAGCCATGAAGGTCATTGCCTGCAGACTGGAAGTCTAGCATGCAGAAGGTACCACTTAGGACAGAGCTAAAATCGCCTCTGCAGATCCTCCACGTGACTTATTGCCATTTTGCTGAATATACGGTATACTTTGGAGTGTGGAGTGAAATTCTCACGAAACTCTCTTCTAAGTAGGACCTTCTGCACAGTACACAGTCCTCAGGGACTCTTCTTAGGGGAACATATACTCCAGATATATGTTTTCTTGTTGAATAAACCTGCGTATAACTATTCAGTAAAAATATTGGCTTTATCAGCCTCCTGTAGTTGACAGTTCTAGAGCTTAGAGTAGTCACTGGTCTTCTTAAGTCTCAATAGGAAATGTTCTGCTCAGAACAAGGGAGCAGAGGAAAAATGCCCCCACAACCAGACCATTGGCTGAGAAGAAGAAATCAATATTGTGACCAGCAATGTGCATCAAGCAGTTGACATGTTTGGATAGCCCCCCGAACACCTTGTACCCAGCTAGGCCATTGGGCCACCTGCCATTGTATTAACTACATGTACTGTGAGGCTTTCAGACAGGAGTCTTTCCTGGACATACCTGGAAATACCTAGGGTTGAAGCTAAGACCTTTCCCATGAAAACCATGTTCTCTGCCACTGAGCTACGCTGAAATCCTGAACCACTGTGACTTTTGCATATGGCTCCCTTGGCTTGGGCCCCGTAACCAGCTCAGCTCGTGATAGGTGTCATTGGGAGCCTATAGCTGAAATTAACCCCTTGCAGCATGAGCCCCAGGACAGATTATGGGCTCCATAGGAGCCCTTCTGTGGCTGCTCCTCCTCCTTAGCACAGGATATCGGAGGCCTTTGATCACTGTGCGACTTCTCCAGCTCTCTCCTTTCCTCAGGTATCATTTTTTCACCTCCCTCTGTCTGTTCTTGTTAGGTTTTCTGAGGCAGCTGCCATCCTACTGAGCTCCTGCTGCCTTGCCATTAAGCCCCACGAAAGGTTAACTCCAGCTCCAGCTTTTCATTGTGGTTTTATTCCCCCCCCTTCCCGGTCCTGCCCCACCCCAGAGGAAACCAGCTGGGGTCAGGCCTGGTGGCAGAGCTTTGATCTCAGCCCCTGTAGCAACGGCACAAAGTTCAGCCCTTCGCAGATACTGGAGCCTTTGTTTATTCATATATTATTTAGGCTGAGACTTGAGTAGAAGGTGCAGGGTGGGAGAGGGAGGAACATTCATAATTCATTCCCGAGGAGGAAGCTCAGGGTTCTGTAACCAGTGAGGAAGAACGGAATTGGCTTGGGAAGTTGGATTTAGCCATTTTAGATTGGCTAGCTTTATTGGTAGACATGCAAGTCTACCACTGCTATATGATTATCCTAGAAATAAGTAGGATCCACACTGATTTCTAATTTTTTATATTTTCCCCTGCAGTGCTGTGGGACAGCCCTCAGCTAGGAGGGACAGCAAACGAGTTCTCATTTTTGACCAGAAAAAAGAGCATTATATTAACATAATGATTTGCAGAAACATAATTAATTTAATTAATGCCAGAAAAAAACTGAAACCTACTCAGTGTGAGGCAATAACTGTGGTGGCAGCTCAGGTGACAGGAAATCATGTTGATATTACAGTAGGAAGCAGCTGAGGCCACTTGGAGAGCCCATGATTATTAAACTTATTGATTGATTGTGCGAATGTTAATTGATTGATTCTTTGTGCATACATTGAAATATGAATAGGATATGCATACACCTGGAGGCTGGAATATGTACTTGGGGAGTGTACAAAACACAGTTAAGCTGTGCACATTCCCCGTTGGGGATTAAAAAACCCCCCAGAAAACGTGCACATTTCCCTCTTCATGAAATAATTTTGTGCGCATTTTCCATGAGGCCTGCTGAATGTGCACAATAACCACTTGCTATGCACACTGACCACTCAACTTACCCCCCCCCCCCATAGCCCCTCCAAGTGTCCCTATTTTCCAGGGACAGTCTCAGATTTACAGAAGCCGTACCAGTTTCTGATTTGATCCCAGAATATGACTGCTGTATTCCGGCTATGTCTGGGAAATTCTGAATGTATGGCAACCCTAAATAACCATGCAACCTTTAAAAGACACCTGAAAATAGCCCTGTATAGGGAAGCCAGTTTTATTATGTTTTTATATGTGTTGGAAGTCACCCAGAGTGGCTAGGACAACCCAATCAGATGGCTAGGGTATTCCTACTACTACTACTACTACTACTACTACTGCTATGGAATAAGATGTCCCTATCTGCATCAGCGAAGTGTTGGAGGGTATACAAACACTAATATAGTATTCATATACCACCTTTCCACAAAATGCCAGTGGGGTGTACAGCTATATAGATTTAGAATTAAAAGCAGTACAGAACAATCATTAAACTGCTACTCTAGAAAATTCTAAACAACTGCAGAGACCTCTCAGAATAAAAACTATTCATGAGATGCCTGAAAGTCCCAAGCTATTCCTCTAGCATCTGCTGCTGAAATTGGCCTCGGCCTTATTTTTATCTTCACAAATCACCAAGTTTAAATTAAAATGAAAGCATAGCTGTAATTACTGATAGCTCTATAAATGTTAAGTTGACAAGTTTGATACTGCTTGGTTAATGCAGGCGATATCAGAAACTGGAAAAATATATATGCTGGCAGTGGTGTAGCCACAAACCTCTTCAGGTTCAAGTTAAATTATACTTGATTTTGTCCTGTTGCTTTAAATCTCTCACTGTCCCATTTTGCATGGACGTTGGTGGGTGGCAGGTGAATGTTAATATGCCTGTATGTATGTGAGAAACATGTTTTCTGTTGGCGTGGAAAAGCGTTACGTGTATGCCCTGGTACCACTGGGAAGGAACAGTTGCTATTGCACTTTATTGCTTTTGACGTTTCCTGTGCTTCTAAGTTACGAAAATCCACCCAGATAGGTCAGGCTTTACGCAACAAGTTTTCAAAACAAGTCTCCCAGAAGAAATGCAGATTAGCTGCTTCTCGAATTTCGCTCCAAAGCCGAAAAGGTAAACACAAACCCTTGAAAAAGGGATGCAACATTTCACTAGTGTTTTCTTATTGTTTATAAGCAGTTTCCATGAGCTGGATCCTTTTGTCATTGTGGAGCGGGAGAAGAGGCAGGAAGGGGCAACCAAAACAATTGCCTTATTTTAAATCAATTCCTCCTCCTTCTCATCACCATCATCATCATCATTATTGCAAGCTTTGCATCTTACTTTGCTTTTGGTTGATTGGTTCTATTTAAATTCTACTTTAAGCCTCTATGGGCAGCTCATATGAGCTGGGAAAGCAGGATGCAAATGTCTAAAATAAATTTGCAAACAACAGTGAGGGAGGCACAGTTTGAGGGGTGGGATAGGAAATGCAAAGGTTGAGGGTTGCCCAGGGCTGCTGAGGACTAGAACCAGGAACCTTTGCCTCTGCATTCTGGTGCCCCATGGGGCCATTTAGCCAGGGGAGCATGTCAAGAGGTCCCCTTGTTGTGCTGTGCTGCCAAGCATTGGAAGGATTCCACCCACCAAGGCAGCCAATCAACTTCTGGAAGGGCTATCAATATTTCCAGGTCAGGCTGGGTAAGAAGCACTTGAATCTGAATTCATCTAACCAAGATGCCCAGACTGCATTCTGCATATAATTGCGTATCCTACAAATTGTGTATGGTATTCTAGGAATCTGTGTGCCTGCCAATACCTCCTCCTGTGCCTATGGAAGCTCCCAGTAATTATTTCCTCCCAAATGCACAATGCCTGGGAGGCTGCTTGCTGTTCCTGTTCAGCTCCAGGTCACATCCCAACCACACATTTTAAAGCAGTATTATGCCACGTTAACAGCCATGGGTTCCTCCAAAGAACCCAGGGAACTGTAGCTTGTTCAGGTGCTGAGACTTGCTAGGAGACCCTTTACAGGGGTTACAGTTCCCAGCATCTTTAACAAACCATAGTTGTGAGGATTCTGAGGGAGGCCATGGCTGCTGAAGTGGTTTAAGGCTGCTTTAAATATGTGGTGTCGATGGGACAGCCAGTCTGCACTGACTTGGCCTCTTCACATTATTGAACATGCCCCCTTAAAACATGCATAACCTCCAACGTTTCTCGGATGGAAATATGAGAGCTGGACCATAAAGAAGGCTGATCGCTGAAGAATTGATGCTTTTGAATTATGGTGCTGGAGGAGACTCTTGAGAGTCCCATGGACTGCAAGAAGATCAAACCTCTCCATTCTTAAGGAAATCAGCTCTGAGTGCTCACTGGAAGGACAGATCCTGAAGCTGAGGCTCCAGTACTTTGGCTACCTCATGAGAAGAGAAGACTCCCTGGAAAAGACCCTGAGGTTGGGAAAGATGGAGGGCACAAGGAGAAGGGGACGACAGAGGACAAGATGGTTGGACAGTGTTCTCAAAGCTACCAGCATGAGTTTGACCAGGAGGCAGTGGAAGACAGGAGTGCCTGGCATGCTGTGGTCCCTGGGGTCACAAAGAGTCAGACACGACTAAATGACAACAACAAAGGAAAAGTGGGGCATTCCGGAATCAAGTCAGAAACTGGGACTGCTTCTGTAAATCTGGGGCTGTCCCTGAAAAAATAGGGACACTTGGTGGGTCTGCACATGCCCACATTTAACTGGATGCCAGGATGGGATACCCACCCTCCCATCCCTTCTCAGCAGAAGAGAGATGCAAAAGAGCTTTTGTCTAAGTGTGCATGGCGCTGGTTGACCCAGTGGCTGATGGAGAGGGGCACATCTGCACCACTTTGTGGTCCTGTTTCTTTTCCCGCTCTTTTTTTTTTATACATGGTGACCCTTTTTTGTTATGTCATGCTCCCATTGGTAGGCTGATCTACTACAAATTTTTGTGACGGGTGCACATGGCACGTTCTCAAAATTTCAATTGTGTCCGCTGGCCAAAAAATGTGCACCACAGGCACAGCCCAAAGCTGGATTTGCCACTGGGCTCCAAGTAATTCAATGACTTTAAGGACTGTGTGCTCATTTCTTCAATCTTGCACTCTGTCTATTCTGGGCACACATTGCGTTGCTAACATCCTCTGATTGGTATGTTAAAAGGGAAACTTGTCTTGTCCCTGTTCTGAGAAGCGCACCGGAGAATTTTGGCTTTCTTGACTTTATCTCCCCGCCAAGAGGACTCAATGCCTTCATCAGGTGCTTCAGTGTTCAATTTGCAGCCTGAGAGCCATTTGCTAAATTAAAATTTTTAAAAATCGAAGAGACTGTGCAATTGCATTAGTACAAATCTTCCCCAAACAATGGCAGATAATAGCACCTGGGTTATCACACTTCAAAGCAGATTAGTATAATTTCTAAGCATTTCAGCTGAGCTGTTTTGCGTTGAACAATGCATAATCTCTTTTAATACCTGGAGGTATGCCTCAGTCTTTAATTGAAATAGTAATTTTCACTATCAGGTTTTATTATTAAAAAGAAACGATGCTGCCTTGTTTTTGTGAATAGGTGGGTACCAGGGTGTGCAGCTCAGTTCCTGGAATGTTTCTCAGCAGAAAGCCACACAGCTCCAGTGATTGTATTAAAGGGGACAACACAATTATAGGTTCATATTATAGTATTTAAACTGTACTCTGCAGTGCATAGAGAAAGAGAAGGAATGTGAGGGTTGTTGAGTTTTCTTTCATTGGAATTTCCTTGGAGTTGGCTTTGGAGCAGCCTAGCAATTGATTTTAGGATGGAGTCATCTTGTGATGGAACAGTACTGTCTGGTAAACAACAGCAACCTTGGTGTCTGGGTGCAGAGCAGAGGTTTGTTTCTTTCTGGGCATTTGTCACCATAGATGCATGATGTCTGCAGCTGAAGTGAGTAGACCGAGGAAATGGACACAGGCTTGAATCAGGCCACAACTTTCTTGACTACAGGTCAGAGTAGGACAGAGTTACTCCTCCTAGACCCCTTTAACGGGGCACCCACATGACTAAGGATCCGGCCCAGTGACTTATCCACCATAGTTGTGTCCGTTGCTATGAGGTAATCGAAAACCAATTTGCTTGCAGGAGAAAATTCCTTCCTGGCCCCGAATACGGCAACTGATTAACCATGACAAGGTCCTCATGCTAACTTCCCCACTTCCCCACTAAAGAGGCCCCTAAGAGTCTGGGTGGGAGGGAGGTAAATCCTGCATTGATCAGCCAAGATGGCGGGCGGCTCCAAGTTGTCCTCCTAAATAACCCAGGGGTGGTCAGGCCCAGGCCCATGTCCAGATAGGCTTGCTGTCAAGGCCTGCCCAAACAGAGGGTCCAGCATGGCCAAGGGAAGGCGGCATCAAGCTGTCACCCCCTCCCTCAACCCATGCAGGACAAAGGTGATTCTCTCTGGCTCTGGCTGTGACTGCACCATGCAGCAAATGAGCCCCCTGGAGCCCCAGGTGAATGGATATTCTCCCACACTTTTCAGCCTTCAAAGGGCTTTACAGAAGTTTCCTTTCCTTTGAAGATCCACTTCTTGAGAGAAGCTACTGCTGTTCCTGTCTGACAGATATGTGTGTAAGTTTGAGACTGATTTACCACAGGCCATTCAGAACTGTTTTGGCTCAGCAGACTTTTGAATCCAGCTCTGTGGCATCAAAGCTCGCATGTCTCTCTTCATTAACTTATCAATGGGTTCTCTGTAGAAAAGGGTTCTCTGGACCATCAAATTCAGGCTGCTTTTCATCTTTTCACCTTTAACTGTCTTGTCATTTCTACTTTGGATGTTGTTGCAGTTCAGATCTCCCTATTCAGCCATAAAGCTTATTGGGTGACCTTGGACCACTCACTGCTTCTCGTCATAACCTACCTCGCAGGGTTGTTGTTGCAAAGGGTTAAATGAGGAACGGGTAAACCTTATGCACCACCTTGGGCTCCTTGGATGAAAAGGTGTGCTATACAGTGGTACCTCGGGTTACAGACGCTTCAGGTTACAGACTCTTCAGGTTACAGACTCCGCTAACTCAGAAATAGTACCTTGGGTTAAGAACTTTGATTCAGGATGAGAACAGAAATCGTGCAGCGACGGCGCAGCGGCAGCAGCGGGAGGCCCATTAGCTAAAGCGATACCTCAGGTTAAGAACAGTTTCAGGTTAAGAAAGGACCTCCAGAACAAATTAAGTTCTTAACCTGAGGTACCACTGTACGTGCAATAAATAACAAAAATAAAAGTGCAGTCCCAAGACTCACCTTTGCACATCACAAAGTGTCCTTGTACCTTTTAACAACAACAGTCCTTGAATCAGCTTTGTTACTCTCTTAGATTTATTGTGGCATAAATTTTTGAAGAACCCACTTTATTGAAAGTCTTAGAAATAGGTTCTGCTCCACGAAAGCTTATGCTATAATAAGTTTGTTAGTCTTTAAGGTGTCATAAAATTCATTGTTCCTGCTACAGTGGTATCGTACAGTTAGCCTTCTGGAATCTCTCTTTAGTGTCAGAATAGCCAATTTGGTGTGTGAGAAAGCAACTTTTGGAAAGAGATTCTGGAAGGGGGAAATGATGGCAGGAGGTGAGCTTCTCAAAGCTTTTGGGTGCAGTTGCTCCAATTCTAGATAAATCCACACATGAGAGCGTTAGTTTACTGCGTGTCAGAATCCAAGGTTATACCAGCAAGGAGTGAAAATAACTGTGCATATTTATGACGAACAAAATATATTACTCATGTTATGCACATTATGGAAGCATAATTTGGTTGTTTTCCTGAATAAATCAACTATCTTTAATTTATTAGATGCAGGCTGTGTTCAAACATCAGTGAAAGTGGTAACAGCTTAATCAAAGTCAATGAGTTTTATTAATTGCCTTACCACAGACCATAGCAATGCCAACAGCCAAGCAGTAATAAATGGCACAAAAATTAATAGTGTAAGATAAATGCAATAATCCTACCCACTTAGAATATTTGCATGGAGGCAATTCTGCCTATGCTTAAAATGATGAAAAAGCAAAAGCACCTTCCATTAATAATACAAGAAGCATTTCATGCTTACGGCTGCAATCCCAACCCACTTATCTGAGAGTAAGCCCCTCTGAATTTAATTGCTTCTGAGTAGACATGGTTAGGACTGTGCTGTGATTTATATAAGTCTTTAGGGAGTGTGACCTTCGTTTGGGTGCAGCTTGAACAAAGGAGGGTACCACAAACAGTTTGTACCTGGTGTTGGGCAAGTGGGAGAGATTGGGGAGGGGCCTTGGCTCAGTAACTGGAGCATCTGCTTTGCATGCAGAAGGTCCCGGGTTCAAACCCTGACACCTCCATGCAGGGTTGGGAGAGACCTTGGACTCAAACCCAGGAGAACTGCCGTCGGTCAGTGTAGACAATACAGACCTAGATGGACCCAGTGGTTTGACTCAGTAAAAGCTGGCTTCCCATGTTCCTATCGAACCTTTTATTTATTAGTTTGTTTATTATTTTGCTAGCAGTCTCGTATCTGGTGCAGCTTGGAAATTCTAAGAAGCAAAACGAAAACCAGTGGTGTTTTGAAATCAGTGGTTAAAATCAGTGCCGTTTTGAAAGGGCCAGTCCACCTTGTTGATTTAAAATGGCATCCAGTTGTATCTAGGGCTGGGCGATTTATCAATATATCGTCCAAAATTGGTTTGAAGTCCATATTGTGATATTGGTTTCATAATTTGTGACCTGGCAGTATATCGTGAATTATGATGTGTATGTGTGCTATGCAGAAATCATGATGTGGAGGAAACTGTGAAGCCAAACAATGCTTCTCTTGATTCCTGCAACCCTTGTTAACATCTCCTGGCTCAGTTGTCTTTTGGCTCCTGCAGGGGGCTGTGAATCACGAGAACAGGCGCCAGCAAACATCACGATGCAGGAAAAACCATCAAGCCAGCGAATACCCCTACATAGCTCCATCCTTATTTCAGGCATAGTGATACATAGTGATATATCATGATGTTTAGCTGGTGATGTATTGCAGTGCTGAAAACCAGATATCGCCCAGCTCCTAGCTGTATTCAAACAAGAACCTGCTCATTGATCTCAGGAACCACTGTGCAGAGTTTGGCAACAATATCTTAAGAGGTGTCTGGATGCATGACGGAAGACACAGCTTCCCAAATTTTTTGATAGGGGAGTCACATTCACCACGTAAAATAATTTCTCTAGTCTAGGCAATATGCTGTACATCATTTGGGTTGGTGTACTAACCTCACTAGGGATGCGGGTGGCACTGTGGGTTAAACCACAGAGCCTAGGGCTTGCTGATCAGAAGGTTGGCGGTTTGAATCCCTGTGACGGGGTGAGCTCCTGTTGCTTGGTCCCTACTCCTGCCAACCTAGCAGTTCGAAAGCACGTCAAAGTGCAAATAGATAAATAGGTACCGCTCCAGTGGGAAGGTAAACGGCGTTGCCGTGCACTGCTCTGGTTCGCCAGAAACGGCTTAGTCATACTGGCCACATGACCAGGAAGCTCCCTCAGCCAATAAAGCGAGATGAGTGCCGCAACCCCAGAGCCGTCCGCGACTGGACCTAATGGTCAGGGGTCCCTTTACCTTTACTAACCTTGCTGCTGACCTAATGATGGTCCAGCAACTGGTATTCAGAAGCATACAGCCTCTGGCACAGGAGATGGAAGATAGCCACGATGTTTTGTAGCCACTGGTCCTCCGAGAATTTGCCTAAAGATCTGGAAAAGCGGCTTACAAATTAAATTATGAACAAATTTGTCTTAAGCTCTTTTGTAGCCACTCAACTTGGTGATCGCCTTTGCACCTTCTGACAGCAAATTCCATAGCTGCACTGTGTGTTGTGCGAAGAAGTGCTTTGTTTCGTCTGTCCTTCCAGCTTCCATCTTTGTTAGATGAAACCGGGTTCTAGTATTATGAGAGATGAAGAAAACCTCTCTCTCTGTCTTCTCCACACCATGCTTGATTTCACGTATCTCTGTCATGTTCCCACCTTTTCCTCATCTCTCCCTCTCCCCCCACCCCATTATAGAGCCCTAGCTACTGTTATACTTTTGTCACAGGAGAGTTGATCTGGCCTCGGGATAATTTAGGTTTCTCCAGCTCTACAATATTCTTTCTGAAATGTGGCAAATAGTATCGTGTAGGAGATCTCAAGGGGGATCCCGTCATAGACATACTATAATGCCAACATGATATGGACATTGTTATTTCCATTCCCTTTCCTAACGATCCCTAACATTGCATTAACTCTCCTCCCCCCCCCCCACTGGGCCAACATTTTCATTGAGCTATCTGCTGCACAAACCCAACATCTCTTTCTGGTCAGCCTCTGTTTTCTAGCTTTAACGATTTCCATATCAAAACCTGCTCTGAAAATAAAAAAAAATGAAGCTCTTGTGTGCTCCAACCAGGTCTGTCATCTGGAAAATTCAAGCTGTGCTGTCTCCAGCTTTTGTGTCTGCAGTTGTGGGGGGGTGGGGTGGGCAGGAGGAAGATTGCCGGCAAAACTCACTGTGGTTACCTCACTGCAAGCGCTTCTCCTCAAACAGCGAGAAGGCTATGCAGAGATTATTTTGAGAGACCAATGGGGCAGTGTGGGGCTGCCCTAAGAGGGAAGGAAGGAGAATCAGGATACGTAGGATAAGACATTTGACTGATAATGGTTTTTTAAAATTATTATCTAGGGTCTGACTTGCAAAAATAAATAAGTAAATCTAGGTTTTGTCTTGCAAATATATATATATAGAGAGAGAGAGAGAGAAAGAGAAAGAGAAAGAGAGAGAGAGAGGCTGCAATATTATTATGCAATTTGTTGTTTGTTCATTGCCTGCCTTTTAGAAAACTTCTCACCTAAGGCCAACTCCCTGCAATGCTGGAATCACAGCTAAAGAATTACTTACTTACATGCAAGATATGCATAGTGTTATGCTAAGGGGCTTATGCTAAGAAGTACTGTAGGATCTGGTAGGCAGAAAGGCGGGGAGACAAACAGTAGGTGGAGCCAGAGCCAATGACAGGCAACTCATTTTGGGCTGCATTCACATAGCAGTTTATCCTGTTTCCCCAGTGCACCTCTAACGGTTAACTTCTGCAGCATAGTTGAGCTTTCGCTCAATGTAAAAACCACTTCCAGTAAACTAATGGAATGTAGCTAACATTTAGCCATTATTTCCATGTTATCTTTTTCCAGAAAAAAACAACAACTCTGTTTGCAAATAGACCCAGAAGTGAATGCTAGACGTAAGCTACATTCTGCAATGTTTCTGGAAGTGGCTTTCGTGTCAAGTGTAAGCCCAGATATAATGCAGAAATTCACAATTGGGGGGATGTTGGGGAAAGGGAATAAATCGACGTGTGAACACAGCCCTAGTTTTTGTCTTCCCTGGTGAGTTTTATTAGGGCAGCACTGAGGCTGTGGTAGAAGAAGAAGAAGCTGACCGTCAGGGGCACCTACCTGTACTGGTTGCAAGTGAGAAGGCGGACAAGTGGAGGCAGATTGAGGTTGGTGGAACAGTCCCCCATGCACTATAATGGATCAGCTTCCACAGTAGAACCACTATCTGTTGTGCTAGAATACCATCTTTACTCTGGGTAATACTGGCTTCGTAGTAGTCAGATGACATGAGAGGCCAGTGGGGTTTCCTGTGGCCCTACAAAACCTTGGACTCTGGCCTTGCTCCTTGATCTGAGCAGTATACGTAGGAGTACTAGTTTACCCCTGGTCTATTTGGTTGACTCATTTGCTGCAGTGGCCTTGATGGCTTCAGTCAGCCAAACAGTCAGCCAAGTTTATTCAGAAGACGAGATGGAGACTGAAATGGCATTCTGCTAGCTCTTTCCTGGTAGCTCTGCTGGTGAAAGGAGAATGCTGTGACGCTGGTGTTCAGTGAGAGAAGGAACATGCCTCGTTAGCTGCGTCGATCACATCAGACCTTCTCCTGCACATGGGGCCTGTTTGTTCCATCCATCCCACACTGATTGCCTGTCACATTGTGGTTCATTCCAGCCGCTTAATTTTCTTTCGGCCCAAGGAGCTGATGCGGAGGTGATGGAAAGTGTGACATGTCATTCTCATCCCTTGCCCACTGTTAAAAACACCTACAGACTCATTGCCACCTATTTCTAAAGGCCAGCAAGTCACTCCTGGGGCTAGACAGGTTGCAACAGTTCAGAGAAGGAGCTCACATTGACCAAAAGAGAGATCTAGAAATTTATTTGTTGAATTTTTCATCCCACCCTTTCTCTAAATTCTCCCATTTCCCATTTTATCCTCAAAACAACCATATGAGGTTGCTAAGCCTGAGAGATAGTGACCAGACCAAGGTCACCAAGATAGCTTCACTGCTGAATGGTTGTTTGAACCCAGGTTCCTCTGCTCCTGGTCTCTAACACTGTAATCACTATGCTGTGCTAGCTATCATGTCACGAACTGCATAATTTGGCTTTCTCTAATCCAGTGGGACTGAGGAAATCCTAGACCCCACAGTTTTCTTCTTTTATTTTTTTGAAAGTGTGTGTGTGTGTGTGTGTGTGTGTGTGTGTGTGTGTGTTGGAGTTGCAATATTGGAACTGAAGGGGAGTTTTTCTCATACCCCCTCCTTTCTCTTACACTGAGGATCCTAAGTGTATAAAATCTCAAGTGTGTTCAGAATGCCAGTGCCACTTATTTTTCAGGGCTCCTCTCATCACCACACTTTCCTGTTCCAGCTAAATGTCTAGCTGCCACATTCTGTAGTAGCTAGTTTCCCAAGATGCCTTGAAATGCAGTCCCCCCCAAACCCCCCCTATTGCAGTAGTTTAACCTGGAGGTCACCAGAGCATAACAAGCAAGCAAGACGAAGCAGGTGCAAATCAAAAGGCCAGTCAGTGTCCTGACCCTGACACCAGGCACTTCACAATCCAAAGGCAAGGTGTGTTACTCTAAGGAGGAGGCAGATTATGGGAAGGCGTTCCCCTCAGCATGAACATCCCCCTTCACCAGAAAATCTGGTGTCAGGAGAGTACCTGCAGTCAGTGTGCCACTGAGGAGGTCACTCAATCTTCTGGCAAGGCATCTGAGGGCTCTGTTTTGGAATGTTCAAAAGAACCAAGGATCTCCCTGTCAGGAGCTTGTCCTACACTCGAGTAGGACCCTGGCAGAGACACATGCCCAACTGGCATGTTCTCTCCCTCCTGGCCGATCGTTTGGGAGCTTCAAAACCTTTCTTCAGCCTGAACATCACTGCGACCAATGCCAACAGACATCGGCACACTTGGGGATCCGCAGAGTCTTCGCAGCTTGTGTAACAGACCTCAGCAACTCAGCATTTTGGCTAATCTAATTTATTTACATATAAGCACACAGGGAGCACTGCAACATAGCTCCCTCTCTCTCTAGCATCAGACAGCAAAGAGAAAGAACAAAGGACAATAGTCCCACATCACAGAACAAAGTAACACAAATATCTGTCTCCATCACTTCCTACCCTGTGGAGTCAAAACATACACCGTCATGTGGTAGACAAAAATCCCATGACTGCAATCATGGAGCAGGAATTCTAACACTCCCAACACTGCTGGAGCCAACATCTTAAAATCAGGTGTGGCTCCTTTAAACCACAGAAGACTGTCTTGACCAGCGGGATGGGGAAAGGTGCCATGGAGCAAACTCCTGGCTGTGTAGCCATCTTTATAAACCTTCAACGAGCTCCAGAACTTTGTAAGTGCAACATATGAGGCACTCTGCATAGATGCTCAGATCCACCTGGAATACCTGCCTAGCTCCACTTGGCTTGCTGCTTGCAAAAGTTTTTCTGCATGCTTGGTTCTTCTGGACACCCTCCCAGTGGGGATACCCCTTGACTTGCATTTCCGCTCTTCTATGCAGAGTTTGTGGGCAGGACCAGAACTGAATAATCCTCTTGAAGGAAGCAATTTTCAAATGAAAATCTCATGAAGTTCCTCTTCCTCTTCTTCACCCTTCAGTAGCTCAGAGTGGACGGGATGAATGCAGTGTCCACTGACATTTATCTGCTGAATTTACTACTACTTTTCTCTCTCTTCATAATTGGGATATAATCTCCGAACCTACTCTGTAGATAATTACAATTTGCATATTTAATGGAACTTTTATAGTCTGCTGTGTGTTCATTAAACCAATTTTGAAAAGAAACAGGATTAAAACAAAGCCTCAGGCTGTTTTCCCAAGTGGAATTAAGATTGCCTTTTTGCAGTGCAACCACAAACGTGTTTACTCAGAAGTCAAACCCACCAAGCTCAATGAGTAAGTGGTTCACAGGATTGCAGCCCTGGTCTGCAAACACCTCTGAATGTTCTCCCAAAGTGAGTGCAATGATGAGTGGGATTGCCAACCCCTTTTTCCTGGATGCCCACCCCCTTTTATTTTATTTTTTAATTGACCAATCTTGCAAAGCTGAATTCGCACAAGTTAAATGCCCATATGTTGTGATTCAATTGTATTAGTTTTATTGAAATTTTGTACTGAGTAAAATAACAATGAGACCTTTAATGCAGAATGCAGGGAGCAATATATGCATACTGTCAATTCTACATAGTAGACAAACAACGGGGCATGATGTAGGGGTGGGGAGTTCCTGAACCACAGGGAAATCTTGCCCCCCTGGCCATATCCCACCCCCAACACTAATCTGCCAGTTAGCTAATTCAGAAGGTCGGCGGTTTGAATCCCCATGACGGGGTGAGCTCCTGTTGCTCTGTCCTAGCTCCTGCCAACCTAGCAGTTCGAAAGCACACCAGTGCAAGTAGATTAATAAGTACCGCTGTGGCGGGAAGGTAAACAGTGTTTCCATGTGCTCTGGCTTCCGTCATGGTGTCCCGTTGTGCCAGAAGCAGTTAGTCATACTGGCCACTGGAAAGCTGTCTGTGGACAAATGCCGGCTCCCTTGGCCTGAAAGCGAGATGAGCACTGCAACCCCATAGTCGCCTTTGACTGGACTTAACCGCCCAGGGGTCCTTTACCTTTTTACCTTATCACTGGGTGGAGTGAACCCTGGAAGCAGACCCTTGCAAAGGACAGGATTGAACCCTCTGCTGTTGCATCATTCTGTTTGCTGTGGGGAATGAGCTGCTGAAGAAGACCCTCTATCCCATTCCTGTGGTTCAGTTTTAACAGGTAGGTGGGACTGCCCACCTGTCAATCATCTGACATCATGATGATGTCTGTTTACTGACATGTGGGTGGCCCTGACCACCTAGCAGGGTTGGCCTTTGTGGCATGTGGGAAGACAAAGATCTGGTCTTCTGGGCCAAAAAGATTCCCCAACCACAAGCGTGCAAATGTATATTGCCAAAATGATTGCTGAGAGATCAAGGAGTTGTATCGTCCCTCTTTTTTTGAGATATTGTAAGCCATTAAGCCATCCTCCCCCCCCCCCTGAATTTTGGCCCGTGACAACCACTGAGTTAGTTTTCCATCCAGGACTAATTGTTGCCAAATATTGGAGCAACACCTTTGAACAAATAAACAGTCAATCCCTTTCGATTCTGTGAAGTTTTTATATGTGCCACAACAATAGTTCACGGGTTAAGGGTGTCATCCAGTGCAAGTCTACTCAGAGTAGACTTAATGAATATAATGGAGCTTAGTTGGATACAACTTTAAATCGTTATGCAAAATAAAAATAAAAATAAATCTTCCACTAACCTGCAGAAGTGGAGAGCAGGGCAAAGTCTGGGTCCAGTTGAACAGACTGTCACACTATTCCTCCAACTAGGGTGAAAATCACCACCCCAAAGTCCCACACCAAAGCACATTTCCATGTTGGGTGGATCAGTGTGCCATTTTCTTGATTCTCTAGCACATTGGAGATGTGTGTCAGTTTCAGCATAGCCTTCCTGATTTTTTGCTGATGAGGTTTTCAGGTGAGATTTGGCCCTCAACACTTTCACATTCACTCGCCTCAAAGTGTGTGTCCAAAGACAGTTTCTGAGGTTAATTGCAGACCTCCCCCGCCCCAAGCAAATTAAAGAGTCAGCATCAAGCAATACAACATGGATATTGCTCACTTTCCATAGGTTTTCCAAAACAGGCAGAAACTGAGTGTCTTAGCGAAAGATCCTTCTGGCATTTTTTTTTGGGAAACTAATTTGTCTTTACACTCTGAAGGAGTGCCTCCAGCTTTTTAACAACTGGGGCTTCTCTCACTTGGAAAGATCTGGTACCCTATAAAGTCTCTTCTCTTCTTAATTTGCAAACTGTCTATTCTTGTTGCAGTCTCTGAACTTGGGATGATCTAAACATGGGAGCAGTGGAGATAGCCGGGTTGCCAACAATTTTACCCATTTTTGGCATACTTTCACTGTGTTGTCTGGAGGAAGAAGGAGTTATCCCATTTTCTCAGCCCTAAGGGTTTGGAAGCGGTGAGAAGGATTGAGTTCTGATTGACGGGTAGGTCAGAAGCAGCTCCATTGAGGCAGATTGGATTTCATTGTCATTCCTAATTTCTCATTCATTTTTTTATTCAGCAGGCATCATAGAGCTTTAATTCTGGCAAACGAAAGCTTCGCTTATTACTGTTCTGATACAAGCTTGCTCTATTGAGACAGAGTCTTTTCCCCTCCTCCACTTAAGCTTTCAATCATTTTCTGTCGTTTCTTTTTCTTTTAAAAGAAAATTAGGCTGGGATAGAAACAGGGAAGGTTTGGAATAAAAACATAATTTTCAGGGAATCATTATGATCACTGCTGCATTTCTGACAAAACCAGGACAATATTAATAGTGCTCCAGCTGTACATTTCTTTCTTTAAAGCTTTTAACAGGAGAGTGACATTCCTCTGTCTCAGTTTCATTTAAGTCCTTTGTTATGGGGACACCAAAGTAACGAAAGCCAATGTGAAAATCTGAGTTATCTTGCTTTTTTGTATTGGAGCTGGTATACGGAAACACAAAAGTTCCATCTTCACGTAATTAATTTCAAAACCAGCCACTTTACAGAAACTATCTAGCTGATGTTTTAGTGTGGGAGCTGCTTGCAAAGCATTCATGACACACTTGTCTACAAAGAAATTAATAAGCTGTACCCTGCTATTTACAGTTGCACCTTGAATTTCTGAGTCTGCTCTGATTTTGACCACTGATGCCTCTATTGGTATTGCAAAGAGAACTGGGGGCCAGGGGGAGAGAATACAGCCTTGTTTGGTGCTTTTATATATAAAAAAGTCTGATATATGACCCAATAGTAGCATCAGAGCTCAAGGGCAGCTATTTGATGACATTCATAACATACAGTGCAAAGTTTAACTTGCCTAAGCGGCAAATCGTGACTGGGCATGGGCCACTAGGGGGCGGGCTGAGCTTACCCCCTCCTGTATGTATCAAGGGGTCATGTCTGGCACTTCAGCCACTTTCCAAAGTTGGATCTCCCTCCATTTATACATTGCTGTCGCATGTTGCTCCGCTCAGTCTTTCTATGCCATAGTCCATTGCCATATTCAAGGCCAGGTTGGAATTTTCCCAGTTGGCAAATTGGCTTTAGCCCTCTGGTTTTCACCATTCTCACAGCAGTCATCACAACTTTGGCAGCTTAGGCATTGGATAGGCATAGTCTTGGTCGGAGGGGAGATATCAGGCTCTCCCTGGCCCCTGCAAAGTGGGGTATCTTGTTAAAGAGATCCAGAGGTGCCCGTGCGAGGGCGAGGGGGCAACAGCACTCCCCCAGGTGCAATCCAATGGGGGAGTTACCCCTTGATGTCGGCCAGGGACTCCTTCATTTCCGGTGCAAACCATGTCCCCTGCAGTGAACAAGTTTTAAAACCAGTGAGTTGCAACAAGTGCAGTTTTCCCTTGTATGGTACAGTCAATGCAAAAATAGAGTCCAGAGTGAAAACCCACCAATTGTCCCCTCCATATGAAAGCAAGAACTCAACTTTTCATGGGCAAACAGCATTTCTGATCAAGTATTGAGAATGATGGATGATACCTAGAAAGATGGCTCCCGAGAGGTTGGTGCAGGGCTAGAGCTCAAAGGTTGCACCCGAGGCAAGTTACTTATAACCAGTTTTTAGTGTCTGTTTTAATTTTTTTGTTTTACTGTGTTAAATTAAATTCTCTTAGTGCTTCAGTTTATTGTTTTAATTTATTGTTTTATGTCCTTGTATGTTGTTACCCTCCCTTAAAATTGGGAGCTGCATGAAGTAGGGTTGGGCTAAGTACTAAACGCCAAACGCAAGGTCGTTTATGAGCTACAAACTACAAACAACTTATTTATCATAATCGCTAACCTCCTATTGGAAGAACAGGAAGGGTCTGCTGAAGCCTTTTGCCACCTGTTCAGTGGGGAGGAGTCATTCCTCTCACCAAACCGACCTTGCCTTTGGTTGATGATAGTTGGATTACCTTGTTCTCTCTTGAATACTTGCCTTTGCTTTATCTTGTGCCTTTCCGAGTGTGTATTATGTCCATTGCTGTTTTATTTACCACTCTTCCTCCTCTCCCCCTTTGATGTTGCTACAAATTTTGGTTTTATTAAGTGTATTTTATTTTTAAACTTTTTCTAAATCTATATAAAAAAAGTTGCAGCCTGTCAATAGCTGGGAGATTATAAATGCTAGTTTGGACACAGAGGAATTGAGAATTATTATCTGGTTTTTCCCCCCAATTCATGAGAGAGTTCCAGTACCTAGGTGATAAATCAAGCTAGCTCTTGCTGAAAAGCTGTTATTCTGAATCAGATTGAAGCAGTGGGATGCAAGAGCGTTAATAAGCGTCAGATGCAGAAGTTTTATTGAAACATTCTAATTATGCCCCGAAGCAGAGATCCAGTGCGGCCAAATTTTATCAAGATGAATTTCATAGTGCCTTGTAATGACATTTCTTGTGTGTGTGTGTGTGTGGAGTTCTAATTTGTGTGTGAAATGAAGACCCAGAAATTTCAGATCTTCAGTTCCTATGTTGAGTAATTCCAAGGCCCACCATGGAAATGGCATTGCTGGGGGCCTTTAACACGGGAGAAAGGAACCTCTATCCAGTGAATGGAAAATTAGTCAGTGGCATAGAAGCTGCATCTGTGACTGTCTGGGAGATTAATGTGCAGCAGAGGATGCTTAATGACTAATTATGGGCTAAGCAAAAATATATATTTGCCATTTCTCTCTCCCTCATCCCCGTCAGTATTCCAGTTTCATCTGACTTGGTGAACACTGCAGGTAATATATTACAGTTTTTGATGCATATGATTGATCCTTGTTGTACATTGTCATTTCTCTTTTCTGCTCACTAACTTTGTCCCAGGGCTGACATCTACTGACTTCTCCTCACTGACTTCTCCCAAGCACCAGCTTTGGGAGATGGTGATGTATAGTGCATCAAACCACTGTATTCCTACCACCTTCCCCAATGAAGCTCTGACATATCTGTTGGCTGATGTCATTGGTGACTGGTGCCCACCGGGATTGGTGGGGTGGAACAGTAGGTGAAGCCAGAGCCAGAGGATTGGCAGAGCCAACTGACCCACCATCTTTCAAGTGGCATGAGTAGGACTTGCTCCTTTCAAAAATATTGTTGAGTGAGCCTTTCAGTTTTTGGGTATTGCTGTTTTTATCTGGGAATGTGATCTTTTAGTTTACTATGTAAATCACTTTGAGGCACATGTGTGCAAAAATGTGATGACGACAACAACAACAACAACAACATTGTTGTCATCCTCCTCCCTGCTGAATGCTATAAGTGGAAGATTGAGACTAAAGAGGAGGAGGAAGCAGACTGATTTTAAGTAAGAAGGCAGGAAGATGGGGGCTGTCTGAAGGTGGACTGATGCCTATTAATCTTGATATCAGGGACTGGCTTGATGATGAGGAATGGTGGGAGGCTTCAGTCAGAACCCCCTAGGGAAGCCTCAGAAAATCAGAAAAGGAAGACTTGGAGTCAGGGGAGTGGTGGTGGGACACAGAAGACAGGTCAGAGGATGAAGGGGGGGGCACAGAATAGTTGGATGCTGAGCAAGCAACAGGCTTGAGTGAGAGAGAGGGAAAAAAGGCAGAAAGCATGGCAGATGCATGACAGGCAGCTGAGGAGGAGATGAGGATTGAGGCTGCTACAGATTCACAGGAGCCTGCTGGTCCTATTGCATACAGCTCCCCTCCTCCCTTGTCTCCAGGGGCACAGAGAGCTTTGCACAGAGAGTGCTGTGGGAGCCCTCACCATTGGAGTTTAAGATGGTTGAGAAGACAAGCAGCTGGAAAGGAGACTTAGGGGGAAGTGGGAGGCACAGATAGTCCATTTTAGTAACTGCTTTATCAGGAGCCAGTCTTGCCAATAGGCTTGTCTGTTTGTATTCTGTTTTCTGTAATAAAGAATCAGCTTTACCGCTCATCTCTGTGTCTCCATGCTGACCTTCGACTGAACCAGCCCTGACACCTTGCAGACAAACCTTTACTGCTTGGGCTGCGGACAAGGCCGTGTCCCTTTCATTGGAGTGACAAGAAGAGCTTTTTAACCTGAGTAGGTGGAAATGGCTCTCACTTGGTCTCCCATCCAGGCAGCTAAAAGGGCCAGCCCCGCTTAGCTTCAGCAGAGGGAGAGGGAGGACATCTGCTTTGAATACAGAAGGCCCAAGGTTCATTCCTCAGCATTGCCAGTTAAGAAAGTGTCAAGTAGCAGCTGGCGGGAAAGTCCTTTATCTGACTGTAAAGCGTTGTCTTGACCAGGGCTAGATATACAAACTGATGTTGTTTAAGGTGGCTTCCTACACTCAAGCAATGTGATCCTCACTGTCTATCCCTCTCCAGGATCACAGCTCAGTGGTACAGCACTTGCTTAGCAAACAGAAAGTCCCAGGTTCCTGGTATCTGGTTCCTGGTATCTCCAGCTAAAAGGGTCAGGTGATAGGAAACACCTCTCTCTACCTGAAACCCTAGAGAGCAACATAAGAGTCAGAGTGCATAGTACTGTGTGGGTGGATAAATGTTCTGACTCAGTATAAGGCAGATTCTTATGTTCCATGATGATGAACCTCTGGGTCATTCTGTTCTGGGTCAATAAAGAGAGCTGTCCTGTAGTTGCTAATCCGTCTGTAGGTGGTTTGATCTCCCTGTTAGCTTTTTCTTCCCACTCCAGTTAGGATGTTCTCCCATAGGCAGTAGGGGCTGAGTTGCTGCTAAAGCTGTGCTGAATATAGTCTCCTCCCTCCCCATTCCATATGTCCATTTGTCTCCTCAAAAGGTTGGGGGAGGCTAATTGATTCAAAAAGCTAATTTTGCCAGTGGGCTTCCTCTTCAAAGACAAGGTGGCTGAGGCCTTCTCCTTTTTGTTTTTGCACATGAAAACAGCTGTGCCACCTGTCAGAAGCTCCTGAGTTCCATCATGGTCCCAATGGAGCTTTCTATTCCAAATTTCAGAGGAACCCTGCGGAGCTTCTGTGGACAGCCAAGCCGTGGCTTTAAGCAGTGGTACGGATGGGTGAATCTGTCAATTTTTCAGTTCCTCTCAGTTTCCCATTTTCCCAATCAAGTTCAGTTCTCCACATCACCTGCCACAGTTTGCTCTTTTTTTGGGTCAATCCCTCCCCATGAAAAATTATCAGCATGGGTGAAATATTCCTGTATTGCAGGGGATTGGACTAAATGATCCATGTGGCCCCTTACAACTCTATAATTCTATGATTCTTGGTGATTCTATGATTCTCCTCATATGCACACATATTTGTATGCAATTTGTATGCCTAATATCCACATTAAGGCAAGTTTTCCCTAATTAAGTTTTTTCCTGATAGAATGCATCTTGTATGTTCTTCTCACCAATAAAGGCATTTATATGCACATTTTACCCTATGCATTTTTGTATACATGACTTGGCTGGAGAACTGCATTGCAAAATTCAGAGAAGTGTGAATTTCACAGGGGTGGCTGCTCTCCAGTTCTCATATTGTTTTGAAAAGTGTGACTCAGGTAGATTTACCGTTAAATGTGAAATGAATCACATTTCACATTGTCAGGGACAATGTGGCTGTTGTTGCAGTAACAACAACAGCAACAGTGGGACAGATATTGAAGGCAAATCATCCCTACCACCACCTGGAATTTTTCAAATTTGCTCTCAGCTGCTGGAAGAGTAATTCAGTCTTCTCTGGGCCTTTTCGCTCTTCCACCTGAAGCTGCTGAAAAAGTCCAGGCCAAACTGTTTAGACTGAATGCATGGAGGGAGGATCAGGATCAGGCCCAATACCCTTTCCCCAGTCCCCAATGAACATAGGAAGCTACCTTATCACAACATTGGTCCATCTTCCTCTGTATTGTCTACACTCACTGGCAGAACGTTTCCAGGGCTTCAGACAGGGGACAATTCACAGCCCCATCTGGAGATACTAGGGACTGAACCTGGGACCATCTGCTTGCAAGGCAGATGCTCTACCACTCATCTCCCCCCCCCCCAAAAAAGTAAGATCCTAGTCCTAATGATTCTAAATGAAGAACAGCATGATGGGAACAAAGGAAGCTGCCCTGAAGTGAGCCAGACCATTGGTGCATTTAAATAAGTATTGACTGGCAGTGACTCAGACAGGGAGTCTTTCCCAGCCCTACCTAGGACCTAGGTATCACGGCCTAGGACCCTCGTACCTACGGGACCGCCTCTCCCGGTATGCCCCACGGAGAGCCTCAAGGTCCATAAATAGCAACACTCTAGTGGTCCCAGGCCCTAAGGAAGTTAGATTAGCTTCAACCAGAGCCAGGGCCTTTTCAACTCTGGCTCCAGCCTGGTGGAACGCTCTGCCTCATGAGACCAGGGCCCTGCAGGATCTGATTTCTTTCCGCAGGGCCTGTAAGACAGAGTTGTTCCACCTGGCCTTTGGCTTGGAGCCAATTTGATTCCCTCCCCCTCTCTCTTTTTCCTTTTTCCTTTCTCCTTCTGTGATGAGGCTGCATTTTAATATTTTAATGTTTCAGTATTTTAATTGTTGTATTTTAATCTTGTTTTTAAGTTGTATTCATTCAACTTGTTTTTATTATTGCTTGTTAGCCGCCCTGAGCCTGGCCTTGGCTGGGGAGAGCGGGGTATAAATAAAAAATTATTATTATTATTACCTGAAGATGCTGGGGATTGAACCAGAGAACGTCTGTATGCAGGACAGTTGCTCTGCTCCTGAGCTACAGCCCTTGCTGAAAACTAGCACGGAACTGCTTGGCAGGATGAGACAGCCCTGCAGACAGATATCGGCCAGCAGATCAGTACTTGCAAACCACAGTTTTTAGTCACATTGTTGTGGTGTGTGTCAGGTGTAGCTTTGCACGGTGTTCCTTTGCTCCTGGCAAAGCCTCCCCTCCCAGGAGGCTGTGGCAGCTGCTGCCTTTTCAGCTGACTGCAGGTTTGTGTTCCAGGGGTGGTTACGTAAGAGCTGTTCTTCCCAGCATAACACCTGGGTGTCAGATCACAGAAGCCTGCACGTCTCAGACCATGCTGTGCAGCTGTAATCGGAAGTCCGTCACCCCAAATGATTGGTCTTGCATGGGGTCATTGGGCACACTTGTTAATTTTTACCGTTTGATACTTTGCAATTTAAGCTTTCTTTCCCTTATTCTTTGCTGAGCTGCTGCTTGGGGCAAGATTTATCTCTGTTCTCTGAACCAGCTCATTTTATCCCCCTACTAACTATCTCTTTGCCATATCCTTGCTTTCTCTTCTCTCTGTGGGACTCATACGGTAGCCCCCAGCATTTTAAACATTAGTTGGCCCAATAAATGGGATGCCTCATTTGCTTTCGGTTTTCCATCGCAGAAGAGTAGGGCCATGTATAAAAATATAATTTCCACACACTAGGAATGGAGGAAACTGTCAGTTTCGGTTTCCCTCAGTTTCCTCATTTTCCCATCCTCAAATCCACTTCTACACATTTCCACATAACTTTGCAATTTTTTAAAAAGAAAAAGTGCTTATGAGACTTCATTAGTATTTCTTCCAATATATGCATTTTCTATGCAATTTTGCCTATTACATGCATTTCTGAGAACCAATTTTCCTTAATGCAACTTGTATGTTATTTTTACTAATATATTCATTTTAATGCATATTTTACTCTAGTGTACATGCATTTGTAGGCATTACCTGACTGGTAAACTGCATTGCAAAATTGGAAGGATGGCTGTGTTTTGGTTCACATATTGTTTTTTGAAAGTGTTTATTAGGTAGGATTGCCTTTAAAAGTGGAATGAATTAAATTTCTTCCCAATCGCTGCCAAACACCAAGGATCCATTTGGAGACACCATGCCTTCAAATGATTCCAGAGTTGGAGAGAGAGTCCAGTTGGGACATAATGAGTCTTCCAATTTTGGGGTATGATTCCAAGAGTACCTTGCATGTGGCCTGTCTCCTTCTGCTCCTGATTCATGTTGGGCTCAAGATGGACTTCTCTTCTAACAACAAAGTTTCATCCAATTCCAGCTCTGGGAGCTGTCAAATTCTTTGCAGAAGAAATTGGCAAACACCATTTGGGAAGAGGTTAGCAACCGACCAGAGATTCACATCATAAAGCCCTTTTTTGGGAAAGAGTTCTGTTTTTGGTGCCCAAAGGGATACAGTCTGGAGACTCTACTCTGCCATTATTCAATTCAAGACAAAGCTCCAGAATTTTTTTTCTGCTGGCCTTTGCAGACTCCACAAGGCTTTGCAGTGGCTGAGGATGCTAATTTTAGAATCACGTGGCTGAGGGTTTGTGACAGTTCCCCCCCCCCGCCATGCCTGCCCCATGTGCTGCTGTGTGTAGCCAGACAAATGGAATGGGGGGGGGGGAGGATGCAAGAGCTTGCAAACGGAGAGCAGTACATTTGTTTACGCTCCGTCTCCTGAAGACCAAAAAAATAGAATCCTGTGCCCAAGTAGCCATGTTGATGATTAAAAAACCAAGTTACAAACACAATTCTATTCTCTCATTCTTCTCTGAAAACCTACCATTCTCTGATTTGAATAATGTGTGCACAGATGCCTACATGGCTGTATTTGGTCCTTTGTATAACTTATGGTGCTGTCCAGGAGGAATGCTAGACTTGTAGAGAACCCTGTCCCCTAACTACTGTTGAATCTGCAGCTGACTTCTTTGATTTCCACTGCCACTGCCTGTGTGCTTTTGAGTAGTGAGATCCAGAAACATATTCAGCTTCACAGATCTTGCACTAATAAGGGATATTAATTCACCAGCTCTTTGCATTTATCTTGCTTTCAGTGGGTGGGGCATAATCATCATCATTATAGCTCAAGGTGGGACATAGAGCTCTCCCCAACTTCATTTTATCCTTGCAACAGTAGTAGATTAGGCTGGGGGATCATGGTGACTGGCCCCAGGTCACACAGTGAGTTTCATTGGCTGAGGGTGTTTTCCCACCTCCAGTCCTTGCCTGGCATTCTGAACACTATACCAAGCGACCAGATTTTGAACGCCAGAGTAGAATTCTAGAAGGATTGTCTCAGCGATGGAGGACCAGCTTTGCACAAGGAAGGTCCCACCCAGGTCCAATGATTGGCACCTCCAGGTAGGGTTGAGAGAGACTCCCTGGAAAGCTGCTGCCGGTCAATGTAGACCAGTGTTTCCCAAACTTGGGTCTCCAGCTGTTTTTGGATTGCAATTCCCATCATCCCTGACCACTGGTCTTGCTAGCTTGGGATGATGGGAGCTGTAGTCCAAAAACAGCTGGAGATCCAAGTTTGGGAAACACTGGTGTAGACAGATCTGAGGTAGATGGATTGATGGCTTAAGGCAGCTTATTATGTCCCTAAACATCCTTAGTTAAACAGGAGTGAGCAGCGGAGGTGAGACTAGGAGACAGGGATATTTCTCTACCCCTCTCCATAATAATCCTAGTGATATTTCTTAGCTAAATACTCTGGGAGATGAATGGCAGGGAGCACATGAAGGGTGCAAGGCACTTGCCCCCAGAAACCCCTGTTCATCCCTGCCTGTTGGATATGTAGAGAATCAGACTCTGCATTTTGCTGAACACCAGGGACTTGCCACGGGACCGTCAGCACCAAGGTCAGCTCTCAGGTACAAAGGTGTGACTTCTAGGCTAGTTACAGATTCATGCTGGCATAAGCTGGCTCTTGAATTTAATTCTTTGCAATGCAGGAGAGAATATGAAACAGGCCAAATTTCCCCGGTACCGTCTCCCTCAGACAAGGTAGGAGAAAAGTTGTGGGATGCTACAGGGAGGCAAATGGTTGGGTGCCCAGGAGCTCCCCTCATTGTTTTTGCCTTAAAATAAAATGAATGACTCCCCCCCCCCCCCGCCCTTGCCAATGACTTTTATACATGATCATGACATAACTGGATTAAAAACAAAACAAAGCAAAAAACCAGACAGGTTTGTCTTTGACTGTGTGGCATTTGAGAAGGTTTCATCTCCTCTCTGGCAGGAATTGTTATATAAAAGCTGTCTTTAAGAAACAGAACTCTGCCAGAAGAAACCCCTCATTATAGGCTAGCTGCCATCTGTGAGATGCGTACGTCTTTGATAAAAAAACTGTTTCCTAGAGAACTGCAATAAAAAAAATATGCACAAACCTGATCAAGCTACTTCTAATCGTGAGTCCTCTTTGTACTGTTCTTTTTACACCCTACCCCCTCCCTCATTTTGATAACTGCCCCTTGGGGCCATTCACTTACGTTGAAAATACTGGATATAAATTATGTAAGCAAACAAATATATCTTTAAGCAAATTTTATTCCACCCTTCAGCACAAAGGCCCACGGGGTGGCAAACAAGTCAAACAGCTCTCCTCCACTGCCTTTTATAATCACAAGAGACCTGTGACATAGGTTAGCTGAGAGACAGAGAGTGACTGGTCCATGTGCTTCATGACTGGGTTGGGATTTGAATCTGGACCCCCCCCCAAGCCTTAGGACTTATCCAAACTTACATTTTGCCCTGCTCTTTCCAGGCACAGGTTTGTGCTAAAAAGCTTTGTATCTGAGTAGGGGTGGGGTTTTTTTTGGGGGGGGGGTCGATAGATTGCTGTTTGTTCCAAATATCCATTAAAGAACAGGGTTTTATTTTTAAAGGAAAGCTCCAGTTGGGCATTGTTGAGATACTTGGGAGTTACTGCATAAACCATTGGTCCATTTAGCTACACTGGGAAGTGTTGTAGCTCAGCGGCAGCGCATCTGCTTTGCATGCAGAAATTCCCAGGTTCATCATGTGGGAATTTGCAGTCAAAATAACAAATGTATGTTTGCTAAATAAGGAGATGAAGGGGTTAAGACTCACAGAGTTTCTGATTGCTAGAGAGGGCAGTGTGTGATGTCACTTCCCTTGATTTCTCTGGCAGGAAAAAGACAAAAGGATTTAACCCTTTCTATTTGCCCTTGCCTCAGATATCAGCCTCTTTTGCTTCTGAGGCAGACAGATGTCTGCCTGGTCTCTGCTTTAAGCAGAGACTTCATTTTGAACCCAGCTATGTAATTTGCAATCTAGAAGTAGAACTTGCCTGTCTTGTTTTCATTACTGATACTGCTGGAATCAAGTGCAAGAGTAATGTAAGTAAAGACTATTTTTGTTCTTAATCTACAGTCTGTTGCGTGATTCTCTTAATTAAGAAAGGAAAGGGCTAACAGACTGGATAAATTGCAATAAGTCTACACAGTCTAGTCCCAGAGCTTCCACTTCAATGCTTCAAGGGTTGGTGTTTTAAACTCTGCCAACTAATTGTTTTACTTTTAAATGTTCTGCTCACACATGTGAGTGACAGGGAGGATAAACTGTAAAATGTATCCCATCCTGCCTATAGAATCCACCCAACAGGTTACCTGGTAGGGCTGGAAGAGAGCCACTTCCAGCCAGAAAATACTGAGCTACCTGGACCAATGGTCTGATTCAATTTAAGGTACAGTAGTTTCCTCCATCTGCTTAGCACTGTCTCTTCCTGCCGACATCTGTGTGGGTCTTTCTCAGCTCTGTTGTTGGAGAAAATGTGAAGAGGACCCAGGATTTTCTGTCTGCAATCCCCAGCTTTATTCCCCAGCATCTCCAGGGAAAGACCCCTGCCTGAGACCCCAGAGAGCTAGTGCCAGTCATTGTAAAGATAGATGGACCAAGGGTGTGACCTGGTATAAAGCAGATTCTTATGCACTTTAGATGTATTAGTTTCTGGAAACTTTGGTTCCCCAACACCCCAACTTTCAGCCCTGGAATGGGCCAACTAATCAGCATGATTTATCATGCTTGAATTCATGGAATCATTGAACTGTTGAATTGGAAGGGACCCTGAGAGTGATCTAGTTCAACCCCTGTAACTCAGGAATCTCAACTAAGGTATCCTTGACAGAGGGCCATCTACCCTCTGCTTAAAAACCCCCAGTGAAGCGAGGAGTCCACTAGGGAGACATGTTTTATTCTAGAAATGGAAGTTAAGTGCTAGGAAACACCCTGGTCTGTACTTTTCACCTGGTAGGAAGAACATGAATGCAACCCGCCACCCTTTGGTTTTGCAGGGGGATGCTTAGATACTAGCAGGCTCCCCCACCCACATTTGTGCAATCTGAAATGGCACTGGAAAACCCTCTCTGCTTCTCCTCAGCTCCAGCAAGCATGGCCCATGGCCAAGGATGACTGAGAGTTGTTGTGGTTCAGTAACATGCAGAAGGCCAAAAGTTCCCCATCCTGGTACAGTGGTACCTCGGGTTAAGAACTTAATTCATTCTGGAGGTCTGTTCTTAACCTGAAACTCTCCTTAACCTGAGGTACCACTTTAGCTAATGGGGCCTCCTGCTGCCGCTGTGCGATTTCTGTTCTCATCATGAAGCGAAGTTCTTAACCCGAGGTACTATTTCTGGGTTAGTGGTGTCTGTAACCTGAAGCGTCTGTAACCTGAAGTACCACTGTACACAGAAACTCCAAAAATGCAAAAATGTTAATTGGTGTGTGAGTGTATAAAAAGAAGACAAAATCTACCGGCACGGCATTTGAACACTTTGAGAACTGCAGTAGATCTCTGGGGATCTGCTGACCTAGGACCTGAGTTTTTTTTTTTTTGCTTAAATGGCCATCAGTGATGCACGCAGTGTACTCCTCCGTGTTACCTCTGCTGCTTAATGTGCTCCAGTTGGAAGTGGCTGGGGACATCCTGCAGTCAAAACTAATAGCTGGGGAAGAGGCTGTTGCTGCCTCAGCAGCCCATTGCAAGCAGAAACTTGGTTAGGAGTAAGAAAAATGCAATCGGATTGGACATTAGTGGTTGTGCGAGGCCTCCCTCAGGCCATGGAAGGAAAGGGAGAAGGTGTGTAAAGTAGCTTGAAAGGCTCAGCAGGACTTTGCAGAGAAGAGATGGATTTGCGGCAGTAAATGAGAACCGGTATGCATTAGGGATGAGTGGATTTATCAACCTAGGTTTCTCCTTTTCTCAGTCTTTTCAGCTCTCCACATTCCTGCATCAGTTTACAAAAGTATTAAATAAAATAAATTCAAAAGCGAGTTTATCTTAATGCAACCATTTAGTATGCAATTTTGCCATATATATACATTTTAGTAAACCCATCCCAATATAACACATTTTTTGTACATTACTTCCACCAGCATTCGCCACAATTTCCCCCTAGTAAATGCATTTTTCCTATGGTTTACTTGGCTAGAGCACTGCACTACAAAAGTGTGAATTTTGAAGGATGGCAGTGACCTAATTTCTACATTGTTTCAGGAAGTGCAAATTAAATATGTTATGTACTGGGCCAGCAGGGGGATACTGTAGATAGTTATGCAAATGAAGGATCGAAAGTGACGTTCAGTGATTGGATAGTTTGTATGCAAATGAAGGATCGAAAGTGACATTCAGTGATTGGATAGTTTTAGAAAATGGCAACAGTTACATTGTTCTGGAGCTCTATATAAGCAGGCTGACTGAGCTCCTCAGTTAGTTCTGTTCTGCCTCTGAATAAAGAAGAGCTGTTTGAAGAATCGCTGTGTCGTCTGATATGTTCACCCACAACTTAACAAAATAGGTTCATTTTTATTTTATTTTATTGAACTGAACTGAACCTTTCCTCCCTTCCTAATATAGATGCAGTATCAGTGATGGAGGTGATTGGATAAAGTGATAAAACAATACCAATAAACTAAAATGAAGATATATTTTGAACAAGATGTAGGATCCCAAGATTGGCTAAGACACCAAGGGATAATCAGAGAAAAAAAGGGGAGGAGTGCTTTTGCAGACAAGGCTAACAGAGAAAATGAAAGAGGTGTAGCCCATTTCCCAGGAGCTAGAAATCGACTCCACCCTATTCTTGCTGAGGAGGGAGGGGCTAAGATGAGCTGGAAGATAATGTTTGGGGGGAAAGGGAGGTAGATAGACAAAGTTGAGGTTAAGAGTGGAGAGGCTCAGCACCAAGTGGTGAACATCCAGTCTTTCTGTCATTCAATAATCATAATGAGCTGTGGCATTTTTCAGTGCAGTTGTGATCCCTTTTGCATTTAATTTTTAATCTGCTGTTGGACCCCACTGAGTCTGCCTGCCCCTCTTTAACACACTTCCAGGGCTTCTGCCTGCAGGAAGTGGTGGCATGGAGATTTCCGGTTTGGCTGCTTCATGGCTGATGCACCCTGTGCAACAAGTCAGGAAAACAACCCCAGGGCTTCCTCTCAACTTTGGAGCTTGAGAGGGGCAGGGATGGCTGTGTACCTTCTGGGGTGATCCCTTCCCACCTCACTTGGGAGGAGGGCTGACCATGTATCACACTCACCCAAAATTGTATGTCATCATCAAAACCACCGCAAGAAAATAAGAAAGCCTGCTTATCCCGGCCTGCAAAATCTCTCGTTGCAAAGCTTTACTTAAGAAAGAAAGAAAAGCCAACTTTGAAATTAAAAAAGCACACCGCCAGAGGCTTAAATATAATCCTGTTAGATATGATGCCTATTGCGATCACAGTAGGCAATTTAGAAGGAAGATAATTTCAAAGAAATGTGCATTTGATGACTTTATTTATTTTTTTAAAAAAACCTTCATTGGCCTGTGTGTTTGCCATCTTAATTTCCTTCTGTAGTTTTCTTCCTGGCAGGGTTTATTTTGTGACTGTTTCTGGATTCTGATCTGGAACAGAGAATAAATAATAGAGCAGGAATGATGAGGCTGCTTCTAATCTAGTTAACTTAGGAATTACTGACTTTGCTGTGGGGATGGCCCTCCAGGTGTTGATGTAATCCAACTTCCTGGATGTGAAGCAGAGGCCCCACCTGCACTATGTATCAAAAGCAGTATCATAACACTTTAAACAGTCATGGTTCCCTCCTCAAAGAATTCTGGAAGCTGTAGTTTGTTTTGGGTGCTGAGAGATGCTAGGAGATGGCTGTTCCCCTTCACAGAACTACAATTCCCAGAGTTCCTTGGGAAGAGAGATTGACTGCTAAACCACTCTCAGAATTGTAGCTCCTTGAAGAGATTAGAAGTCTTCTAGCAGCTCTCAGCATCCTTAACAAACTACATTTCCCAGGATTCTTTGGGTGAAAGGCATGACTTCTTAAAGTGGTATGATACTGCTTTACATGTATAGTGCAGATGGAGCCAGAGACAGCCATAGAAACAGGAGACATGTTGGGGTTGTTCGAGCTCCATATCACTTTCCATTGAGAAGGTGTGGTAGACTAAATCCCCTCTGCATCAATGATTCTTGGTTGCATACATATCTGTATTTATAGACTGCCCTGTAACAAAGCTCTTGTGTGGCTTAAAGTTTTCACACTGCAGGAAATAACATTTATGCAGGCTGACCCTCTGATACTTTCCTTCTTAGAAACTGGCAGCTGCTTTGGGGGTCTGCGGTTCGATCTAGTAGGCTGCCTCTGCTCTTCTGGTACGCCAAGGCTAACATACAACTCCTGGTTCTCTAGTGCATCTTCACAGATGGTGATGCTGTAGGAAATGCGTACACAGTGTGCATTAGAGCAAGAATTGGGCTCCCACCAACAGTACTCAAAACTGAGAATGTTGGTTGGGGGAATCTTTTGAGACTGCTAATCTCCAATTCTACGAAGACAACAACAGCTAGGCCAGACCTTCTGGTCTGAGGCAGCTACTCCCAAGAACCCTACAGGCAATTTAAATGAATACTCCGCATTCCCAAAGTATTCAGAGGTGTACTTGCAATGTTCTCTGCAAATTTAAGTGTATCAGAATACGCCCACCCATACTTACAGTATATGGGAGAAAGATTTTTTTAAAATAAAAAATGAAGATTAAATGTGGGAACAGAACACAAGTATGAGTGGAAGCATAGGAAAACCACATTGACTTTTTCTGAAAATGGAGGTTCTATTTAGGTTTCCTGGCCATTGATAGGCTGTCATTAATCTTTTGGGTGGGATGAAGCATTCTCTCTCTTTCCCCCACCCCACAGATTTGGAGCATATACTCCTACCAATATTTTATGAGCTCATCAGGAAAGTGCCTTTCCATGTTTTCTGTCCAAGGTTTTTGTGAATCCAGCATCGAGAATCCTACAAACAAGAAGCTTCCTTTTGCAAGCCCAGCAGCTTAATAGGCTTTGTAGAGGGTGCCTTCCTTCCATGTCTAATGACTTTAATATGGCAAAGTAGCATTTAACTGTAGTTTGATATCCATCACCAAAGCATTCACAGTTCAGCTCAGTCCTGTCTTGGCAGAGTTCCGTAAACAGCGTGAATGCCTCGACATCTTTCTTTTGTTTAATCCTCAGGGTTTCTTTGCAATTAGTTTCTCTATGGCATGGAAAGAAATTACTAAATTTTTAAATGCTCAGAATGTTTTGTAATCTGTATAATTTTGCTGTCTTTTTCAAAAAAAGATCCTTCTGCTGTTTGATCCTTCCCAGGCTGTCAGGGAACTGCCATTGGAGCTAGAGGTGGAGGGAAGGCTCCAGAGGGATGCCGGAGAGGGTCCCAGTAGGGAGAGAGGCAGCCCATCTGCTGGGGAAGGAAATCAGCGTAACACCAGTGGAGAAGGCGGGCAGATGGGGGAATCAGAGAGGAGGCTCCAGGACTCTTCACCGGAGACCAGTGGGGAGAGCACGGGTCCTCCGCTGCCCACACCCTCCCTGCGCAGAAGACTTCCGCGCAGGGAGAGTAGGAGGAGACTTGGTGTCAAAGAAATTCTTTGCTGGAAGAAGTTCAAGAAACGCCCACTGACGGATTCTGCCAGCGACTGAGACAGCCATGAAGTGAAGGGCTGTCCAGACAGAAAGGGTTCAACCAGGTAACCTAGCCAGGAGTGACGGCAACTTACGCACGAGCAACCCCTAGAACCATTACACAGGCTTCCTGCTGCCAAGGAATCCACAGCCCAGGGATGTGTAAAAGCTTTCAGCATTATTTTCTCTAGAAAGTTCTGAGAAATGATACCATGTATTTGGGACACCTATCTTCATAAATGGATCTGTATTTATTCAGGACATTTATCTGAAAAAAGTCGAACTTTTCCTTTAGCTGTGACATTGAGGATAGGCTTAGAGTTCCCAACTGGTTTATTCTCATGTTTACTTTGCACCTGTGCTGCCTCCAGGTTTTGGCCCTTGCTTTGGGCACAATGCCATCAATGCCCCTCCTGCAATGGGCTTTTCTCTTCACTTCTGTTGCTACCAGACATTTGCTTGTGATTTACCGGTACTCTTCCAGGCCTTAATCCACAGCCTTTCCCAGAAGGTTAGGACCTCTGCTCCTTCTCCTTGCTCACGCCAGTCCTTGCATTTTGAAGAGGGCCAGTGAACTGGTAGCAACTGCAAGGAGGAGGAGGGGACAAGGGGACTCATGTGGGGGACAGCAAAGTTGCCTGCAGTTCTAACCTTTGATGCTTGCAGCCTGCTTTGCATTCCAGCGTTAAGTGCCTTTTCCAATGGTGTTTATTTACTAAAAATATTGCACACCACCCACTTATATAAAATGTCAAGTCTGTGCATGGCAGTGGATACGATTAAATATACGCTACCATAAATGATCACAAAAAGGACCGGCTCACCTTCAAGAAAAAAATCAAAATGAATAGGCCAGTTGGCATGAAAAGTTATTTAAGAGACGTCTGAAGGTTATAGCAGAAAGCATGCTGCCTGAATCTCTGCTAGAAGAGTATTTCACAGCATGGAACCGATGACACTAAACGTGCCCAGCTTCTAGTTGAAGCTAGCTGGACTTTTTAAATGCAGGGTGCAGCTAACAGCACCGCACTGGGTGATCTAATAATAATAATAATAATAATAATAATAATAATAATATTTTTTTATTTATACCCCGCCCTCCCCAGCCAAGGCCGGGTTCAGAGCGGCTTACAAGCAATAATAAAAACAAGTTAAATGATTACAACTTAAAAACAAAATTAAAAAATACAACATTAAAATAATGAAACATTAAAATATTAAAATGTAGCCTCATCGCAGAAGGAGAAGGAAAAGAAAAAAGAAAGAGAGGGAGGGAATCAAATTGGCTCCAAGCCAAAGGCCAGGTGGAACAACTCTGTCTTACAGGCCCTGCGGAAAGAAATCAGATCCTGCAGGGCCCTGGTCTCGTGAGGCAGAGCGTTCCACCAGACCGGAGCCAGAGTTGAAAAGGCCCTGGCTTTGGTTGAAGCCAATCTAACTTCCTTAGGGCCCGGGACCACAAGGGTGCTATTTATGGACCTTGAGGCTCTCCGTGGGGCATACTGGGAGAGGCGGTCCTGTAGATACGAGGGTCCTAGGCCGTGAAGGGCTTTAAAGGTCAAAAGCAGCACCTTAAATCTGATCCTGTACTCCACCGGGAGCCAGTGCAGCTTGAAAAGCATTGGGTGAATATGCTCCCATGGCAGAGACCCCGTGAGGTGTCTTGCTGCAGCATTCTGCACCCGCTGGAGTTTCTGGGACAGCTTCAAGGGCAGCCTCGCTTAGAGCGAATTACAGTAGTCAAGCCTGGAGATGACCGTCGCATGGATCACTGTGGCCAGGTCGGGGCGGGAAAGGTAAGGGACCAACTGCTTGATGCGGCGAAGGTGGAAAAGTGTCGCCTTGGCTGTTGCTGTAACTTGCGCCTCCATGGGGTTGAGTAGAGATATAAGGACTCAGACAGTCCTTAAGGTATCCAGGGCCCAAATTGTTGAGGGCTTTGTTTATTTTCATGACAAACCTTATTTCTGTGACTGAGATTTGTTTTAACTTTTTATATACTGAATTTAAAATTGTTGTAACCTGCCCTGGGACCTGTTGGTTGTCAGGGCTGGTTCAGCTGCAGGTCAGCATGGAAACTCAGAGGTGAGCAGTAAAGTTGAATGGGGCAATGAAGCAGAGTACAAACAGAGACTAGGGAGGAGGGGAGCTGAATACAGTAGGACCAGCAGGCTCCTGTGAATCTGTTGGAACCTCAGCCCCCACCTCTTTCTCAGTTCCCTGTCCTGTGTCTGCAGTGCTTTCTGCCTCTTCTTCCTCTCTCTCACTCAAGCCTGTTGCTTGCTCAGCATCCAACATTCTGCCTCCCCACTTCATTCTCTGACCTGTCTTCTGTGTCCCACCACCACTCCCCTGGCTCCAAGCCTTCCTCTTCTGAGACTTCCTAAGGTGGGTTCTCTGGCTGGAGCCTCCCACCATTCTTCATTGTCAAGTCTGTCCCTGATATCAGGATGAATGGGGCATTGTAATGAAGGGCAGGTAATAAATGGAATAATAGCCTTCCTGCTTGCTATACATGAAATGTGGCAGAACGTAGGTACCCACCAAGACAAATAGCAAACTTGTGCAGCGCTCTACACTTAGGTCGCTATGAAGGTATTCTAGTACTCTCAGCATCTGAAAACCCAGTGAATTAATAGCACCTATGGAAGTGGACCCTCAGTATCCCCCCCCACAACCTGTTGTTTTTCTTCTCTTTCCTTACCACTCTCTGCTGTCTCTTCCAACTAAACCACCAAACTGCTTGCAGTATTGCTTAGACTTTTTTTTTTTTTTAAAAAAAATTAATTCCCCATTGAGGCTGCATTTCAAGATGATTGATCTTTGAATGAAATGTTTGGATGGTTTCAAGGAACTCTCTTTTCATCCAAAATAAGAACTGGACAGATGGGCGCTGCATCCGTTTTCCAACGGCATCACCTCTGTGAATCTTGCTCTGCCTCCTGGCCTGCTCTTCTCATCACTCTGGCTTGCACCTGGACCTTCTTCTACCCCTCCACCCCCTGCTTGAACATACAACATTCCTCTGTGAAATGCAGCTCACCTTTTCCTTTGCCAGCTCAGCGGTGGAAACTGCCAGCCGGCTGACAGCTCACCACTTATTTACCATAAAGGCGCCTTCTCCCTTGTTGAAAGTGGTTGATGAGCTAAGATGTTACCAGCTGCCTAAGAGTCCACAGCAGCCAGCAAAAGCATCCTGCCATTTTGATGAGAGATTGAGCTTTAATTATGTTTGTTGTTGTTTCAAGAAAGCAGAACTACAATTATTTACATACATCAAACACAGACACTGCTAAGCAAATGAAACATTGGACCAGGAAAAAATCCTGGCAACCACAATGGCATAATATGATTTGCCCAGGCATTTTAGATGTTGCTGACACATGGTTTTTATCCTAGTGGCATTCTGTGGTTGGTTGATTGATTGAATGAACACATTCTAAATACCGGCAAAATAATAAAATAAATGAAGAACTCCAGTGGCAACAGTAAATGTAGACTTAGCTTCATATGCGCTATACATTTACCGTATTTTTCGCTCTATAAGACACACTTTTTCCCTCCTAAAAAGTAAGGGGAACTGTGTATGCATCTTATGGAGCGAATGCAGGCTGCACGGCTATCCCAGAAGCCAGAACAGCTAGAGGGAGCGTTGCACAATGCTCCCTCTAGCTGTTCCAGCTTCGTGTGAAGCCTCCGCAGGGCACGGGGAGCCTTCATCCCCCTGCCCTGCCCTGCAAAGGCTTTGCGGGCTATCCCTGGCTTTTGCGGGAGGTGGGGGAAGGGACAGAGTGCACAGCTCTGTCCCTTCCCCCACCTCCCAGAAAAGCCCCCAAGAGCCTCACTCCCTTTAAAGAACCGCGTGGAGCATGTGTGTGGCTCTTGGGGGATTTTTCCCGAGGAGAGAGAAAGGCAGCTCGTCAGTGATGGGCTGCCCTTCTCCCTCTTTCGGGAAAAGCCTGCAAGCGCTGCACACATGCTCTTCGCGGGTCGTGAAAGGGAGAGCTGAGCAGAGCCTGGGATGCATGCAGGCTCTGCTCAGCATTCCCTTTAAAGAATTTTCCCCCCTTGCATCCCCCCTCTAAAAACTAGGTGCGTCTTATGGTCAGGTGCATCTTATGGAGCGAAAAATATGGTAGAAGAGTATCATACCAGTTTAAACAGCCATGGCTTCTCCCAAAGTATCCTGGGAGCTGTAACATGTTAAGAGTGCGGGGAGTTGTTAGGAGACCTCCTACTTGTCTTATGGAGCTACAATTCCCAGAGCTCCCCAGGAAGAGAAATTGACTATTAAAGCACTCAGGGAATTGTAGCTCTGCTGAGGGGCACATAGATCTCCTAACAGCTGTCATCGCCTTTAGCAAACTATGCTTTCCCATGATTTGTTGGGGGAAGCCAATATGGTTTAAAGTGGTACAATACTTCTTTGAATGTGTAGTGCAGATGCAGCTCTATAATCTGTGGTGTTATCATCAGTCATCATACAAAAGTAAGGGGCCTATACTGTAGTGCAGTTCTAAAAGCTAGCATCCAAACTAATTGAAAGGAAAAAGGGGGATTTAGAATACACATTAAGAAGAACTTCCTGCTTGCATGTTTCCCACTTGCCTCTGGTTGGCCATTGTGAGAACAGCACGCTGGATTACAAGGGCCATTGGCCTGATCCAGCAGGGCTCATTTTATGTTCTTATGTTCCTGATAGTATGAGCTTTTGACAGCGGAATAGACTTCTTCAGGATGCTTGGAGACTCTCCTTCAGTATAGTTTTTAGGCAGAGGGTGGATGGTCACCTATCAGGGATGGTGTAGCAATGGATTTCCTGTTGTCAGCAGATGATCTTTGAAGTTTCTTCCAGTGATGCTACAAGTGGTGCAAACTTAATGGTACTGGTCACGTCGTCCATTTCATTTGTTTTCAATCACATCCATAGAAATCTCTCTTTTTTGGTGGGGTGGGTGCTGCGGCAGTACATTGGGTTAAGTACTTAATTCGTTCCAGAGGTCCATTCTTAACCTGAACCTGTTCTTAACCTGAAGCACCACTTTAGCTAATGGGGCCTCCTGCTGCTGCTGCACCGCTGCTGCACGATTTCTGTTCTCACCCTGAAGCAAAGTTCTTAACCCAAGGTACTATTTCTGGGTTAGCAGAGTCTGTGACCTGAAGTGTATGTAACCCGAGGTACCACTGTATTGGTATATTTGCATGCATGAATGAATTGATATCTCTAATAATATATGTTGGTCTCTGAGATTAGACCACTACTACTGAGATACAATAAAATGCCCATGGGTAGGGAATTCACTGTTGGAGCTAAATGGTGTATGACTCCCAAAGAAGATAATGACCCATTTTAGAAGTGTGCCATATCACATCAATCACTCCCAGGCTGATTCTCACAGTGAAAGAGAGGTGGCACTTCAGTCTGAGATCGGTCAACCTCCTTACTAGGAATCATCAACACTTCTTAAGCATCCTTTATTCCCTAGCAGGTGTGTGATCGTGATTTACTGTCTAAGCAGGGATGGCTATAACCTTCTTTTGGTCTGAGAGCCAACCTTCTTCCTAAAAGTAAGAGCTGTTTAACCATAGAGTGGGTTGCCTTGTGAAGTGGTGGGCTGCCCTTTCTTGGAGAGAGAAATTTAATCAGAGGTTGGAGGGTTGATCTGTCAGGAACTGGTGTTGTTCCATCCTGCCATTGGACAGGGGATTGGATGTGATATGGCACATAGTTCCATGGTAGAGAATCTGCTTTGTATGCAGAAGGTCCCAGGTAGGGCTGGAAGAGATTCCTGCCTGAATCCTTGGAGAGCCATTGCCAGTCGGTAGAGAGCTTGGGGGGCCAATGGCCTGGCTCGATGTAAAACAGATTTAACAAAACTCATGCTTCTATAAGCTGTGCTGGAGGTAGAATAACCAATTTCTCCCCTACAAACTGGCCCATCTGACAAGATAAACACCTGGGGTCCTGTTTTGTGTCCCCCTTTCCCTTCAAACAGTGGGCAGCAGGCAAGGCCTTCATCATGGTGGCATACTGATTGCAGAGTCCACTCCCCAGACACCATCATCTGACCACATTGCCACTACCTTTCAGGGGCCAGGTGAAATCCCCAGTCTCCCAGATCTCTGGTAGCAAATAATACGGGTCTACTCACCTCTGCTGCCTGACATCCTGTGGTGCTTAAGCAGTATTATTTTCAGCTTGTTTGCTGTGGCATTTTAGAAATTGTTTATAAATTGAGTTGTCAGCTGCCTCTAAGGCCCAGTGGTGTGGAACGGCAGGATGGACATTTTTTAAAATGCACAAATAAATAAATTAGAAATAAAGTTCACATCAGGGGAAGCCACTATCTTTTTGCATTAGCAAGTTGCATTTCACTTTTCTAGTTTTCTGGGGCTGCGATTCTAATAATACGTCTATGGAGTAAGTCTTAATTGAACTCTCTCTGGGACTTGCTTTTGAGTAAATGCACTTAGGATGACACTGTAAGTTCACAGCGAGTTTCTTTTCTTCTAACTTCTAGATGAGAATTTAGACTTCCCGCCCTCCCCATGAAAGTTTATTTAATTGCCTTTAAAATCATCAGGCCCACAGATCTGTTAGGATTTGTTTAACTGTGGACCCCTCAGACATCCTTTTTAATGTGCATTCATGACAATGGGTGCTTATTGTGGTGTAGGGGCGGTTATGCATGATCTAGCTTTCAATACTCTTTGCACCTGCAAAAGTTTGAGACCGGCATCGTGTTTCATCTCCACTCAGTGCATGTCCTGTAACTTCCTACAAAAGTATTGCAACTTTTATACCACAGTTGTTCTGGGTTTAGGTTTCTCTGTCTTGCTTTAATTGCACTGTAGCACAAGAGTGTCCCTCCAGAAGGCAATAATGTGCTAACTTTGGGGAAGCGTTGAAGAAAAACTAATAAAGCAAAATGTCATTTGGATGTTTTGTATAAACTCATGCCCTATTATTGCATCAAATGAACCCAGTTCAAAGGAACCCTGTAAGGCTATAGATTACTGACAGTGTGATTTGTGTGCCATTCACTTGCACACTGGATATACATTCATTACAGAATGAATCGGCACATATAAATACAGCTGGGAGATGATTGCATACACTCCAATATTTTCATCCCCCAAATCGGGACACCAAGAGGGGCATGCCTTCTGGACTGGCACTGTAGTGCGAATGTGCTGGAGGGCTAGACCAAAAAATGGGACATTCTGGGATGCAAACAGAAGCAGGGATTGGCTTCTTTGATTCCAGATACCCCACTTAAAATGGGACATTTGGGGAAGTATGTGACTGAGTTGTGCCTTTCGACAGCTAAACTCTCGATGAGAGCAGCTGCAGGTAGGTTGTACCATTCTGAATTTGTGCTGGGTGATTTCCATTTTAATTTCCTAGAATCCTGCCTTGGGGCATTGTGGGAACATAAAAATGGCAGCTGCCAGATCCAGCTTAATGTACGCCTGTTTGTATGAAATCTTCCCTCTCGTACTCATTTTTGCATGTTGTTTTCACCAATATATGCATTTTTGTACACATTATTTGGCTGGAGAACTGCACTGCAAAATTTGAAGAGGTGCAAACCTGGAAGGGTTGTTTCCGTTCACATGTTGTTTCAGAAAGTGTGAATTAGGTAGGTTGGCCTTTCATTGTGAAGTGAATCTAATTTCTCCCCCATGCCTGGGTGTGAGAATGTGCCAATTGTAGATCACATTCCTACTACAGGTAGATTTCTCTGGAGCCTCAAGTGTAGCGTTGAGCCATCTCTGAGCCTGACAACCTGGAGGATTGGAAGCCTTTGAGTCTTGGGGAGGTGTGCATCTCCCTGCTTATCTCTTCCAAACTAAACATTTCCCCCTCTTCTTGCTACCCCCGCTCACGTTGCTGACAGCATGAAGACAACCTGTCTTCATGTAATCAACAAACAGCAAATTACTTCTGGGTGCATTTGTCAGCCCCGTTGAGGCCACCCGTTTGCTTCAGTCTAAATTGTGAATGGCAGAAGAAGGGAAGCTTTCACTTAGCATTTACCACAGGCATGGCAACCCTATTACGCCTGAGTTAAAAGGAATTGGATCGCTTGGGCCGCTTCTATTAGCACTTTGCACAAATGGCAGCCAGCCAGTGAGCCAGAGTGGCAGAGGAAGCTGTAGGAGTGATTGCAATCGTGGCGTTCTTTAGCTTCATGTCTTGGCAGTAGGAATAGGTTTCTAAATCCTGCTTTTAGTTTTGTTTCCACCATTAAAAATGAAGTAAATGCAGTGGGCGGTATCAAACTAGTGACTGGGAATGGTCGCCAAGACCATATAAGATCTACATTGGCTCTCAGTACGTTTCTGAGCACAATTCAAAGTGTTGGTGCTGACCTTTAAAGCCCTAAACGGCCTCGGCCCAGTATACCTGAAGAAGCATCTCCACTCCCATCGTCCGGCCCAGACACTGAAGTCCAGCTCTGAGGGCCTTCTGGTGGTTCCCTCACTGCAAGAAGTGAGGTTATAGGGAACCAGGCAGAGGGCTTTCTCGGTGGCAGAGCCCACCTTGTGGAATACCCTCCCATCAGATGTCAAGGAAATAAACAACTATCTGACTTTTAGAAGACATCTGAAGACAGCCCTGTTTAGGGAAGTTTTTAATGTTTGATGTTTTATTCTGTTGTTGGGAACCACCCAGATGGGTGGGGTATATTATTATTATTATTATTATTATTATTATTATTATTATTATTATTATTATTATTATCAGCAGCATCTTGTCAGTACTAGTACAACAAGACTTTCCCTATTCTCTCATGTGCACCATCCCCAGATTTGCTTCAGAGGTGTTGGGAGAACCCTGGAGCAGATTTAGAGGGCGTAAGGTGAGGAGGAAAGGGGAAAACATCCCACAGCACTAGTGGTGATTCTTGTGCTAACAGAACCCGGACTTCGCACTGCTTTGAACAGAACACAGCATATTTTTTGCAAAGCCCCGAGTGGCTCTTGTGCCATTTTGTAATTGGCTTGGCTGATGGGTGGCTAAGAAAATAAGACCATGATGGCCAGCTTACATCAGGGGTGGACAACATGAGTTCCTCCAGATGTCACTGTGCCAAAACCTACAGCAGGGGTATGGTTTGTGTGGCCTGCCAGATGTTTTTGGAACATGCCTGCCATCCCTGAGAATTTTCCATGCTGGCTGAGACTGATTGGAATTGTAGTCCAAAACACCTGGAGAGCACCATGTTAACTACCCCTGGCTTACTTGGATCAGACCCAGGTCTATCCATCTGGTTCCTCCCAGTTTCTCTCTCTTTTTTTTCAATCTTAAATTCAGGCCTCCACATTTCCATGTCAATTTGTGATTTTTTTTTTAATATCCACAGTATATTCTGAAAATTCTGCAACGTTTTAGTGCAATTTTCCTTAATATAGTTTCCTTAATATATTGCAAAGCAGTTTCCCTGAACATAATGATTTTTTCTAAGTTATTTTCACAAATGTAGGCATTTTTATGTACATTTTACTCCAGTGTTTGATTTTTTTGTACATGTACCTGGTAAAAACCAACTCCCCAAACTGGGCTCAGAAGTAAATTGGCAGATCCTCTAGATCTTTCAGAATCAGTGTAATATGATTCCATTTGGCTGGACCAGTTAAAATTCTGACAGCCACATTCTGCACCAATTGAAGCTTCTGGCTGGTCTTCAAGGGCAGCCCCAAGTGCAAAGCAATATTGTTACACCATAGTCATGTGCATTAGTACATTCTTTTGAAAATGTGTTAAGCCAACCCTCCTGTGTTCGGGGACCCTCATTCTCATTCTGCTGAGTGGGGCCCTGGACTTTTGCCCTAAAGTCCTGCTCTGAGAGCCCCTCTAGGTCTATATTTCGTCCAAAATTCTGTGTCACCAGCTACCCAGATGCTGCCAATTGATCACAAGAAGAGGGGTGTGGTTTTACATGGAGGCTCTACTTACCTGTCACAGCTAATTGCCATTGGCAGATGTATCATCTATGGTTTTCTCTTTTTTTAGAATGCCAGCTAAGCTAACAGCTGTCACTGCCGTGTGGGGCAATGAATTCTAAGATAATTATGTGCTGTGTGAAGTACTTCTTACCACCAATCACCTTGACTGAGGGGTCCTCTGTATTATGAGAGGAGGAAAAAAAATCCCTTCCCCTCTTTCTCCTCTCTATGCATTATTTTATAAAGTCCCTTTCACACCCTCCCTTTGCAATCCTCTCCTCCTATCCTTAAGCTAAAAGATCCCAATGCCTGGGCTTTTCCCATAGGGGGTAGGGCCATTGCTCAGTGGCAGAGCATCCCTCTTTGCATGCAGAAGTCCCTGGCTTCAATCCCTGGCATCTTCAGGTGGGTCTGGGAATAAACTCCGACTCAGCCCCCTGAAGAGCTGCTGTTCGCCAGTGTTGACCAGTGGTCTGACTCTGTGTAAAGTAGCTTCCTACACTTACTCAAAATACTGACAGTCTGGGAGCAAACCACAGTATCTTCTCCGAGAGCCAGTGTGGTGTAGTGGTTAAGAGCAGTAGACTCGTAATCTGGTGAACCGGGTTCGCTTCCCCGCTCCTCCACATACATGCTGCTGGGTGACCTTGGGCTAGTCACACTTCTCTCTGAAGTCCCTCAGCCCCACTCACCTCACAGAGTGTTTGTTGTGGGGGAGGAAGGGAAAGGAGAATGTTAGCCGCTTTGAGACTCCTTCAGGTAGTGATAAAGCGGGATATAACTCTTCACAAGCCTGTTGCTCCACCTCTGCCCACCCTCTTGGCTGTTGCCAAATGATCTAATAAAGAAAATGTCTGTGAAGGCTGATGGGGTCAGCTGTCTTTCCCTCTCTGTCTCTCTCTGACACAACCCTCCAGCTTCCTTGAGGTGAGAAGCATGGTGTTTGTTTTGAAACAAGGACCAGAGCAAGACAGCAAATCAGAGAGAAAGATATGTAGTAGGGATCAATCAACTCGCAGTGGCAGTAACAGCGGGTGCAAGATGTGCATCTGTCTTTTGGCATCCCATCTGTTTCTCTTGCTCTTCCACTGGGAGGCCAACGTTTTGACAGGCATCCCTTCTCCCTTCAGTTGTTTTCGATTATCCAGCCTGCCAGCTGATGTGGAATTGTGTGTGCTTTTAAATGAATGAATGAACGACTTGGATCATTGCCCCCACCAACATTCACATAGCCCAGAAATCTCACACTTGTCAGAATGTGCCTCCCCTGAGTCAAGGAAACAGTGGTGTGAGCCTCCTCAACTGGGGTAAAACACTCCTGGCAAGACTATTTCTCTAGGTCCCTTGGGAAAAGCCGTTGCTCAGCAGCAGAGCAAATGATCTGCATGCAGACCCCGCACCCCTGGTTCAGTTCCAATCACCTCCACTTTGGAAGCTATGATGCTTGCTTCAAATCCTAGGGAACTGCTGCCAGTCTGAATAGATAATACTGGTCCAGGCAGATAGGTAGCCGTGTTGGTCTGCCATAGTCAAAACAATTTTTTTCCCCTTCCAGTAGCACCTTAAAGACCAACTAAGTTAGTTCTTGGTATGAGCTTTCGTGTGCATGCACACTTCTTCAGATGCTGGTCCAGGCAGATAGCCTGACATAGACAGAGGTTGCTTCCTATGTAGTAGTTATTTGTGTATGTGGTGGAATCGGTGTGCCTGACCTTATTACAAGAGGGCAGGTCCCTGTCTTGAAGAGCTTACAATCTAAAATTGGACACTGGGGAAACAGAGAAAATGGAGGCGGTGGTAAATCATAGGAAGCAGGGAAGTGTCGTATACCAGTCAGATCTAGCCCAGTCAAGAGTATTCATTGACTGGCACTGGCTCTGGAGAATTTCAGGCAGAGGTCTTTTAAAATATCTGCTCCCTGATCCTTTTAACTGGAGATACCAGGGATGGAACCAGAGACCTCTTGCCGAGGATGGATCTGTCAAAATTAGGTTTCACACCTGCCTGATACAAAGACCATTCTGTCTCATTTTCACTTGCAAAATACTTGCAAAAAAAAGAGAGTGAATACTTTTGAGATGGTCTTAAGGCTGTGTTCTAAATTATTTCTTTACTTACTTTCTTTTAAAAAAAGCAAAAGCTAACCTTCTGGAGCAGGTAGAAGGTGGCACTGCATGGGTTGGAATGGGTCCAGATAAAGCCCCTTCTGGTGGATGGAATGTGATGACACACTGTCACTCACATTGACATTGCACGGAGAAAAATATCAGTGCTATGTTTGGCAGGAGTGCAGATTCTGGAGCTTGCCATGTTCCAATCTAATTCAGAAAGCTGCCGTCCAGGTGAGTTTGCTTTGAAATGGGGACATTTCACTGGCATTCCCCATGCAGACTTACCTTCTGCACGTGAAGCATGTGCTCTGCCACTGAATTATCCTGCAAAGAATGCCAGTAATTAAAAAAAGGAGACTATACCATTTCAAAGTGTTCTCTATTTTGTCTCCCTTTCCTATATTGTTAGCAAGCGTTGCCCTTTTTATGATTCTTTTCTCTCTCTTCACAACCCAAGATTATGCCCTTCTATTAAATGGAGCTTCATTAGACCTGTTCCACTTCCTGGCTTCTAAAGTCACCACAGCTGCTAAGAGATCCCAGCTCATTTCCAATAGTGCTTGATTTGACATGTTACTTGAATGCCCTAATGAAACGCAAATAGGATTGGTAGGAATATGAATAGGAAGAATAAGTTAATCTCTTAGCACAGCTTCCAGAAGAGCTTTATTTTTGACAGTGCCACCATATATGAGCCAAATCAGCTTTTTGATAACCACACACCCCAGAACCTACCTTTGGTATTCTAATAATAATAATAATAATAATAATAATAATAATAATAATAATAATTTATTATTTATACCCCGCCCATCTGGCTGGGTTTCCCCAGCCACTCTGGGCGGCTTCCATAAAAACCAAAAATACAGTAAAATCACACGTTAAAAACTTCCCTGAACAGGGCTGCCTTAAGATGTCTTCTGAATGTCAGGTAGTTGTTTATTGCTTTGACATCTGCTGGAAGGGCGTTCCACAGGGTGGGCGCCACTACCGAGAAGGCCCTCTGCCTGGTTCCCTGTAGCTTTGCTTCTCGCAATGAGGGAACCCCCAGAAGGCCCTCGGCGCTGGACCTCAGCGTCCGGGCAGAATGATGGGGGTGGAGACGCTCCTTCAGGTATACTGGACCGAGGCCGTTTAGGGCTTTAAAGGTCAGCACCAACACTTTGAATTGTGCTCGGAAACATACTGGGAGCCAATGTAGGTCTTTCAAGACCGGTGTTATATGGTCTCGGCGGCCGCTCCCAGTCACCAGTCTAGCTGCCGCATTCTGGATTAGTTGTAGTTTCCGAGTCACCTTCAAAGGTAGCCCCACGTAGAGTGCATTGCAGTAGTCCAAGCGGGAGATAACCAGAGCATGCACCACTCTGGCGAAACAGTCCGCAGGCAGATAGGGTCTCAGCCTACGTACCAGATGGAGCTGGTAAACAGCTGCCCTGGACACAGATTTGACCTGTGCCTCCATGGACAGCTGTGAGTCCAAAATGACTCCCAGGCTGCGCACCTGGTCCTTCAGGGGCACAGTTACCCCATTCAGGACCAGGGAATCCTCCACACCTGCCCGCCTCCTGTCCCCCAGAAACAGTACTTCTGTCTTGTCAGGATTCAACCTCAATCCGTTAGCCACCATCCATCCTCCAACCGCCTCCAGACACTCACACAGGATCTTCACTGCCCTCACTGGTTCTGATTTAAAAGAGAGGTAGAGCTGGATATCATCTGCATACTGATGAACACCCAGCCCAAACCTCCTGATGATCTCTCCCAGCGGCTGCATGTAGATGTTGAAAAGCATGGGGGAGAGGACAGAACCCTGAGGCACCCCACAAGTGAGAGTCCAGGGGTCTGAACACTCATCCCCCCCCACCACTTTCTGAACACGGCCCAGGAGGAAGGAGCGGAACCACTGTAGGACAGTGCCCCCAGCTCCCAGCCCCTCAAGACGGTCCAGAAGGATGTTATGGTCGATGGTATCAAACGCTGCTGAGAGATCCAGCAGAACTAGGAAACTAGGAAGGTTTTGCTTCATTTGTTCAAGATTAATATAACAATAATAGATTTTTAAATTATTATTTCCTCTTAAAGTGATGCATGGAGCTGTGGCAGGATACTTTCTAAGACCTCCAGTCCTTTTTGTTGAATTACTGGGATTCCTGCACTCCAGTAGTAGTCTCAAATACTCTTAACCCACTCTTAAATAACACCACTATAATAAATTAAACCTAATAAATGCTGCAATGTCTTAGCCAAAAACCTCTTAGCACATTCCGGTGCTTTAAATTTCCTTTTCAAGTGGATTGAGTGGAGGTTTATAAATGAGATTCTTTAGCTGATGGAACTGTCCGTGGTCCTGTAAGTTTAATTCTGTCATCTCTTAACTGGCTGAAAACATCTCAGCTGGGAAGACGGGAGAGGTTAGCTAGGAATGATTAGGAGTGAGCGATGGACAAATCAGCATACTTCAGTTCTGTCGCTTTCACATGTGGTCACTAATAAGAATGATTCATTTTATATGCCAACTCCTCCCCCCCCCCCCCCATGAAGACACCATTCAGGAAATGGGATAAAGTTTCACTTTATTATAACTTAGGCTCAGCAACATGCAAAGAAACAACTTAACATAATAGCAGCAAGTGTAGGCAGTCTCATCATAATAAGGCTTTTAAGGGCAAATCATCCCTGGCTCTTTGCAGTCGATCAATGAAGTCATTTTGTCTATTGAAGGAAGGGCTCACCTTCTGGCATGCAAAGACTTGCTGGCCCATCAATTCTTGAAGTTGCTGCAGAGTCCTGCTGGAAGGTGTCCTTTAACTATCATATTGCCTGGTAGAGAGGGGTGTGTGGAGACCTCTGACTTTTGCATGGCTGGAATATAACCTGTTGTACAAAGGTAAGCTGTTGCTCTGCCCACATGTGTGCATTGGGCCCCATCAACCACCGGCATGCAGTCCCTGAAAAGTCCCTGCCCCTAGTATATGAGAATATGAAGTTCCACATGCAGGGTTTCCAACACTATTAAATCACTGCCGTGCCCAGGCTCCTTAGCAGAGCTGCACCTGATTATATACCAGGCCCTTTTGTCTTGACTATACAACAAGGAAACCAGGCAAAGCCATCCATTCCCTTCTCAGTGTCTCCATTGTTTCCTTAAAAGCCACGCTCTGCAAACATTGCTGGCATTTAGAAGAGCAGAATCAATGCAAGTATTGGAAAACTGCTTTGTCTCTTACAAACTAGCCCTCGTCCCAGGGGAGAGAAAAGCTACAAACAGCTGGACGAGACATGCATTGAGGAGGTGTCTCCGCTGCCAGCCTTTTATTTCCGCCTACAGGATGTTAATAGGGATGATTTATGCCCTTGAGATCCTAACAGGTGAGAACTGTTTCCCTTGATCTAAAAGGGCAATTTGAAAGCTTTGAGTGCAATTTAGTGTTTGAGCATTCACCCAGAATAAGAAGTCCCCCTTTGCACCCCACTCGGACAGAAATAACACCTATGCAGGAAAAATAATACCCTTGTGCACTATCACATCTCAATTAGGAGCTACCTCTATCCTGACTATTGGTCCATCTATCTCAGCACTCATTTCACAGCAGCTCTCCAGGTTTTCTGGCTTGTCTTTTGCTTGTTAACTGTCATCCAGGAGAGCCAAGATCCCCAATAACTCAGAGCTCATTTCAAAAAATTTATTGCTTTAGAAGGGTCTTGCTATGTTATCCCTTTTCTATATATAGTATGGCATGTGCAAAATATAATACTTACAAATTTATGTAATGTGGTTTAGTTCCGCGAGGAATTACTGTATATTCTTTGCTGCTGCTAGTGGTGGTTGCTTTCGTCCAGTTGATTTATTACATTTGGGTTGGCAATTTTTGAAAAGTAATTAAAAAAAGAAAAGGACGCAGGTGTTACTCAGCCCTAACTGGAGATGCTGGAGATTGAGAGATTGAACTGAGGACCTTTTGCATGCAGAACATGCGCTTTCCACTGAGCTATGGCCCTTCTCACACAGGCACAACAGGGGACTTACTATGGGGGAATACACTCAGATGCTGTTTTCCACATTTAAATCAAGACAAAAATTGTTATTGGCTTCAGGATAGCCAAAGTTGTTTTGCTGGGGATATACATGGGTTAGAAAGCTGCCACAAACTCCTGCTTTCTGGTCTATACTTAGTTTGTGCTTAAGTAAACAATGGTGCAGTACTCTGCAAGATTTCAGTTGCCCATTGGAAAAAAAAAACTTGCAGGTTTATTATTATTATTTATTAATTGATACTGCTCTATACTTGGAGGTCTCAGGGCGGTTCACAGAAAAGATCACAACATATATAATCAGAATAAAAACAACAACCCAATAACAACCCCCACCAGAAAAGAGCCACATTTTAAAATTTTAATTCAAAATGCCCACAACGGTGTGCCGCTTTTGCCAATGACAAGCACTTATTGTTTGTTGAAAACAATTGAGCCAATAGCCCGGTTAACAAATAACAAAAGCCAAGTGAGCGTGTGCAGAATGCTTTCTTCACCAGCACTAAGCACCCCTCTTCCTCACGAAACTGTGCTTTTTCAAATTCAGCCACCGTAAAAGAGGAGAGGGGGAAAGAAATGTGCTTGCTTTCTGCAAGTTGGGAGCGGAGAGTGGCTTTTTCACTGGGACAAGGCTCTGGGGGAAACAAACAAACAAACATGCCTTTCCAGGCTGAAATGGGGACGTTGGATGGCAAGCTGCACGTACTTGTTCATTTGCGCCTGTTCTCTGAACCTTGCTGTGTTGCAGCAGAGAAGAGGGCAACACTCCCTTGAAACCGAGAAGGTTGGAAAAAAACAAACCCAAAAGCTCACAGCAGGACTGTTGTGGGAGGGGCTTGTCCCGAGGAGGTGAGTAAGTTGCATTGCCTACAAGGTAGGACAGAGAAGGATGAATGTGACCTACTTCTGCAAAGGCAGACTGAAGCATATGCCGGAGACAGGAAGGCACAGGAGGCTCGGTGCTTGGATGCGTCTGAGGTCAGCAGCATCCATAGGCGCTGTGGATAATAGCGCACTGGAAACACTGGAAGTGGGCAGCGGAAGCTGATCCCAGAACAGACACACGCACCCCTCTCTGCTGAGAAAAGTGCTCAGGGGAGAGCTTTCAAAACAAGGGTTTGTTTTCTTCAGATAGATAATCTCTGCAGCGAAGGTCCAATTTGGCAGCAGGTGTTTATTTTCTATTAAACTGACAACGGAGAGGAGAGGGAGAAGGACATTAAATAACAGTCGGCATCTCAAACAATAAGAAGAAAGGAGCGTAGGGCCGGGGATGAGACCATATCGAAAGGTGGCTTCATCTATCTCAGAAGCCAGACCACTAATGCGTACGGACAGGCAGCTCTCATCTAGTTGTATGGGGAGAGCACTCTGCGAAAGCCCCAAGGCACTTTTCACACATTTCCAAAGTGTTTCTAGAGGATATTTGTTCCCTCCCTCAAGTACATGCGTCTTAATTTTGGTGAAGTTAATTGCACAACAGAATAAACAGGATTTCCTTCAGAGAGAATATGTTCAGGATGGGAGGATTAGAGGTGAAATATACTGCTGGTTGTCTTTCAGTAACCTTACAGGTGGAGCAAATCTCTACCCTGTCTCCTGCCCCCAACAGCTGCTCTTGGTCCACTCCTCCATAAATGTTTCTGGCACCACCACTGTGTATGTGAGAAGTGTGGATTTAAGAGGGAGAATAAAGGAGGACTAGATGGAGTGAAGGAGGAATGGATAGAGAGAGAGAGGACACTGTGAAAATGCACAAACTGACAATTTACATGACACTCAGCTTGTACATAGGAACACAGAAAGCTGTCTGAGGCCTCATCTGCACTATACATTTAAAGCACATAATGTTTCTTTCACATTCACAAGAAATCGATCTTTTAGTGTGGCAGCACCAGCACTTTGGAACTCCCTGCCTATTGACATAACAACAACAACAACAATTTATTATTTATACCCCGCCCATCTGGCTGGGTTTCCCCAGCCACTCTGTGCAGCTTTCAACAGAATATTAAAATACAATAGTCTATTAAACATTAAAAGCTTCCCTAAACAGGGCTGCCTTCAGATGTCTTCTAAAAGTCTGGTAGTTGTTTTTCTCTTTGACATCTGGTGGGAGGGCGTTCCACAGGGCGGGTGCCACTACTGAGAAGGCCCTCTGCCTGGTTCCCTGTAACTTGGCTTCTCTCAGTGAGGGAACCACCAGAAGGCCCTCGGCGCTGGACCTCAGTGTCCGGGCAGAACGATGGGGGTGAAGACGCTCCTTCAGGTATACACCAGGCAGACACCTTCGCAGTACTCTTTTTAGCACCTGCTAAAAACATTTTTTGTTTAGGCAACCCTATACAGATATGTAGAACATTGGTGAGTGTTTTTTGTTTGTTTATTGCCTATCTTAATTTTTTTAGTTTTAAATAGCTGATTTTTTAACCTACAATTTTATTTGTTTGCTGCTTTTGCAAACCATTGAGAGGATTTTAAAAAAAACAACAATCAAGCACTGTAAAAATTTTAATATATTAAAATAAATTATGAGGACCATGGGTTGCATGCAACAAAAGTCGTAGTCAGAGCAGACCCATTGGAATGAACAGACCTTTGTTAGTTTATTAACCTCAGTGGGTCTATTCAGCTACAACCCCCATATCTGCAAAGTCTATTGGCTACAACCCCCATATCTGCAAAGCTACCAATGATGCGGCTGATATTCAACAATGGAATTGTTTGCATATGCAATAAAGTCATGCCAAATGGCAGGGAAGCTGTGCATTTCTAGCTTAAGCAGCTGATGCAGCTCCTGTGGAATGTTCCTATTCTAAGTAATGTGCCCAGATATAAAACAGAAGAGGAACCCTTGAGAAAACGTTATAAAAGCAACACCCATCTTCTAGACCCCACATTCATATCCTATGCAGAACCCTGGAGGAGGGAAGGAGGGCGCGCACACACAGAGGGAGAAAGAAAAAGCTTGACATCACATTAATTTTCTTTACAGGAACAAAGGAGGGAACAATGCACATCAGCTCCTGACATTGCATTGCCTGTGGGAGCGTGTCTCCTTTCAGCATAAGATGTCACTACATTTTTACCTCCTCCTTGGCTGAAAAGAGCAAAGGCACATGGGGGCTTGTGAACTGCTGCGGAAGGCACTTTCAAGGGACTGGTAATTTTTAGCTAGTGTAGTTGTGGGGTTTTTTTGTCTCACATCTTTTGTGCCTTAGAGGGAAGGCAGAACTACACCTCCCACCCTGTTGCCTCAACCCTCCGATGCCAGCTCAATAATGCCTTGCTAGACCAAAGGACATAAAACCACATTTTATCCAAACAACTCAGCATTCAGTAAAGTTACTATTAGAGTTCAGGGTAGGGCTGTAGGGCAAGGCTCCCAGAACCACACTCAGCAGAATGAGCAGGGTGCAGCAGGTCTTGAAGTAAGTGAAGTTGTTGTTGTTGTTGTTTAGTCATTTAGTCGTGTCCGACTCTTTGTGACCCCATAGACCAGAGCGTGCCAGGCTCTCCTGTCTTCCGCTGCCTCCCGCAGTTTGGTCAAACTCATGCTGGTAGCTTCGAGAACACTGCCCAACCATCTCGTCCTCTGTCGTCCCCTTGTGCCCTCCATCTTTCCCAACATCAGGGTCTTTTCCAGGGAGTCTTCTCTTCTCATGAGGTGGCCAAAGTATTGGAGCCTCAGCTTCAGGATCTGTCCTTCCAGTGAGCACTCAGGGCTGATTTCCTTAAGAATGGATACGTTTGATCTTCTTGCAGTGAAGTAGTACACATTTATTCACACATTTATTGTTGGATGTTTTGATGCAACTCAGCTTGCGGTGTGTGTGTAGACAGTTAGAGTTGTGGACCTCCAGATTCCCAGAATATCCCTCTAACTTTCTTTCCATGCTGACTTCTCTCTATCTCTGAAGTTAAGACTGATAAGTCTTAGATTGCATCCTGCTTACAGTTCCTTGCTTCTCCTCATGCCCTTTCTCTGGTCCTCTAGGTGAGAGGTCATCATGAATCTGTTTTCTGAGAACAAAGGGGCAAACATGGCTTCTTTGTTTCTCCAGCCAAAAGTTAGCTAGGTCTATAGAATTCTTTCCTATCAATAATGTGTCCCCACCCCCACCCCACCTAGAGTCTTCTTTTCAATACTCCAAATACTAACTAGATTCTGACATTCATTAATTTCTTGGGTTTAGGGGGGTCTCCCCCTTTTTTATACAACATCATCATATTTCTGTACAAGAGAGTTATACAAGGAGGGTGCTGTGAGGGGAGGGACTTCTACAATTCAGGAGCTGACACAGAGAAACCCCTCCTCCAGACTGTCATTTCCCCCCACATCTGAAGGTTGCAGAACTACCAGGAGAGAGTTATTTGCTGATTTCAACCCTCAGGAAGGTCGGTAGAGCTGAAGATGTTCTTTCACAGCCATTTAAAGTGATTCCTCACAATGAACATTAAGTCCGAAGGAGGGACACCTGCCACCACTAAGACCATTAAGTTTAGAGCCTAACATTACCTCAGTGGTGCTGCTGGTTGCTGTTTCAAATGGAACAAGGAACAGTCAAACTAACCCAAAGACCCCAGTAACACATCTGATGGAGATATGTATTTATGTGTATGTATATGTGCACACACATTCTCATTCATTATTAGAGTAGGGTTCAGTTTTTACAGTTTCTGCATTTTCCATTTTTTCATGTTTGCTGGCATTACTTCTTTATATTGATCAAGAGAAGGATTGTTCTTTAATTGAAGTTATCCCCTTTGTATTTCCTTGTTGTGAAGCTCACACATCTCAATGGCCCCAAAGGAAGCTCCATGGGCCTTATGGCAGATGTCTATCAAGAGATTAGAATTCCCAGGAGAGCAGGTGCCTCACTTGCAATTACAAGGAATCAGCATCTGGTTCTCTTCGTGATCATAGAAGTTTTGGTCCATTGGACACATCATTGACTCTCCAAGTTAGCAACCAAGAGCAATTAAAGGCAAACATGTTCACTTGCCATGTAATGAATTGAGTTATCTTTCCTGGCAAGATAAATATCTTCATTAGTCTTCATTTAAGGAAGTAAACAGAGTGATCATTTCTGAAAATGTACTTTTAGAACTCCATTTTCAGCACCTTCAAGTACAGAAACCAGTAATTGTTTCGTTGTTGATGATGATGATGCCAATAATGTTTGTTGCTATTAATTAGCATTATTACTTTTGTTTGAGACTCTGCCCTACCATGTAATGTCCGAAATATTCCTGATGTAGTGCATATGGGAGGCATTGAGGCATTGCTCCTGGCAGGTGTAAATTGCCCGCGACTAACTCCCATACAGGTGGCGCTGTGGTCTAAACCACAGAGCCTAGGGCTTGTCAATCAGAAGATCGGCGGTTCCAATCCCTGCGACAGGGTGAGCTCCCATTGCTCAGTCCCAGCTCCTGCCAACCTAGCAGTTCATAGAATCATAGAGTTGGAAGAGACCACAAGGGCCATCGAGTCCAACCCCCTGCCAAGCAGGAAACACCATCAGAGCACTCCTGACATATGGCTGTCAAGCCTCTGCTTAAAGACCTCCAAAGAAGGAGACTCCACCACACTCCTTGGCAGCAAATTCCACTGTCAAACAGCTCTTACTGTCAGGAAGTTCTTCCTAATGTTTAGGTGGAATCTTCTTTCTTGTAGTTTGGATCCACTGCTCCGTGTCCGCTTCTCTGGAGCAGCAGAAAACAACCTTTCTCCCTCCTCTATGTGACATCCTTTTATATATTTGAACATGGCTATCATATCACCCCTTAACCTCCTCTTCTCCAGGCTAAAGCACGTCAAATGCAAGTAGATAAATAGGAACTTCTCCGGTAGACAGGTAAACGTCATTTCCATGCGCTGCTCTTGTTCACCAGAAGTGGCTTAGTCATGCTGGCCACATGACCCGGAAGCTGTCTGTGGAAGAATGCCGGCTCCTCAGCCTATAGAGCAAGATGAGCGCCACAACCCCAGAGTTGTCCACGACTGCACCTAACGGTCAAGGGTCCCTTTACCTTTACTAACTCCCATAAAGCAGCATGCTCAGCATGGAAGCCTGATAGACCTTGCTCTTGGTATTGGTCATTAGCATAATACCTTTTTGGAGTAGCATGTCATTGCCATGGCTGCCTTGCTTATCCAGCTCAGCATCAGTGGAAAGATTGCTGGTTATGGTGGAGCCCAGCTAGACAAAAATCATTTAACACCTCAAGCCGTGTGGTCAGCAATGCTGATACATGGAGCGCTGACGATGTCCTGACCCAGGATGTTGGTCTTTGTCAGGCTGATGGTAAGGGTGAACCCCATGCAGGCTTGAGCAAAACCGTTGACAAGTCTCTCTAGAGTTTTCTTGGAGTGTGCAGTCAAGGCTGCACCATCTGCAAACAATATCTGTCTGATAAGAACCTGCCATGCTTTTTTCTTGGGCGTGGAGGCATGCCATGTTGAACAGACCTCTGTCACTTATTGACTGCAAGCACACACTGTTGAACTGAAGGCATAGGAGAGCAACAAGGAGAAGAATATGCCAAGCAGAGTTGGAGCAAGAACACAGCCTTGTTTCCCTTTATAGGGAAGGTGTCGGCAGATGGATGAACTGCCATACTAGATGGCGCTGCACAATGTTCTCATGGAAGGACAAGATCGTCTTGTGACACCTAGGTGGGCATCCTATTTTACTGAACCCTATGAAGAGTCCTTTTCAGCTGATGAGATCAAAGACCTTTGCTAGGTCTATGAAGGCAATGAGCAAGGGGCATTTCCTCTGCTCTCGGCATTTCTCCCGCAGCTGGCGCAGTGAGAAAATCATGTTGATCTCTGAGCTCTAAAGCTGAACAGCATAGACCCTGCCAGCGAGTAGCTTTAATCTGTTGAGAACTACATGGGCAAAGGCTTTCCCCACAGTAATATTCACAGGGAAATTCCACGGTCGTCATTACAGTCATGGTGGTCACATTTGTTCTTATAGAGGGTCACAATGCTGGGGTCGTGCATGTCTTGTGGCATGGATCCTTTCCCCCCTATGTTGCAAGAGAAGACGGTGGAAGTGCATCATGAGGGAGAAATTGCAAGCCAGCTTTCAGCACTTCCATTGGGATTCTGTCCTGTCCTGAGGCTTTACCACTGGCCTGAGAATTGGTGACATTCTGTAGCTTGTCAGGGGAGGGAGGGACAGCTCTTCCAAGACAGGCAGAGTCTGGGTGCTGACAACTGCTGTGTCAGAGACCATGTTTTCTTGTGAATGCGGTTCTTCATAGTGCCCTGCCCATTGCTTCAACTGCTTGCTGCTGTGCTGATCTCTCCAGACAAGGTTTTCAGTTTTCCTGACTGTTGGTCCAGGTAAGGTAAAGGTAAAGGTACCCCTGCCCGTACGGGCCAGTCTTGACAGACTCTGGGGTTGTGCGCCCATCTCACTCAAGAGGCCAGGGGCCAGCGCTGTCCGGAGACACTTCCGGGTCACGTGGCCAGCGTGACAAAGCTGCATCTGGCGAGCCAGAGCCGCACACGGAAACGCCGTTTACCTTCCCGCTGGTAAGCGGTCCCTATTTATCTACTTGCACCCGGAAGTGCTTTCGAACTGCTAGGTTGGCAGGTGCTGGGACCGAGCAGCGGGAGCGCACCCCGCCGCAGGGATTCGAACTGCCGACCTCTCGATCGGCAAGTCCTAGGCGCTGAGGCTTTAACCCACAGCGCCACCTGCGTCCCTCCTGACACCAGCATAAATCAGTGGATTCTTCCCTCCTTACATGCTTCTCTTTCCTGCCCTGCTCCACCCTGGCCCATCTTTTCCCTTTAATGTGCCTCAGGATTTGCTTGCTGTTTCTTCATTCCTCCTTCAGCATTATTGCATGTTAAAAGTGGTTCGGATATACCCTATTTTCCCGTCTATAAAACACCCCCATGTATAAGACCCCCCCTCCATTTTTGGGGACTAAATTTTAAGAAAATGAAGGGAGATGGCCCAAAGTTGTTGAGATTCTCTCCCACATGCAGCTGCGGGCAGGAAAAAACTCCCTAGATTCCCACCGGCATCGGCATCGGGGGAAGTTGGGCTTCCTCCAGCCAGGACAGCAAGTTCCCCTGCTGCTGCTGTGTGTGGGAAACAATCTAGGGAGTGTTTCCTGCTTGCTGCGGCATCAGGGGAAGTTGCGCTCCCACCAACTGGCTGGCTGGCGGGCATGCTGCTTCTCCTTCCCATGCCACTATCCGTGTATTGGATGACGCCAGTTTTTTGACACGCTTTTTTAGTCGAAAAACCTAGTCTAATACACGGATAAATACGGTACTTCTTTTTTGGCGGTGAGGGGAGTTGTATTACCTTCTGCTCTCCAGCTATTTTTTGCCCTCTGAGAACCTCAATTTTGTTTATTTGCACACATCAGTCCCCTTTTGCTTTCTGAGTGGCAAGGGCAGCTAAGTGTAAAGCTTCCCAAATCATAATTTTTGGTTGAGGCAGCCAATCCTATTTTTAACCTTAGCGGATCATTGGGGATAGCTTTCTCCGGTGACTTAATGCAGGTCAGAGAATTTGTAGGAAAAGTTCCCAGTCCAGAATGTTTCACTGAAATCACGCACGTAACAAAAAATTATCTCTTCAGTATTTTTGAATTCAGACTATCTCTAGGGTACAGACTTTGCCTGGTTTAATACCTGTTCTGTCTTTCCAGAGAAACCGCCCATGCATTATTCAACAATGGAGGCTGCTCCCATTACGGCAGATGGAGCATTTCATTTCATTTTCATTTCACTTTAGATTTGTATACCGCCTTTCTATATTACTATGCACAAAGTGGTTTACAAGCTGAAGAGCAATAATAAAATAGGCAAAATAGATATGCATAATAACAGTCTGATCCCATACAAAAAGTCACAATAACTTTAAAATAAACAACTTACATCAAATAAAGTAATATTCAGTAATCCATTTAGTGAACAGTAAAATTAAATATCAGCAAATATAATTAGTTTACACCAGGCATAGGCAAACTCAGCCCTCCAGATGTTTTGAGACTACAGTTCCCATCATCCCTGACCACTGGTCCTGTTAGCTAGGGATCATGGGAGTTGTAGTCCCAAAACATCTGGAGGGCCGAGTTTGCCTATGCCTGGTTTACTCTTATCAATCACAATAAAGAATTACTAAACTAGAATTGAAAAAAATAACGGCAAGCCATAATGCATAAAATACCACAAAGCATACAAAACCATGCAAAAGGACCGGATTGCATGGCCCCTTCACCCTCAGCAACCCCCCCATCTTCCTGCCATCTTCCTTATAAGCAGTTCAGGGAGTGGCACTGGCTATCAGCCTTTGCCTTTGCCCCGGTGGTGTCCCTTGAATAACTTAGCAGAAAGGGGGAAGGAGGCAAAATTAGAATTCCTTGACTCTGCCAGCCATTGGCTCTAGCTCAGCCCATCATTGGCTGTGGCTCCAAATACTGTTCATCTCTCTGCCAGTCTCAGTGGGCACCAACTGCAATCTTTGCAAAGGGGCTGAGTCTCAGAAGAGGTGGGCTGTAGGCAGAGACTCAAAAGGCCTTACTCCACCAACAGCCTTAGTTGGAGCAGGTTGCTGTGTGTGAATGTGGCCTTGCCCTGTCGGCTCCTTGAATGGACCGTTGTTCTTGTTAGGCTTTAAGGTGGGAGGGGACCTTGCATTCTACCTTGAACTCCTTGGAGGAATGGTGGGCTCTAAATCTAATCAGATAAAACCAATTACTCCTTGCTCTGAGCCAGGGGAATTTTTGGGTGGGCAAATCTGTGTGGGTTAAGAGCGGGGTGGTAGTAATGCTTGGAGGAGGGGACACCTTGACACCACTATTTAGCCTACATTCTTTGGATACAAGCTGTCATATCACAAACACAACTGTTTCTTTGTTGTGATGAATCAATGTACCAGGTAGGGCCGGGCATGGACAATTCCTCCCCCACCCCCCAGTTCTTCATTTTTCCACATTATTTCACATTCAGAAACATTTTTGTTACCTAATAGAATGCCTAGTTGATTTATTTTTGTACACATTACTTGGCTGGAGAACTGCATTGTATAATTAAAAGAAGTGCAAATTTTGAAGGTTGGCTGTGTTTTGCTTTGCATATTGTTTAAAGGTAAAGGTAAAGGGACCCCTGACCATTAGGTCCAGTCATGACCGACTCTGGGGTTGCGGCGCTCATCTCGCTTTATTGGCCGAGGGAGCCAGCATACAGCTTCTGGGTCATGTGGCCAGCATGACTAAGCCGCTTCTGGTGAACCAGAGCAGCGCACAGAAACGCCGTTTACCTTCCCGCCGGAGCGGTACCTATTTATCTACTTGTGCTTTGACGTGTTTTCGAACTGCTAGGTTGGCAGGAACAGGGACCGAGCAACAGGAGCGCATCCCGTTGCGGGGATTCAAACCACTGACCTTCTGATCAGCAAGTCCTAGGCTCTGTGGTTTAACCCACAGCACCACCCGCGTCCCTTGCATATTGTTTAGGGAAGTGCAAATTCTGTAAGTTTGCCTTTAAAGGCAAAGTGAATCAAATTTCTCCCCCATTCCCTTTGGTAGGCTAGTCTGCCCACACACTGGTCCTGCTCTTTCTTCTGCCCTGGAATCCTGGCAACTGTTGTCCTGGGAGAGAGACCTAGGGCTCACTAATTTGAATTTTGAGCATCCTTACTGAACTACAATTCCCAGAAGCATTTGGGTGGGTGGGTAGGAAGCCATGGGTGGGTAGGTTTGATACTTGAACAGGTATCAAACAGATGTAAAGGTTGTAACTGCAGGTATACCAGTGGGGAATTTCACATACCCTGATGCAACATATCTAGCGTACATATGGAACTGGTAGAGCATCTCTTTGCATGCGGAACATCCAGTGGCGTAGCGTGGGGGGTGCAGGGGGGGGCCGGCCGCACCGGGCGCAACATCTTGAGGTTAGGGTTAGGGGGCGCAAATCCACGGGTTAGGGGGCGCAAATTACTTGCCTTGCTCCGGGTGCTGACAACCCACGCTACGCCACTGGGAACATCCCAGAGACAATTGCTGGCATCTCTTGGTAGTGCTGGGAAAGACTTCTTGCAGCGCTGGAGAGCTGCTGCCAATCAGTGTAGAACTTGATAGAGAAATGGTATGACTTGGTGCAAAGCAGCTCCCTGTGTTCCAAATATTTGGCAAATCAAATTTGGCTAGGTGTCTTCCCCTCCAGCCTATCTTTTGTGTTTAATCTCTGGAACCAACCAAGTTCGCGTGTGTGTGTGTGTGTGTGTGTGTGCAGGCATAAATATAAATAATTATCCTTTTATTTCACATCACAGCAAGTTGCGCTAGTAACTATGGGAACGAAAAGCCCCATTGGGGTGGGGTGGGGACAGTTGTGAGTGTGACACCCACAGACAGCAAAAGGAGAGAATTTATAGATGGGCTTAAAACTGTACATTGTTGGTATGAGGGGGTGGAGTGCCAGAGAAAAGATGCTTGCTTGCTTGCTTGCTTGCTTGCTTGCTTGCTTGCTTTCTTTCTTTCTTTCTTTCTTTCTTTCTTTCTTTCTTTCTTTCTTTCTTTCTTTATTTATTTATTTATCAAAACCAACATGTGCAGGAGAACTTCCTTTGTGTGGAAAGGGCCTTAGTTATAGTCCTGCCGTGAACTTGTGCCTGCTTTTGCATGGTTCCCTTAGATTTCTTAGGACAGGGGAACAGGGATATGGATTGGTCGAAGGCAGAATTGACATTTTGGGGCGGTGGAACTTCGTGTGGAACTCTAATATATACATATATTGGGGAAAACACACGTTAGTTTTTTATGCCATCTCTATCTATTTTCTTATTAAAAACTGATATGAAAATAGGGGTGAGCTGAATTTGGGATTGGAAAAACGAAAAATTGGCAGAAACCAAGGGGCAATTAAAACACTCTTTTAGACTGACAGCCCAATATTCAACAGTTTGGAGAAATTAAAATGCACATCTCAGTGGAGTTATTATCAATTAATGTTGTCAACAGTGCCTCCAATCCTTGATGTTTGACAAATATGATAATGGTGATTACCTTCTGCATTAGATCCATAACAAGGGAGGATATTATGCTAGCTCAGCTGTCATTCAATGATAGCTACTGAGCCCTTTCTTTGGCCTGTGATTTTGTTTACTTAATGGTGTTGCTGTTGGTTTTATTTCCCCCCCTCTTTCAATTAAAACTCTAAATAAACAAATTAAGTAAGTAAGTAAATTTTATCCTGGTTTCCCTTCCAACAGCCAACTGAAAGCTGTTGTAGGCTGCTTAGAGGTAATAGTAATTAAGCAGCATATAAATTGTTGAAATAAATACCCAAAATACTATCTCTGCGTGCATCTATCATCTATCTATCTATCTATCATCTATCTATCATCTATCTATCATCTATCTATCTATCATCTATCTATCTATCTATCTATCTATCTATCTATCTATCTATCTATCTATCTATCTATCATCTATCTATCTATCATCTATCTATCATCTATCATCTATCTCTATCTCCTATCATCTATCTATCTATCTATCTATCTATCTATCTATCTATCTGGGTGTGCACACACAATGCCCACAAGATTCATATTGTGTCTGTGAAACAGTACTGGAGTGGGTGTCAGTGACCATATCCACACCATTGCATGTTTCTAGCAAAATAGGAGGGAGGAGTAATAGGAACCTAGAAATCTGCTTTAGTATAGACCAGTGGTCCATCTAGCTCAGTGTTGTCTACACAGACTGGCAGCAGCTCTCCGGAGTTTCATGCAGGAGACACTCCCAGTCCTACCTGCAAACATTGGATATGGAAAAGCAGGTGCTCTTCCTGCTAACAGACCTGTTTTTCCACCCCTGAGTTCATGTGAAGAAGAGACCCTGGTCAGGTTTCTTTTGCAAACAAATTCCGGCAATAATAAAATTTTCACCAGGAGACAGTCCTGGAATTGCAAAGTTTAGAATATTCTGTCCATGTAGAAAATAATAATGTATATATTTGGGGTTTGTTTGGATTCCCCTCCTGCTGAGCTATAGTTTCCGCAAGGGGTGTGTGTGTAAATACTACCCTTCTTTTTATATTGTGCTTCACTTAAGATGACAATGGATAACATTGAAGCCTGAATGCCTCCCTGTAAATAACAGTTAAAATGTGAGAAACCCTCTCCTGGTGAAAATGATAATAATAATAATATATATTTAATATCAACCATGCGACAGGCAGGAGAGTAATGGAGAAAACACCAGGGGAGGCAGGACAAACCATGAAACGCACACTGCAGAACTAAAATGCGACAGATCTATATACCTGTTGTTGCAGGGGGGAAGGGGGGAGGAGAAGTGCCTTGTGAAAGCAGGTGAGGCAGGTGAACTGAATCCAAGGGAGGGGGAGAGAGAAAGTTCATCATATTATGATGGTCCTCTAATAGCCATCTGTTGCTTGGCAGTAAGGGCTTCAGATTTGCATTCATGCCTCCTCTCTCCATATTCTTCAGGTCACTTCTTGCAAAAAAGACAAATATCTCGCTTCTGGCTATAATAATAATAAATAATAATAAATAATAAATAATAAATAATAAATTTTATTTATATCCTGCCCTCCCCAGCCGAAGCCGGGCTTAGGGCGGCTAACAACAATAAAACAGTACAACAGTACAACACAGCACTCTAAAATCATTCATTATAAAATTAATTCAAAACAAACCACTGGCAACCATTGGGCCAGAGCTCCGCAAAGATTGCCGAAGGAGGGAGTCAGCCTGTGCCCTGGCCAAAGGCCTGGTGGAACACCTCTGTCTTTCAGGCCCTGCGGAAAGATGTCAAGTCCCGCAGGGCCCTAGTCTCTTGTGACAGAGTGTTCCACCAGATCGGAGCCACAGCCGAAAAAGCCCTGGCTCTAGTTGAGGCCAGCCTAACCTCTCTATGGCCTGGGACCTTCAAGATGTTTTTATTTGAAGACCGTTAAGTTTCTCTGTGGGACATACCAGGAGAGGCAGTCCCGTAGGTACGAGGGTCCTAGGCCGTATAGGGCTTTAAAGGTTAAAACTAGCACCTTAAACCTGATCCTGTACTCCACCGGGAGCCAGTGCAGCTGGTATAGCACCGGGTGAATGTGATCTCGCAGCGAGGACCCCGTAAGGAGTCTCACTGCAGCATTCTGCACCCAGTGGAGTTTCTGGGTCAGTCTCAAGGGCAGCTCCATGTAGAGCGAGTTACAATAATCCAGTCTGGAGGTGACCATCGCATGGATCACAGTGGCTAGGTCAGATGAACAGATCTCTCTCTCTCTCTCTCTCTCTCTCTCTCTCTCTCACACACACACACACACACACACACACACACACAGTGCAGTAAAAAATAAAACATAAAAAACCATGGCAGGCCTCCTGTGTCATAGGTCATAGGTAAAAGGTAAAGAACACCTGGAAGTCCAGTCAAAGGCGACTATGGGGTTGCAGTGCTCATCTCGCTTTCAGGCCGAGGGAGCCAGTGCTTGTCTACAGACAGCTTTCCAGGTCATGTGGCCAGCATGACTAAACCACTTCTGGTGCAACAGAACACCGTGATAGAATCCAGAGCGCACGGAAATGCTGTTTACCTTCCCGTCACAGCACTACCTATTTATCTACTTGCACTGGCATGCTTTCAAAATGCTAGGTTGGCAGGAACTGGGACAGAGCAACAGGAGCTCACTCTTTTGTGGGGATTCAAACCGCTGACCTGCCAATCGGCAAGCCCAAGAGGCCCAGTGGTTTAGACCACAGCGCCACCCAGGTCCTCAGTCATACACCACAGTTGTCTATAGTTTTAAATAGAAATGGAAAGGTACTAATAGGAATAGGTGGAAGTGTCTCATTTTTTGTGGGGGCGGGGAGTGGAGAAAGAATGGCTTTCCAACTGCTGTGTCAACCAAAACAAACTCCAAGATGGATTGACTAAGGCTAGGGAGGAGGGCTCCAAGCCATTGCACCACACCACATAAGGCAGCTTCACTATGTTCTTAAGAAACCTCACTGCGTGTTGAAATCTAGCACGTCCGTTCAAAGCCTCCCTGATGTGCTATCTACTTGCCCTTCAGGTGCACCCCACCTCTCCTATACACACACTTTGGGAAAGTAATTAAACAAGCAACCTCCCCATCTCCCACCTTAATGGTAAGAACCGTTTGGTATGGGAAGAGACAGGCTGGTGGCAATGGTCACGGGCCGAGATTGCCTTTAAAAAGAGAGGTTAGATAGATTCATGGTGTGTGGGAATTTGAGAATAATCCTGCTGGATCAAGCCAAAAACCCATCTAGTCCAGTGTCCTGTTCTCACAGTGGCCAACAAGATACCCATGGGAAGCCTGCAAGTAGGAGCTGATGTTCACAAGCATACTGCCTCCAACATGGGATGTACCTGTAGAAGATGGTCATCATGGTTCGTAACCCTTGATAGCCTTAGCATCCATAAATATGTCTAATCCTTTCTAAAAGCCATCATTGTCTCTTGTGGGAGTAAATTCCAACTATGCGTTTGTGTGAATAAGTACTTGCTTTTTTCCTGTCCTGAATCTTCCAACATACCAACTTTATTGGATGTCCACAAATTATGAGGGCGGCGGGGGTGGGGGGGAGGTAATCACCTTCTCCCTGCCATACATAATTTCACACACATCTATCACGCTTTCCCTTACAATTTCTCTAAGCTAAAAATCCCCAAATGCTGCAAGTTTTCTCCATAAGAGAGTTTCTCCACCCCCTTCATCAGTTTGGTTGTCCTTTTCTCAACTCTATTTAAAGGTGAGATGACCAGGACTGTAAACACTATACTGAATATGGTAATATAATAGATTTATAGAACAGTGTTGTGATAGCAGCAGTTCCTTTTCAGTTCCTTTCTAATGGATCTAGCCATGCTCACAGCTGCTACAAACTGGGTCAACATTGAGATACCTACTACAAGCCCTAAGTCTCATTTCTGGTCAGTTGCTGCCAATTCAGACCCCATGAACATAGACTCATAGAATCATAAAGCTGGAAGGTACCAGCCCCTTTGGAATCTCAACATGCAGTCCCCCATCCAATTTGAACATCCTGGAGGCCTCTTGCTGGGGGGTGGGGAGAGAAAGGAAGAGTGATGGACTTGGTGGATCTTTGCTCTGAACTGGGAAAGCAGTTCAAATGGATACGGAAGAGCCACTGATGCACGTAGATGTCTTGGGTTCCTGAGCCCAGTGCCTGCAGCAGGGTCTCTCCTTCCTCTTGAAGACTCTCCAGGTCATTTATCACGGTCTCGGGAGCACCACAAAATTGAATGATGGGGCAATGGAAATTAAAAATCCTCAAGGGCCCGGTGGGTTATCATTCCAGCTGACATGGTTTATTTCCCCATCCATTTTGTAAACTGCTCAGTCATCAGGCAAGCCAAATGATGATTAATTGATGGCATTTCAGTGTCCAAAGACAGAGCTGTGCTTCTGTTTTGTTTTTTAAAATAACCCTGGAAGAACATTTACGGGATGATAATTTTAAAAAAATGAATTAATAATATAATGTGGCATGCGATCCGCAGATGACATGCCATAATCGCAAGTACTGGCGCAAAAGGTCTAATCTCTCTTTCTCACTCTCCATCTCTTTCCCCTCTTGCTATTTCAGTTCAACATCTGCTTGGCAAGCCAGCAAATGAGGAATTATTTAGTCCAGCTCTGCAGATGCTGCTTTATTTATTTACTGTGCTTTGCATTTGGGGTGAGAAAAAACAAACAAACAAACAAAAAAACAGGAGCAGAATATGATTCGGGGAGCTGAAAGGGCTTGGCCTCATCTAAGGGCTGAACATATCTGGAGTCTATCCATCTGTCCCTCCCCACCATTACCTTCAGAAAATAAGCAATGAAAGGCCAGCTATTGGGAGGGAATTGCTAGGGCTGTCTTACCAGAATGCCCTAACTGTGATCCAGGTGAGGCTTACTCCCAGGTAACCAGGTATAGGAGTGCAGCTTCAGGCACTGAGCCTGGCACATCACGTTGTGTTTTGTAATATGAGGAACATCCAGAGTTCACAGTGCAGACTGCCTCCGATTCATATTTCCCATCCTTGCAGAAAACTAGGTCACTTAAGCATTGCCAAAAGGAGGAAATAAATTGGGGGGGGGGAGGAGAGGCAGGGGAGAAGAAAAGATGACATAGATTTGCATACGCTAAGGCGCAACTTTGGAAATTACTATAATTTGAAAGAGAAATACAATGTGCCTCATTAGGGAAGGGATGACTGTTAGCAAGTGACCTGTGCTCTTACTTGTCTGCTCAAGTCTGCTGCCCAGATGCTAACTACGGATGGGCAACTTCAAAGCCTGTCCCTTCTTGAGGTTCTTTTTAATTTAAACCAGATTTAGACCAGACAGCCCTGGGCTATCCTTTGTGAAGCAGAAGTCATGGGCCACCCTGCAGAAAACCGAATGTACCTTCACATGTGAATTGCATGTGTCACTTGGTAAAACGCCTTCTGACTTCATAACGTGTTGTTACGGCATGCAAAGAGATTGTGCCTCACTCTAGGGTTTGTGAAGCCTAGGAGCCAATGGGAGGGTGACCAGCATTTATTTGCAGGCAATGAGCCCCAGAAAGAACTCTTGCCTTATTCTTCAAAGAGAATCACTGCAACCATTAGCCACTGAAAGCAGCTTGCATTTTCTGGGAGACTAGTACAAGAGGATTGGATACTCCTACTCAAAAGCAGACTCACTGAAATCAATAGAGCATTAACTTGCTAATTTACACCCATAAATTTCAGTAGGCCTACTCTGAGTAGGACTTAGTTGGATAAAAACTAGTGTTTAAATGAATTCTTTTCTGAGTGGTTGGAAATGCATGGTGTTTTCCAGCACCAGATGTTACAGGCTGTGGGATAAGCCCCTTTGGATCCATTTGGGAGAGGAATCTATGGACGCAATCAAGGTCGGACTGATATATTCTGTAGACATCACATATTACTGGAAGCTCAGCCGTGGTTTGCATGATGTGCATGTAGTGCCATTAAGATGCGTTAAAATAAGGACGAGGAAAATGATCTAATTATTTTTCGGCGGGACAATCACTTAGTAGGCTTCTGAAGGATCTTTGGGGGTTTTGCCCCAGCAGTTTCTTTATTGTGGTGTAGATCATTTATTCGTGTCAGGCTGCCTTGTTTCTGATTGCTTTTTCAATCTCTTTTTGCTTAGCTGTCTCCCAAGGTGGTTGTTTTGACTTCTTGTACATCCCCGATTTAATTTCACATGCATTTCCTACTTTGCAAAAGCAATTGGGCTAGGTGGGGGGTGGGGGTGGGAGAAACGACGACCCCAGGTTACTTTTGTAAGCATAAATGGAGAAGGTAAGTTAATGACTCGTTTTTGCTCTTGCTAGTGCCTTCGGCTAATTAATATGTCTTGGCCAATGTCTGGGGAAGGAAAAGAGAAGGGAAAGAAGGAAGGAAGGAAGGAAGGAAGGAAGGAAGGAAGGAAGGAAGGAAGGAAAGAAGGAAGGAAGGAAGGCCAGAATTTAATTCACAGCCATCATCATCATCATCATTTATTATTTATACCCCGTGCATCTGGCTGGGTTTCCCCAGCCACTCTGGGCAGCTCCCAACAGAATATTAAAAACACAATAAAATATCAAACTTTAAAAACTTCCCTAAACAGGGCTGCCTTCAGATATCTTCTAAAAGCCAGATAGTTGTTTATTTCCTTGACATCTGATGGGAGGGCATTCCACAGGGCGGGCGCCACTACCGAGAAGGCCCTCTGCCTGGTTCCCAGTAACCTCACTTCTCACAGGGAGGGAACCGTCAGAAGGCCCTCGGCGCTGGACCTCAGTGTCCGGGCTAAACGATGGGGGTGGAGACACTCCTTCAGGTAGTTCTGTAGTTATCTGTATTGGAATGGAAGCTGGATGAGAAAATGAAGAAATGGTAAACTCAAACTTTCTGGGTGTCCTGAGGTAGCAGCACACGTTGCGTAGCAAAGCCACCCTTGTATCAATGGCATTACTTGTTGTTTTCCTGGATGGGGCAGCACCACTGAGCACCTTTGCGCCAACAAGAGTGCTGGATCTGTGTTCTTGTTCTGCCCCTCCTCCAGTCTTTCCACAACTGTTATTCATGGTTTATGTTGCAGAGCCTGGCATAGCAGGCAAGGTGCATTGGGCCACTGGCAAGTCCCTACCCTCAAGAGAACGCTGCAGAAAAGGCTCACCAAAGGCGCAGTAGGCAACCAAGCAAAGGCCCTGTAAGTGTACGGCTGCACGAAAGTCCCAAAGGGATCTGGGGAATGAGCATTCCTCCCAGTGACGGGTTGCTGTGGAGATTGCGTTAATGATGCCACGAGGGGGACTGTGGTTGATAGGACAAGAGTAAGCAGCCATAATGGTAGCTCTGCTTTCCACGCAAACATTTAAGCCCCGATGTTCTCCTGCAGGTTCTAAGGAATGATCTGCACTGAATATCTAGTCCCAACAGCTTGCCTGGCCACAGGTGCACTTGCAAAGAAGGGACCCATATGAGCATATCTGTACTGTAGCTTTAAACAGGTTTAGAAGTCATATCCTCTTCCTAGGGAATTAGAACCCTGGAGAAGGCAGGCATTTTTAGAATCCTCACCAAACCAGGATTCTTCAGAGGAAGCCAAAGCAGTCTCATTGGTATAAAGGCAGCATTTGTTTATGGTGTAGGTATACTCATGGTTGTGGTCTGTGCAGGTTGTATCTAATGAGTCTGCTCTGAGCAGTGTGGGATTTCACAGTTACACCATACAGATACAGGAATTGGCACTGGCTGTAGAATTTAGCATCCCGAGAAAAAGGATGAGAGTGGACCATTGCATTGGTTTGCATTTTCACCTGTCTATTCCACTCTACTAATCTAATCATCCTTTAGAAACATGTGTGTGTGATAGCACATATTTAAGAAGCAAGCTGAGCATATATGTGCTATCACACACACATGTTTCTAAAGGATGATTAGATTTTCATTTTATTTAAAAATGTCCATGCTAACATTATCGGTAACACAGAGAAAATGTGTTGCAGTGTCACTACTCTTAAGACACATCACACTGTACATTTAAAGCAATGCCATACCACTTTAAACGGTCATGGTTTCTTCCAAAGAATTCTGGGAACTGTAGTTTGCTTAGGGTTCTGAGAGTTGTTAGGAGACCCACATTCCCCAGAGCTAAAATTCCCAGAGTTCCTTGGGAAGACGGATTGGTAGTTAAATTGTTTGGAGAACTGTAGCTCTGTGAAAGTAACGGGGATCTCCAAATTCAAGGTAGTAGTACAGTGGTACCTCAGGTTAAGAACTTAATTCATTCTGGAGGTCTGTTCTTAACCTGAAGGGGCCTCCTGCTGCTGCACAGCCGCTGCACAATTTCTGTTCTCATCCTGAAGCAAAGTTCTTAACCCAAGGTAATATTTCTGGGTTAGCAGAGTCTGTAACCTGAAACGTATGTAACCTGAAGCGTATGTAACTGGAGGTACCACTGTACTAGTATACCTAAATGGCTTGGGACCCAAGTAGCTAACAGAGTACCTTCCCCACTTTCAACCATCTCAGACCCAATGATTGGCAGGTGAGGCCTTGTTGGTGGTGCCGCCACTGGGGCTGCACAGTTGGCGTTGACCCATGACAGTGCCTTCTCAGTCGTGGCTCCTCATATGTGGAATGCCCTCTTTGGTAAGGTGTGCCTGTCTCCCTAATTTCAAGAGGAATTAAAAAAACAAACCATTCCTGTTTAACCCAGGCATTTGATGGCTAAAAGATGCTGTCCCTGGCAACCCTGAAATCATTAGCTGTTATAATTTAATGATATTGATGTGTTTGCTGCCATGGGGTCCTTTTTAGTCTAGTTTTTGGTTTCCTACTGGAAACTGGGGTCCCCCAGTCCTTTGGACATCAGCTTTGGCAGCCCAAAGCTCATGCCAAATATGCCCAAATTTATTTTGCTGCTGGACAGGCCTGAATCAAATGTTTGGTTATTTCTTTTTTGCATTATTCTGGTTTGCCACACAATTCTTTGGCCCTTCAGTCTTATGCAAGCTCACCTCACCTCTGGTAACCATGGTTTTCCCCCCTTGAAGATTATATACTTGATGATAAAATTTCCATTGGATGCCCCACAATCTGTGTGCAATTCTATTATCTTTAAAATATTCTACTGGGTGACTCAGTTCTTTTATACACCTAGACAACCTTTTCCTTATTTGCAATCTGCCCCCCCCCCCGACTCTGGTTTAAAACAATTAACTTCTACAATTTCTCTACAGAAATTTATGTTAATATTCCTAAATGATCTCCAAGCATTCTGCATGAATTTGCCACTTCTTTAAATATCCATACACGTCTCTGAAATTGTCAGGTCCTGCTTGTGTGAACGTACTGCTGTCACCAGTGGAAAAGCTGAAATGATCCACACCAAAAATGTTAAAACCACTTATTCTGCTTCTTTTGTAACAGGTTCTGATGGTGGATATACCACAGCCATGTTCACTGCTCCTGGCATGTGAGCTGTATTAACGTAAACTGCTTTTTGATACCCAATAAGGGTTGTATCCAACCAAACTCATACTCTGAGCAAAACCTTTAATATCAATGGGACTGGTTGACTTAAGTTCATTGATTTCAACGGGTCTACGTATATTATGACTTGGATAAAACCCTTCATTTCCATTTCTGAAAATGTTATGTCCCCTCAACCACCCGCAGCACAAATGTCAGGTTCTCCACTTTTTGTATTTTAACTAGAAAAATATTGGATTGTATCAAGTGGAAGTCGCATGTAGAGCAGACCCATTGAAATTAATGGGCATGAACGAGTGACCAACTCAGGCCCATTAACTCCAGTGGGTCTTCTCTGAATAGAATTTACTTGGGTGTCTTCACTACTTCCTTATACTTTTTCACATAGCTTGTGAAAGAAGCTGGAAAAGCATTTTCATACTTGAATTTCCCAGAGGAAAGGGTGGTCTGTCCATTATGCAATGCTTTTGTTTGATCTAATTACAAGGCTTTCCTTGCATGTAGCAATCATTACCTTGACAGCACCAGTGTGTAACCTGTCCTCCTGCAGGCTGGTCGAACTCATGCTGGTAGCTTCGAAAACACTGTCCAACCAACTTTGTAACCAGAGGTTCAACTGAATAGAATCTGAATCACATGCACCACAAGGCCTATGCAGCCTCAACCTAAGATGGCTCCCCGGCCTGGCTTTGCACTGAAAGGTTTGCAGCAGCACGTGCAACAAAATGGCGTCCAGCATTCAAAAACTTCCTCAGCTTGCATTAACTAGCCACACACAAGGCATGCAAGCTCCACCCGCCAGTCGTTCTTAGACTTCTTATTGGGTGAGCAACACAGCCAAGCAACACAGTTGGAGCCTCCCTCCTCCCTGGCCAGCAGGGAGGGAGGGAGAGAGAGGAGCTGCTTCCTTTGAAATTTAAGGGACATCATTTAAGGGACATTTAAGGGACATCCATCAATAAGGGACAGCAGCGGGACATGGCGCTGGAATAAGGGAGGAGGGACTGTCCCTTCAAATAAGGGACATTTGACAGCTATGCATGTTTGTTTGTGCACCGTGGTGCTGTGGTCTAAACCACTGAGCCTCTTGGGCTTGCTGATCAGAAGGTCAGCAGTTCAAATCCCCACTGCGGGAGGAAGGTAAATGACATTTCCATACGCTCTGGTTTCCATCACAGTGTTCCGTTGTGCCAGAAGCGGTTTAGTCATGCTGGCCACATGACCTGGAAAGCTGTCTGTGGACAAACACCGGCTCCCTCGGCCTGAAAGCGAGATGAGCAGCGCAACCCCCATAGTCACTTTTGACTGCACTTAACTGTCCAGAGGTCCTTTACCTTTTACCTTTTTGTGCACTAGAATTTTAAATCACAGGACTGGGAATTGTTTTGCCTGCTTGTTTTTTATTATTATTTCAAAATTGTATTAAACTAGCTTTGTTATGTTATTGCAGGGCACTTTGTGAAGGGTTTGTTGTTGTTGTTGTTGTCTTGAAAGACAAGATTTAAATACCTAAATAAATAATACAAAGTCTTTTCCTGCCTTCCCCTGCTTTTCATTTCCCCCTGCTTCTGTTGTCCCTCCTCCCCTCCCATCTATTTTTGACTGCCAGCCCCTTTGGGCAACAATCTGTCATACCTCTTCTTCGTAAAGCTTCTCTTTGTAAAGCTTGCATACACAGATGATGCTATGTACATAATCTTAATAAATATGTAATAGACGGGGAACAGTGCTAAGTACACTCTTCATATTTGGAGCCTTCCCTTCCCTCAAATTTTATCACAGAGAAGCCCTAAGGCTGGGCTTGGAAGCCATCCACCAACTTGGAAGTCCTTAAAAGGGGGTCAGAGAACTTCATGGAGGATAGAGCTACCAATGGCTGTTAGCCACTATGACTATGCCCAGTCTCCACTGTCAGAGGCAGTAATGCTTTTGGATACCACCAGCTGGAAACCGCAGGAGGGGAGAGTGCTCTTGTGCTTGAATCCTGCTTGTGGGTTTTCCACAGGTCTCTGGCTGGTCACATGCTGGACTAACTGGGCTTTTGGCTTCATCCAGTAGGCCCTTCTTCATGTTCTTACTGCAATTCAGGACCTAGAAAGCAGTTAACATACTGGGGATCTGGGGATTATCCAATGTTAGTCCTACTTTGGATAGAACTGTTGAAATCATTGGCTAACTTAGGTCCATTAATTTCAGTTGAGTCTACAGTGGTACCTTGGGTTACATACGCTTCAGGTTATATACGCTTCAGGTTACATTCTCCGCTAACCCAGAAATAGTGCTTCAGGTTAAGAACTTTGCACCAGGATATGAACAGAAATCGGGCTCTGGCGGCATGGCGGCCTAAAGTGGTGCTTCAGGTTAAGAACAGTTTCAGGTTAAGAATGGACCTCCGGAATGAATTAAGTACTTAACCCGAGATACCACTGTGTTCTGAGACAGGGATGGCTGCAAACTTACCAATTTTGCACTTTTTGCAAACCAATCATACTTCTTTTGCAAATTGTGGAAATGTGTAGAATTTAAGATAGGGAAAATGAGAAAACTAGGTAACTCAACCAGGTTGTTTGTCCATCCCTGCCCTGAGTAGGACTGCCGTTAAATGCAGCCCTCTGAATCCACACAAACCTGGAAAAAAATAAGACTTCCACCTGTGCCTTTGGGAAAGCATCTCCGAAGGGAGCCAGCAGATGCTTTTGCCAGTGCCAACAACCATTTCTAACATTTTCTGGCCCCTTTCCCATTCTTCTTCCAGTTTCTACATCCTGGCAAGCTTGCATATGAAAAAAAAAAACCCCTGAGCCGGCTTGCCAGATAGATATTTCCACCCCACTCTTCGAAAACCATGTTATTGAGTCAATAGTCTGAAGAGAACAGCTTGCATTTGTCTACTGATGGCTTGCTTTTGAAAAGCTGAGGTAGGAGGGCAGGATTTATGGACTGAGAACTCTTCCCCCTCTCCATGATAAGACTTTTTTGTAAGGGGGGGGGAGGCAGACTTCCATGGCTTGCATTCCCTTAGGGTAATGTGGCGTGTGAGACTCTCTGTTTTCCCCTCCTCATGACTTGCATAAAATCAGACCAAAGGCTACCTACCTACAGCCCTTGAGTGGCTCATTGCCCACCCCGTCAAGTGCCCGGGGGCAAGTGTAGTTGAGATTGTATCCTTGGCAGGTACAGAAGAGAAGGGACAAATTAGAGAGCTGCATGTGGAATAGACCCACTGACACTAATGGGCCTAAGTTAGCTGTGCCTATTTATTTAAATGGGTGTTCTCTGGGTAGGACTAATGTTGTATACCTGGAAGCATGGAAGGGTTGCCTTGTGACCTTTTAAATCTGCTAGTATTTAACTATTCCTTAGATTCTTCATGAGGTCACAACGAAATACCATCTTAAAATCAGTGTAAAAGAAATTACTTAGAGTGCCCCCTGAAATATATTGACCTCTGACACCAGAGGCCAAGAATAAAGGGGTGCATCTTCAGCCTCCCATTGAAGCTATGCAATGACAGTGCTAGGTGCACCTTTGTGTATGTGTGTGGGGGATAAATTATGCAGTGAGTTTTGTCCGGACTGAGGGTCGCAGTAGAGCTAGGAGATATAGCAGCCAGTGCCACAGGATTGGCTGTCTCAGGTCACCTGGTTCCCTGGGGAATCGAGAGGAGGATTCTGTTCTCTAGTGTTTTGCTGTCCAGCTGTGAACTATCTGCAGGCCCCCCTACAACCAGCAGCCCCCTTGATGCTTGGAGTAGGGACCTAATGTTTGATCCCTCTGGTGCTTGTCCCAACCACTGACCTTACAGGGCACAATTCCTCCCATTTTACAGGTCAGAAAGCTGAGGCTGAGAGAAGCCACCCAGCAAATTCATGACTGAAGATCACATCTCCCGGTTCCAAATCCAGTATTCCCTTTCTTCCCCCACCGCAGTAGCTGTTGGGGAGAAAATATATATAGGTGTGAAAGAACACAGCAGAGTTGTTTTTGAGCTGACGCGCCATGTGTGGCGAAGCAAAAATTGGTAACAAATGTTTCTAGCCGAAGGAATGTGTCCCTTGGGGTGGGGGAAGGAGGGGCATGCATCACTTGGTTGTCACTTCTTTTGACCCCCCCCCCCCGCTCTGCTGCAAATAAATCACCCTGCGATCTTTCGGGGAGAGCAGGCACTGAAGAGTTAATAACAAATTATCCCAGGTGGCTGATCACAAAAGAAGCTGGCAAAATTCATTGAGGCTTCTGTGCTGGTTGCGTGTGTTCGTTCTCTCCCTCTCTCCCTCATTCTTTCTCTCTCTCTGCCTACCTGTCATACTGTACGTGGACCAGCATGAACCCGGGGAGGGGAGGCAGCGTCTTAAGAGAAGTTTCTGCTTTTGCGTTGAGGTGCATGTCTTTGCATGCTTGGCAGCCGTCCGTATTTCCCCCCAAAATGCTCACGGAGGCTCAATGATGCCTCTTGCTTCGGGGCTCTCTTACTTCCTCTCTTCTGCCTCCTTGACTCCCTTGCTGGAATATGGATGATCTGAACACCATTAGATGCCTCAGCCCAGATCAAGGTAAGGGAGGAATGTTTGTTTATCTCCCACCCCACTTTTTTAAAATCACATTTTCCCGGGGTTTGTGTTGAGATCCAGTTGCACCTTGCAGGGAAACCTTAGCCCCAGCCAGCATTCCAAGGAGACAGGTATCTATTATTTAAGGTGGCTCAGACACCTTATTGGAACAGAGGCAGCTGTTTCCCAGCTGGGGAAACTTGGCTTTCTACCTGACATTTCTAACTCAATTGCTTCCCCAAACAAGTGCACTCTCCCCGGAAAAGCAGAAGCAGCCTCTTGCCCTCCGATGTGCAGCAGCAAGGCATAGGGAAAGTTGCACCGGCAACCTGGTGCTTTTTCTTTCTTTCTTGCAGGTCTTTGACAAGAAGCAATTTTTTGGGGGGGTATGGATGGATAGGAAACAAGAACAAAACAAGAACAAAACACAGACCTTTCCTAACCCGACAGCTGAAGGGAAGACAGCAAAGAAGTAAATAATATTCCCTCCCAGCCTTTGAGCCACAAGTCTGTTTTTGCAAAGAATATGCGTGTGATTTGCTTTCCCTTACCCCCCTCCTCCCCAAAATAGATACAGCTTCTTTTTGAAGGTTTTTGGTTTTGACAACAGAGTTGCCCCCAGACCTTCCATGGCACAATGTCAGACCAGAAATGCATTTAAGTTGTGTTTAACACCCACCCACCCACTTTGGATAGTTTGCATTTGCCTTAATTGATTTTGCCAACAGCAGGAACTTACGGGAGAGGAAAGGTGTTGCCTTCTTGGTAGACACCTTGGGAAGTGTGTGTAATTTAAAATGAACTTGTATGGCTTAAGGCACTGGTGTGTGTGTGTGTGTGTGTGTGTGTGTGTGTGTGTTGTATAGAAGTGGAAACTCTTGCTGTTTCACCCTTGGCCCAAATCCCGCAGCAGTGACCCTTTGCTGCTGCAACATTAAGAACAGCAGTCAAATGGCTTTAAATAATTCATGGCACTGTATTTTCATGCCTCTTAGCCATGTGGTGTTATGATACTTCTTTACAGGAAGTAAAAGAGGTGTGACTTGGAGCTGACTCCTGTGGGGAGGGAGCAGGCGGGGCAGTGGTGGGGAGTGTGGCAGCGATCTGTCTTCACATTTTTAGCACCTTCCTGATAGTTCTCCACCTCCCATGCCCAATGTGTGCATGCTGTGTCTAACACAGCTATCTATACATCTATCTGTGAAGTGAGAGCTGGCTTTGTTAATCGGTGGGGTAGCAAACCGAAACCCAGAATTTGCCAAAGAGTGGTTTTGTGCATTTCTTCCTCCACTCATCATATAAAGGGAAGTTGGACACCCAGAGATAAACACAAGCTGGGGCTATTGTCTGAAAAAGCTTTGGAAACCAGCCCTTCCTGGCCATTGGCTTTGTTGATGTGGCGTTAGGGAATGTTTATGAACATCTCAACTGCTCGGAAGTTGTCGTTCTGTTAAAAAGCTCCATATACCAGGGCCCAGTGTAAATGGGCAACTGTATGAGACAGTGCAGAAGGATAAACACAAACTGCATTGCACCCAAAAATACACATGCACGAATTGATGTTGTTCTCTTCCATTCTGCACCATGTCTTGGTAAATGGTTTGCATTCCCACCACAGTGGGAAATTCTGAATGACCTTCTTTAAGATAGCTGAATAAAGGGGGAAACCAACAACTCCTTTAAAGAAAAGCTTTAAAGAAAAGCAGAGTTCATTTATCTGTAGCATTGTGTGATTAGTTTTTCACTCTGGCCCAGGAAAGGCTTCTGTAGGGCTCCCATCTAATCCAAAGAGTAGGTTTTTGGGAAGCAAGAGAAATTAACAGAAATACCAAGGTGGTTCACAAAACAATATAAGATGGAGCAAAAACAGTATTAAGACATCAGCATCATTTATAGTAACCAGGAACATCAGGAGCTGGTATTAATGTAAACACCCAGATGTATATCTTTAACTACTGGCAGGAGCAGCCCCAGAGCTGGTACTAAGCTGATCTCCAAGGGGAGATCATTCTGCACCACCACAAATGAAGCCCTTGTCTGCACCTTTGGGCGATAGACATCTGCATCTGCATACTGTGGTACATTCAACAGGGATTGCTCTGTAGATCACTGCAACACTGTAAGGGAGAAAGCAGTTTCAGGCCTGGTAAGCCAAGTCTAAAACTGTAAACTTGGCTTAGTAAACTGGGATCTAGGACAGCTCTTTCAGCCTGGTTGTGTTATGGGCACAGCAGGAAGCCCCACTTGGCACCTAGCTGCCCATTCTGCACAAGCTGCAGCATCCAAACCAATCTGAATGGCAGTTCTACAGTAAAGCAGATGACAGCAATCCATTCTTGAAGTCACCAGTGTGTGGATCACAGTAGCCAAGCTGTCTAGGAATGGTCATAGCCGACATCCCATCTGACGCTGGTAACAGAGGATGTGTCTGTTCCTTAAAAGGGACTGCAACTAGTAAATTCTCCTATTCCCAGACCTGTGAGTTGCTTGCCCATAAAACCTCTTTCTTATCAGGATTCCTTTTCAGTTTATTGGTACTCATCCAGCTCATCACTGCATGCAAACACCAGTCTAGTCATGCACAGTTACTCCTGACTCAGATGTAACAAAGAAATACAGCTAAGAGTCATCCACTTACGGATAACACTTTGCTCCAAATCTCTGAATGACTACTCCCAACAGCTTCACATAGATGCTAAATAGTCCTGTTCCTCTCTTTTTCCTGATGAAGGTCACCCATCAGGATGACCAAGGCCAGTTAGTTCCCAAAACAGCATCTGAACAGAGACTGGATCTAGATAATCAGGATCTCCCAAGAGTCCCAAAGCTGGGTTGCCACCACCTTCAGGTTTACCTTACCCCCAAAGAAGGTACTTGTGGACCCACCTGGCTAACCTGAAAAGGCCATGATGGAAAAGATCAAGAGAGCATGTGGTTGGTTGAACTAGTGTGAGTGTCTTTTCCATGTTTGCAGTCTTCAGCAACTGAAACCAGACATGATGCCATACTTTTATTCCTTGCTTGGATCTGTCTTAACAAGGACATTCAGGTTGCTATGGAGGTGAGCCATTTTACACTCAAAAGAGCCTAGAAAAATTGTGGCAGTGGGCTTTCAAGGGTTCTAATGTACTGTCCACTGGGCCAGTCATTAACAAACCCCTCACCACTTGAAAAAAGCTTTGCTCAGAACACCACAGGGCTGCCCAAGCTCTGCAGCAGTGGAGAGGGCAAGCATGAGTGATGGTGTTAACGGCCCCTTGCATTACTGTTCTACAGTGAGAGCAAGGCCTTGCCATGGTCACCAGCTCTAGTTACTCCACTGCAACTTGAAGATTCAGAAATCCATCATATTCCATAATTCTCTGGGGATGGACCATATGGATAGGTAGGGATGTTGGGAACAGGAAGGGGATTGTAACGACAATGTGAAATAATGGAAAAGCTTCTTTCTTGGACCTTTCATACTGCAATATCTGCCTTTTGACTGAGCAGTAACCCCAACATCAAATACGTGTGTATGGGGGGGGGGGAGAGAGGGGGGGGAAAAGTATGTTCAGAGGCCAAAAATGAAATGTTCCAACTTTCCATGGATTGCACCTGTGGGAGGTGCTCTGAGAAATGGTTATGATAATGTTGGGACTTTTGTTTTGCTTCTTTTGAGCAGTACGTTCTTATACCTTCCCTCCTCAAGCTCCAGCAAAATACCATCAAATTGCACAGAGTTGCATCACTTTGATGTGATTTCTGTAGCATCCAGCTTTTCTTGGTAGAAACGTTTACTTCACTTGGTATAGAATGTTTTGTGTTTTGGAGTTCAGTGTTCACAAATCTGCAAGTCCATCTCAAGGGTGGACCGCATGCTTTGGAGGCAGAAGGTCCCAGGTTAAATCTTTGGAATATTTGGTTTAAAGGTAGCAGATGATGACCAAGACCCTTCTCTGCCTGAGCCAGTCTGGTGTAGTGGTTAAGAGCGGTAGTCTCGTAATCTGGGGAACCGGGTTCACGTCTCCGCTCCTCCACATGCAGCTGCTGGGTGACCTTGGTCCAGTCACACTTCTCCGAAGTCTCTCAGCCCCACTCACCTCACAGAGTGTTTGTTGTGGGGGAGGAAGGGAAAGGAGAATGTTACCTGCTTTGAGACTCCTGAAGGGGAGTGAAAGGTGGGATATCAAATCCAAACTCCTCTTCTTCTTCTGAGAGAGCCACCTGAAACACCATCTGTTTATAGCAGGACAAATAATTTGTCATGACATGGGATAGCCTCCCCATGTTCCTTATGTCGCCACATTGAATTGCTGCTAAAGCCACAAGAGCTGCATATACATCAGATGCCCTTGTGTGTGTTTGTTTGTTTTTCATTCAGAGGGAATGATGGCTCAGTGGAAGAGCACCTGAATTGCACGGAGAAGCCCGCAGGTTCATTCCCTAGCACCTCCTGTGGTTGCACCCAACTAAGGCCTTTTAATCCTGCTGAAATTAATGGACCCAAGTTAGTCATGTTCATTCATTTCATTGAGTCTGCTTTGTGGGATACAACCTTTGCTTTAAGGAAGGACCCAAGTCCCTGAAAAGCTCCGGCTGCGGATAGAATAGTCAATACTGAATTAGATGGGCAGTTAGTGTGACACAGTATAAGGCAGACTCCTTTGTCCCTGGTCTCTGAGAGTGTGGTGCGGGGCAATCCTGATCCCTGGAACCTTTCATTTTAGGACTCACACACGATGCTTTCTTCTCCCAGATTATTCATGCATGGAGTAATGAGGGCAGGAGATATTTATCAAATGTGAGCGGAGCGTGTCATCCACAGCATCTGAGCTGTTCCCATTAGTTAACCATTCTGCTGCATTCCCTGTCATTCATCTTGCCGCATTTAGTCCTGGCTGTCAGTTCTGCTGGTGTCAGGCAGGAAACCTACCTGTTTTGTGGGGCCAGTTGTCCTCCCTGATCAATCCATCTTGACTGAGAAGTAGCAAAGTGGCTGCTTCAAAAATGTGGTTCTGCCATAATTGGGGTTCTTGTGTGTTGCTTATTAATTGCTCAGTCCTCCAAGTGCAGTGTTTGCCTTGGGAAGGTGCATCAATTCCAAGCAACATTCAAGGGGTGTCATGCTAGATCTGCACATCCTAAGTGCGTGTATGCACATTTGAGAAACTTAACAGTGTGTAGGAATGAACACATCAATGGGGAATGGTGCTGGTCTCCTTGAAATTCTATTGTAGCCTTTGGACTACAACTCCCATCAACCTTAGCCAGTGTGGCCAATGATCAGGGATGGTGGTAGCTGTAGTCTAAGGCATCATGCTTGGGAAGGCTGGTCCCTTGGATTCCAAAATGTGCTTAAATATTTGTCCCCGGAATTACATGGGATGGTGGAGTTGTGCCTAGGGACGCAGGTGGTGCTGTGGTCTAAACCACTAAGCCTCTTGGGCTTGCTGATCAGAAGGTTGGCAGTTTGAATTCCCGCAACGGGGTGAGCTCCTGTTCATCTGTCCTGGCTCCTGCCAATCTAGCAGTTTGAAAGCACGCCAGTGCAAGTAGATAAATAGGTACTACTGTGACGGGAAGGTAAGTGGTGTTTCTGTGTGCTCTGGCACTTGTCATAGTCCTCCGTGCACCAGAAGCAGTTTAGTCCTGCTGGCCACTGTTAGGATTCATTCCCCGTGTTGCAGTCATGGGATTGGTTTTATCACATGACCGTGTATGTTTTCATTCAACATTATGGGAAGTGACGGAGACAGGATGTTTATATTACTGTATTTCTGTGATGTAGGATTATTGTCCTTTGTTCTTTCTATTTGTTGTCTGATGCTGAAGAGGAAGGAGCTGAGTTACGATGCTCCAAGTGTGCATATGTAAATCAACGTAGTATAGCCAAAAGCTGCGCTACTGAGTCTGTGAGCTGACTGCCTATACTCTGCTGATCCTGAAGTGTGCTGATGCCTCTTGGTATCATTCGCTGTGATGTTCGGGCTGGAGAAAGCTTTTGAATCTCCTGAACGACCAACCAGGAGGGAGAGAACATGCCAGTTGTCTCATCCGGACTCCTACTCGTGTGTAGGACCCCCCGACAGCCACATGACCTGGAAAGATGTCTGTGGACAAATGTCGGCTCCCTTGGTCTGAAAGCGAGATGAGCGCCACAACCCCATAGTCGCCTTTGACTGGACTTAACTGTCCAGGGGTCCTTTACCTTTACACACTCCAGTATATTTTGTTAGGATTTCCCTGGAACTCTCCCAACAGGTAGTGCTTGGTTCCATCAGTTAGAAAAAAATCCATCATTGGGATAGAAACTCAGGCAGGTCAGGAAGCTGTTTTACCGTATACATAGTCAGACCATTCACCCACCAGATCAGTATTGCTTACACTGACTCGCAGCAGCCAAGGTTCCAGAAAGGAGTCTCTTGGCCAGGCTGGGGAGTGAAACTGGGGCTTCTGCATGCTAAACATGTGCTCTGTTTAACACTGAGCTATCGCCCTTTCCTTAAGACATAGGAGCATATGAAGCTGCCTTATACTGAGTTAGACTTTTGGTCCCTCTAGCTAAGTCTTGTCTACCATGACTTGTAGCAGCTTTCCAGGGTTTAAAGGGGGGGAGCATTCCCAGATTAACCTGAAAATGCCAGGGATTGATCCTGGCACCTTCTGTATGCAAAACATTTGCTTCCCCAATGCATACCCTCTTGTGCCTTTAAAGAAAGGCAGGATACAAATGGGGCAGAAGATAAATCCTTGTTTTCCAGTATTCCCGTTCCCAATGTCCACCAACCCATTTCTTCCATTAAATCCTCCCACAGACTTCGCCGTCTCCAAACTGCACTTTCCCATCACCGATGCATTCCCTGACATTCCCTGGCAAACCATTTGCTTTGGCTGATGCATTATTAAATTAGCAGAGTTGGCTTCATCAGGGCAGTAACTGCATAGATAACGTGTTCCAAGCTGGAGAGTTGGGAGTGAATAGGGGAGCTGATGCTTTTGGATATGGAACTAGACCCCTTCAGGACTGCAAATTTCAAAGACTTAGGAAATTGCCTCTTGCAAATTGCAGGCTTTGGACTTCATTCGCACAGGAAGGCATCCAGATGTTGGGAAGCAGGCCATTTTTAGTTGCATTCCCACCTGATTTTGCAAGGATTTTAAGTTTTGAAATGAGTTTTTATGAGCCCCAATGTAGGCCTCCCAGCCAGCTAATACTGGCGGTCTGACACTAAAAGACAGCATTCTTCTGATAATGGCCAGTGTTGTCTGGCTGGAAACTCCCTGGTTCTTGGTTTTCCTTTTCCCTTTCCTTCTGCTAAATCCATCTCAGCTCTGCCACATCTCTTCTCCACTGAACCCACCCACTAATAATAGGTAACTAAGCCCTGATCTGTAAAACATTTATTCCCAAGTAGGCTTACAGCAGCCAATAACATTGCTCTGTCAGAGGCCACAGTTTGTATGTATAGATATTGTTATAGCAAACCCTCCAACCAGTGCTAGAAACTGAGATATGAAAGCTAGGAGCTAAATGGCACCTTAAACATAAGTTATGGGTGCAACAAGGGAATGTCAAGGCGTGCTTTTCTATAACGAGAATACAAAGCTGAAAATGGATGAACTGCAGCTAAAATATTCTGTTCATTTTTCACATGGTCTAGTCCTTCCCCTGCCAACCCCAGTCTAAAACTAAATAAACCAATATAAAACTAAAACAAAATAAATGCTAAAAACATCAACATACCGCAGGTGGCGCTGTGGGTTAAACCACTGAGCCTAGGGCTTGCAGATTAGAAGGTTGGTGGTTCGAATCCCCGCGACGGGGTGAGCTCCCGTTGCTCAGTCCCTGCTCCTGCCAACCTAGCACTTTGAAAGCATGTCAAAGTGCAAGTAGATAAATAGGTACCGTTCCGGTGGGATGGTAAACGGCATTTCTGTGCGCTGCTCTGGTTCGCCAGAAGCGGTTTAGTCATGCTGGCCACATGACCCGGAAGCTGTATGCCCGCTCCCTCAGCCAATAAGGTGAGATGAGCACTGCAACCCCAGAGTCGGCCACAACTGGACCTAATGGTCAGGGGTCCCTTTACCTTTTTAAGAAACAAAGAGAGAGAAAACCACCCTCACACAAGGGATTGCAGAGGGACATTAATCCCCTTTACTTCTCCCAACAAACTCCCTTTGACCTATTTGTAATTGGGCAGGCTTAATACATGTTTGGCCAAAAGGGGGAAATTATAGTCATTTTTAGTTCCCCATTATAGTGAATGGGCAAACAGAAAGCTTCATTTGATATGTAGTTGTTTGTAACCTGGAGCTCAGATTGAAGAGGGGGGAGAGCACAGAGTGGCCTGGAAGGAGACTGGAATTTAAAAAATATATATACAGACATGAGGTAAATCTTGAGGCTTGGGCATACAAGTAATCTGAGCCTGCCAGTCTTTTGCTGTTTCCCCAATTAATTAGAAACTTTTAGCCCTTGGCCAGGGTATGGAGTGGGGAGGATAACTTGCATAGATATTGTATGGTGGGGACATTTGTCTAGCTTGAATGTTATAAATTGGGCTTCCTTGGTGGAGGAATTTGATGGCATTTGGTGTAATTCAAGAGCACTCATTATCTCTAGGAAAGGCTGAGAGAGGTCTTAGCTGGAGCAGTAAATGCTCAGCTGTCCTTCAGGGAGCTTAAATTCTCTCGCAGGTTCTTTAAAATTGTCACTTAATTAATTGGATTAATGCAACTGGGCAGCTCTTTGCATTAAAAAGGATTCTTACAAAGCCCCATAGGATTTGAGACCCCATTAGACCATGTAAGGCCTCCACGCTTTTCAGCTTTTCTGAGCTGAAGGCAAAGGCACAAATGATCTTGTAAAGGAAACTGCCATTGTCTGCCCATAGGGACAGGGGCAGGAATGACAGTGTGAAACAAGTGTTTGCAAGGACGTGAAGAACCGGCTCTTTCCCATGCAGATCTTGGCTTGCTTTAAAAATTATTTATGCACTGGTTTAGTTACTGCGGCTTTAGGCCTTAACAAAGAACCACAATCAACCACATGTGTAGGCTGCTCTTCCCTTGGATTGTATCATATCTTGGGATGTCTTCTGGATCTCTCTCTGGCAAACAACAACAACAACAACAACAGCAACATCGTCATCACCCAGGCCCCTCCCCCTGCACATTCTTAATTAGTCCAAAATGGATTACCGTATTTTTCGCTCCATAAGACACACTTTTTTCCTCCTAAAAAGTAAGGGGAAATGTGAGTGCGTCTTATGGAGTGAATGGTGCTACGCAGAGAAGGAGAGCTGCGCAGCGCCCCTTCAGTGAAGCACCTCTCCTGCGAAGTGGGAGGAGGAACAGCAGGGGCTGTGAGAGCCAGTGTGGTGTAGTGGTTAAGAGCGGTAGTCTCGTAATCCTGGGGAACCAGGTTCGCGTCTCCGCTCCTCCACATGCAGCTGCTGGGTGACCTTGGGCCAGTCACACTTCCTTGAAGTCTCTCAGCTCCACTCACCTCACAGAGTGTTTGTTGTGGGGGAGGAAGGGAAAGGAGAATGTTAGCCGCTTTGAGACTCCTTAAAGGGAGTGAAAGGGAGGATATCAAATCCAAACTCTTCTCCTCCCACGTCACTGAAGGGGCACTGAAGGGGCTGCACAGCAATCCCTCTTGCTGTCCTGGCTTCTGGCTTAGCCAAGCGAAACCTCTTGAGGGCAGGGGGAGCCTTCATCCCGCTGCCCTGAAGAGGCTTCGTGCGGCTATCCCAGAAGCCAGAACAGCAAGAGGCTATTCCAGAAGCCAGATCCCTCTTGCTGTTCTGGCTTCTGGGATTCAGAATATTCCCCCCCCCCTTGTTTTCCTCCTCCAAAAACTAGGTGCACTTTATGGTCTGGTGCGTATTATAGAGCGAAAAATACGGTATTTAAGAAACCCACAAATTAATCCACGAATTTTTCAGATTAATTTAGGACCTCTGCTTTAGGTTTGAACTGCAAAGTGGTGTCAGGGAAGACACAGCCAGGCATGGGAAGTGCTGCAGGATGTATCAAGGCCTCTGTGCCCTGTCACATATCAAAGAAATCTTGGGTGGTCATAAAAAATATATATGAAAAGACCTCTGTGTTTTTGGTCACATACATTTAAAGCACATGCCTCTCCACAAAAGAATCTGGGAACTATAGTTTGTTAAGGGTGCTGGGAATTGTAGCTCTGTGAGGCAGTAGACTACAGTTCCCAGGGTTCTTTGGGGGAAGCAATGTGCTATATGAGTATGGTGTGGGTGCAACCTATGAAAGCCCTATACGTCCTAGGACCCTCGTACCTACGGGACCACCTCTCCTGGTATGCCCCACAGAGAAACCTACGGTCTGCAAATAATAACATCCTCAAGGTCCCAGGCCTCAGAGAGGTTAGGCTGGCCTCAACTAGAGCCAGGGCCTTCTTGGCTGCGGCTCCAATCTGGTGGAACGCTCTGTCACAAGAGACTAGGGCCCTGCGGGACCTGACATCTTTCCGCAGGGCCTGCAAGACAGAGTTGTTCCACCAGGCCTTTGGTCAGGGCATAGCCTGACTCCCTCCTCTGGCAACCTGCACAGAATTTTGCTTAATCGGTTGCCATCAATTTGATTTTAATTAATTTTTATAATGAATATTTTTAGAATGTGTGATTATTTGACTATTTGATTATTTGATTGTTGTTAGCTGCCCTGAGCCCGGCTTCGGCTGGGGAGGGCAGGATATAGATAAAATTTATTATTATTATTATTATTATTATTATTATTATTATTATTATTATTATGTCCCTTCCGAGCCTAAAGTGAGCCATCCCTGCTTTTTTGACAATTGACCAACTCTCCGGGGTAGACTAGATTTTCAATCCTTTTGGGGGATTGTTGGTTGCCATCGAAGATCAGACTGTTCTCCGATGGAAGCTATTTGCCTCTGTAGCTGCTCCTGAGACAGCTGGTAGTGTGTTGTAGTGTCACAAGATATGGCCACAGGCTCAGGAGATCTCCTAAGGCTGGGCACCCATCTGTCAGAGAAGCTGCAGCTGCCAATATCCTGCACTGCAGATTCTGCAATGAGTATGTGGTTGGATCTTTGATGGGAGAGATCTGAATTGCTGGTGGGGCTGGCAGGTCCGCATTGGGATGCCTCCTCAAGCTGCAACATCCCTGCTGAATGGGGGATGCAAGCTGATGTAAATAACTGCTGGCTGTTATTCTTTGTTTCTCTCAGGGATGGGAGAGAGAGAGCTGGCTTCAAGCAGCTGTGTTCTTGGCTTAGGAACACTTAGGATAACAATGCCTGCGAAGCCCCTGTAATAAAGTGTGCAAATAGTTAGTGCTTTTTCCTTCCTAAACACCCCCTGGAGCTGTTTGCTCCCCAGACATTTTCTACTGGTAGCTCCTTGGTGCAACCTGGACTGGAGAAATGCTGTGCTGTAGTCTTGCACTGTAAATCATAGTGGGAATTGTTTTAGTTGGCCTTTATGGCTGAAACATGGACCAAAACTATAGGAAATGGGTGCTGTGCTAGAGCAGAGTGGAAGGATCCATTTCAGGCAAAGCCTGAATTCTTTTAATGTCTTTTTCAGCACATCCCATTTCAGGAAGCATGAATGATCAGGTCTTTCTCTTAGTCAAACATATCCAATTTGCACTTTCTGAATCACAAACTGAAACACATCCTTCAAAATTTGCCCATGTATGAATTCTCCCCAGCCAAATCATGTGGACTAAAGATGCACAGAGTAGGGTAAGGGGCACATAAAAATGCATCTGCTATTGAAAATAAGAGACAAAATTCCCGTTATATTGGGGAAATGTATCTGCAAATATATGTACATTAGGCAAAATAATACAAAACTATGCATGCTAAGAGAAATTTGTTGATGAATTTTCACGTGGACTTTAAACCGATGTTGAAATGTGGTGAACTGAATTAAAGATTGTAAAAATGAGAAACCGAGAAAGAGAGAGAAACAGAAATTGATTTACTCTTCCCTACTCTTAGCAGATCAGCTTATTCTTAGCAGAACAGCTTTACAGAAACCTGGAAAGTTTGGTGGTTGCTGTACATGATAATCACAGTTTAGCCCTAGTGGGTTGGAATATAAACCACCATGGAATGTAGCCTGGATTATGGCAATTTTTTTTTTATTGGAGTGAGATTCAGAGAGATGGCTGGCAGAAAGAAAGAAAGGGGAAGGCGGTAACGGTGCTAATTTACTCTTGGCTGTGGAAAGTTTTCTGCTAATTAAACAATTACTGCTGCAAAATGAACTGCAAAAAGAGGGGGAATTGTTTCTTAGTGGCCTTGCATAAACGACAATTGGAAAACACTAATTGTCCACACTAAATCATAAGGTTGCAGTGCGCCAGATCAATATCTTTTTGATTCTTTGATTCTGCAAAGAGTTATTTGACTTTTGAACCAATTATCAGAGCTACTTTGTAGCCAGCTTGTTGGAAAGGATGTGGATTACACGCTAGGAGGTTTCAAACGCTAGGACTGAAAATCTCTGGTTTTCTCCCCTATTTTGAAGCATCCCAGAAAGATGCCAAACATTCAAGAATTGTATTTTGCACTTCAGTGATGACAACACCTAAAGTTACACCCAGTGCAAATCCTACTCAAAGTAAACTCATTGCAATTAATCGACATGTTGACTTCAGTTGGATCTGTTCTGAGTAAAACTTTGTTGGAGATAACCTTCAACATTTATTTTAGCATTTGCGGGCATTTGAAGGCACTAGCACATGGGTAGGCAAACTAAGGTCCAGGGGCCAGATCCAGCCCAATAGCCTTCTAAATCCAGCCCGCGGGCAGTCCAGGAATCAGCGTGTTTTTACGTGAGTAGAATGTGTCCTTCTATCTAAAATGCATCTCTGGGTTATTTGTGGGGCATAGGAATTCATTCATTCCCCCCCTCCAAAATATAGTCTGGCCCCCCACAAGGTCTGAGGGGCAGTGGACCGGGCCCCTGCTAAAAAGTTTGCTGACCCCTGCACTAGCAGAACAAAATAATTCTGAAAGATTTCAGTAACTAGGCAGAATATATCATGGCATTATTGTTGTAAAGGTAAAGGGACCCCTGACCATTAGGTCCAGTCGCGGATGACTCTGGGGTTGCGTGCTCATCTCGCTTTACTGGCCGAGGGAGCCGGCATACAGATTCTGGATCATGTGGCCAGCATGACTAAGCCACTTCTGGCAAACCAGAGCAGCGCACGGAAACGCCGTTTACCTTCCCGCCGGAGCGGTACCTATTTATCTACTTGCACTTTGACATGCTTTTGAACTGCTAGGTTGGCAGCAGCAGGGACTGAGCATCGGGAGCTCACCCCGTTGCGGGGATTCGAACTGCTGACCTACTGATCGGCAAGTCCTAGGCTCTGTAGTTTAACCCACAGCGCCACCCACGTCCCATTATTGTTGTACATTGTTTTAAATGTTTGCTTTCCTCCTGGGATTGTACCCCCAAGTGTGTTTTATAAGCTGGTCTCCGACCGTAATAAATTATCTATCTATCTATCTATCTATCTATCTATCTATCTATCTATCATCTATCTCTATCTATCTATCTATCTATCTATCTATCTATCTATCTATCTATCTATCTATTTATCTATCTATCTATCTATCTATCTATCTATCTATCTATCTAATCTATCTAATCTATCTATCTATCTGTCTATCATCTATCATCTATCTATCTATCTATCTATCTATCTATCTATCTATCTATCTATCATCTATCTATCTATCTATCTATCTATCTATCTATCTATCATCTATCTATCTATCATCTATCATCTATGGCATTAACGGACCATCAGTGGACAATAGTATAAAAACTGGATCACCAGTGGAACTCCTCCTTTTCCTGTCTGTCCAGGGGTGTGGTTGTTACATGGAACATGCAGATATATTTAAAGCCCCTTTGTCATTGGTTACTCAGTGCCTGACACCTGAATGGATATTCAGAGATTGAAAATAAGGAAAAGCAGGGCATTCCAGGATCAAATCAGGCGGGATAGCAGTGAAATAACACGAGGCATGAGAAACCTTTGGCCTGAACTGCAATTCCAATCATCCCTGATCACTGGCCATGCTTTCTGGGGCTTGTAGTTCAGCAGATTGAACATCCATCAACTCAGTAGCTGGAAAGAACCACAGGTTTATTTTAAGAAGCCCCAGGTACTCAAATGTAGCCTTCACAACACCTCATATTATTTCCCTCTATCTGATATTAGTAAAACATGCAGCCCTAGACATGTTTTCTCATTAAGTACAAGTAAATCTCATTAAATACAAGAGGGCTTGCTCCAAAATGAAGTGTGTGTCTGGGGGAATGCAGCTTTAGAGAAGAAAACTGGATTATTATAACGTGAGTGGCAGCAGAAAAAAGGAGAAGCATCAGCCATTATTTAAAAGGAGGAATAATCTTAACTTGAAACCTAAGTGTCAGTAAGACTGGTTCTAAAGATGTATCCTTAGGAAGGATCTTCCACCCCCAAGGTGCTACCTTTATTTCAAGACATGATGAGCTAGGGAGGAAAATTTTGCTTAGTCAACTTTTTTCCAAGTGAACTGACCCAATTTGTTCATCCCAGACTAAAACATGGATTGTTACATAATTATCCTTCAGAGCTCTAAATTTTGCAACTTGGTTCTTGACTCAAAAAAAGTACTAACATTTACAAGAAATTGTGTGTTTTAAGAGAAAATGTGTACAATGAGATGAAATATGTAGTTGAATACATGTTTAATTACACTTTTGCATTTCTATCTAACTACAGTTTATATATATCTATCATCTATCTATCATCTATCTATCATCTATATCTATATCTATCTATATCTATCTATCTATCTATCTATCTATCTATCTATCTATCTATCTATCTATCTATCTATCTATCATCTATCTCTATCTATCTATCATCTATCTATCTATCTATCTATCTATCTATCTATCTATCTATCTATCTATCTATCTATCATCTCTATCTATCATCTATATCTATCTATCTATCTATCTATCTATCTATCTATCTATCTATCTATCTATCATCTATCTATCTCTATCTATCTATATCTATCTATCTATATCTATCTATCTATCTATCTATCTATCTATCTATCATCTATCTATCTATCTATCTATCTATCTATCTATCTATCTATCTATCATCTATCATCTATCTATCTATCATCTTTCATCTATCATCTATCATCTATCATCTATCATCTATCTATCCATCATCTATCTATCTATCTATCTATCTATCTATCATCTGTATCATCTCTCTCTCTGTGTCAATAATCTATCTATATCTGTCATCTGTCTGTTTGGTATGGAAACAGGACAGAGCTGGCTTAGGGCTGAACACATGTGAAAATGACATGGATGTGGAAATAGACTTATATATCCTTATCATGAGCCCTCCTAGAACTACAGGTGGCAGTAACAGTCCCCCAAGCCATGCTAGGAAAAGAACTTTTCAGAAAAGGATCATTTTTTTATATGTGCAATTAATTGCTTTGTATATTCTTAGACTTGTATTGCAAAATCACTCTAAGGCACTTAATAGGAAATGATTCATAACTGTAATAATAATAATTATTGATAACATCTCAGAGGAAAGGTGAGCATTGCAAGCTCTGAATTCTTCTTTGGATTGTATCAATATGCAATCTGGAGAATGATGGCTTTCCTCCTCTCTCAGTTTTATCTTGTTAAATAAAATGACTCAAAGTCACACCACTGCAATCAATATAGGAGAATTGAAATGCGGGGCAGGGGGAGTTGGGGAACCCATTCCACACAGATGACTTGAGGGATGGTGGGCTCCCCACCTTAATTTCCCTCTATGGAATGTTGTGACTCCATTACATTCAGTGGACATGAATTATGCAGGGGGCGGTAAATCTGTTCCATTAGATTGCATGGGGATGGAAACACAGATGCTGGAAGGGGGAGATATAGGGGTGTCCAGTGTCCATTCCCATGTGGAACCCCTGGGGAGGGTTGGTCACTACTCTCGCTCTTGGATCTTGTCCCTGCATCCTCTTTCTACCATACCAACTAATTCAGCAACTTCGCTCCATTTGTTTTTGAAAGGGGCAGGTGGGAAGGGGCTTCAATGGGTGGGTAAGTTGGAAACGTGCTCTTTCAGAAAAGTTGCCAGAACTCCAGCAACTTCTGCCTTAACCCAAGGCGAGCTTCAGAGGACTCACCCTCATTTGCTGGTCGCAAGCTTCTGGGATTGCACTCCTTTGCAATTCTGAGCCTGTCTTGTTCTTCTCTTTGTCAGAATCCTTGGCAGGGCATTAATTCCACCCCCACCCCCACCAAACACACACACACAATCCTGCAGATAGAGATTATCCGATTACTGCTTCATCCTATTATATTCAGTGTCAGGAACAGCAGCCTATTATAGCTTGAAAGGAGAAAAGTGAAGCCTGGCATTGGACTAGTCTCAGCACCTTTGCCATCATTACTGCTACTACTTTAACTAGCATTGAAGCATAGTTAACATACATATGAGCTGGGGTTCTTCTCTCTGCCCACTCCCTGCTTCACTGTAAGTCCAGCGTTTTATCAGAGGATGCATGTATTATTAGAGAATGCGGTGGAGGAAGTTTGCTACTCTAAGGAAATGCTCCCATTAATGGGTGAGGCTCACAGAAGAGCCTACATGACCCAGCAAGGAGAATAGGAGAGGAACAGTGATGAGAACTAGCAGAGAGGCAAAAGCGGTGAGCCCATGAGACCAGTCAAGAAAGGAAGCGATCAGGACCATGGACAGAGCACAGTGAAGTAGATGGAGGCAAGTCGAAGGTCCACAACCGTATCTCCTATATTAGGTAAATGTACCCCTGCCCGTATGGGCAAGTCTTGACAGACTCTAGGGTTGTGCGCTCATCTCACTCTAGAGGCCGGGAGCCAGCGCTGTCCGCAGACACTTCCGGGTCACGTGGCCAGCGTGACGAAGCTACTCTGGCGAGCCAGAGCCGCACACGGAAACGCCGTTTACCTTCCCGCTAGTAAGCGGTTCCTATTTATCTACTTGCACCCGGGGGTGCTTTCGAACTGCTAGGTTGGCAGGCGCTGGGACCGAGCAACGGGAGCGCACCCCGCCGCGGGAATTCGAACCGCCGACCATGCAATCGGCAAGTCCTAGGCGCTGAGGTTTTACCCACAGTGCCACCCGCGTCCCGTCTCCTATATTACTGGTCCACTGAAAAAGCATGTTTCTCCCAATCCGAATTTCGCCATGACTTCAGGGTTCTAATAACTTAGTCTTGTGTACAAAGCAGGACATGCAGTAGGAATCCTCAATGGTTCCAAGTTTTTCAAAATAATTTCTGTATTGCATAGAGCAGGGGTGGGGGTGGGCATGGCTCCCAGCCCCCCACCAAAAGCCATATCCCTCAGGGGCAATCTGCTGCAAGCAAGGCTGGAAATGATTGGTGGGTGGTGACAGGGCCAAATGTGGGCAGGGCCATCTCTGTTTCACTGTGTGTCACCTCTTTTTTACTGACACCCTCTTCTCCCTCTTTCTTTTCCCTCCAAGATAGAGGGGGACAGATCAGTCTTGAACTAATTGCTTGCTGAGGGCTTTTTAAATCAGCCATAGGTGTGCAGAATAGCGTGCACCCACAGATCAGATCAGCCTTTAGCATCTTCATTTATTATGAGTGCATTTGAGGGGGTGGGGAGATTCAACATGAATATGCATATAAGTGCATCAAGATTATTTTCATGGAGTGCTGCACCAATGTGTGGGACCACACAAACAGAATTTTGATGCAATCTCACATATGCTGTCATATTAATCTGTTACATGTGTATTTATCCATATTGATAAAACACCAAAGAGAGAGAAAAATCGTGATATGAATGTATATGATGTTCTTTTCTCATTGCTTTTGGTTTTTTGCCACCACACAAACAAAATGGGGAGCATGTGTGCATGAATAACATCTTGAACACTTAGAATACTGTTGCAATTATGCATATTATATATATATTGGGATTGAGTTTTCCCCCTTTTTATTTAAATATTGTATGCTTAGCATAATAACTAGGAGCTTAAACTATGAATCAGGAAGCCCCCATTTAAAAACCTTGGTGTATGGGCTGATCTCAGTTGCTATCCTTAAGCAAGCTCCCATCACAGAATCATAGAAATTGAGTTGGAAGGTACCTTGAAAGTCATTTAGTTCAGACTTGCTGAGTTCTGGTAATCTTGTATCTCTATCATCCTTGGCAGGTAGTGATGGGGCAATCTGTCAATTTTGGTTTTTCTTCGTTTTTTTCCCCACTCTTAAGTTTTCCTAATTTCTCATGAACATTTATTCAACATTTTAGTTCAAAATTTTCCTGATAGATACATTTTGTGTGTGCAGTTTTGCCTAATATGCACATTTTTTTCTCCCCAAAGCATCCCCCCAATATAATACATATTTATATATGAATGAATTTCCTTTATTACGGTCACAGACCAGCATAAGCAAAACATCTAAATAAATAGCAGAACAGTATCTCAAAGCGGATAACTATTAAATTAATTGGGATCAAGAACCAAATGTAGATTAAAACATATACATAGAATATTTGATTAAACATAGATAATGGATGAATTAAAACCGATAAGAAAAATTTAAAGGAGATCAGTTAAAAGAGAACAGCTGTATGGGGTGGGGCTTCAGAAGTGCGGATCTAACAGTATGGGCCTTCTATTTCGGACTGATTTGTAGCATAGACCATCCTTTAAGGAATATCTATCATGGCAGCGCAAAATCTGCAGACTAAATATGTGACTTCTGGGCATCCATCCTGTAGTAATAGGGAGATGTAGTGTTGTTCTGAACTTATATAGGATGGGCTGGATGAACCTAGCTCAAATGTCTATGTAATACTGGCAATGAAGAAGGGCATGCTCCATTGTTTCCTGCTGCCCAGAGCCACAAGGGCATTTCCTCTCCTCATATGGTATCTTCCTATAACGGCCTTCCTGTATTGCTGAAGGGAGGGCCTGACAACGGGTCAAAGTGAAAGCCCATATTTGTATATTATTTTCACAAATGTTTTCATTATGGTAAAGTAAAGGTAAAGGGACCCCTGACCATTAGGTCCAGGCGTGGCCGACTCTGGGGTTGCGGTGCTCATCTTGCTTTATTGGCCGAGGAAGCCGGCGTACAGCTTCCGGGTCATGTGGCCAGCATGACTAAGCTGCTTCTGGCAAACCAGAGCAGCACACGGAAATGCCATTTACCTTCCCGCCAGAGCAGTACCTATTTATCTACTTGCACTTTGACGTGCTTTCGAACTGCTAGGTTGGCAGGAGCAGGGACTGAGCAACGGGAGCTCACCCTGTCATGGGGATTTGAACCGCGACCTTCTGATCGGCAAGTCCTAGGCTCTGTGGTTTAACCCACAGCGCCACCCGCGTCCCTTAGCATTCTGTACTGCACTGCAAAAATTCAGAGCACGAGGTTTGAGGGATGGCTGTGTTTCAGTTCCTATAATGTTTCAGAAAGTGTGAATTAGGCAAGTTTGCCTTCGAATGAGAACCCTACTGACAAGTGTTCTTCTCACCTCTGCATATACATTCAATTACCTTCTCTAATGATAGAGAACCTGCCACCTCCTGAGTCAGTCTGTTCCACTGTCAAGAAGATCTTCACATCAGAAAGTTCCTCTTAATGTTTAGCCAAAATCTACTTCCCTGCTATTTCCACGCATTGATTCTAAACCCGCTCTTTTGAGAAATGGAGAACAATCCTTCTCCATCTTCCTCTTGAGAGCTTTTCAGATAATTTGAAGACCACTATCATGTCTCTCCTTAATCTTTTCTTCTTCAGCCTGAAAAAAGATTCTTAAAAACCCCCAAAACTCATTTAAAATACGGTGCCCAGAAACTGATTCAGTGCTCCAGTGTGGTACAGTGTGGTCTGCCCTGCTGTAGTTTTGACAAAACATAGACTTCTCTTTAGAAAATAACTTGCGATGTTGTATGCATTATCTATTATTGTTCCTTCTATTAAAACACACACACCTCCTCTTTTCACTAAATAGAATTTGAAAAAAAGAGAGCTTTTCTTAACCAGACATCTTTGGAATTCTTAGTTTGGTTCATGCATATATTTTGAGATGCTTGGAGGTGGAATGGCTTATATAGTCTGCAAAGCTGAAATTTATGTATATATTATTTTTAAAAAGGGAAACAGCTTAAAACAACAACAACAACCAGGAGCTGAAGTGAATGCAAAATACTCAGAATGTTCCCCCAACCCCAGTTTCTTTATTTTAATAGCTTGAGGACATATTGAATAAAGAGGCTGGTGCTTAATTGCTGAAGATTATTAGCATATGTTTGTATTTTAAAAGCAACCATCCCGGAGGCCCAGAACAAAGGAAGGGTTTTTTTTAGAAGTGTGTGCATATTGGGGACGGACTAAATGTTTTCTTAATTGGTTAAGTGAATGTACATTCTACAGATGAACTATTTTAGGAGTCTCTTGGAAAGAAAGCCACCTGGGAATATAAAATGGGAAGTAATGCTTTTTATCAATCCTCAGAGTGCAGACCCCAGGTGGCTAGATGTGAATTTAGTTGGCTGGGCACTTCTCAGAAAGTATGGGCATGTTGGCTGTGTTCCAACGTTGTATCAAACCATGGTTTTCAGCCACCACTGAAAAGGCCCTTTTTGTGATGCCACCTCCCCAAAGGGCCTCAGATGATGATCACGAGGACTGGGCCAGTTCATATGGGGAGAGGGGGTCCTTGAGGTACTGGTGTCCTGAGCCCCATAAAATGCATATGAGAACAGCAAAAGAGATATGTATTTATGAATATTTAGAGAAACCCAGGGATGTATCTAATGCTAGTCCCACTCAGAGCAGATTCATTGACATTAATGGACACGTCTACCTTGGGTTTGTCAATTTCAGTGGGTCTACTTTGAGTAAAACCTGTCTGGAGATCTCTCTCTCTCTCTCTCTCTCTCTCTCTCTCTCTCTCTCACACACACACACACACACACACAGAGTTTAACACCAATGTGAAGTAACACAGGAACTGCTGCAGACCTGGGGTTTTGTTTTGCTTTTCCATTAGAAAACTCAACCTAGCAGGTTGTTTTGAATTATTCCTGTGACCTCAGCCTGGTAACTCTATAGGTCTTCTCTTGTTCAACAATGGGCTTCCTCTGCCCCAGTAAAGGACGGCGGCTTCGTTACCTGACCTACTTGGTCGCCAGCAATGTAGGCTAATTCTCTCTAATCCTGAGAAATTAAGTGGGCAGCAGGAATGCTTGGGTAGCGTGCAAGGAGAGGTTGGTAAGGCAAAAAGAATCAATGTGTCTTCAGAACTGAAAGGCTTCCCTATAGGGAACTTCACTGTTCTATCAGATCTCTGTTAGCTTCTTTACATGAAAGCCTGTGATGCCCAGTGATTAGAGCAGGGGTGGCTAACATATTTTCAGGCCAAACTGTGATGGCAACATGCCAGAGGTGGGTGTTGCCACTGTGTGTACACTTGCCTGCACTCACACAATACTTACAGCACACATATAGAGACCACATAAATAAACACTGGCAAGCAGCCATGCACAAACAAACAAACAAACAAACACATAGCAGTGCTGGGGGCTAGGGACACCAGAAATATAGACTGGTAGGCAGGCTGACTGCCAGAGGAGGCAGGCCTAGTATTTTTTATCTCCATTACAGTTCAGGAGAAGGAGGCCCTTCTCCTTCTCCAGCATGGTAAAAGGGAGGAAGAAGAAAGCTATCCGAAGTCCTTCTTGCCTGTTTCTCTTTCTGGTGCAGTGCTGTTGTGGGAAGATTTTATTCCTCTGGAAACGGGAAGGAGAGCAATTTCCTGTTTCCTGAGATCTTGCAATGGTGCCACACAAGAGGGGCAAGAGGAGTCTTTGCCATGTTAATGAAGGCAAAGACACAGGGTTTTAAGAGGGCTGATGTTGCCTCTATAACATTGTAGTAGGAACACTAAACCCCAGTAAAATAGGGTGTATGTGTACTGTATATCGCCCAGATGTACTACAAGCCCAGGAAAACCCCTCACCTCCAGCACGACCACCAGATCTGTTACTGTCTAACAGATGAAACATGTACGAACGGTTTTTCAAACTTCTCTTCTTTCTTTATGCTTCCAGCGCCCACTTATTTTGATTCAACACCCCCTCACTTGCAGCTTAGGCTACTACCACCCTCCTGGATCATTCCAACGCCCCCCAGGGGACAATATCACCTACTTTGGAAACACTACTTTCCCAAAGTAAAGGGACGCAGGTGGCACTGTGGTCTAAACCACAGAGCCCAGGGCTTGCCAATCAGAAGGTTGGCAGTACGAATCCCCGCTGCGGGGTGAGCTCCCGTTGCTCGGTCCCTGCTCCTGCCAACCTAGCAGTTCAAAAGCACGTCAAAGTGCAAGTAGATAAATAGGTACTGCTCTGGCGGGAAGGTAAACAGCATTTCCGTGCACTGCTCTGGTTCACCAGAAGTGGCTTAGTCATGCTCCCCACATGACCTGGAAGCTGTACACCGGCTCCCTCGGCCAATAAAGCGAGATGAGCGCCGTAACCCCAGAGTCATTTGCGACTGGACCTAAGGTCAGGGGTCCCTTTACCTTTACTTTAGACAATATTCCCAGGGTAACTCTGTCTAAGGATGCATTTTAGCATCCTTTAGATTCCCTGGTCTCTTGCGTAAATCTTGCTCAGGGTTTTCTCTGCAGCGCTCAGATATACTTTGGAACTTGGTGAAGTCAACAGTTCATGAAAAAAAGAAAGTACTGAAAGAGCCATTTCTGTTCAGCTCTGCTTTAGTGTTCCTGGGTTCACAGATACTTTGGAAACTGTACAAGCTTTGCTTGAATGCAAGGTCCTCTAATTCTGAGGTTGTGGAAGAAGCAGAATCTTCTGAACAGCTGTGCCATATGGATGGTGCACTAAGCTCTCTAATAAATCCATGCTCAAGGTTTAAGTTGCTTGTCTTCCCAGTGACAGGTGGGGGTGTGTGTGCCTTGTTTACTCCCCTTCCCTGTGTTTGCCTGCATTCACCCTTGTACCAGAGGCTGATGACTTCTAACTGTGTCCGATTGACATAGTTTATGCCACATGTAGAGTGCCTCCTCTGACTGACCAATGAAGTTGAAGAAAAGGCCAGTTATATTGAGGGGAGAGAGCTGCAGCATGGTTGTAGAACAATGTTTCCCAAACTTGGGTCTCCAGCTGTTTTTGGACTACAACTCCCATCAACCCTAGCTAGCAACACCAGTGGTCAGGGGTGATGGGAATTGTAGTCCAAAAGCAGCTGGACACCCAGGTTTGGGAAACATTGTTGTTAGAGGATATATGTTGCAAACAAAGGTCCCCCAAGTTGGTCCCTGTCATCTCCATTAAAAGAGTCTGAGGGGAAAACTTTTTATTTATTTCATTAAATATATATACATACTGTTGGAAGTGCAGCAGCAGGGCTCATTCATTTTTTAACTCAGGGGTTAATTCTGTTCTCACTGTTAGTCGGCTACCCAAGATAGGGTGAAGGTGTTGCTTAGCAACCAGTCTGTGTGGCCTGCTTTAGTGAGCTAGAACATGGCTGTGTAGATCTGAGGGAGTTTTTCCATGGTGTATTTAGTTAAATGTCTCCCTGCTATATACAAGACCGGAAGGAAGGAAGAGAATAAACACACACCTTGTTGTTCCTTTCTACCCAAAATATGCACTGTTTTTCTTCAATTTCATCAGAATTTATTTGCTCTCTGGACTCCATCTGCACTATTTCAGTGACTTTGCTAACATATACCATCCACTCGTATGAAATATCAAGGCAATAGACAACAATAATATACAACTACAATAAAACATACAATACCAATACCGTGCACAATAATCACAAAATGACTGGTTCATCTTTTTAACACAATAATTCATCACATAAAGAAAAAAATCACGTGAGATCTGATAGTTAGCTGTAAGGATCTTTGAAGACATCAAGAAGGGGGTATTGACATCTGGCTCTTGTGTCATGGAGAGGTCACTTTGGTGCTGCTAACACAGAGAAAACAACATGGGAGGCAGCAGATATGAGTTCCTGGTCTCTGCAGCCACAGCAGGTGCTGTGATTCTCGATTTCTCATTTTATCACTGCTAAGTTCCGTTGCCCACATTTCTTTTAAAGCCCTCATGAAAATTCACTTATGAAAAGTGCAATTTTTTCCAGATAATACACATTTTGCCTGCTGTAATATGTGCTTACAACAAGTCCTCTTGATACAAGGCTTCTTTATATGTCATTTTCACTAACATGCACCTTTTAAAAAATGCACTTTTCCGTAACGGATACATTTTCCTACACATTGTTTCATTGAAGAACTGCATCTTGCAATCCCGAGAAGTGCGAATTTTGAAGGATCACTGTCCTGTTTCGAGAAGCAAGCATTAAAAACAGAACCCAGTGTCTCCTCCCTTTCCTATTAACTACCGAATGTGTATCGCCTAGTACATATGGCAACAGTGTGGTCATGCACACCAAAGATTAATGCAGCACACTGATGAGGTGCTAGAAGACTGATCCCTTGAGAGGTCAATTAGAGAACAGTGGGCCTATCATATTTTATAGCCACGGGCAGCCATGTAGCCCTACTCATTAAGGCTTCGGGAAGTCAATATAGCAAGCACGTGTCTCTTGCATCCTCTCTTCATGGATACAGCTGCATTTGGCATTTAGTTGGATGGCTTGAATTTCAAATCAGCCTCATAGAGAGGGTCACTTTGAGAAGTGATGGGGAGAGCTGCTGCTGGATCGTCCTGAAGCAAGGTTCTAATTCTTTCTGAGGATGCCGTGCTTCAGACTGCAGCAAGAACTTTAATAAACCCCCTCTCCCAGTTTCACCCAGAAAGGAATTAAATGCAATGAACAAAACAGAGGGTATTTTACAATATTTAAAAGCAAGTTATCATGCCCACCTTTACTAACAGCAACAGCGGTGAACTCCACTTTTTTAAAAAACACAACAACAACGCTGATGACAATGACAGTTTCTTGGACTAGACGGGTCAAAATGGGGACAGCATTAAAGAAATATCAGCTAGAAAAAGTAAGATTCAGTTGGTTTACGTGCTTGATCCCTCTCTCTTTTTTGTTTCAAATTGCAGCAGACCGAAAGCTAGCACACCAAGTATTATGGCTTCACTCTAGCCTTTCTCCTTGACCTTTGATTTTGGTTTTTGGATATTGTGGGTGTGTCTAACTAGAAGACCTACTCAGAGTAGGTTCACTGAGATTAATGGGCCTTTGGTAGTGATGGCCATTGAATTCAGTGGGCCTACTCTTCGTAGGAATAGCATTGGGTACAACCCCAAGGTACCGTACTTTTCTGTCTATAAGACAAGTTTTTCCCCCATTAAAAAATGCTAAAAATTGGGGGTCGTCTTATACAAGGATAGTGCATAGGGGGGACGTGGGATTGGTTGCTGCCGCGAGCCAGAGATTGTCAGCGGCTATTAGGCGCGTTATTGGTGGCTGCAGCAAGGGCTTGCATTGATTTGCTGTCGCTGCGGCAGTAGGGCATGCGAGTGGCGGTGTGGGGACAGACGATAGGTGGCTTTTCCGATGCATGCGAGTGGCAACGTAGGTCAGGCGAGTGAACAATTTTCAGCAATCCCCCCCCCAAAGCTCAACAACTATGGGCAGTCCCCCATTTTTTTTGTTTGGTGTCCCCCCAAATAGGGTGCGTCTTATACACAGGAGGTGTTATACATGGAAAAATACGGTATTTCATCAGGCAAGGCTTCATCTGCAGACATCTCAGTTTGAAGTGAAAGGGCTTTCCACACAAAACCTGGGCATTCCAGAAGAAGAAGGAGAAGAAGGAGAAGAAGGAGAAGGAGAAGGAGAAGGAGAAGGAGAAGAAGAAAGTGTTTTGGAGAAACTATTATTTATTATTAAATTTATATCCTGCTACTCTTCCAAAGGAGCCCAGGTGGTAAACATGTCAATACAGTTAAAAACTCCTAAAAGCAGTTTTTTTAAAAAAAAATAAATAGTGATCTTTTGTGTATTTGTAAAGTTAAGAAGCCATATAGATGCATACTGTTTCTGCATGTTGGCCAGAGACTCAAGGAGCATAAGCAAAGGTCTCAATCACGCCTCTATCCCCCCCAAAAAAAATACCCCCTGGACTGCACTGCAGGGGGTTGAACTAGATGAGCCCAGGAGTCCCTTCCAATTCTACAATTCTATGACAAGGAGGGAGATGTACCATAGGTTTGTACCAGCCCCAGATAAAGGATGCAGCAGAATTGCATCCGCTGTGGTATTGTGTTGCATGCCTCCAGACTGAAGATGAATGGCACTTTTGCATGTCTGTAGTAGTTCCACATTAAACCTGTGGGTTTTTAAAAGTCCTCCCAAAATACATATTTAAAAGTGTGTGTTACTGCTGTTTAGATGCATATTTTGATATGTTTAACCTGCCAGGCAATGGCACAGTGTCTCTCAGAATGTGGAGAAGTGCAGTGTTTGGTTGATTGTTAAATTAGTCCAAGAGGTGCAGGTCTGGTCACTGGTAGTAGGAGCATGCAGAGATCAAATTGTTCAAAGCATCTTTGCTCCACACATCATTGCTTCTCAAATTAGGAGGCTCCAAATGGAAGGTCTACATGCAGGGGCAATTCATTGCGTTTCACCTCTTTAGGCAAACTGGGAAGTGCCACGCTGCCACCATCACCATACTGTACCTGCTGCTGCTGTCTATACCGCCCACTCTGCTGCTGTGCTCACCTTGTGCCCTGCCACATCTGCCACTGCCAGAGAAGCGCTGCCACCATTGGGTGTTGATTTCAGGTGAGATATCTCCAATTTTGGGTGAGATCTTGCCCCATATTGATTCTGATGCTGGCACTGCTTCTCTGCCACTGGTGTGTACCCATCGGGCGGGAGTTGTTTGCCAGCTCAAGGGCTTCTGCCGCCTGAGGCAGTGGCCTTATCCTGCCTAATGGCTGGGCCAGCCCTGTCTATGTGTGTGTAGCTGTTGTGCTTGCCTGAGGATGCTGTCAAAAGAGGCAAGAATAGTAACCACTTGTAGTAAGCTTGTGTCCCACTAAGTACTTCAGCTCTTCTCCAGGGAAGAGATCAAAGACGAATTATGCCACGTCTTACCATTGCTCAGCTCACCCCATTTTTCTTCCTGGCACAATTGCCTACTGCCCTGGCTTCAGCCCCCTTAGGATGAACCAAATGTTAAGATGTATTTGCAGGCGCTAGTAACATGCCAAAGTAATCTTAAGTGTTTCATTCCTCACTATGCATAAAAGCCAATCACTTGCAGAGTATTGTCTGGTGCAACACTGTTTTCATAGGGCTACTTTTGTTTTTGCAGTAGAAACTCAGAATTCTGGCAGAGTTCTGCTCCCCTCCACCCCCCCTAAATTAGATGCAAAATTACCGTATTTTTTTGCTCTATAAGACTCACTTTTTCCCTCCTAAAAAGTACGGGGAAATGTGTGCGTGTCTTATGGAGCGAATGCAGGCTGCGCAGCTATCCCAGAAGCCAGAACAGCAAGAGGGATTGCTGCTTTCACTGCGCAGCGATCCCTCTTGCTGTTCTGGCTTCTGAGATTCAGAATATTTTTTTTCTTGTTTTCCTCCTCCAAAAACTAGGTGCGTCTTGTGGTCTGGTGCGTCTTATAGAGTGAAAAATACAGTAGTTCAAAAACCCACCTATTCTTATGCTATTAAACAGGAATATTTTGCCTTGCTTTTTATCCCTTGACACCATTCATACATGGATACGTGCTTGTTGCTTCCTCTCCTCCTGAATTTGTCACGAATCCTGCCCTCCCACCTCAATCAGGGATCACACTAAAATGCTGGCATGTTTATGTCACTTCATCACCATGAGTTAGGCTTGGCTCATAATGTCGATGTCTCTGAAGGCAACAAAGAATGAATAAGTGAATGTTTTACAAGTAGTCTGAGCTCATTTCAGCTCTTTTCCAGAATGTACCTTGAACACTGAGGTTATTTTATTAATCCCTCTTAAGGATATATATATGTGAATTGCAGAGTGTGGGAAGCCTTAAGGAGACAGAGCAAAGTGTTATACAAGTTCCACATACTGAAGTGCCCTTCATTTGTGCAACCATGGGTCTTTTTTCCTGGACCACCTTCTACAAGCGTTCCTCTGGACCAGGGGTCAGCAAACTTTTTCAGCAGGGGGCGGGTCCACTGTCCCTCAGACCTTGTGGGGGGCCAGATTATATTTTGAAAAAAATAAATAAAAATGAACGAATTCCTATGCCCCACAAATAACCCAGAGGTGCATTTTAAATAAAAGGATACATTCTACTCATGTAAAAACACACTGATTCCCGGACCATCCCTGGGCCAGATTAAGAAGGCCATTGGGCCGGATCCGGCCCCCAGGCCTTAGTTTGCCTACCCATGCTCTGGACAGTACCACACATTACATGCCAAACTTTCCCTCCTCTCTCCCCTGGCAGAATTTGGTGAGTTTTAGCAAAACTCTCTTCATGTCCCTTGAAAATTCTCGCATGTTTTGCCCAAGCGACAGCATCTACATTTGCCTCCAAATTTCAATTTCAGCGAAACAGGCTATGGCAAAACACGAGATGCCATCCTATTATGCCTGGGATATCCATCCAGGTCAGTTGGGCACATGCAGTCTGAGAGAGACTGGCAGAGAAATCAAAAACAGAGCCTCTTTTCTTCTCTCTGGTCTCATTTTCCTGTGGCCACACTGCCTGCGCATGCACGCACACACTTTAAATCCCTTGAATGGATAGGGCAGAAGCTACGGCTTTGGGATTAGTGTATATGCAGGATTTAGCATTTCAAGCAAACATGTGTTGCTCGAGCTGGATTGCGGATTGCTTTTTCTCTTCCTCCCTTTGCTGGATTGAAAATGTTCCTCTAAAGATGCTGATTAAGCAGTTCAGACTCGAGCAAGAAGGCAAGAAGATGGTTTAAAAAGGATACCTTTTGATTTGGTACATATAACCATCGTCATCATCGTCTTTTTAAAGTATACAACAGTATAACGATAAGAGGACGAGACTCTCAGCTGCCTAGATGGATTCGAAGTGGCATTCAGAGCCCTCTATGGCCCTGGCACAGAGCAGAAAGAACCTCTTGTCGGAAGTGCAAAAGCAGGCATAGGAAATTCATTAGGATTTCAAGTGCTCTCTCAGTGCAGGATGCCTGCAGGGTTGGACTCTGAGCAGTCAAAAGGGGAAGCAGGATGCAGAAGAGGCAGCTGTGGATTGAAGTAACAGCACCCAGAGCTCGCCGTCAACCAGTGACGATGGGAGGAGATCTAACGCCATGAATCAGAGGCCTTCCTTTTCCATCACCCCAGCTGCCGTGTTGCCTCTCAGGGGACAAATAATAATGGAGGCATCTCACCTTCCACCCCAACAACGTCTTAAGTGAGATCTTAATTTTTTAATTTTTATTTTTTTGAGCGCCTCAAAGTGCTAATGACTTAGATTAGCAAGAAAACAATCTGGGAGTTTGTCTTCCAGCCTTGCGGAAGGACGGACAGAGGCCGAAGACTGAAGCTGAGAAATTGGCTGTGACTGAAAATAGCCTAGAACGACGTCTGACTTTTAATTCACAAGTAGAATTTAGCAGTCTGAGGGTTGGGTTTTCTTTTCTTTTTTATGCTTTATATTTTTGTACATGCCCTTCCACCGGGACCTTGTAGTTGCCTGATCTGAGCCTCCTGGATGTGAGGCAGGAAAAAAAAAAACAACCCTTGCGCTGAACACAGAAGCGGCCTTGTCCTCCAAAATGGAACTCTCCAGAAGTCCTTTGTTCCAGAACAAGTTTTCGGTTGCCCGCCTGGCAGAGGAGTTTTTCTGGATCGGAGGAAGCATAGTAGCCACTCCCAAATGGAAAATGGGCCAGATGGGTAAGACTGCGAACCTGCACACATCCCTGTTCTGCTCAAGACAATAACGTCTTAAAGGCTTTGGGGCTTAAGTGGTATTTAATGACAGCTTTGTCTATTTGTAGTTGTGGGAAGGGGTTGTACAAAGTGAGATGTATCCTCAGGCAATCATAAGCTATAGTCGTTCTGCTTCTTCAGTGATGTATCCAGTGTGGTGTAGTGGTTAGAGTGTTGGACCAAGACTTGGGAGGACAGGATTCAAATCCCCACTCAGCCATGAAGCTCACTGGGTGACTTTGGGCCAGTCACTGCCTCTCAGCCTAACCTACATCACAGGAGTGTTGTGTGGTTTAAACAAGGGGGGAAGAGACTCATGCTTGCCATCTTGAGCTCCTTGGAGAAAAAGTTGGTATATGTGCAGTAAAATAAAAAATAAAATAAAATTGTCGGTTGTTACAGAAGATGTTTCAAGAACATTTGGGCTTAGAACATTTGACCTACAGTTCAGCTAGTTTGGCATCTATACCATAGATACAGAACTTGCCAAACACTGTCCAGCTTTCCTGGTTAATTTCCGGTGCGCATTTCCACAAGTGCTCACTCCCCAGCCTTAGTTTGCAGAATGTTAATTGCGCCTCTGGTACAAAAGCTATTTTGCTTTTTGTTATACAGTCCCCAGACTGGACTAAAGGACCCTACAAGCTTCATTGCAATGTGATTTTTTAAATACATGATTTAGGGATGGATGTGAACAGGAGGTCCCCCCCCCCCATGACCAATTGCATCATGGTGAAGAGGGGAGGGAGATTTTTGTTGGGATCACAGCTATGGAGGAAAGAGCAAGACCTCCTCTTCCCATCTACTGTGTGGTCCCAAAGAAGAGGTCCTCTCCTGCCATGCTTAGTGTTTAGATTAAAATAAACCAGGTGCGGTTGCTAATCACCCATTTAGAGTAATGCTGGGGTGGAGAATCTGTGGCCCTCCAGATGTTGTTCAGTTCCAGCTTCCATCAGCCCCAGCTAGCATGACTAGTAGTCAGGGTGAAGAGAGCCATAGTCCAGCAAAAGTTGGAGGATCACATATTCCCCATCCCTGTGGAAATGTCTACTTTGGCCCTGAATGAAGTTGGGTTGGCCATAGCAGTGTCACCACACATACAGCAGAGTGGGGGGGGGGGGGCAGGGAGGAATCATACTACTTAAATAAAAATGCCAAGCCCTATTCTATGCAGGAAAATTTACATTGGAGTTTTTTTTAACAATGAAACCTCCCCACCCATTTTTCCAGCTCTACATTTCCCAGGTGGGTCCGGGAGAGACTCCTACCTGAAATCTTGAAGAGCTGCACACATTAGATTTGTTTGTTGTTTAGTCGTTTAGACACATTAGATAATATTAATTTAATTTCTATACCTCTTAACAAAAATATCTCTAAGTGGCATACAGAAAACAGAAGCAGCAACAGGCAACTTAAAATGTTACAAAGATATCATTACATATACAAATGTTACATTAATACAAAGCTACTGATAAACAGACCACGACCAATTTATATGTGTCTGATATGTGTGCAGCCACTCAGGTGTGCATCCCAGCAACCCGGAAGTGGCCCGAAAAGGGGGCAGAATGGGGTGGGGCATCTCACCCAATTACCCAGAATGCAACCCCCCTGCAAATCGGGGGGGGGCCTGTACAGTGGTACCTCGGAAGTCGAACGGAATCTGTCTGGAAGTCCGTTCAACTTCCAAAACATTCAGAAACCAAGGCGCTGCTTCCGATTGGCTGCAGGAAGCTCCCACAGCCAATCAGAACCTGCAGAAGCAGTGTCGGACATTCAGGTTCCAAAGCATGTTCACAAACTGGAACGATCACTTCCGGGTTTGCAGCATTCGGAAGCCAAAACTTTCGACTTGCAAGGCATTCGGGATCCAAGGTACGACTGTATATGAATCACTATCAATTTGTTTTCCTCCTGACAAACCCTCCCTCTCAGCCTCTGGGTTCTCACCCAGGACCCACACAAACTGTCAGCTCACCCACAAAAGTTTCACAACAAGAAAAGATCCTGGAAACAGTAGTTTCCTGCTCTGGTCTTGCTTTTTATGGGCAGGTCCAAGGTGGGTGGTACTTCTTCAGGCTGCCCACAGCTGTGTCCCATTTTGCACTCTCCCCACCCAATTCCAGGTGCAGCAGGTTTGTTGAGTTTCCCAGGGGGGTGGGTCCAGAGGATGGGAAAAGGGTCTCCCTCCACTCAGCTCTTTTTTCACCCTCTGTCCTCTCCTTCGTCTCCAGCTGCAAAGGATGCAGCTCAGAATTTCCTGCAGGATGGGTCTTTAGCTAGGATGCTCTCTGGCCTCTTCATCAGCCCCAGCCTTGTAGCTGGAGTCAGCCAGGGCCCCGCCCTCAGAGGCCAGGTGGAAAAAGGCCTGCAAGTCAGGAAGCAGGTCTATCCAGGACTCACAGCCAAGATGAGCTCGAGGGACCAATGTCTGACTTGGTAGAAGGAAACTTGCGACATTTCTATCCTTGCGGCGGAGAGCATTCCAAAATTTTGTTATCACTGGATAAGGGAGTCTGTGTTACTGGACTGTGGATCTCCTGCAGCTGCAATCTACAAGCAAAGTGACCATGTAAGGACAGGGTTCTTATGCTTTTTTAATTGTCAAAAGTCCTTGCAATAGTTTAATGTTTTGTGTTGAACTGGGTCTTGGGAATCATGGTTTCAGATCCCAGCCCAGACTTGATGCAACCTGGCTCATCTGGGCATATTGTGCTGCTCATACTGTGCAGCGCTTTTGAGAGGCTTACAGTCTTGCCAGGTGCAGAGGCTCCAGATCCTGGCTCAAATTTTCACTGCGAGCTCCGTGGAGGAACATTGGGAATATAATACACGGCTCATAAGTGCTAAATAAATCATTGCACGAAAGCGGTGATTTCTGTAAGTGCAAGGAAACCTTTCCTTCGTAGGGACCAGTTCACGTTATGCTTAAGCTTCCAATGGCTCTGTTCCTCCATTCAATGCTGAATATGAGCATCGGAATTTCCCCAGCAGACTCCTTAAAGATGAACTTACGCTCAGCCAAAAGCCTTATCGAGCAAAGATTAGCAGACATTGAAAATCAACACAACCTCTCCAGGGGTGGGGGTGTCTGCTCCCCCAGGTATCATGGAATAACCCCACCACTTGGCCTTCCATCATATATGTCATCTCTTTCATCTGTACCACACCGACTTGCATTTATTCGTGCAAGGTTCAATGTTTTTCCATCGAACCTGCTGAGCCACAGATTTTCCAAGGGTTTGGTGTCTCCGCTATGCGAGTGTGACGGGAAAACAGTTGAATCTCTTCCACATATAATGTTCAACTGTCCCTTACATAGCCTAGCCAGGACTAAATTCCTGGGTCCTGCTTTACTGCGCTTGGTTGGCAGGCCTGTTGAGTCACATGCCGCACTGCTTTTGCAGGATACAGATCCTTCTGTAACTCTGCAGGTGGCGAGATTCCTGAATGCGGTTATCTCACACACAAAAACCACCAAAAAACAACATCAACAACAAAAACTAATCGGACAGTTATGATGAGAGTGCATGACGGATCTCGTCTCCAGTTCTCCTTTTTCTGGGAACCGTCCCTTGGATCTTTCCGGGCCCCAAGCTGTTATTTGTCACTGCTCAATGACCCACCCTTGCATCGTGGTGTTCCCCTTCTGTTGTTAGATGTATTGGTTTTTATGTTTCTGTGCTTTTAGGTTTGTACACATTTTATGGGCTAATAGCCGTAAATAAATAAATTTGATTTGATTTGATTTGAATATGTCAGTTTCCCTTTATTAAAAAGAAGTGTGCTTGGGAATCGCTGCCACAGGTTTAGGTGGCTTTCCAAGACCTGTTAATGGAGAAGAAGTCATCTCTCAGTGGCTTTATGGAACCTGCCCACTGAATGCCAGTTGCAGGAGAATGCCAAGAGAAGTCTGCAGTGTCTTGTGGGCTTCTTGGGGGTGCTGGGTTAGCCACAGTGGAAACAGGGCTTGGTTCTGGTCCAGCTCATATGATGCTGCAGTCATTTGCAGGTGGGACAGTGCCCCACTCATCTCAGCCAGCCCCCACCTGCCTACCTTCTTGCAACCACTTCAGGCGGCAGCATTGCCTATTAGCTTCCTCCCTCTTAGTCTCAGTGTTGGCCATTGTAGAACTCAGCAGGGAGGAGGCAGATGGGGCAAAACTAGAATGTTGGCTCTGCCTGCCTTTGGCTCTGGCGCCACCTGTTGTTGGTCTCCCTTGCCTTCTGCCCCGGTGGGTGGGGAAAAGGCGTCACTATTGCATGGCGATCCTGCATGCATAAACTAGTTCACTGTAGCACAGAGAGGAGAAAGTGTGATATGCAGCCTTGGGGGCTATGCAGAGTCTGCCTCCTTCCTTCTGGTATAGGAGTTGCTCAAAGGGGAAAATGCAGTTTTTGTAAACAGCCTGCAGCAGTGATGACACCATGTGTGTGTTTTGTGTCTCGTCTTGGCCAAGGACGGATGTTGGGTGGACAGTACCAGGCACTGACAGACAGTCCCTTCTGCAATGCGTGTCTTATTCTTCCAGTGAGAAGCAATCAGTTGCTCAGTGCTGCTTAACCTCCCAGTATTCAGAAATAAAGCCAAGTCAGCTGCGTTCTAGTCACCACCAGGGGCGGGGGCAGGGGCAGGGGCAGGGGAGAGTTTGACCCAAGCTGGTCAGCTTAATATCTGTGAATATCTTTCCCCTTCCATTAACTGTTTTATCAAATTTAACAATGTAAATTAGAAACAATGTGACATTTTAGTGGCTAATAAATGAAATATTTCAATGTTCTCTTGTAATAGCTAAAATAATGCTAACAACACAAAGATCAGATTTGGTGTAAAGATAAATCAGTACCCTATGGTGTTTTTATTACGTATTTAATTTACAATAGAGTCACAGGCAGGGATGTTGGAGAAACAGAAACAGAAATGGGAGCAGAAATTGCTGGTGTTCACTTACCCATCTCATGTTCAGAATGGAAATCAGTCCTGCAAATGCAACCAGTATTTGCTGTTGCTTTGATCCAGCAAACAATATCATCCTATTACTGTTGATTGTAACATTTTTAGAATATTCTCTCTCTCTCTCTCTCTCTCTCTCTCCTTCACCTCCTCCTCCTTTTTGAAGAGTGGGGGTAAAAAAAATCACCCCACTGTAAACAATTTTCCCTAGAAAAATATGATTTAGCCTCCAGTTGAGCTGATTTCAGCGAATGGACAAGGGAGTGAAATGAATTAGTACCTTCACAATAGCAAGCATGGCATAGCTCTATGTTCTGATAACCTCATCAGAGCGGCTGATACATAGCTCTTGCTTCAGGAGCCAAAACTGTGGATCTTTGTAGCATCTCTGATTTGCTCTCTGATGGATGCTGGGGTGAGCTGTTGGTCCAGTGGGTTAGCAAGTTCTATCAATAAGATGTTTCTGAAGACTGTTGCTTTAACAGTGCGTCGTTTTTTGTTCCGGGACACAAGTAGCTAATAAACCTCTAAGAAATCAGTGTCATGTACACCTTGTATGAATGCTCCTGTGATGCTTTCTGTGAATACCACCAGCATGGCTGCGCTTTGCTATTCTTCTGGCCTTTCTTTGCTTTCATTCTTCTGTTCTTACACCATGAGGCTGATGGAGATGCAAGGAGGCCAAGCTAAGGATCAATAGCAAAAGGGTTCTTTATTGACCACAGGTGGCTTTTATCTTTGCCAAGCCTCATCTAGAGCACTGGCATGTTAGAAGCATACCATGTCCTCTTTAATGGGCCAATTCACTTTCATTTTAAAATGTGGAATTGACTAAAAAGCGTAATATGATCTGGGGCCAGGTAGCGCTGGGCTGTGGGCAGCTTTCCAAGGTGAACCAGGAACTAGTGAGCCACAGCCCTTCCATAAAGAGGCAGGGTTGATACACAAACCCGAAGCCATTGGGCTCTCCTGGAGAGGAAGGCCTATAAAATACAACCTGTTCAGGTAAGGACCTGGCTCATCCAGAAGATCTCTTTGGCTCAAGTGTGTTTCTAACCTGTTTGGGAAAGGTCTTGTCAAAGAGTGGGCCGGCAGTAAATCACACCGTTCAAAGTTGGATTTAACTCTTTATTAGACAAAACATGATCTTCACAGACTTGGCTGAGTGTCAAGGCTAATGAGCACAGCATCTCATCCTTGGTAGGGCTGACCCCAATACTGAAAGTCCCTGCCTCCCCAGGGCTTTTTCCAAGCAATCGGAGACTGTGCCTGCATGCAGCCTGCTGTTGCTCCACCCTTTCAGCTCTCTTCTGGTTCTGGGAGACAAGCAGGGAGGGGAGCTTGCCGCGGCAGGATAGGAAGACACCTGTGACTCTTCACCAGCCTGACTCATCTCTGCCTATTGACCTCCCTTCTCCTCTGCTTCAGTTTCTGTCTCTTGAGTCTGGACTTATCCTGGCCACTGACTCTCCCAGCTCACTAAGCCCTGTTACCTCTTCAACTTCTGGCAACTATTCCCAGTCTTCTCCCTCTTCTTCTCTCTGACCACTCATTGCCATCCCACCACCACTCCCCAGCCTCAGCCTTCTTCCTGTAGGGGTTCCCCAACTGGTTCCTCCTACCATCCCTCTGCATCCAACCAGTCCATGGCAGTTCTGCAGCTCAATGGTAGGTCATCTGCTTTGCATGCAGAAAGCCCTAGGTTCTATTCCCAGCCCTAGGTAGGGTTGAGAAGACTCACTGCCTGAAACCCTGCAGAGCTGTTGCAAGTTAGTGCAGATATTACTGAGCAGGATGAATCAGTGTTCTGACGCTGTACAGGGCTGCTTCCTGTGTTCTTTGGACTCCCTGGATTAACTCCCACCTTACCTCTGACAGCAGCCTGCATCTCAACCCTGACATCTGGGAATCTTGGCTGTTGTGTGATGATGCCAGTAATAAGAAAGGAAAGTGGAGGAACTTCTAATGGGGTGCTTACAGTGCGAGCAAATTACCAAAAAGCAGTAATGGCTACTTTGGAATGAGTGACTAGTGGCATTGCTCAATCGTGCTGAACAAAGCAATTTGGAAAGTGTTGTTAAGGTATCTTTGCCCTCTTGATCCACTTGTCCTGCCACCTTTTTCTGCTTTTTATTCCGTGCGCAAAGCATTAATAACAGTGGGAAAGTGTTATCTGAATCAATACCCACCTTATAACAATGACTCCTGACAGTGAGAAGCGGAGTTCAAACCTTTGGGGAGGAGGGAAACCTCAATTGCATAGTTTTCTATCGTACTGTCAGTCATGTATTCAGGCAGTTTAGCTATGAATGCCAAGCCCCAAATATCAAATCTGGAGGATTAGAGCTGGACCCGTTCTTTGCAGTTGATGTCTTTGCAGCTAATTCCATAGTAACTGGTAATGCCCCCAAGGAACAGAAGCCTTACTTGGGCACTAAAACACTTGTGTGATGTGGGAAGAGCATGATTGTGGTCCCACTACCCTCTATGTGTTGGAGGAAGTGGAAATGGCACACTGCCCCATCGATCTCAGCCTGGCCTGTCAGCTCCCTTCTTCGTAGTCTCAGTGTTGACCATGGAAGGAGAACTTAAGTAGAAAACTCTGCCCCTTGCCTGTTTCTTTATTTGTGCTGGTGGCCAAAGAATTATAAGCTAAATTTGTGTCTTGGCTTTGAAGGTTATTTCTGCATTAGTGCGGCTTATAGTGAAAAAAAGAAAATTACTACCTACGTACTACATTAATTCACATTTGACAAATGATGTATGCAATGGAGGAGGAGCTATAGCTCAGCCACAGAGCTTGTATGCAGAATGATCTAAATTGGTGTTTCCCAAACTTAGGTCTCCAGATGTTTTGGACTACAATTCCCATAATCCCTGGCCACTGGTCCTGCTAGCTAGGGATGATGGGAGTTGTAGTCCAAAACAGCTGGAGACCCCATTTTTGGAAACCCTGGTCTAAAACCCTGGAGAGCTGCCACCAATCAGTATAAGCAGTACAGAGCAAGATGGACCAGTGCTCTGAATGGTTATAAGGCAGTTTCCTATCTATCTTCCAGTAAGTGAATGTGAATGTCATGCAAATCCAAGTATGCAAATTGTTATCATCTTATTGGACAAGAAAAAATGATGCATGCAGATGGTGCATCAAAGGTATGGAAAGGCTATAAGTACAATGAAAGCGAGGTATGTTGAAAGTTGAACAAATTAGCGGTGGGGCACTCCTTGTTGGGGGCACTGTGCAGTCTAGGGGCGCTGTGCAGCCCTCTCACAATTTTATTTGCTGTATTTGAATAGGCTGCTCAATTGCATTCTTAATGGATCATAAGACAAGCTATAGACTAATGCACTGGTAAATCACCAAATTGCTTTTCTTCCCAAGAGTAGGATACATTTCCACCAAACATGGATAAAACCACCTTTGGGTGGTTGATGCTTCTAGTGTTTATCTTTTGCGCATTTGCCAGTCTTTGTCCTACCACATTTAAAGCCATAGGCAGAACTAGTTTTGAGTGTTTCTTGTTCCAGCGCTTAATATGCAGTTCTTGCCCAGAATCTGCATAAGTCTTCCATCTTCCTAGTCTGGAATTCTTTTCAGCAGCTGGCTGTCTCACACTGAGAGGCAGTCAGGATCCAGTGTGCTATGGAACCATGTTGCTGTTAATTTTTAATGCTCTCCCTTCTGTACTAAAAAAGAAAAGTTCTAAAGCAATTTGCCCCGGTGTGTCTTTCTCAATTTCTATACGCTTACCAGAATGCTTACAATAATTCATGTGGCCCATGGGGTGATTCATAGGACTAGACTTCTACACTTTTTTTTTGTAGCTACCTCCTCCTTCTTCTCTTAACCATGATCACACATAAACATTGTATTGCCTTCAATGCATTTTGGCAATGCATTCTTTTTAAAACAACTACTACTGAATGGCTGGGTTGTTGAAGTGTAAGTGTTATCTTATGCATTTTTGGTGTGGTTTTTATACTGTAAACCGTCCTGTGATCCTAGGAATATAAATTAAATTCAATCAATTAATTGTCATTATTTCTTTCGCTCTCATTTTCTCTCTTTGTATAGTGGAAAAATGTATGAGTTCCATGCAAGCCGGTACTCAGATGATCAAACTCCGAGGCAGTTCCAAAGGTCTTGTTCGCTTCTACTACCTGGACGAGCACAAGTCATGCATCCGCTGGAGGCCCTCGCGAAAGAACGAGAAAGCCAAAAGTAAGTGTGTGGTGCACTATGGAGGGGGCTGCCACTCCACTCACATGACTCAATTCTGTGAAAGCATTTTGTTATAGGAATTCTACGGTCATATATATATATATATATATATATATATATATATATATATATATTCATAAGTGTACAAGGCAAACACATACATAAGTATATAAACCAAGTACAGTGGTACCTCGGGTTAAGTACTTAATTCGTTCCGGAGGTCCATTCTTAACCTGAAACTGTTCTTAACCTGAAGCATCACTTTAGCTAATGGGGCCTCCCACTGCCGCCGCGCCACCAGAGCATAATTTCTGTTCTTATCCTGAAGCAAAGTTCTTAACCCGAGGTAATATTTCTGGGTTACCGGAGTTTGTAAGCTGAAGCGTATATAACCTGAAGCGTATGTAACCTGAGGTACCACTGTACCTGAAATAGTACAGGAGAACAATCCTGAAGCCATTTTGACTCTCTCAAATTGACCTCAAATATTTCTCTGCAAGGAGGAAGGAAACGGGGAAAGCTTTTCAATTGTGTTTCGACTGTAGGTGTAGGGGCTTACACCTCCCTGTAAATACAGTCTGGCAAGTATCTGTTAAGCTGAGCACACAGAGATTCAGGAAGTATTTACCATCTCAAAGGAATGGCCAGGCTACCCAGAAAAGGCAATCAGATAAGGCATTATCAGGTATCCTGGCAGACAGGAGAGAAGCAACACACTCAAATTTCTGCTGGGGACCACCTCTTTCTGTGATGTATGTATGATATTTTGGGGGGTGCTCTTGAGCTACAGGGTATGCAATTTCAAGTGTCTATATAAGAGCTTGCACACCAGTGTTCTGGGTTCCTCTCCTCCCTCCCTGCGTGGGGTGAGTGGGGGACCCTGTTGCAACAGTTTAATGAAGATCAGGCTTACTAGCTGCTTTGCTTCTCAATATTCTCTGGCCTCTGTTATTTTCTCCTACCGATAAAGAACCTACATAAGGACTATACCGGCTCTTGAATACCCCATAAGGGAAAAGGGAGCACTTTTTTCTTACAACAATTTTAATTATACAAGGACTGTTTCAAGGTCCCTCAAATGAGCATTACAGAGCACAGTGATGTTTCTCTCTGGGCATTCACCAAGCAGGATTGCACATCCAGTCTGGATTCCCTGCTGCGGGGGGGGGGGGGCGTAGCCACACATTCAGCTGTGCACATAAAACAACTAAACATGGGTCTTGCCAAATGCAAGGTGGTTCTTTTAAAATGAGATTCAGAAGTAATACAAAACACAAGTGAGTGAGAAAATTAAAGATTTTTATTCTAAACAGCAAGCAATATATACATACCAAGCAAGCACTTTGATCTACCACTTGGAAGCCCCCAAGAAGTGGTGAAGTGACTCCCCCAGGTAGACTTTAGTTTGCACAACCCCGCGGCCAATCAGCCCGTGCATGAGTTTCTTCCAAAAATTCTGTCCACAACCAACTGATTTATAGCTAGCTAGCCTGTGTGGCTTGCCTGATTGGCTACATGCAGATCATTCATTACTGGCTACATGCATATCATTCATTAGCCACCCCCTCCCAATGCCTCACTTTCTCAAAACAATGTCCAACTTCAAAGAGGGTACTCATCACTATCTCTTCCTCCTAACTGATTAGGACATTATAGGCTGTTCTCATGCCATCAAAGAACTTAAGAGACAAGGAGAGGGAGAAGGAACAGAGGCAGGAAGAGGGCAACTGTGTCTGATCACTAACTCCTCAATCTACAATTTCTCTTCTGGATAGGTTGCCCATACAACATGTAATCTGGGGCAGGGGCCCTGAGTAACACAATCCTTGGGTTTCCAAATGATAATTGAATGCTCAGCAGCCTAGCAGTCATGTACCACAGTCTGGCAAATGGCCCCAATTCAGAGGTGGGTGGGTGGGATAAAAATCAAACTCAGACCAGGTGTCAAATGTGGGATGGAAATAGTTTCTTTATTCAAGAGTGAGTCTTTATTCCAACCTTTTGCATGATTGCTCAGCCCACCTCCTCACCTCCTCGCCTGATTTTATTCCCCCCCCCTCCCCAGTCTCTATTGATTCGATCCAGGAGGTCTGTGAAGGAAAACAGTCAGAGATCTTCCAGCGCTATGCGGATGGCAGCTTTGACCCCAACTGCTGCTTCAGTATCTACTACGGAGACCACATGGAGTCTCTTGACTTGGTGTCATCCAGTGCAGGGGAAGCTCGGACGTGGATCACTGGCCTGAAGTACTTGATGGCTGGGATTAGCGATGAAGACAGCCTGTCAAAGCGTCAGAGGACTAGAGACCAGTATCCTTCAGTGGAGGGCGGCGGGGGGGGGGGGCGTGGTGATGCACTGTTGGCCATGCAGTTTTGATGGGCACCTTGAACACGAGTTCTTCAGCAGCCCCCCTCCTTTCATCCTCACTTCTGTTTCCCCTACCCATTTGCTTTTTCTCTTTGGGCCCAACCCACACCATCACCCAGAGGAGAAAAGGGCAAAGCAAGGGAAAGATGTTGCTTTCTTTCCACATTCCTGTCACCGCCAACAGCGCAGGTGAGCAGAGAGTGACATTAGGTCACTGCCAACTAAGTCCTGAACACAGTAGACCCATTGACACAAGTGGACCTAAGTTAGCCATTTCTGTTAATTTCAAAGAGTCTACGCTGAGTGGGACTAACATTGATCACAGCTCATTGTATTGTTAAAGGAGCATTTTAGGAATTCTGTATTGCACACACTGCTTCTTTGGTTTTATCTGCCTGTATTTTATAATGCGATTAAGGAATGTCATCATCATCATCATCGTAAACAGCAGCAGCAGCAGCAGCAGCAACCTCAGGGCACAGACAAGAGCAGAAGGACGTAGGGTTGTGGCTTTTTGCAGTGGGCCCCTGGTTGGGGCCTTGGCCTTGGCAGATGTCCAGCAATGCCAAACCCTGACACTAACCTTGTGGGGTGTGTAACATGGGCAGTCAAGCATGTTCTTCCTTTGAACCCCTCCCCTCAAAAAAAAGTTTTTATATTTTATATCCACCAAAGCCCACAATATGTTAGTGAAGAAGGACGATTACTTCATGGCAGGACACCTACTTTAGAAAGTCCCAAATCCTAACACTATCAGGTAAATCTTTTCTCAGGTAGCTAAGCTAGGAAGGACCTCCCTCTGTCCAAGGTCTTGGGGAGCCTCCCCAAGCAGCACTAGGCAAAACGGAGCAGTGGTCAAACAGCAGCAGTTTGTTTGTCATGCCCACTGAATGGATGGTCCCATCCTGTGGCAGAAAGCTTGATCAGATGGCCTTCCACGATTTTGTTTCTTCCTGATTTAATTGCTCTGTGGCTTTTGAATCCCTTTATTTCTATAGTCCCAGGGAAGCAGCCTTCATTCCCTTCAGCATCTTCTCCTCTTTGCTTACCATGGCAGAGTTGTCTATTCTTTTTTCCTTGACTCCTGCTAAATGTGGTTGAAGCAAACCTTCGACGAAGCGGACAAAAATGGCGATGGCAGCCTGAGCATCAACGAGGTGCTCCAGCTGATGCATAAGCTGAACGTCAACCTACCCCGGCAGAAAGTCAAGCAGATGTTCAAGGTAAGGGCACTCCATTCACAGCCGCATCTCTACAAGGCAGACTGCAGGCACTCGGGGGCGATAAACTGCAATATAAACACTGAACAGACAGCTCCTTTTCCTGTTGGGCTCTTTTTATGGCTGCAGCCCTGGCAGACTTGTTTTTCTTCATCCTTTCTACCACCAGATGTCCTCACTTTCATGTCTATTGTATGTTACTGGCATGCGAGTCACAAAGTGGCCACAGAAGGTGCGACCTTCATTCTCCAAGCTTAACAGTGCCCCCCTGAGAGGTGGTTAGTTTCTAGAATTACCATCAATTTTTTGCATAGCACCAAGTGTCAAGATGAGGTTTGCAGCTTCCTGATTTGTCAGAACTTGAAGAACTGTTGAGGGAATGAATTGCACTAACAATGATTGGGCTTTCCACCTTTGAAAAGCAGGAGCTCTCTCCCCTCCTGTGGGCTCCAGCAACTGGGATGTTTGTAACATCCAGAATCACAAGGGGAAGGATCTCCTCCACTCCTGGGTGCCTGCCTTCCAGCCTGCTTCTGCTCCTTGTCCTCCTTTCTCCTGCTCTGGCATCTAGGGCTGCAAAGTCATGCAAGATCTTCAGGGAGGTCCCATGACATGGAGAGACAGAAGCTGTCAGCGAGGCTTCAGAATTCAGAGCAGGAAGGGGAAATGTGGTGCAGAGAAGGCCTGACTGGCGTTCCACCTGAGCCAAAGCCCAGTGGGACAAAGGTGCTGGGAAGGTGCTGAAAGATCTGGCTGGCCACAAGGTGAACAGTGAGGCCTCAGTCTGTTCCCAATTGAGGCACCCAAAAGGAATTGCCAGGTTGCATTTAGTGGGGGAATCGTGTGCAACACAACACCCTGCCGGCTGAACGATCCAGTGGTTGTGGCTATTTGTGCTCAGGGTAAAAAGGGCTTGGGGACCCGGAGACCTGGCCTTTTGATGCACATCTGTCCCTAGAAGCCCAACACTTGCTATGGTGGCCTTGCATCCATCATCAGAGCTGCTGCATATTTCCTATTTGTTATGAGGGCGTCCGGAACACAAGGACCATCTGTCCCTCTGAAGTGTAGCCGCTGTGCTTAGCCTGTACCAATTTGTGCTCTTATGATGATAGGCTCTGCATCTGGTGGGGTGCGGGGGGTGGGTGAGTAGGAAATCTGCCACCAGGCATACAAGGGCTGCCTCTGAAGCCTGTCTCTGCAGTTTGGCCCTGACCTATTTTATAATTGAATGGGGGAAGATTAAAGCAACGCTGGCAACGTGCAGCGCTATTCAAACATTTTGTTGCGTACTTCACAACGCTGCTGGGAATTCGGACTTTTGTGGTAGGTGAATGTGTGTGTGGCTTCTGAAGTACGCAGATTGCCTCAAAACAAGCCAATTCCCTGGCGTCAGCAGAATCTAAAAGTGTTGCTGGCACAAACAGAGATGCTGAGGGTTTGGGGGGGGGGGAGGCAAGGAATAATTTTTCCCTCCTCAAATGCCCAAATCTGCCATTGTTTGTCCAGGTAAAGATGCTGCGCTCTGGAAGGAGAATGTGTATGTGTGTGCTGAGACTTAAAGGAGAAGGATTTCTCTTAAACAGCAGTTTTCACTTCCCCCGCAAAGCTGCTTTTGTTGATCCTTTTCAATTGATTTTCTTATATATAAAGCGGAGCTTCAGCAGCTCTGCCTGACATATCTGTTTTCCTTTGGTCTCATTGCTAGAGCTTATTGCAGATGGAAGTTCTTTAAGTCTGTAAAGACAGCCTTGCTGGATTTGATCCTCTAGCCCAGGGGTGAAGAACCTCAGGCTGAACGCAACCCCCCACCACACACCTCCAGTCCTCTCTACCTCATACCCAAGACTCTGCACCCTCTTCTAGTGATTTTGCCTTGTTGTAATGTGTTCTTGAATGGTGATGCTTGCTTGCTTGAGGGTGGTGATTGGTGTGTCTTTGGCCACACCCACCATTGGTTTGCAACCCCAGAAGCAATGTGGCCCTCAAGCTGAAGAAGGTTCCCTGTTCAGTATGAGAAACCTGTGGCCCCAACCTCATTTTATGTGGCCCCTGGCACCTTCCAAAGTGGCTCATTCATTTCTCCCTTGCTTCAGTTTCTTGCCTCTCTGGATCCTGTTTGTGTGTATTTAGTACACCAAAGTAAGAAATTATTTTTAACTGCTTTCCAAGACAGCAGCTGTGCTGGTCTATTGCATTTATTTTTAATCCCCAGCATACTTATTTGAGAGTCACCCCAATAAACCCAGTGAGACATACTACTGAGTAGACCTGCAAAGGATTGAGACTAGTAATATAACAACCACAACAACAACAAAAAATAATAAATTGTTTATACTTCACCCATCTGGCTGGGTTTCCCCAGCCACTCTGGACAGCTCCCAACTGAATATTAAGAACACAATACAGCATTAAACATTAAAAACTTCCCTGAACAGGGCTGCCTTCAGATGTCTTTTAAAAGTAAGATAGTTGCTTATTTCCTTGACATCTGATGGGAGCAGGCACCACTACCGAGAAGGCCCTTTGCCTGGTTCCTTGTAACCTCATTTCTCACATTGAAGGATCCGCCAGAAGGCCCTCGGCGCTGCCCTAGTAATCTGGACGTGGCTAAAGTTAAAATTGAAGCAGGCCAATCTTTTTCTGTGTTAGTTAATCTACAGCACTTTTCTCCCCATCTGCTGTTGGCTCTACAGTCTCCAACAGATTGTCCCAGGGAGCAGTGAAAGCTAGTCCATGAGTGTACCAAACAGGGCACTGCTTCACCAACCTCAAGTCTGCCCTCAACCAGAATCATGAGCTAGAAGTGACTCACCAAGCCCTTCCTGATCTGAACAGGAAATATGCAATACTAAGGCTTGACAACCATATGTCAGGAGTGCTCTGATGGTGTTTCCTGCTTGGCAGGGGGTTGCACTCGATGGCCCTTGTGGTCTCTTCCAACTCTATGATTCTATGATTCTTTCTTGTCTCCCTGAAGTTGCCTGTAGTTGCTCTTGCTTCTGTCTCCCTGTTTCTGTGAGCTCCAAAAGCTTGCTCCTTACATCTTATTACTCTGAAATAGGGATGTTTTGGAAATTATGTCAGAAATGGGAGCATATATTGCTGCAATTTGAAGGCCTGTCTAAGGTCAGGAATGGAAATCACACAAGCAAATTTGAGCAGTATTCAACTATTGTCATGGTTGTTTTTAGTCTGCAAACATTATATAAATAATTGTCTTGTTTCCCCCCTCCCTGCCTTGTTTTCGATGCTCCCTTCCTTTGAAATGCATGGAGAATAATCGTGTTAGTTTCAGTCATAGCAGATAGCAAGATGAATAATGTGGGTTTTAGTGGAAGTCAATCTGTGGAGGAAAAGAAACAGGACTGAACAGGATGGGCACCTCTGCCTCTTTCCATCCCTTCTCTGAAACAAGCTTTGAACCTATCACACACAATAGTTCTTTCACAATCTCTTCCTTGATTTCCCTTCCTTTATGCACAGACCCAAAGGCCTTTTTAAAAATTACTGCTGATGTGTAACACGACAATGTTGTCTATTAAATTGTACAGAGCTTCAGAGGCTCCCATTGCATATGGACTTTATTAGCCCCCCCCCACACCATTAAGTTTCCTTCCAGCATACCCTGTTCGTTTAATCATAGGGCCTGAACAGTATTGAGGCCACTATAATCCAATGGGGGAACTTGGAACATAGGAAGTTACCTTATCCGTCTATCTAGTTATATGCTGACTGACAATGGTTCTCCAGAATTACAGACATGGTTCTTTCCTTGCCTAACTTGGAGATACCAGATTTTGAACCTGAGGTCTTCTGCATGCAAAGCAAATGCTCTACTGCTGAGCTACAAGTCCTCCTAACTCAAACTGCATCTCTGCTGTGAGCAGATCATGTTTAATAAACTGTCTTTTTTCACACACACTCCGTTTATGCTGTTCTAGCAAATACCAACCCTGCAGAGGTAGCAGCATGGAAAACTAAATATAAAACCCATTACAATCTGAGGATTAAGAAATGAAAATGCTCGCATCTGTAAAAAGAAATAGCGAGGGTGGAGGGTAACAAGAATTAAAACGGAGAAACTAGAGGAATGGATATATGGATTATCACTAAGTGCCCATTAGAGCCTTTCAAATTAGCTCCATCGGTTCTCCAAAAGTGACTTTTTAGATTCATGGGAAAGCAGAATGTATGTTTTCCCTATAAAAATGCACTTGTGAAAAATCCATAACAGTTTATATTAGAGCAGAATATAAACTGGTGTTTTGCTATTTAGGAAGGCAAAGTCAGGTAATGATTGTGGGGAAGAATGGTTTTTTCAATTTATCTCTCTCCCACTTAGTGGGATCCAGCTTCAGTTTATTGGTTCTCATTCAGTCCATCACCAACCCCAAACACTGGTCCAGCACTTTCATGGCCTCACCTGATTCAGATGGTCACACTCTACCAGCCCTCTACCAGGTAGTCCAGCAGGACAACCAAGGTCAGTTTGATCCCAAAACCAGACCTGAAGCCAAAAATGGATCAAGATAATTGGTATCTGTGCTTTCCCATTTCTGCATTAATCTGCTTTTTAAAAAAATAATAATCCACATTTAAATCAGTATTTAAAACATATTTTCTCTTAACACTTTTCTTCTAAATGTATTTCCTCTCCAAATTTAACTTTTTTAAAAAAATTGTTCTGTGAGCCCAAGACCAGGTCTCAACGTTCTGAGAAGCACATAATTGAGTGGATAGTTATATACAAATCTGCACATTCATCTGGGAGGGGAAGATCAGAACAGTTCATCCCAGAATTCATGAAGACCAAATTCCACAGGCATCTCTGCTTGTATAGACACTGGCCTAACTATCTTTTTTTGCGTGCCATTCTTACATCAATCCTAAGAAACCGCATGAAAGGATGAAATGAATGAGGGTTCAGTTTTAGAGCCAGGCACCCTTAGAAACGTAGATCCTTTCATTCAGCTGAATGGTTGCTATTAATTGAAGTCAGCTCAGTGTCTGGCTTTCAGCCCTGGCTCTACCTGGATTGGGGGTGGGGCGTTGAACGCTCTGCGTGGTTCTTTATTTTCTTTCATTAATTCTCTGTCTGGCTTGATGAACATGAGAGACAGTTCACTTTTTAGTTCATTATTAGAAAACTTTCCGCAGATGATAATAGGGTGGCTTGGGTTCCCCTCCCCTTTCTCTAGCTTGCCTGGTTTCCTTTAGCTATTAACCTCGTTGGAACTAAAACCACAGTGGGTGAAAATGAGACAAGGCACCATTGTGCAGTGGAGGTCCATGGAAAGCGAAAAGGGTATTGAAGTGGCTAGATATCTGTTAGCTGGGGAAAGTGCCATAGCTCGGCGACACTTCAGTTGGAAGGGATCTTAAGGTAAAGGACTCCTGACAGTTAAGTCCAGTTGTGGACAACTCTGGGGTTGCGGTGCTCATCTCACTTTACTGGCTGAAGGATCTAACACTTGTCCGCAGATGGTTTTTCTGGGTCATGTGGCCAGCATGACTAAGCCGCTTCTGGTGAAAGCAGAGTAGTGCACGGAAACACCATTTACCTTCCCGCCAGAGTGGTACCTATTTATCTACTTGCACTTTGATGTGCTTTTGAACTGCTAGGTTGGCAGGAGCTGGGACCGAACAATGGGAGCTCACCCCGTCATGGGGATTTGAACTGCCGACCTTCCGCTTGGCAAGCCCAAGAGGCTCAGTGGTTTAGACCACAGCACCACCCGCGTCCAGTTGGAAGGGATCTTAGAAGCCATCTAGTCCAATCCTCCTTTCTCAACACAGGCTGAGCAATCCAGGGTGCAACCAGAGCATCGCTGACAGATGGCTATCTAGCATCTGCTTAGATACCTCCAGAAAAGGAGTGCCCATCACCTTCTGATGCAGTCTTTCTTTCCCACTGCCCAGCAACTCTTCCCATTAGGATGTTGCTCCTAAAGGTTTTGGGGGAAAACCCTTCAATTTCCAGCAGTTTGACTTTGCCCCCCAAAGTGCATTTCTCCATTGTCTCCCAAGACAGATGGATGCCAACCAACCACATTCTATTCCTACCCGCTGAGGCAAAATTAGTTCCATCTTGTATGTGGCAGCCATTCAGATATGTGAAGGCTACTCTAAAGTCTCCTGCTATTGTCTCGTCTCAGTGTTAAGCATGCTTGGCTCTTTCAACCATTGTTCATAGGACTTGGCTTCCAGACCCCCCACTCTCCTCTGGGCATGCTCCCGTTGGCACCCAAACCTGGCCACTTTGTTCCAGATGTGGCCTGAACACCACAGACATTTTGCATGCAGAAGCTACCAGATTGAGTCCCTTATACCTCCAGCGAAACGTATCTCAGGTGATGGCAGTCACAGATGGTATGGTGGGCAGAGGTGCCTATCTGACCTCCTGGCAGGTGATTCACTGCTGCTTACTGGGAGGGAGGGGGGAGTGCAAATTCACCCAGGTGAGCTAACCCAGCAACCCTCCCTGCTGCTCCTTTTCCTGGTAAGCAGCAGCAACGTGGCTGCTGGGAAGCCAGGTATGTGCCCTTACCCCACCATCTGCTACTGGGGGATGGGAAGGGGCTCTGCCTGAGAACACTGCTTTTGGTGCATCATACGGAGGCCTTGATCGTGCATGCAAATTCATCACTTAATGTCTGCAGCGATGACTTGCTTGTGTGAAAGGTCCATCACAGATGCAATGGCTCAGGTAGAGTATTTAATGACTCCTTTTCACAGCACTTCCAGTATCTGAAAGCAGTTTCCTTCTGAGGTGGAATTTTGCTCCAAATTTTTTTAGGAGCTCCATTGAAAGACTTTGAGGGTGCTGGGTTGGTGATCTCTACTGTAGAATGAAGTCTGCATCTGTTGAGAGCTGCTGTCCGTGGTGCTGATTCCATATCTTCACCCAAGAGAAGTCAACAGAAATCATTTTTTTAAAAAATGACAGCTTTTATGACAGCAGGCTGAAATGGGGGAATGGGAGCAATATTTGGCGTTGTAGATGCCCGAGGTGTGAGTGAATGAGGAGGATCTGCAGCCATAGCTTACATTTTCTTTCCCCCTAACAACCCCACAAGGTTAGACTCAGCGACAGCAAATGACTGAATTTCAGCTAGTGATCCTCATGGCTGAGTACAGGATTTGAACTTGTGTCTCCTGGGAACAAGCTCAGCTCTCCAGCAACCACCACACTGGCTCTCCAACTGTTGGATTGTAATGGGAGAAGATCCAGCTTCATCTAAAGGGGGTGGGGAAGGCCTCATCTCTTTCAGAATACCTGTCAAATCGGGAAAAGGATAATTACCACTGACATGCGAAGGTTGCAGAGGGTGACAGGATGAATGGGTGATAGGGCTGCTGTACCACCAGTATGTCCAACTCCCAGTCTTCCTACATGGCATCAACTGCGCAAGTGACCCTTCAACTGAGCCGTCAGCTCCCCAATACCTTGTTACATTGCCCAAAGACAACTTGACCATGTTTCACCCAATAAAGTGTCTGAAGCGTCAAGTCCTGAAGGCGGGCACTTAATTTTCTGTGCTTTGCCACATGACCCTTCCCTTTACTCTTTCTCTTGGCAGCTGCTTGATTTTAATTGAAACTTCAGGAAAGGAAAGCTGCAGACTGAAGCGCTGCAGCCATGATCAGAACTGCACCCTCTGTTTGGGAGCTGATGATGCTCTGTCTGTTCTGGATGAATGGCTTATTTCTCTCCCCCCCCCCCATTATTCCCTCGAGCCCCCTTGCTCCACGTTTATTGACTCTGTTTGGTCTTCTCTGGTGGAACATGATGTAGATTGGCTCTCTTAGTGGAGCGAGCTTTGCGTATATCTGGCTTTGTTCTTTTTATTTCTTTTTTCATGTATCGAGGGCTTCTTTAGATGGGAGGAAATGGATCGGTTTTGACGTTTAAAAAGTTGGCCTCTTTTGATGGTGTTCTTCCCCTCCCCCTTTTCTGCAGCATCCTTGATAATATTTTTGCAATATGCAAGGTTGAGCATATCCCTCTGAGCTTCTTAATGTAGTTACTTATTTATTGTTGAGTTGGTGGAGGCTTTTTGGGATGTAAGGATGGTGTGGGTGTTATGTGAGTTATCCCTTATGTATAGTGATTGTGCTGTGAAAAAGAAAAGAGAGAGAGAGAGAGAGAGAGAGAGAGAGAGAGAGTTAAAACTTGCTGTATTTGGAAAACTAGTGCATCATGGCATAAGAGCTGTGAGTGGCTGCTGGGATGAGGGCAGGATTGATGCATTGCCCACTGCCCCTCAACACAGGAACATAAGACGAGCCTGCTGGATCAGACCAGTGGTCCATCTAGTCCATTATTCCATTTTCATAGCATCCTGTCCTCAACCTTCCTTCCAAGTCCTCAGAAAGGAGCAGGTTCTGTTGTCCTTGGTGGGTAGAAATGGGAGAGAGATTAGATCACATTAGCATTTACAGGTGAACCTATCAAATTCACACTTTTCCAAAGCAATGCATGAGCAGAAATACGCCCACCTTCAAAGTTCAAACTTCTCCAAAATTTGCAGTCCAGCCAAGTAATGTGTACAAAAATGCATATGCTAATAATAAGTGTCCATTAAACTATAAGAAGCGTCTCCACCCCTATAGTTCAACCTGGACACTGAGGTCCAGCACTGAGGGCCTTCTGGCAGTTCCCTCACTGTGAGAAGCCAAGTTACAGGGAACTAGGCAGAGGGCCTTCTCGGTAGTGGCGCCTGCCCTGTGGAACACCCTCCCACCAGAGGTCAAAGAAATAAACAACTATCTGACGTTTAGAAGACATATGAAGGCAGCCCTGTTTAGGGAAGTTTTTAATGACTGATGTTTTAATGTATTTTTAATATTTTGTTGGAAGCTGTCCAGATGGGAGGGGTATAAATATTATTAGCAATAGCATACAAAATGCTTTACATTAGAGGAAATTGCTTTGTAAAAAAAATGTATATTTGGAGAAATGTTTATATTAGGGCTGATGTGCATACTGATGTGGAAGTGTGGAGAACTGAGCGTGATATTGGAAAAATGAGAAAACAGATTTGACAGATTTGCCCATCCCTGGCCTGCACAGAGCCCTCCACCACCACCGTGTGCCCAGTTCTCCAATGATCCTTCTCAGTAACCTTACTCCTGGACATCTTAATCTATGCATGTCCACTGAGGTCTCCCTGTCTATAGCATGAGACATCTTCCTTGGTAGATGGAGTATCTCCTTGAACAGTGCAACATCACTTTCCTAATCTTGAGTCAGATCATTAGCTAACTGGGTAACCAAGACCAGTGTGTGTGTTTGTGTGTTTGTGTGTGTGTGTGTGTGTGTGTGTGTGTGTAATCTGGTCAAAGTGCCATCTGATGAGACCCCTCCTGTGTCAGGGAGTAGCAGTGAACAATACCACCATTCCAAGGCTGGCTTGGTGACACCCTTTTAATTTCCCACAGAGCCCTTGAGTACCTGATATAGCAAGCACCAGGGCAAGTGACCCAGCTGGCTGTCTTGGGGACTACAGGGCAAGTGTTAGCACTTGTGGATCTTGCTTGGGTCTTGGCAAGTGCCTGGGGATACTATGTGCTGGTGTTGAGAACATGGGAGCATAAGAAGCTGCCTTATATTGAGTCAAACCATTGGTCCATTTAGCATTGGTCATTGGCAGTGACTGGCAGCAGCAGCTCTATGGGGTTTCAGAAAGGGCTTTCTCCTACCTGGAGATGCCAGGGATTGAACCTGGCACATTCTGCATGCAAAGCAGATGCTCTGCCACTGAGCTATAAACCAGAGCCTGGTGTGAGACTGGAGGGTGGGCTTCCTTGCAGCTTCCTGGGCCACCCCAGTGGGTGGAGGTACATCAGCCAGGCTTATATCTGCTTCAGGAGAAAAACCCAAGCCCTGGTTTCCCATGGGCTGGTTGCTTTTATTACTGGGCCACCACATTTTAAGGAGGACATGTTAGGCTAGATGGCCTAAAAAGGTTCTTTTCAACTCTTTGATTCTATACTAATCAACAAAGCTTCAAGTTGCTTTAATTTATTGTACAAGAAAGAGAAGGGGCATTAGGAACCTTTTGTGTTTAATGATGCTTATTTGTTACATAAGTGAGAGAGAGCTCTTGTATATTCTGGGGCACATCAAAAGCTTCAGTGTGTTGGAGTTGCTTGCTATTAAATGCCAGCAGATGCTAATGGAGTGTGAAGCTTTGCATAATGACAGCACTGAAAACAGAATCAGATGTTTTGCAGTCAAAGAAGGTGAATCAATGATCAGTAGGACGAGGGGGAAATGCCTAGCAGAAGCAACAAATGCAGTTAAAAGCTGCAATGAGAAATCCGTTAATGCCCATTGATTTACATTTGTGAATTGCACAGACAAAAGTGAATTCCAGGCTGGTTGGAGATGGCAGCAGAGCTTGATTAAGAAGTGACCATCTTGGCAGCCCTGCAGATCTGCCAGAGATCTGCTTTCCCCCACAATAATACCCATCCCAGTTTAGACATCAAAAGCAGTGATTAGGAAATGCCGTAATTGGGGAGAAGTTCCCTCTTTGATGAAGAGGGCTAACTTAGATCTCCACTCGATATACAAGCATCTTTTTATAATTAGTGTGGTGACTAGGATAAAAGCATTTTTAAAGTTTGTGTACTCACATTATAATCCAGGAACGTCTTTCCCAACCTGGTGCCCTCCAGTTGTTATTAGGCGACTACTCCTATAAAGTGAGCTGTAGTCCAACATCTGGAGGGCATCAACATCTGGAGGGTAACATCTGGGGGAGGCTGGTCTAGGGTGGGCTCATCAGAATATGGGTTCACCAGGAGGAACTTCAGAACCCATGTGCAAGGCTATGATTGAGGCCCGTTGTCATAATAAAGAAGAGGATCACTCTGAGCATGTACAGAATTATATTCCTTCACTACTTAATAACCGCAACAACCCCAAATATATGTAAGATTGGGATGGAGATTTCAAGATCAATGGATGCAGTTTCTAGCCTGGGTTTATCCCTGTTGGGGCCAAACCACTGAATACATGTGAGGAGAGAAGGACCAGACTGCTGTTTCAACAGTTTTTTGGGGGTGGGGGAGTCTGTGGAAGGTCCACAGTAGATGCCCACAGTTCTGGAGAAAGAAATGGCATCCTTCGCTGTCCGCTGCCAGTTTTTACCAAAAATGCCCTGGGAACACACCACATTCTAAAAGATGGGAACAACAGCCATTAGGAGGCCCACTGAATATGGTCAGCACTCCTGGGAGGGAAACCAATCTGTTCGTCCCTCACCTTGGTGGGGTGCAAAAATCTGCCCCAGATTCACTACCTGCAAACTGCGGGGAGTGGGTGGGTAATATTTGGAGTCATTTTCAGTCCCACTTTCCTCCCAGCACAATCCATTTTGAAAGTTAAATACTGGAATTCAGTCTTGGGCTATATAGGAACTGAGTTTGTTTTACTTAGCATTCTAAACTTCTGCTGTAGTTGTTGGCCTGCTCACCGTGTTGCTTCTCAAGGGACAAGATGGAAGCCTGCTAATTGCAAATGTCCCTCTGTGCCACCAGGAGGCAGACACAGATGACAACCAAGGAACTTTGGACTTCGAAGAGTTCTGCGCCTTCTATAAGATGATGTCGACCCGCCGGGACCTGTATCTTCTCATGCTCACCTACAGCAACCACAAGGACTATTTGGATGTGGATGACCTCAAACGCTTCCTTGACACTGAGCAAAAGGTAAGCATTGGGGGTTCACTCCTCAATCCTTTCTAAGGGTGTGAGAAGGCATTGTTCTGCCTCGCATTCGCTGCATTACAGACCTGATTCCATTCTGCTGCAGTTGGAATGCCAACCAATGCAGAAACAGGGTGAACTGAATTTAAGCATGGGAAAATAAGAAACTGAAATCAACAGGTTTGTTGATGCTTAGGCATGACCCTGCCCAAACTTATGTGTTGTCACATCCCAACTTCTCACTTGGCAGGAAGGCTGGGATTTGGGTGGGAAGCTTGTGCAATGGAAGCAAGTAGCATCATGGCTTCCTTTAACCTTAAGAAAAGGGACAGGCTGGTCACCACCCTTCCGAAAGAGATTTCACATTTTCTGCTACAAAGTGAGCTTTGCAATGTCTGCTCCATTCTTCTCAGGCAATTTTTTGCCTCCATTAAAATACATATTGAACACCAAAGTCACCTATGAAGAGAAGGTCACCCCTGAAGATCTGGGAACTTGTCCAAGCATTTGCAGACAAACATATAAATCATCTTGAGGGGTTTCTTTGGGGGGGAAAAACCCCTCCACAAACAAATCCTTCCAAATATTGATAGTTCCCAATAACGGCATGGATGTTTGAGGGAGGAATAAGGAATAACTTGGTTTCTTCAGGACCATGTAGCTTGTTCATTGAAACAAGAATAAAGCATACAAACTGTAGTCCTCTTCTCTTGCAAATAAGACAAATACCACTGTCCTACTCTCACCATGAATCCATGCTCACAAATTCCTGACGATGAAATACTTGTCTTTGGATGGCCTTCTGTTCAGCTTGGTGTGGGCAGGCTAACACTGGGGCAAATGGAGGACCGACCCACAACCTCAGTACTGACTTTGGAATATAAAGCTTTATACAACTAGGGACCAGGATACCTGAAAGATCATCTTGCCCCCTATATAACCAAATCTATCAGTACGCTCTGCAGATGAGGGCCTTCTGCAGATGCCTTCTCACCAGGGAATATAGGAGAATATAGAATTCAGAATTTTACTGCTGTGGTACCTACTCTTTGTAATTGCTCCCATTTAATATTAGACAGGTTCCATCTTTATTTGTCTTTTTAGCACTTGCTGAAGACCTTCCTTTCCCAACAAGTCTTCTAAGTAGAGGTCTTACCGCATCAGCATTGGAATTGTTTTAAAGATGTTCTATGGTTGGTTTGGTTTTTTTCAATGGCTTGTGTGTTTGCTGCCCTGTGCTCCTTTGAGAAGAAGGCAGGATAGAAATTTAATAACTAAATACAATCATCATAGCTTACTTTTTGTGGGCTGCAGTCCACTTCATTAGTTAGTTACAGGTGTAGATTTATACATATGCCACAAAACCATATGACATGAATTGTAAACAGTGAAGTCAGAGGAAGTTTTGGGCAGACGTCACCATACTCAGCAGTCTTCTCCAGAAGAGCTTTCATTCTGGACTGGAACCTAATGGCAAGTATGCTTCTTCTTAATGCTCTCATAAAAACCCAAATACATTTGCCAGCTTTTAATCCTGGCATTTAAAGGCACTTTTTGATAATAAAACTCTGAGTACCACCTAGCAGATCTGGCTTGCAATTATTTATGCATTGCCAATTAAATGGCAGTCAACTAACATCACAGCTCTCTGTTGTAACGTTTGCACCGCACTATCAAATTTACGATTTTGTTTTCTGCATAACAAGAACTAAAAAACTAAAAATATATATGCAAGGTCTTACACTTTTCTGCATTGCCGCATTTATATCTAGGCATGGTTGGATACTGATGGAAGGTGCCAGATCTTGTTTTCTAATGTTTGTGCAAAGCTCTCATAAAAAGCAAATAAACCTGCTGCTGTTTTTGCCTCTGGCAAAAATTAAGTGGCATATTCCCCTACACAAAACCTTCCCTAGGCTTCTTGTGCCAGGTAAGTGCATAAATATGATTTCAATAGGAAGAATATTGGGTCTTTTGCTGCTTTATTGTAACATTTAGATTGGAGGCTGCAAATTCATTAACTTTGCATTGGTCTAAAAGCCAGAGGGTTTCCCCTCTCTAAACATGCCCAGAACAATTCCAGCAAATTATCCATCTGAATTTAATAGTGGTGCCGGAAAATACTTCTTCTGCCCTACCTGCTGTAATTAATCTGAGCAACTTGCTTAACCCCAAGATTTACATTTAAATGCCTGGAAACTGTGAAGCAATTATAGGCTTTCTCCAGCTAAGTTCTGTGCAGAGTAGGTCCGTTGAAATGAATGAATGAACCTTATTCATGCATATCAATTAACTTCAAAGGGTCTTCTCTGAATAGGATTGGAGTTGGATGCAACTGTGTGATAGCAGTGCCTCTGAGCACGTCTAGAAATCCTTTCTCCCACCACTGAATATACAGAGCTGAACCTGGCTTCAAAAGTCGAGCAGTGGAATCTCTCTCCCCCCCCCCCCCCAATAATCCAGGTTTTCTGCCATTCCTCTGTGGTGCATAAGTGCCCTGCGTTGGGCAGTGAGGACACCTTGCTGTGAGTTTTCTTCTCCACTCTCTTCCTAAAGAACTCTCCATCTGTTTTTTCATGGTCTGTTGGAGATTCTAAATGTGTCCTTTGCTCAGATGATAATCTTGTATTTGTGACTGCTGCCCTTCTAAACAAGTTAGCATTGGTTTCCGTGTCACTGGGCTATTGATCCCCCTAATGCTGAGAAGGGAGGGGGAATCGAATCTCGCTGCATGTTTGGGTCTGTGTAGATAATCATCAGGAGATACACCAGGTGCTTTTACTTCCTGCTTTCCACCTTTCTGAGGGACGGGCCGACCGAGTTTCTGCAGTAATGTGTGAACTAGTACAAAATGTCCCCCAGCCCTCTTTCCTTCCTTTAACCCCCCCATTTGGGTCCAATGAGTTATTGACTTTGTTCTGCTCACCCCACTCTTCCTCACCCGCTCTTCTCTTTCTTGCTCCTCCTTCTCAGACTCTCCACTGTGCATCATCCCCCACACCACATATTTTCACATCTAAAGGCTACAGAAATGCATGGGCAAATATATAAATGGTAAAGGTAAAGGTAAAGGGACCCCTGACCATTAGGTCCAGTCGTGACTGACTCTGGGGTTGCAGTGATCATCTCGCTTTATTGGCTGAGGGAGCCGGCGTACAGCTTCTGGGTCATGTGGCCAGCATGACTAAGCCGCTTCTGGCGAACCAGAGCAGCGCACGGAAACACCGTTTACCTTCCCACCGGAGCGGCACCTATTTATCTACTTGCGCTTTGACGTGATTTCAAACTGCTAGGTTGGCAGGAGCAGAGACTGAGCAACGGGAGCTCACCCGAACATGGGGATTCGAACCGCCGACCTTCTGATCGGCAAGTCCTAGGCTCTGTGGTTTAACCCACAGCGCCATCTGCGTCCCTATATAAATATAAATGGTAGGGCTGGCTTAATGCATTTTGGCAGCTGAGGCGAACCACAAAATGGTACCCCCCCCTTCCCCATCAGGGAAGAAGGGATAAGTGAAGAATACATCAGCAACAATGGCTGGTGTCCATTGTGACTAGTAGGGCAGGAGGCAAGAAGGCCAACGGTAGGCGGAGCCAGAACCAATGGCTGGTGGAACCAACTAACTCTTGCTCTGTGCCCGTCCTCCTTCCTGCTAAGTTCTGCAAAGGCAACACTGGTGGGTCAGTGAGGAGGAGGTTGGCATCTAGTGCCATCACCTGGACTGGCTGTAAGTAAGGAGAAAGGCAGATAGAGGCTGGCTGAGAACCGAGTGAGTTTGGTGGAGCAGAGACACACCTCTCCTAATGGACCTGTGTCTCCACAGGGTAAATGTGTCCCTAGCTATACCACATCAGACTGCAGTTGGTGTTGTACATTACTGAGTATTCTTCCAATCTGCCAAAATACAGGTGGGTGCCTGTTCCTTGGTTTGAATCGGTACCAGAGGACCCAGGCATACAGAATCACAAATTGTCTATCCTTGATGCATAATATTTTTAAAAGCACTTTCAGTACACAGTTTCCTAAGGACGTCTTACCCTACCACCTAACAGACTCTGCCTGGGTTATTTTTCTGGAGATTTCCAACTCTTCCTCTTGCTTTGTGTCCAAGAACATCTGCCACACGGACTAAATTTATTGACAAGCCAAAACTGGTCCATGTCATCTTGCCATAGGAGCTGTCTGTCACCAGGACAGGGCAATCAGCATTGTGTTACTTTCTGCCCCTGGGCACTAAGGCGCCACTTGGGATGGAAGTGGCCTAGAAAACCATGCTTTGCGTTCTGTGGAGGACAGCCTGGCAGTCATTGACGGGATCGTAGCTTTCACCCTATCAAAGCTGACATTGATTGGCAGAAATGGGAATCTCACTGGCCGGTTGGAAAAGAGGCAATGGGGAGGGGGAGAGATGTCGCACACAGCTAGAAAACCATCCAGTTGCAGAACTACTCAGAGAAAGGGAGATTTGTTAAATGGAAGGATTTGTTGGCAATCTCTTATTTTGTGCACAACAGCAGCAGCAAAAAACAACAACCTTCCTTTTTGTTCTTAGATGATTAATGTGACCAAGGATCATTGCCTGGAGATTATTAATCAATTTGAACCATGTCCAGAGAACAAGGAACAAGGAGCTCTTGGAATTGACGGTAAGATTTCAGTTGCTTTTATAGGGAGAACTGAGCGATGTTACTGAATAAATGCCTTAACTGGATCCTGGCCGGGATCATTTCCCACAAAGAATAGACGTTCCCTTCTACCCTTGTACCTGCTGTGTTTTCCCTTTCTGTTAGTATTTTCAGGGTGATGCTGTTGTCATTCATTTCTCATCTGCCCTTTCCGTAATGTACAAACCCAAGGTGGGATCAAGATCCTAGCAATGTTAAGAATAATTAGCTAACTAAAGAAGAAATCTTGTAAACAAAAAGCACTGTGTGGTTTGAAAACATCGGGGCACCTGAAACGCTTCTCCTGCCAAACACGAAAGTTTTCATCTTCTTTTGGAAGGTCACAAAAATTAAAGTGAGCTGAATGAAGCTCTTGAGGGGCTTCAACAGGAAAAGGGGTCTGATATTTGTAGCAACAGACTAATCTCTGAAGGTGGGGACACTTGACGGCAGCTGTAAAAGCACTGGTGGTTTTTGACAAAGGTCTGTTGTTTTATTTCTGTATTGCATTTATACCCTATCTTCTGCTCACTATATTATCCTCACAAGAGCCCTGCAAGATAGGTTAGGCTGAGAGATAGTGGCTGACACTACCAGTGAGCTTCATGACTGAGTGGGGTCTGCACCCTGGTCTCCCAGGTCTTTTCCCAACACACACTCCTTGCTAAACCACACTTGACTAGATGAACAAAGGGATTCAGCTGTTATACACATAAGCAGGTAGAGCATGTGCATAGGGATGAATGTGCTAGCTCTGGCCCCAATTCCCACCCCCATTGTTCTCCCTGCAGAGTTGGGGTATCCCCCGCCCCCAAATTGTTAACATATGAATAGCAATTCTGTTAGATTAGAATAATATCCCAGTTTGGGGACATTGAATTTCCCTGCAGTATGGAAATATGGGAAATTGTGTAGCCCCAAAGAATAGACTTATTCCCAGTATTCTGGATTCTGGTCCTAATCAAAAACAGATATTTAAAAAGCTAAAACAAAATACATTATGGATGAGTTGACTATGAGTTGGCAGGAAGAGCAGAAGGTATCTGAATCCTATTTCAAGCTGACCAGGAAAGGGGGCGGGAATGGGCACCCAGTCCAAAGTCCTCAAATTCAGACTCCACCCCACTGCAGCATCAGACAGTTATCTGAATGGCAAGCCTCAGCACAAATCTTCCTGTGTGTTTGCCTTTGAACTCAACCACTCTGCCTGCTCTCTCTGCCTCCAGCTCAGTCCACACAGCATGTGTGTGGGAAGTTTTTCTTCTTAGGAAGTACTCTAAGATGCTATCACTTAGCTTCTCTCAAAGCAAGGTTGCAAACTCTAGCTTCCTTAGGCTAGTAGAACCCATCAAAGTTATTTTTGAGCTGGTGGGGAGTCGTCAATACTTGAGAATTGGGTCACTTTTTGACTAGTAATATTTCTAACAACATATTTCTATGGCACAAAAAAACAACAACACACCTCTGAATGGCACAGGATAATTTGTTCCTGGAATGTCCCATTAATAGAACACAGATCTTCCCTCCCAGAATGAGGAATGGGTTGATTCTGCCCTCCCTAGTTCTCTGTTACTGTTTCACAGAGGTTTTCAACCTTTTTGAGTCCGTGGCTCCCTTGACCAGGTACATTCTTTCTGCGGCACCCCTGTAGGGCTCAGGAGCCCAGTTATGTCACCCCTTGCCTGCAGAGTGGACAGCCCCTTACCCCTTTTCAAACACCCTCCCTTGTGGAGTGTTCCCTCAGCCTTCTCTCTTTCCCCCTCTCCTTGGGAGTCCTCTGGGCAGCCACTGCTGCCTCCCCTGGTCTCCGAGCTGCCCCCTCCTGCCCCAAATAGAGTTGCCTCCTCACACTGCCCCACAGGGGCCTGGGAAGCACCCCCTGGCCAGCCTCAGAGGCACCATTCACTTGTAGCTGCAGGGTCTCTGCAACAAACAGCTGTGCAAGCCTTTGGGAGGCAGAGACATGAGAGGGCATAAGAAGAAAGGAAGGAAAGAGGGAGAGAGGCCAGTGTTGCCTGCTGCACCCCTAACCATCATTCAGGGCACCCCTGGGTGCCCTGGCACGCTGGTTGAAAACCACTGTTGTAGCAAGATCAAAACTGATCTTGTTCGGCTAACCTGTATTTGCTCAAACGGGACTTTCTGTTTGCTGCAAGCTGTATTTGTCATTTGTGAGCCAATTCCTTTGCATGCTGTCTCAGTGCTGTAATGTCGATATTATTAGCTTTGGGAATAATGGTCATTAATGGATTTATTTGAACATCTTGTCAAGCTCAAAGCAAATAATTCTGCCGGATAGCCAGCTCGGGTGGTGAGCGCCAACAGACTTGGGGGCCCAGTTGGCTTCCTTGAGAAACCAAGAGAGGAAAGTATCGGAACCCATACTAAGGTTTTCTGAAGTAGAAAAATATATTTTTAAAGAAAGGGTAAGGGGCAGGGTCCCCCCCCCCAGCTGGAACACAGTTCCGGCACTTCTCGTGTGGGTGCCATTGCCATTCTAAGAGAACACGGGAGGCACTCATGTTGAGTTCCATCATCCCTTTTTTAGAAAAATAACACTAGTGAGGAGTAAGGGTGGGAGAAAACAGCTAAATGAATATTGAGTATGCTGAGCATCATTTGGGAAAGAGACCAGGCCCAAACGGGGCTGGGGGGGGGGGAATATGGACCACTTGGCCCAGGCCTCCGATTCCAAAGGGGGCCTCGGTCAGCATATTCACAATATTCACAAATTATTTATATACTTACTTATTTATAAGACTTCAGTTATCCGCAGGGTAAAAAAAAGGGGGGACACATTATCTACCTGGCCTGGGCCTCTGCCTGGCTCTGCAAGGCCCTGAAAGAGACACAAAAGATGAAGGGAAGCCAGATGGAAATAATTAGCCTGAAGTAAAGTGGCAGTTGTCTGAATAGATCCCTGAATAGGAGCACTCCTGCTAGGATAGGGAAGGAGAACCTCAGGTCCAGGGGCCAGTTGTGCCCCCCCCAACCCTTGGGACTCTCCCTAGGCCACAACCCTTCTTCTTGAGTCACACTCCTCACCAGTCTTGCTTTTCACTTTCCTAGAGTGGTTTTGCCTGATTGGTATGTCTCCTTGAACTCTAATCATGCCCATTGCTTGCTTGGATGGAGGGGAGAGGAGGGGTGTTCATGAGTTTGTGTCGTAATCCGCCTGGTGTACATTAGCCGCAAGCATTGTTCCAGCCACTTCTGTCTCTGTCCTTGTCTACCACTGGCAAGTGACCCCCGGGAAGCTTGTCCAAAAGGTGTGTGACCCCATCTCTGTGCTAGGAGGTGAGGCTACAACTGTGTGTTTTGTTGCCGTTCTTATTTGTTTGCTCTTTTAGGCGTTTAACCACTGAAGTTTCTTCCATCAGTTTGGAATTGAAGTGGGACTACTTAACAATGAAGTGGAACTTTTTGCATAGTTTTCCAAATATGTGATACTAGATAAATTGGCAAATTTAAAAGAAAGAAAAGGGCGTGGATCCAGGTGATGCTGGACTCCAGTTCCCATCAGCCCCAGGCATCCTGACCAATGGTCAGAGATGATGGGAGTTGTAGTCCAATGAAAAAAACTAGGAATTGGAGAGGCTGTGTCAGTCTGTCAACTAAATTTATGATTGACAACAGCCAAGAAGTTGAATGTTAAGAGGTCATTTTTGCAGGGGGCAGGGAGCACTAGATGACAAGAAGTATCTGGAAGTGGTCCTGTATGTGTTATGTTTAGATGTGTGCTGTGAGGTTGAAATAAGCAAATTTCCCCCTTCACTTTACAGGAAAGGATAAAGAATTGTGTGCGGCCTCCATCCCCATTCTGTAAAATGCTGAGGTTTAGATATGGAAACCTCTGATTAATTATCTATTTTGTTACTTTATTTTATTCCACTTGCTTATCTAAAGCATTTTATCCCACTCTTGAGCCCAAAGAGGCTTCCAGGGCAGGCTGACATATGATAAGTGGTAGCAAGACTTACAGTTGCAAAGGCATGGCACAAAAGGAAAAAGGAATGGAGAGGGAGGAGGAAAAACAAAACCAGGCACCGGTTTTTAAAGTTACATAGTAGCATGGTTATTGTTCATGTGGAAGAGGAAATGGAGGAGGAAGAACACTTCTACTGTAAATGAGCAGTCTGACCAATGCAGGTTTAAGGCTTATGCATGGAAAATGCCGATTGTCGTAAATAATCAAAGTAAAGCTGTCACTTTAACAAGCAGACATAAAATATTGATGGGGTGGGGGAGCAAATATTACTGCAGCGCCATCAGATGTGCGTTCCTCGACCTTTTATTTTATGATTTGTGTTCTGACATGTGAGCAATATCTCCCCACGTTGTCACCAACTCCTGCAAACATCCAGCTTTTTCTCAGGAACTGCCACATTCTTTAAACTATTGATTTCATGCAACTGGATTAAGTCAGAGTCAGGCTTGAAAAATGATCGTGCCTTGTTTATACAGAGAAGAAGTCAGAGAAGAGGGTGATAAATGAAAGCTGTGGGTCCAAAGCTGTCCAATCCCTTCCTGCCCCTCCACACGAGCTTTGAAGCCAAGGGAACTTGAATTGGCCCCAAAATTCTCCCCTTCTTCCTTCTGGGGGTGTCTGATAATATTGCCACACCGATAGATATACAGGGCGTGTGCCCACCAACCGTTTAAAGTGAGTTTTAAAATCACATGACTTTGCCCAAAGGATCAGGGGAACTATTTCTGGGTTAGCGGAGTCTGTAACCTGAAGCGTATGTAACCTGAAGCATATGTAACCCGAGGTACCACTGTATCCCTCTTCCCACCCCTGCACCCCACTCTAGTTTTCAATTTATCTCCAGTGGGAAAGCTGAGAAGCAGAGCTCCCTCCATTGGCCAGACCCATCGTACGTCTTCTCCTTCTACTGTCATCTGGGGGGCAGCCACTCCATTGGGCTGCCTCAGTGGGAGAGATAGGAAGGTTCATTCCATCATCTTGGTGCCAAAGTTTTGGTTTTCTTCTTCCCTCCTTGTTCCTTTTGTGCTGTGTGTGTGTGTTTTTAAAAAGATTGTAAGCCTGCAGGTTTGTTCTGATTGTATGTAAGCTTGCTCTGGGAGCATTTTAAGCTGAAGAGTGGATTACAAATGCTCAAAATACGTAAAATAAACACTTTCCCCTCCCAACGCTGAACATTCCATAGCTACTGAGCATGCACAAGAGTGCTTATTAGGGTACTGTTATTTATTTTCCTGGTGTGTGTGCGCCCTTTTACAGGTTTTCGTTTCAATATATTTTTTGTACATCTACAATCCTCATGGTTTCTCTCCTAGCGTGACAATTCCTCTTTCTGGATCCTCTGGGTCCCTACCTTGACCTGAGTTTAATATTGGAGCAAGTGAAGTTACAACTTTTATAAGCTTAGCAAGGTTGTGTTAATCTGCCCAGAGCCAGATCTACCTGTATATGAGGCAGTACATATTGTTGATTATTTAGTTTAATGTTATACAGTAAATATTTTTTGAGAGGGGTTGCAAGGTGGCCATGCATCCTACTTTGCAGAGGAAAATCCTCTGTTTGAAGGGCTGGCCAGTCCTTGAACCCTAAGAAGGAAGAGCAGGAGAGGGTGTTAAGTGACCCATCCACAATTAAGCACCTTGGACAGCAACTGATCAGGCACCCAGGTCAGCTGGTTGTAGTCTTCTGCACCATGGTGAGATGCATTGCATTTATATTTAAATTACAGTGATTATATATAAATTTGAATCTCTCTATAAAAATTACCAGGTGCACATTTCTTATAAAGTGGCATTTTCTTTTGCTGTTTTGGGTGTTGATGTGTAAGTGGCTATCTTAATCATTGTTGGCCGTTCTGATTATGGCAAGGGGCAAGGGTGTATAACAAGGCACTGGTTTCCATTCTGACCTGTGTTTACGAACTGAACATAACCTACATTCTTTTTGATGTAAAGGAAACATCAAAACAATGTAAAAACTAAAGGTCATTTATTAGCTATCATTTGCAGCCTGAAACAGCAACCGTGGTGTGAACAAATGCCGATTGTGTGTGCTTGACTGATTTCTATTCGTGATCAGAGATGAACATGTGAACCGTGGCGATTTCGACTTCCTTTTCCCATTTTTATTGGATACCTCCAACATCCCTAGCTAAGGGTGGAGCAAGAGAAGGGAAAGCCTTGCCTTGAGGAATGGGTGACAGAAAGCAGAAGGCTCTTTTTGACACAGGAGAAATCCTGCAAGGCATTGTCTTGCCTGCATATGATGCACACAGCATCAATTACTGCCAGGAATCTTGATCTATAAACCGTATGGTCCCTGGCTAGGGAAAGACACTCTATGTGTCAAGGAATCATTTGAGTCAAGGAAACACATGGGAGGGTTCATCTGCATGAGGAGCTGTTCAGTGGCATAGCGTGGGTTGTCAGCACCCGGGGCAAGGCATGTAATTTGCACCCCCTAACCCGTAGATTTGCGCCCCCTAACCCGTGGATTTGTGCCCCCTAACCCTAACCTCCAGATGTTGCGCCCGGTGCGGCCGGCCCCCCCTGCACCCCCACGCTACGCCACTGGAGCTGTTTGCTGCTTGTTGCCCCCTTCCTTCTTCCCCAAGGAAAGGACTGTCCGGGAGAAGAGAGGAACACCAATATTTCCCTAGTGTTTTAGTATTCGGTGCCTGTTTTGAGCATTTGATTTGACTGCTAAAAAACAAAACTTCTTAAATTTCAGGATGAGATTAAGTGAGACTCATATATCCTTAATGATAACAGAAACCATGAAACCTAAAGCTCAGCTGCTAAATAAGCTCAATGTACTGGTATTGGTGACATGCCTGAAGACAGGCACGCACACACACACAAACTTCAGACATCCAAGTTGAATAGCTTTGCTCTTCAAGCTCGGTTGCTAGGAAGTCTGTAGCAACAAAAATTGACAAAGCTGTCACACAGCCCAAGAGCAGACACAAAGTCAAAACAGCAAAATGCTGTTGGGGGAGATTAGAAAATATATAAACCAAGTAGAACAGGTGAGACACAGAAGGTGCAGATCACCCAGCTGAAAGAGAAAAGCCAACAGCAAATCGTTAGGAGGACCCAATGAAAGGTTTTTTAAATCTTAAGCCTGGTTTTCCCATGGGTCTGAGAAACCACATTGGGGGCTGGGGGTGGGGAGCTTTCAACGTGTGTAACTGGTCTGGAGAGGATTTGCTCGACCAAAATCTGCATCTGTCGCCCCAGGTGGGACTGTTTGTTTGAAAGGTTGCTGAATGAGCCGAGGGAAAGTTTCAGTTGCTAAAAGCAGACCTGAGTTACTTTCCTCCATCTCATATGTAGCCTTTCTTATCCCAGCTCAGTTCTTGAGGCAGGCTTTCACGGCTTAATTAATTCTCCATGGACCTGGCTAGCTCAAATGTCAGGGAATTTGCAGAAGGTGTGTTTGATCATACAGATTATTTTTCTAAACAGAATGCTTGATCTTCCCTTAATATAGAGCATTTTGGTTACTTTGCCTGGGACGCCCCTGGCCCTAGCAGAATAACCTCCATGTGTGGGACAGAGCCAGGTCTAAACTGTGGGAAAATGTGGGAGCCCTTTGGACAAAGGATTGATTCCCCACCCCCAGTTCCCTGCTGATTGAAGAAAGGAACTTGCAGAAAGAAACTGCAGTGAAACAGGAAAATGAAAATGCAGTGGTTAGTGCAATGGATTTTGGGGGGTGTTAGGGGGTGTTATTACCCTAGGAAGCAGGCTCATGCTGTCAGAGGAGGTATCTGAAGATAAAGGAAGGGGAACCACTTCTATGGGTGGGGAAGCCTTGTGGGCCAACAATGCATTCACCTGCATGACCTGTGGCACTAGCCCTCGCAACTTGCAATACTGAAGATGCCTCCTTGGAACTTTTGACAGCTCAAGGGGCACCACTTTCCTATCCCTTCACATCTAGACCGAGCAAGAGACTCTCCAGCCCCACCATAGCCAGGACTTGAGGAATATGGCATGGGCCCTTTAAAAGTCCCAAGAGTCTTCCTCAGAGGGGGGTGGAGCCAGAAACACCAACCTACTTCAGCCCTCATGGGCCTCTAGATCAGGCATCCCTGACTTGCAGTCCTCCAGATATTTTGGTGTACAACTCCCAAGATCCCTAGCTAACAGGACCAGTGGTCAGGGATGATGGGAATGGTAGACCAAAACATCTGGAGGGCCGAAGGTTGGGGATGCCTGCTCTAGACCACTGCTGAAGCAACATCCTAGCTTGCTCCTGTTGTGTGTTTGGCATCCATCATCACTTTCACTGGCTCCACAGTGAGCTGACCATGGTGCTGCTTCTCCATTTCTTGGACTGTTTACAAGCTTCATCCTTTGCAGTCTAGAATAAGGTACTATCTGGGATGAATTCCCTTGGGGAATATGGGGGAGATTCAGTCCCTACAGGAAAGCATGCAGACTAATTCTTAGATTGGAGGGGACGGGACACAACCATTTCTCAAAGAGTTAGAAGGAAATTGAGAGAGGCATTGCTTCCCATGGTGTATATGCACATTTGCTTGTTGTGCCATTAGCTCTCATCAAACAGGGTTTTCAGGTTTGGGGAAACAGTACCAACAAAGTGTGCTTTAGCTAAGTTACTAGCAGAATGCATGCATATCCAATATATGGGTTATCTCTCAACCTAGCACTGTTCAACTCTTTGGGAGGGAACCCCCCCCCCCCAATGTATCTCCAAATTAATCTGCTCAGCATAGGTGCCAACTCCCTGGGTGCCCAAGCACCCACAAAATTGCCCATGAAGGAGCTGGGCACCCACAAATTTCAACCCATGGTTGTGGGGCCCAGGTAGCACTTCTCCTGCTCAGATTAATTTATGGATGCCCTGTGGATGTCACCTTAATTAATTTGGGCTGTTCCCCCTTCAAATAATAATAAGAATCAGAGTGTGGTGCATTTGTGCAAAATTAGTTTAAAGTACCTTGTAAGGAATGCGTTGATCCTAAATGTCTGCCCCCCCGCCCCCCACCTAAAGCAAGCAGTTTTCTAGAGAAATTATCTCTGAGATTGCCAGCTCAGAGCTGCTTTTCAGACAGAGCTGCTCAGAGAAAAAATTATTTTACCTTCCATGATTTTTTAAAAAGAGTATCATCTAATCATAGAATAATAAGAATCATCTAGTCTATAATTTTAATTGTTTTATTGATTGAGGTTTGTAAACCATCCTGGGATCTATTTTGACAAAAGTCAGTTTAAAGGTAAATGTAAAGGGACCCCTGACTATTAAGTCCAATCGTGGCCTACTCTGGGGTTACAGTGCTCATCTCGCTTTATTGGCCGAGGGAACCGGCGTACAGCTTCCGGGTCATGTGGCCACCATGACTAAACCGCTTCTGGTGAACCAGAGCAACGCATGGAAACGCCGTTTACCTTCCCACTGGAGCAGTACCTATTTATCTACTTGCACTTTGACGTGCTCACCCCGTCATGGGGATTCGAACCACCAACCTTCTGATCAGCAAGTCCTAGGCTCTGTGGTTTAACCCACAGTGCCACCTGCGTCCCAAGGTCAGTTTAGAAGTCCCAGAAGTAAATAGTTCAGTGCAGGGAATCTGCTGCTACAACAACCCTAGGAGGTGGTTCACCCAGACTCTGCTTAGAAAGGAAGGATAGCTCCCTACCCCATGGTGGTGTTATTGAAGATGGGACTTACTTGCAGTGCTGCTGCCCCTAAAATGCAACTGATTATTAAAATACATTTCTTCAGCATGACTGTGGGCGAGCCAGAGAAAGGGTTAGGAATGCTGACTTATTTTCCTGCATGGAACACTACTGGCATAGTGAGTGGGGATTTAGACCCAGGCCTCCCTAGGCCTTACCCAACCCTCTAACAATTATCCCCCACTGGCAGGTTAATTGCGTCATTAATCCAGCCCATGTGACCTTCCTTCCATAGGGTTCACCAACTACATGCGCAGCCCGGCTGGGGATATCTTCAACCCAGAGCACTACCAAGTCAACCAGGACATGACTTGCCCTTTGAGTCACTACTTCATCACCTCCTCTCATAACACCTACCTCATGGGGGACCAGCTGATGTCTCAGTCCAGAGTTGACATGTACTCTTGGGTTCTGCAGTCTGGATGTCGTTGCGTTGAAGGTAAGGACCACAAGCCCACACCCCATTGCCCACCCCCTTTTGTTAAAAAACAACAACAACTCAATTGCAGAATCATTTATGTATTCCATAGATTCTCGTTTCTACCCATCATCATCCTTACAAGAGGAGATGTTCGTCCACCATAGCAGGTTTTTTGTTTTGTTTTAAATATGCTATGGGCCTGTGTAGCACAGTATTACCTTCACTGATGGCAGCAACTCTCCAGAGTTTCAGAGAGAAATCTGTCAAATATTTAATCCGGCCAAGCAACCATTAAAGAAAGTAGAAAATATTAAAAAAATGGAAAATCGCAGCCTCAAAGGTGACCAGTTAGGACAGGCATAGGCAAACTCTGGCCCTCCAGATGTTTGGGACTGCAATTCCCATGATCCCTAACTAACAGGACCAGTGGTCAGGGATGATGGGAATTGTAGTCCCAAACATCTGGAGGGCTGGAGTTTGCCTATGCCTGAGTTAGGAGCTTACCATCATAGCTGGTCTAAGAGATATTACAACATTCAGATATTACAACATTCACCGTGCTAATGGATTTATTACAACCCCCCCCTTCTTAAATCTAAACCTTCTGTTTTTGTTCTTCCCCTTTGCAGTTGACTGCTGGGATGGACCAGACGGTGAGCCTATCGTCCACCATGGCTACACCCTCACCTCCAAGATCCTTTTTAAAGATGTGATTGAGACCATAAACAAATATGCCTTCGTCAAGAGCGAGTAGGTATCCGTGTGGGTGCTATATTTTAAGACTTGGGTGTACCAAGGGGAAGATCAACCATCATCATTGTACACTGGAATGATTCATCTATTTTGTATTTGTATCTTGTTGTGATGAGGGGGAGTTCTGGGAGAGGACAGATTACCGTGTTGGGAGATGCAGGTGTATGGAAATTTGGTTTGGAGTTTCTGTGTTTTATTAAGAGCCAAGCCCACTGTCTACCCAACCACCCCAGGTCTTCATATTAAAGTCTGGCCCCATATTCTCTCCCCCCTCATCTAACTTTCCTTGCTCATCAGCCCAATTTCTCTAGTAGAATTATCCCTGTGAATTAAGGAACCAGTGGTGGAAGAGGGTTAGCTGGGCAACACTAGATTCCTGTAGGCATTATCCTTACAGCCTGAATGCATAGCCATTATCCTTAAAGCCCATGGAATGCATGGCAATTGTAGTTACCAAAGCTTCTGAGTTAAATAAATCAAGTTGGGAGACACCAGAAATTACTGTTCCCATGGATACCAGCAGTAATGGATCTGAGCCATAAAGGTGAGGCCTAAAAGGCCTTTGTTGTCATCAGCCAGCCCTCCCCTGAAGGGCAAATTGGCATACAAAAGAGGATGTCGTACGGACTATTGGCATCTCCCCAGGCTTCATCTTCCCAAGCTTAAATTTGCATGCAAAAGGGGAAGGGGCCTTCTAGGGTGGAATCCACACACATATTTAAAAAACACACTGTGAAGATGCTTTATTTTAATACGTTTTGAAAAATACATTGGATTTTGCATAGCTCACTGTCACCGTCTAGTGTCACATTTGTATATTGCACTTTACAACACATTTGAAACGTTTTATTTACAGCTGTGTAGCTGAGTCCTAGGCTTGGTCTTCCCAAGCTTTCTTAGCTAACTCTCGGAAGGACCCCAAGAAGCACAGGGGGAGCCAATTTCAAGACCAGCCTATCGCTGTTCCCCTTGCTCTTTTTTCAAAGTCTCAGGAAAGCTTGGCCTAATGCGATCATGGGGATGGGGAACATGCAGCACCCCAAATTCTGCTGGGGTACAATTCCCATCAGTCTTAGCCAGCAAGGCTAATGGTCAGGGTTGATGGGAGTTTTAGTTCAGCTGCCTCTGTTTGTAAGCAAGAAGGCAGGCCAGGGGGATATTGGTGGAGCAGTGTCTTGTTTGACATAATGGACCAGAGACAGGCAAGCTCCACTGAAAACATGACGGCTTATTAGCAGGTAGCTGACAACCCAGCTGCTTGGCCTCCAAACTACAGGGTATTTTGTCAGGCAGGAGACAGAAAGTCCGAAAGTGCCATTATCCAGATGGCAGAAATGCATCCTGCTCAGATGGGATGAGATTTGCTGCCTCTGAATCTAGAGTCACTCAGATAATCAGAGAGAGAAAGTGGGGCAGGGATGCCTTCCAGATTTTTTTATTTTATTTTAACTTGTCCTGTTTGTCTGAGAATAATGGGTCTCTGTGTCAAGGTAAGTTCCTGCAGCCAGTGCTTTTGCAGTGGCTTCCAAGAGTGTGTGGAGAAGTTCTTTTATGTGACTTTCCTCTTTCTGTGCTCCCCCCCCCCTTTCTGTGCTTTGATTCTGCAAACTTAAAGCTGTGGCAGCAGTTCCATCTCCTCTCACTGTGCAAGCCAGAAGGGCTCAGGATATCTTAGCAATATTTGTAGTACCCTCACCGGACTACAATGCACAGAATTAGAAGTGCTATTTTTCTAGAAAAAGAGGAGCCAGAACTCACCATGAATGCCTCCCTTGTTATTTTAGAATGGCAATGGCGCCCCCCTGAGAGGTGCTGGAACTGAGCTCTGGTGAGTTCCAGCTGGGAAAAAAAGCCCTGAGAATTAGGAACACAAGAAAATATGTCTGTAACCTTATCTACAGTTGAGACTCCTAGAATGTAATGCAGGAGGCCAACAGTAGGTGGAGCCTCTTTCAATGACAGGCATTCTAGTTTTGCTACCATCTTCTTCCTTGCTGAGTTTTAAAACGCTGAGACTGAGGAGGAGGAAGCAGACAAGCAGTGCCACGCTCTGGGGCTGGGTGAGGACACTAAGGTTGATGGGGCAGTGCCCCAGCTTCCCTGCTGGGCCAGATGCTACTGCCTATCTAGTTAAGCGTCCTGTTCCCCACAGTGGTTAACCCAATAAGGAGCCTGCAAGCAGACTGTTCAGAACTTCTGAACCTTCCTGCTGTCCCGCTCCAAATCAACTGGTATTCAGAGGTAGACTAGTTGCAACTGAGAACCTTATCCCCCATGAATTTGCTGTTTCAAACTATCTAAAGTATATACTGTTTTTAACAATGTGCTGTGCGAATTCTTTGGGAGACGGGAGGCTGTGGCAGTCAGAACTGTTACAAAACAAGTATAAATTTCATAGTGAAGGCATACTGTCAGTGCAATCCTGAATGCATATGACTCAGAAGTAAGTCGTGGTTGCGTTCAGTGAAAAGTTTGAGGCTGTAGCTGGAAGGAGCAAGGAAGAGGAGTGTAGGGTAATGCAAAATTATTAACACTATTACTAATTTCCATAGCACAAACATGTATAAAACATACCTATGCATTGCACAGAATTTCAGTTTAAAACAAAAGAGCATAAAAAGAGTGGTTGCAGACAGCTGTTTGTTGAGCATCCATTGTGATCTATTTGCAGGGAGACTACATAACATTGGCTATTTAGTGAGCATTTGCCCTGATTTATTTATGCGGAGGTTATTTGATGTTGCATCAACACATGTGCTTTCTCATGCTTTCCAGAGCATTTCCCCTCACTTTCCTCCATGCAAAAAGTCTGATCTTTTGGGGGAAGTGGCTTTGTTGCACTGTCCCAATCGTCTAATAATAGTGGGCCCCTGAATATGCTTGCATGCGATTGGTATCCCAACTCAACCGTAGCGACAGTCTGGAAGCAAGAAAATTCAAGCAGAATACATTAAACAAACAGAAACGTTAAAAACGGTTGATCTGCCAAGAAGGCTATAGAAACTATAAATCATTTTCTGAAGAAGGCTTGGTGAAATGACAAGTCTTTAGTTGATGCCTGAAGCTCTGTGGATTATACCAACTTGATTTCGCTAGGGAGAGAGTTCAATAACTCTGGTACCGTTGCCGCCACACTAAGTGCACAATTTCTTGCTGAGGGCGCCAGATATCAGTGGAAGATTGGAAAGATAGCATACACAACTCGGTTCCTCCCACTTTCCTTCTCAGTGGATGTCCGAACAGGCACCTGTCTCACTTACCCTGTTTACACACTCCTGTTAATTGTACACCCAGTGCCCACCTATCTCTGGTTTTGAAAGTGATGCACATATGGCGTTAGCTGCAACCCATATCTATCCTATTGTTTTCTTACGAAATGCTGCATTTTGTTGCATTCCCCCACCCCCAAACCAGCTTCAATCGAAATTGAGAAAAATGAATGACCTAGCTGTGTTCCAAGTTACTAATGTGCACAGCCTCAGGGTACGTTCCCTGTGAAGAGGTGTTGACAGTTAAACCACTCTGAGAATTGTAGCTCCATGAAGGAAATAGGAGGTCTCCTGACATCACTCAGCACCCTTAACAAACAACAGCGCCCAGAATTCTTTATTTTCTTTGTGTGTGGGGGGGGGGGGGAGAGAAGCCATGACTGTTTAAAGTGGCATCTTCTTAGTGCTTTACATGCATCATGATGTGATTGTGGCCTAAGATTCAGCAAAGAGGATAAACTGAGCTGGGGCAGGTACTGAGCCCCATGCCTTTTGGCCAAAAAACCCCACCTCTATTTATTTTTGTTACCTTGTGCATAGCACGCAGTGTGGATGTAGCAGGCTTAGTCGGGCATGGCCGATTTAGTGGAGATGATAACCAGTAATGGGCTGTGGTGGGCAACTGGTGTGGAATTGCCTTTCCATCATTCCATCATCTCACCTTGAATCCACTTTTCCTCTCAAAGCCGTATGATGAGCTCCAAGCCATATGGAGCGCTTTCAGTGCCTAAGCTCAGAGAATCCAAAAATAGATACTGAAACCCCAAAGAGAGCCAGGAGATTGATTGATTGGCTTGTAAAGTCTGTCCTTTACAGTGTGGTGCCAGCGCTGTTAGACCCGGTTAATGAATCTTCCCCGGCGGGAGACTGTGGCTTTCTCTCTGTGTGTTTGTGGCTTATATTTCTAAATATAAACACCAGCAGAATTCTCAGGTTGAACAGTCAACCCCCTTGCCCCCCAACCCTGGGTTGTAGCCATTGCTTAGTCCTACTCAGAGCAGACCCTTTGGAATTAATGGAGATGACTAACTCAGGTCCATTAATGTCCGCGGATCTATTCCGAGTAGAACTTAGTTGTTTACATCCCATTCTTTTTTGGAAGTTCTCAAACTATGATCTGTGGGCTAGGGACAGGCAAATCTGTCTTTTCTGAAAATGCCTTTGGCACACTGTGTGGTGGCGTAAACTGGTGGAATCTAAGAACCCAAGTACAATTTGCTGAGTTCAGGGAGCAGGGCTTCTCTCCATAACTGGTGAAACCAGACTCAATTATGCAAAGGAAAAGCACTTCTGAAATTTCTCTCACTTTGCATAATTTATACCTAATGTGAAGTTCAGGGTATTTCTTGGCTTGGAAATGCGAAAATGTTTAGCACATACACAGTACCCACTAGGGTCAAGCTGAAAGTCTGAAGGTTTTTTACTTCTGGCTGAAATCTACAGGAGGTGAAAGAAATTATCTTAAAAGTTCAGAATGCTGGTGGTGGAGATAATTTTTTGCCCTCCCCTCTTTTTGGTTGCTGTTGCCTGTTTAGCAACAGTGGTAGTCAGAGGCTAACCACTGCTATCTGCCCCCCCCCCCGAATGCTGAGGTCAGTGTTTTTCCAGGGCACTCTGGGGAGCTGCCTGCACTGGGAGCAGCCATTTTGTCCTCACAATGAGTTGTATCCAGCACTAGTTCTAATCAAAGTTAATGAACATGACTAATGAACATTGAATTTAATGAACTAGACTAATTATCTGGCCCACTGAGACTTGGTTGGATACAACCCTATGTCTGTGGGCAGTCTGGGAAAACAAAATGGCATCTGCTAGCTGATGTGATAAACTTTGCCAGCACCAGGGATAGAGCTGCCCTTCTTTCTGGCCATGTGGCTAGAATCCCATTTTGTCACCTTTGAATGCAAACCCTCGAAGTGTCAGTATTTTCCAGGGATGTTCCTGATTTAGAGAAGCTGTCCCAGTTTCTGATTTGATCCCGGAATGTCCTGCTTTTCCTTAGAATGTCCCTATTTTCACTGGAGAAATGTTGAAGGGTATGGAGTTATCTGACCCCTGAGCTGTCTCAAGGCAATCTTGTACAGTGGTACCTCGGGTTACATATACTTCAGGTTACATAGGCTTCAGGTTACAGTTTCAGGTTAAGTATGGACCTCCGGAACGAATTAAGTACTTAACCCGAGGTACTGCTGTATAGGGAAGTTTTTTGTGTTTTTTAAAATGTTTAATGTTTAATGGTGTTTTTATATATGTTGGAAGCTGCCCAGAGTGGCTGGGGCCACCCAATAAGATGTGTGAGGCATAAATAGTGAAATTATCATTATGGAATGGGACGTCCCTATTTCCATTCTTTTAATGTTTAATGGTGTTTTTATATATGTTGGAAGCTGCCCAGAGTGGATGGGGCCACCCAATAAGATATGTGAGGCATAAATAGTGAAATTATCATTATGGAATGGGATGTTCCTATTTCCATCGGGAAAATGTTGTGGGGAGGGTATGTGAATGGGACAGTGAAATAGCAAGCAGTGGGGAACAGGACATTTTCACTTGGCCCTTACTACTGCCTTCAGCCCTAATAGACAATTCTTAGGACAGTAGTGCAAATAACAATGCATGCATTCAGCTCAAGTGAGCAAAACGACCCAAGTGCACATTTATGAAGAAAGTGGTGAGCAGAAAACAGCCACAGAGTGTGCTAAATTCAAGCAGGTCCTTCTGTTCCTTTTCTGTTTAAGTAGCCTGGTGGCTGATCATAAGCAGCCTGGATGCCTGTGCAGGAAATAAATTGGGCAGTATTTTCAGCTCTTTCCCCAGCCACAGTCTTATTTATGAGACGCTATCTCAGGTTTTTATCGCCTCTGAATACTCTGAGAGTCCTTTATTTGCAAGAGCATTTTTTGACTTTTTTTTTACATTTAAGCAAAACAGGAGAGCAGAGAAGGACAAGCCACAAGGCTTGCCGCTATCATAAATGTGATAATTAAGGGATATTCAGGGTGGACTCAGAGCCTGCCAACAAGCTGCATACAATAAACTGGCTCAGGTTTGGAGATAATGATGGGCACTGGAAGTAAAAGGAACCTATTGCTTGCTTTGTTTATATGATCCATTATCCAGTAGTACTGTCTCTTTTAACTCATAGGAGGTAAGATGGGTACCCAGGGAGATGACTGCTAGGGTACACTATACAGAGGAGGCTTCCGTTTGCCTTTTATCCAGCTTGGCCATTGCCTTTTATCCAGCTTGGCCATTCGGACTGGTAGGTTGGAAGGCAAGGAGCCCAGCAGTAGGTGGCGCCACAGTCAATTCCTCCTCCCTGCTGAGTTCCATAAGAAGCAACACCGAGACTGTAGAGGAGGAAGCTGACAGGCAGTGCCACCCCCTGGACTGCTTATAGGTATGGAGGCAGACAGTTTGGTGGAGCAATGCCCCATTCTTCCTAACGTACCAGCCTCCACTGGTTGGGACCCAGTTTTGGGTAGAGGCAGTATGTGTGTCTCTGTTCTGTGCCCAGGCACACTGCCTTCTCTCAATCATACCAATAGGTATTTGAAACCTTGTCATTGAACGGAAGCTTGGAAGTGGCTTTTATATAAAAGAAAACATGACATTCTGACCTACTAAGCCAGGGATAGTCAACACTGTGCTCTCTAGGTGCTGTTTGACTTCCAACTCACATCATCCCTGACCACTACCTATAGCTATTTGGGATGGATGGGAGTTGTAACCCAACAACATCCAGAGGGTATTGCATTGGCTTTCCCTGGACTTAGTGACCACCATTGTTGGTATCCTCATGGGTGCAAACCGAGAACTCGTGTTTGGCATTTTGGGGCTGAAACCAGAAATGTGGCTGTGCATCTGCGGAACAGCAAGTGATTACAGAAAAAACAACTTTGGGTACGCAACTGAACCATTTTCTCCTTGTGTGGGTTTGCTCTCCTCCTCCAAAGGTACCCTGTCATTTTGTCAATTGAGAACCACTGCAGCGTGGGGCAGCAGAAGAAGATGGCCCAGTATCTTATTGAAATCCTGGGGGACAAACTGGACCTGTCTTCCGTGAGCAATGAAGATCCCACAAAGCTGCCATCTCCAGAAAGTCTGAAAGGGAAAATATTGGTCAAGGTAAGATGTCTGCTATATATTTTGGGAAGCTGTTGGTTTGTCTGTCAGCTATACACTCTATTAAGATAAAATAACCACATTTTGCATGATGGTTCCTGGGACCTAGGAGCAGGTTTGGATACAATTACAAACCATTTTGAATCAAGGTGGTGGGTTGAACCTTTCAAAACTGCACTGATTTTTTTGGTTTCTTAGAATTCTTAAGCAACACTGGCTATGGGACTATTACTATATGTATATACACAGAGACACGCTTTTCGCTTAGATTTGTTCCAATGTCTGTGTGTGAAAGCCATCTTCCAGCCCGAGACTATTCTGAATTTTAAGATTCACAGTGTGTGCCTCGGCCGCTCCTCTTTGCTGTGGCCGCAGCCAGTGTAGACCCAGTGAAGGTTTGTGCATGTCTAAATGAATAACCATGGTTGACTGTGCCTGAACTGCCAGTGTCTCTCCGGAATCCTCCTAACATCAATCAAACTCTAATGGCATGTAGCATGAAGCTTGTGAAGTTAGCCTCAGGAGAGCCAGTCGAAGTGCTGCCATTGTAGCTTCCCCTCTCGTTACTCTCCTACGTGCCGGCCAAGCAGTCCTCATTGCCTCCATCCTTTTGTTACGGCTAGCTGGTGAAGTTGTTGAATGGAATATCCCCTGGAGTGGTGGCAAAGGTTGTTGGTGTTATTGTTTAAATCTCTTTGCAAGCTGCCTGACATTTTGATAGACATTTGAGGGCAGCAAGTGAAGTACCCTCTGCATTTTTGGGGGGTGGTGGTGGTGGGGTTTAGGAGGCAGTCTGTTAATATATCAAATGGAAAAAGCTTTCCCTATCAAATAATAATAATAATAATAATAGTTTTTATTTATACCCCGCCCTCCCCAGCCAAGACTGGGCTCAGGGCGGCTAACACCAGGTATAAAAACAATTGATTAAAATACAACTTAAAATCAAGATTAAAATACAACATTAAAATGCAGCCTCATTGCAGAGGTGAATTCAGTTGCGTGTTTTGTGAAGCTTGAGGTAGTCTAGGCACTCCTGCAGCTCCTTACTATTTTGGGCAGAAGGGTGTCTCCGGCTGCTGTTCCAAACCCTTGCCCCCCAGATCTCCCACCAGAGCCAGCCAGCATCACCAATAGTTGGGGTGATGGGAATTGTAGTCTAAAACATTCTTGGTTTGGGGAACACTAAAGGTAAAGGTACCCCTGCCCGTACGGGCCAGTCTTGACAGACTCTAGGGTTGTGCGCTCATCTCACTCTAGAGGCCGGGAGCCAGCGCTGTCCGCAGACACTTCTGGGTCACGTGGCTAGCGTGACGAAGCTGCTCTAGCGAACCAGACCAGAGTAGCACACGGAAATGCCGTTTACCTTCCCGCTACTAAGCGGTCCCTATTTATCTACTTGCACCCGGGGGTGCTTTCGAACTGCTAGGTTGGCAGGCGCTGGGACCGAGCAACGGGAGTGCACCCCGCCGCGGGGATTCGAACCGCTGACCATGCGATCGGCAAGTCCTAGGCGACCCAGTCATTTGTGAAATATTAACTGTGCATTCCTAGGAATTGTTTTTAGTTTGTAGGATTGTTTTTTCATTCCTTTGGGGGAGGTTGTAATATTTCTATTTCATCTCCTTGTACACCACGTTGGCTGTGAAGCCGTTTATAAATTTGTAAAACAAATAACCCATCACAAATGCCAAAGACATTTTTAGATTCAGAGCAGAAGCAAAACAAAAGATCTCTAAACTATCAAACACTATATGCTTTGCATCACTGTGGGAGGGCTGTTTGAGACAGATATGAGCTGTGATGTTACCTGGAAGAAGCTATTCCTGAAATTAAAGGCTGTGGCCTTTAAGGTATGAAACAAAGACTCAAAGCACAGACGTAGGTCTTTTTCACATCTACTCTGCTGCCAACATCAGTTTTACGCAAGTTCTAGCTGTCGTAACTCCTCCCTGCAAAATAAAATCTTGAGAACTGTACCTTAGCAGAGCCTTGGTTTGGAGAGTGTGGGTATGCACATGGAATTCATATTGTTGCCCAAGATACATGCATAAGAGGCTAATAAGCCCTCTGACATTCTGAGCACATAGTGACACTGTCATGCTAACAGAGGAGAATTTCTCTTTTTTATATAGCCTTAACTGTGCCCTGTTAGTCATGGTTATCTATTTTTTTCCAAAGTAAAAAAAATAAATGGAGCATTCGAATCAAAATACTTGACAAACCTGAATCTTTCACAGCACAGGTTAAATTTCAGGTAAAACCTTTTTTTAACAGGCACTCAACCATAAAATCAGCTGCTGACAGACATTATATAAGCTCCTCCCATTGAACATTCCCACCCCCATATAAAAAAATTCGGCCAGCAACAGAGGGTCAGCATTGCTGGTTACAGCCCTGGAGTCTTTAAAAAAAAAAAAGCATTGGCCCCAAACCTGATGGAGCTGTTTGTCTGCCATTTGTTGGGCTTTATCCACAGGTGGCACTGTGGGTTAAACCACAGAGCCTAGGGTTTGCCAATCAGAAGGTCGGCAGTTCGAATCCCTGCGACGGATGAGCTCCCGTTGCTTGGTCCCTGCTCCTGCCAACCTAGCAGTTCAAAAGCACGTCAAAGTGCAAGTAGATAAATAGGTACCGCTCCGGTGGGAAGGTAAACGGTGTTTCCGTGCGCTGCTCTGGTTCGCCAGAAGCGGCTTAGTCATGCTGGCCACATGACCCGGAAGTTGTACACCAGCTCCCTCAGCCAATAAAGCGAGATGAGCGCCTCAACCCCAGAGTCAGCCATGACTGGACCTAATAGTCAGGGGTCCCTTTACCTTTATCCACTGTGAGAGGCTATTATGACTTAAGATGTTATCCAACTGTGCCAAAAGGAATAATAGAATTGTAGTGTTGGAAAGGGACCTCAAGGGTCATCCAGCTAAACCCTCTGCAATGCAGGAATCTCAGGTAAAGTATCCGTGATCGATGGCCACCCACCCTCTGCTTAAAAGCCTCCAAGAAAGGAGGAGAGTCCACAACCTCCCAAGGAAGAATTTTCCACTGTTGAGCAGCTCTTACTATCAGAAAGTTTTTTTCTGATGTTTAGTCGGAATCTCCTTTCTTGTAACTCAAAGCCACTGGTTTGAGTGCTACACTCCAGAGCAGGAGAAAACAAGCTTGCTTCAAACTTATAGCTGTTATAAGAAAACTTGGAGCTTTTTTTTTAAGCAGCAGCAGCAGTAATAATAATAATAATAATAATAATAATAATAATAATAATAACAACAACAACAACAACAACAACAACATAATAACCCTCCGTAAAAACACCACCACCCCATAGTGAACGGGGAGGCACACAACTTAGTTTCTTTTAACTGAGATTTGGACCTGGATCAAATTGGTCAGCCTCCCAAGACAGAATCGGACTGTTCCCCTTAGTGCCGAATTGAGGTCTAAAATGAATCGTGTGGTCAGTGCATACTCTTACTGGGAGGACGTGGGTGGTGCTGTGGTTTAAACCACTGAACCTCTTGGGCTTGCCGATCGGAAGGTCGGCAGTTCAAATCCCCGCGACGGGGTGAGTTCCTGTTGCTCTGTTCCAGCTCCTGCCAACCAAGCAGTTCGAAAGCATGCCAGTGCAAGTAGATAAATAGGTACTGCTCCAGCGGGAAGGTAAATGGCATTTCTGTGCACTCTGGCTTCCGTCACGGTGTTCCATTGCTCCAGAAGTGGTTTAGTCATGCTGGCCCCATGACCCGGAAAGGTGTCTGTGGACAAACGCTGGCCCCCTTGGCCTGAAAGTGAGATGAGTGCCGCAACCCCATAGTCACCTTTGACAGGACTTAACCATCCAGGGGTCCTTTACCTTTACCTTACTGGGAATGGATTTTCATCATAAGGACATAAGAAGATGCTGCTGGATCAGGCCAATGGCCCATCTAGTGCAGCATCTGTCCCTATAGTGGCCAGTCAGGTGCCTATGGAAAGCCGACAAGTACTCTCCCCTCTTGTGATTCCCAGGCACGGATATACTCAGAGGCTTTCTGCCTATGGCAGTGGAGGCAGAACACAGCCACTTTGGCTGATAGCGACAGGACTGTGGGACATGTGGCCCACTAGATATTGCTGGACTGAAACGTGTGTGTCATCTCAGTCCACTGACCATGCTGGTTGGGGCTGGTTGGGAGGTGGAGCCTCAAGGTCATCAAGATTCTGCACCTGTGCTCTCTACTCTCCCTATGTATACCACACAGAGCTTGACATTGTTCGGTTAACTGTCACCAAGCATTTTCATCCAGTCTGCTCCTGGCGGTGGCCATTTATAGACGATTGAATTTTCAAGTGAGAGAGATCAATGGCAACTCTCTTGAAGAAATTCTCCCATCTTTGAAGCGATTCATTTAGATGGAGCTTCTGATAAGTACCTGGGATGATTCTTCACTCATAATGGATAACCCAGCACCTCAGGTCATTCAGCCCTTTTTTAAAGGATTTGGTGGCTGTGAAGATTATCAGTCAATAGATATATATTACCCTGCCTGCTTTGGACTCCTCCATTTTGAGGCATTGGTATCAGAGCAACCTGGGCCTCGGTTGAAGTTTTGGCTCTTCCAAATGACACAAACATCATTAGAAGATGTTGCTCTTTTGGTGCCCAAAGGGATATAAATTCTGCCCAAACAGTGGCATGCTTACTTGACAGGGTTGTTGTGAAAATGAAATAAGGGAGATGGACTACCGTGAGTGTACTACCCTGAGCTCCTTAAATGGAATAAAAATGCAAGAAATGAATGTGTGCATGTATCTTTCTGTGATTTTTTTTTTAATGTTCACTTGGCTAAGATGCCATCAATACAGTACTTTGTATTGATTCTTATTTCTAGTTTGTGCAGCTTAATTATGCTTTTGCCTCCCAGGGGAAGAAACTTCCAGCTAACATTAGCGAAGATGTAGAGGAAGGAGAAGTGTCTGATGAGGACAGCGCTGATGAGATGGAAGATGACTGTAAACTGATGAATGGAGACGTAAGTATTACAATGCAGAAGGGGGCCCTTAATGCAAAAGTTGGTGCAGAGTGGAGTTGGGATAACATTAGTGAATAACATTTACCAGTGTTAAAGCAGAGTAAAGGTGTTTCTGCAGGAATTGGGGTGGGGTGCTTTGTTAGCTGTGAAGAACCCCCTAACTTTTATGGTGGGGTGATCTTCATCCCCTAAAATCATAGAACTGTAGAGTTGGAGGGACCATGAGGGCCATCTAGTCCAACCCCCTGCAATGTAGGGAAACTATTGCTCAAACCCATGACCCTGGGATCAAAAGTCTCATGCTCTACCAACTGAGCTATCCACAGGGATAAATGGCACACCCCACACATCTTACCCCACAAGAACCCTCTTCACAGACACACCACTCCAGACTTAAACACACACACACAAACACACACACAAACCGCCTCCCCCTCCAGAAGATTTGCTAGGAGGAAAGTGGTGTTCTCATGGTGATCCAAGGCTGTAGATCATTTACTATGGCAATATGTCCCTGTGAACCACATGCCACGTGCTTAGCCAGTCAAACACTCAAGCCACTAGCCCATACTACCTGCCCACTTTGCACTGTGCCACTGCCGTGCTCTTATCCAAAGTAAAGAGGCAATGTGGTGTAGTGGTTTGATCATGGGCCTGGTAAAACATATGGCATGTGCTTGACGGGAATACACTGCGGCAGGCGGGGGTTTTTTTCTAGAGCAGAAAAGAGCCTGCATGTGTTTAGGCGTTATGATCTTAGCAGGAGGATCTAGCAATACGGTAAGCCTCTGATGCTTCAAAAAGCAGTACAGAACCAGGACAATTGTGGGGAATCTTTGGCGGTCCCAGGCTCCACATCTTCCCCATATAGCAGGCATAGGCAAACTTAGCCCTCCAGATGTTTTGGGACTACAACTCCCACCATCCCTAGCTAACAGGGCCAGTGGTCAGGGATGATGGGAGTTGTAGTCCCAAAACATTTGGAGTTTGCCTATGCTTACCATATAGATTTGGGCCTGAAAGACCAAGGAGAAAAGTGTGGGGAGGAGCATGGAGGTTAAGTTGTGAGCCAGCAGAATTGGTGGTGTTCCCCAGCTTCCATTGCTGGTAACTGGGCAGGCCTGTTAAGCTTCCAATTTCCCTGTTTTGTGGAGCTTGAGCTAATAGGAGATTCTGATCTTAAACAGGCAGGTATCTGGTGTTTAGTTTTGTTTTTTTTAAAAAATCATCATCGAGTACCATTTTTTGAAGCAGGCGGCATTGGAGAAAATGATGGGGTTTTGGTAGTACTTTTACTCTTGGTTTTTTTCTTCCAGATTTGTTATCTCTTACCCTCACCTTCTTATTTCTACATTCCTCTTGTTTTTACCTTTATTCATTCAGCAGAATAACAAAGAAAAGCATTTCCTGGACTGCTAAAGGTTGCAGGTTAAGGACTGCCTGTTTGAATGTTTGCACTTTTCAGAACAAAAACAATACTTCACCACAGATATTTTAAAAAGGGTTCCGTTCTACTGTCTCCTTGACATGCTGTTTTTCCTATGTGGTGGATTTCTTCGGGGGGAGGGGGGTTGTGGGGTGCTATTCAAAGGTGCAATGATAACAGTCCAGGAAAAGTTTTGCCTCTTGGTTCTCCTGAGTGTTTCCTTGGAGGACAAACTTTTTAGACCTGTGCTATGCTGGTGGGGGCTTCTCTTAGACCTTGTCAACCCAGCTATCAGTTCTTTTGTGATGTCTGATGTTCCCTCTGATGACCTTTTGTCTCCTTTTCTTTCCTGACCCATTGCACCCTTTCAAAGTGGAAGGTATGGTAAAAGCAGATTGTCGGTCATAGAGTTATAGCCTGCTTTAGCTTTGAAGCAGTGTAGAAAATTGCTGTGTTACCAAACCACAGTTGTGCTGAAACGGGGGTGGGGTGGGGTGGGTGAGAGAGATACTGGGTGGAGGTGTTGTGATCCTATCGCATTGGAACATTAAATGCCAATCAAAATGCTCAGCAAAACTATGAAACTCAAATTATGCTAAATCCAAACAAAACACGCACCTGTTCCTGATCAGAGACCAGTTAAAACTCAGGCCATCATTCTGTCTCACACAGGTGCACTTTGTTTAAATATTATTTATTCCAACCATTAATAGACTGCTTAATAACAATGGTTGCTAAGTGGTGTACAAGCGGCTTTATAACAATGATAATAAAAATCAGTTTAAACTATAATATCAGAATTCAGTTTAAAATGCCTGGTGGGATCAAAAGAAACATCTTCAATAGATGCCAGATGTTTGCCAGGGAGGGGGTTGCTGTCTGACCTATAGTGGAAGGAAGTTCCATAAAACTGGGGCCACAAACTTGGACAAATGGCTGCTGGTGGATACAAGCCACACATAGTTAAATGGTGGAAGTCGCACAGACCAGGAAGCATCAATAGCCACCAACTTTTGGATGGCTTTAAAAGAGGACTGGACAAATTCATGGAGGCTAGAGCTATCAGAGGCCGCAACCTGTGATCCAGCAGGGTATTCCTATGTTTTTATGGTGTACGTGGAAGGCTGGGTGTAGCCAGGCCAAGTACTTCAGCACCAGGGCAAGGGACCTGTGGCCACCTAAATGTTGTTGGGCTAGAATCCCCATGATTCTTGACTATTGGCCATGCTGGGCTCATAAGAGCTGTAGTCGAGCAACATCTGGAGGAGCACAGCTTCTCCATCCTTGGCTTAAACCTCCAGTTGTGGACTGGAAACTGGTGATGCAAGATCCTCCAAGACGGACCGGCTCCTAGCCTAGGAGCCTTCTGGAGAGCTTCCCCACTGCTTAGCATCAGGACCTCCTCCTTCTGGACAGCTCCCTTTGCCTGGCTTGCAAGGCTGCAACTGTGTGAGGAACTCCCTCCCAGGTTGCTCACTAGGCTAAAAATGCCAGCATGAGGTTCCAGCCCTAGAAGCAACAGGAGTAGAAAGTAATTTTGTCTGTTTTCTCAATAGCTTGCACAAACACTATAGAAAATCAATACTTAACCCAATTGAATCTGTTGCCGTTTGCCTGCTGCGAATCTTCCTGGGCTTCACTCAAGCACCAGCCTTTAGGGAGGAGAGGAGATGAAATTTCATTTTCCTTTCTCCCCTTCCCACCCCCCACAGAAAAAGAAAAGAAAAAGTCTTGGAGGGAAGTTGGGAAGACGAAACTAAGAGAGGAGAAATCTTCATTCCTTCTGAAGGGGCCCATCTGTATTGTATTAATGTTTCCTTTTGATTTAGTTTAAATTATATTTTTTTAAAAAGCTGGAGCAGGGACCTTCACTTTGTGTTGCATCTTTGTCTTCATTAGCTTTCAATTTGTTTCATCTGCTTTAAAAGGAGGAAAAAACAAACAAACCCAAACTTTCTGCAAGCAACATCTGGGTTTCCAGATGCATTTGACAGGCCCTGCTCTTGAATGGCACTTTGAAAGCACGGAAACTGACAGCTGGTATTTTGATACCATTAATCCCCATTCGGTGGCTAATTAAGAAAGCATAGGCTGCGTTCTTCTGAAGGTACAAGTTGCTTGGAAGTTAGAGCCAACAGGTAGGAAAGATGCACACACATTCCTACTGTGCATCATATGCCATTTAACCCTCTTCCAAAGAAGCTGAAAACCAGGCAGTTTTATGAGGTCGTTTTCTATCCTGCACAACTTCCAGTGTAGTAGAAAATCGACATTGGGTAAAATGAATGATACAGTTTATGGTATATTTTTTCTAGCCACACATGTTTCAGGATTGTAAAATGTCCGAAAGCAAAGCCATGTGTGTAGTATCAGGAGAAGGGCACTCAAATTCCTTGCCTGGGTTGATTTGGGCTCAAAACACCACATCAGACTCTATATTTTACCCCAGTAAGTCAACATTGCCTGTTTTTCTTCGTTGTTTCTTTTTAAGCATATACTGCATTTGGAAGATTCACTTGGTTTTCTTGGCATTTTTGTGTCTGTGTGGTTTTTATTATTATTATTATTTGCAGAGTGAAAACTGTGCCTGAAATTTGGGGGCCTGGCTCACTGCTGGGCAGATATCAGTAAAGTAGGAAAATGACATTGTAGGTCTATTTCTGCAGTGAAAAGTGATCCCAGGGTGGCTTCCAATCCTGTTTTCGTGGGGAAAGTTTTAATGCATAATCTACAAAGAAGCTCCAGAAATAGACCAGAATATATAACAGTACTATGCTTTTAGAAGATACTTTTTTTCTGAGAGCTCAAAGCATTCCCCATATTATTCTGTCTCTCACTCTCTCTTTTGTGGACAAAAATTCAAGTTTCTATTTATTACATGTGGGACCTGCTGCAAGAAAGTTGCTGTGTGGAGTGTTCCTGTTTGATATTGTAGCCAGCTGGCTCAGCCCATATCCAGGACACTCCATTCTGTTCCCCTGCTTGGTATCCCATTCTCCGTCCCAGCAGACATTCATCATTCTGTGACCACAGAGCATGCACAGGTTTTATTGGCTGTTCCACCCCCCCCCCCAAAAAAAAAGAGTTTCTGTACTTTTGGGGCTCCTCCAAGCATACTGAGCATTCCTTTTGTTTCTCAATAACCCTGTTTGGGCTGCACAGCCAGCATATCTCATAATTTGAGTTTGCTCTTAATACATGTAAGTGGGATCTGAAGCAAACAGACTCCAACTCAAATGTTGATGTGGAGTGCTGCTGTTCATTGAGCCACCCGTGTCATTTTAAAGATCCCATTCCATTCCCCTTCCCCATTTTCACTGCCCCATTTCTCAACATCATCTGACAATTGAACAACCTCATTCCTCACTGGACTGGGTTTCAGTTACAGATGGACTGGGTTTGTTTTATAGTGGGGGAAGGGTGCTTATGTACATGTGTGTTCTCTTACATTATTTTTCTAAAGATTTTTGGTACTACTTCAAACCTCAAGGGTTCCCACAAGCCTTCTAATACCTCCGCCTCATAAATGGATAGAGCTGTTGTCTTTGCGTAAGGATCCTCAAGGTGGTGGTTAATATATTGGATGAGACATACTTGGGCCACTTCCCTGTCTAAAACAAATATTGTGCATGTGGAGTGTTTTGATCGCTCTGGAGATGCTATCTAAATACAGTGCTACCTCGGGTTAAGAACTTAATTTGTTCTGTAAGTCTGTTCTTAACCTGAAACTGTTCTTAACCTGAGGTACCACTTTAGCTAATGGGGCCTCCTGCTGCACCGCTGCTGCGCGATTTCTGTTCTCATCCTGAAGCAAAGATCTTAACCCGAGGTACTATTTCTGGGTTAGCGGAGTCTGTAACCTGAAGCGTCTGTAACCCGAGGTACCACTGTAATAAGAATAGCTGTGGTGCTCTGAGTGGGATCTGAATTGCCAGCTCCATAATACCAATGGAGGACTAAGGATACCCTGTGCTGGTCAATGAATGCAAAGATTCTGAGATGATTGACAGGGACTTGGTGCTGAATTTCTGATTTGCCTCGCACCTAACTGTATATTAAAATGGTTTAAAAAATAGAGTCTGCAAATATGCTTTTTAGTGAGGAAGCCCCATTGAAGTAGGACTTACTTCTGGATAAGCATACATGGGATTGCATTTTAAAGGGGCGGGGAACCCTAAGCCTTTCACTGTGTATATGTTCAGCATATTGCTCCTTTACACTGAATTATGACCTACCTACCATTGACTTATGATAGATTCCACATCGAGTACCCTTGGCCACCTCTATCTCAATCACAATTTTTCTCTCTATGGGTCCAGCTACCTTTAATGGCTAGTATTTGGCTCCCTTGCAAGTGATTTAAGCCTTGGAAAAACTGCACAACGATGAGTCTGCTAAGGTTTCCTTCTGTTCCGAGAAGAACGCTAGTGGCTTGGTAACAAAGCATGTCTCGTCAAAGTTGTTCTTGTTGCTAACAGTAGTTTCCTCCCTTCACCCCTCCTTTTTTTTTTGGTTCCCTTTCAGTTTTGCAAAGTATTCTTAAAAATATGTGCTTTTCGCTTTTCCTTTCAACAACATCACTCTGTTTGATCACAGACAACACATTCGAGGCACTTTTCCACCAAAGGAATTTGTCTTGTTGAGGGCACTTCAGAATACCTCTCCTGGGTATCAAGAAGAATTCTATCATTCTAGCACAGAGGAATAGAATGATAACTTTGCTGCCCAGTGTAGAAATCATGGGGCTATATCCATGCTGCAGAATCAAACTGAGTTACCAGTCATTCCCTGGGAAGGAGGGATGGGGATCTCAAACAGAGGGTGCTCAGCACCTTCAACCAAACAATATTTCCCAGGATTCCTTGGGGGAAGCAATGATTGTGTAAAACGAGCATCTGTTTGTAGTGCGGATATGTCCCATGAGACTACCAATCCAGTCTTGGCATGTAGTTTATTTTGAGCAAATGTAGAGCTTGCCGTAGTCTGTTTCCTTTTCATTTAACGTTTCTGTAATGTTTTAGTCGGCTTTGGGCTAGAATCCAAGTGTCCAGCTCTCCTGTGTGTCTTAACCCCCAGCCTCCCCTTTCTTACCTGCAGGCCTCGACCAATCGGAAGCGAGTGGAGAACATTGCAAAGAAGAAGCTGGACTCTCTGATCAAGGAATCCAAAATCCGCGACTGCGAAGACCCAAATAATTTCACAGTGACCACCATGACGCCCTCTGGGAAACTTGGCAACAAGCATGATTTCAAGAAGGTAAAAAAATTGTGCTCTTGGGTTTGTTTGTTGCCTTATCTGCTTTGCCACAAAAGACAAGTGGAGAGTCGGGTTCAGGACCATTTCCTTTTGTTTCACATTGCAAAAGCATTTGCAATGGCTGTTTCCCTGAGGAACAAACAAACAAACAAACAAACACATGAACAGACACCTTTAATCCCCCTTGTTTGCAGATTCAAAGGCCCTGTTAGGCCGAGGTCTCCATCTCCTTATATAGCAAGTATATTCCATCTATACTTTATATGTTTCCTAAAGAAAATGCAATAAGTATGGGGCATAATTCCACTACCCTTAAAGCTCTCGAAAGATCAATCTCTAATGTTGCATCTGTCATGTTGTAGCTCCATTGTGGGCCCATATTTATAATACTGTGTGCAAATCTGGTCTCTCCATCTCAAAAATAAATATAATAATATCCAGAGAAACCGAAACAAAGGTCAACAGAACCTTCCTGAGGCAAGGCTGAAAATTTTTAGGAATGGCATGCATTTGGAAATAAATTTTTCTGAGGCTGTATAGACACCATATGTGTTTTAAGCATAAGGTAAAGGTAAAGGGACCCCTGACCATTAGGTCCAGTCGTGACCAACTCTGGGGCTGTGGCGCTCATCTCACTTTATTGGCCGAGGGAGCCGGCGTACAGCTTCTGGGTCATGTGGCCAGCATGACTAAGCTGCTTCTGGCGAACCAGAGCAGCGCATGGAAATGCCATTTACCTTCCCGCCAGAGCGGTACCTATTTATCTACTTGCACTTTGACGTGCTTTTGAACTGCTAGGTTGGCAGGAGCAGGGACCGAGCAACGGGAGCTCACCCCGTCGCAGGGATTGACCTTCTGATCAGCAAGCCCTAGGCTCTGTGGTTTAACCCACAGCGCCACCTGCGTCCCGTTTTAAGCATAAGACATCCCTAAAGAATTCTAGGAATTGTAGTTTAAAGGTGCTGGGAAATTGTAGCACTCTCTCTCTCTCTCTCTCTCTCTCTCTCTCTGTGTGTGTGTGTGTGTGTGTGTGTTAAACTATAGCTCAAAGAGAGAAGCGAAGAGTGAGAGTGAGTGAGAGTGAGTGAGTGAGTGAGAGAGAGAGGGTGGGGTGCTTTAAATGTATGGTGCTATGCAGCCTTAGTCCCTTGAGCCCAATACAGATCAAAACCCTTCAGAGTTAAGGAACAATACATAAAGGAGATGCATTTTGCCACAAGTTTTTCCTCCTGCTCGGGGGCGGAGGAAGGGGGGTGCAGTGGGGGCAGGCTGCCCTGAGTGTCACCACTGAGTGGAGTGACAAAATGCTGGGTGGCACTCACTGCGGGGCCTGCAGCACGCCTGAGCCATGCATCTCTCCTGGGAGTGACGCAGTTGCTTGGGTGCCCGCAAACTCCACGCTGCCCCAAACGGTCCGCCTGTTGCCTCCCCCTCAGCTGTAGGGTGGCTGAGTGGGAGGAGGCAGGCAGACTCCTCAGAAGCCCTGTGGAGCATCCTGCCCCGGCTTGCCCCGCCCCATGGATGGCTGGCCCCGCCCCTGGGCAGCTGGCCCTGCCCCTAGGCGCAGGGCACGTGCACTGCCCCAGACGCCCAATTGGCTTGCTCCACCACTGCTCCTGCTCCCACTTCTCTTTCCAACCTTCAGTCTCCCATCAACAATGTGAGGGGGTAGGGGACACCCATGACCCTAGACACTACCGCATACGTGCCCTGATCTCCTAGGAACCCTGGGAAATTAGAGAATGTGGGAAGTGATTTAATCCTGGAGTCGGACCCAGCCAGGCCTTGCTGTCTGACTTCTGCTTCTGCTGAACGTAGGTGGAATAGCTGAGGTTGTAAACAGTTATTTGAGGGGAGGCATCAAATCACTTGTGGTTCTCGTTGGGCTGATGGATAGGGTGGTGGTCTTGCTACCCTGCCTTTCCCCTTGACAAAGCCATCTGCAGTCGGTACTCTCCTGGGAGGACTGTACCATCTGCTTTTTCTTTAAAAAACTGCATTCAGTAGTATGCTGCTTTCAGAGAGCAAGGGAATTATTACTCCTCTTATTAGCCCTTTTGCTGCCTCTCTGCCAAGGTACTCTGGGCCATTTTTCTGCACCGCTCCACTAATGCCAACATAAATGCCGTTGTGTTGCCTCAGCAGGGCTGACTCTTCCCATTAGCGTGAGTTGTTCTATTAGCAGTGTTAGTTGTGCTTGGATAAATCTGACTGTATTTTTAGAGTAGCAGCATCCTTTTGTTTGTAAACACAAACACCCACACAATTCTCTGCCGCCTTTTAAATAGCAGCTGAAGTCTGAGAAATCCATCTATTTTGGGATAGGTCTCTCTTTTGTGTCATTATTTGGTATTTCTATTCCTGGGTAGTTTTCTTTCTTTCTTTCTTTCTTTCTTTCTTTCTTTCTTTCTTTCTTTCTTTCTTTCTTTCTCAGCTTTGGCAAGCTTAAATGTTCTCTTTGTTCTTTGGCTATTCTTGCCGGATAATTTCCTACTAAGGGGCCAACAGGTATTAAGGATTCTGCCTGTGGAGAACAGGATCTGCCATGGGGAAGGAACAGGAGGGGTTTTGGGGGGCGGGGGGGGGAGGCTTAGGGATGGATGAATCTGTCAACTTCAGTTTCTCATGTTTTCCAATCTTAAATTCCATTCTTCACATTTCTACAGCAATTTGTTGTTGTTTTAAAAATCCTCAGGGAAAAAATGCCAGCATTTTAGTGAGAATTTATCCCAGAACAAACATGTTTGTATGCAGTTTTGATTCATATAAACATTTGTACAAGCATTTTTCTCCAATAGAATGCATGTTTGGACATTCACTCAGGCATGCATTTTATGCATACATGCATTAGCTGCGATTCCTGCATTGCAGGGGGTTGGACTAGATGGCCCTTAGGGTCCCTTCCAACAATTTTATGATTCTGTGATCTGTGTACACATTGTGTGCTTGGGTAACTGCATCTACAAAATTAGGAGAACTGAGAATTTTGAAGGATGGCTGTGTTTCTGTTTGCATGCCGATTCAAAAAGTGTGAATTGGGTGGTTTCTCATTCAAATGCAAACCGAGTTGAACTTCTTGCTTCAGCCTCCTGTAAGTCTATCCCCCTCCTGCAAAAAAAGACAAAAGAGATGGTACTTTCATCCAAAGAAAGTGGTGTCTGAAAAAGAAGTCAATTGATCATTCACATTACATGCTGGCTGTTCAAAGTTCTCTGGGGACCTTCAGCTGGAAGTGTCTGGGATAAATCCATTGGACTGAGACTGTACGCTCTGAGGTAGGGTTGCTGGATTGCAACTTAGAGACCTGCCCCATAAGTGCCTCAGGAGGCGAGACACCGGCTGTCCCCATCTCCCCCAATATGTCACCAGCGGGACTGCCGTGTGCCGCATCAAGTGCAAATACAGAATCATGTGGAAGCAAGCTGCCTAGTGGCTGATCCCTAATAACACAGTTAATGCTGACTGATCACCACTCTGGCTTTTTCCTCCGCCAGGACAATTGAGCTTGAGCACTAATAGGGCAGTCATTGGCTTCTCTGTTAATCATGACAAATATTTATTGTCTGCCCAGATTGCCCATCCCTTTGTGTATGTGTGCATGCGCCTGCTCTCGTACCACCAGATGCGCAAAGGACACTGATGCAAAGAGAACTGGTGTTCTGTTGTTGTTGTTGCTCTTCTTCTTTTTTTATCCCCACTGTGCTAAACTATTTAATATCTGTTTGTTTCCGAGACAGCAACTGCTGCTGGCTTGATCAGAAGCTGTTGAGTGTGTTTGCCTGGGGGTAGGAGACGGAAATGGGGAGAGCATTTCAAAGAGGCCACCATTATTAGCAATTTATGGCTGCCATCTACACCTCGGGATTTTTTTCTAAAATGAAAGGCAGATGCAACTGGGTTCCAAGAAGCCAAGTTCAGGGAGGAGGGCCATAGCTGGGTGGAAGAGGATCTGCTTTGCATACAAAAGACGGCAGGTTCAGTCTGCAGCATCCCCAGGTGCTCCCTGTCTTGAACTCAGGAGAGCTGTCACCCAGCAATACTGAGCTAGATGCACCACTTCCTATGTGTGCGAGAGAGTTCACTGGCAAGGCTTTTGTGCCTTCTGAATCAAACCTGAGGAAGCATCGTGAGGAAGCAGCTGCCAGTAATGCTGGGGTAGCTAAGTCAGTAGAGCATGAGACCCTTCATCTCAAGGTCACGGGTTCAAGCCCCAGTGTTGGGCAAAACATTCATGTCTTGCAGCCGGTTGGACTAGAAGACCCTGGTGGTTCCTTCCAACTCTACAATTCTATGATTCTTCCTTAGGAGGAGAGCAGTCCCCAACAAATACAACATTTGGACCCCGATTTTTTTTTGGGGGGGGGCTTTGGTACTAATCCTTCCTCTGATTCTATTGAGGTCAAATGTCCACCATAGTCTATCCAGCGAGGACTGGCTGTGGGGCCAGGTAGGATGCTTGCACAGGAAGAGCGTGGTGTGAGCAGATGCTCTGGCTAATTGGGCCAAGTCCCTTCTGCCTTTTGTGGTGGCTCCCTCCTCTTCCTTTTGCTTCTAAGCTCACCTTTCATTCAGAGGGCGTTTCTGGCTCTCTGCTCATGAATGAAAGGACAAGGGGGATGAATTGCTGCCTCCCATGTCTCAATCGGGATCTGCCTGTGAAAACAACATGTTTAATCTGATCTCAGATGATGTTGTTTTCTTGGTCTGTAGCTCCTGCAGGGGAAATGAAGAGCGATTTTTCATACACACCACCGCTGTTCTCTGTTTTGGTTAACGCTTAACTCTGGGCTGACCTTCTGATAATCTGCCCTTTAATTATCAGAAGGGCTTAAAAAACAAACAAAAGTGAAATTGGCATGCAGTGCGAACAGAGCTCGTTGCTTTTTATTATAGGCTGCCAGAGTATTTTTGTTAATGTATCTGCATTTGCAACAGGTATATCACATAAGTAGGACGGCTTTATCTAAGGCAACACAGGAACATTGGAAATGGCCTTATACTGAACCAGACTCTTGGTCCATCTAGCTCAGTATTGTCTACACTGACTGGCAGCTGCTCTCCACGATTTCACTCAAGAGTTCTTTTCAGAGCCAACCAGAGATACTGGAGATTGAACCTTCTGCATGCAAAGCGGATGCTCTCTCTCTCTGAGCTTTAGTCCTTCCCCAGCTGCATTATGAGCTTGTAGCTGAGGTGAGGATTTGAATCAGGGACTCCCTGTCTTTGTCATCGTGTTCAAGAGGTGAACCATAATTTCCACTGCAAGAATTTCTGACATTTTTCTTTTTCTCACTCTATAGAAAATGAAAACCACTTTGCAGAATTATCTTTGTGTGTTCTCAAATGTTATTTTTTTAATAGTGACTCCCACCCCCCACCCTCAAATACCTAGAAAGGATATTGTGGAGAATGCAAAGCAGTGACCTGGCTACCAGCCAGTTTGCTGCATAGTAGCAAATAAGAGAGGGGGGGCGGGGAAGAAATAGGAAGAGCCTGTGCTTCACCCCTCAGAAATAGTTGGAGAATTTCTCCCCCACCCTGAGAAATCCAGTGAAATGCTCCCCTCCCCATATCCATGCCCACAAACAAGGTGGATAATTTTGAGAGGGCTTTTTGAACACAAGGTGAACCAGACCCAATATTTCTTTCTCTGCAAAGCAGTCCCCAGCAGCAGAAAAGTGCAGTGATCCTCCCAAATCCAAAAGGTAGGCTAGGCTAGGGTTACCAGATGTCCCCATTTCCCGGGACAGTCCCCAGATTTGTGAATAAGTCCCCGGACAAATTCCATCCCTGGAATGTCCCCGGATTTCATCTAATGTCCCCAGGAAATGCAGCAGCAGCAGTCTCTCAGCAGCCTGGAGCAGTTGGCTCTGGCTGGCTTCAGGAAGTCCCCATATGATGGTGGTGCAGAGACTCTAAGATGCAGCTTCCGGGCTGCCTCCACCTTCCCTGACCCCAGCAACTAAGCTGTGAAGGGAGGCTTCATGCTGCCTATCGGAGCAGCCTCCCAACTCCTACTCGCGTGCAAGCAGGAGCGGGGCAGGGATCTCTCAGCTGTGAAGGGAGGCTTCATGCTGCTTATCAGAGCTTGCGTGCAAGTAGGAGGGGGCAGGGATCTCTCAGGCAACGGGAAGGCTTGCTTCCCAGCTGAGGGATCCCACCCCCTCCTGCTTGCACACAAGTAGGAGTTGGGAAGGGGCTGCTCTGGAAGGCGGTTCCGGATTCATTGAAAAAAAACCTGGTAACCTTATGCTATTGTGTTTGTTTCTACACAGCCAGAACGGATGCTGAATCTATGCATGAGATCGTTTGGATGGCTTAGAGCACGGGTGTCAAACACAAGGCCTGCGGGCTGAATCCGGCCCGCCAGACCTCGTCATGTGGCTTGTGTAGCCGCCACTGGCCGCCAGCCTTCACCTTTTATTCTCGCTTTTTTTTTTTACACAAGAAAGCCACCTCTTCAGCGCATGCGCGGTAGCCTACAAGCCAGAGAACGTCTGCCCTCTAGTGGTGCCGCGGCCCCCCGATGTATTTGAGTTTGACACCCCTGGCTTAGAGGATTAGTAAAATTCATGGAAGAGAAGGCTATGTTCCACTTTCACTGTCAATAAGCAGTGTGCCCATGAATGCCAGATTTTGGAAATGGTACAGGGGGGAGAGAGTGAGGTTGCATTCAAATCCTGCTTGCTTGCAGGCTTCCTATGGGCATCTGGTTGGCTACTGTGAAAACAGGATGCTGGACTAGACAGGTCTCCTTTCAGCGACTCTTGCAGCCAGGCTGGTGCCAAATAGATTGCTCTGCTTTCCTTTTGACCACTGAGGCTGCAAGGCGGGTCTTGTCGTCTGGGCATCCCAGGACCTCCATACACACCACTGCCCAGGCTTCCATCCCAGAGAGCTCACTTTGGTGCGGCTAACGCTGCAGAAACAATGTGGGAGGCAGCAGTTATGAGTTACCTGTCTCTGCAGCCACAGCAGGTGCTGTGATTCTCTAGCGGTTTGACTTCACCCTGGATGCAAACTCTGTTGTCTCTCGAGACAGGCAGGTGCCAGCAGCAGCAGCAACAGCAACAACAAAGACACCGTCCTTCTCCCCAGTCCCTCCCCCCAAGCAAACTGGATGTCGACAGACAGCCCTGAATTTCTTAGCACTTGAAGAAGGGACAGTGCGTTCCCCTTTGCCAACAGAACCACTTCACTCACATTCCTGGATGCAGTTCTCCCTGTTGTGATGTTCCACTGGTAGAACATCAGCCCAGTCTTGCACATGCTTACATCTTGCTGTCATTCTACCACTCGAGAAACAAAAGGGTGTGTGTGTGTGTGTGTGTGTGTGTGTGAATCAGGCTTTGTTCATTCATTACTTTTGCTTCGGTGCTCAAATTTAAGCCCCGGAATGTCACAGTGGATTACAGCTTCTGAATATTCTCTGCTGCTGCTCCCTTGATGGCCAGCCTACATTCCATATGCCTCTTGAGTTGAGTTGTATAACTCTCTGACGTCTCGGAGGCCTGCACAGGAGGGAGAGAAACATCCAGGCATATCCAAGTCCTTGCTTTTAATCTCTGCACCTGAGCGACAAAGCATAAAGATCACCTGCCATTTGCTTGGATGTTAGTTAATAAGCTGTTGAGATGAGGTCTGGAGCCTTCCTGAGTCTGTTAAGAAGCTAATTCTGGATGAAAGGTGCAGGCTGGAGGGGATTGCTTCTAATCCAACAATCAAAATCCTTATAGGCTTGTTAAAATACAAGTTTACCAACAGCTGTTGCCTCGAGAGATCTTGAAAGGCTTGTCTACGTTCAGACACTCAGGTAGGGAAGGGGGATAGATTAGACTGATTTCACATTTAAAGGTGAGCCTCTATGATCTGCGCTTTCTGAAACAATACGAGAACAAAAACACAGCCACCCCTAAAAAAATTGCAATGCTCAGAATTTTTCAGTACAGTTATCTGGCCCTGCAATATGCTCAGAAATGTATATACTAGGGTAAAGTGTCCATACAAATGTGATTTGTATTCATTGCGTTAAGGGAAATGCATTGCGTTAAGGGAAAGATCTTGCAGAAATACTGGGAAAAATTGCACACAGAAAAATGCATATTAGGAGAAATTTGCACTAAAATGTTGATGAATTTCCCTGAGGACTGTTAAAAATTGCACACTGAGGTGGTAATGCAGAGAACTGAAGATCAGAGAGGTGAGAAACTGGGGAAAACCAAAAATGGGCAGACTCATCCATTCCTCCCCTCAGGCAGTTACTGGGGGGGCTCTAGAATTCCTGGTCTGGACCGCAACTTATGCCTTCCCTTTAAACAGTTTTCTGTACTCCAGTCAGTGGCAGGCAGGTAGTTCTAGAGGGAGCTGCTATTTGCATTTCCCACAATGCCGTGGAGCAGTGCAATACCTGGGGAATTGTAGGAAATTAAAACGGCAGCTTCCAGATGCCCTGCCAACATTAGGATACTATTGTTTCCAAGAAACCCCACTAGGCCTCCTCTAGCAGATGGAAAGCGTGACTTTTATGACCCCTGGTGTGGATTAGGCCTGGAGCACAGAGAGGTGATATGATAGCCATCTTCAAATATCGGAAGGGCTGTCAAAGGGAAGATGGCTCCAGCTTATTTTCTGCTACTCAAGAGAGTAAGACCCGAACCAATGGATTCAAATGACAAGGAGATTCTGGTTAAGTATAAGGAAGAACTTCATGATGGTAAAAGCTGTTTGACAGTGGAACTGGCTCCCTTAGAAGGTGGTAGACTCTCCTTCAGTAGAGGTTTTAAAGAAGAAGTTGAATGGGCATCTGTCAGGGATGCTTCAGTGTTGATTTCTGCATTGTAAAGGGGTTGGACTAGATGTCCCTTGGGGTTCCTTCCAACTTCACAGTGCTATGATTATAAGTCATTTAAGAAGGAAGGAAGGGAGGGAAAGAGAAAGAAAGAAAGAAAGAAAGAAAGAAAGAAAGAAAGAAAGAAAGAAAGAATCTCCAATGTACTTCTTTAGGTAAGTGACAGCTTCAAGGGAACCTCAGCCATAGCCCCATATTGATTTTGGGCCATTTCCAGTTGTGCAGTCATTTCAACCAGACACCTGGAATGGACTCGGAAGAAGCTCCAGTCCCTGAAACTGGCAAACATCATCTGTTCTCTCTACCCCTCCCACACTTGAGTTTTCACTCTCAGCTCTAAATTTCATGTATGAAGCATTGCAAATTGAACGGCACAGACGAACGCCATGCTTTTCAGCGGATTCACTTCACTCAATTCACCTGCAAGGCGTCATGTTCTAAGTAATCGAGTGACGACAAATCAAATGCAGTTTGTGCTTGTGTGAACAAACCGCTCTGGGAGAGCCCAGCAGTCTTGATGGATTTATTTCACAGAGAGCGAGAGAGAGAAAGAAAGGGTGAAGGATTGGCTGCCTTTGTCACTGGGGCTCAGCTGTCTCTGTGATGGAGTGCTGCCCTCTAGAGGAGTTATGATTCACGGGCCCCAAAGACTCTCATTCATTTAATTCTGTGGGGGGGGGGGGTTTCATCAGTACAGCTGATTCACAGCACTTGTTCATTTTTTATTTTTTTTAATGTATTGAAGTCAACATGAGTCTACTCCTTCCGTGTCCTGGTTCCCAGCCAGGTTGGCACCATGGAACCCATGACATTCAGTGACATGTTACAGGAACATGTTATTGTGAACAAGTCCTGTTCAGGGTCTGTGTGTGTGTGTGTGTGTGTGTGTGAGAGAGAGAGAGAGAGAGAGAGAGAGAGAGAGAGTAATATATTTGATTACCTATTATAATTGCCTTTAGTTCATGTTTTTACATATTTATTTTGAAACAATGTACAATTCATATTTGTCATAGTGATACCCAAGTATTTAACTTTTTTTCCAATTTGAAGCCCTGTTTTCTCCAGCAAAACCTTCTGGTTTTCTGTTGTCATATTCTTTGTTAAAATTTTCAATTTCTGGTGGTTCGTCTTAAAACCTGCTAATGTACCGAAGTCATTTAGTTTGTCTGTAAGAGTTCCTGCTCCCTGCAATGGCCTTTCCAGAGTTAACATTGTCATCAGCATATGCTCTTAGTTTCTTTTTTAATCTTTATTGCCACAATCCTCTCATCTTGCCTAATATCTCTAAGCAACACTTCTAGGACCAGAATGAACAGTAGCAAGGTAATGGACATCCTTGCCTTGTTCCCTTCTGTAAATCCAGTTGGGGGAAGATAGCTCTCAGACCTCTTCTTCCACCACCCCAGCCTCCCATTATCCTCAGATTCCCCTGTAGCTACACAGCCACGCAAGGCCATGTGGCTGCAGAGTTGGCTGTAGGCCCTTGTCAGACAGCATCCCTGGGGAACAGGGCTGGAGCCACTGAGGGGAAGGCCCTGTCAACCTTCTCAAGCTTTTCTGGGACAACAACTTCCCTTTCTCAGTTCTCAGGCCCCCCTGGGGTCTTTCTTTGCTTGGCCTGGGCTTGGCTCTACTTGACCTGACCTGACCCTTGCTTCTGTTTTCCCTCTGAGCCCCAAGAGAACAAGATAATGCTTTCTCTTCAGAGCTCATTGTAAGATAAATTGCCCTTTGTCCTCACAACATCCCTGTGATGTAGGTTAGGCTCACTTGCTGCAGAGCTGGTGTGGTGCTGTGGGTGCAGTGCCAGACTAGGACTTGGGAGAACAGGGTTCAAATCCCAACTCGGCCATGAAGCTCACTGAGTGACCTTGGGGCCAGTCACTGCCTCTCAGCCCAACCTACCTCACAGGGTTGTTGTGAGGATAATCTGGGGAAGAGGAGAACCTTGTAGAAAAAGGTGGGGTACAAAATGCAATAAATAAAAATAAACAAAATGCCACGGGTCATCTGGTGAGCATTGTGGGGGCATGAACGCTGATAATAATAATAATATATTATTTATACCCTGCCCAACTGGCTGGGTTTCTCCGGCCACTCTGGGCGGTTTGCCACAGAATATTAAAATACAATAACCTATTAAACATTAAAAGCTTCCCTAAACAGGGCTGCCTTCAGATGTCTTCTAAAAATCTGTTAGTTGTTTTTATCTTTGACATCTGGTGGGAGGGTGTTTCACAGGGCGGGTGCCACTACCGAGAAGGCCCTCTGCCTGGTTCCCTGTAACTTGGTTTCTCGCAGCGAGGGAACCACCAGAAGGCCCTCGGCACTGGACCTCAGTGTCCGGGCAGAACAATGGGGGTGGAGACACTCCTTCAGATATACTGGACCGAGGCAGTTTAGGGCTTTAAAGGTCAGCACCTTAGCCTTCCCAGCCCTAGTCTGCTCATGACACCAGGGATTGAGAGGCTTATATGAGCAACTTTTTGAAAACAAAACTAGAACCCCAAGATTCTAGGTTGAAATAGTGGCTCAGGTGCAAATTGATGGCTAAAGTAGAACAAAGAAAGCTGCCATTTACCAGGTCATGCCATTGGTCAATCCAGCTAAGGATTGTCTGCCCTGGTGGACAGCTGCTCTCCTCCATGCTTTCAGTTTGGGAACACTCCCAGCCTTACCAGAAGATGTTGGGGATGGAAGCTGAAGTTTTCCGCCTGAAGTGTTAAGAAACCTACCATTGTGACATGGGCAGAAGCAGTTGTCTACCACACACCAGGAGCCACACACTGGGGTGACCTGCATATGCAAAAAACAAATCTACATTAGAGTTGCAAAAGAACTGCATCTCTTAACACTAGAACTGGCCAGCAGAGTTCCATACAGACTTGGTGAAAGGCAGCCAGGTCATATTCACCTTTTGCATCCAAGGAATGCCGGGAGACAAATGTTTAGCAGAAAACTAATTTGGTTGTAGTGCAAAACGGCTTGTCAGGTTGCCAAAGGCTGTTCTACCGACTTATGCACAGCACCGCACTGGCACTCAGTATTCCAACCCCCTCCCAAAACATGCCCTTAATTTGCTGCCTTTAATTTACATGAGAAATTTCCTCTCCATGATGAAAATTGTCCCCTTCCTATGAATCAACTAAAGCTCTGGTTGCTTAGTCTATCAATTATAACGATGGAAACTTGCTGTCCTTTTAAAGCAGGGCTACGAAAGCTGGTCTTCCAGGTGATGCTTTTGCTTCCAACAGTTCCAGCCAGCGGGGCTGATGCTCAAGGATGATGGTGGTCATTGCAGTCCAGCAAACATCTGGAGGGTCACTAGTTCCCTATTCCTGTTTTAGAGTGTCCCCTCTGCCCAATCACACAAACTTAATTGATGCAAATCTTCCTAAACATTTCCTAGGGATACTGAGTGCTGTTTTTAAATGGCCTGGGCTCCCAAGCAACTGGGTGTAAGGTTGCAAGTTGGGGTACCGGTGTGTAGTAGCTAGATCAGAGACCAATAAAGCTGGCACATCTCATGAGGTGGATCCAAAGCGTTAGTGTTTAAGCTGCCTCCCTAGGCCCCCAGCAGAAAGAGAGATGTGGAATCTCTTAGGGTCATGGGCCACATTCAAGAGAAGAGGATACCTTCTTCTTGCCTTGGAAAGCATAGTTTTTAAGAGTGTCTGGCTAGGATTGGGGAGACCCAGGTCCCAATCTCCACTCAGACATGATATGTAGGGACAGTCACTGCTTCTCTGCCTTAGGATAAGAATAGAGGAGGAGAGAGACTATGTATGCTGCCCTGGATTTCTTGGAGGGAAAGCTGAGAAATAAATGTCATAAATAAATAACTGGCCTCCAGTTAATTTCCACTCTGAGAGACAGGGAGGGATGAGTAGCTATCCTGGCCCTGAAGGCTAAAGCATATGGGCTACCATCCTTAAGAGGGTGGCTATTTGCGTAGCAGATTTCTTCTTTTTTCTTTCTTTTTAAGTTACACTGTGCATGTAGGCTTTCCTTCAGCTAGGCCCCCTAGGAATGGACCCTGCCTGCTCCCTGGGTCAATCTGAAGCAGGCTTGCTAGTATTATTCCCTGACCTGATTCTTGGTGGCAATTGTTAACAAGGCAGAACAGCTGAGTAATGTCTCATCTCGTACTGATTTCCTCTTAGCTCTTTTCATTGTTTATGAAGATGCAGGAACACATTTCTTCCCACTGATGTCCATTTAGGGTAGAGCTCTTTTTCTCTCTGTATCTTCAATAATGATGTTTTGATTAGCACCAGGTTGTTTATCTCCCTCCCCCCTTTAATGGCACCCATTCCATCCAGGGGATAATCTGTCACCCAAAATGAATAATGCAACGTGGCAAGCTTTAGAAATGGAAATGGGGCGGGCTGAGAACGCAGTCTTTAGTAGCTGACTTTGTTGGATTTTTATTAGCTTTCTTTCCAAATTGTTTATTAATGACTCTGGCTTCCATAGCCGAATGCTCACAGTTAATGAGGAGGCCAGGTGAGTGAGATTTCTGAGAGGCGCGGAGCTTCCATTGGTTGCTGGCATGAGGCGACTAGAGCATAAAAGGCACACAGGTGATTTCTGCCTCCCTTACACAGTGCCAGCAATCTTGTTTTCCATAATAAAATGAAGCACTTTTTATTAACCAGGAGGTTTCATATGAAAATCTCTCTCTTTTTTTAATTCCACACCCTCTGTCCCCTGGACTCGCGTATATGTAAATTTCATAATGTGTTGTTTCTAAAGATGTACTAAGCCTGCCACACTCAGAACAGCTCAACTCATAAGTGCTCCTGGTCTCTTTCCCAGAGCTTTTAACCAGCCGCCGGGGGCTTCAGGAAAGCTGTTGTATGCAAAATGCATTGCAGAGGTTTTGCTGACGTACATTTAAAACAGGACTTATGGGAACCTGTGGCCCTCTGGAAACTTTTGCTGGACTCCAACTCCCATCACCACCACCACCACCAGCAGCAGCAAACATAGTCAAATAGTTGGAGACTGAAGGAATTGTAGTCCAGAAATTTCTGGAACGTCATGGGTTCCTCGTGAGTTCCTATTTCTTGGCAGATCACAACAAAACTGTAACAAGCAAGGATGCCATCTTTGCAGTAGCAACTCGAAAAAACCCACCAGAGTTTTCTACAGATGTCAGCAAAGACAACAGTTTTTAGACATTGTTGTTAATCTCAGTTTGTACTGATCGTTATTAGTGATATATATATATTATTAGTGATGTTATTAGCGTTAAATTTTGTCTCTGCTTCTTTTGTGCTTATCCTAGCAAGCATCCAGATTTGCTACTGATTTGTGCTTGTACCAATTTCTGGTGTTTGCTAGGCGCTGTAGCTTTTGCCCATTTGCTATACAGGGTTGTTGTGAGGATAAAAAGCTGGTATAAACTGACCTGAGCTTCCTAAAGGAAAGGTAGAATAAAATAGCATTCTGCTTTTTTTTCTTCAAAAAAAGAAAAATATATATTAAAAGATGACTAGGGAGGTATTCTGTCTGTAGGAGACATACTACCTAATGAAATGGCACTTTTGTTCTCTGGTACCAGGAAGCATCGGAAAGTCCGAAATGCTGTGCAAGGATGTTTAAAACAGTGTATTCTGTGTACATCTGTCAGGCTGTCCACCTGCCTTCCTGTCAGTCTGTCTCGTCATTGACAGTCTTGCATGTTGTCCTTCTTTGCTATTGTAGAACAAACATGAGGAGGATGTGGAATCCGGGGAGGATGCTGTCATCAACAAACGCCACAACCGATCGCTGATGGGGAGTTTTTCCAAGCGCAAGGTTATTCATTTATTCATAGGAATAGACACAAATTACCCTGCTTCCCCTGCAAAAGCTCAAACACCCAAGCCATTAAAAATTTTAGAACAGAAAGGGGCAACCAGTAAGGGATCACATAGTGAATATGACATCACAGTGCTATGCAGCCTGTCATGGTTGTCAAGGCTGCACCCTTCATTTTCTCTTAAGCACCCTTTCTTCAGATTGAAACTGACATGAGACTGATGCACATTCTAAAGTAACACCAATGTGGACCTCAAAAGCTACATTTAAGAGCAGGGCTGTGCTGAGTGTTCCCCCCCTCCATGTTTATTTTTGCCCGGAGGGGAGAGAGATAAAGTTCTGAGAACCGCTTACATTTTTATGGGAAAGGTTTTGAGGCGCAAATGTTGCCAATTTTGTGTGTGTGTGCTGCTGTGGTGCCATTTTTTTTCCTTCCCAGCGTGCCCCCAGGCAATCAGGGATCACATAAGGAACATGGTGTGCTCCCTGTTTGTCCCTTTTGAAATTTGCCCCACATGAAAGCAGGGAAGTTTTTTTTTGGGGGGGGCACCTGTATGGAAACTTCCAAAGTGGTTGTACAAACTATGACCCTACTGGCAGTGTGGTACCCTATCACTTTAAGCAGCTGTATATTCCCCCAAATAATCCTGGGAACTGTAGTTTGTTTAAGGCGCTGAGAGTTGAGACACCTATCTCTCCCCCCCCCCCCCGCTTAGAGAGCTACAGTTACTAGTAGGGCTGGCCCACTCACAGGGCAAGGTAAGGCAACTGCCTCAGGCAGCAAGATCCACAAGACACCACAGCCTAATGCTGAGCTTTCTTCCCACCCTGTTCCTGATGTAGATATTACCTCAGCTCTTCTTCCCTGGTGGGCGGCGGCAGGGGGGGGAACGACGACATTTTGGGAATCCGCTTCAGCTGAGCTTTCTTCCCATCATGTTCCTGATGTAGATATTACCTCAGCTCTTCTTTCCTGGTGGGCAGGGGGGCATTTTGGGAATCCGCTTCAGGTGCCGAAATGTCTTGGGCTGGCTCTGATTCCTACAGTTTCCTGGGAGGGTTAAACCACTCTTGGAGGAGAATAGGGTCTCCTAACAACTCTCAGCAACATTAGCAAACCACAGTTGCCAGGAGTCTTTGGAAGCAGTTGGTTAGAGTGTGCTGCTGATAACACCAATTCACTTCCCTGTAAGGGACAGCTGCATATTTCTGCATCACAAGGGGGGGCTGCACTTGATGATCCTCAGGGCTATTCCAACTCCATGATTCAAAACTGATCTATGATTCTGTGAAATGCAAATAGGGCCAGTGTTAGGTTAATTGTCTCCACAAATACTGTTATTGTTAATGTTATCTGTTGCTCGTTGTTACAGCAGTTTCAGTGTGCACTGTGTTTTAGAGTGTTTCATAAGAAGAATCTCTGCCCTTGCCTTTGTCTTTTCTTCAACACAATTTTATATACCAGAACAAAATAGCTCTAAATAGTTTGCACTAAGCCATTCAGTTAAAATACCAATAAAGCAAATTACATGACAACATTTATATTATAAACTATTATTCTAATTTTTTAAAAATAAAAAATAGATGCACTAAAATCAGATGTCAAAAATCCACACTAAAATTACATGCCTGAATAGGCTTGCTGGAAGAAAAAAGGGGTTTTTAACAGGCTCCGAAAACAATTGTTGTTGTTGTTTAGTCGTTTAGTCGTGTCCGACTCTTCGTGACCCCATGGACCAGAGCACGCCAAAAACAATACAGTACCTTATATCAGTGGCCACAGAGTTCCAACACACCAAAAGATCAATTCTTTGCAAGTTCAAGTTGAACCAGAATGTTGTCAGTACTAGTTTGAACTTGCTATCAGAATGCAAGGACCCTGTTCTTTCATTCTAATCGAATGCCTTTTACACCTCGCTCCAGTTGGTGACTCATGTTGGCCTAGTAAAACAGAAAGTAGATACCGCAAGCATGAAGTCTGCCTCTTCCCCTGGTGTACACTAGGAGAAAATTGTGCCTTCATCATACTGCCTTCCAGCTCTCTTACAAATAACAAGTGGAACCTACCACAAAATGTTGCAGTGAGGGAGTGCTGCTGTACAGGGTTTGGGACATGCCCATTTCCAGGAGACTCCATTCCAACCCCCTCCCTACAACAGTCAGTTGGCATTCCAGGACCACTGAGCATGCTCAGTCCTCATTGGGTGGCTTTGAGGGTGGGGTGGGGATCTTCCTCTCAGGGTGCTCTTCCTCCTGAATATTTTTGTACTTCTGCAAACTTTGGGGCTCCCTCAAGCTTTCCAGTGCCTCTCTCTTATATATGGTTGTTGCCATTTGGCCGTGTAGGCAAACGGCACTCACACTGGAAAGATTCTCTCCCCGAAGCACAGTCTCTCTGAGGAGTTACCTATGCCTTGTGGTATGTTTCCATTTGATAAGATGGGCCTCTGTATGGGCCTGCATGGATATATGCAAATGTTACCTGTGGCTTTCTTTAACTCTGGATGTGTCTCCCCAATTGGTGCAGAAAAAAGGAAGCAAACTGAAAAGGGCATCAAGTCTGGAAGAGGGTGAGGATGACCTTGACTGTCAAGGGAACTTAGCCAGAGGCTCGGTACATTACAGCAAGTAAGTGGCAATGCCCTTTCTTTGAACAGATACATGTGCAGAACAACTTTGCCTAAATGGACTGGTTTCTTGATCAAGTCTAACCGGATGGGACAGAGACAGTGAAATGGAATGGGTTTAAGGTGGTGTGTGTGTGTGTGTGTGTGTGTGTGTGTGTGTGATGCTTGTAGGCCTTGTGACTGCAGATAATTTTTAAAACATACAGACCTAGGGGGACAGAAAGCTCAGGATTTTCTGAGCCAGAGCTCAAGTCTGGAGCATCAAGAGTAAAACATGACTTTCCACATGAGCAAAAAGCATTTAACTCACTACCAGCTAACCACATCCTCCTGCCATACCTGAAGGGTGGAGGATGGTCTGGAGCAGGTATAGGCAAACTTGGCCCTCCAGATGTTTTGGGACTACAACTCCCATCATCCCTAGCTGATAGGACCAGTGGTCAGGGATGATGGGAATTATAGTCCCAAAACATCTAGAGGGCCGAGTTTGCCTATGCCTAGTCTGGTCTGGAGGAAATCTGAAGCTGCCTTAAACTGAATAAGACCATTGGTTCATCTAACTCAGCATTGTCCACACTGACTGGTAGGGTTTCAGAATAGGGTGCTTCCCAGCTCCAACTGGAGATGGTGGACCTGGACCTGGAACCTTCTGCATGCACAACAAATGTTCCACCACAGAGCTCTAGCCCTTTAGCTAAGACATAGGAAGCTGCCTTATCCCGAGTCAGACTATTGGTCCATCTAGCTCTCTATTGCTTACACTAGCCTTTTCCAAACTTGGGTCTCCAGTTGTTTTCGGACTGCAATTCCCATCACCCCTGACCATTGGTCTTGCTCGCTAGGGATGATGGGAGCTGTAGTCCAGAAACAGCAGGAGACCCAAGTTCGGGAAACCCTGGTTTACACCAACTGTCAGTGGCTTCCCAGTGTTCAGGCAGAGGTCTTTCCCACTCCTAGCCTTACCTGAAGATGCTGGGGGGGGGGGGTTGAACCTGGGACTTTCTGTATGCAAAGTTGGTGTTTTTGTCGCTTGAGCTGCAACCAGACGAAGTATCTGGGCAAGATGGAGTTCCACCATGCTTTTCTTTATTCCAATCTGTGATTAAATCTCTGGAGGCCAGATAATCCACCTACCTACTCACTCACTCAGGGCTGATCCAAGATGTTTTGCTGCCTCTGGTGAAATACAACATGGGGCCACCTCACCCTGTTCCTCATTCAGAAGCTGACCAGATTGATAGTTGACTCTTACTTCAGCCTTGGTGGTGGGACATGGAGTTCCACCATCCCGGAGAGCATCAGGCTAATTTAGGCATACACAGCTCTATCCTGCAGCACCTCGCCACCATTCCCTTCCCCCAGAATTTGCCAACTACCTCATGCAAGGGCCGGCCCTGCATGTGCTTCATGGCTAGAGATGTGAGAAGGTATTATTTCTCCTTCTGCCCTGCATTTCTCACATGGAGCACAGTTTCCCTTCCACTGCACTTAATCTCCCACCCAAAACTACATCATTTCTCTTGCTGTCTGCTGTGGAGGAATTATATGAGTGGTTATGCAAGTTACACTGACTGGGATTCAACTTGTGAGTCCCAACAGTGGAAGCCATGTGCACCCCAAAATTGGCTTGGGGTGTCAAATGGGAGAACTCCTGGAACAGGAAGAGGGGGGAATCGATCCATCTAGCAAGCTGCAAGTGCTAGCCATGACAGAACAATTGCTTTATGATGTTAAATTTTCCCCCGTCGCCATTATTTTGTTCCACTCCATTAATTTCAGTGCAAAGGAAACACAACGCAAATGGAGGGCAGGGGGACATAATCAATTACATATCATTTGCAGATTGAAAGCAACAGCAGCAGCAAATACCGATTGTATTTGCTGGACTGGTTTCCATTCTGAACCTAGGGCGAAGGAATGAATATTGGCAATTTCCATTCCTGTTTCTCCAACATCCCTATCCATGATTGAAGTGGACTGGTTTGTGCAAATGCACACAGATTGCCCCATCTGCAAAACTCCAGACACAGAGTATACCTTCTTGTGGTCATTCCCAGTCAGAGTAGACCGTTACTCAGCCAGATGAACTGAATTGGTGCATAGTAGCTCTTCAAACACCCATTATGAGTGCCTGTAGCTGAGCGACAGAGCACATGATTTTTTGTGCAGAAAGTCTCAGGTGCTGTTTGGTGCTAAAGTTTAATCAGAACAGCTCAGAGCTGATTTGACAATGACAGCATTTTGTGTTCTATTTCCATGGGTACCTATTGTTTCACCAACTCCCACACACGTTGCCTTCTCCTCCAGTCCTTTGTTTGCTTGTTTCTTGTTGCTGCTGAGTATTTCTGTTCTCTTAATTCCCCAAACCCCCTGGATCAGAACTGATGAGCACAATGTGCTTTGTTCCCATAGAACAAACCGACAGAAGAAAACCATGAAATTATCCCGAGCGCTCTCCGACCTGGTGAAATACACTAAATCCGTTGGGATCCATGACGTAGAATCTGAAGGTAGGTGGCCTGCTATAAGGATGAAATAAGAAGGGAAACTGTGGGTAACCTTGCAGGTATATGCTGCAGTCCCGTGCACCTTTGTCTAGAAGTAGGGACGGGGAAGAAGGCCTCAGTTTCTGTTCCACTCTGTATTCATCACATGCAGCCCTGTTTCTGTTCTGCTGCAGTTCATCTTCCACCCAAAATTATGTTATTCATCTCTGTCTGCTGTGGCAGAATTATGTAACAAGTATAATTTACATTGTTGCTTTGTTATTCCACCGCATTCATTTTAGTGTAAAGGAAATGCAGTGCAAATATGTAGTCCCTTATGATCTGAAAGCAGAAAAATCAGTGAATGCCGGTCGTATTTGTTAAATAACTAAAAGAGGCAATGCACTCTCCCTGCCTTCGTTCCAGTCTCTTCCAGTTGGCAAGTCTCCTCTTTCAGCGAAACGAAAGCTCACCAGATCCTCCAACAAAAGCCGGCCCAGTATCTGCGCTTCAACCAACACCAGCTGTCGCGAATCTACCCTTCCTCCTATCGCGTGGACTCCAGTAATTACAACCCTCAGCCCTTCTGGAATGCTGGGTGCCAATTGGGTAAGGAGGAGCCAGAGGCAAGGCTTTGAGGAATGAGGAAAGTTGCTGGGAAAGTAGAAATGCTTCGCTGTCAATTGGATGCCATTTTGCCTACAAAGCCTGCTGTGTTTAAAACAAAGTGGAAACTTGCTTTGAAGAAGCTTCTTTTTCCACGGAACCTTCATCCAATTTGTGGGGCCAAAACTTCTCCCGGTGCACTTTTCATTGTGCGAGTAACCCATAAAAGGACCTGCATGGTAGCCTTTCTAGGACATGGTCACAAATGGTCACCTGTACTATGTCCCCAAATTTCAGCCAGTTGCCATGCACAGTTTTTCTTCTGGAAACAAAGACAAAATTGCCTGTGGCATAAAATGACCCTAGGTAAAGGTAAAGGGACCCCTGACCATTAGTCCAGTCATGGCCGACTCTGGGGTTGTGGTGCTCATCTCGCTTTATTGGCCGAGGGAGCCGGTGTACAGCTTCCGGGTCATGTGGCCAGCATGACTAAGCCGCTTCTGGCGAACCAGAGCAGCATACGGAAATGCCATTTACCTTCCCGCCAGAGTGGTACCTATTTATCTACTTGTACTTTGATGTGCTTTGGAACTGCTAGGTTGGCAGGAGCAGGGACCGAGCAATGGGAGCTCACCCTGTCACAGGGATTCGAACCGCCGACCTTCTGATTGGCAATTCCTAGGCTCTGCGGTTTGACCCTGGAATGCATTTAATTCTTCCTTTGGGTTGCATTTGCTACCGCAGCCCCATGTTAGCAGATTGGGGTAGTAAAACACCCTACTGGCTTTTCATAGACAAATGATCAGGGAAAAGTCGAGAAATTGGCAAGTTACCTTTGACCAAAAAAAGTTACCTGCTCTGGATGGAGTTGCACTCCTCTGAAGGAGCAAGTGTGTAGCTTGTGGGTCCTCCTGGATATATCTTTGTCGTTGGAGGCCCAAGTGGGCTAGTGTGTGCCTTTTGCCAGCTTTGTCTAGTTCACCAACTGCAGACATTCCTGAATAGGAACAGCATGCAGTCCATGCATTCGTAACCTCAAGGCTGGATTACTGTACTGCTCTGCATATGGGGCAGCCCTTGGGTCTGGTGCAGAATCCTCCCAGATCATAGCCTTCTGCAGGAAAATAGGTCTTAGCATAAAATTACAACATTTCCGCTAAAAATAGGAACCCGTTAAAACCTACTTGAACTTGCTTTCATGGGATGTAATTATTTCCCCAGCAATATTGAATTAAGTACTCCCTGAGTTTATTTCTATATTCGCTTGCAATTCTTGCTCTCAGATAAGATGTTAATTTTACCATTGCAGCCAAATCCCAAACTTTATTAATTGGGTGGCCTATCACTCCTTTGCAAATTTGCATGCTTTAGCATATTCCGTCTCCTCTGCTTTCTTCTGCCCTTTTCTGTGCAGCGTGCTGATTCAGCTCCATCTCTCAAAAGTGAGAAAAGTAGCTGAATGCCACAGCTCTTCACATCAGGGATATTGCACAAAATAATATATATGTATATCTAGATATATTTACTCGCTCTCAGTTTTCTTTCTTCTGCCTGGATCTGTGGCATCAAGAAGCCTGTCCAGTCACTTTCGCCTTCAAATGTAGCTCTATCTCATTTTGCTCTGACAGCTTTGCTTTTAGAAATGCAATTTATCACCTCTCTCTCTTTCTCTCTCCCCACCCTTCCAAATATTGCAGTTGCTCTAAACTACCAGTCAGAGGGGAGAATGCTTCAGTTGAACCGCGCCAAGTTCAGTGCCAATGGAAACTGTGGCTACGTCCTCAAACCCAAGTGTATGTGTCAAGGTAAGGGGAATGTAGATTTCAGATTTAACTAATGATGGTACTGTTATTACAAGCGTGCGCTGCAACAAAATGTTGTAGTGCATTTTCATCTTTTAAACAGGAGTGTGCCTGCTCAGGGTTGTAGCTAGTCAACCACGCTGTCCCCAAGGACCCCCTCCCATTTCCTTCCCTACCCTCAGTTTCTCAACTGACATTTAGCATTCTGTGGCCAAAAAAATTTAAAGAACAGAATCCCCACGCCGATACACAGACCGTCCACGGGCCGGATCCTGAGGGCAATTGGGCCGGATCCAGCCCGCAGACTGTAGTTTGTCGACCCCTGTTTATATATTAATATTGCTTATTTGTTATGATTCTTTTCAGAAGGTAAAATTAAAATTCATTAGTTTTCCAAAAGCAGTTTACATGCTTCTTCATCAAACGTAGGCTTACCAAGCTTCAACGTTGTCCAGATTTGATTTCTCACACCAAGGAACACATTTTAAAGACCCCCTCACTGAAGAAATTTGCAATAAAATATGGAGGCAAAGGCGAGAAGTCAATGTTTAAAGAGAAATGTATAACAAATTTGGAATCTGGAATATATATGTAAAGATTTCAAAGTTTAATTTTATAAAAAAAATTGATTCTGAAAAGAAATTTGCAAACATAAAGTTTCACTGTCTGAAATGGCACATCCTAATAAGATAGGAAGATAGGAATCTGTCTTCTACAGAGTCAGACCATTGATCCATCTACCTTAGTACTGTCTGCACTGACTGGCAGAGGCTCTTCCAGGTCTCAGACCGGGGCCAATTCCCAGCTCTAGTTGGAGATTCCAGGTTCTGAACCTGAGACCTTCTGCATGCAATTCAGAAGCTCTAACACTGAGCTGCAGCCCTTCCACAAAGATAAGGAAGGATAAATGTGAGCAGATGCCCATGTTCCTAAAGCTAACTAATGGAGTCAGACCATTGGCTCATCTATACCTGTGCAGTTTCCCCTGGCCAGCAACAGATCTCCAAGGTTTTGGGCATGGGACATTCCCCAGTCTAGCTGGGTATGCTAGGAATTGAACGCGGGGGCTTCTGCATGCAGAGCAGATGTGCTACCCTGCAGGCTTTCAAAACCCCTTCAATTCGGATTGTGCTCTGTTCCTTGTTCACACTGAGCCTTCCCTTGCTTTGTGGTTCACCTGTGATGGATCTGTGTCTTTTTTTACCTACTTAAGACCCGTTATCTGCTCTCCTGCACATGGCAGCCAAAGCAGGCATTTTGAACAGGGCTGAGCTATTGGCATTGCCTTCACACTGTGCTTCATTGTCTTGGTTGTCTGCAAGCCGCTGGGCTCTGATTAAATTAATGAAATCTTGCTGTCTTGGCTCTGCTGACAAGCCTCTTGTCCTCTCTGCTGCTGCCTGTGTTTCTACAAAACGAGAGATGTGCACTTCTTGTTATCCCTGTATCTCATCACAGGCTTGGAAGAATTAGTCTGTGTCATTAACTTCGAATTTACTGCCTAACAAGGCAACGTCTTTCTCGCTTTTTGCTGGCCTGTAAACGGCATTTTGTGTTTGTCTGACTGTAATTTAGTAGCCGATCTGTGATTGCAATAATAAAGACTGATTGATTGACTTTTTCTTTCTCTCCGCTGCCCACTCCCCAGAAGAAGGAATCGTATCTGTTTGATTTTTACATTCTAGACTAACAGCCTCATTTGCAGCAGCACTGCTTGGGAATTCCAGCAAAACCCAAACAGATCAATGCCGTTTCAAAATGAGCTCAGCTGGGAGAGCTTCTGTTTGCAGAGTAGACAACGGTCTGGCTCAGTATTAAGGGAGCTTCCTGTGCCAATGGAACTGCATGTCTGGAAGTTGATGCACGTATTGCGCATTTTGCAAACAACTTAGCTCTGCCTTAAACTTCTGTGTATGTTCTGCAAACCTTTCTCAGGGATCTTCAACCCAAATTCCGAAGACCCACTGCTTGGCCAGATGAAGAAGCAGCTTGTGTTACGAATCATCAGCGGGCAGCAGCTTCCCAAGCCCAAGGACTCCATGCTGGGAGACAGAGGAGAGGTATGGACCTGGAGAGAGAGGTGCAGAGAGATCTGGGGAGAGCACAGCGACATCTGCTTGCAACGCAGCCACTGTATGCTGAGAGCCCTCTGGCAGCGACTGTCAGAACCAATTGCTGTAGGCAGAGTCTTGGTGCTAGTGACTGCCACAGCTCCACTCGCTTTTACAACTTAACTTAAGTCCAGCCTACAGTACTGCTAAGTTAAGTGGAATTGTTATTTCCTGCTTGGACTACTGCAATGGGGCTACCTTTGAAGGTGACCCGGAAACTGCAATTAATCCAGAATGCGGCAGCTAGACTGGTGACTGGGAGTGGCCGCCGGGACCACATAACACCAGTCCTGAGAGATCTGCATTGGCTCCCAGTACGTTTCCAAGCACAATTCAAAGTGTTGGTGCTGACCTTTAAAGCCCTAAACGGCCTCGGTCCTGTATATCTGAAGGAGCGTCTCCACCCCCATCGTTCAGCCCGGACACTGAGATCCAGCACCGAGGGTCTTCTGGAGGTTCCCTCATTGCGAGAAGTGAGGTTACAGGGAACCAGACAGAGGGCTTTCTCGGTAGTGGCGCCCGCCCTGTGGAATGCCCTCCCTTCAGATGTGAAGGAAATAAGCAGCTATCTTCTCTTTAAAAGACATCTGAAGGCAGCCCTGTTTAGGGAAGTTTTTAATGCTTTATTGTTTTTAACACTTGATTGGAAGCCGCCCAGAGTGGCTGGGGAAACTCAGCCAGATAGGTGGGGTATAAATAATAAATTATTATTATTATAAAAGACAATCACAGGTGGCAATGGGAGAGAATTTCAATTCCATTCTCCATAATAATAATAAACTTTATTTATATCCCTCCCTCCCTGGCCAGAGCTGGGCTCTAACACCAGTAAAATTACAATAAAAACATAATAGGGAGGGGGAAACCAACAACAACAAAACAATTTAAAATACAGGTTAAAATGCAATTTAAAATGCAGCCTCATTTTAAAAGTAGCCCATGGATCGAAACCGTAAGGGGAGGAAAAACATAAGGGTCAGACCAAAGGCCTGGTGGAACAGCTCTGTCTTGCAGGCCGTGCGGAAAGATGTCAAGTCCTGCAGGGCCCTAGTCTCTTGTGACAGAGCATTCCACCAAGTTGGGGCCAGTACTGAAAAGGCCCTGGCCCTAGTTGAGACTTAAAGGCAAACTTACATAAATGGCACTTTTTGAAACACTGGGGAGAACTTTCTGGTGGTAAGAGCTGTTTGACAGTGGTATGGACTGCTTCCGAAAGGGGCGGGCTCTCCTTCATTGGAGGTTTCTAAACAGGTGGGGTGGCCACTTGTCAGAAATACTTTAGTTGCAGAGCATCAGGCCAGATGACCCCGGGGGTCCCTTCCAACTCTGCAGTTCCATGATTCTATGAAACGATGCTCAGACTGAAACACAACCATCCTTCGGAGTTTGCCCTTCTGCTAATTTTGCAACGCAGTTCTCCAGCCAAGTAAAATGTGCAAACCCACACAAGAGTAGTGTGTGCATATAAATGCATGTATTAGTGGAAATGATAAACAAAAAATGCATTATATTAGGGGAAATTGCTTTAAAAAGAATGTGTGTATTATGAGAAATTCACACTAAAACAGTGATGGGTTTTTTTTTGCGAGAACATGTATGTATGTATACTCTCTATGCATACACATGTGTGTAATGAATTGCTTCTAGAGTTCTTAAAATGGGCCTGGGCTTTTATCTTTGCAGTCCTTTCTGATTACGGGTTTGGACTGGGGCGGAGTGGGGGGTGGATACTTCCTGCGGCCTCCTTTTTTTTGGGTTTTTTGGGACAAATTATGCAACACGTTTCTTCCCCCCTGAGACTAGCAGGTGCTCAGCCTTTTCTCTTTGTGCAAAGAGGGACCGACTTTGCTTTCTTGTCCACAGAGTGCCTTTGGGGAGATGGTTGAGCACTGCCAAGATGCTCAATCAATGTGGCAGGAGCCCTATTCATACCACTTCACAGAGAAGAAAAGGGGTTGGGGGGGGGACGGGTTGGGAAACACCTCCAAAGGAGAGCCAAGTTTAAACCCAGAAACTCACTGTAAATATTTATAAAGCTACTGGGTTTGTCAGCCAAGATGGATGGGGCTTCATTAGTGCACCTCTTGGTATCTGTTTGCATAGTGTCAAACCCCCAGTACAGGGTTTTTTTGAGGGGAGGGGAGGTAGTATTGGCCTTTACACTTTTTCACTGCGTGCAAAGTTGTGGAGGGGGGAGTCTACTATGTGGGTCCTCTCCTCTCCCCCCTCTCTCCGGTTGTTAGTTGGTTTCTCAATCGAAAAGCAACTTCAAGTATCCATTCTGAGAGGGTTGGATGCTTTTGACATGACATTGGGTGCAGGATGCTTGAGTACAAGATACAGGCTCAATGCTGTATTTTCTGAATTTTGATTCCTTCATGGTGTCCACTTCCTTGTATTTGATAGTTCAGCTGCACATACTTCACATTTATTTAGATCTGGAATGAGGCATGCTTGCGTTTTGCGCTCAAGGTAGGACTTTCCCCATTCCCAGGGCACCGCCACAGCTGTGGAACAGGTTTCACAGGGAAGCCTTTATATGAAGTTTGGCTGAAATCAGAACCAAGGCCCCATCAGAATACATACATCTAAAGCAGTATCATAAACTGTCATGCCCTCCCCAAATCTTGGGAACTGTAGTTTGTTAAGGGTGCTGGGAGTTGTTAGGCGACCCCCTCACATAGCTGCAGTTCCCTGAGTGTTTTAGCAATCAATTCCTCTACCCAGGGAACTTTTAAGAATTGAATCTCTGTGGGGACATTATTATTATTTATTCACCCTTCACCCTGAGGGTGTAGGTCTGAGTTTGGATCGCAACCAATTAAAATTCAGCATTGAAAACTGTTTGTACTTTCTGTGATGTTGTTTTTAATCACAACAAAATAAGGGAGGTCCTCCTTATAATGTTTAGCACCCTTAACGAATGGCAATTTCCAGAATTCTGTGGGAGGAAACCATGGCGGTTTAAAGTAGTATGGCGCTCCTTTAAATATATGGTGCAGCTGGGACCATAGGCTGCAATCGTGACTATGTCTACTCTGAAGTAAGTCTCCCTGAATTCAGGGAAGGATCATAGCGCAGTGGCACAGAACACTGGATCTCCAATGTCTAGATTGAAACAAGGATTCCAGAGTAGAACATTGCAGTCAAGCTTTTCAGGGTGGCTTTTTCTGTTTTATCCCAGCATTATGATGGTAATTGCCTACTCTTCTCCCCCTTTTCCCAGATAATAGATCCATTTGTGGAAGTGGAAGTAATCGGATTGCCTGTGGACTGCTGTAAAGAGCAGACAAGAGTCGTGGATGACAACGGTACGGCTGCCTTCTCCTCACTCCTGCATGATCCGCGGTCTCTGATATATTCAGCGCATGAGAGCAAAGTTATGCTGAAGTTGCTTGCACCCATGAGGGTGACTGGAAACAAGAATTATTTGTGTGTGTGGTGTGAAGTCACCATTGTGGGATGAGTTTTAATAGGTAGGAGAGGATATGTTGATTGCAGTTTATCTCTCAAGCACCCACTTGTGGTTGAATGGTTTTAAAATCCCACCCTTGGCCACAAAATTTAAAAACATAGGAATTAGGCTGCAAGCCTTCTTTTGAGCAAGTCTAGCTATGAAGTAAACTCGCTTCCCCCTTCTTACCCCATTTAATAAAGAACCAGGCAACAGCTTGCACAGTAAGTTTAAAAATAAGATTGATTTAGTTTATAATCATGCATTGGTTCACAGCAATGGTAGACGCAAAAACTATGGAGACAGAATATTTATATTTTCCGTATAACCAGTCTTAGAGGCATGTGTCTGGGACTGGAGAAAGCACAGGGCTCATCTGCCCTCATGGTTGGCCAAACAGAAGGGAGAGGAACTGGAAGCACTATATGCTCAGGGGAGGGGAAATGACATCACACAGAACCCTCTCTACCAATTGTATTTCTATGGCCCGAGTATCTGCCTGTCAGCAGTACAGCTCTGTGGACACATAGACCCTTCTTGTGCTAACTAGCAAGAATATGCAATTACTAGGTTTGGCTGCTAATCTCCCACCATATTTCATATACCACATTTATCTGAAGCGTCAGTTCAGCCCTGTAGCTTTAAGCCAAAGCCGGGGGGGGGGGAAATCCCCCAATAAAGGCTACTTCCTTCCAACAACCACTTTCTGTTATCTTCTCCTTATTGTCAAAAGTGAGATTGTAAGCTCCTTGCAGCAGGGACCAGACTTTTATACTTTTAGACAAACATCCTTTTAGAATTGAGAGAGACCTTAGTAAATGGAAGGCTCTTAGATTGGTCCACAAAGGGCCATAAATCATGGGTGAACTTGCAGCATGCACAGGGAAACTATTTCATCCATAGGCCAATGTGAACCAGCTCTCATCCAGGATTCAGCCATAATGAAACTCTCTTGCTGTCCCCCACCTATTTATTTCCCTTTGCAGGTTTCAATCCAATGTGGGAAGAAACTCTGGTGTTCCCTATTTGCATGCCAGAAATCGCCCTGATTCGGTTCTTGGTGTGGGATCATGACCCTATTGGGAGGGATTTCATCGGACAGAGGACAATATCGTTTACAAGCATGATGCCAGGTTACTTGTTTATTTATTTTGTCTATATACCATCTTTTCTTCCAAGGAACTCAAGGTGGTCTACATTTGGTCCTCTCAACAACCCTCTGAGGCAGATTAGGCTGAGAGATTGTGTCTGGCCCTAGGTCACTTCATGGCTGAGTGGGGATTTGAACCCTGGCCTCCCAGGTGCTAGTCCAATACCCTAACCCCTACGCCACACTGGCTCTCCATAGAAGGTGGCAGCTCTTTTCTTTAAGAGAGCTGATGAGCCATTTAGTAGATGCTGGTCTATTAGGGCAAGCAGTGCATTGCCTTGCTAACTTCAGCCTGCCCCCACCTGTCTGCCTTTTTGCAATAATTCCGGAGGGTGGTCCTGGCTGTCAGGTGTCTCAGTCTTGTAGTACTCAGCTGGGAGGAAAAGGAAGGAGACCAAAGCAGAAATGGTTGGCTCTGGCTCCACCTACTGTTGACATCCCTGCCTTCTACCCCATCAGTCTCAATTAGCACCAGCCATCACTGGAGCCATCAATAGTTGAGGCTTCTCTTTATCCCAGTGGTGCTTATGTGTGTTGCCCAATCCATTCCTCTGCTACGGAGAGTAACCCATCTGAAGAGGGTTGGCATCTTCAATGCCTCCATGTGAAATCCAGATCCCAGGGGTTGCATGCAATTGTTAGCCCTAGTCGACGTCAACCTGCTGAAGTTAAATGGACATGACTAACTTGGGTCCACTCATTTCAGTGGGGTTTATTCTGGACTTGAGACACAAGCCTGAGAATTTGGCTACTGTGTGGTCGCACAGGTGACAAGTGATAGAAATAAGAACATTATTGGTCCACAGCAGCTCCCATTCAGGTCTGTAGGACATTGGGCAAGTTTGCTGGGTCAAGCAGGGGTAGGTTTGGGGAGCCAAATGCCATCATCCAGGGCTTTCTGTCTGTTTCTCGGGACTATCTCCAAGACCATGCCCACTGTCCTGAGCACATTCCTCACTGGCCTTGAATGGTAATAGTGCCTTATGCTTGCTGGGGTGTGTGTGTGTGTGTGCATGTGTGTGTGTGCGCACGCCTTTGCACATGTGTAGGCACTACTGATTTTTGTGCATTCTTAGAATATAGCCTATTGTATAAAGATAGAAAGTTAGATCTGTTGTCTCTCCCACTTTTCCCCTTGGCCACACCCAGCCCTGACATATGCAGCCTTCAGAAGACTATCCACAAGGGAATGTGGCCCTTGGGCTGGGGTAAAGAGAAAAGAAAGAAAGAAAGAAAATCAGCTCCTTTTGATAAACTGGAATAGTCTGGGAGAGAGTTAGCTCCAGTACACACCTTCAGCTACCGTATACCTGAATAGCTCCCAGCCATTTCTTTGAGAGAGGAGGAATTAAAGCATGGTACTGGAAGATACTGGGAGGGGACTGGCTTCTTTTGAGCCCCCCACCCCAATTATGTGTTTGTGTAATTGTCTGGTTCCTCTCCCTGCCTTCCCTCCCACCCACCACTATTCATAACGATGGGCACTTTGTGACTTGGTGGTTATATCTGCCAGCTCCTAATTTGTACAACTCCAGCTTGATAGGAGGGATTTCTTAGTCAATAGGGTAAACTTCAAAGCCTTTCTTGAAAGAAACCAGGGTCTCTTTCTCTGCTCTCATTTTTGTTGGCGGAGCACCAGTGGCTGCAATTACCAACTATAATGTTAAAGCAGCCTGATGGCTGAGTATCTGCAAAATTCAGAGGCTTTTAACACATTCCCCCCTTCCTTCAAACCCTCACCCATTTCTCCCCCTCCTCTTCTCCTTTTTTCTGCCTTCCCAATTCAGATAAAAGCACCCTGTGTTGTTGTTCTGATTCCCCCCCCCCCCTTCTTGTTCTCCATCTTCTTCAAAGCAAAGGAAACTTGGCAAGGGAAAAGTTTTTTTGAGAGAGAGAGAGAGGAGGAAGGAATCCATCTGGCTTTTTAAAAGGAGAAAAATAAAAGAGAGAATGAATGAGAGACATTTCTGATTATGACATTAATAATTGTTCCCAGCGGAGCAGGAAATCAATTAGGAATTCCAGGATTGACAGCTGCAATAATAAAAGAGGAATAGTGTTATTTGATGACCGGGGTGGGGTGGGGGTTGGGGTATGGCTCTGAACTCCTGCAAATGGGCCTCTTCCCAGGCAAGCTGTAGGTGGTAGCGAGTTTTTTTTAAAGAGCTGAAATAAACATTTGGGTGAGTTGAAGTAGGGCGGAGCAGAAACAGCCCCTCTAAATACTCTGTGCAATTTATGGGCGGTGGCATGGAAGGACTTTGCTGAAAATACATGAGGCCAGAAGTGAAATTCTCCCAACAGTTTTCTCAGAAAACTCTCTCTGCTTGTTTCAGCCACTGGTTGCACTGGGATCACTCAAGGAGCAATTTGCAGTCAGCCAGTGTCCCTAGTAGGTCTCTGCATTCTGTGTTCCTGATTGTAGGATGGCCAGGAGTAATGTTGGAGAATGGTGTGGAGACTTGGACCTTCTGGTGCAAGGCTACCCATGAAGCAGCCCCTCCTTTGGCAGACCCAAATTGCTTTGCCAACTTATTTCCTTCCTCCTCACTCCCCGTTGGCCCCTGACCCTGTGAGGTCTGTGTGTGTGTGTGTGTGTGTGTGTGTGTAATCTTATGGTCCCTTCTTGGTCTTCCTTTGTTCACCTTTCCATATTCCTCACCGAACCCCCAGTTAGAAATAGCAGGGGTGGTGTTCTGAGCCAAGGCTTGAACCCAAGCAAGGGCTCTTAAAAAAACAACCTTGCTTCAGGTAGGACACAAGCTTTTAATGCCTTTATATTCTTCTCTGGCTCAGATCCAGATCTGAACCAGAGAAGAATTCCAAGCCCACTCCCTTGATCATTTCATTCTTTACTGTCCCCAAAAGCCATCACCACTAGAGCTCCCAGCATGTTTCCTCTTTCCTTAGCTTGTGGAGAGAGAAGCAGAGAAGAGAGTTTTATTTCTCCTTTTCTGCATTCACTCTGGGAAACAGCACACCTGGGGAGACCATAGGAGGTGGAGGGGGGCTAAACTTCTTCTAGCATGCTGTTATCCACTACATCCTGCCAGCTCATTCCTGCTGTTGCTCCCACAGCTGCTGCAGCTTGAACGCAGGAAAAAGGAAATGAGGATTACATTGTTGGGGGCTGATGAGAATGGCTTTTAGGGAAGAGGAGGGAGAGTGAGGATGGGCAGCAGTAATTTTGCTGAACCTCTTAGGAGAAAAAAAAATATTGAATAGTGTGGTGGTGGGGGGGGAGTTTTCATAATTTCTGTTGCTGCCTCTCAGTAGCCTCTTAACATGCTCCACCCAGGATTTCCCTGACCCCATTATTACAGATTTTCTCTGTCTTGCACCTACCACTTCATTGTATTAAGAGCTATTTTTAATATTACATGCTTTATAAAGGCTTTAAAGTGAATTAATAAATATTTATGGGCAGAGAAATGCAGGCAGGGGACGGGCAGGCCCCATTTCACTGTTTTTTTCTAGGGTAGGATAAATTCTCCAACTGTTTCTTGGGTTGGGAGCTCACCCGCAAAATACTTTTTATTTTTTGCTCCTGCTGCAAGTACCAACGCCAGCAAACTGCATATTGACGTTACATTCTGCATCCTCCACAATGACCCCAGACATGGCATTGTTCTGGGGCATTTTGACCAAGGACAGCAGCCACCACCCCACCCCAAAAGGTGGAAAAGATTCAGAGAAGATTCTTCAAAGAGGCCTTTCTCTAGGTGTGGGGTGAGGGTGAGAAAGAGAGAGATCCCAGGAACTTTCTTGGGGGGGATGTCTTCTGAGTAATTTTGGCTCACCTATAGTAATTTCCAAGTAAATCCACGGTGAGTTCCAGAGATCTTTTCCTCTGAATCCTCTTCCTACCTTCATTGCTTCCATTGCCTATTTTCCTTCATATTTCTCCAACTATTTCCCCTGTTTTTCTGGGGTGTGTATGAGGGGAGGAGATTCTGATCTCAACTCACAATTCTCTGGACTTCTGAGACTTCATAAAATCATAGAGTTGGAAGAGACCCAGGTGGTCATTTAGTCCAACCCCCTACAATGCAGGAATGTGCAACTGTCCCATGTGGGAATTTAACCTGCAAACTTGGCGTTACCAGCACCACGCTCTAACTAACTGCGCTATCCAGGCCCAGGAGGAACTAGCTGGGATGTGTTCTTTACCTTCTTCCCTTGCTTTTCAGGCTATCGGCATGTCTACCTGGAAGGCATGGAGGAGGCGTCCATCTTTGTTCACGTAGCTATCAATGAGATATGTGGTAAGGTGAGTAATCACAGGCCTTGAGACGGGGAAATTTGCCCCTTTCCATTGAGGAACATTTGGTAAGATGCTAATTTGGTGACTTGAAAACTCTTTAAAACCACAATGCTCTACTGCTTTTCTGTGGGACGGGCAGAGCAATGGCAGAAAGGAAAATTTCACCTGTTTTGATCAGACTTCTCTAAATTGGGGTTGCGCCTTGAACCTCATGGGGAATGCTCTCTGCTAGGAACCCCTCCACTAAATTGGGGTGAGAGGTCTCTCGCATGTCCACACATATGTGCTCTTGCACATGCTCACTCCTGTGGTCATAGGGCCACTTACCCACAGATCAAACCATATGCAAGGGTGCAGAATTTGCTTTGAAAAACCACGTAATAGGTCAATAGTTATTGTTAAGACTGCAATGTCTTATTTGCAGTCCGGAGTAATTAAGTCATGGGTTGTATCCAACTAAGTTTTATTCAGAGCAGACCCATGGAAACTAAGGACCTGAGGGAACCAAGTTTACCGTATGACCCCCTTATTACAGCAGCTCCACTTGCTACCGGTCTGTTTCCAGGCACAATTCAAAGTGTTGGTTATGGCCTGTAAAGCCCCATACAGCTTGGGCCCAGGCTATGCAGTGGGAAAGATCATATCTCAGGAGATGCCCTTCTCTCAGTCCTGCTCCCCTCACAGGCATGCTTGATGTAACAGGGCCTTCTCGGTGGCTGCTCTCAGACTCTGGAACTCCCTTCCTAGAGAAGCCAGACTGGCTCCCTCCTTTTTTTCTTCTGCTGGCAGATGAAGACTCTTTTATTCCAACAGGCCTTTGGGAACTGGCTGGTTTGTTTTTTAAGGAAACGGCTTTTAATAGTACTATGCTGTTTTTGTTGTCTGTGTTTTAAGAGGTTTTTAAAAATTGCTTTAATTCTATTAGAATTTGATTACTTTTTAACAATTACTTTTAGTTTTTATTTTGTCTGCGTTGTTTTCATTTGCAAAAGCCGCCTTTGCTTGACAAAAGAAAGGCAGTATATACTACTGATAAGAATAAATAATAATGTTTGTTAATTTTGATGGGTCTGCTCTGAGTAGGACTAATGCTGGAGACAACCCTAGATTTTCAAAGGGGTAGATGAAAAGAAGAGGTTACTAGTTTTCTAGGTAAAGGCAGCGAGCAAAGCAGAATCTCACTCTTGAGCCTTCCCCTTTGCCCTGTGCCTCATGCTTTCAATAATTAAGCCTTTTCAGCCACTATGTACTGCTGGTATAGCAAATAGAAAATCAGAGACATGATTGAGTGGGTAGTGTTTATAAGCAGAGTTTTTCACATGCCATCTTATGAGCTAGAGGAACCTTCATTTCCCTCCCCCAAGGGAAGAAGGCTCAGAGCCTGGGGATTGGCGGTGGGATGACGATGAGTGGTCAGAGGAAGAAGACTGGGAGGAGGAGGTGTCGGAAGCTGAAGAGGTAACAGGGCTTAGTGAGCTGGGAGAGTCTGTGGCAGGTAGGAGTCCAGAAGCAGAAGCAGGAGAGGAAGAAGGCCAAGATGCAGAGATGAGTCAGGCTGGAGAGGAAGCCAGGTTGTCTCCCCTGCTCCTGCTGCAACAAGCTTCCCTCACTGCTGGTGTCCCAGGACCAGGAGAGGCATGAAGAGGGAGGAACAGAGATATGCATGCAGGCACAGTCTCAGATTGCTTGCAAACAATCCAGGGAAGGAGGAGACTTAGGCAGCTGTGAGAAGGCAATGACCTTTAGTCTCCATAGCTGCCTCATAGGGGGCAAGACCTACTGAGAAGAGTCTGTGCACTCATTAGGCCTGGCACTCCTTGTTTCTTCCACTATGGAGATACCTTAACTTGCTCTGTGTGATTTATTGCTGACCCGCTCCTGTCACCATATCCTAGTAGAACATCTTGATTGGGAGTGCTCATCCCAGCATCCTCAGCAAGAAAAGGGCACATCACCCCCTGTTTTCCTTCATGCTCCTTCTGCTTCGTGTTTTATTGTACACTTTTAATTTTGCGTGGAGACCCCCAAAATTGATTTCATCCTTGTCAACTGCTTAGAAGCCATTTTGGCAAGCGAGCAGTATGTAAATGAGCAGATGATGATTCCCTTTGAGGAGAAGGTCCCAGGGCTGCAAACAAGGCTGGGGATTCAGTCCAAGCTTCCTCACAAGTAATGGATTCCTATATCCAGAGCAGGTGAGGGGCAGCCACCAGATTCATCACCAGGAAACAAAACAAAGGGGTGTCCCAGTAAAGTTTTACTGCTCCTCTGTGCATGTGGCCATTATCTGAAGGGCTGTCACATGGAAGATATGGAACAAGCTGGTTTGCTGCTGCTGCAGAGGGTAGGACCCCGAGTCAGTGGATTCCAATTGCAAGAAAGCAGATTCTGACTAAAGGTTAGGAAGAACTTTTGGACAGTAAAAGCTGTTCAAAATGGAACAGGCTCCCTCAGAAGGAGGCGAACTCTGCTTTCTTGGAGGCATTTATCTAAACAGAGGTTAGGTGCTCACCTGTCAGGGAATCTTTAGTTGTGATTCCTGCATTGCAAAGGGTTGGGCTATATGACCTGCATCTAGAAGACTAGTTGCAGTTCTGTCCTTTCATGGTAGCTAGATCTCTCCTCTCCCACGTACAACACTAGAATTCACTTGGACCATAACTTATGGTATATGCTTCCATAAGATATGGTGATAGTGGACAACCAGCGAGCCTCCAGATGTTGTTGGATTCCCAATTCCCTTTAAATTTTGGATTCCCCCCCTACATCCCTCTTCATTAAAATCTCTCAAGGCAGCATGCTATGAAAAGAATGCCAGCCAATGCCCCCCCACCACTGCAACAGCAAATGTATAAAATCCAACAAAATCAAAACAGCAGAAGCAGGAATTAAATGGAACTTCCATGTGTGTGGGCAAGATACCAGATGTTGGAAAGGGAGAAACAACTGGGGAATGCCCTCCATGTTCCACTTGTGAGCTTCCCAGAGGCATCCTGCTGGCCACTTTTGAAAGCAGGATACATGAGAAGATAGGTCTTTTTTGTCTACCTCGACAAGGCTCTTCATATGTTTCTACATCAGTATGTTGTGTTGTGGGGCTGGGGTTCTACATCTTATTGAAACAGGGGGCTTATCCGCGCCAAGATCCTGATTCAACTCACTGCCACCCCTGCTTGCCCTGGATATTTTTGAAAGAAAAACCTTGCACTGTGTAATTAATGTAATGTGTAGTTCGGCCCTGTCTTAGCTGTCCCTCTGCCCATCTCTTTGACGCATTCGGCCTCGCTTGAAAAAGCATCTCAGACTTCGAAACTAATTAATAAAAGACTGGGAGGTAGATAGAGGGGACAGGAATGAGATGGTGGGAGGGGAGAGAGAAAAATATACCTCCTCTCCAAAATGCAGCTTCTCAACCGTGCTGCTGTTGTTGCATAGCCCTAATTAAAGGCAGGGAAAATGTGACAGGAGATGGTAATTAGGGCAAGGAAAATGTACTGAAAAGAACAAGCAAGCCTCTGTCTGGGTTCAAGGAGCTCAGGAGGAGCCAGAGAGAATCCAATTCCAGATTCTCCGGAACCTGAGGGGAAGAAGGAAGAGTCCGAGTGTTGCTTGGCAACGTGTGCAAAGGACGGTCAGGCAGAGAGAGAGAGACAGAGAGTGGCGGGGGGGGGAGGGTCCACCTCTACCAATCTTAAAAGAAGGGAAGCCAGGAGGATAAAAGTTAAGACTTGAAAGCAACTTGAGTCTCTCTCTCTCTCCTTATAGAGCTCTGTGGGTCTTTCATCCAGTTCCAAAGTTAAAAACAACATTCAGCTGGTTTCTGCTACCTACAAGCTGTACAGCAGGCAGGGGACTTTTATCTGTTTGTGTCAAGGCTGGGGATGGATGAATCTAGTTTCTCGTTTTCCCCAGTTTTGCATTGATTTCTGCCCATTTCTACATCAGTTTGTGATTTATTTATTTTTAAAGTCCTCATGGGAACTCATCAGAATTTAATTGGGATCTTCTAACCGTCACCGTTTTCTATGTAATTACCTCTAACGTCCGCAATTTCCCCTAATATAACACAATTTTGTGCGTTGCTTTCATGCTAAAGTATGCACTGTATGCATTTTTAGACCTGTACATGCATTTTTGAACACATTCACACTTTCTGAAACTATACACAAAACACAGCAATCCTTCAAAATTCACCTCTCTCTTTTTTCAAATTTTGCCACATAGTTCTCTGGCCAAGCAATGTGTACAAAAATGTATATAATGGGCAAAGTGCACATAAATATATATATATATATATGAAAAAAAATGTGTGGTCTCAGACAAAATTGCCCACAAGCATGTGTATATTAGGAGAAATTATGAAGCCTTTTCTATACAGTGGTACCTCGCAAGACAAATGCCTCGTAAGACGAAAAACTCGCAAGACGAAAGAGTTTTTCGTTTTTTGAGTTGCTTCGCAAGATGAATTTCCCTATAGGCTTACTTCGCAAGATGAAAACGTCTTGCAAGTTTCAATGCATTCCTATGGGAATCCGTGCTTCGCAAGACGAAAAATTCGCAAGACGAAAAAACTCGCAGAACGAATTAATTTCGTCTTGCGAGGTACCACTGTATTAAAAAAAATGCAAACTGATACAGAAACATAGTAGGTGCTGATTGGCCGACTGAACCCAAGCCCCACTTTCAACTAAGATCTTCGTTTGCAGCCCAGATGAAGCTCAAGCTGTGCTGCAAAGGAACATTTTTCCTTGGGAGAGATGACCTGAACTCAAACTGGCTTTGCAAAAGCTGCAATGAAAGAACCAGGGGAGCACTCAGAGTGATCCTCAAATTCTTTATTTGCTTCCTTTATTGTCTCGTTGCGTTCCTGTTGCCAAAATCCGTGTTCCTCTTTGTTCTCTTCATTTGGATGAGGCTTCTGTTTTCTGAAGGGAGCCTTCCTGCCTTTAATAGCTTCCTTGACTCTGCTTGTTAGACCACGCTGGCATCTTCTTGGCCCCATTGCCGCCTTCACTGATCGGTGGTGTGCGTTCATTGCAGATGAGCTTCTGTTAGTGGGGCGTCAAACAATCCATAAGCGTTCTGGAATAAATTGACCCTCTTGCATTTTCCTTTCGACTTCCTTTTTTACCATTCGCTTCATCTTTTTATTTTTTGGAAGTTCCGTCTTTTGAAATCAAATGTGACTGTGTTGGACTTCTGTAGGAATTGTCCATAGAGTTTGGCGTGTATGTGACATGTCTGATGTGTCTCTTATAAGCAGTAACAGAAAAGACCTCATTCACTGAAAGCATAATAGAATGGTGTCTTAACTTGGCCACCTAAAAGTCCATAATAATATTGACGCTGCATAAGTATATTGGGATGGCTGTTCCACAGCTTGGGTGTTTGTGGCACACCAGGAAAGGTAATAATTGAGAAAGGCTATAGCTAAGGTGCAAATAAGGTCCCAACTTCAAAAAACCCCAGTCACAGACGGTGAAGATGATGCTAAGCAATGTCCTGATGCAACAAGGCAGCTTCCTTATACAGAAAACAAATTACGGAACAGTTCACACTTCTGTGGTAGCTGTAGGGGAGGTTTTCATGGAGGAAAGTTGGACAAGTTGATGCAGGAACAGCTGATCTTCAGATATGCAGGTTTCAAACCATGTACAGTCATACCTCGGGTTGAATGTGCTTTGGGATGAGCACATTCGAGTTGCGCTCCGCGGCAACCTGGAAGTAATGGGCTTTGAAGATGCTCGACTTCAGGACGAAAGGGAGAAACGTGCTAAGAGCCAGTGTGGTGTAGTGGTTAAGAGCGGTAGACTCATAATCTGGGGAACCGGGTTCGCATCTCCGCTCTTCCACATGCAGCTGCTGGGTGACCTTGGGCTAGTCACACTTCTCTGAAGTCTCTCAGCCCCACTCACCTCACAGAGTGTTTGTTGTGGGGGAGGAAGGGAAAGGAGAATGTTAGCCGCTTTGAGACTCCTTCGGGTAGTGATAAAGCGGGATATCAAATCCAAACACTTCTTCTTCTTCTTCTAAGAGGAAGGCATGCTTGGCAAACCCTCACTGTGATCAACTCCTGCCTAGAAACCTATGTCCCCACGGTGGAAGGGCGTGTGGATCCAGAATTGGCCTCCACAGTCACTTACGGACTCACTGTTAAAACGGTGTTTATGGAAGACAATGTTACTCGGCTACGAGTGATCGCAAAGAAGAAGAGAAAAAGATAGCTAGGACATTTCATAATGGCACAGTCCATACTTAATTTCTTTGAAGCTTGAGCAACTTGGACACCCTTCAAGCTTTGCATGTTTGTGCGCGCACACACCATTTTACCTTAGGCTTCCCCACCTCTTGACTGAAGGCAATTTTCAGCCTGTTTAACCTCCTTTGATCAGTGCCACATAATTCTGACCCTCTTTGATTTCTCGCTTTCTGCCCGGGTGGCTTCTTGATGGATGGTTTTAATTTACAGCTGACTGACACTTCTTTTTTTAAGCGCTGGCAGCAATTTGAGGCCTTGCTGGATTCCCATCCGAACCCTGTCCACCGAGTGTCACTCTCTTTTAAGAGCATCAAAAGACCCCCATTGTATCTTGCAGACTCATCCTGGCGCCTCTCCCCACCTTTCCAATTTCTTCCAATTTCCAAAGCTGATTGCTTTATTTCTCGTCTCAGTGTTCTCAAATCTATTACCTGCCCCTTGTTGCTTCTCATTACTATTTCTGTCTGCTTCAGTTTTTATTGAAGCGAAGTCAATATGTTAATTCATAGCTCTAATCTTGCTATGGAACAAACCTTTTTTGGGGAGGGGGGCTTAATGAGACCATAAATCCATCCCACTGAATATTAAACCAAACTTGATGTTCAAGCAGTGACTGATGGCTGATGCCTATTGGGACTAGTTGGGTGGAAGGCAGAGAGGCTCACAGTAGGTGGACCCATGACAAGCAGAGCCAACTAATTCTGGTTTTTGTCCCCATCTTCCTCCCTGCTGTGTTCCATCAAAGTTAAAGAAGAGGAAGTGTCATCCCTTTTGCTGGATATAAGTATGAAGTAGGGCTCTGTACAGCCTACTGATCCCACCCTGTGACCTCTATCAGGCCACCCCACCCTGGGACAACTGGAGACCAACCCAGGGCAGGGATAATGTTTTTAAAAAGTAGAAATTGTGAGGAGGCAGAAGGTTCTGTGGCTCATGTCATAAACTGATTCAGTTCCCCATGGAAAATTGCTTTGACCTTCCAAACCCGGCAGAAAGTGTGATTGAACTCCATGCCCATCAGCTGAGGAATTAATTCCTTCTTGGACACCACCTTCTCCCTTACACACACCCTGAGGGCCAATGTTGACCTGTTGGCAGTGTTGGGAAATAATTGGGGAATACCAGTTAATCCTTAAGTCTCACATGTGTGGGGAACTACAAAGAAAAAACAGCTGACTTCCTAAATTGAAAAAACTGTGTGGGGTTTGACCCACTCTTTAGCCAAAACAGCCCACAGCAGAGTTTAAAACACAGATCTATGTAGTGTTTGCAAAGCATAGGAAATATACATTGTTAGACCTTTAATTGTCCCACTATTAAGCACTTGCAATTGAGCTCCCCTGTCTCTACCCCTCTCAGACTGAATAGACCACAAACTTTAGTAAGTTCAAATGCTTTACTTACAGTAGTCACTGTTCTCTCTCATGCATTGTTCAGTGCTACAGCAGAAACAACACAGGCAAGGTATTCTTGGTAGCAGAATACTGGAAGTATCTTCAAACATGGAGACTGGGCTACTGAGCTCCAGCCTCATGTGAGTGGTCAGCTTGCATGGTTCAAAAAAGAAAAGAGAGGAACAGGAAACTATCCCTCCTCGAAGATGAGTCACCTCTGGAAATTTACAGCTCTGTGGCCCTTAACCCTTTCATTCACTAACTAGCATAGATATGCATTATTATGTTTGACTGCAAAAATTCTCACAGGCGGAACCATCCTTCTGTCAATTCCCTGATTTAATTATGATATCAGATCATTGACAGATGGGGACCCCATTCATCTGTCAAAGTTGGCCCATTGGCTGTGGGGAGATAAAGATCTGGCCCAGCTGGTTCCCTGCCCTGGCTTCTAGAGTTTGAAAATTGCTCAACAGACTGATGCAAAGGTGGGCAGTGTAGGAGAGGCAAGTCTGAAGGCAGTCCATGCCAAATTTGGGGGAGAAAATATATGTGCTTTTACCCAAGAGTTGTATAACAGGTGTGTAGCTTTCCTTAAAAAGGCACTTCTCTGGCCAATGTTAGTCAATGGATTTCCTTATTCTGCTGTTGCTAGGTAATGGTTTCTACCCGATTTTAGGAGTCTGAAAATATAGAAGCTTGTTGCTATGCAAGATTCTCACAGATTAGGCCTCAGTCTTGAATAGTTTACAGTTCAGGTAGGCATAGGTTAGAAGTTAAGTGTGAAAGGAGGCAGGGAGGAGAGGTTTGCGGAGTTACGTCTGGGGTATACAGCTACTGGATTTCTGATAAGCAGCTTTTGAAGGTATAGAAGAGGGGAGGGGGCTTTAAGGGGCAGCTGTTTCACTGTGTATGCTTTATCAGCTGAATTGCCTCTTTTCCCATTGCTAACTTTGGAGGCTAGACTTGCCAGTTGACCTAAAACAACAACAGCCAAGTTGGCTCCTTCATTTTTAGCAGCCGTACAATGTGCAGAAATCAGCCATGAAGCGTATTCAGGCAGCTGCTGGAGCCCAAGCGCCCTGGGATAGCCTGCCTCTGACACTTAACCCTCAACTCCATTTTTTTTTGAAGAAGAAGAAGACAAAAAAGCATTACCTGTTTTCCTCTGGCACTCAGTGACTCTCAGGTGCCATTTTGCACTGGTTCCTGAATGGCCCTGTAAGTTGAATCATTCTGGAGCATTGTGCATATTTGAGAGAGGGGGATACACAAAGGGGAAGATGGCTACCACCAAAAGCCATGGTGGTCACCATCTCTCTCAGCAGCCCCCAGCCCGGGGTATTTTGTGTGCGTGAACAGTTCTCCCTGAGAGTTTAAAGGCCAGAAATCTCTTTTAGAAGAACAGAGGCAGTACAGCAGCCCCCAGCCCGTCTCGTAAGTACTTCTATTATTGTTTTTATTTACCTTGCTGTTTCTGTGCAGACTTTTAAGGCCTTCCTCTTGAAAATCCACACAGAAACAGGACGGACTCGGTCCTGGCCCTGTGCATAACTGCGAGTGGCCGAACTTTGATGGCTCCACCCATTCCTAGTTGTAATTCGCTTTTTAAAAAACGTGCTTTAAAATAAAAGGAAAGCTATGGGTTGCATCCAAAGTCTGTCTTACTCAGAATAGGCCCATTCAAATTAATGGGCATGGCTTACTTGTGTCCATTAATTTCGGTGGGTTTGCTCTGAGTAGAACTCAGTGGGAGACAACCCTGTGGTCCTCAGAAAGCTGACTGCTCCTTGGTCCATTATTATAACTTTCTGTACTCCAAGGGAATCACAGGGCCCTCCTACTCTGCCTTTTAAGCTTTTCATATGTTTACCTCCAAATGACTACCTCCTATTGCTTCTCTCTCTCTCTCTCTCTCTCTCTCTCTCTCTCTCTCTTAGCTTATCTGTGTTGCTCGTCAAATTTCTCATGTGTGGCTTCTCTCCAGCCCCCTTCCACTGCCACCGCCCTCCCGATGTTGCCTTTATCTCTTTGCGTAGCCTCCTCAGCTTGTTCGGTGTCTCACTTTCTGCCTTTTACTTCTGTCTGTTTGTGATTTCAGTGGACTTCTCTGTGTCAAAAAAAGTCTCCTTTTAGAAGCAGAGCAAATTTAGACGCCTTGAAGGTACCCCCTCCTCCTCCTCCCAACACAGGAAGGTGTAGTGCGCTCCTAGCGACACGTTCTGCATGCTTCTCTAACCGATAACATCATTAACATTCGGTGGTTTTCTTCTCCCTTCCCCCCTTATTTAGCTCTCTTTTTTATTATTTCTTCCACTTCCTGAAAATAAATAAATTAAATCTTCCACTCATTACATGGATTGCAACATTTCCTGGAACGTTTGCCGGGCCATTGAACAGCCAGAGTGCTCTACATTTATGAAGCAGATCCAGGATAAAATATATCCTTTATAGGGGAAAAAACCCCTCCATTGCCCTCTCCCTGTCCATCACTTACCCTCATCCATCACTCACCCTCATTTGTGGACTAGACACCATCTACTAATTTCAAAGGGGGAAATGAAGTTCTGGTTGAGCCAATTCTACCTCCCCCACCCAGATACCTCCTATCTTTTGAGGAAATCCTCCTTCAGATATAAGCAGGAATCTGTTGCTGTTTCTTTCCCTCTATGTTTGGAGAACCCAGTTCTTATTTTCAAATATGCTGGATCTTCTTCTTAAATGACTTTTCTTTTCTTCCAACCAAATTTGCACTGGATTTGGGGCCTTGAATCGCTTGTTTTGATTCAAGCGTCACTAGCTAGCCTCACTGGGATGTATCAAATGGTCTAGATGGTTTGAACTGGGGGAGCCGTCACTGCACACTTCACCTCATTACATCAATGGGATACTTTTCTTTCTTTGTGGGGCGGGTGGGAGACTTCACATTATTTATGTATATGTGTACAGAGATTTCCCCGCCTTCCCTTGAAGTTTGTGCCCCAAGGGGTTTAGAATTATTTGAAAAGTATGATTACTGTTTGGATGGTCATTCTATGCACTTGCCAATTTGACTCAGTATTTTGAATTTTTGGTTCTTTGGGCTGCTCCGTTAGCAGCTAGTTTTTCGGTCTGAAATTTGGTAGCTTCCATTCTGTTGAATCCCTACAGAGCAGGAGAATAAAGGATAGGGAGCAAAAAGCTCCAGTGAGAAAATGTTGGAGTAACAGACCTGTCTTTTGACTTCTTTAGGTTGCATTCAATGTTAGCCCTACTCAGAGTATCCCCATTAAAATGAATGCACATGACTATCATAGGTCCATGGATTTCAATGGGTCTACTTTAAGAAGAGCTTAGTTTGATCAACCCTTTAATTCTATTTGCCATTTCCTTTCAAGCCCAACTATGCGTAGTTATCTACGCATAGATAACTAATCAATGTACAGTCTCAAGGAATTAATTATTACCACCTTCCTCCAAAAATACGCATCTTCCAACAGCAGCAATGGGGGAGAAATTTGACTCAGTTCTCATTTAAAGTCAAACCTTCCTAATCTACACTTTCTTAAACAATATCAGAACCAAAATACTGCTATCCTTCAAAATTCGTCAATTTTTTTGCAGTGGAGATCTCCAGCCAAGCAGGGTGTATGTACCAGGGCAAAGTGTGCATAAAAATGCAAATATGACTGAAAGTAAAGCTAAAGGTAAAGGTACCCCTGCCCGTACGGGCCAGTCGTGTCCGAGGCCAGCGTGACGAAGCTGCTCTGGTGAGCCAGCACCAGCACAGCACACAGAAACGCTGTTTACCTTCCCACTAGAAAGCGGTACCTATTTATCTGCTTGCACTTAAAGGTGCTTTCAAACTGCTAGGTGGGCAGGAGCTGGGACTGAATGACGGGAGCTCACCCCGCTGCGGGGATTCGAACCGCCGACCAAGCGATTGGCAAGTCCTAGGCGCTGAGGTTTTACCCACAGCACCACCCACGTCCCTCGACCAGGGCAAAGTGTGCATAAAAATGCAAATATGACTGAAAATGGCATGCCAAAATGCATTTGCCAACTGGTTTTTGCCAATATGTGTATATTAGGCAGTATTGCATGCAAATGTGCATATTAGGTGAAATTCACACTCAAGTGCTGTTGAATTTTCACCTGAACTTTTAGAAAAAGGCCAACTGATGTAGAAATGTGGAGGACCGAACTTAACACTGGAAAACGTTAAATTTGAGAGATGATGAAATTGACAAATTCATCCATCCTTACTCAACAGTGAAGCCGTAGTAGCTTAGAGTTAACTTCGTTCTGTTCCAAGCAGTCGCCCAACATCCTACACTTGAAGCAGACTCCTTTTTGTGTGTGTGTGGAAAGCTTGAAGTGAAACTGGCATTCACCAGCAAATTGGCAAGTGTCCATGGAATGACTGTAGCGGTGTTGAACACTGTGTTCAGAAGGTAGGAGGTGTTTCTTTTAAGACACTTGGAGGCTGTTGGGTATTGCCACAGTTGCTCACATTGCACGTATTATAATGTTTTGCCTCCTGCTTCACTTTGACTCCTGGTCAGGAAAGTGCTGTAGATTTCTGCAAATATTCAGCAACATACCAATTGACCGGAGACCACCGTAGGACAAGCGGAGAAGAGGTGGAAAATTAATACCTGAACCATGCGGCGACCTTGGCTTTCTCAAATCAGCACCAAGTGTCTGAAAAGTTATGACATGCCCACCTTCAGTGTTACCAGATTCTAAATCTTGAACGGGGTGGAACAGATGGGGAGCTCACCTCCACAAATTCCTTGCTATTCAGGGGTAAAGGGCACTAGACTGTGTAAATGAAGACTTTGCTTGTTTACTGTGTATACACTAACTTATGAACATGCCCAGCAATAGTCATGCATCACCAGTGCCTAAAGGTTGTGTGGTGTGTCTAAAAAGACTTTCATCACATGAGAGTTAATTACATGCTTCGTTCTCTTCCTTACCAATCTACTGGAGATGGTACCCCTCCCCCCCGTGCCATCTTATGCATGTCTGCTCAGAAGTAATCCTCAATGAGTTCAGGGGGGCTTATTCCCAGGTAAGCATGCATAGAATGGCAGGCTTAGCCCTTTTCAGGTACCTCTGAACAAAATGGCAGCTTGCAGTGCCGTTTCAAGGAAACCATTTTTGGAGAAGGCAAACCCTGGCAATTAAAAGATGTAAGCATAAGCACAAGGACAAGACTGACTGCAGGAAGCCCAAGGGTCAGGACCTCCCCTCCAGGAGGCAAAAGACATGGTTCGTGAGAGTGATAGCTATGGCTAAGGCAGAAGATCCCTTTGGAAAACGGTGGGTGGGCCACCACTCTCTGTCCCCCCTCAATAAATTGTCCAGTCCAAAGGTACTTGGAATTAAGCAACACTGACGCCAACAGGGCCTCATTTCTCAGTGAGCATGCATGTAAGCTGTATGAGTAAACACGCAAGTGTCATTAGTGAACCAGAATGAAGTGGCTGGTGGGTCAATTGGGGAGGGCGACTAGCAGGACGACAGAAGTGTGAAACCAAAAACTTGCAACTCATACCTTCCTCCTCATTCTGTCTTCCAGCCCAACCTGGATAGGTGATGCTACCCATGAGGTTAATAACACCACGTTGCACATCACTAACCTTTTGTTTCTTTGTGCACTGGGGGAGAGAAATGCACATCTTCTGTTATGGGTGTTTTTTTTTCTTTCCCTCTTATTCTCTTTTCCAGGCCAAGCAAGCTCTGGGCTTAAAAGGCCTGTTTCTCAGAAATCCAAAGCAGGCCTCTCTAGACAGTCATGCTGCTGGCCAACTCAACCGCAAACACTCCTTTAGCAGCCACATTTTACGGCGGACTGCCAGCGCGCCCACCAAGACCCAGAAGAAAACCAAAAAGGGCTTCCCCGAGATTGCAATCGACACCAAAGACCCCGGCTCCCAAGGGGACGGCGAGGACCGCGAACTGGAGGACGACTCCTCCCTCCCTCGTTTTGACCAAGAGCCCGAATGCGGGTCCCCGGCACCCTCTCTCGGAGACGGTGTCCACAGGGAGGCTCAAGGCAAAGGGTTGAAAGGTAAGGCTCAGAGTTTCGGCAAGGGCGAAAGCCGCGCGCAAAGGGACGCGACCTTCAGCGAGCCGGTCCGGAGGTCCAACCGGGTCCGCCTGCAGGAGCCTCCTAGCGAGAAGCAGGGCGTCTTTGCCCGCTGCGCCATCAATGGATCGGGTAGGATCGGCGTGGCCACCAACTGCATGAAGTGCATGATAGGCTTGAACGAGAGCCCCGATTTAGAGTGCAAGTGGGGCGACCATGGCGACGCTCGGCCCGCCCCCAACGACGCTTCGCACTGTAATGAGTACGGCAGCCTGGCAGGAGGCGAGGAGAGGTTAGAGCTTAAAAGCTGGGGGGTCCAGGAGCAGCAGCCCAGGCCGCAGCAGCCAGACCTGCGCCTGTGCAGGGCTGGCGCCGATAACCTGCCCAGGACCTGCCAGCCCTTTGCGACCTCAGGGAAGAAAAATGGGGACTCCAAATGTCACGGGGCGAAAGGCCACTCCCGGCAGAGGTGGCAGGCCCAGCCCGGTGGCAAATATGGAAGCACAGTCAACCTGGTCACCACCAGCAATGGCTCCATGTCCTCCAGCTCCAGCAGCTTAGAGAGCCTCGGAAGCCCCGACTTCCCCAAACGTTTGTCCGAGACCTCCAGAAAACAGGCGGGCACCCTTCAGAGGGAAATGAATGCCTTGTTTGCTGAGAAACTGGAGGAAATTCGAAGTAAATCCCCTATATTCTTTACTGGTAAGACCAGATCTTCTTCACCCCATCCATCCGCTTTAGATCGTGTCGTCATTTCAGTTTCCCCTTAGAAGTCCCTGCGCTTTGTTTTAATTTTGCTGTGGTAGCTCTCTGTTTAGTGTGGGCAAGGGGAGTAAAACACACACACACACACACACACAGCCATCAGTTCTTTCTAGATGTGCTCAGTTTTAGATGCGCATTGGTTTCTGTGACGTGCAAAATCGTTGCCGGTGTAGCAAATCCTTCTGTAGATTTTTGTGGTTTGTCTGCGCATCTCTGTCTCTTTGTTTTAATCATGTAATGCATAAGTATGATTCTGAGATTTGTTTTCCCGTCCAACCAGAGGATCATGCAGAAATAAGGAACAAGGGAACTAATTCTCTATCAGTATTGCCAGCAATTACATGCTAGGATCCTGGTATAAATATTGAGTATGGGTACGAAGATCCTCTTTGGTTGGGAGTCTAATTTATCTTAGGTTTCATTTGGTTATTATTATTATTTTGTTTCAATGTGATACTTTTGCAGGTGTCGCAGCACAAATCGGCATGAAGAGTAATCCTATGTGTGTCTGCGTAGAGACGTAAGTCCCATTAAGTTCAGTGGGACCAGTTGCTCCAGTGCCAGTGTGTATAGGATTGTAGCCTTTGGCTGCAGTTAGCTGGGACTAAGTTCCATTGAACTCAATGGGTCCTGCTTCTGAGTAGAGAAGGCACAACATTGCACCATAAATCGGGGATCATCAGCTTGTGGATTCCTATGACCTAGTCTGTTGGCCTGACACAGCAGTGGATTTTGGGAGCCAGGTGGCCCACAAAAAAAATGGGCCAGGCATTTGAGTTATTTCTGTTACGGATTTGACGCCCAACATTCCCAGACTCATCCTTCTGTACAAAATCCAAATGAGAAACATAGTATTAAAACGTGAGGGATCTCTCTTCCTTACAACTTACAACCTTCCTCCCTTCTTATTCTTGTTTTTAGAATGGTGGGCAAATGGTTTACCGCCCTTGATTAACGATTTGGCCTGGACACCTCTGGTTGGTCAAAAAAAGAATTCTCAGGATCCTACCAGAAGCTTATCCAAATGGATTTTATTCCCCCTTACTTCTCCCTACTAATTTATTCCTTCTCCTGTGTTCACCCTTTCCTGAACTAACTGTGGTTTTTTTTCTCCTGTGTTCTGTCCTATTATTCCACATGCAATCTCTTGTCTCTGTAGTTAAGAACTGAAAGGATGAGCAAATTACAGGTAACTGCTGAGCATCGCTGGTTTAAGTGCAGTATTGCTTGATTGACCCCTCCTTCCTTTATCTTTCTTTGCTTCCCTTTTCCAAATTCTGCATGATTTCTTGAAAAAATGCCATGCATGGATTTGATCCAGCCCCTCGCCCTTTCTCACCTCCCCTTTTTAAATCCTTTGTTATGCTGATTACATAAGAAATATATTACTGGCACTGGGCGGTATCCAACTGACACATCCTGTCAACACAAGGAATGTTACGCGTGCACAAAGGAACTTCGCCTTTCTCCTCTGCTCACGCGCACCCTGAACCCACCTCCCTACCCCACAAAAAAACCTACTCTACATTTAGTGGCTGTGCAGGGCAGGAGAAGAGAAAAAGTTCCACTGGACAAACTTACCATATTTTTCGCTCTATAAGACGCACCAGACCATAAGACGCACCTAGTTTTTGGAGGAGGAAAACAAGAAAAAAATATTCTGAATCCCAGAAGCCAGAACAGCAAGAGGGATCACTGCGCAGCGAAAGCAGCAATCCCTCCTGCTGTTCTGGCTTCTGGGATAGCTGCGCAGCCTGCATTCGCTCCATAAGACACACACACATTTCCCCTTACTTTTTAGGAGGGAAAAAGTGAGTCTTATAGAGCAAAAAATACGGTAATTCCTTGCACTGCTGAGATGTGTTGGTTGGATGCCACCCTTATCACTGTTTCCCCAAAGCATGTGTGAGTGTGTGCGTGTCTTCAGCTGATGTGAGATTTATTGGAGGGTGGTGGAAGCAACCTTTGATAGCCAATGTGGAGTTTTGGCAACCAGAGCTACGGAATCACCACCTTAACCTGTAAGGAATTAGGCATATGGAAGGAAACTTGGTCACCCATGCCTTGCACTTGGAAAGTGATCCCTCCAGCATTCTGTTCATCCTAATGTTATAAGCCTGGATTCTGGAATTCTGAATTCCATGCCTTTGCTTAAGAAAATCAGAAGATCAGAAGATCCCAGCTGCATCAGGCCAATGGCCCATCTAGTTCAGCATTCTGTTCTCAGAGTGGCCAACCAGATGCCTCTGGCAAGCCTACAAGCTTCCAGAGTTCATTAGGAACCCTCAGTTCCACTTTATATTATTATTATTTATTAATTTTTCAGATTTATAGTGCACAGCATTGCAGATGAAAAGTTTGCCACAACCTTCAGTTCATTCATGGTTTCTCTTACCCTCTCCCTGACTGCCTTTTCCCCAGTATCCCCAATATGTGCATTGGTAAAACACTGCAAGAAGACAATTTGATGTAATCGTATATGCAATTGCACCAGTAATTATTATTTTTTTGTGGGGAGTTATGCCAATGTGTCAGAGTACATGCACGTGTCGGTAAAACACAGCACAGAAAGAATCTTGATACAATCATGCATATGACAGCATCAAAAATTACTTTCCTGTAGTGTTGTTGTTTTTAATTTGGTACGCACAAGTGCATCGAGAACTAAAGGAGTTCCATGCTATGGCAAGCTGTGGATGCTCAAATTCCTGCACTAATTTTAGAAGTCATCCTTGTTCAAAATTCCGGAGCATTGGAAGTCAGAGCAGACCAAACCCACACAGGACAATAAAGGAATGGGATAGGGGAAATCCTACCCTCTTGTGCTTTCCTATAGCATGCACGTTTACCAGAGAAGCCGGGTCAAGCAAGAGGTGGTAGGAGTGTTCCGTCTCTATATGCAATGTGCAAGCAGAGGTGTACCGCCTCCCTCCTCTGGTACGCTGCAGGAGGAGCTGGGAATGGAGGGAGACACCTTCCTTTTTCTCTAATGCACTCAATTTTGCAAAGCAATTTCCCTTAACACCTTTTTGTGTGTTAGCTTCATCTGTGTATGCCTCAAGCTGCACACTTCACCTATTTTCATTTCCGTGCACATTACTTGCCTGGAAAACTGCACCGCAACATTTGGAATGGAGGGCTGGGTTCAGTTTGTGTATTTTGTCAGAAAGTGTGAATTATGTAAGTTTGCCTTTAAATGCAAAATGAACAGAAATTATCCCCCATCCCTAAAAGGTATGTGCCCCAGGCAGAGTAGGGAGGAGTCACAGTTTTTAATACCCTCCATTTTCTGAGACAGTTTGGGATGAGGGAGAGGCAAGTATCGCCCAGAACGACCTGATATTCTTCCAATGGACAAGCTGTTTTGAATCTATTCTCTGTGGATTATGGGTTGAATCCAATGCTAGCCTGACCTATTGAAGTTAATGGACACGACTAACTTAGGTTCCTTAATTTCCATGGGTCTACTTGAAGTATAATTTTGTTGGATACAACCTTATATGTATTGTGTCTGATGTATTAGAGTTGTAGCTGCAAAAGAATTCATTCAGTAATGGATCAATCTCATTCACTGCTTTCCTTCTTCCTACAGATGTCCGCCAATTCTCAATGCAGAGGTCAGTCACTTCATTATGTAGCCTGGAGACCATCAGTGAAGAGCCCTTTGTTGCCAACGAGGACCAGCCTGCTCCTTTTTGCCTTTCTCTGCCCACTGCTCCTGCTAGCGATCCCAAGGAAGGGTCTGTGCCTGATAATTCCCGTGACCCGTCAGATCAGCTTCAGAGAGTTCGTCTTCCGCAGCACACGGTGGTGGTTTCGGAGGACAGAAGGTTCCTTGCTCCCAGCCCAACCATCACAAGTATTCTGGGACCAAATAATATTAGGAGAAACGAGAAACAAGGAGGCAATGGAGGTCAAGCTGGTTCACAAACTCAGGATGATGTAGCGTTGGCCAACCTTGGGCCTCATTCTACCCATAGTTGCCAGAAGAAGAGAGATGGCATGGCTGAAGAACTGATGGATGTTGAGAGAGTGGATGAGAAGGCCACCAATGCTGCTAGGCAACCACAACAATGCAACATGGAGAGCACCACGCTAGCTTCGCCTCGAGATTCTCCCCAAGTAACTCAAGGTGCTGCAGTCCCCCACATGTCTCGTGTGATAGTGAGGAGGTCGAAAAGCGAAGGGCAGAACCTTTGTGACTGCTCAGTTCCAATGAGGTCTCCTGGTGGCTTCTCACCAACAGCTGCAGTGTACTCTGATGCCACAGTGAATGACCGTATCTGGAGCAAGCTGGACTCCAGCAGTCACAGGGACAGCATGTCTTCCTCTTCTAGCATGTCCTCCAACGATACGGTCATAGACCTCTCCATGCCCAACCTCACCCGCAAAAGCCTCCCTGACCTTGGAATCCAGCACGAGAACTTCAAAGTCATCCCCGAGAGGAGAGGTGCACGCCCGTGGTCCGCGAGTGCCGCTTCCGGGCGTGAAATGCCCATGGTGACCAAGAGCAAATCCAATCCCAACTTGAGGTCAGGCCAAGCCACAGAGGATGAGCTGCGCCCTAGACCGCTAGCCAAGGGTCTCGAGCTAGGGTTGCCGTCCCTACCCAGAAGGCACACCTGGAGCCGGTTGTATATGGAGAGCCTCAAGCAGTCCTGCCTGAAGCCAAAAGGCCAAGAGAGTGACCAGGCCAAATCGAAAAGCCTTGGTGACCTGACCTCGGATGACATCACGTCCGTCTTCGAGGGCAAGTACCGCAGCATCAGCCGGAGCTTCATCACCCGGTCGATGAGGGAGCAGCGGCACTGTGCGGCAGCCAGGTCCTCGGCAAAGCCCCTGGACCCTCTCACGGAGCGCCTGAAGAAGCTAACCACCTTCCAGCAGGAGAACGACATCACTTCCCCTACCAGCCTCGAGCCAATTGAGTCCGAGGAGGAAGAGGAAGGGGTGGGCCTCCTCCGAAGGTCTTCATCCAGGAGCCAGAGCAGAGTGAGGTACATCGCCAACCGGGCCAAGCAGGCACAGGAGAGGCAGAGGCTGAAGAGCCTGGAGCTGAACAAGGGGAGCCCCATTGAGGAGCGAGGGAACCCCGAAGGGGCCTGCTGCTTCACCAAAGGGGCCTGTATGGACACGGCCTCCGCCGGCCTGTTTACATCCCCACTCAAGAACCAAGCTGACTTGAACCGTGACACCGAAGTCGTCTTTATTTTCAAACTCTAATGCTGGCAAGGGCTGAACAAGCTTGATGTTTACATTCCTGTAAGAGCAAAACCAACAAAACAAACAAACAAACCATACACACACATATATATTTTTAATAAAACGCACAGGACGCAAAGAGCCCTCGTCCAAGGATAGCACTTCTCCCCCTCCCGCTCCCAGCCCCCAAAGGACAATTTATGTGTGTGGAAAATTATACTAATACTAATACTAATAATGCAAATTTGTAGCATGCAATATGGGCAATGGGCAACCAGAATGTTCCTGGGGGAAGGGAATAGATCCTGCAAAGATGCCCCCCCCCCCATTTACCCTGGGAAACATGTCTGTGGATCTGCATGACTATTCTCTCTTCCTGTCTGAGTTCCCCCTTTTTCTTTTCTTGGTAAGGCGAGTCTTCAATATGTGTTGGACTTAAAGCTGATGCCAGTTGCTGCCTTAATCTTCCCACTGAAGCTACTACAACAGGGTTGGGGAAGCTCTATTTAACCCAAGGGCCACATTCCCTTCTGGGCAACCTTTTGAGGGCCACGTTCTTGTGGTGGGTGGAGCAAAAGGCAAAAGTGGGTGAAGCTAGTTTCTACACACACACACACACACACACACACACACACACACACACACACACACAGTAACCACAGTCTCTCCATCCAAGCAAGAAGCATAAGTTAAAGGGCACATTCCAGCCAGGCAAAAATATTTGGTTCGCAAAGCAGAGCAAAGTGAGGGATGTGGTCTGAGTAAAGGCTGTGTGGCCTGGGGCAAATCCTGAGGTCCAGATAGAAATGCCTGAGATTTCCCACCATTGTGCTACAGCCTGACTTCAGTTGCGGAAGCCAAAGCAGCATTTGGAACATGCAAAAGCTCCGGCGCTTGTTCTGCCCTTGTTTTTCTGTATAGCTGAGAGTGGTGTGAAAGACCTGCTTAATTGATTGATTGATTGATTGATTGATTGATTGATTGATTGATTTTCTGGGGCAGAGCTGGGGGAAATGCACTCACCCTGGGCAGCCATGTCTTTAGCATGTTACCTTTAACACTTTTTCATTGTATGTGACTACAATGGCCTGACATATTCCCCAGCCATTTTGGCCTTCCTTGCTTCCTGTTCCCTGCACGTCTTGCCTGTGGGAATCTTCTGCCTCTTCTCCAATGGAGGCTGGCCCATCAGGGCAAACGGGGCACTGTCCTGTCAACCTCAGTCTGCCTCTCAGCCAGCTCTCGCCTGCATTGTCTTCTTACTTCCACCCGGTCCAGCTGTCAGCTTCCTCCTCTTCAGTGATGCCCCTGGTGGATCTCAGCAGGAAGAAGGAGGAGGGGAGCAAAAATAGTATGAGTTGGCTCTGACCCTACCTCCCATTGGCCTGGCGGGTGGTTCAAATCCCCAGGGCTGTCTCTAAGTAGGAAGGCAGAAGGACAGGTTCTGCCTGAGTGCAGACAGAGGTTAGTGGATCAGTGCCCAACTGCCCAAACGTGCCAGCCTCCTCTGGAGTAGAGATGGGCGGCTCCACCTAACTTCCAGCCTCTCTCGCTTTTGCATGTGTCCACTCACAAGCCTGTCTCACGTTAACCTCTGATAATATACACACATTTTTTAAATTAGCATGGAAAGTTTGCATTCAATTTGCAGCATGCATTTTTTTTAAGAGATAAGTTTTTTTGAGCCTCTTGAAGCATCTGTGAAGTTCAAAAGCCAGTAGTTCAGTGAACTCCTATCTGCACATTAGTCCAGTAGGTGCAGGTAAGGTCTCCTTTCTGTGTTGGAAGTTGTGAAGACCTGATGGCTCCAGCATCCCTGTCGTGGAACTTTTGATGCTATAGGAGCTGTAGCTCAGTGGCTTTGCATGCAGGAAGCCTCCAGGGTCAATCCCCAGCATCTGTGGTTAGGGCTGGGGCAAGACCAGAGACCTTCTGAAATGCTGGAGGACCACTGCCAATCAGCAGTAGGCAATGGGTGGACCAGTGGTTTGACTCAGTATAAAGCAGCTTATTATGACCCTGCGTCTTCAGGGAAGGGCCGTAGCTCAGTGGCAGAGCATCTGCCTGGCATGCAAAAGTCCCAGGTTCAATCCCAAGCATCTCCAATGAAGTCTGGAGGGAGGACACGCTGCCTGAGACCCTGGCCGGTCAGCATGGACCACTGAGCGAAGTGCGCCAGTGGTCTGGCTCAGTATAAAGCGATTTCCGATGCTGTTCTCAGTGGTGAGGACTTCACACCCCTTTGGAAAAGCTGCCCCTTACCCCTGAAAGGCACAGGACAAGCGGGAAACGGCTCAAGCTTGTGCTTTTTCAGAACAGGACAAACAGAAGTGTGAACCCTCAGGGAAGTCCAAGTAATTCTCTTCCTTTCCCATTTTAACTACTCATTTAGGAAAAGGGGTTCAGAAATCTAATCGTAGAACAGGTAGGAAAATGTTTTTCATTGCCTTTGCTTAGCTCCATAATAACTCTTGGGGGGGGGGCAGGGGGAGAGTTGTCATTTCCCCCAGAAATGCCAGCTAAAAATAATAATTTTATGATGCTTCAAATGTCAGCTGTACATAGCACCTGTGGAATGACCGCTTCCTATTGCTTTCCACCCCCTTTGTTTGTTTGTTTGTTTGCCTGTATGTTTTTGCACTGCCATGCAAAATACTTACAAAATATATATTTTAAACAAAATTAGAGAACATTAACTCTGTTCAGAGTTAAACAGAAAAAGCCCACCTTTTAAAAGTTCTTGCTTTAAACACACACACACACACACACACACACACACACACAATCATTTATTACAATGGATGTACATTTTATTGGGGAAGAAAACAAGGGAAGAATTTATCAAGACACCTTTTTTATTTTAAAAAAGAGAACATATTTTAATTTCCAGCCCTTATTATACAGGGCTAAAGGGGGGGGGGAGTTTTTTGTCAAGGGTTGTTTTTTGTTGTTGTTGTTGTCGGTTTGTTTGTAATATTTCTTATATATACATAAATATATATATAAATATATATATATATTGCAAATAATTTAAAATCTATTTGTAAAACCAACTGACACAACTCAAAATAAAGATTATTTAACCTATTTGTTTCCAAGGGGTTCATCTGCCACTAAAGAAGTTTTGAGGCTGAACAGGGATTTGAACCCAGGTCTCCTGGGTCCTAGGATGGGCAGCGAGCAGCTAACTTTTCAAGGTTTGGTGGAAGGTGTAGGATTCCCTATTCTCTCCTCGTCGCCAATGGCAGATCCAGGTTTTGGAGATCTCTTGGTGCAGAAGGTGCTTTCAAAGTATCCACCTCCTGCTCACGGCTATTGATGCTACTCAGTGCCTCTCCCACGGGACCCAATCCTCACTACCTTCCAGAGCAAAAGCAGCTGACCTTCTTCAGGCTGACAGCCTCATTGGCCCTTAGCATACCCTCCAGGGGTAGCATGTCAAAATGTTTTTTAAAAAGTAGATGTGGCTGTTTTATTGTGATTTTAACAAATGAAATTGGGGAGGGGGTGGTTAGGGTCCAGAAAACATTTCACAATGGGGCACCTATGGGAGCATTCGGGGGGGCAGTGCCTGTCCCTTGGCACAGATCCAGGATAGTGGTTATCCCCAAACCAGGAAAGACAAAACTATTAGGCTCCTATAAACCAACTTGTTGAATAAGGATGCTGAGCTCTTTACTGAATGAGACCCCTGTTAGCCCTACTTTTAGTCCTACTCAGAATAAACCCATTGAAGTCAATGTTAATTTGCGCACAAGTTTCATCTGGTCTGTTCTAAGCAGGATTTAGCTGGAGACAACCTAAGATGTCCATATTACTGGTGTCCAACCAATGGTGCCCTGTACTGAATCACTATGTGAATTGGTGTTTCAGCAATCCATTCCTAATGCAGAAGGAGCCCACGGTGCTGGTGGGTGGGCTTGAATTTGCAGCTAAACTTTTGACACGTCCCCACTTTGATTGATTGCTATTTCTGGCAATTATGGAATGGGCAAAACGTATACAACTGTGTTCAGCAGGCAGTCCCGTTTTATTTCTGAAGCCTAGAAACCTTAACAACATTGAACAACTTGTTTTCTGAAGCCATCGGTACAGAACGCTCTCCCCAGCTTTTGTCACTAATAATAATAATAATAATTTATTATTTATACCCCACCCATCTGGCTGGGCCTCCCCAGCCACTATAATTCTGATTACGATGTGCCAGGGATTTCAGATTGCCAGGACAGGCTTCGGCTTGAAGGAAGGAGAGGTGGCAGAAATGTACAGACTCCGGGATTTCCCTGGGGGCGCGGAGGAAGACAGGTGAGAAACCCCAAGATGAGCTGCTTAATCTGGGAAGGTCTTGGTTCAAATTAAATCTTGGCTTACTTTCCATTGGTACATGGGTGGCGCTGTGGGTTAAACCACAGAGTGTAGGACTTACCGATCAGAAGGTTGGTGGTTCAAATCCCTGCGACGGGGTGAGCTCCCATTGCTTGGTCCCTGCTCCTGCCAACCTAGCAGTTCAAAAGCATGTCAAGGTGCAAGTAGATAAATAGGTACTGCTCCGGCGGGAAGGTAAACAGCGTTTCCGTGCGCTGCTCTGGTTTGCCAAAAGTGGCTTAGTCATGCTGGCCACATGACCCGGAAGCTATACGCCGGCTCCCTAGGCCAATAAAGCAAGATGAGTGCCGCAACCCCAGAGTCGGTCACGACTGGACCTAATGGTCAGGGGTCCCTTTACCTTTACTTTCCACTGCCGAGGGATCTTAACGCCTTTTGTTCATTTAGTAAATATTTCCTACCAGACCATTAAAGGATTAATGGGTGTGTGATGGAGGCAGTTGTCCTCCTGAGTGAATCACAGTTGCAAGTTCCCCACCTTTCTTAGTTTCTTCCGTTTTTAAAAAGAGAGTAGCATTTGTACTACTAGGTTTCTAGCTACAGATAGGTAGCCGTGTTGGTCTGCCATAGTCAAACCAAAAAAATTCCTTCCAGTAGCACCTTAAAGACCAACTATGTTAGTTCTTGGTATGAGCTTTCGTGTGCATGCACACTTCTTCAGATACACACAGATACACATCTGAAGAAGTGTGCATGCACACGAAAGCTCATACCAAGAACTAACATAGTTGGTCTTTAAGGTGCTACTGGAAGGAATTTTTTAGGTTTCTAGCATTTGTAGAACCTGGGATATACGGCAAAATGGCAAAGGGTCGGACTACATGGACTTTTGAGTCTCTCCCAACTTTATGGGCTCTATTCTTTTCATGCTGTGTTTGTGGGATTCTAGCGTGGTCCCCCTTTTAGTGCTTAAATTTGCCTGCTCTTTCTCTCTCCCCCCACAACATTAAAAAATCCTATGGATACCCATTAAAGGGTTAGTCTCTGTATAAGATACAGATTAAAAAAGATGGTGAAAGGCACACACAGAAGTGTTGTGAATTGCACTGGTGTGTGAAATTGGGATGGAATATGGGCTTTAAAAATCATAGCTAACGTGAGAGAAAATGCTCCGAACAGTTGGCAAATCACAACTCTGGAATTATGGTGTATACTGCAGGTTCCCACATGGGATGTGTGGATTATGGTTCTTACTTCCACATGTGGTGGGCATGTCCCATTATTAGAGATAGATGACTCTGTTAATTCACTTTCTCTCCATTGTTCAGATCTAAAATCCAGTGCTTTCTGCAGGAATGTCTGATTTATTTATTTTTATCCTCAACAAAATTTGTCAGCGTTTTAATGCAAATTTCTCCCAAGATAACATTTTCATGTTGTTGGGGGTAAGCAAAAGTGGCTGCTAAACACCGCAGAATGATGGCAGTTCCAGGGCACTGCATTGTAGGGAAACAAAGGTGATGATCAGGGACCACTGGGTAGCTGTTTGCTGAAACCAATAGAAACCGGTCCATTTGGGCAAATGGGACACTGCCCCACCAACCCCCAGTCTGGCCTCAAACAGCCTCTGCCTGCCTGCCTCCTCACAACCAGCCCAGAGGGTGGCACTTGCTCTGGCAGCTTCCATGTTGCCTTAGCAGAACATAGCTGGGAAGGGGATAGGGACAATTACCACCTGCCTTTCATCAGCTCTGGCGCCACCAACTGTTGGTCTCCCTGCCTTTCACCCTACCAGTCACCAATAGGCACCATCCATGGCTAGCTGAAAGTCGACTCAGTGGGCTAAACTTTCTCTTGCCCCATAACAGTCATGGGAAGAGGAGCAGAAATACTGCAACTGACAGTGGAATGGACTCCCAAGAGAGGTGGTGGACTCTCTTTTACTAGCTGAGATGCCTTTTCCCCAGTTTACTTTCAAAGCTATGATATTAGCGGGAAAGGCAACAATAGCTTTAGGTTGGAAAGATAGAGAAAAATGGACAGTAGAGGCATGGAATAGTTATTTGTTTGAACTTATTCAGTTGGACATTGTCGCAGTAATCTCACAGGAAACAACGTGGAAGGTCAAGTCCACCACGATAAGGAACAGATGGAACTCCTATCTTTAAGACTCTGAGATCCAGCGCCGAGGGCCTTCTGGCGGTTCCCTCATTGCGAGAAGTGAGGCTACAGGGAACCAGACAGAGGGCCTTCTCGGTAGCGGCGCCCGCCCTGTGGAACGCCCTCCCATCAGATGTCAAAGAGATAAAGAATTACCTGACGTTCAGAAGACATCTTAAGGCAGCCCTGTTCAGGGAAGTTTTTAATATGTAATGCTGTACGGTTTTTAACACTGATTGGGAGCCGCCCAGAGTGGCTGGGGAAAACTCAGCCAGATGGGCGGGGTATAAATAATAAATTATTATTATTATTATTATAATGGACAGAAACTACTGGAACAAAAGACATTCGGTGGAAACTAAAGATCCTAAGTCTGTGGCTGAGGATAATTGTTTGAACCCTTCCTATGGTGGGGCAGACAGAGGGGAAGGAAAAATTGTACGGGAAATTTAAAAATTGGAAGGAAATGATATAATGTATGTAAAAATCCTGAAATAATAATAATAATAAAATACTAGCTGAGATGCTTGCATTGCGGGGGGTGGGGGGCTAGATGAGCCTTAGGATCCCTTCCAAATCTATGATTCTAGGTTTTCAAGCAGGGGTTGGATGGCCAGCTGTCATGGATGCTTTAGTTGAGATTTCTACAATGCAGGGCTTTGGAGCAGATGACCGCCAGGGTCTGTTCCAACTCTCTGATTCTATGAAACTCAAGGCATCGCTGACAACAAGCTGGTTGTGTGGGCCACCTTTTCTCTGGGTGGTTCCATCTTTGGGGAGAGGTTTGCAAAATATCAAACTTAATAATAATTTATTATTTATACACCGTCCATCTGGCTGGGTTTCCCCAACCACTTTGGGCGGCTCACAAAGGAATATTAAAAATACAATCAAACATTAAAAACATCCCTAAACAGGGCTGCCTTCAGATGTCTTCTAAAAGTCAGGTAGTTTATTTCCTTGACATCTGGTGGTAGGATGTTCCACAGGGCGGGTGCCACTACCGAGAAGGCCCTCTGCCTGGTTCCCTGAAACCTCACTTCTCACAGGGAGGGAACCGCCAGAAGGCCCTCGGAGCTGGACCTCAGTGTCCGGGCTGAATGATGGGGGTGGATACGCTCTTTTGGGTATACTGGGCCAAGGCCGTTTAGGGCTCTAATGGTCAGCACCAACACTTTGAATTGTGCCCAGAAATGTACTGGGAGCCAATGTAGGTCTTTCAGGACCAGTGTTATATGGTCTCGGCAGCCACTTCCAGTCACCAGTCTAGCTACCTGCCGCATTCTTAAGGCCTCCAGCTCTTTGCCATCTGAGTTCTGGGAAGCTGGTGGAGAAGCAGAACTTCTCCCTCACTAGTGGGCATCAGCTCAAATATTGCCTCGGAATTAGAATATTTCTTCAGTTCAGTTGTTTTCCAGAAATATTTCCCAGTACTCAGAAGAAGAAGAAGAAGAAGAAGAAGAAGAAGAAGAAGAAGAAGAAGAAGAAGAAGAAGAAGAAAGGGTTTCATTTTCTGGACTCGGGGATTTGCGGTAACTTTTGCTCTGACCCTAAATGTCCCTCAAGTCTTGGAATACTCTTGCTATGGGCAAAACTGAATGTATGATGTGCCGGAACTTGTCCTGTATTGTCAGTGGAATAAAGCAGCTCTAATTAATATTCGCGAGGCACCAGCTCAGAGTCTACTGCAATTTAGCATTAGCCTGAATGCTAAATTAGCTTTGGATGGTGATGGCTGGTGCGGGAGGTTGTTGTAATAAGACACAGATGTTATTAGCACAGGAGCGTTAGTGATCTTCTACCGGTGTACATAGATACTCTTAAATATCTCCTATTCTTCTGTCAATCTCCTGGGGATTCCTCAAAACTGTTTGAGCAGCTGGATGTGTTTTTGGACCAGCTCCCATCACCCATGCTTGGTGGGACTAGAGATGAGGGAGAAATTCAATTTTGTTTGCATTTTCATAGCATTGTAGAATTGCAAGTACCCTAAGCAACGTAGGAAATCAACCACCTGCAACGTCGGAAATCAAACTTATTCACATTTTCTCAAACCAAGATGCAAACTGCAACACACACCTATTCTTTGACATTTGAAATTCTTCCAAATTTTGCTATGCAGTTCTCTAACCAAGCACTGAATTGTACTCAACTCAATGCTATTCGGGGTAGACCCAATTGCAATTCCAGAACCAAGTCAGTCACACTCATTAATTTCAATGATTCAGATCTGAGTAGGACTAAAATACCATACAGCAATGCATTATATAGGAGAAATTGCATATGTCTCAATGTCGTCGTGTAAGGGACACGGGTGGCACTGTGGGTTAAACCACAGAGCTTAGGACTTGCCGATCAGAAGATTGGTGGTTCGAATCCCCGCGACGGGGTGAGCTCCCGTTGCTCAGTCCCTGCTCCTGCCAACCTAGCAGTTCGAAAGCACGTCAAAGTGCAAGTAGATAAATAGATTCCGCTTTGGCGGGAAGGTAAATGGCTTTTCCATGCGCTGCTCTGGTTCGCCAGAAGTGGCTTAGTCATGCTGGCCACTTGACCCGGAAGCTGTATGCTGGCTCCCTCGGCCAATAAAGTGAGATGAGTGCGCAACCCCAGAGTCGGTCACGACTGGACCTAATGGTCAGGGGTCCCTTTACCTTTACCTTTAAATGTCGTCGTACCCCACCCCCAAAAAACTGTGTTTATTCGGAGAAATTCACATTAAGATATTATGAATTTTTGTGAGGATTTTTTTTTTAAAAAGTTTGCAAGTAGCTTCAGAAATTTGGACAGATGAATCCATGTTTGGACAAAAAAGGAGAAGAGGAAGTGAAATTGAGATATTTGCCCATCCTTAGCTGGGACACATTGGAAGTGAACCATAGCAACTTCTAGATGGTGACAGATTAGCAGTGGTGGGCAGAAATTCAAGTGGTGTCTGCTGGCATATCTTTGGGTGATTGGTGGGTCACAGTAGGCATGTGTGTGTTTCAGGATCCTTCCCTATAATTCAACAATAGTGACAATGAAGAAAGCCTGCCGCTCCCTAAACTTAGGCTATTAAAACCCTCTAATATGTAGATTTGTGCTGAAAAATGCAGGACATCCCAGTATACAACTTGTGGTGTGCAATAAGTAATGGAGGAGCTATTTATCACTTAGTGTTCCTTATTAGACCATCTGGGATTTCTCTCATGCCCTCATATTCTGGCTAGTAATAACAGAAAATTAAAAAGGAGATTTGAGTTGGATGAAATACCCATTGCTGATATTTTAGCCATTAAAAAAACCCCAAAACATTTCCACAGATGTAAACAAACAAGATGAGACAATAATTATCTCCAGTATCTTTTTAAATGGCTTTAGTGTTACCTAATCTCCATTAACCTTTTCCCAGATTTTCCACACTGAGCATATGGTCCCCATCCCAATTTAATATTTTATGTCTCCTGACATATTCTTGGGCAAGGATTTGAGCCAATTTTGTCCTAAGAGAGCCTCTGATTGAAGTTGCTATGGAATAATATTATGTCCTTAGTCTAATCATGTTTTGAAGATGCTGTGATCCAGGTTCAGATGTGACAGGAGTCTGGTTTGAGTAAATATAATACCACCATTGCCGCCCCCCACCGCCCTCTATCCAGATGTGCATGGAAGGTAGAGGGGATCATGCCAGGTTCACATTAATTACATCTCAAACACGGCATTCTGCCTCTGTTTATTTTCAAATGTTTAAAAAGTTTCACTTTGGTGTATAATGTGACATTTCTCGGCTGCCTTTTTCAGTTTGTTGATACATGCTATTCAGTAAAATCATTGACCTTGATATCTTTTATTATGTAGCAATGGTACTGGAAGTAATGTTTGTAGGGCACTTAAAATGATGTTGCATTAAAATTCAGGAGCTGCTCAGCCTGGCAAAAGGGTTCACATATGTGGCAGTAGTTCAGAAACAATCGCAGCAAGCAGAAGATGGAGCAGGCAAAGAAGAAAAGTTAAAACATATTTTTAAAAAACCAGAACTAGTACCTGGAAACTCGACAGCTGGTTTGAATAAATCCATTCTTAATCTCAGAACTTTCTGCTTGCTTTGCTCTCAGCCAGTACAGTGGTACCTTGGGTTACAGATGCTTCAGGTTACAGACGCTTCAGGTTACAGACTCCACTAACCCAGAAATAGTACCTTGGGTTAAGAACTTAGCTTCAGGATGAGAAGAGAAATCGTGCTCCGGTGGCACAGCGGCAGCGGGAGGCCCCATTAGCTAAAGTGGTGCTTCAGGTTAAGAACAGACCTCCAGAACAAATTAAGTTCTTAACCCGAGGTACCACTGTAACCAAATTAAGTTCTTAACCCGAGGTACCACTGTAACCAAAGATCGAAAACATGCTGGAGGATGTGCTTTAAGGGTTCAGGAAATTCTTGTTCAGAAGATTATTGAAGTATGTTTCCGAGCACAATTCAAAGTGTTGGTGCTGACCTTTAAAGCCCTAAACGGCCTCGGTCCAGTATACCTGAAGGAGCGTCTCCACCCCCATCATTCTGCCCGGACGCTGAGGTCCAGCGCCGAGGGCCTTCTGGCGGTTCCCTCATTGCGAGAAGCAAAGCTACAGGGAACCAGGCAGAGGGCCTTCTCGGTAGTGGCGCCCACCCTGTGGAACGCCCTTCCAGCAGATGTCAAAGCAATAAACAACTACCTGACATTCAGAAGACATTCAGAAGTTCAGGGAAGTTTTTAACGTGTTTTTAACGCTACAGGGAACCAGGCAGAGGGCCTTCTCGGTAGTGGCGCCCACCCTGTGGAACGCCCTTCCAGCAGATGTCAAAGCAATAAACAACTACCTGACATTCAGAAGACATTCAGAAGTTCAGGGAAGTTTTTAACGTGTGATTTTACTGTATTTTTGGTTTTTATGGAAGCCGCCCAGAGTGGCTGGGGAGGCCCAGCCAGATGGGCGGGGTATAAATAATAAATTATTATTATTATTATTATTATTATTATTATTATTATTATTATTATTATTGATTGTCTCTCAGCCATGGCAAGGTCCTGACCCACTGCTTGGACAAATCGTAATCCACAGGTTCTGAGTCTCATTTACACTCGATGAATTTGGAGGTTCAACTATACGGTTTAGATTTATGGTTACTGTTCTTGTGTGGCTTGAACCCACAGCAATATATTCATTACCAGGGCCAGATTTAGGTTTGATGAGGCCCTAAGCTACTGAAGGTAATGGGGCCCTTTATATTTCCAGCTGTCCTTTGTCAACAACAAATTGTCGCTGTTTTTTGTGTTGAATATATGCTATATGGTAATTTATGGACCTAATTTAGGCACCCTATATATAGAAATGAGCAAACCAGTGATATTTTAGGGAGCAGGCTAGCTGGCAGGGCCCATTACTTACATCATAGGAGCCTACACAACAGAAAACACTGTTGCTGTATGTAGGTTTTATTTTATTTGTTTTTATCATATTTTGGAAATGTACATCCAGTTTTTTCCCTTTAATTTTTTTGGAGGCCCCCCAAGAGAGTGGGGCCCTAAGCTATAGCTTGTTTAGCTTATACGTAAATCCAGCACTGTTCATTACCAAACTAGGAATGCTTAAAAGGTTTGTCATTATGGCCAGCCATAATGTAAAAAGATGAATGTCTCTGAGCTCATAAGAAATCAGAGCTCTTAACTGTGTCCCTCACCCCCTGACATTAAAAGTAAGAATATTAAGGTCATTAGCTACTGTGTGTAAACATAGATATTACCACTCTTCATCAGAGAAAGCTTTGGCCATTCAGTTTGATAATCCAATTACATAAATAAGAGGAACTATATTTTGTGGGTCTTGCATAGTCCATTTGCAGAATCTGAAATGTGAGACAAAATGTTACAGGCCCATTTTTTTGCTGAGAAATTTGCCTTTTCCCCCCTTTCAGCTTTTCATTTCATGAAAATTCACTGCGGACATGCATCCTGGCCACCCATCTGTGAGCAGCTGATGCTTTGCATTATGATGTCAGTTTTTGCACACACGTATTCCTGAAAAATATGTAACTGCCAAGTATTGAACCAGCCCATGCAGTTCAGCAACTGACCTTTGAGAGTCATGCAAAATTATTAGAAGATCATCATAACAAACTGGTCGCAAACCAAGACATAGCTGATAGAATTGCAGCAATAGTTGGAGGATTCTTCTGAAGTCTGTTATGTTTTAAAAGAAAAATTGTTGAACTGTTTGGGAATAGTGTGGGTATAAGTCAAAATTGAGGATATCGTAATCTGGATGGGGTGATTTGTACTACAATAAGCCCAAAAGCCAAAGCATTGAAAAGCTGGTCTTGCTGTATAAAATGAAATGTCCTTAAGACAGCGAATCCAGAGATGGAAGTCTTATCTTCACGAACATTTCCAGTACAAAAGTATTGCCTTCATCAGGCATAGGCAAACTCGGCCCTCCAGATGTTTTGGGACTACAACTCCCATCATCCCTAGTTAACAGGACCAGTGGTCAGGGATGATGGGAGTTGTAGTCCCAAAACATCTGGTGGGCCGAGTTTGCCTATGCCTGGCCTTTATTGTTTTAAACACCTTTTCTTTCTTGTTCTCCATTTTTGGTGCAAAGTTTAGTTTGGTTTAAAAGCAGGACCAAGTTGTGCTGCAGGCTAGGAGGCCTAGAGCAATCGTGACCAGTGTGGTTAACTACATACCTTTCCAAGTACATAATCACTTTGGGTCTAGTTTTCTAGTTCAACCATTGAATGCACTTGCAGAAAACAGGGATCATGACATTTGCACTCTAGAAAGCAACCTTTCACAGAATTGGGAGTTAATTGCTTCAGCAGTTGGGGTCGGAGGAATTACGATACAATTGTAAGGGGAACACGGTGTTTCAGTGCTACCCACATATCTAATACACACCATGTACAAAAGTCTACCTCCATTAACACCTGAACACAGTGAATGAAAAATACATTTCCCTCAACAGAGCATGGTTATTTGAGACACAGAGGCCAGGCTGGTGTGGATGAACACACTCTTGGAAGCAACAGAGGTGCCTGTACTGTATATTGCACATGTATCTCAGCCTTCTTTTCTGAACTAACCGTTAGGGGTTTTGGCAGCATTTTTAGGGTAATGAGGCAATGTGTAAACACAAGGAAGCCCCTCTTTCCCCATCACTGATTAAAGCCAAACATCAGTGTTGGGGAGGTGGGAGAATCATATGGATACAGAAGGATGCATGCCTCACTTAAAAAAAATAAAAAAATGCTCCTTGCATGTAGTAATTTAACATGCCAGTGATCAATCTACACCAAGATAATACTTCATGTTTTCGGCAACAACAGCAGGCAGTGACATCACTTTTACCTGTTTCTTCCTTGTAAATTTGACCTTAACGAAACCTGGAATCTCTAACACTGACTCAAGAGCAGCAGGAGGAGTCGGACAGAAGCATTAACTGAAAACAAGCGGTGCAATTAAGAAACTGAACCCAGGTAAACCCCAATCCCCAGGTACAGGAATGTGTTATGATTCCCTCTTTATGGGGTGAGCAGCTGTGACTAGGGCAGGGAGTCCATCTCTTTCTAAACCATGCAGTGAGGTGACCTCAACTGAGTGTGAGTGATGGGGGAATTAAACGCTGTGCAAAGTGTTCTCCCAGCTGCGAACTGAAACAGCATTCCCTCCTTTGGGACTTTTTCACTCCCCACTGGGGCTCCTCCTCCTCCGAAATGGGCAGGAGGGTCTGTGGTGTGGCTGATTTATGCAATCATTCCTCAGTTCCTTCTTGCTGGGCTGCTGTTGCTGAAGAGCTGTCCGTCCCGGGCCGAAAGGAGCCGCCAACTGTAAGTGAAATTAAACAAAGTCAGCTTGCCTTTTCTATTCCCCCCTTCATTTTTCTTTCCCCCCTGGACACAATTTTTTTTTCCTTTTGCAAACAATCAGCACCAGATGCTGTGGACTTAGCAATAACATAATCTCTTCTGCCTGGCAACACCCCCCCCCCCGGGTTTCTATTCCATGCAATCTCTTTTCTCTTGGTAGGGGGCTAGAGTTTTGTCTTCACTCTTCCACGTTCCAGCTAATTTTCCATTTTTAAAATGTCCATCTTCAATGCAAACTTGGGAGGGAGTTTGGATGTGCCTCAATGCTCACTCAGGAAACTTTCAGTTAGAGGCTGTGACAATTTTCAGGTAGTAAATGCAGGCTGCACAATTCTTACCTGCTACACTCAAAAAAAAAGAAAGAGAGGACTTTGGGCAATAAGAAGAGGGGTGGAAAATTGCTGGGTAGCCTCTCTGGAAAGAGCTCAGAATGGGTGCCTCCTATGTAGCCAACAGTGTCTAATCTTCCCACAAACAGATTGGGATGGATGATGGGGAGGGGGAGTTGTCTTGAAGTGCTTTCATTGCACAGGTTGTCCTATAAGTGCTTTAATCTACATTGGGTTGGCGGATGAGTGACAGAACTGTGGAAGCCTGATTAATTTGGCCTCCAGGTTATCAGTTGAGGGTAGCAAAGTGGCTGTCTAATGTGACCCAGTGCCAAATATCAAGGTGAAATCTGCAAAGGAGGGGTTGAGTTTGGTTTGAAGCTCATGGAATCTCTTGCAGAGCCTGGATCCTCCCCATTTTCCAGGGTGTCCCAGTGAACGGTCATTTTTCTGGACTTTATGCATGTGCCGATTGCCTCAATCTTATTATTTAAAGCTCTGTGAGATTTCACATGTAGAATATCATTCCAACCCCCACCTGTACACAGTAGGGCTGGAGGGGCAAATTTGATCGAGTTTGCATTTCAAGGTGACCCTCCCAAATCGGCATGTTGGAAAATGAAATGCAAAAGTGAAACAGATACTTTTCTTTAAAAAAATATCACATTTCTCCAGATTCTGCAATATAGTTTTCCAGCCATGTAAACAAATGCAAGTTACTGAGTAAAGTTTTGCATAAAAACACATCTGTTTGTGATGGTAGCGTACAAAAAATGCACTGTACTGGAGAAAATTGCTTTGCAAAAATCTGTGTCTTAGGCAAACTGCATACAAAAATGTGTGCATCGGAAGAAATTCACACTAAAATGCTTTTGAATCTTCAAGAGGACTTTTTTATATGTATTTAAAAAATAGCACACTGCTGTGTACATGTGCAGAACTAACCTTAAGATTGGAAAATGAGAAACAAAGGGCTGCGTTCAACTAAATTCCAGAGTAGACCCATTGAAATTAACAGATCCATGTTATAATAACATGGCCCATCTAGACCAGTATCCTGTTTTCACAGTGGCCAGCTGGGTGTCTGTGAGAATCCTGCAAATGGGAACTGAGCACAAGAACTCCCTCCTTGCAGTTTCCAGAAACTGGTAATTCAAAATCACTTTGCCTCTGACACTTCAGTGGGTCAACTCTATTTTGGACTAGCATGGGACACAACCCTGGGAAATACAGTTGTACCTTGGTTTATGAACTTAATCTGTTCCGGAATGCCGTTCTTAAACCGAAGCCGTTCTTAAACCGAGGTGTGCTTTCCCTAATCGGGCCTCCTGCCGCCGGTGCCCTTCTACCATTCGGCTTCCGTTCTTAGACCGATGTAAAGTTTGCAACCCAGGACTCTACTTCTGGTTTTGCGAAGTTCGTAAACTGAATAGTTTGTAAACTGGGCTGTTCTTAAACCAATGTACCACTGTAGAGAAATTGACAGGTTCGGCCATCCGTACCTTTGCCTCTTTCTGTAACTGTCCTGCTTCCCTGAGTCTCTCTCTCTCTCTCTCTCTCTCTTTACATGTACACAAGTGCAAATCATTTGAAATGCATGCCCTCCTTCTACACAGATCATAGTTTTGGAAGAGGACTGATGTGTAGCTCCCAAAAGTAATCTTCTTCCAGCAGATCCCCTCGTGCCACGGTGACATTTCCCAAGAGGGACTTGCATAATTCTGGGGGTGCAGGAGAATCTTGTAGTACAGTCCTGCTGGGACTTTATCGCTTTGGAGATCTTTTCAGACTCACGACTGAATACCCTCCCTGAATATTAACAAAACATAGAGACGCAAAACTTTCCCGCATTTGGAAACGAGTGAGTGAGAGAGAGAGAATGCTAAGGCCAGAACCATCTTCCTTGGTGCTTGATTTCCATGGGGATTATTTTGGGGGGAGAGGCATCCTAGATTTAATTCCCTTCCGCCCCAATGCTTATCTTTCCCTGCACCAACAGATATGCCCTAGACCTGTGCAATAAATTGCAACAGCCTGATTTGCATTTTGCTGCCAACAGAGGCTCCCCCGATCAGTAGCGGTGAAGTTGAGCTGATGGACAAAACCCTCCGAGTCGCCTTTGGCGTGTGCACCACTCTGCTTTTGCTGGGAAAACTGAACTGGATAGGTGAGAAAAGAAAACTCGTCTTGAATTCTATGACCCAGTTTACAAAAGCTCTTCCTTTGCAATGCTGAAGGCCTCAGGTTCAGTCGGAAGCGTATGTGTTGCACGCTAAGGCCAGAAGCTGAAATGGAGGTGTAGGAGAGGAAGGGGCCAGGCATGATGGATAATAGAATTGTAGCATTGGAAGGGATCCAAAGGGTCATCTAGTCCAAGCTGGGATGGGTCGGGACAATATGGCATGGGGGGGGGGGCAACTCCCATCTTTTGCGGGGGCGCAATTTGTGCCAGCACCGTCCATTAAGAGTTTGGGTGTAATCTTCGACACCTCCCTTTCCATGGAGGCGCAGATTGCAGCTATAACAAAGGTGGCATTTTTTCATCTCTGCCATCTAAGCAGTTGGCTCCTTACCTCTCTTGCCCTGACCTAGCCACTGTGATCCACGCGACAGTCACCTCCAGACTTAATTATTGTAACTCATTCTACATGGGGCTGCCCTTGAGACTAACCCAGAAACTCCAGCGGGTGCAGAATGCTGCGGCGAGACTCCTTACAGGGTCCTCGCAGCGGGATCACATTCACCCAGTGCTATACCAGCTGCACTGGCTCCTGGTGGAGTACAGGATCAGGTTTAAGGTGCTGGTTTTAACCATTAAAGCCCTATACGGCCGAGGACCCTCGTACCTACAGGACCGCCTCTCCTGGTATGTCCCACAGAGGAACTTACGGTCTTCAAATAAAAACATCTTGAAGGTCCCAGGCCACAGAGAGGTTAGGCTGGCCTCAACCAGAGCCAGGGCCTTTTCGGCTGTGGCTCCAATCTGGTGGAACACTCTGTCACAAGAGACTAGGGCCCTGCGGGACTTGACATCTTTCCGCAGGGCCTGCAAGACAGAGCTGTTCAACTAGGCCTTTGGCCAGGGCACAGCCTGACTCCCTCCTTTGGCAATCTTCATAGAACTCTAGCCCAATGGTTGCCATTAATCTGATTTGAACTGATTTTATAATGAAATGATTTTAGAATGTTGTATCATTTTACTGTTGTTAGCTGCTCTGAGCCCGGCTTCAGCTGGGGAGGGCGGGATATAAATAAATAAATAATAATAATAATAATAATAATAATTATTATTATTATTATTAAGCCCCAGTAATGCGGCAATTCTCCTGCCAACCTAGCAGTTCGAAAGCATGAAGTGCAAGTAGATAAATAGGTACCACTCCGGCGGGAAGGTAAACGGCGTTTCCATGTGCTGCTCTGGTTTGCCAGAAGTGGCTTAGTCATGCTGGCCACATGACCCAGAAGCTGTACACCGGCTCCCTCGGCCAGTAAAGCGAGATGCACGCCACAACCCCAGAGTAGGTCACGACTGGACCTAATGGTCAGGGGTCCCTTTACCTTTAATGCGGCAATTACAGCTAAAGAATCCCAGACAAATGGTCATCCAAAAACGCCCAATGAAGGAGAGCCTGCCACCTTCCAATGCACTCTAAACATATGGAACTCCCTGCCACAAGATGCATCAACAGATCCTAGTCTTGACTCAGCATCCTACGTCTTAAGAGATGGGCTGTAAGTCAGTGGTTAGCACATCTGCTTTGCATGCAGAAGGTCCTAGATTCAACCTGCCAAGCAGGGCTGAGAGAGAGACAAAGTCCCATCTGAAATTTTGGAGAGAGCTGCTGCCCGTCAATGTAGACAACACTGAACTAGATAGACTAAAGGTCTGACTCGCTATAAGGCAGCTTTCTATGTTTCTGAGCTCCTGAAGCCTCTATATCTGACCTTGTAGGCAGAATGTTGGACCATATGGTTTGATTCAGGAAGGGGTTCCTTAAAACTTCCAGCTGTCTTTGGGAAATCCTCAGCACACCTGAGGCCATACCATTTCAGAGGGCAGGTGGAGGGCCGCATACTCGTCCCTGTGGCGAGTATGGAAAGGAAGGAAGAAAATGTACCTCCCTGCATGCAGAATATTAGCACCTCAGGGTGAAGGGTGCATTAGAAACCTTCCACAATCAGGGAAGCTTTAAAATGTGGATCATTCAGATCCTATTCACCATAAAGGTAAAAGGTAAAGGACTCCCGGATGGTTAAGGTACCCCTGACCATTAGGTCCACTCATGACCAACTCTGCGGTTGTGGAGCTCATCTTGCTTTACTGGCCGAGGGAGCTGGAGTACATGTGGCCAGCATGACTAAGCCGCTTCTGGCGAACCAGAGCAGCGCATGGAAACGCCGTTTACCTTCCCGCCAGAGCGGTACCTATTTATCTACTTGCACTTTGATGCGCTTTCAAACTGCTAGGTGGGTAGGAGCTGGGACCGAACAACAGGAGCTCACCCCATCGAGGGGATTCGAACCACCAACCTTCCAATAAGCAAGCCTAAGAGGCTCAGTGGTTTAGACCACAGTGCCACCTGCTCCTATGCATGACCAATATGAATAATAACAAAAATATGCTGTGCTTTAAAGTCCCAGCAATTACCTTGAAGACTGACTCAGATATTCTGTTTGCAAATTCAAATATAAAGTGTTGTTTATCTTGCCGAAAGCAAAGTTTTTTTCCTTGGGGGTGGGGTGGGGAGTGAAAATCTGATTTCAATAACTGTTTTGAGCAGATCGGCTTAACAAAATTATCTTTATTAACTTCCCCGCCACCCCCAAGAGAGAAGGTTTTGATTTATTGAGGCAGGTTTTGCGAAGCTCATTTCCACGCAGCTGCAGTGAAAATGGTACAAAGTGTTTTACTTTGATCTAGTTGTTCTGCGGGAAATTTTCATAATTGGCAGCTCCACAGATCTCTGGGAAGTTTGAACTTTGAAGAATTTACGACGCTGCCATTCTAGGGGTAAAAGTCCAGCTTAGTTTGCTATTCTCCCAGAATTAGAAGGCTGCTCTGTTGTTTTTCTCTGTGTGCCAAAATACGTTTTTGACGCTTGGCTCGAGAGTTTACTTCCCAGAGGAGCTCCTCTTGCTGTTTGATGGATGGCATTTGCCAAAAACATTTGAACAGAGGTGGGAGATCTGCCAGGAAGGGGCTAGGGAGACTGGGAGATGGGGAGAGGGCCATAGCTCATTGTTATGGCACCTGCTTTGCCTTCGCATGGTCCTGGGTTCAATTCCCAGCATCTCCAGGTAGGGCTGCGAGAGAGACCTCTGCCTGAAATGCTGGAGAGCTGCTGCCAGTCAGTGTAGACAGTGCTGAGCTATGTGGACAAATGGTGTGATTCAGTACAAGTCTGCTTCCTATGTTCCTGCTCCTTGGACCAGGCTGGTTGTAGTATATTGGCCTGGGCACTTTCTCCTCCTGCATCTTCTTTAATAAGTTGTAACCGTACCAATGGATAAACGAACCTCCCTGAGATTCCGTAGGCAATAACTAGCTCAGTGGTGGAACGCACATTGTGCATGCAAAAGGACCCGGGTTCAAATCTTGAATCTCCCATTCCCAAACCCTGGAAAAACGCTACCAGCCATGTAGATTGATGGGTCTACTATGGTATGACCTGGAATAATATGGAAGATTCGTATTTGGCACCCGGCCAAGGGAGGTAGCTCTCAACTGGGAAGGAACACAGGGTGACCATTTAGGCGTTGCCAAAAATCAGAAGAACGGAGAACGCAGATTTGCATAGCATTTGCATATGTTCACCGCTTATGTATAGTTGGCAAATTTAGAAGCAGACTATAATTTAAATACATCTCACCCTGGTGGGTTAGGCTGGGAGCAAGTGATCCTATGCACCAGCTGAGTCTTGCTGTTGATGCTGCTGATGGAAGCCTCAGCCCTTGTGATCTTTCCTTATTTACCTTAAATCAGCCTTGATCCCTCAAATGCATAAGGACACAGGAAGCTTATAATGAGGAAGTTGCCTTAAACGGTCTTATACCATCGGTCCATCTACCTCAGCATCATCCACACTAACTGGCTCCCTGGGGTTTCAGACCAACATATCTCTCAGTCCCATCTGGAGATGCCAGGGTTTGAATTTGTCATGCGACACAGTTGTTCTGCAGCCCTTCCCTTTTGCAGGACAGTCCTCGGCAAAACAGGACACATGGGGGGGGGGGTCAACCCTGAATTAATCACACCTTCATTCCCTGCTCGTGCAAAGCTCCCTGATAGGCTACGATCTCTCAGACACAGCTCCCTAATTGGCCAGGACATATGACACACAGGACAACCTGTGGCACAGTCTCATAATTTCATATCAGCCCCCCCCCACCAGAAAGCCACACGGCGTTATGCTCTGCGGCTTCTCCTGCTTTGTGAGGTTTCTACTCACACATGCCACCTTGCGCCTCCTTTCTCCACGGTGCTTGTTCTGGGATCCAAGCAGAAAAGATCAGCCTTTGGATTTGGGCGCTGTACAAATGTCCCTGTCACGAACTTTGGCCATGGCTGCCATGCGATTATTTATGGCTCCTTTCAGGACGTTGCCTTTTTCTTTAAAAAACAACAACTAAATAATAAGAAGCTTGGAGGCATTCTTCTTCTTCTTCTTCTCTACAATGGTGCTTTGAGCACCCCCCCTTCCCACAGTGGGGGGTACTGAAGGCTTCAATGAGGCCACTTGTTCCCGTCCAAGGCCCCTGCGCAGGTCTCCAAAAAGGAGCCCAAAGGAACTCCTGCTGGCTCAAACGAGCGGGCGCTGAATGAGAACAAGGGGGTTCCTTTGAGCCTTTCTGTAGCTCCATGGAGAGCTGTCGTGGTGTGAGTAAAAGCCCCTTTTGAGGAGGCGTAATTTAGAGTTCAGTCCAAGACGGAGGAGGCAAAATTGATGAACCTTTTCTATAAACACTTTAAAAAGAGAGGTGGGAGGGGTGGGACGGAGAGAGAGAGAGAGAGAGAGAGAGAGAGAGATTTGGTCCCCAGGATTCTGGAATGTCCTCATCTCTCTGCCAGGCAAGCTGGTATTTTGATTTCCTCAGGCCAGAGTTGGGGGAAGCTTTTCCAGCTCAGGCGCTGCCCTGCCCTGTGGACAACCTTCTGGAGGCCACATGCCAGTGGCACGCAGGTGGAAAAAGGGGTGGGGAAGCAAATGCAACATTTTCCTTGGTGCAATGGGGAAGTTTTTACACACACTTTCTGTCCTCTGCCCAGGCAAGCGAGGGGCATTATCAGAGTTTGGTGACCTTCCGCTTGCAGGATGGCAGCCTCCATTGATGGTTGCAAGAATGCGATAAGTTCACTGTTCCTTTGTTGTTTTGTTTTAATTCACAGACGCTGCGGAGGATGGGGATTCTGTCAGCAGGGTACGTGTCTGTCCCTTTGGGTGCGTGTGGATTGTCCGGGGTAGGAATGGACTTGAACGCCAGTGTTAGATGCTGAGCCAGGTTATGGGGCAGGAAGGATGGCCCCATGTATTAACAGAAAGAGATGCAAGTATTGTCCAAGTGCTGTGTGTGTGCATGTGTGCGTGCAGCTTTCTTCACTGTTCCAACGGCCTATTCCTATTAAAATCCTCCTATTTAAGGGACCGCCTCTCCTGGTATGCCCCGCAGAGGACCTTATGGTCCATGAATAACCATAGTTTACAGGTCCCGGGCCCTAAGGAGGTCACACTATCCTCCACCAGGGCCAGGGCCTTTTCAGTGATGGCTCTGACCTGGTGGAATGCTCTGTCCCATGAGACTAGGGCCCTTCAGGATTTAACCTCCTTCCGTTGGGCCCGTAAGACAGAGCTATTCTGCCTGGCCTTTAATTTGAATTCAGCCTGATCTTTTATTTCCCTTCACAGCCAATTCTCCCCTGGTCTCCTCACTGGCCCAAGTAGGACTAATTCAGCCAGCTAGCCCTGGCGATTATCTAATGCTTATTAGATGGATTTCCTCTAAATTGATTTCTGACCTTTGAATTTTATTGTTATTAATGTTTTTATACTGTATTTTATGCTCCTTTTACAATTAAGTGTTTTAAATTTGTTGTTAGCCACCCTGAGCCCAGTTTTTGAACCAGGAAGGGCGGGGTATAAATAAAACTTTTTCATTTATTATTATTATTATTATATTATTATTATTATTAAAATTAATGGATAGATAGATAAACTTTTTAGATAGATTAAAATCAATGGACTTGCAGCTGCCTGTTCATATCATTTGTTGCCCTGTGAGGGTTCTGTCCAGAAAGCAGCCAGTAAACAAATGATTTTGTTTGCAGGACTCCGCCTCTGCTGGGGAAGGCGGGAAGGACTACCCAATGTTCTATGTCACAACCATCCTGGTAAGACAGCTTGGCAACTTTTGCGAAAGATGGGACTCCACAGTGTTGTGGTGTTATAACGCATATCAAAAGTTTTTTTCTTCTCTTTACTAATGTAGCTGAGTCTGACTGCCCCCAAATACCCGTTGCTGGAAATCCTAGGTTGGCAGAGTGCTGTTGCACACATGTCTGGCTTTTGGGTTTCCTGCAGGCATCTGGTTGTCCACTGTAAGAACAAGGTGCTGGACTAAGTTGGGCCATTGGCTTTTTTTTAAAAAAAAATTCAAAATTATAACAAGACATATTATCCAAAAACATATCATCCTTGCCCCCCCCCATTTTTCCTCCCTCCCCCACTCCCACACAAAACCCCACCCCACCCCGGACTTCCCTCAGTTCCAGTCTTTGGTTTCTCTAAGAATGCTGTTTTCTGCATGTTACAAAGTTGTATAGATCCTCAAACTATTTAGCTGATTATTATCAATAAAAGGTTTGTGAATGTTTATTCAAAACCTGCCAAGGAGTCCAGTTCGCTTTGTTGCGTCTTCAGATACTTTGTAAAGGGTTCCCATTCATCCTTAAAGTCACAGTTATCCTTGTCCCGTAGCTTATATGTCAGTTTTGCCAGTTCTGCATAGTCCGTCAATTTTTCTTGCCATGATTCTTTAGTGGGGTTTCTTCAGTCTTCCATCCTTGTGCTACCAGAACTCTCGCGGCCGTTGTCGCACACATGAAGATGTTTTTCAACTTTTTTGGCAGGTCTTTCCCTACAATCCTCAACAAAAATGCCTCGGGTTTTTTTAACAAATGTTAAATGAAACATTTTTTTCAATTCGTTGTAAATCATTTCCCAAAAATTTTTTAATTACCTTACAATCCCACCACATATGATAAAATGTCCCCTCCTTTTCATTACACTTCCAACATATATTTGAAGTTGGGCCATTGGCTTGATCCAGCAAGCTTGTCTTATAGCTGATGAAAACTTGGCAGCACCTCGCAGGCAGCTGGGGTTAGGTTGACCCATGAAGCTTTGCCTGTGGTCTTTGGTGGTTCTTTCTTTCACATGTTGGGGCCCTGGTCAACGCAACCATGTGCGGACATGCCTTGTTAGCTAGGTTCCCCTTGCCTCATCCATAGGAAAAGCCTTATGTGATGGCCAAAGGCACAGAGCTCGAGGGCTACTGCATCGACCTGCTGGAGAAGCTCTCCAAAATGCTTCACTTCAAATACAAGGTGGGCATCGTCAAGGACGGGAGGTACGGAGCGCTGAGTGCCGGAGGAAACTGGTCCGGGATGATCGGAGAGATTGTGAGGAAGGTAAGCTTTCTGTTGAGCGTGTGTGTTGTGCATCTTTCCTGTTGAAAAAGACTACTGCCACTTTGCAGCACTCGTGGAAATTGATAAAAGGAAAACCTCATCAGAAGAACATGTTCTAGCCCAGACATCTTGGTTTGATCAGTCTTAACTGGAGTCCAATATGGCAACAGCATATTCCCAGCACCTGGGAACGCCTCACCACCTGCCCATGGGTCCTGACCCGCTGGTTGAAGAACTATGGCCTGTACTGGTGGGCAGCGTTTCTCCAGGAATGGGTCGTTTTTGACAAGGCTGTTGTTTACTTCTGCCAGCCATTCGTTTTGCATTAGAATCTCTGACCTCTAGCGCCACAGTTGCAGATTTGGACTTGGACATGTGTGTCTTCTACATGTATAACTCTTGGGGAGCCATGCAATCTTGCAACTGGCTCTGTCCCCCTGCCAATCTTCTGTCTCTCTTATTAGAAAATATTTACTAAAAGAAACAGATTTGTAGTTTTGCCACAGACGCAGACTATGCTTACATAACTGCCGCAATGCTAAAAACATTCCACGAGTGGATATTTTCTTGAAGTTTGTCATTCCAGTATGTAACGAACAGAGACCGTATTCCCATAAAGCTATTTGGATGGCAATTCTGCATTTCTGTTACGATAAACTAGAATTTGTTAATCCGGTCTTAATATTGTCGGGGTATTACTTGTTTCCCCCTCCCCACAATTTCTTTGCAATGCAGACTTTTGCTGCTATCAACAGATTTGTTAAAAGTTCTAGATCTTCTTCTGGGAATATACATGCTGTCTCTAATACACTCGTTTGGTTAGTGCAAGGATTTCCATTTGCATAACTTACTCTCCCTCTCCTCTCCCTGTGTGTTCCCCGCACCCTCCCCAAATCTGATCTGGAGGTTTGGGGGGGGGAGTACCCTGAACAAATTTAAGAGAGGAGGGAAAGGCATGGAGAGGGTGTTGGCTATTTGCAGATTAGTTGCGCTGCAGAAGGCGTGCTGGGGAGACCACACATTACAAGGAATGCAAAAATAACTTTAATAACAAAAACCCCTTTTACATTAATTATAATATATCAATAAGCATGACCCAACCACCAACCCATCCCCCAAGGTACTGAGAGAGCTAGGTGCTGCTCTTTATATACTATATCCAACAGCTTAATTACCACACCTTAACAGCACCTGCTATACTGCTTCACAGCTGTAAAACTAGGTCACGTTATTTGCTCTGGCCCTTCAAGACATACACATCTTGGGGAACAATAATGAACCTTCAAATTTAAAGAGACCATTCAACAGAGGGGAAGCTCTGTTGTGCAGGCAAAATACTTTGCACTGATGGAAGGAATGCATCGAATGCCATTCTATTATTATTTTTTAAGTATCCCAAATATTTAGGATCGAATGACACATGCATGGGTGGATCCTGGATTTCTGAAGTAGACCCCCCCCCAACCCTGAGGGCTGAAAATCCCAATCTGTTGGATCCCTGTTCTCAGTGTCATAATTCTCCTTTGGGAAACTGTGAAACGCACGGCTATCGACTGGGAACGAAGATGGGAAACAGAGATCTGTGCATGTGTGTGGAATCTAATGGCATTGTATGAGAAACAGTCCTCTGCCACCTCTATCTACCCTTTTGGTAGGAAGCTGACCTGGCGGTTGCTCCGTTGACCATCACATCGGTGAGAGAGGATGTCGTTGACTTCACCCAACCTTTCCTGTACACAGGAATCGGGATCTTGCTTGAGAAGGACACGTCCCTTGAGGAGGCTTCCCTCTTCCATTTCTTGACCCCCTTCAGCAAGGAGACCTGGTGTGGCATCCTGGTGGCTTACCTGTTCTCTAGCCTTTGCTTGTTCCTCGCTGCCAGGTGAAATGTCTCTTCTCTCTTCCAGATGATAGAAAGGAAGAAGCAGGTCCCCCCCTTTTCTTTTTAAAAAATGGTGATAGTTGTGCTTGTAAGTCGCTTTGAGACATTTTTATGAGTAAAGTGACTTATTATTAAGCACAGTATATATATGTAAAGACATGATAGCCAGACATATGGGCAGAGACACAAAATATTACCAGTTTTTTATCACACATCTTCAGCTGAGGGGAATGTGGCAAAATTCTCTTCTCAGGTTGATAGAAGCAGGTGACCTCCCCAACCCTACAGCCTTGATAATTTACTTCATGTGCCTGTAAACACATCACAAAGACCAGACACATCAGTGGATTCATAAAATAATATTATTAGTGATTTATTTTTTTACCACACTCCTTCATCTGAGGAATGTGTGGTAAAATTCTCCTCTCAGGTTGACAGAAGAGGCATATAACTTAAATAAAAGTAACAACAGCTGGGATGTGTGTATTAAAGCACACCATAGCCCAAATATATTGGCAGATTTTTACCACACGTCTCCACCTGGTTATGTATTTTTCTAATCAGTTTTGGGATATACTGTCTATATCCCAAAAAGATGAGCCAGAAATGACTTCACAGCTTTGTTTTATTTATTGCTTGGTCCACCTTTCGGTATTCTAGTGAAGAGTTGAATGTTTCATGTTTCATTAAATACAGACGCAGAAGGTCATATTGGGGTGGGTAAGTTTTTCCCTTCTCTGGTAACAACTGCCCTCCCCAAGGGTGCTTTTCCACCTGCAGTCGCCCACAGAGAGGGCAATTTTCAATGGAAAAAATGGCTGGCACAGAGGAAGATGGCCCATTCAGGCTCATGGGGTCCTGCTCCACCAACTGCAGCCTGCCCCTCACCAGCTGACCCTTCTTACTCACAGCCAGTCCAAAGAGGCTTCCTGGCTTCTTCTTAGGCGTAGGATGGAGGCAAAAGATATAGGAAATAAATCAAGCCTGCTGGATCATTCCACCCACCTCTTATAAAGCCCTCCAAATTGGTGGCTGTGGGGTGAGTTCCATAGTTTAGTTCCTTTGGCTGCGGCTGTACCTGTCCTTGATTCTGACTCCACCCACTGCTGGGCCTTCTGCCCTATCACATCCAGTGGGTGCCAGTCACTGCTGGGCTCGAGTGGAGTTGGGGGGTGAAGCTCCTCCCTTTTCTTGCTCCTGAATGCTGCACAAACCCGTAGTCTAGGAACAGCCACTTTTCATCTGAAAAGAAAAGGAACCACCTGTTCTCTTTTGCAAGTTGCACACAGCTTGTGTGCTCCTGTATTGTATAATAATAATAATAATAATAATAATAATAATAATAATAATAATATATTATTTATACCCCGCCCATCTGGCTGAGTTTCCCCAGCCACTCTGGGCAGCTCCCAATCGAGTGTTAAAAACAATACAGCATTAAATATTAAAAACTTCCCTAAACAGGGCCGCCTTCAGATGTCTTTTAAAGATCAGATAGCTGCTTATTTCCTTCACATCTGATGGGAAGGCGTTCCACAGGGCAGGCGCCACTACTGAGAAGGCCCTGTCTGGTTCCCTGTAAGCTCACTTCTCGCAATGAGGGAACGGCCAGAAGGCCATGTGTCCACCAGGGGCAGGTGAATGACTGCCTTACCTTTCTGCCTCCCCACTCCAGAATGAGCCCTTGCGAATGGGATGGAAATGAAGAGACCAGCTTCACGCTCATGAACAGCCTGTGGTTTGGAGTAGGGGCGTTCACCTTGCAAGGTAGGCACTGGGAGATTCTCCAAAGTCCCATAGTTCCAACTGTGCATGAAGAAGTCCTTTCTTTTGACTGTCCCGAATCTTCTAGCATTCACTTCCATTGAACGTTTAAGCACTTCTGATGTGCTTTCTGATGCTCCCATGCTCTTGCTTCCTCCCTGCAGGTACCGTGCCCCGACCCAAGTCTCTCTCTGTACGGATAATTTCTGCCATCTGGTGGCTGTTCAGCATTGTGCTACTGACCGCGTACATCGCTGGCTTCAGCTTTGTTTTGGAGTCGGGCTCTGAGCAGGTCTCCATCCAGACCTTTGAAGACCTGGTGAAGCAGGGCCATCTGGAGTTTGGGACCATGGAAAGCTCTTCGACACTCCAGTATTTCAAGGTGGGCTTGGCTATGTTTGGCTGCCAGGGATTTCAGCCCTGGGGTAAGACAGCAAAAACCAGTTGTATGGAGACCTTGGCAGACTTTATACCAAATGCGGTTGGTACAGAACAGGCATAGGCGACCTCAGCCCTCCAGATGTTTCAGGACTACAACTCCCATCATCCCTAGCTAACAGGTCAGGGATGATGGGAATGGTAGTCCCAAAACATCTGGAGAGCCGAGGTTGCCTATGCCTGGTATAGAACAAGATTTCCCAAACTTGGGTCTCCAGCTCTTTTTGGGTCTCCAGCATCATCCTTGACTACTGGTCCTGCCAGCTAGGGATGATGGGAGTTGTAGTCCAAAAACAGCTGGAGGCACAAGTTTGGGAAATCTTGGTATAGAATACAAGTTTCTGGAAAACATGAGTGCTGAGAGTCCTCAGGTCCTCTGAGAGGACTCAGGTCCTGGTGACAGGCTTCCCAGTGGGGCAACTGGTTGGCCAAAATGAGAACTGGATGCTGGACTAGATGGGCCTTTGGCCTCATCCAGCAATGCTCTTCACAGGTTCTAAATGGGAATAAACTTGGGAATCTAGAGGGCTGCTTTTTTGCCCGCTCCATGCACACTGCTCCTTTGAAGGGCTCCTTCCACCCATCTATGCATCCCTCGACACAATTTATCATGGTAACATGTTGCTGTTACTTGTTTTCTTCACCTTTCGTGGCTCCTTATTTTACTCTGTGGAGAGTCGTGCCCATTTATAGCACTATATAAACGGACCAAGCAAATGAACAATGAAAGATTGAATGTCATTTTGAAGGAGGAGGGCATATGGTTGGTCTCAGCCATAGGAGCCAACTCCTAGAGGCTCAGCTCCCTCTGCCCCCCCCATAAAATATTTGAGGGGGCTGGGCCTCCCCCCAAAAAAGTTGACTGGCATTGCCATTCAAATGGTGTGCATGCACCGTGTCATGTGATTGGTTATGCAGGGTGGGCCTCACCTGCTCCTCCCCCATATGTTTTATTCAAGTTGGCGCTTCTAGACTCAGCAAACCACTTGTAGTGGACTGGCCCATCCAGGTCAATTCATCAGAATTAAAATCTCAGACATCTGGTGGGCCCCATGTCGTTGTGAGTCCCATGCAAGGGGAAGTAGGAAATACTCTTCCAAAGTCCTCCTTTGGCTCTGTGTAGTTTTCAAGAGAAAAGAAAGTAACTTTCTGCATCACCTTGTGATCAAGTGGGGCAGGAATTGGGGTCTGTGGGTGCCAGGGGAACACCTAAATGGTACCATTGTATGCATGGGTGTGCCTTGGCAACCCCTGACATTATTGAATACCCCGTGGCTTCTTCAAATTACAAAGGCTTGTTTGCACATGCTTGTGCGAACTGCTCAGCACGTACTTGTGTAAATGGCAGCTCTTTTTCATAGAATCACAGTGTGCTGGTCCCGTGGGTACATTGAGAAGCGAGGTCCAAGTCCAGTCCGAGGTTGAAGGAGCAATATGGAGGCAGACCATAAAAGCTGAGGCTGGGTGCAGGGCAGGGTTCAGGCAGGAACTGGTGACCAACAACGTTGCTTCTGTAACTTGGGGCTGGGGCTGGCTGGCTTTTATCTGCCCCGAGCCATAGGGCAGCCCTGATCCTCTGGTGACTTGCCTCTCCTGGCCTGGAGGTGAGCACTCTTCCTGTGGGAACTTAGTTCCCTCCGCTTCTCTGCCCTGAGCCTCTGCAGCTCAGGAGAGGCTGGAGGGTTAGCAACCTCAGCTTCCTCTGATGGGGCTGGGAGTGGAGCACCTGCAGGCAATGGGTCCTCCATCACCTCAGGAGCCAGAGCAGACTCAGCTGGTGCCTGCACCTGAGGATCCAGGACAGGTGAGGAACCTTCAGGCTCAGGCCCCAGCCCTGGCTCAGCTGGTTCTGGAGGCGGGGAATCCTGTGCAGGCTGGGATCCCTCAGGTTCAGCATCTGACTCTGAATCCCAGGCCATCACACATAGAATTGTAGATTTGGAAGAGGCCCTGGGGAACGTCTGGTACAACCCCCTTCAATGCAGGAATGAATATGCAGCTGTCCCATATGGGGATCAAACCTGTGACCTTGGTGTTATCACCACCATGCTCTTACCAACTGAGCTATCCAGGAAGCCCTTCCTAATGTGATCCACTTGTGGCTGCAGAACTCCAAGAACCCGATCCAGCAGCTGGTCTACGAGTCCATGAACAAGAAGAAGGACACCGCTTTCGCAAAGAGCTACCAGGAGGCAGTTCAGCGTGTGCTGGATTCGAATTATGCTTTCATCGGAGAGTCCATCTCTCAAGACCTTGCTGTTGCTCAGCACTGCAACCTGATCCGCTCTCCAGAGGTCATAGGGGCAAGGGGGTTTGGCATCGCCACACCAAAAGGTAAGCCAACAAGAACCAAGAATTGGACCTGAGATGTTTCAGATCGCAACCTGATTGTCTTAAGCCAGGGATAGGGAATCTTTTTCAGACAGAGGGCCACATACACTCCTGAGCAACCTTCCAGGGGCCGCATATTAATGGCAAGTGGTGCCGGAGGCCTTAGTGGGCAAAGCAAAATGTTCCCTTTCTAGAGTAGGCTAGTTTTACCCATACACACACATTTCTGTTCCCTTTCCATGCAAGCAAGAGGCACAGAGTTCAAGGGCACATTCCAGCCAGGCCAAAACACTCAAGAAGGGTGTGAGTCAGGGCTGTTAAAGGATGTTGCTAAAAAGGAGGTATAGCTTGGGGGGGGGGAATCCAAGGGCCTGATAGCAAGGCTTGGAGGGCCACATTTGCCCTGTGTGCTAGGGGTTCCTCAACCATCTTCAGCAGCGATTCTGACTTTTGTTCTTGCAGTGCGTTCCATTTCTTTGGCATTTGCCTACCCAGTCTTTGGGTAGAATTTGGTAATTCTTTATTTATTATTATTGTTGTTGTTGTTGTTATTTTATTTTTTAATGCTGTGTTGGTTTGTATTAGGGCCAACTGAAAGGTAGCAAGTTGGCTTTTGGGGGCGCACCCAACTAAGTTCTCATCAGAGTTAGATCAATTTAAATTAACGGACCGTAATTAGTGATGCCCATTAACTTCAGTAGGTCTGGTCTGAGCAGGGCTGGCATTGGCTCCAACCCCTTTGAATTCACTTGGAATCTTCTTCAATCTGGATGTGAAGCTAAAAAAGGAAAATAAAGGAGAGCGGGGAGGGCGGAATAAACTTATTTGTGATGGAAAAGTCGGTAGCTTAAGATGCAACAGAGGATGAGGTATCATGCAGACTTAGGCCCCACCTGCATTATACATGATACGTGTAGAGCAGCATCATGCCACTACTGGCTTCTCCCAAAGAATCCTGGGAAATGTAGTTCATTAAGGGTGCAGGGAGTTATTAGTAGTCCCTCTCAGAGCTACAATTTGCAGAGTAGTTTAAAAGAGCAATTGCTCTTCCCAGGCAACTCTGTGAATATGGTTCTGCTTACAACTCTCAGAACCTTTAACAAACTACATTTCCCAGGATGCTTTGGGGGGAACCACATTTGCTTGCAGTGGTAGGATACTGTTTTAAATGTCCATTGCAGATAGGAGCCTTAAATCTTAAATCCACCAAAAGCTCTAAGGTGGTGTTTCCCAAACTTAGGTCTCCAGCTGTTTTTGGACCACAACTCCCATCATCCCTAGCTAGTAGGACCAGTGGTCAGGGATGATGGGAACTGTAGTCCAAAAACAGCTGGAGACCCAAGTTTGGGAAACACTGTTCTAAGGGCCTATGAAGCACAGAGGCTGCTGTTTCTTTAGGCTCATAGTTCAAATGACATAGGACATCTAGTCCTTGCTGATGCAGGTAACCTACTGCTTCAGCATCCCCAATGGGTGACCTTCCAGTCCTTACTTGGAAATATGTAGCGAAGGAGTGTCTACCACAGGCTGTCCTCTAGATCAGTGTTTCCCAACCTTGTGCCTCCAGATGTTTTTGGCCTACAACTCCCATCATCCCTAGCTAGCAAGACCAGTGGTCAGGGATGATGGGAGTTGTAGGCCAAAAACATCTGGAGGCACAAGGTTGGGAAACACTGCTCTAGATGTTGTTGGACTACAACCCTCTACCATTCCTGACTGTTGACCCTGCTGGCTGGACTGATGGGAACTGGAGCCTAACCAATATCTAGAGGGGACTTCCATCTTCCAAGGATTGGTGGCCACCAACCTGGATGGCTTTAAAAGAGGGTTAAGCAAATTCATGGAGGATTGAACTGCTAACCCTGAAAACTATGCTCTGCTTCTACTGTTGGAGGCAACAGCCCTCTGAATGCTGGGAATCTCAAGTGGGGAAGAGTTGCTATTGCCCTCAGGTCCTGTTTGCAGGCATCTCATAGGCATCTGTGAGAACAGGATGCTGGACTAGTTGGGCCACTGGCTTGATCTAGCATGGCTTTTCTTATATTCTTATGGCAGTCTGTTCCACAGTCAAACACTTTTTGTACTGCCAGGAAGTTCTTCTTGGTGCTTAGCTAAAAACCCCTTCCATGTAACTGGAATTTGTTGGTTCAGGTCCTGCCCTCTGGAGAACTGCAATTTTGCTTTGCCCATCGATGACAAAGCCCATCAAATGCTGAAAACGTCAACACCAGCACTTATTTGTATCTGCTTCAAGCTCTAATTGGAACACATGGGAATCTTAATGGAACACCAGGAGATATTCTAAGGGTGACTGGCCTTTTTTTTTGCTGAGCTATAGTCAACCTTCTGGATGTCAAAGCAGGCTTGGCAAAAGTGATGAATTGGGTGTGGAGAGTTAGCTTGTTGCTTGCTTGGCACCTTCTAATCACTTAAGTACAGAATTGGGCTTTTTGCCATCTTTCTCTCTCCCCTTCTTGCCCCCACCCTTTGGCTTATCACCCAGCGTAAATGAATAATTGACATAAAACCCAAGGCTTGTTCTCTGTTTTGTGGCATTGGACTTGGGTCTTGCACTTCTAGTACTGCGTAGAAAATGACACAGAGTTCTTCATCCCGGTTCTGCTTTCACTTTTTATAAAAGTAGTGTGAGGATAATTTGGAAAAAGTTTGGGGGCAATACCTGGGGAAACCAGCCAAAAGGTCTATGGCTTGTAGTTGAACACTGAAGATGTTTTTTGCTGGAGCGGTAAATAAACAGAAACTTAAGGGGTAGGTGGGAAATAATGGGTTTGGGGTAATGAATGCAAACTAAACAAGTGTTACATTTTATTATTGACTTTGCATTGCCTACTCTGTTTCCAAAAGCTCTCTTCCACACCACCCACCCCCTATCTCAAAGAGTGGGGAATTTGTATCATGAAAATCAAATGTGATCTGGAAGGAACATAAAGTGTGGAAGCTGAGAGTAATAGGGCTATAACGGCTGCGGGGCAATAGCTATGGGAGCGTTAGGAGATGACCTGAAGGCAAAATCCCAGACCGCGTTGCTCAGCCTTGTGATGGCCATCACAGCTGGCATTTTCAAGCAGATGTCCACAGTACTCAGGACTAGTAGCATGCCAAGGCATGGTCAAGGAAGCAAAGCTGCTCAACAGAGCCAGTTCTGAAGCACCTTAGAGCTAGACATCCTGTGGCAAAGCCACCTTGTGTTCAAGAATTGGGACAAAGGGTTGCATATGGCTAGACTAAAAGTGTGCCACAAACTCTGAAAAGGAGCAGCCATCTTTTTATGCTTGCTGAGTAAAGTGCTTGAGATTTTCTTTAAACGGTGGTGGTTGATGCTACATCTAAAATCCTTGTGTGAGTGGGAGAGCAGATCGATAGGACGTATACCTTATCTAGTTTCTAGCCTGATGTTTGGGTGCACGTAGCCCTCTTCCAAGCTTTGCCTGTAAATTGTTTAAGGCTGGGCTGGCCTAAATGGTGCCTACAGACATTGCTGGATTCTATGAGATTCAGGTCAGAGGTGATGGGAATTAAGCATCTGGAGGGGGCACCAGGTGACCTACCCCTGGGTTAAGCCAAGAAGTGATGACCCTTCTACTAATCCATGTCCACTCCTAGGATCCCCCTGGACTAACGAACTGTCCGTGGCCATCTTGAAGCTCGGAGAATCTGGCGATCTCGACTACCTCAAGAGCAAGTGGTGGGAGAGCAGCTGCTCTGATGAAGATCATGACAAGTGGAGCCCGCTGAAGCCTCAAGCGCTGGGAGGGATTTTCCTCTTCCTTGCCCTGGGCCTTGCCTTGGGAATGGTCATCGCTGTGGTTGAGCTATCCAAAAAGAGCCGGCACACTGCAGATCAGGAGAAGGTGAGTTGCACGTTGGATTTCTTGCACCGACCATCAGTGCAATGCTTATCATCCATTAGGATGCGGTCAGAGGCTCCGTATACTTGCAGGGTTACCTGGGAGAAAGTGTTTTACTTGTGTGATGTGGGTGGCCAATAGGTTTTCCCCTTGCCTTGAAAGAAACTGAATAATTTAAAGCCCTGGGGGGCTTCCAGGATATTCTGTTGTGTGTAGGAGTTATTGCTCTGCACTTTCCTCTTACCGATGGGGAGGGCTGATAGCACCCCTCAGAGCAGGAGATGTTCCTGAACAACATCTCCCATCAAGCATGGGCAGGGATGATGGGAGTTGCAGTTTAGCAATGCTTGGAGGGCCAAAGGTTCCGCCCACCTGCCTCAGAGGCCTGGAATTGATCCTGGGGGTCTTCTGTAGCTTTCCTCTATTTTAAACAAGGTTTAAAGGAAGCTTTTAAACTTTACTAATATCCTTCCCAGCACATTTTCCAGAAATTTCATTTTAACTTCAGGAAACCCCTCAACTGGACAAGTGAGAAGTCGTGTGTGTTATCGAGCATTTGGGGGCAGGTTTTAGGGCAGGAAATCTTCAACTTTAACTCCCTACCACTAGGAAAGCAAAATTTCCCAGTGCTCCTGGTGCTTGGTTCACATCCATAGTAGGATGCTTTGTGCCACAAGATACATGTGGGGGAAAGACTACCTTCCAGCTTAGGAGTGACCCCTCTGATCTCCCATGGGCATTTCCCAACCTTCCTACCTGATACTGCTTTTGACAAGATGGCAGGGATTGCACCTGGTGGTTTTGCTCATGCAAAACATGTCATCTTACCCCTGAGCTAACTGCCCCTCCTCATCCCCCCACTCTACCGAATTCCCGCAGTGTTTCAGCTAAGTCACACAATGCACAAAGATGTGCATTGATCTGCTGCTCTCACACTGTTTCCTGCGAGGCTTTCAGTGCTTGCCACATACCCAGAAAAACAACATTCCATCACACGCTAAGGGTCATGTGAACTGACCTGCCGCTGCGTTTTTATTTCCAATGAAGGTGCTCATTAGGGAACATTGCGACTTTTCTTCTACTTTTTTTTTTTAAAAGAAATTTCCTGCAGGACGCTCTTTTGCCAATTGTGGGGTTCCCTTGCGAAATGTTTTATTACGAACCGTTTTTGTACCACCATCAATCACCTCCAACTGCTCAGCAAACCTTAATGAGAGTTTGTAAAGGAAATCAGCAGTTTCTAATTGACAGGCCTCCCAGCCTCCTGTTGTCACACTGCCCTTCCCTCTAACTTTACAGATGTTCAGTTAGCTGATCGCGACGCAGCAATATATCATAGCCCACTTTTCTTGTACTAGAAACTTAATGGCTTACCAAAAGAAAAGAAAAAGTAATGCACGTGTGGAATTTCTGATTTACATTTAAACTCCTTGAGGTGGTGCTTCATTGAAGGTTGGTGTGGAGAGTCTCTGGCTCTCCAAGGTCTCATTGGATTTCCAGGCCTAATGGTCAGAGATGATGCGAGATGGGAGACCAGCAATATTTGGAGGGGCACATATTTCCCCATCCTTAAGGGGAAGGGGAAAAAACCACAGCACTATCATTCTCTCTGCCTTTCCTTGTGTTTAGAAATCTTGCTGCGCCGTGTTCACCAAGGAGCTGAGCCAACGCTTCCGGCCGAGAGAAGGGACGCCGCAAGAGAGTGCAGGGAAATCGAAGCCATGAGTCGATGTAGGAAAAGCAAAAGGCCAAACCTTAATGAACTTCTTCTCCCCTTTTTTAAAAGCAACTCTACTATGCATTACTTAGTGGTGCTCGCTTGAGAGCTCTTCCTAACAATAGAGGGGGTGTCTGGCTAAAATCTAGCGTAGGTTCTCTGTAATAACACAAACCCTAAACCCTCTCCCCATATGTAACGTTGCAAACCGCAGGCGACTGAACCAGTTTGTTCAGGGGCTTGCTAGCGCCTGGGTCCTGGGTGTTTTAATATTTTCACTCTTCCAGAGTATATGTTACCAGTGTCTGTAAACCACAGCCTTGGCAGGATGACCAATGCTGATAGCAGTTGTTGGAAGAACCTTAGTGAAAGCTATGCAAATAATTCATTTGGAAGTCTAAGGGGAAGCAGCAGCACCACTGGGCTTCTAGGGAGTTGTGTGGGTGGGCAGACACAGTGGCGAGTAAAGTGCAGTTCTGAGCTCCATAGCAAGCTTTTTTGAGAGCAAGTCTAATGAAAGAAGGAAATGCTGTAGACTAGGGGGAGGGTTGCATGTGTTGTTTCAGGTGTCTGCAGATCTCCTCCCTTACAAGAAACATAAATCGTGGAAGTGTGCTCAACATGCAGAACAGATGCAGGTAGAAAGTGTTTCTTGACCTTTCCTTGGCCCAGAGCATTATTTGCATTTAGTGCTGAGTATAAGCAGCCTTAAATGGCACTCCTGTGGACCTGTTCAGCTGTGTTACTGACAAGTTGCTCAGAAGGAGGTGGTGTTTTTAATCAAATGCTTAACGGAAGCCTAGGTTTTGCAGATGAAGCTAGGAAGTGCTTCCATCGCAAAAGAGCTGGCAGGTGCCCCCAGCTGTAGTAAGGACTAGTACCAACTTTCCCAAATGCCTCAATGCAGCACAGATTTGCATGCGCTTAAGCTCACTGAGATCAGTGTCCCTGACTGTGTTGCGCAGTGTGATCTAGAGTTCCGACAGCTTTTCCTTTTTTGTGTGTGCGTTCAAGCTTGCTCACAAACTGCAGTAGCATATGAGCATCTGGGAGACAGCAGCATTGGCCCAGGTTGTAACAGCAGAGGGCACAAAGGTCTACCACAAGTTACATCTTTTAATATGTACTGAGGATTTAAAACGAAAGGGCAGATTAAGTTAGGATACAAGCTACCGCTACACAGAGCTGTCTCTCTCTCTCTCTCCCCCTGTAGAAGTCTCTTCTAAAACCCTCTCTGCAAGCCAACCACCTTGCCTTACAAACGGAACAAAAGAATTAGCAACATTTTTATGTATCACAAAAGTCATCTAAATAAAAGCAAGTTATGACCAAGCTGCCTCCTTGTATGTATATCTACACGTCAAAGTCTGTAGTTTGCCAAGTGTGAGAGAGCGCCAGTGTCCGGCAGTAGTTAAGTGTGTTTGACTAGGACCTGGGAGACCAAATTCAAATCTGGTAGCTGCTAGGAGAAAAAAGTGGGATATAAATGCATTAAACGAGAAAGCAAATTGATTTTTGGAGGAACAGGGAAAAGGGACAAGATACTTTCAACTCAAGTCAGCTTCCTTAGAAGCTTTCCTTAGAAGCTTTCATTTTTAGTTGTGATACGCAATCGGTTCACAAGCAGCTGCCAATTTTGCCTGCCGGTTCAGGCTGGCTTTGCAGACCTTGTGGATTATTTTAACCTGTGGGGCTTCAGATTTAAAGAGTGAGGTAGCGGTAGGGGAAGCTTGAGAGCCACAGTCCCTTGGAGCTAGTTTTCCTGCTTCACATTTCTAAAGCAACTCTTCCAGGCCTGCAGCCTCTGAGAAAATCCTACTGAGTGAGGGTGGGGAATGGGAGCAAAGGATTTGGATCAAAAGCAAAAACAGACTTCTCCTTCAGCTCTTTAAAAACTCTATTTGGTATCTGCCAAGTAAATGGCTGGTGTATATTTAGGCCAAAATATAAAAAGAGATTCTTCACTGGCATTTAAATATTTCAATATGAATGTCTCACAGAAGAAAAAAATCAAGTCTTTTCCCATCGCAAACACCACAGCATTAAGATAAGCACTTACCAAAAAAAATGAAGAGAAAACCCAGAACAATATGAGTGAGATACATAATCCATTACACACACAAACACATATATATCTATATAAAGATATATATATATATATATATATATATATATATATATATATATGAACAATTGTGTGTGTTTGTGTGTTTATATATATATATATATAAATAATGAATCATATTGTCGCTTTCCTTAAATCATAAAAGCACAATATAAATACGGAATTGTGTGAACTCATTTTCCCTGTGGTAATAAAAATACATTCTTTACAATTAAAGTAAAACTAGTGCAAGTCCTGTTTCCAGCCGTCGCTCACCCCCTGGAGTCTCTCCTCGCCCGGATCATTTGAGGGGCACCTCGTACTTGAAAATGACGCTGAAGATCTTCCCGCCGAGTCGATCGGCCAGCCAAGAGTTCTTGATGACAGCAAGCTTGAGGCTCTCGCATTTGAGGGCTGCATAGTAGTTGGTGTGGATGGCGCGGCCCATTCCTTCGATGATGACCAGGTCGGTCTTCCGTTCCCGGACCAGGTTGGCCAAACCTTTGTCTAGACGGCTGAAATAAGATGCAGAGAGCTTGGTGAGTGGGGGACGGGAAAGCGCTCAACTCCACAAAACCTGGGCAGGCCTTCTCACACCTAACTGGGTTTCTGGGGGTTTTCCTGTTGTTATTCTGTCTCTCATAGCTACAATAAGGTAAAGGTAAGGGGACCCCAGACCATTAGGTTCAGTCATGACCGACTCTGGGGTTGCGGCGCTCATCTTGCTTTATAGGCTGAGGGAGCTGGCGTTTGTCCGCAGGCAGCTTCCGGATCATGTGGCCAGCATGACTAAGCCGCTTCTGGTGAACCAGATCAGTGCACGGAAACGCCGTTTACCTTCCTGCCAGAGAGGTACCTATTTGCACTTTGACGTGCTTTCAAACTGCTAGGTTGGCAGGAGCAGGGACCGAGCAACATGAGCTCACCCCGTCACAGGGATTCGAACCGCCGACCTTCTGATCAGCAAGTCCTAAGCTCTGTGGTTTAACCCACAGCGCCACCCATGTCCCACAGCTACAATAAACCTACCATTAAAATTATGGACTGGTCATTTCTTTGTCAGAGGGCAAACGGGCAAATTTATCAGGGGGATCAAATACTTCCTCCCCTCACTGTATCACATGACTCCCAGGACAGGTTGAGGGGGAGACAAGTGCTGTACATCATGGTGAACAGCTAATACGGGATTATATACCAGCGATGGGGAACCTTATTTCCCCATTCTCTTCTGGTGTCAGCAGCGAGCCAGCAGTAAATCACACTGTGCCAGTTGGAGCTAATAGTTGTTAGCAAAAAACCCCCCACCACAATCTGCACAGGAGTGCCAGGCCAAATGGGCACAGCAGCTCATCCCCATTAAGTATTGCCCATGAAGAAGTTGCCGAGACTGAAGGTCCCCACAGCTGCCCAAGTCTCCTCTGCTCAAGGGCTTTTTCCAAGCAATAGGAGACTGTGCCTGCATACAGCTCCATCTGTTTCAACTCTCTTTTGGTTCTGGGAGACAAGGGCGGGGGGAGGAGAGCTTGTCACAGCAACCCGACTCATTTGCGCCTCTTGGCCTCTCTCTTCCCATTTGCCTGCTGCCTCTGATTCTGGACTGCTCTATACCACGGACTCTCCCAGCTCACTAAGCCCTGTTGCCTCTTCAGCTTCCAACACCTCCTCCTCCTCCCAGTCTTCTCCCTCTGGCTACTCATCGTCATCCCACCACCAATCCCTGGGCTCTGAGCCTTTTTCCTTTGGGGGTTCCCCAGCTGGTGCCTCCCGACATTCCTCTATCCATCTAGTCCATGGTGCCTGGCAACCTTCCGAGGGGCCGCAGGTCAGTGGTGGGTGGAGCCAGAGGCAAAACTGGGCGGAGCAATAAATGCAAATGTCACCCTTTCTACTGTCGTTTAGTTCATCAGCATCATCAGAATTCAAGGGCCTATTCCAGCCAGGCAAAAACAAGCAAGGAGGCTACGAAGCAGGGAGTTTTTGCAGGAGGCAGTGGAAGACAGGAGTGCTTGGTGTCCATGGGGTCACAAAGAGTCAGACACGACTAAACAACAACACGAAGCAAGGCCAGTGAAGTTTGTGGCCCTGCCCCTGTCCTAGACAACAGCACTTTATACAGGCTGCCCATGGTTTGCCCAGGTTAAGGGGCATGCCCAGCATTATGGTCCCATTCACACAGCTCTTATGTCAGTGACACTTCAAATTGGGGCAATGCATGTCAGTTTCACGGCTGCCCCATTCTGTTTCAGGGTTTCTTTGCAAGCGGCAGGAAACTGACACGCATCACCTAAAGGCTTTGCTTTCGACATACTTCTGGAAACTGAGAACAACTCGGTGGAACCACAATGCTCTACAGACCCTAAAAAGCAAACACTTGCTGCCCCCTTGTGGTGAGAAGGAGGACTCCCCCCCCCCGGACTGTTAACACCATCTGAGCTTTCTGTGCTCGCAATATACAGGATGGAGACCTCTTACCTGAGGTCCAAGCAGGGTGAACTTGAGCCTGTCTGTACCAAGAGCAATTTCTCTTCCTTCAAGGCATCTCTAAAAGGAGGCAGATGCATAATTTTAAGATCAGCTTCAATATTCATGTGCTACAAATATGCCAGGTCTTGGGCTTATATTATGCAAAATTATGGGTTGTACTCAACGAAGCCCTACATAGAGCAGACCCGATGAAATTATGAACCTAAGTTAGTCACGTTCATCCATTTCAATGGGTCTACTCTGAACAAAACCAGGATTTGGAGCAACCCTTGGTCTTAACCAGGTGTGAAGAACCTTTGGCCCAGCAAGATGTTGCTGAACTACAACTCCCATCAGTCCCAGAAAGCATAACTGGGGATGATAGGAACTGAAGTTCAGCAACATCTGGAGGGCCCCCTGGTCTCAAATATCACAGCACAAAACCTTAAGCTTTTATTTAGCAGAGTATCATTAAACTCTTTGCTTCTGATCACTCAACAAACCACCAGCAATCCAAACTTAGCACAGTCTCAAACCTTCGCTTTTAAGAGTGTGCTGGCCCAAAGAGAAGCAAGACCATACTGGTCCTCACCGTATGACAGGATCTGTAGCTGCTATCCTCTCTGTAACAAGCAGAGACTCACTGTAAGTGACATCATTTAGCGCAGGCCCAGAATTGCAAGCCAATATAACCTGTGAACACACACAGAGAGGAAAGGCAAGTGTCACATTGGCCAAGTGTGAAAAGTTCAATGTACACGTCTGTATGTGAGTTGAAGTGAAGAAATAAACAGTAGGAGAGCACCAGGAGGTGGGATTAACCTCCTAGTCCACTAATATATCCTCCACTAGAGCTTTCCAGTCACCAAGTGGTTCAGTATAGGATAGTTTCTTCTATCCGATCCATGAGGAGCTAAGACAAGTTCGCTGAAATAATCTTTCCCCCCAGTTACTTATCCCATTATCTTCTCAAATAAGAACACCAACAGTGATGAGCTAGCTTGAGGTAGTTTACCTTAGGCTGTCACCGTAATTCAACTGACCTCTGTGCCCCTAGAGAGCAGCTCCCTGACAAAGGGGAAGACGCCTAATATGATGTCTATTCCACTGTTATCTGCAAAAATTAAGGCACATTTGTGAGGGGAGGCCTGTAAAAGAAAAAGAAAAGTATCATTCAGAGAAGCACAGACAAGCTGCAGGTTAAAATATGTACATGGAGTTAACAGTGTGACCCAAACCATGTCTATTCAGAAGTGAGTTCCTTTGAATTCAATGGATCTTACTCTCAGGTAAGTGGAGTTAGGACTGTAAGCAAAAGCAAACAAACACTTTTGCTGGAAAGTCTATAGGCTACTCTTTAGCTCAACAGATTCTGCCTGAGAAAATGACCTCTGTAGGAAGATGCAGTATGTGTGCCCTAGAGCAGAAGAGGTCCCTGAGTTTGCCTGTTCCTTGAATTTGCAAGACATAACTGGCTGTACTTTTGAATAAATAAGGTATACTATTCAATGTATCAAACTGTAGATTTCAACAGAAGTCTCATAAAGTTCAATGAAAAAAGCAGAAGACCCAGTGGATCAGTTCGTTCTCTAGTCAGTTCAGGTATAAGGTCCATACATGTAAAAGTATCTATTCCACCTGCCTGTTCAAAGAGTCCAATAATCCACATGAAGGGTTGTTACAGTTCCACAGAATCCTTTCACAGAGTCTAAGACAAGGATTTCCGGAATATTAGCCTTGTTTCACCATCCTAGGCTTCATCAGTAGAACAGGATCATATGTAATATTACAGGATAGTGGATGTTAATAGCATGGTAGTGGTTGCAGTCCGTTGAAATCTACAATTTGGTACAATGAATAGTATACCTTATTTATTCAAAAGTACAGCCGGTTACGTCTTGCGTGTTTATTGAGTATCTTTCATGTAACCATAGGTTTGTTGTTGTTGTGTTGTTCCTCGAATTCAACAAGCTCAAAGCTATGGCACAGTCCGAAAGGCAGTTGGCACCCACATCACATTCCTTTCGGCTCTATATGGAGGGATCTCCAGTCCAAATCTGTGGGGGTGGGGCAGAGGTCACAATAATTAGGTTTTTTTTGGGGGGGGTTAACGGTGTAGGCCACTTTTCCCTCAAACTACTTGGGCCAGAGCCCCCTTGGACACCAGCACATTGCAAAATCCAGAGTTCTTTCTGTGGAGTCACATTTCAAAACAGTGTTTTGATAGTCTTTGTAATGGTCTGGGCCAAGTCCTGTCTCCACTGGGCTTTTCTAAATAGGCTATTTTATGGGATTCCGTAGTTCTGTGGCTGGTGGCCAAGTGGCTGAAACGTCAACACAGGAATCTCACAAAAAGCGGATGCTAAGAAGGGACAATGACTGAGAAGATTTTGGATTTTGTTAATGTAGAGCAAAACCCAGAGATTCTGCCATAGGTAAAGTACAAATGGCTTTTAAAAAAAGTGGCTTCCTTTCTTGTGCAAAGCAGCTGTTCCAGAGAGGAAATCAGAAATCTAGGGAGAATCTTGTCTATCATCCTCTTCTAATATCACATTGTTTGGGTTTACACTTGGTCTTACTTCATAAAATGCATGTTCAAAACTATTTTGCTTCCATATTTAGAGATAATCACGCATCAAAGTATTATCATCCAAACCCCTTTTGCTCCATTTTGTTTCACTTTAGTACTTGAGTTACTGATTGCATGCAAAACAGCCTTCTTGTTTATTGCGGAATGCTGTATTCTTCTGCATCCTTCTTTTATGAAATTAACTTGTCTTAAAATAAGGAATATTAAAAGGGAGAGAGAGTCTATCAGTTTCAACGATCAGCAGCTGAAAAGGGGACACCCCCCCTTTCTTTTGTCCAGCTGCATTATATTCAGTAGTTAAGAGTGACTGCTTGTAGCTTGTTGTAACCTGCCTTGGCACCTTGGTAAGTAGTAGCAGTAACAATAATAATATACCTTGAGTCGTGCCAGCCATTCATTGTAGGAATCTTCGAGCCAGGGACGTTCTGTACAATGGCACAAAAACCAACACGTTATCAAAATGTTATGGACAGGTCAATCGCTCAAGAAAATCTGAAGGGAAGCATTCTGGGCTCCTCTATTGGACAGAGGTCTAAGGAGCACTGGAGGCTACAACCCCTGTCCTTGAGGAACAAAGGAAGCAGCCTGTTGCAAGTCACCTGGGGAATTTAGCCTGTTGCAAGTCACCTTGAGAAGCAATCAGTCCAAAGACAGGGGTATTAATATTCATAGAAAATAAAATAATAGTGTATGCTTCAGGCCCACATCTGCACATTCAGAGAATGCTGAAGCTCCCGCAAGCTGGGAAAAGGCCACTTGCTCAAAACAACACTTCTGATGGCAGAACTAAGATTGGAAAAAGCTTCCTTGGATGTGCAGTTTAAACTTTCCCAAGACAAGCCTGATTTTGTTGGCTCAGGCAAACTCCGGACGATGGTTTGTTGTTCAATAAGGTTCTACTCTAATCTGAGAGAGTTATATCCATTCATTTCAATGGGTCTACTTGGAGTGTGACCTATGTTGGAGGTGACCCCATACTTTCAGCACAGGACGCGAGGCATGGGTAGGAGTTGGTGTGGGCCACACTTTGGAAGTGGGCCCTACCAACCACTTTGCAGAACTTTTACATTCTCCTGCTAACATAATTTTATTTTGTTTTTTAAGACCATGCAGTCTTCAGCACTGCCTCTCCCCATATAAACTGACCCAGATGCTGTGCTTGTTATCTGAGGCCCTTCTCTGTGAGAGGTTCGGAGGTTGACAACACAACAACGGGCCTTTTCTGTGGTGGCTCCACATTCATGGAATGCTTTCCCCAGAAAGGCTCATCTGGCATGTTTGTTACATATATTTAGGCGCCAAACAAAAACGTTCCTCTTTACCCAGGCTTTTGGCCATTAAACAATCTGTGGCCTGTTTTTTTTTTAAAAAAGGGAGGGGCTGTTATGATTTTTTTAGTGGTTGTTTTATTGATTTTTTATTACACTATGTAAATTTTAATGTACACTGCCCTGGGATCTTTGGATAAAGAGCAGTATATAAAATGAAATAATAATAATAATAATAATAATAATAATAATAATAATAATGATGTCCCAACACTGTCTGGCAGTAGTACTTCAGGGTTTCGGACAGGGGTCCAGCAACATCCCCATCTCTAGTCTAAAGGCTTTTACACAGCTATCTGCTCTTAAGGATGCTCTGCATTCGCAACCAGCCGCAGCGCCCACCCCCTGCCCAATGATAGGGACGCCCCCTACCTGATACATGCAGATATCACAGAAAGATACCAAAAGGGAGAGTTCCTGCCCAATACCTTGCAGTTTTTCCTTGGCTTCCTCGAATCCAAACTGTGGCTCCGTTTCAAGAACGCTGGGTATCAGGGAAGAGAAAGAGAAGGAAGAATGTGAACATTGGGGGTGGTGAGATTCTGCAGGGATGCTTGGCACAAACAGCTTTGCAGCTGAACAAGGCATGTGCTACCCCTCCAGGATTTACTTATTAAGAAATAGACATCTCTCAGTAGTGAGCCTGGAGGACAGCAGATGTACTGTGTCCAAATAAAAAAAAAAAGTGTAGAGAGACAATGAACAATAGGTCACATTTCGAGAAGGAAGAAGAGAGCCCCGGTGCAAGAAGACTGGCAGGGAAGCACATGAAAGAGTCGCCTGCAGCAGCAGACCATCAGACCACCTAGCCCAGTTTGGCCTAAATCTCAACTGGCAGCAGCTTTCCACAGTTTCGGGCAAAGGGCGGGTCTTTCCCATGACTTGCTCTTTGTAGATGATGGGAACTGAAACTGCATGCAGAGGATTATTTCCTCTGCCACTGGACCACACAACAGACACAAAACAGGAACACAGGAGGCTCCCTTATACTAAGTCAGAGCATTGGGTCCACCTGGCTCAGTAATGTCTACACTGACTGACAGTGGCTCTCCAGGGTAACAGTCAAGAGTCTCTCCCAGCCCTACCTGCAGATGCCAGGGAGTGAACCTGGGACCTTCTGCATATGAAGCAGGGGCTCCAGCCACTGAGCTACACTCCATTCCTAAATGAGGGTAATAGCACGGATGGTGTTGTGGGTTAAACCATAGAGCCTAGGGCTTGCCGATCAGAAGGTCGGCGGTTTGAATCCCTGCAACGCGGTGAGCTCCCGTTGCTCAGTCCCTGCTCCTGCCAACCGAGCGGTTTGAAAGCAAGTCAAAGCGCAAGTAGATAAATAGGTACCACTCCGGCAGGAAGGTAAACGGTGTTTCTGTGCACTGCTCTGGTTTGCCAAAAGCGGCTTAGTCATGCTGGCCACATGACGCGGAAGCTGTACGCCAGCTCCCTTGGCCAATAAAGTGAGATAAGCGCCACAATCCCAGAGTCGGCCATGACTGGACCTAATGGTCAGGGGTCCATTTACCTTTATGTCCCTTCCAGCTTGTGAAAAGGGCTGTGCCCTGCCAACCTCTGCCTGCCCTTCACCAGCATGCCTTCTTGCTTACATCCAGTTCAGATGGCAGCACTGGCTCCACTTCCTGTTTGGGCTTCCTGCTTCCTGCCCTACCAGCCACTGCCAGAGTTATTTCCACTAATATATAATCCATCCAGCCCTATTTATAGTTACCAGTTTGAGAGTAAGTAGGGCTGGACTGCAATTCTTAATTTCATCAAGTATCAGTGTATGTGCATATGCACATTTCAGAAATCGGAGAGGAAGTCCACCTCTAACAGGAGGAGACTCCCCACTTCAGAAATATGCCTTCAGTTCATCAAGGACTTTAGAAAACAGGGACTCAGATGTGTTGGAGGGGGCGAGGCTTCCTAGCATGCCCCTATCATCATCACGCTAGGGAAACAAATGCTTGATTAGTCTCACAGCTACACTAGGGTTGCCATATTGCCATATTTCAACAAGTAAAAACCAGGACACCCCAAAAGTTCTTGAGTTTTTTGTTTTGGAAAGCCCAAAGTTGTTGAGCCAAATTTTTTTTTTTTGATTGACTTGCCTAAGATCCAGCACAAAGCGCCACCTTTTGGAAACCCCCCTCCCCAGTGAAACCCCAGTATGGCAGCCATAAGCTACACATACTGCTAGGTTCTGTATTTATCATGTCAGCAAGTGGTAATGTGCTAATGAAGTGATCTCTCATGCAATGAGGTGTGTTGTTGTTTTTTTAAGGGAATTAATCTACCCACTTCAGTCACATGGGGAGAATTAGCCACACCCAAATACCATTAATGGAATGTAAAACGATTTGCAGATGCCAAAGTAGAAATCATTAGCGCACTTGCTAGAAAAAGAAGAAATAAAATACAAGGGGCATTCAAAATCTTTGGGGGGGGGGGTGGAATGCAGAGCTGTACAAAGACGGTTAGAACACCTACTCTGACTTCCGGGTTGGCACCATCGCCGAATGGCGGACTCCCTCCGAGCTTCAGAGGGAGTCTGCTCGGCAGGGGTTGGGTCCCGCCGCGCCGGCGATGCAGGGACCCTCAAAAACCATGGGCGCAGAAGCCCATGGACCTGGTGACTCGGCGGGCTCCGTTTGCGCCCCCCCGACCCGCGAAGAAGCCTTTTTAAAGGCTACGGAGCGGGGGACGGGGGGGTGGTGCGGTGCTATGAGTCTTCTGCTTCCCCTGCCGACCGAAGCCGCATGCCATTCGACGGAGAGCGCTGATTTCTTCTTTTGAAAATTTGGACTAAAAATAATAACCCGTGAGTAATTTGGAAATCGGACCTAAAAGGGAAATTTTTTTTTGGATTCGGTAATTTTTCTGCAAAAAAAGGAAGTCCGTCTCCCCCCTATTGTAGATGATTTAAAGCAAGGATTTGACAACTAAGGTCGAGAGAAGAGTCCGTTTTTCTATTGATAAAAGTTATTAATTTCACGATGGGAAATCACAAGTAACTGTGCTGGAGGAGAAGAGTGGATTGTGAGAGCTAAAGTACAACCCCCCGGGAACCGGGAGTGATCTGTGAGAGAGCCTGGTGAAGAGATATAGAGATTTTGACAGCTGTCAAAGTAGCTGTCAAAGTTGGAGAATAAAAAGAGAACTTTGTTATGATGACTTTGCTGGTTAGATTCATTACAATTTGGATATAAATTGTTGAAAACAAGGGATAACAAGTTAGCTTGACTTTTGGGTGTGATCTGGAAGGAAACTAAGTTACCATAATCCCTCTAGAGGGGGTTTTGGGACATTGCAAGAATGGTTGTAAGTGGAAAAATACTCATGGAATTGAACAGGACTTTTTATCTCCTGGGAAAGCTGCAAAAACGAAACATTATTTTGTCTACAGAGGTTTCTACACTAAAGGAGACAATAGACATATCTATTGAAGAATGGAAGGGACTTGATGCAAGTTTTTGTTCCTGAACAAATAAAGCCTCTGTAGAGGAACTAGAAGTTTTTGAATTAGAATGTTTTTGCAGCGGAACAGGAAAAGAAACCTGAGAAAAGTGAGGAAAGAGAACAAGGGATTTATGATGATCTGGAAGAGAATGAAAGAGGAGCCATATTATCGTAGAAGACCAAGGAAGGCCAAAGGCCTGTCAGGGAGGAGATAAAGGAAAACAAGAATTGGACTAAGCTGGAAGTTGGAGCATTTGGGACATTCAGACTTAAACGGATTAAGAAACAGAATTCGAGTTTTACTCTTAAATATAGAGGTCTGGATGGAAGAAAAATGGACTTTCTTGAGATAGAGCTTCTCCAAGATTGGGTGTTTGAAACTAAAGATTACCAAAAAAGCCGGCAAAGTGGAGCTGAGAGAGATTTGGACATGGACGTGAGGTCTCCAGGCTGACAGCAGATAGATTGATGGACATTGGGGATCGAAACCGGGAAAGGGGGGAGGGAGATTTGGAATCCAAAGGGTGTAAAATTACATTCTGAATTTTTTTAAATTTCTTTATTTCGTTTTGCTGTGTGTACTAAAAAGGGGAACTCGTGGAAGGGAACTGGGGTCGACCTTAGGGGAATATAAAGGGAAAATGGTTATATAAAATTGAATAATGGGCTAAATATAATAAGTTTAAAATTTGGGTTAAGAACTTGTGGAACTAATCTAATGGAAATGGAATACAAGAGGGGGAGGGGTGGGGAAGTCCTGGAAAGATGTTAATGAAAGTAAGGCCTTAAATGTAAATGCTTTTTTCTTTCCTTTTCTCTTTTTTTTCATGTTTTGGACTTTTTGGAAATTTCAATAAATATGATTAAAAAAAAAAAGAACACCTACTCTGAGACTGCTTTTGCTCCCCAGTCAAAGACGTTCCCCGCAAGAAGTCCTTTCACCAGAGCGAACTGCCGCTCCTCCCAGCCTAGTGAATCCAAAGAGTCGATAACGCTCTGGTAACACTTTAGTGCGATGCCGTTTTCTTTCTGTTTTACCTGCAAGAAAGTAAGGCACAAGGCGATATGTACAGAGAGAAAGGATAAGGCTCAATTCCTTTAGAAGCAACTTATCCCTCCCCGACCCCAAGCTCTCTGCTTTGAAGTCTCCAATGGGATCGTTGAATAACCACAGCTGACAAGAGCATATAAAAAGAGCCATTTCTCACAGAAATTGCTAAAAATGCTCAGAGGTGGATGTTTCTAGAATCCACCAGTAATTTCTACGTTACAAAGCAGCAATGTGACTTTGGTGCTGGGAAAAACAGTAAGTTTGACAGAATTCTGAGACAGAGTCTTTTTGGTGTTGGCTCCCTAATTATAGAAATTGTGAAAAGCATTATACCTGGGCCCCTGCTGTACAGGCTTTCAAATGGAAATGCTTTTTTTTTTTTTTGGACTGCCTGTTTTTTGGAGGGTGGGGAAGGGGTGTTGCCTATTTTGTCTGTTGTTGTTTTTTAATGTTATTTACAAAAACAGGTACCTTTCTAGTCTTACATCCCTGCATCTTGTGTTCCAATTTTCAACAAAACAATTCCATCTTTTAGCAACATCGGTATCTCACAGCACTTTCTCACTCCCAGAGTCTTGCATACATGTAAGGCATTCATTTGTACATTTACCCCTGCTCTGAAGGGGAAATCCTCAGGGCAGGGACCCGAATCTGCAGTTTGTCTACTACTGCTCATGGGAAAGAAAAGATTTGAGAATCTATGGGTTGTATACAACGCTAGTTGTACTCGGAGTAAACCCAGTGATGTTAACACATCTGGCTGAGGTTCATTAGTTTCAGTGGGTCTGCTCTGAGTAGGACTTGGCTAAGGCTTACTTGAGCACAGCCAGAAGGTTAAGGAGGAAACACTTACCTTGGAGTAGGGATCTGGGAAGTTGAACTCATTCAAACAGTGCTCCCTTGTATCCAGCAGACTTCTAACAGTTAAGGTGCCATAGGCACTGGGGAAGATGAAAAGGAAAGGACAGAGAGGACATAGGTTAGCTGAGAACACAGAAACCTTATACTGAATCAGACCACTGGTCTATCTAGCCCAGTACTGTATACCCCAGGCGTTGTCAACGTGGTCCCTACTGCCCACTAGTGGGAGTTTCAGGATTCTAGGTGGGCGGTAGGGGGTTCTACGGCACAAGCTGAATCCTCCTTCCATCGAGCACTGGTGGACGGTCAGGAAATTTTACCATCAAGAAAGATGCATTAGTGGGTGGTAGGTATAAAAAGGTTGACCACCCCTGGTCTAGACTGACTGGCAGAGGCTCTTCAGGAATTCAGACAGGGGATGTTCCCAGTCCTACTTGCGAGATGCCTGGGATTGAACCTGGAATCTTCTGTGTGCCACTGAACTCTTGCCCTTCCCCTTTCTAGCCGTGCAGGGTAATTAAGGGCAACTTTTGCTCTGCTAGTTATCTGCATCTCTCACGCATCTCAAGATAATTAAGTGGCTTGCTCTCAAAAGGTATTCCATGGTTCTCTGGAATTCCCTTAGGAGTGAAGCACGCAGCCAGCACTGACGTTTTCAACACGGGTTGAATACATTCCTCCCTCCCTAATCTTTCCAAATTAGTCTGTTTCCTTCTGCACTTTTTACTTCTTGCTGGGTTTTTAAGAGCTTCATACTGCGTTTTATGATTGGCATCCTGCTTTATATTCCATTCTTCACTTTTTACGCTAGCTTGCTGTTCGGTTGTATCTTATTTTTACATGACACTGTGGCAGAGCTGCTGCTGCTGGTTTTTTAAAGAGATCATCAGCTGCTTTGGGGAGGAAGTTATTCAAACAGCAAGGGATAGAGAGTTTCAAACGCACATATAGTGAAATAAACCGAAGGAGGAGTGGATAGGAGCTGAATGGAGACAAAAAAAAAAAAAAAAAAACAACAGACAAAAGGAAAGATTTCCAGCGCATATCCCAACTATGGAAGTAATTACCATGCAATGTGCTGACAGCCACTAACTGATTCAACAGTCATGGAGGGTAATTTATCAATGGCTACAAGTTCGGTTCCCTGTGTGCTTCCCTTCAGAAAGCCTTTGAATTAATAGTTGCTGGAAAATCACAGGAGAGAGAATGCTATGGCCCTCGTGCCCTGCTTGTGGGTTTCCTGAATACTTCCAGTTCAGGAGTGTGGAAACTCAGTCCTGGGGGCCAAATCTGGCCCTTGGGACTCGCTCCAGGCTACACCCCGTCCCCAGTCACACTGGCTTGACTGTGTCCTTGAACTCCAATAATTCCTCCTGCTTGTCTGGAGGACAGTGGTGTGCTTACTGCACAAAGGCGTTGCTGACTTTTTGCCAGTGTGGCCCCCAGAAGGTTGAAAAAGCTTCCCTTCTCTGATCTAGTTGGCCACAGTAGAAAGCCCCAAAGCCCTGCTGGATCAGGCCAAATGAGGCCCATCCAGTCCAGTCTCCTGTTGCCACAGCGACCAACCAGAGGCCTCTGGAATGCAAGTTGGGAGAATTATGGCTGCAGTTACCGTATTTTTCACTCTATAAGACACATTTTCTCCCTCCTTAAAAGTAAGGGGAAATGTGTGTGCATCTTTTGGAGCGAATGCAGGCTGCGCAGCTATTCAGAAGCCAGAACTGCAAGAGGGATTGCTGCGCAGCGATCCCTCTTGCTGTCCTGGCTTCTGGGATTCAGAATATTTCTTTTCTTGTTTTCCTCCTCCAAAAACTAGGTGCGTCTTATGGTCTGGTCCATCTTATACAGCGAAAAATACGGTAACTACAGCCATAATTCTCCCAACTTGCAATTCCCAGCAACAGGCATTGAGAGGTGTTCTGCCTCTGGAGCTGGAACATGTCCATCGTGGCTAGTGGCCATCGACAGGCAGAATTCACGGAGGATAAAGACTAGCCGCCTTTTAGAGCCATTTACAAAACTGGTAGGAATTACCCAGGATGCAAAAGTAGCAAGCAGCTCATCAAGACGCCCAGCGGTGTTTAAAATGTGCACTAGGTTCCAGCTAAGTCAACCCACTGCCGTCCCGCACGCACTGACTTACAAAGGCTGCTGCCGGAGCGTCTGAAGTTTGTCCCAGTACTTCTGCCGGAACTTCTCGGCTCGCTCAGCTGCATCAACAGACTCTGGCTGGCTGGCTGCAGCTCGCTTCGCGACCTGGCAAAGGAAGGAAGGAAAGCGGAGGGAGAGACAGTGCCAAGGGCATTATTACTTGCACCTCCAAGACTTTGAGGCTTCTGTTGCTGTTCAATAGAAAACGAAAGCAGATGAAGCAGGAGGCAGAGATAAATGTCAGAACCGGGCCCTGGCAACGGCAAACCCTCTAGATTAGGCTAAATAGTTGCTCTAGTTTGAAGGAAGCAGCTGACCAAAAAACAAAACAAAACAGCAACACACATCAAAGATGCAAGAGGGCAAAAAAAAAAAAATCCCCTGACATATTTTTATTTATTTATTTAAAGAAATCTCAAGTTTCTCCAAGGGTCCACAAACACTGGCTTAGCTTACCAGCTAACCCAGAGATGGGGAAAATGAGGCCCTGGGGTTGGATGTGGCCCTTCAGGTCTCTCTGGCCCCTTGGACCCTTTCTGGTCACACCCTCACCAGCCCTGATTCATAGACTCCTTGAGTAGTTTTGCTGGGCTGGAATGTGGAATATGTCCTTGGACTGTGATAATGCCTGGGTGGGAGGATACAGAGGGGTGAGTGAGTGTGTGACTGTAGAAACTAGCCTAATGTACAAAAGGTAAAAAATACGTTAGCTGTTCTACCTATTTTTGGCTCTGACCCTGCTTGCCTGGCTGAAAAATGTCTCCCTTCCCTGAATTAAACTCTATCTCTGCAACCCACCAAATCCCTCTGATGTGTAAAGATGGTTTGAAAGAGGGTTTGAGTGCTCTCCCACTTTCACCAATGTCTAGAGTAGAAGAAAAGCAGAGGAGACCTGTCACTCAGCGGCAGAGAACCTGCTTTGCTTACAAAAGGTCCCAGATTCAAATCCCCCACATCTCCGGGCAGGAGAAAACCAGCTGCCAATTCATATAGGGAATTCTGAACAGTGGTCCGATTTGGAACATGGCAGCTTCATACGAAGAGCCCTTCTGGATTGGAGCAAATGTCTATCTAGGGTTCCATCAGCACCAGATGGAGTTTCCCCAAGAAGAGGGACTGACGGTTAACTTGCTCTAGGAATTGAAGGGGTCTTCTAACAACTCTTAGCACCCCAACATACAGCACTTCCCAGGAGCCTTTGGGGGAAGTCATGACTCTTTAAAGTAGTATGATATTGCTTTAAATATAAGGCGCATGTGGGGCCTCCTTCAGCATCCTGTTTCCCTACAGGGGCCAGCCAGACCTTTCAAAAATCCTTCTCCAAACTGCAGAACAAGGGGGATCTTAGAAGAGTGTCTCTCTCTCTCTCTGCGCTGTTGGGTGTCCCAGAAGACTAAGTGGATTTGTGCCATCACAGCAAATCTGCAAGAGCTCTCTCACTGCCCTGCTACCTTTTGAGATCTCTTTCAGAAGTGTGTAGGGCACAAAATGCAAACTTCAAGCCAGTACATAGAAAAGTGTGGTGTAGTGGTTAAGAGCGGTAGTCTCGTAATCTGGGGAACTGGGTTCGTGTCTCCGCTCCTCCACATGCAGCTGCTGGGTGACCTTGGGCTAGTCACACTTCTCTGAAGTCTCTCAGCCCCACTCACCTCACAGAGTGCTTGTTATGGGGGAGGAAGGCAAAGGAGAATGTTAGCTGCTTTGAGACTCCTTCGGGTAGTGATAAAGCGGGATATCAAATCCAAACTCCTCTTCTTCTTCTTTATAAGAATACAAAAGGAGGCTTAAGCACAAGATCTCCATTTAAGCCCACTGGGTTTCCGCAGACGCTCCGTAGAATCGGTGGACTTCCATGGGCTTCACTTTCCTATTAAGAAATCTGCAACCCACCCTCCAAAACCATGCGATATATGTGGCAACACATTTAATAGAAGGCCCTCACCCCGTCCAAGGCCTCCTCGAAGCATGAGAGCCAGTACTTCCTAGCCATGGCATCGTCGGTGAGGTCAACTGTGTCCGGGATGTAGGTGGATGGATCCTTCAGCAAGGGAAGATTGACAAGCGGTCGTTCCAAACGATCCATTTCCAACATGTCAAACTTGGGAAGAGGAGAGAAAAGGTTGTGATCAGTATAGAATGAGATTAGACAGGAGACCTGCACTAACCTACGTGGTTTACGCCTGGAGAAACTTGGGGAAAGAAAAGCAATGGGAACCTGTGCATTAGCGGCAATCTAGCATAACTACACATCTTTTAAGTCCTAGGTCCTGCTTCCAGGCTTCCCATAATGAGCATCCAGTTGGCCACTGTGAGATCAGGTGGGCCTTTGGCCTGGTCCAGCAGCCAGCCTCTTCTCACCTGCACAGCTGTATCCTAAGGAGACTCACCGTTCCGCTCCTTTCTCGTTGCATGGGGCAGATGTCCGGCGACGTGCTCATGAGCCCAGAACTGCCAGCGTAGTTTTCCCCCCAGCTGTATTGATTAGGATCTAGGAGATGGGATGGGAGGTGGGGAGGAGAGAAAGGGAACCATTAGCTGAAGGCATGAACAAATAGGAAGACGCAGAGAGAGAGATTGCCACACATGCCACAGATTTACAATCTCTTGTACAAAGAATAAAAGCAAACAGCAAATAAAGCCAGGTGTTTGGGGAATGCAATAGAACTTTGTTGGATCATACAATTGGGTTTAAAACAGAGTTTCCCAAACTTGGGTCTCCAGCTGGTTTTTTACTATAATTCCCATCTTCCCTGACCACTGGTCCTACTAGCTAGGGATGGTGGGAGTTGTAGTCCAACAACAGGTGGAGACCCAAGTCTGGGAAACCCTGGTTTAAAAAATAAAAAGGTTAGGGAAGAAACAAATGAAAGTTAATCATATTTACTCATTACAATGTTCTGATGGTGAATAACCATAGTCACGGTCACGAAGGGCTGCATCTGATGCTAGGCTTACTCAGAGTAAACCCAATGCAGGGAATAGAACCAACCAAGGTTAATTAATTTCACTGGGTCTACTCTGAGAAGGATGCAGCCCAAATGAAATGCCCCTGACTCTTTGCCAGCAGTAAAGCTTTAAGCTGTGTGAAAACCTGAATTCCTACTGGTGAGTGCCTGGAAGCTTTCAAGCGATGCCTATGTGGTTTTATCTGGCTAGAAAACCACAAGAACAATTAAGCAGAATTTGGGAAAAGAAGAAAGACTTTTACCCTCTCCAATAATAAAACAGTGGGAACATGAGTAAACATTCTTAATACCCCGGCGAGGGGGGTGGGGGAGGAGAAGAAGGGAGAGACTTCTCATGGGCAGACAACCAAGTTGACAATCCTATGTTCTGTTGGCCGATTATCCTTGTCACAACTGGGTCTTGTTAGGGGAGAAGTCACAGTTGGAGGCTTGACTTTCCCCCTCCTTTTTCTAGGCAGGAGGTGGCGGCGGCAGCAGCGCCATGTTCTGGCACAAACAGGCAGGCTGAGGAGGAGGCCAAATCTCTTTTAAAACCCACCACAGTAAATGGAGTGAGAAATTGGGAGCTCCATGCCCAGAAGTCCAAGAATGGCTGGAGCAGGAGACTTAATTTCCCCCGGCAGGGGGTTCAGACTCCCCCAAAGAGGATTGGGAACTTTTTCAGAGCGCTGTATTGGTGTTCTGTACTTACTGTCTTGCTCGGCTCCCTTCAGAAACGCCCCGATGGCTCCCAGGTATCCTTCGTGCCTCAGGAACAAGGCCTGAACCTCTCCCTGCCACAACATGAAAATGTTTGTGTTTGGACGGTCTCCAATGGCTTGAAAAGCTCTTTTTGCATTACTGTGTTTACAGCTCTTAACAAAAGGGCAAGCACAGATCTTAAGCTGCAACCTGACTTTGTGCAGGAATTCCAAGGCCTATTTCAACACAGAAATTCTGCAAGCGTAAACACGGCACGTGAATTGGGCTTTTTGCTGCCTCCAGTCACATTTGGGGTAAACAAAGACAACGGGGGCAAATACTGCAGTGGATAGTTTGCAAAAATGAACAAACCAGGCAGCCACTGAGGAGTGAAGAGGGCACGAATTTCCCTGTCACTAATTTTGCCTGACTCGCTCGTTTTTGCATTGTATCACATGCTAAAGGTAAAGGTAAAGGTACCCCTGCCCGTACGGGCCAGTCTTGACAGACTCTGGGGTTGTGCACCCATCTCACTCAAGAGGCCAGGGGCCAGCGCTGTCTGAAGACACTTCCGGGTCACGTGGCCAGCGTGACATTGCTGCTCTGGCGAGCCAGAGCTGCACACGGAAACGCCGTTTACCTTCCCGCTAGAAAGTGGTCCCTATTTATCTACTTGCACCCAAGGGTGCTTTCGAACTGCTAGGTTGGCAGGCGCTGGGACCGAGCAACGGGAGCGCACCCCGCCACAGGGATTCGAACCGCCGACCTTTTGATCGGCAAGCCCTAGGCGCTGAGGCTTTTACCCACAGCGCCACCTGCGTCCGTGTATCACATGCTAGTACTACTCAAATGCACAGAATTTTTAAATTTTTTTTTTAATGTGTCATTTATTGGAAACCCTAAATAATGTCCCCTAATTTCTGTGCATTTGAGTATCACATGCTAGTACTACTCAAATGCACAGAAATTAGGGGACATTATTTAGGGTTTCCAATAAATGACACATTAAAAAAAAAGCCATGTCTCTAGACTAGCACGGCTTAGATCAGTGTTTCCCAACCTTGTGCCTCCAGCTGCTTTTGGACTACAATTCCCATCATCCCTTGCCACTGGTCTTGCTAGTCAGGGATGATGGGAGTTGTAGTTCAAAAACAGCTGGAGGCCCAAAGTTGGGAAACACTGGCTTAGATCAGCGACTACCTGTTTCTTTACAGGCATTATCAAGCGTGACAAAGCTGAAAGGGTGGATTGCAGCTATTAATTCTGTTATAGTTTAATTACTTTTTAACCTTTATGTTGTCAGCTATCTGTGTTTGTTTTAATTTTTGTGAGCTGCCTTGAGTCCCGGTTCTAGGGAAAAGGTTGGACACACAGACAGTGCTTTGCATAATCCAGGAATGGGGAGGTTGTGGCCCTGCAGATATTACTGGAGTCAAAACTCCGATCAGCCCAGCAAGCATGACCAAAGCCCAGGGGAGATGGGAGATGGAGTTGAACAACATATAGTGGGCACCAGATTACCCACCCCTGACTTAATCACACAGCTGCAAACCAAACAAACACCTTTAGTCATTCCCTGAAAACTAAAACCAATAAATAATAATAATTCATTACCTTGGAGAAGAAATTAATACTGTAAGTAATTGTGCGCATGGTGACTGGATGGCCTCGAATAAAAAAGCCTCCAAAATAAATTTTGTTCAGGTTGTGGAGTTTGGCGTAGAGGCAAGCCAGCTGCCCAATATCGTTGCTGATCATATGAAGCAAGCTTTTTGCCATGTCTTCTTTGGAAAATTCTAAAAAGGAGGGGGACGGGGGGGGGGGGGGAAGAGAGATAAGAGTATGGGTAAACAACTCATGGCCCACAGCACAACTGTAAAAGTCGTTTGCAAGCTATCAGTTCAGGTCTCTGGGAAGAGAAGACAACCTGCTGGGTGAGGAGAAAGAAAGAGACAGAGAAAAAAGTGTGCCCCCTAAAAATTTGGCTCTGGCCCTGCCCCTTCCTCTAGCATATGGCACCCAGAAGAAAATAAAAGACTGTCCCTTTAATCCAGGGATAGGCAAACATACCCAAGAGGACTCTTTTAGAGTCAGGAGTAGCCAACGCGGTGGTCTCTAGATGTTGTTCGTTTACAACTCCCTTCATCCCCATCTTTTGGGCATGCTGGCAGAGGCTGATGGGGGTTGTGGGTCAACAGGATCTAGTGGTTCTCAACCTGTGGGTCCCCAGATGTTGTTGGACTACAACTCCCATCATCCCTAAGGTAGCTAGGGGTGATGGGAGTTGTAGTTCAACAACATCTGGGGACCCACAGGTTGAGAAAAGCTGATAGAGGGTCACCCCATTGGCTATCCCAGTTGTAGATGAGTAAGAACGGGCCAGAATTTACTCTGGAGGGAACTCGGGTGGTTTTGTGGAATGAATCAGGGATGAAGCCAGCAGCAACTCTGGGGCTTGGTTTGGTCAATTCAACACTAGACCTGTAGCCTCATCAGAATCAAGTTACATGGTGAGCTCTGTCCATGGGCCTACTCTGAGTAAAGCCTAGTTGGCTAGAGCCTTACACACACTTTGTTTGTTTTAAAAGACTGACAGAGCAAGGCAGCAACTCAGCAGACAAACCCATGGGTTCTTTCACAGGTTTGATCACCGCACCAGCACGACGAAGTGAATTTTCAAGTGGTACCTTTGTCTGCTGTGGCAGATTTCCCGAAACTACTGGCGATCAGGTTTCCACTTAGCCCCAGCGTCTGGTAGGCCCCACCATAAACATCCTTCACAAGCATATCGACGTTTGTGTGCCGTCCCTTCGAAGCGAGCTGCAGCAACTCATCAAATTTCTAAAAACAAACAAACAAACAAATAAACAAACAACACCCTGCAAACGTCACTTGAGCACCTCTTGACATGATGGATAATTCTTAGGTCCCGTGGACTCCCCACCTGAAGCTGTTCACTGCAGACACAGATTGACTACCTGCAGTAAGAACGAGGCCTTGGTCTAGGAAGCAGCAACACCAATTTGTGCTTCTCACGCAGGACAAGAGGGGCAACCAAGGTGGCCAAGAGATCTTCCCTTATTAGCAACACACCCAAGTCATGACAACATTGTAGCCTCTGGTATTACCTTTGTTTGTGTAAGCAATGCTCCGAGACCCCAGAAAGTGCCCCCTCCGATCGAGCTCCCTCCAATCCACTCAAATTTATCTTCCGTTTCCACCTATCAGGAGCAACAACAGCACACAGAGATTACAGCTATAATATCAACATGAACACATATCTCAGTGTGTGCCTGCCTGGACATGTCTTTCCCTTGGGGAAACCCAGCTTTCAAATAACCAGGAAGAGAGAGAAAGGTGGGGATCAGTATGGGATGAACAGCCTAGACAGGTGACCTATGCAAACCATGCATGGTTTAACCAGGTGGAGCAGCAGCAGGAAGATCTTCAATTGCAAGGCAAAAAGGAGACAAAAGGGAGCCATATTTTAGATGCATGTTTTAGATGAGGCGTGAGGAACCTTTTTCAGACAGAGGACCACATTCCCTTTTGCACAACCTTTTGGGGGCAGCATGTCAGTGGTGGGTGGGGCCGCAGGCAAAGGGGACAAGTGTCATTTGGATAGACAGCCACCAGCCAGATTCCAGCCACCAGGCCTTTCCTTCATTAATCTGAACTACACTTTCGATATCTGCATACGAATTATCAATTGAATTGTTAAGCTGATTTTACATACCTTCACTATGGAAACTCCCGAGCCGATATTGACTAGCAAATAAGGGAAAATATGTGGGTGGTTCATCTGAAACCGGAACTCTGGGTCTGCATCCTTCATGTATGCAAATGCCTCGTGGGGGATGTTCTTTAGCACAAAGTTGCACCCTTTAATTAGGCAGGTCATGACATCTTCTTTATCTAACCTAAAACATGAATAAAAAAAGTAAAGTTCTTTTTCTTTCAGCTCTATGTGCTTTACAAGACTCAGATTAATTCTGTTCACTTTAATTGTGAATTTTACCACAGTGACTTCGAAAACTGAAGTGTGCAAGTGTTGTCTCTTTCTGTCTCAGGCGTGTGTGTGTTGGTGGGGAATGAATCTGGGGGAGGGAAGTGACTAGAAATGGGTGGTGCCCACAGCAACTTGCTCAAAACTCCAGAAGTACCCATAATCCTAAAAAAGTTCCTGCTGTGAAGTCTTCCCATCTGATCACTTAGAGAGAATTCTCTTCGACCGGTGAAAAAGAACTGTCCCTTACCTTGTGCTCCACTGATAGCATTAATCTTGCTTGGCCATTCTGAGAGCAGGGAGTGGGTCACCCCACTTTCAGTGAGATCTCATTCTTTTCAAGGGACCTCACACACATTCAAATTGTATTGCAGGTTGCTCTGTTGCTTCCTCTAACCACAGGTGAACAAGGAAGTGGCTGTGTTCAAGTCTAGGTGAGGCATCACTCCTTCTGCAGCTATGCTGGTCTCTGTTTGCTCACAGACCACCTCCACATGCCCTGTGAAACTTACCAGTCTTCTCTCCACCCAGCCCATCAATTTAGAATAAAAAAATTGAGAAGTCTACGCGCTGTCCGATTCTGCAGCCCAGAGGCGGCCAGTTCCCAAGTTTATGTGCAAGTAAACAACAGTCAGCCCACAACTTACACAGGGGTTACGTTCCGGGGATTGCACCTAAAGCCAAAATCGCTTTTGTCAAAACCAATTGGGGTTCTATGGCAGGTGGGATTGCCAGAGTTCCTTTATCCTCCTGACACCCTTTTTATTTATTTGCCAAGCATGTAAGGCTGGATGCACACAAGTTAAATGCATGTGAGTTGCAGGCTTACTGTAACAGATTTATTTAGAAATACAGTCGTACCCTGGATCCTGAACGCTGCAAACCCGGAAGTGAGTGTTCTGGTTTGCAAACGTTCTCTAGAACCTGATCATCTGATGCAGCTTCCACAGGGCTTCCTGCAGCCAATCAGAAGCCGCACCTTGGTTTCCAAACGTTTTGGAAGTCAAACGGACTTCTGGAGCAGATTCCGTTTGACTTCCAAGATACAACTGTATAACCAGATACAGTGGTACCTCAGGTTACAGATGCTTCAGGTTACAGACGCTTCAGGTTACAGACTCTGCTAACCCAGAAAGAGTACCTCGGGTTAAGAACAGTTTCAGGTTAAGAACAGACCTCCAGAACGAATTAGGTTCTTAACCCAAGGTACCCTGTATATGTGTATATGTATATATCTGTATGTTGCTACAGATGCTTGTTTGGGGGTTGAAGAACTGGGTAAAAATAAGTCAAGAGAATCTGCCTCCCAAAGCAAGTGGTTTACTACTTCTTCATGGCAAGGCCTGCGCCAATGCCAAGTGATCAAAGCATACAGCAGCCCATCAAAGCCAATAATAATAATTTCCAACACAAAGGATGCCTCTGCATTTCCACTTACTTTAGTCCCAGCTTCTTCTCAATAAGGTCTTTGAATTTGTACGCACCACCTCCTGTGGCTTTGATCACTTTTGTTTCCGTGTTGACGAGATGGTCTTTGATGAAGTCCAGACAGGTTTCAATATAGGCGTTCTCAAACTTAATGAAATGCAGCCGAGCCGTTATCTCCTCCTGCACCGTGATTTCGTAGGGCGATTCATGTTCTACGTCCTTTGGGGAACAGCAACAAAAAAAGAAGAAGTGAACAACAGCCCCAACTCTAAAACGAAAAGCAAATTCAGAGGTTGCTTTCCTTTTTTATTTTTTTATTATTACTTGTTTGGAGCATTTGTACCCCACACTTCAGCCAAAAAGGCTCCCAGAGCTGCTTGCATACAATCAAATAAAACAAGACAGTCCCTACCCACAGGTTTCCAATTAAAAAAAAAAATGTGACACACAAGGAAACGGGGATAGGGAGGGAAGAGGAAAAGCAAAAACTCGGGCACCAATTTCTAAATAGTTGTTCCTATAAGGACCAGCTGGCACAGTTCAGGGGCAGGAGGTGCTTGATGCAGCGGAGTCTCCAGCAAAACTGATGAAATGAGCCCAGCGCCTATCTCTCCCTCTGAGGAAGCCTGACGCAATGGCTGCCCCCAAGTGACAGTCAAGGGGAGAGGAGGTCTGATGGAGCTGGCCTGTCACAGCAGAACTGATGGGAGTAAGCTCCTCTTCCTCTCTCTCCCACTGAGGAAGTCTAAATTTAGCAGTCCCAATCTGCCGCAGAATGCCACTATAGCATGATTTAAAACTATTGCAATATCCACACATTCGTATATTTTGAGTATGTTTTTATTGTCACTATCTTCAAAGGAACATTAACAAAAACAGTAAGGATTTGGGCTGCACAGTAATAAAAATAATAGCAACCTTACCTTTCCTGACTGATCAAAAGATCGCACTCTCGCCACTTTATGCTGTACTGTTGAATAATAAGCCAATTTGGCTAGCGACCCACCTGCCGACAAAATAAAAATATTATAGCAGCGAGATAAGCACTGGGAGCAGCTAACACGGGGCCTCTCCGAAAGTTTTTGGTCTACAAATCCCATCAGCCTCAGCTAGCTAAGGATGATGGGAGCTGTAGTCCAGCAACATCAGGAGAGGACTGCAGTGGTTACCTCTGGTCTACAAGATTAGGGCAGGGATAGCAGAGACCTGTTAAGTTAGACCAAGCTAGCCTCAGCTGGCATGCGTCCTAGGTGGTGACCCACCTTAAAATTAAGCAGATAAGGAAAACAGAGTTATATTGCTTGAAGATACAATGGATTTGCAGCTTATGCACGTTTTACTTATGTAATCAGCTTTACATGCTTGGCCAAAAAAAGGGGGGGGGGAGTGAAAGAGGGGGGAACGCCACAAGGGGGTGGGGAAATGGGAAAGAAATATTGGCTATCCCACCCCCCATTGCACTCACCCTGTGAGAGCGTTTGGAGGTTCAGAGAGAGTTTGTATCAGCCTTGGGAGAGACTGCACAGTGGTACCTCGGTTTAAGAACAGCCCTGCTTATGAACTATTCAGTTTACGAAATCCACAAAACCGGAAGTAGTGTCCCGGGTTGCAAACTTTACATCAGTCTAAGAACAGAAGCCCAACGGTGGAAGGGCAGCGGCGGCAGGAGGCCTCATTAGGGAAAGCGCACCTCAGTTTAAGAACAGTTTCGGTTTAAGAACGGACTTCCAGAATGGGTTAAGTTCGTAAACCGAGGTACCACTGTAGAGGTGATCAGAGTGTCTTCAGTTGCTTTGGGAGAGGTTTTTAAAGGGTTGCATTGACTATGCTCAATTCTGGCTTTACACGAATGGAACCTCTGCATAAGGTGCGAACCAACTGCTTACAATATGACCTGTTTTTAATCTACATTATGCCAGCTTGGTTTTATACAGCCTTCAAGTTGTGAGGTAATGCCTTAGTGACCAACGTAACATTTGTAAGCTTCTTTACGTAATATTTTGTGCCTTAGCTAATATCATTTGAACTCCAATTAACAGTAAACTGATTGTTGACCAGCTTGATCCGCCCTACAAAAACAATCAAGAAGCATGCCACAAGTAGTTTAAGTGCTTTCTTTTAATTGAGCTGTGAGCAATGTAGGTAACTGTTGGGCAACCTCAATTATTTTCCCATAACTTGCAATAATTGTTTTCTCTAGAAGTAGGGCAATATGCACAGAGCTAATGGTTCATGGGCAAGTTTGAAATTTACAGTAATGTTTTTTGGAAACTCGAGGGGGGGAGGTTTTCTTGAAAATGACATGTCACCAGCATAACATGGCAATTCACTGCAAGCACCCACAAATCATTGCCTTCAAAAGCGACACTGTATATGATAAATTTTACTATGCACCCACAAGTGGCAGGTCAGCATTAAGTGGGGGGTCTGACCCCGGCCTCCCATGTGTTAGTCCAACACGTTCAACCTAATTTTGAACTTGACCATAGAGTTAGGTACTGATGCTATAGGACCATATTCATTCAGACACTATAGCTAGACGGTGAAAAGTTGCAAGCCTATTACATATGTTATAAATGGAGAGTTCTTTTCAGTCTAAAATAATTTGGGGTGTATCCAACAACACTTTACTCAGAGTAGGCCTACTAAAATTAAATCCAAAAAGACCAGTCGCATTAATTTCAGCAGGTCTCCTCTGAGCTGGACCGACATTAATTTACGAACAGCTCAAATTATAAAATATCAATACAGAAAAATTAAACATGAATATAAAATATGCACTGGAAGTAGCAACAGATTTTTTTAAAAAACCCAATATAAACACCAAGAGGCAATAATTTTAAATATTAATCCTTTATGGCTGCACCCTCATCTCTCTCTCCTGTGTGCACCAGAAGAGGTTCCCAAAAGGCTGAACTTGACATTTAAGCTAATCAGCAAAGGAACCAGGAAAGCGACAATTATTTTACAATCAAAGGATGTGCTTAATCCGCTCTGAGCGTTCCAAGCCCACCCTCGCCACGGGTTATTTGGTAGTTCCCACCCACAATATTCAGGATTGCCCAACGTGTAGTTATTTCCTTTTGTCAGGACTAATCTCCAGAAAGCTGCAGAAAATGCTGAACTGAAGCGTTTCCTCTTCCCCACTGAGATAAAGGAGTTGCAGCCTTCCGCAGGAAAACACGACACACAAAGGAAATTAATATTGCACACAGCGCATAGTTAAGGCTGTGGCATCCGCTCCCACAGGTCCAGTGGTGGCCACAAACTTGGATGCTTTTAGAAAAGGATTAGACCAACACAGCAGGATGGCTGTGTTCAGCTTCTGCTGTCAGAGGCATTGTACCTCTGCATGCCAGTTGCTAGAAATCACAGAAGGGAAGGAGTGATCCTGCACTTAGGTCCTACTTGTGGATTCCCATAAGGGGCATTGGTTCCAGCAGGTCTCTTCTTAGGTTCTCCCCTATTTTTATGAAATATGTTGCTCCAATACACTTTTAAAGCTGGCACATAGTTCCTTCCTAAAAGATTTAAAAATGAAAGAAACAGCATGCACTCCAGAATTTGAGTTGGGGTGAACAGGGATGCATTATAAGTCTGTTCAAGCTGCATGTGCTCTCAGGTTGTTGTTGTTGTTGTTAAGTACATTTTAAATGTTCCCCAAGGAGGCGAAAGGCTTACATGTAGAAATGTCACACGAGAGGGAGAATGCTAGGACTTGCACCAAACACAGAGGTTGTTTTTTTAAAAATAATAATCAGGGGAACGTTCCCACAAACTCCCACCTGCAACCTGAAGTCCGTGAAAAAAGTTGTACCACTTGATTCTGAAAGCTGTGCAAGGCATAAGATCTCCCAACATCCAATTTATACCAGATTCCACAGAAAATTCTGCAAGTATGTCACCAGGAAAGACAGCCTGGGCATCTGAACCCAGTTTTACTACATCTGCTGAATTAACATACCGTACATACACTTTGTAGGGAGTTTGCTTTTGTGGCTTTTTATTTTGTCTTTGTGTTTGAAGTGACAAATGCACAACAAGCAGCACTGAATATGATTCTATTAAAAACAAAGACCTATATTGATGTCCGCTGTGACACTGTTCTGCAACTGTGAGGGGGGGGGACTTTCTAGAGTGTAACAACACGTGATACTTGATTAATGTCTAATTGGCAGAGCTAAGTGGGTGTCCAAACACTGTTTCGGACACCCACTGTGGGATGCTCTTGTGTCTGAGGTTACAGCTAATCTCCTTGCTTTAATTCCACTCTGACCTAGTGAGAAGAAATCAAGCTCTAGCATTTAACCCACATTTTTGATTAAATGTGAAAAACAAAGCTAGCATCATCTCTTTTTTTGGAGAAGTTACACTCCACAAGGGGGCAGGATACCAGCTCAAGCTCTTAATGCAAACCCAATCCTTTGGTTTTAATTGCATGGTATAATTTTATCTACTATGGGGCTTGGATTACAGATGATTCAAAATGTAAGACAAAAATGAGAACAGGAAACACCATCTTGTTCCAGCAGGACTCAGGTTTTAAATGACTTTTGAGGAAACACAACTCAGATAATTCTCCGAACAAAAGAGCAAAAGTAAGGCACAGGCACCAATGCTTGCTAAGCAGTTCCAGGAACAACATGCAATGGCATGAGATGTCTAGTTCTTTATAAATCAGCATAATTATGTGACAAAGGACCTCTTCTTGAAATGAGGTTTATGGCTTATCCACGCCCACACATAATATGAAAATTTTCTCTTTTAGACAGGTAAAAGGTTCGAGTGATAGCCAGTAGTAGTCCATCTCAAAGCAGAACCACTGAAACCATTGACTCAGGCAACGTTTAAATCTATTAATCTCAGCTATAAGTATGATTTAGCTGGATGTCCCTCATTGACAGGGATGCAGCAAAATCTCCGATGTCCTATTCTCCTCACACACGCAAACGTTCAGGGATGAAAAACCAGGGACAAAGTGATAAAGGCAGGTCAGTATTACTTACGCTCCCAAACCTAGGCCCACTGTCCATTTCCTGGCCTGCCTCAACTGGGGAAGAATCATCTGTCAATTTCAGCCACAAATTCCTTAATCCCACACTGTAGTATATACGAATATATGCAAAGCACTTTAAACACCAAAGTCTACTGGGGAGAAAGGGTAGGATATAAATTTAATAATAAATAGATAGGATATAACGTTATACCAAATAAGCAGCACTTTCAGTTTTTGTTTATTATTATTTGTTTATTGCATTTGTATCCCATCGTTCCTCCAAGGAGCTTAAAATAGCTCTCCCTCTCTCTCTTTTATCCACACAACAATCCTGTGAGCTAGGTTAGGCTGATATGTAGCACCTGGCTCAAGGTCATCCAGCGAGCTTCATGGATGAGGGAGAATTTGAACCTTGGTCCTCTAGGTACTATTCCAACACGCCACAACCACACTGCATTAGCTTTGAACATGTTTAAAGCACGTTACATAAAATGACCGTGTAATAATACACCTGCATATCAGCAGTGGGGAACTCCCCCCCCCCCCGGTCGAGGGCCACAATCCCTCCCAGGCAACCTTCTGAGGGCCACATTCAAGTAATGGACGGGCCGAGGGAGCGAAAGTAGGCAGAGCAACGAATGCAAAGTTTAACTTTACACAACAGGTCAGTTTCTACACTGGCACGCACATAACACCCATCCGCCTGCCCTCCGACAAGATGAACGAGAGGCGTATTTCAAGGGCACGTTTCCAGCAAAGCAAAAAACAGAACTCAGGATAGCTCTGTCAATAGAGCACAAGAGACTCTTCATCTCAGGGTTGTGGGTTCGAAACCCCACCTTGGGCAAAAGATTCCTGCATCACAGGGGGTTGGACTAAATGACCCTCGTGGTCCATTCCAACTCTCTGCTCCTATGTGTGCAATGCTGGGCTGGTGTAGCCTGAGGAGAGCCATGAGGGCCAGGGAGAAAGGCCCTGGGGGCCACCTCTGAAAACCTGCACAATCCTATTTCCCCTTCCTCCAAGGGTAGCACATTTCCCAGCCCTCACTTGGGGAGAAAACAAGGTCAAACTCCTTTCCAATTCCCCCACCCCAAGTATGGGGCCGATACCCAGGCAGCCCCAACCCCTGGCGGTGTTTCCCACCCCTAATGGCAGGGAAGGTACAGCCAAAGCGGGCAACCTTGTTTATACGTTCTCTTCTCTACCTCTCCCCGGCCCCTGAGCAAGGCACTCTGGGCTCCGTAGTTTCCTCGCCGCGAGCCAACGCCGGCCGCAGTGAGAGCGGGGACTACACCTCCCGCCGTGCGCCGCGCCGCCCGCTCGGCCCCGGGGCACGCCGGGACTTGCCGTCCGCTTCTCCCTCAGCCGCCACGGGCCGCTATGGGAAGCGGGACTACCGTTCCCGGCGTCCTTCGCGCGGCGGCGGCGGCGGCGCCTCAGCTCCTCCGCGCGTTCGCCTCCCTTTTTCTCTCTCAAATGAAGATGGTGAAGTGGCCGTGAGGAGCGGCGCTGGCTGCCGCCGCCTCTCCGCCCTCAGCGGCGTCCTTCCCCTCCAGCCCCGGCTCACCGATGTCGATGGCGAAGCGCTTGGCGTTCTCCAGGTTGCGGAAGATCTCGTCCGGCGGGAGGGTGATGCTCTTGTCTAGGCTGCCGCTGACGCCGCCGCTGTTCCTACCACCGCCTCGCCCGCCCCGCTCCGCCATTTTGGACGCATCGACCCGCTCTCTGCGTGCCCGGCTGCTTTAGGCATGCAAATTTATGCGCATATGTTTTGCGTGCTAAATGCCAGGGAGGAGGAGGAGAAGAAGAAAGAGGCTCCGCATACATCTAAAGGGGGGGGGGAGTGGGCGGCGCTTTCCAGAAGCTCCGCCCACGCCTCTTGTTCCCTTTCGCCGTTCGTGCCCAGGGAATGAAAACGATTTAGGCTGCCTCCACTGGAAATGCGCTTACTCGGGAGTAGGGACAGATGGATCTGCCAGATTCCTTCAGTTCGGTTCTCCACGTTTCTATATTAGATTTGCAAATCCACTACCATCATCATTACTATTTGTAAAGCATTCCCGAAAATTATACTACTCAACTTTTTAGCGAGTTTTTTTTCTCCATACGCACACATTTATTTATTTTTTTCTTCATAGGCACACATTTATATATATATATACTTTATATATGTATATATTGCAAAGCACTTTCCTGCAGCATGTTGCATTTTTTGTATGATGTATGCGTTTTTAATAGAGATTTCACGCTAGTATTTGCATTTCCCTGCACGTTACTTGGCTGGAGAATTGCATTGCAAAATTCAGAGAAGAGTTTTCACAAGAAAAAAAAGGGGGACCCTCCTGAATATTCATCACTATTTTAGTGTGAATTTGTCCTGTTCTGCACATATTTCTATGCAGTTATTCCTAGCATACACGTTTCTTCTTGTTTTTATTTTGCAAAGCATAAGGCAGTTTTGTATGTTTTCACAGACATGCATTTTAATGGAGAATTTAGAGTACCATATGCAGTTCTGTGCACGTTACTCGGTTGGAGAAATGCATTGCAGAGGAGAGTTTGGATTTGGGGAAAAAAGCCCTTCTGAATTTTTATGGAGACTTGCTATGATGGCATATGCACTTTAACCCACATTTCTTGGTTGGAGAAATGCATTACAAAATCCAGAGGAGAGTGCATTTTAAAAAATAATAATGTAGGAAGCTGCCTTACACTGAATTAAACCACAGATCCATCTGGTTTATGATTGTACTTGCTGAGGGTTTCAGGGTTTCAGACAGGACATTCCCAGCCCTGCCTGGAGATGCCAGGGATTGAACCTGGGACCTTCTGTATGCAAAACAGATGCTCTAGCCACAGGGGCGGCCTGAAACGTTTCTGCTCCTGAGGCAAGATGTCTCATGGCCATGCATGTGATATGGGGGCAGGCATGAGGCGCTGCAAGTACTTTCCCTCAAGGAAAACCCCTTGCAAATCCTTGCCAGTGGGTGGAGAAGGGGGTAAACACTGCAAGGATGTCTGGAACATCTCATGACGACTTGGCGATAGGGAGATGTTCGGGAGAGCTTTGTCAGGGCCTCCCACCACTCCTTTGGGTGGGGGCGACTGGTGGCAAAGTGGAGTGGCGGACTGCTCTGCCTCCTTTGCCTGGGTTGCTTCTCCAGTGACAGAAGCAGTGCGGCAGGTGGGGTGCTGTGTCTTGTGTTTGCAACGCCTGAGGCAGCTGCTTCACCCTGCCTCACGGGTGGGCCGGTTCTGTCTTAACCACCTCGATGTGGCCCTTCCCCTAAGGACTAGCTGAGCAGGCCTCTGAAAAATGAGGTGTTTGAGGTTTGCAGAAGTATAATAATAAAGGGCAACCCCCCCCCCCCGGTAGAATGTATTTATTAACAATGCTTGTCCAGTAAGTAATGTTCCCTGGGCTGTGAACAATACAGAGTAAAATGCATTAAAATATACAGTTGGATGTTCACAATTAAACCCACAGCAACAGTTGGAGTCTAGCATGCTCTATAGCCGCAAATTGTTGACAAAGGAGAAGAGATGAGTGGTGGGAGGGTAGAATAAATATCCTGGTGGAGGTCATGCCTGGCTGGACAACCTTGCAAGCAAATGACCTTACATTTCATTGCAGCTCCCACTTGTCAGGGTTGTTTTTGTTTTAAAGGGGAAATGCCCACGAGATGGCGCAATGTAGCTTGACAGTGTTGCTGTTCCTCCTTTCTGGGGTGGCTGGTGGGAGCTTTTCTTAGGTTCTTAATTTTACGGGGCGGGCGGCTACCATTATTATCCACTCTGGGCAGCTAACAGCACATATAAAAACATAGTGGTGTTGGGCAGGGGGTGTTATTGTTTTGTTTCTTATTTTATTGTTTTGTTTGTTATGTATTTTTATGTTTTTATATTATTAGCTTCCCTGTGATCCTCAGATGGAAGGTGGTATAGGAATTCAATAAATGACTGACTGACTAGATAGATAATTGAAACAGATTACAGTCACGGGAATAAGGTGGGTCCTAAAAACACACACCTGAGGTTTCAAAGGACAGGGTAAATCTTCAGCATAATGAAGATGCTCGACATATGTGTTTGGGAAGGGAATTACACAACTTAAGGCTGCCACAGAGAATGCCTTGAGTGAACATGGAAGGCCTTTAACAAGTTTCGATTTCCAGATTGGATTATTGCAACACGCTCTACCTGATGGGTGGTCTTTGGGGGGGGGGGTGGCCCAGGGGAGAGCATTCTTTGTGGCAGTTCCAAGGTTATTGAATTCCCTCCTTGCAGAGATGCATCTGTCCTGTGACTCTTAATTTGTTTTAAAGAGTTTTCAGTAATGAATTTTAAATATTGTATTCTGCCCTGGGACCTTTTAGTGAAGGATGAGTAAGAAACTGAACAAATAATAAGTGAAAGAGAGGTTTTTGGTTAATTGATTATTTCTTTCGGGTTTCTTCTTTCAGGTTGCAATTGGAGCCAGGCTTTGCTGGAGTCATAAGCAGGCTTTGCCCTAGCCTAGACAAGCAATGCAATAAGAAAGAAGGGAGAGCTTTCGTGCATGTGCAGAATGTCGTTTTTGCACCCCTGGGGAACCACAAACACCTCCACACATTTGTTATTAGGAGACAAGGGCTCTTCTACATCTGCTCTGTACATTTAAAGCAGAGTCCTACCCCTTTAAGCAGTCATGGCTTCCCCCAAAGATTCCTGGGAGTCTTGAGCGTTGTTAGGAGACCCCTATTCCCCCCACTACAGTTCTTCGAGTAGTTAAACAGTCAATCTCTTCTCGCAGGGAACTCTGGATATTGTAGCTCTCTGAGGGGGATAGGGGCCTTTCCAAACAATTCTCAACACCACTAACAAATGTTCTGTTATGTGTGCGTACAGTTCACTAAAACTGCTCTCCTAAGCAGATTTGGGGAGTCTGCCCCAGTGAACACAATTGGATTAACAGTTCGGTCCTAGTGACCATGTCTCCTGGGAAGTAAATCCTATTGAACCCGGTTGGGCTTTCTCTCAGGTAAGTGCAGTTAGGTAAGTGCAGCCTTAACTCATGAGTAACAATCTGGCTGTAAAGCAAAGTGAAAACTCCACACTCCCTTGATGTTAGAGGCCGATTGCTCAGAGTGTCCCATCTTCAATCAGAATAACTCACTGGATACACTGAAATGCATGTAAGGCAAGCTAGTTTTATTTGTTTCTCATTCACTGTGCAAAAGTGGTTTCCAACGGATTACAGATTCGGTGCGTCACACCCAACAACATTACATCATCCTCCAAGGACGGTAGCCAGCAAAAATTAACCTACCATAAAAACTTATGGTACCGAAAGAAAAGTAAATACAATTTGTACAATTAGCCTTTCATAAAAGACATCATTAAACAATTCATGTTATACATATTTCAGCACTCTGGGCTGTTACGTTCCTTCCTATGAGGATAGAAAACTATGTTTCTGCCTTTATAAAAAGCATTTGTTCAGCATCTCGAACACAAACACTCTGCCTTGGAGAGTCAACCAATTTGAAGAACATCCTCTACACATTATCGTCACAGGGTAACGCTTTTCTCTTGCCACACTCTGTACAGTCTACAAATGTTATAGAACATCATCACAGCAGCAACATTCAAAGGCCTTTTTTTTTCCTTTTTTCAAAATAGCCTCTTGCATTTGTGGGCATCTAAATAGCAGCTGTTTCACAGACTACATGTGTGTTGGAAATCTACAAATGTTACAGAACTTCATTGCAGCCCTGCATCACACTTTCCTTGAGTTCTTTCGCCTGACTGAAATATGTACATGAACTTGTAATAGCCCTTCTTGGATGAAGTGTGGGGCTATGTGTGTGTTTCGAAACCTGGTATTTGCAGGGCTGGAATGTAGCCTGCCATGCAAAGGCATCATTCACACCTCATTACTCTGCCCACTTCTGGCCCCACCTCTCACTGAATTGTGGCCCCCAAGGGCTTCCCACAAAGGGAAGGTGGCCCTGAGAATTGTAAGTGAAGTAAGCAAGCTGAGGATTTGTTCAGTTCCCTAGCCTTCATGGGTATTCACCCTGGCCACCAAAATCTGGCCATTCTGTTGCTGTGGTTGCAAGGAAGCCACACAAAGCACAGACTCTTGAAAAAAGAAAACGGCCCAAAAACTTCTTAGAAGTTACTCTTTTTTTTGCAAACAAAACAAACCTCAAACACACACACACACTTTCTATCAATTAATAATAAGCATTAGGATCCGAACACAGCACGATCATAATGATTTGTTGTTCCCCTTGGGACAGCTGCCCGGAATTCTCCCAATAAAAGGATGACATTGGTTCATTCTTTCAGAACGGTTTTTCCTTTCTGATCACTTTGTCTTTTTGAATGCGGAAGGCTTCTGTCAGTCAGATACCAATACATATTAAACCGCACATATTCTCCCGAGGAGCAGTGCAAATTTGCATGGCAAATTGCCAACTCCTCCTGGATGTCACATGTCAAGAATAAGAGCTCTCCTACCAAGGCCTCCACAATTTGTAGGCTGGTTTTGAGACGGCGCCTTGGGGTGACCCCTTCTGAAGCAGAGTGGGGGTAGAAAGTGGAGAGGTGTCCTTGCTAGCCACCTCCCAAGGCTTCTGGAAGTGACTTAAGAGTTTGCTCTGGGTTTCGGAGTTTGTTGAGTGGATGGCCAGGAACTGCAGAGTTTCCTTCAGGCAGGAGGAATAGCCTTTGCTGTAATCCTGGGTTCTGCTTACAGACGATGTCGCCAATGCTGTGAAGAAAGAGAGATGGGATTTAGAGGTGAGGGTGCCCACAGTGGTCTTTTGACCTAACATACACTAGCTACGTAAAGGGCATAGCTACCCAACACATTAAACCTAGCTTAACAGCCATTTCTTCTCCCTAGAGAACCTTGGGGACTTGTCATTGTGCCAAGGTCCCTAGGCAGCCATAGGCAATGTCATTCTCTGAGTGGCACATGGGATCTTTGCTGCAATCCTGACCAAACTACCCCTCCCAGAATTCAGTAGTGGTGGAGATCCATGCACTGAATGTGGCATTAAACCGATACAGGTTTCTAGCATAAATAAACAAGACCAGCACTCACTTTGGCTATATTTTAGGTAGCTGACGGTCATCTCCAGGACGTCAGCCTTCTCCAGCTTGGAGCTGGGCTGGTGTCTCTGGAATTCCTTCTCCAGAAGCAGTTTCAGTTGCTCAATGCTGCCGTTGATGCGGTCGCGGCGCAACTTCTCCACCAGCGGCTTCTGCAGCTGTGAGGGGACAAGGAGAGGAAAAGAGAGAGTTAGCAAATCACACCTGAGGAAAGGCCATGGCTCAGCGATAAGAGCGTCTGCTTGCGTGCAAAATTTAACCCAGGTTTAAACATCCCCACTCCACCAAACATTGCCAAGTAAGTCTGGGGAGACTCTTGCGCCCATTGGTCTAATGCAGTATAAGGAAGCTGAGTACAGTAAGTCCATTTTGCTAGTCTTCCACACAACCCCCTCTCTCTTGATGGGGCAGGATCTGACCATTTCCAAGCAGGACAATAGAAGAAAACACTTACTCTGTTTTTCGCTTTGGATGGCTGGATTTCCAGCGAAGCGCCGGCTGTTGCCATGATTAACCCAGGAAAGCGAGGAAACTGTTTGGCTTCAGGTCCGCTGTGTGGAAGCAAAAGAGAGTGGGGGCCTCTATTTATACCCACCAGCCTCCTCCAAATGCCTGGGTCCAGAGCGTCTTTGAGTTTCCCACACTCCCTGGCCAATGGGGGAGTTTCTCTGGGACAATAGGGGAGGCATCTATTACAGCATGGTAAATTGACTGTGAATCGCTTTGGGATAATACCACTGTTCCCCAAGGAGCAGGTGGACTGGGGAGCTTGGGGTGGGGGGCGCGTAACAACAGAGACCAGCTTCGAGGAGGATGGGAATGTGGGAACGGCCATTATCTTTGGCCTTGGGAGCCGGAGGGACGTCAACATCTCAATATGCTGCCTTTTTCCCAGGATGCAGCGAAATTAAGTGCCAGGGAGCGATGCTCAGGAAGACTCTCTGTGTGCGCACACCTTCCTCCCCCCCTTCAACTTTCCCATTTCCAAAAGCTTCCCTTGAAAAGAGTTGTAGTGGGGGGGGGGGGGGCTAGCAGGATTTGGGAGACCCAGACCTTTTCCATTGACATCAAAGTGCGCTTGTATGAATACAGTGAGGTCGATTTTCAGAGAATAGCAACCAAAACGTAAAAGGGAAAACATATGTTCTGGGGAGGGTGCAGGGAGTACTGGAGCATCAATTGGTCAGCAAAAATTATCTCCTATTAAAGGTGCACAAGGACTGTGCCTTTTTCTGTTTGCATCTGGCTGGCGTCCACCCTGGATTATAGGCCTCCTCAGAGTAGAACCATTGCAATTAATGAACTTGACTAATTTAGGTCCACTGATGGGTTTAGGCTGAGTGAGTAGGACTTGGTTGGGTACATCTCTCCCAGCCCCCCTCTCAAAATCACACATACCAGTTCTTGTATTTAGCTGTGCCTCCCTTCATCCCCAGGCCCCAGTGCAATGGGTACTTACATAGTGTTAAATCCCCACCCTTCCTCTGCGGAATTATTCAACAATTTCATTTTTATTTTTGTAGCAGAAAAAGAATCCCCAGCCATACTGCATGCTTAGGTAGCCTTGCTGTGTAATTAAACACAAAGCAAGCAAAGTCACCTAACCTTAAAAACAAAACAAAAACAAAAGCCCACAAAGGTTACATACATATATTTTTTTCAGTTCCCAAATCAAAGAAAAGAGAGGAAAATACTCACAAAAGCAGAGGGAGGGAGAGACGGGGGCGGGGCGGGGGGGGAGTATAATGTGATCATTGCCAGTGATAAAAAGGTGAAATAATTTGTATCATGATATTTTAAGCAAGTAGCACTTAGCAAGTACCATGTCCCTTCAAGCAGGTAGTCGTTAGTGAGGCAGTTAATTCTCCTCCCGCCTCTCCCTTGGTTTCCACTTGGTTAAAGCCTTCAATATTAAAACCCTTCAATGTTTCTTCACTATCTCTAGTACTTTGGCAAATAAAAGGTCTACCATGACTAGCAGCAGATCTCCAGGCTTTCAGATTCCTGGAGATGCCAGGAACAGTGGCGTAGCGTGGGGGGTGCAGGGGGGCCCGGCCGCAACATCTGGGGGTTAGGGTTAGGGTGCGCAAATTACTTGCCTTGCCCCGGGTGCTGACAACCCACGCTACGACACTGGCCAGGAATTGAACCTACGGCCTTCTGTGTGCAAAATAGATGCTCAGCCACTGAACTGCATCCCTCCTTTGCTTGGGCTTGGACTAGATGACCCTCGGGATCCCTTCTAATTCAACAGCTCTGTGATTCTCTGCTTCTGAAGAGCAAAGAGACCACACCTGCCTTACCTTTCTAAAGCCCCAGTTATAGCTGACAGGTTCTAAAGAGAAGGCAGTGGTGATGTATATTCTCCAACAGCTTCTGCCGATCCCAAGAGTCGGTGAACTCTTAAAGCCGCCAGTTTTATTTCAAACCTGTGAGCCCAGGAAACCTGTATACCTCTGGGACTTGGCTGGTTTTAAAGAATGTGCGTCCCTCCAGCCAAATGGAGCAAAATCTGACCAAAGCAGGGTGGCGGAGTTCTGTGCAACACAGAAGGCTACACTTCCCTAGCTGAACACATGCAATTTGAACTCCAGGCCACCTGACGAAGAATCCTGTGTGATGCAAAAGCTTGCATATGCCAGCACCGGCAGAAGCCTTTGCAATAACATTGTTTTACTGCTTCTGCCAGCGCAATTCTATCCATTCAGAAGCCAGTCCTATCGAATCCAGGCAGGTGCCTTACTCCCCTCATAAGTGGGGTGAGGATTGCAACCTTCGGACACAAACTGCTGCCTTTGGCATGGCGCTGAGGGCACACCAGCTGCACAAAGTCTGGTGGCGATGCGGGAGGTTCGGATAAGAAATCGGATGTACAGGGTTTTTTTTGGGGGGGGGGAATATGAAATGAGTGGATTTCAGCAACGACTGCCACCCGCGTCACAAAGACCCCTAGGGACTCCCGAGCAGGGGGCGGTGGGTGGGTGGGTTCGCCCCTCTTCATGAAATAACTCTCCTTCCTTCTCTCCATCATCTCTCTCCCCCCCAACTCCTTCTCCTCTCCAAATCACCCCTCCAGAGTACAGGCCAGATGGCATGAAAGGACTCATGAGGCACACGTCTTTTGTCTGCAGTTTAACAGCATGAATGGATCGATGTGTGGGAAACAGGGATTTGCGGGCTCACACCATCTGAGGTGAACCAGGCAGTCATGCCCCAAACAGCATCCCCCTTTTTCGGGTGGGGGTGGGTGGGTTGGCTGCACACACTCCCACCTACCCCCCCCCCAATTCTCCCACCACTGCAAAAATCTCTTCCTTTCCACACTCACTTTATAGGCCCATTAAACCAATGAGCTTTTCTCCTCTTCCATCTGCTGGCGGTTAATTCCCAGGGTAAAAAAAAAAGTGGTGCATCGTTTCCATCTTTTTTTGTTTTGCTTTTCCCCTTGGAGGGATTGCACTCTGCCCATGCTCTGAGGCACTGTCGTTATCAACTCGACCCTTCTTTTAAATTTGTGTGACTGGATTTGGGTTGTATCCAACGAAGCCCTTCTCAGAGTGGACCCCCTCGAAAGTAACATGCCCATTTCAATGGGTCTACTCAGAGTAGGCCTGGTGTTGGATACAACCCTTTTGTAAAAATAAGCAAAAAACAACAACTCCAAGGGCTTATACCTAATATAAAAAACATTAAAAATTATGGATAAAAGAGTTAATAACAAATTAACCTCAATTTTGCAGGTCAGTAGTTTAAAAATATTCATTATAAAATAAAATGGTATATTAAAATAGATGTTCCCGTTGTATATCTGGGTAAACTTACCTAAGTTATTAGTAGGCGTGCCAAAAAACACACAGTGTCGGTTCGAATTCCCACCTCAGCCACTAAGCTCATTGGTGGAAGTTTGGATAAATTTGTTGGGTAAAGGTTTTATTTATTTATATTTGTTTATTTAGAGCATTTACACCCTGCTCTTCAGCCAAAAAGGCACCCTGGGTGGCTTTTACATACAATCATTTTAAAACAAGAGAGTCGCTGCCTGCAGGCTTAGCACCTGAAAGACACGATATCCAAGGGGGAAAGGACAAGGAGGGAAGAGGAAGAAGAAACCCCCCCCACAAATTCAGGTGCCAATGCTTAAAAACAGCAATTCAGGAGTAGGAGGCACCTGATGGAGCTGGTCTTTCAGCAGTACTGGTAGAATGAGTCCTGCTCCGCATCCTATTTATTTAAATAATTAAATGTTCAATTATTTATTTACACAATAAACACATAAACATTTTAAGTTTGTAGATTTTCGAACACAACTGTTCATTTTGTTAGATAATTTATTTGATGACTTTACAGTGGTACCTCAGGTTAAGAACTTAATTCGTTGTGGAGGTCCATTCTTAACCTGAAACTGTTCTTAACCTGAGGTAACACTTTAGCTAATGGGGCCTCCCACTGCCGCCGCGCCGCACAATTTCTGTTCTCACCCTGAAGCAAAGTTCTTAACCTGAGGTACTATTTCTGGGTTAGCAGAGTCTGTAACCTGAAGTGCCTGTAACCTGAAGCATCTGTAACCTGAGGTACCACTGTATTGGTTTCTTTCTTTTTCTTTTTTAGAAATACAATATGTAATGCTTAGGGGACAGAGGAAGTGAAGGATGGGTAACAAACAAGCAAGCAAGCAAGCAAGCAAACAAGCAAACAAAATTATTCTTAATAATGCTGCCTTTTCCTCCAAGCAGCTCACGGTATCCTCTCCCCATTTTATCTTCACAACAACCCGGTGAGGTAGCAATTGGCTCCAAGGACACCCAGTGAGTTTCGTGACTGAGTGGCTTTGAATCCTGGCCTCCCACAGTCCAACACTCTAACCACTACACCACACTACTACCAGTCGTAGTCTGTAGAGCCACATGCCTGCGCTGCTCTACATGAAAACAGTAATTTACGTACATATTTGCCTCTCCAAGGAACTCAAAGTGCTGCACATGGCTCTACTCCCTCCTTTTGAACCCTGGCCTCCCAGGTCACCTGATGCCGATTTTTAATCGTTTGGATATTTGTGGGGTGGGAGAGAGCTCTGACTCCGCTTACCTCCCTCCCCCCCCCCGCCCAAATTGTCATGTCCTTTATGGAGCGATGTTGCAGAGGTCTGCTCAGATAGAAGTCCTAGTGACGTCAGTGGGACTGGCTCCCAAGTAAGAACATACAGGACTTCATCCAGTCTAACTGAGTCCTGTTGAAGTCAATGGGGAAAGTCATTCCCGGCCCATTGATTTCAGTGGGGAATCAGCTCAGCTGGCTTCGACCTGATCCAATTCCTCAATCCCGATATTTCCCCAAGTATTTTAAGCCTGGTCTGAACCAGAATTTCCCTGAGCTGCATCCAACTCAGAGTAGGCCCGCTGACTTTATCAAACCTAAGCTAATGATGGACATTCATTTCAATGGGTCTACTCTGAGAAGGGTTATCATTGACTACAACACCACACTCTGGATTTTGTTTTTCCAATGCCTCCCATAAAGAACCCCTGATCATTAGGTCCAGTCATGGCTGACTCTGGGGTTGCGGCGCTCATCTTGCTTTATTGGCTGAAGGAGCCGGCGTACAGCTTCCAGGTCATGTGGCCAGCATGACTAAGCCGCTTCTGGAGAACCAGAGCAGCACACAGAAACGCCATTTACCTTCCCGCTGGAGCGGTACCTATTTATCTACTTGCACTTTGACTTGCTTTCGAACTGCTAGGTTGGCAGGAGCAGGGACCGAGCAACGGGAGCTCACCCCGTCGCAGGATTCGAACCACTGACCTTCTGATCGGCGAGTCCTAGGCTCTGTGGTTAACCCACAGCGCCACCCGCGTCCCAAATGCCTCCCATAGATTCTGTCAAATGTACCAATATGGGGCAAGCTGAACTGTAATAAAATGCTATTTTGTAATAGCACTGTAATAGAACTGTAATAAAATGCTATTTTATTATTATTCCTCTTCTCTGAGCCCCCTTTCTAACCCCCCCTCAATTTCTAGACCTTTTAAAGAGGGTTTGAAATGAGTTTGGGAAAGCTTCCCCAATGCCAGTGATTTGGTGTCAGAGAGCATAAAGTTCCCAGCGTTGTTGTTGTTGATATATATAGAGAGAGTCTGGGGGATAATGCCGATCGCTCAATGTGGTCCCTGGGAAAGCGAAGCTCTCCAGATGGCCTATCAGGACAGAAATTGCCGGCCAGCACAATAGTGAGCTGCACAGCGGCACTAATGGGCGCTGTGGCCCAGGCACACTTCATTTGTCCTCCCCATGAATGTCATCAATGGGCTCGAAAGTGTGGGAAACACCGAGAAACCCAGCCCCACACTCTGGAGGTTAATAGGGGCATTGTCGGAAGAGTCCCCCTGAGCCACAGGATCAACATAATAAATATCACCCCCACCCGGGTCTCCCAGGAGAAAAGCTGCCAGTATTGGGGAAAGCCATTCAAAGTTAAAGGGAACAACAACAACAACAGCAATAACAGCAACAGCCAACTCTATATTTCGCAAAATGATTTGTCTGTCCGTTTGCTAGTTTTGTTTTCGTTGCGTTCAGAAGCCTCTCGATAGACCATTGCCAAACTTGACATAAGGATTCCCGGTGTGTGTGTGTGTTTTCATCGATGCTGGGCCACCAGCTGCCATTTTGAAACAAGATGGCAGACTGGAACTTGGTGTGACTTTGGTATGGCTTCTTCCTCTTTTTGGCATCGGTACAGCTGCCTTTCGAGTGTTCCTGAGGTGGTGGTGGTCTATGTTGACATTTGGGAGCTGGGCGCCATTTTGAATGAAGATGATGGGCTGAAATGTAACTTTGGTGTGACTGTGTCTGGTTTTTTGCTGTTTTTTTGGCATAGGTTTGGCAACCTATCAAGTTATTGTTGCCCAGCGTGGTCAGGGCTGATGGGAATTGAATTCTTGCCCTCGATGGGAGAAGGGCTGTCAGGTCTAAATGCATCTTAAAATATAAGAAACCTAAGAATGGAGAGCAGGAGAGCTAGCCTTCAGTAGTTAAGCACCTTGGACAGCACACTAGACTGGTCACCTTGACCAGTTGTATTCAACCTTTTCAGACCAAGGGCTCACCTTTAGCCCAAGCATGCATTTGGAGACCCACTTCTTAATTTTCCGACATGTATATGTATGTTGGTAATGCTGCTGTTGTGACCCAACTTAGGTTAGGCCGAGACCCAGCAGTGGAACCAACCCACCTGCTAAAGACCACTGACCTTGATGTCCCCCAATCTGATGAAATGGATTGCATGCCTGTTTCAATTTTAGCAGCTATTTCTAACTGTGCATCAAGTATCAATATGTTTGCTGCCTGGGACTCTTTGGGGCGGAAAGTGCAGGGTGGAATTACTACTACTACTATTATTATTATTATTATTATTATGTCATATGTATTCTTATAAATAATAGCAGGCGCAAATTTTATGCACATTAATTCCTTACTGTGCTCAAATAGGATAGATTGGGGTTGGAAACCTGTGGCCTTCTAGATGGACACTGTTACTGGATCTGATGTGGGGGTATTTTCGGTGGGGGGTGGGAGGAGACAGTGCTTTCAGAGAGGGCAAGGCAGCGCGAACAGCCACTGTCATTGGTAAGGAGTTGTTGCTCTCCGAGACAGCCAGAATCTGCATGGCTGGAATGTGTTACAAGAAAGTTAATTTTCAGAAGTTGTGCCTGAGCTTCCATTTTCCTCATGTGCCATATCTTGTAAGGTTGATTATTGAACCTTTTTGTAGGGCTAACGAGGGACCTAGGGGATGAGTGACAGGGGGTGTCCTGTAACCAAGTGGCTGATGGGATAGCAGGAACTGGAGTCACAGGAGGAGGGAGGGTTTTCCTGCCACTGCATTCAGCTGGAAGTGCCTTCGCCCAATAGATATCCTTATCCCCTCTTCCACAACCACCGCCTGCTAATTAATGCTGGGATGTAACTCAAATTCATTAGAAAGCTCCTCAGTTAAAAAGTCTGTGAAAGATGGAATGAACTGGGAAAGCAATGAAGAAATACATCATCTAGCAGGGAAAAACGAAGGCACAGACAAAGAAGTAATTTATAAAGGATGTGCCCATTTAATGGCCTTGTTAAAGGAGGAAGAAACTACTACAGACCATACTTGAGAAGCAATAACTTGGGGCCATTGGTATTAGATGTTCCTTTGGTTGTAGTTTAAAGGACTGAGAAAATAGGAGGCGCTTCAAGCAAAGGACAGAATTCCTATGGATTAGACATTATTTGTAAGGACAGGAGAAATTTACGCTTTGCATTGAAACAAGATGGCCACAGCAGAAGAGATGGATTTGAGGTCCTGACCAAAGGTGCTTTTTACAGGGTCATATAACTCATTTTTTTTGAATTTGCAAATGAAGACAAGTTTTCTGAAAATGGCTGGCTCTCTGTAATTCCCATTGCTGAATACAGAAGACAAGGTCTGCCTAACAAACAATGGAGGAGACTGTTTCTCAATGAACGTTATGCACTGTGTGACATTTATCCATCTCTCTTGGTGGTGCCATACATTGCCACAGATGATGATCTCAAGGAGGTTTTTGCTTTCAGATCCCGATGCAGAATTCCAGTATTGTAATGGCTCCATCCAGAACTATATGTGATACAAGATGCAGTGTTAATGCTGCAGCTAATCAGGCAACTGGAGGAGGGTATGAAAGTGATGACGAACTGATTTTCCCAATGCTGAACTGATTTCCCTAGATATTCATAATATTCATGCCACGCACGAATCCTTGAGAAAGCTGAAGGACACCTCATGTAGAAAGATCCCACTGGCTATCAAGTCTAGAGTCACCCCGTGAGATAGAGCAAGCTTTGATTGCAACAAACCCACTGGCTCAAACTTATCTAGCATGTTTTGACAGGTGCTATTCAGGTAGCAGAGAGAGTTCAGTTTTGGTACACTGCAAGGATGGTTAGGACCGCATGGCACAACCAGCCTCTCTAGACAGTTTAATGTTGGACAGATCCTTTGGACACAAGTGTGCTTAGTAGCAATCCAGCTGCTTCACCCATATTGAACTATTCTAATACTTTAGCTAAGTAACTCCACTCTGTCATCTTGGCTCTGAGCCTTGGAAGATCTGCTCCCTTGCCTTGCAGGCTTTCCCCCACCTGGCCTGGGAGGGATGGACTCCAGCTACAAAAGCTGCAATTCCTGGGCTGGGGTGTTGCTGGGTTTTTGTTGTTGTTGGGTAGACATTCTTACAGTTGTTGTTGCTGTTGGTTTTTTGTACCTTTATTTCAGATATTGTTATTAATGTGGAAATTGGTCAATTCTGTTGCATATCTTTTAATGTTTTAGATATTGTTGATGATTACTTTTGTTAGGTTGTAGTTGTGCATTCTTTGTCATGCCGTGAGCCGCCTTGAGCATGGTTTGAACTGTGGAAAGGCAGCATGCAAATAAAATTATGTGTGTGTGAGTATAAATACCATGAAAAAATAAAGCAAATATGTATGGAGGCAGGGCTAGCAAGTGAATAGCCGTGGTGCTTAATAGCAAATGATTAGTGGAGGAAGGTATCGGATTGTGACCTACTCAGAGTAGACCCATTGAAATGAATGGGCTAGGTTAGTCATGCAGATGAAGGCCAGTGGGTCTACTCTGAGTAGATTGTGGATTGTAGGAAAATGGAAAACTGCCTTGTGAACACAGCCAATGTATTAGATCCAATTCAGTTTTGCTCAGAATGGAACTGAGAATAATGGATCCAAGATAGTCAATTTCAGTAATTTCACTAATTTCAATTGGTCTGTCTCAAGTAGAACTTACGGTAGTTGGATTACAACCCTATGATTTTATAGTGGCTTATACCTAATGGGCTCGTTTAAGATTTGAACAGGTGTGTGTTGTTTTCTTGTTGCTGTTGTTGTTGTTGTGCAGGTTATTAAGTATACTACTCCAGAGCTGAAAGGAAGGATTCATTCATTGTGGAAGAAAAAATGATTTCTTTATTAACATTTCCATCAAAGAAATTCAAATTATATTCAACACCACATGGGGATGAATGCAACATCGCTTTATAAAAGCATTCCAATTTGTTCGTGTTCAACAAACGTACATACGCACATTACTTTCTCCTTATTAAAGATACATAAACATGTGTTTCCTTCACAAAAGGCAGAAAACTCTCCCAAATGGGAGACGCATAAGGCACAGAGAGTGAAACCTAACACAAGGCCCTTTAGATGCTGTTGGAATGCCAACTCCCATCAGCCCCGGACAGCATAGCCGATGGTATGGGAAACCTCTGAAATCTCTCCCCGCTCAAAGATTGGAGTGTGGTACACACTATCAGAACAGCAGGGGATTCTCAGCCAGTGGAGCTAGGTTCCTGGAAGGTTCACTCAGAAAGTAGAAAAAGAAAGAAAGAAAAGACTAAAGCACTTTGATACAAATTACAGCGTCGAAACAAAAGCACCCCTTCTTCTGAAGGACAATATGAACAGAGAGTCAGGAAGTCTTTCAGTCTCCCAACAGATGCTGTTGGAAGCCCTCGGCAAGGCATCTGTATTGTCAGAAAGCTAAAACCACTTTCTTTCCTTTTCTAGACTGCCAAGGAAAAGACGCCCGCTCTCTGCCACAGCAGCCCATAAGAGCAGACAACTTCGCGCTCCTTCATTGTGAAGGGAAATGACTTTGCAAGAACATTTCTTGCGTCAACAAACAACCCAACTCTCCCCTCCTTGGAAATCAAATGCTTCCTACTTCTTAAAGAGGAATCGTAAAGATTCCTTTAGGTTTTATCTGAGCTTTTTCTTTCTTTTTCTTTGTAGGTGGTTATTCTACTGGAAGTCCATCCAGCTCCTCCTACCAAGGTCTCCAGAGCACCGTGGCGGGTGCTGGGGGCTTCTTGTTGGCAGCTTGTTTCTTGGGTGGGGCACGAGGAGATGGTGGCAGGCAGCCCATAGCAGGAGTGCCTGTCTGCACCCTTTCTGCGATCACGTGGACTTTGCAGAAGTGCTTAATCAGACGGGCTTGCGTTTCTCTCTTGGGCTCACAGAAGGAGAGGAAATGCAGCGCTTCCTTCAAGCAACGCAGGTAGCCAGTGTTGAAATCAAGCTCTAGATTCTTCTGGCTCAGTGCTAGAGAGATGAAATAATTTTTTTTATTATAAATTATTATATCAGATGCACAGATGTGAGCACAACTTATGGCTGCTTCTTTGACTATTTATACATTTAATGTGCATTGTTCCCCCTCCAAAAGAAAATCCTGCTAGCTGCAGTTTGCCCCTCACCAAGCTATAATTCGCGGCACCCTTAACAAGCTGTGGTTCCCAGGATTCGCCGGGGCAAGCTCTCAGTATAGTGCGGTAGTTAAGGGACTTGGATTTAGGCCGGGGGTGGGGGTATCTGTGGCTTCCTAGGTGTCATTGGACTACTTATGACCCAGTTAGCATGGACAATGGTCAAGGATGATGGGAGTTGTAGTCCAACAACTTCTGGAAGACCACAGGTTCTCCGGCCTTAGTCTAAATCCAACACTCTGCACTACCATACTATACTGAGGGACCTTTGGGCATATAATGCAGGAGAAGCATGCATCTGCCACAGGTCAACCAATTGTCCCTCCCTGAAGCATATACGGTATCTACATTTTCCCTGTGCCGCTTTTTTACACTTAAAAATGTGTTGTGCAAACTGGCCCCTGGACCTTGATCTGGGAAATCTAGCTAGGAAACAAATGACCCCACAACCCACAGCAGGCTCTGGCTTTCCACAATTCTCACTTACTCCTTGTATACAATTTTATTTTATTTTTGAAAGCAAATTTTGTCGAATGAATAAGATGCTACAGGTGCCATTCAAACCCCCTGCATACAAGTAACCTCAGGGACTTGTGGAACATTTGCCTGACAAGGCTTGGGTACCTAAGGATGGAAATCCCACACTCACCAGGAGCCTGAATTTGATGCTGCTGCTGCTTCAGGTAACTGACAGCCACTTCCAAGATATCTGCTTTCTCCAGCTTGGAGTTGGGCTGATGCCTCTGGAATTCTTTCTCGAGAAGGACCTTCAGCTGCTCAATGCTGCTGTTAATCCGATCGCGGCGCATTTTCTCAACCACTGGCTTCCTCAGCTGCAAAGGAGAAAGAAGGGAAAAGGCCTTTAAGCTTCACAAAGTCAATAAATAAAACCTATGCAACAGCATTCAGGGACCGCTGGCCATGCAGAATTTTCCACTGCCTGTCATTTGATTTTAGAATAGCAGAATTTACACCTTTGCATTAGGGGGTAATTGATCTCCTTGCTCCATTCTGTCTCCCCTCCACCTTCTAATCTAGCACATCTTAACTCACATTTGATGGTAATAGATACCTAGCTTTATAGACTAGATTTATCTAATCTATCTAAACTAGGGGTTCCCAAACTGGTGAATGGACCACTAATGGTCTCCAAGCATCATTTAGGTGATTCACTGCATGCCCACATTAAATATTCCTAGTGATTTTAAATTTCGTTGCTTCTTTTGTTTCTTATATTGTATTAAATAGCAGTACAGTCTGAATTCCATGGAATGCAAATTGTCATCCAATGCAACATAGGGAAATAAAAGAAGCATTAAAATTCATTTTTAATTTAGCACAGTGCATTACAGCTGCCACTACAGACAGAAAACTTAGTAAGCGGCCTGTCGAGACCCTCAGCAACTTGCAAGTGGTCCAGGAAGACAAAAAAGTTTGGCAACCATTGACCCATCCAGTTTAATATTCTGTTTAACTACCCACCCACTGAACAGCTCAATTTAATACCCCATCCATCCCATTTAATAATCATTCGTTGATCCACCCAGATAATCTATCCATTCATCCTTCAGTCTAATATTCTACCTACCCTTTTCTAAAATAACTGTATGTGCTCAACCCACACTTCCCTCTATCTACAGCCTTCCTTTCTGCTAGTGTAACCTTCTGCCTGACACACATACCCTGACATCAGTTCACACATACAAGCCAGTCCTTTGATTGATCTGCACTTGATGATGGACAGCTGAATGTGTGAACTGGCTCCCTTTTCATTGGGGAGGTGTTGCGGAAGAAGCAGAACATTGAAGCAGTGCGAGTACATCCTAAACGTTCTAACTTGTGGCGTTGCATCTGCACACATAAGACAATGAGGGATGGCAGCATGTGGGGACCAGCTCTAGAGTAATGACACCTCTGCCAAGACCGGCCTGCTGAAACCCTTGCCTACCTTGTTCTTCTCTTTCGCCAGCACCCTCTCTTCCTCCACGTGGACCATGCAGCTAGGAGCCATCCGTGACTCTGTCAGCCGAAGTCAGGCAGCTCTGGGTATTAGCTGTCTGACCCGAACGCAACCCTTCTGCTCCAAAGCTCTCCGCGGGCCTCTATTTATATCTGCCAGCAGCTCAGCAGCAATGTGAGTTTTGGGCTCCTTGGTGTTTCCCACAGTCACACAGCCAATCCCGGCACGCGGTCAGATAATAGAGGAGGCATCCCCTTAGTGCACGCTACATTGACCGTCAATGAGCCCCGAAGAGAATAGCCTTCTGCCTGTACCAACTGGTAGGGTACGCAAAGCCGCGCGGCAGGGCTGCCAGAGGATCTGGGAAAACCTCGCCGCCCCACCCCACCCCCCAGCTGCCTTGCCCAGGATCAATTGCATTCCAGAGTTTCAATCCCATGCCACGCACATCCATAGGTGGGGAAACAGTTTGCTGTTGAGTGTAAAAGTCTGAAGGGAAAAAGAAGAAGAAGCATATAGATCAGGAAGGTGGGAAAAGGAGAGTTAAAGTGGGCTTAGTTGTTGTTGTTGTTGTTGTTGTTATTATTATTTTATTAACTGGTTGATTGAATTTGTATTCTGCCCTTCATTTGTAGATCTCAGGGTAGTTTGTAACTTAAAATTGCAATATAAAAAAGGCAAATATTTATTCCTTGCATTTACAGAAGTAAAGCAATAAACGGAGTTGGAACAAAAGCCGTGATCACATAATTGTACAGTTGGAAGGGATCCCTAGGGTCATCAGTCCAACCCTAGGAATCACGGCTAAAGAATTCCTGGCCAATGGCTGCCCAACCTCTGTTTAAAAACCACCAGTGGAGGAGAGTGTGCCACCATCCAAGGTAGTATGAATCAGGACACTTGGGCTGCATACACATGACTTCTCCCACACGAATCCTGGGAATGGTAGCTTGCTACGAGTGCTGGGAACTGTAGCTCTGAAAGGCAGTGAACTACGGTTCCCATGATTCTTTGGCGGGAGCCATGGGCTTGATATCTATGATGCGTGCACAGACTTTAGTGACTGAGCTGTGGGAGTGGGGCTGATAATGCCAAGGTTGCAGGTTTGATCAATGTTTGGGACAGCTGCATTTTCCTGTCAGACTAAGATGGCCCTCAGGTGGTCTTCCAACTGTACAATTCCATGATCTTATGATTCTATGAAATGCCGCTGTCCGTCTCCTGTCCCTGGTCAAGGTGCATATATATATTCAAAACATAAGAAAGCTACTTTATACTGAGTCAGGCTATTGACTTTTGTGTGCTGAAGGTCCCAGATTCAATTCTCAGCATCTCCTTCAGATGTTTTCTAATGGTTGTATAGTTACTTACCTCCTTGGCTCAGGGGTTGCATAATTCCATACCCTCCAACATTTCTCTGGTGAAAATAGGGACATCTTAAGGAAAATCAGGGGACGCGGGTGGCGCTGTGGGTAAAACCTCAGCGCCTAGGACTTGCCAATCGTATGGTCGGTGGTTCGAATCCCCGTGGCGGGGTGAGCTCCCGTCTTTCGGTCCCAGCTCCTGCCCACCTAGCAATTCGAAAGCACTCCTAAGTGCAAGTAGATAAATAGGTACTACTTTATAGCGGGAAGGTAAATGGCGTTTCTGTGTGCTGTGCTGGTGCTGGCTCGCCAGAGCAGCTTCGTCACGCTGGCGGAAGTTTCTCCGGACAGCGCTGGCCCCCGGCCTCTTAAGTGAGATGGCTGCACAACCCTAGAGTCAGACACAACTGGCCCGTACGGGCAGGGGTACCTTTACCTAAGGAAAATCAGGACATTTTGGGATCAAATCAGAAACCAGGACAGCTTCTGTAAATCCAGGACTTTGGCCTTTGACCTTTGGCCAGTCACTGCCTCTCAGCCTAACCTACTTCACAGGGCTGTTGTAGTGATTAATTGAGGAAGGGGAGAACCATGTACACACACCACCTTGAGTTTGTTGGAGAAAAGGATGGGATGTAAATGCAAATCATCGATAAATAAAACCGAGTATAAGATACATATATTAGCAGGGAATGCTAGGCACCACCTTGGACCTTTTTAGAAACCCACGAATACTGTGGTTTGAAAAATCGATAGTGTCATTTGTGAGTTTGGATCTGCAACGCCAAGAAATCAGGTGGAGCCACACAAAAGCTATGTTTCAAAACAGTGCCTGGCATATATGATTGTTTTTGTTTTAATGTTGTCTTGTAAGTTGCTTTGAGTTCTCCTTTCTGGAAAAAAGTGACTAAATATTAATAAAGAACAATATTAAGTTACCATTTTTTTACTGTAGCGTTGAGATGTATTCAAGGTTTCTGTGAGGTAAAAAAAGCAACAAAAGAGCTGAGAGCTGAAGGAACTCTGAAGTTAGACTCAAAGACGCCCCAGGACCACTTCCTAATTTAAAAGAAGAGAGCAGGGAGAAAGACTAAAATGATCTCTGTTTTATAACAGGTCATTGTCAAAGAGGCAAAGAGAGTGAGGGAAAGAGCCGGCTCCATCGTAATCATTGTCAGAGTCTGAATGAGCTTATCTCTTTGTCCAAGACAGATGTTGAGTAGAGGCCTGTGTTTCTATCCCCTACATTTTGTGGGAAAGCTGAGAGCTGAGTCATCTCAAGACCACTTGGAGCTTTTCAAGGGGGATTTTTTTTAAAAAAGAAAAAAAGAAAATGCAATAACAACAAAATGATACGAGGTGGAGGCAGGCAGCAGACGTTCGCTACCATTGACCATCTCTCTGCCCCATCTCTCTCTCTCTCTCTCTGTGACATTGTGTGTCAGATCTTCAGAGCAAAAACCATGGGAATTCGCTACCTGTACCTGAGGGTTATGGGTATTGTAAGAGGTTTCTTTTCTTTTTATTAAAAATAAATAAATAAATAAATAAATAAAGAAATAAAATGATTGTTTTGATGGATAGCCCACCCTGTCACAAGGATCTGGGACAGATTATGGCAAAATAAAACAAAACAAGCCATCCAGTCCAAGAAATCTCAGCCAGATGGGCAGGGTATAAATAATAAATTATTAGGATTATGATTGTGACCCTCCAAGTCTTGCTATCTGCCCCTTGGGTCTCTCCCCAGGTTACATCGCTTCCTTAGTCACATCCCCCAGGCCAAAACTCTTACCAGCCATGCTTCAAAACCCTCTCCTTAAGTGTTTTTGCCTGGCTGGAATATGCCATTGAATAATGCTTTTTCTTGCTTGCCCAGACGGAGGTTGTAGAAACTATTGCACCATAACAAAGGTAAAACTTACATCCATCGCTCAGCCTGGTACTTTTCCCTCTGGCCCTGACCACCCCTGGGAAGTGGCCCCCGGAATGTGGCCCAGAAGGGAACACACACACACACACAAAACCATTTTGACTTATTTTTAAAAGCAATTAAGCTGCATAGAAATGTTATGAAATAAACAAACAAACCTATGCCTCCTTTTCTTTACATAGGGCATTCCGCCTGGGTTTGCAGGGGCCTGATCCGTGGTGGGGTGGACTAGCAGTTACTCCTGTCTCCTCCCCAATACCTGTAATTCTTCTGGAAGGATGTTATTTCATGAAGGGAGGGAATGTAAGGGAGAAGCACTGGATGGGTGAGGTTCACCCTTCCCAAACTCCAAATTTGACAACCCTACCCAGAAATTTACAGAGTGGCTTCTGAATGGGTGGGAGATGGGAGTTTGCAACAGCTTTATCTAATTTTAATCTGAGCATTGTGTGTGTCATCTATCCATCTGCCTGCCTGCCTGAATTCCTACAATAATATAATCATACAATCATATAATGCAATCATGCAAAGACAATGATACACACACCAACACATTTATAAAGTGGTACCTTGGTTATCAAACTTAATCCGTTCCAGGTCTGTTCCAAAACCAAAGCGTTCCAAAACCAAGGCATGCTTTCCCATAGAAAGTAGTGCAAAATGGATTAATTCGTTCCAGACTTTTAAAAACAACCCCTAAAACAGCAATTTAACATGAATTTCACTATCTAATGAGACCATTGATCCATAAAATGAAAGCAATAAACAATGTACTGCAGTCACACAATCAATCAATCAGTATCTGAACTGGGTTCCACACAGTCACACACACACACACACACACAGACAGACACAAAGTGCCACAAAAACAGACAGACCTCAGCGTAACACTCAAAACGGAAGTGTGGCACTCAAATCGGAAGCATAACACTCAAAACGGAGCAAGTTCGGCTTCTGAAAAACGTTCACAAACCGGAACACTTACTTCCAGGTTTGCAGTGTTTGGTTTCCAAGTTGTTTGAGTATCAAGGCGTTTGAGAACCAAGGTACCACTGTAACCTGCTCTTCATCCAAAGGGGCTGCACACCCAATGCCTGTCTCATTTTGTGTTCACAACAACCCTGTGAAGTAGGCAGGTTAGGCCTAAAAAGCTGGTGACTTGCCAGAGCTTCCTTACGGAGCCTGATGGCTGAGAAGGAATTTGAACTCGGGTCTTTTCCCGGGCCTAGTCTACCAGGCCACATTGGCTGCCGCTGCCAAACCGTGTTGAGCAGGCTCCGACCCTTTTCTGAGAGGGAAGGCGAAGATTGACAGCTAGCTCATTCACAAAGCTGGTTAAAGCGCCAGCGGCAGTGTCAAAGAGTGTTTCCCTCCCACCTTGGAAGTGACAGCCCCTGACCCTCATTGCCGGATTGTAACTACTAACCAGATGGTCTTTTGGGAGTTGGGTGTCCCCCTCCTCCTCCTCTAATGCATTCAGGCCCAAGCACCATCACTAATGTCACCCGTAGTGGCGAGGCACACGTCTATTGTCTGAGCGAGGAGGGGGAAAGTGTGGGAAACTCAGCGGAACTCAAACCCACACAGCCTGGTGCTAATAACTCCTTTGTGGGGCATGAATGTGCCATGAACTCACGTGGTTCTTTCAGCCAGGGCTGGAGGCGAGGGGGGGGGAAGGTGGTGGAAGGCAAGGGACTCGGATAAGTTTTTCTCAAGGGTTCTTATTTGTCAAGGAGGGATCCAGGGAGTTAAAGGAGGGGAGGCACGCGATGGCAAGCATTTGCAAAACTGAAGCGCATTAAGTTGAACTGTGGAACTCGCTTCCACAGGAGCCGGCGAGAGCTGACATCGGATGGCCTGAAAAGAGGATTTGACAAATCCATGGAGGAGATGGAGACTAGCCACGATGGCTGTGCTCTGCCACCACAGTTGGACGCAGCTATGCTTCTGAATGGGGATGCGGGTGGCGCTGTGGGTTAAACCACAGAGCCTAGGACTTGCCGATCAGGAGGTCAGCGGTTCGAATCCCTGCGACGGGGTGAGCTCCCATTGCTCGGTCCCTGCTCCTGCCAACCTAGCAGTTCGAAAGCACGTCAAAGTGCAAGTAGAGAAATAGGTACCGCTCTGGCAGGAAGGTAAACGGTGTTTCTGTGCGCTGCTCTGGTTCGCCAGAAGCAGCTTAGTCATGCCGGCCACATGACCCGGAAGCTGTACGCTGGCTCCCTTGGCCAATAAAGCAAGGTGACCGCCGCAACCCCAGAGTCGGTCACAACTGGACCTAATGGTCAGGGGTCCCTTTACCTTTATGCTTCTGAATACCAGTTGCTGGAGGGCCGGTGTGGTGTAGTGGTTAAGAGCGGTAGACTCGTAATCTGGTGAACCGGGTTTGCTTCCCCGCTCCTCCACATGCAGCTACTGGGTGACCTTGGGCTAGTCACACTTCTCTGAAGTCTCTCAGTCCTGCTCACCTCACAGAGTGTTTGTTGTGGGAGAGGAAGGGAAAGGAGAATGTTAGCTGCTTTGAGACTGCTTCAGGTAGTGATAAAGCGGGATATCAAATCCAAACTCCTCCTCCTCCTGGTGGAAGCTGGTGGAGGCAGTGGGGTGGGCGGGATCCCCACAGGGGTGCTAACTCTTGGTGTTCCTCTGCCTGAGATGGCTGCCTTAGCCGACCTCATAGTGATGGTTGCAGGGGGTTTGAGGGCTGGTGCAGGGCATCTGGTTGGCCACTGTGAGAACAGGAAGCTGGTCTAGATGCGTCTTCTCCAGAAGATTCTTCTTAAATCTTGACCCATCAAGCTCTTTGTGTCTCAGGAGGACCCCAATATCTCCTAAAATGTATCTCCCGGGGTAAACTTGCCAGGACCCTTAGATGTTTTCCTTGGAGGCCCTTCTCCAGGTTCAGCCTCTGAGCGACGTTTGGAAGGTGGCAACATGGGACAGCAAGGCCTTGTCAGGGGTGGTGTTTCCTCATCTCCTCCATGAGGTCTTGAAGGGCTGTCCCTTGGAAGATGCAGCAGCAAGAATTGTATTCTGCAGCTCCAGAGGGTATGACCTGAACCAGTGGATTTGTATTACAAGAATGGTGATTCTGACCAAAAATTCAGAAGAGCTTTCAGAGGGTAAGACTGTTCAACAGTGGACTCCTTCAGAAGGTGGTGGGCTCCCCTTCAGTGGAGGAAGGTTGGATGGTCACCTATCAGGGATTCTTTAGCTGTGGTTCCTTCATTGCAGGGGGACGGACTAGGTGACTCCTGGAATTCCTTCCAACTCCACACTTCAATGAGCGGATGACATTTTCATGAAGACTTTTTAAAAAATGCAATCTTAATGTAGAAATGTGGGGAATTGAGTAAGGGTAGAAAAACGAGAAACCGAGAAGAATCAAAAGTGACAAATTTGATTTCTTTCCTTGAGCTTGAACTGGCTGCCTTGCAAGGCCCCCTCAGTGATCCAAAAAAAAACTATGTGTTACAGCTGAAATGAATCCTACACTACTGTTGCTAATGGGCATGGCTAACTTAGGTTTGTTAATTTCAACGGATCTGCTCTGAGTAGAATTTAATTGGCTACAACCATATCAAATCCATCATATCTCTCTCTCTCTCTCTCTCTCTCTCTCTCTCTCTCTCTCTCTCTCTCTTAATCTAGCTATCATCTATCTATATCTATCTATCATCTATCTATCTATCTATCTATCTATCTATCTATCTATCTATCTATCATCTATCTATCTATCATCTATCTATCTATCTATCTATCTATCTATCTATCTATCTATCTATATCATCTATCTATCATCTATCTATATCATCTATCTATATCATCTATCTATCTATCTATCTATCTATCTATCTATCTATCTATCATCTATCATCTATCTATCTATATCTATCTATCATCTATCTATCATCTATCTATCTATCTATCTATCTATCTACCTACCTATCTATCATCTATCTATCATCTATCATCTATCTATCTATCTATATCTATCTATCTATCTATCTATCTATCTATCTATCTATCTATCTCTATCTATCTATCTATCTATCTATCTATCTATCTATCTATCATCTATCTATCATCTATAAATAAAATGGACTACGTCCCTAATTAATGCTCCATTCACTAGTTCAGCACTTACTGTGTGACACACTGGATTCTACCGTATGCAAAGAAAATCCATATAAGTTACCCATGTCTATTTCATAGAATCATAGAATTGAAAGGGAACCCCAAGGGTCATCTACTCCAACCCCCTGCAATGCAGGAATCTCAGCTCAAGCTTCCATGACAGAAGGCCATCCAACCTCTGCTTAAAAGAACCTCCAAGGAAGGAGATTCAATGGAGATTCTGCTCAGCGTAGGGTCAAGCGTTGGGTGCAACCCACAGCCCTTTCCGGAAGGCTGATGAGGCTTTGAAGGTGTGTGTCTCCCACACTTCTGGCTTAGCAGCAAAGCCCTGAACAAGGAACAAGAGGGTGGGAAGCTTCTGTTTAAATGCACCTCTCGGGGCCATTCATTCTCCCCCCCCCCCACCCTGCATGCGTCTCTGCCCACCCCCCTCTTTCCTCTAACTCGCAGAAATTCCCACAAGCCCTGTCTATTGGGTGTACAAGAGGGATTTATTATTTCCTGGTTTATTGACTCTGAAAGGCCCCAGGGATTACGGCTGCTTTGCACATGAATCGCCGGAGTGTGTTGTACAAAAGGCCGGGGCTGTGGGATAATGTATTTGGATGTGGGAAAGAGCTGACCCTCCGAGATAGCAGGCTGGTGCCTGATGGTAGGAATCAATTATGTTTCAAAGGAACACATTGCTCTGGGGGTATAAGCAGGGGGAGAGCCAACATTAGAGGGAGCCCTCCCCATCCCTACAAGCCCCTTCCACCCCCTCCCCTCCCAGTAACGACCAAAAAAGAAAGCATTTACATGCACATATAAATTACGTTTCCGGATCTCTCTCTGCTGTCTTTGAAATTTCTTTTGAAGCTAAATCTCTCCCTCTCTGATATATAAGGTGCACAGCTCTCCATATCCTGAAGGGCAGATAAAATGCCCCCTGTTGCAAAATTGTGGTCGCAGCCCCCTACAACTATTAAACTCCCTCAGGAGGCAGTGAGGGCCACCAACCTAGGTGGCTTCAAAAGAGGATTGGACAAATTCATGGAGGAGAGGGATACCGAGAGCTACTAGTCATGATGGCTATGCCCTGCCTCAACACTTGGAGGCAGCGATGCTTCTGAAGCTGGAAAGTACTTGGAGGCAGCGATGTTTCTGCTGGAAACCACAGGACGGGAGAGGGCTCTCATGCTTGGATCCTGCTTGTAGTGTTCCCACAGGCATCTGGTTGGCCACTGTGAGAACAGGATGCTGGACTTAGATGGGCCATTGACTTGATCCAGTAGCCTCTTCTCATGTTCACATGTTCTTCATGCTTGCACAACCAGAGCTCTGAGCTATACACAATTCAGATTTAGCAAAGTTGGTAAAGGTAAAGGGACCCCTGGCCATTAGGTCCAGTCGTGGCCGACTCTGGGGTTGCGGCGCTCATCTCGCTTTATTGGCTGAGGCAGCTGGCGTACAGCTTCCGGGTCATGGGGCCAGCATGACTAAGCCACTTCTGGCGAACCAGAGCAGCGCACGGAAACGCCGTTTACCTTCCCACCAGAGTGGTACCTATTTATCTACTTGCACTTTGACGTGCTTTCGAACTGCTAGGTTGGCAGGAGCTGGGACCGAGCACCGGGAGCTCACCCCGTCATGGGGATTCGAACTGCCGACTTTCTGATCGGCAAGTGCCAGGCTCTGTGGTTTAACCCACAGTGCCACCCACGTCCCATAGCAAAGTTGGTACTAATTCCCAAACAAGGCAAAGCCACATGGGAGGTTTCTGCAACCGCAACACTTCTGAAGCACAAGGTCAGTTTGCATTTGTAGATAGGAGAATACTTTCCTCCAACTTTTTCTTCCAGTGGGTTAGTGTGTGGTGCTGATGATGCCAAGGTTGCAGGTTCAATCCCCATAGGGGACAGAAGCATATTCCTGCATTGCAGGAGGTCGGACTAGATGATCCTCATGGTCTCTTCCAACACTACAATTCTATGATTCTAAGATCATCGACAATATGGATATATTTGTGTTAGCTGACCAATGGGAACTGCCTGCAACTTTCCCACCTTCCTTATTCCTTTAGCTCTTGCAAGAAATCTATGGGATAGTGCAGAGGATGAATTAAGATGATAAGAATGGCCAATGGCCTGTCTAGTCCAGCATCCTGTTCTCACACTGGCCAGCCAGGTGCCTCTGGGAAACCTGCAAGCAGGATCTGAGCACAAGAGCCCTCTCTCGTCCTGTGGTTTCCAGCAACTATGTAATGGGGATGTGGGTGGTGCTGTGGTCTAAACCACTGAGCCTCTTGGGCTTGCCGATCAGAAGGTCAGCGGTTCGAATCCCCATTATGGGGTGAGCTCCTGTTGCTCTGCCCCAGCTCCTGTCAACCCAGCAGTTAGAAAGCATGCCAGTGCAAGTAGATAAATAGGTACCACGAAGTGGTTTAGTCATGCTGGTCACATGACCTGGAAAGCTGTCTGTGGACAAACGACGGCTACCTCAGCCTGAAAGCGAGATGAGTGCTTCAACCCCATAGTCGCCTTTGACTGGACTTAACTGTCCAGGGGTCCTTTACTCTTTTTTAAAAAAACCTTTCCAGCAACTGATATTCAGAAGCATTGCTTAACCCCATCTGGCTGCAAATCCTGGTGTCACTCACCTCCTAATTTTGCCATTGGAAAGAATGACAGCTGTGTATGTGTGTATTAATAATCTAAATCAGATTTGTCTAGACTTAAGAACCAGAAAAGGAAGTTGAGGGAAGTCCCAGGGGGTTGGGGTTGATATTGTATTTTGTTTTTGAAATAATGCCAATTGTGACTGATAAAATTGTAAAATTTAATAAGACGTATTTAAAATAAATAAATCTGATTTGTCTGATTTTCCCCATTATGCTACTCTCTGGCATCCTTGGACTTGCTGGCATCCCTCCCTCCCTCCCTCCCTCCCTCCCTCCCTCCCTCCCTCCCTCCCTCTGTGTGTGTGTGTGTGTGTGTGTGTGTGTGAGAGAGAGAGAGAGAGAGAGAGAGAGAGAGAGAGAGGGGTCCTTTTTACCTCCACTTTCTCAGCCTGTGTGCCTGTCAGTCAATGCAGCAGCCAGAACAAAGGACGTGTGTCTTTGGAAACTATCATGGGGGGGGGGGAGTGATGGTTTCAGCGTAGCTGGACAGGTGGGTCTTGCAGGGATGTCAAAGAATTTGTGGACGTGCTCACTGAGCAGTAAGGCAGGGCGATTCCCACGAAAGGCAGATGGTGGCTTCCAGTAAGGAGAGAAGAAGAGAGGGAAGCCAGAAAACCCAGTTTTTAAGTGGGCTATATGCACAAGACCTGCGTGTGTGTTGATATTTGAAAGCAGGAGGTCTATGACCCAGCCTGTATGGCAGTGAAGGAGGAGGGGCAGGTGTTGAAAGTTCTTTCACATCATGTGGTTCAAGAGAACCCCACTTTTCTTGGACAGCACTGCATGGTCAAGAGTTTACAAATGAGGACGTGCATTCAAACACATCTGCACATCCCCTGTATTCCCTCGCACAGGAACCAACAGTGCTCAGGCCTGGAGTTTATGTTTCTTGTAACCGAAATAGAGCTGCTAAACCAGCAGATCATAGAATTGTAGAGTTGGAAAGGACCTAAAGGGTCATCTAATCCAACCCCCTGCCCTGCAGGAATCTCAGCTAAACCATCAAACCTCTGCTTTAAAAGCTCCAAGGAAGGAGAGTCCACAACCTCACCTTCTTCCAAGAATTCAAGCATGAGATGAGTTTCTTTGATCACACCGGAAGTCTGAAAGCCAGTGTGGTGCAGTTCTTAGCATGTGGCACTAGGGCTAGACAAGGGTTCAAAACCTTGCGCAGCCTTGTTGGGAAATCTTGGCTCATCTCTGCCTCTCAATGTTGTGGAGATTAAATGAGGAGGCAGAGAACCACACACATCACCTTGAACTCCTTGGGAGAAGGCTGCAATATATGTAATTGCAATGAAATGAAATATGTAAAATAAAAATATAAAAGGATCTGTAAAACCAGGGGCGGGGGGAAGACCTCAGACATGGAGGGCCAAATGTAGCCATCTCCACTCGCAGACCCTCCAAGTGTTGCTATTTTCCAGGGACAGTCCCGGATTTACAAAAAATGGCCCAAGGACTCAGCTAATACAACTGCAAATAAAACATTTTAAGTGTGTTGTAAAGTGCATTATGCAAATGTGACACTAGATGGCGATGGTGAGCTATGGCAAATTAAATTTATTTTTTGAAACTTTTTTTTAAAAAAAAGCATTTTCACAGCACTTTTTATATGTGTCTAGATCCCCCCCCCCCAGTTTCTGATCTGATCCCAAAATGTCCCGCTTTTCTTTAGAACATCCATATTTTCACTGGAGAAATGTTGGAGGGTATTGAGTTATGCCACCCCTGAGCCAAGGAGATATATAAGACACCTGAAAGCAGCCTTGTATAGGGAAGGCTTTTTTAAAAATGTTTATTGTTTCATTATATTTTTATATATATTGGAAGCAACCCCGTCAGATGTGCGGGGTATAAATACAGTGGTACCTCGGGTTAAGAACTTAATTCGTTCTGGAGGTCTGTTCTTAAACTGAAACTATTTAATCTGAAGCACCACTTTAGCTAATGGGGCTTCCTGCTGCCACTGCACCGCCGCTGCACAATTTCTGTTCACATCCTGAAGCTAAGTTCTTAACCTGAGGTAATTTTTCTGGGTTAGCGGAGTCTGTAACCTGAAGCGTATGCAACCTGAAGCATATGTAACCCGAGGTACCACTGTAATAACATTATTATTATTATTATTATTATTATTATTATTATTATTAAATAGGATGTCTCCCTATTTTCATCAGAGAAATGTTGGAGGGTTATGTACCTGGTCTCCACAGGCCACACCCCTTTTCTCAAGCCACGCCTCTTGCTGGCCCTGCTCTGCATCCTGCCTGGCTGGAATGTGGCTGTCAACTCTGATCGTTCCTCTTGCATGTCTAGATGGGTGGACAGAGATGGGTGTCCATGCGTGTGCGGGAACGAGCCTACTGCACAAAGGCAAAATTTGCATCCATTGCTCTGCCCGTCTCCACCCCTGTTCCCTCCACTCCAAACGCTGGTGTGTGTGGCCCTCAAGAAGCTCCCTAGATGGCAATGTGGCCCTTTGTCAGTAGAAGGTCCTGTGTTAAACCATCAGATGCTCTCCTTCTCTTCCTCCTCCTCCTCTGCCGCCGTTCCCATCCCCTGCCAGATGTTAAGCCCTCCAGAGATAAAGGCAGGGACTTCCCAAAATGTCTCAGCCCGGCTTGACAGCTCTTGATCAATGGCCCCAGCCCCACACAGTAAATGCTATGCAGATGGCCTACCCAAAGCAAGGCTCCCTTCGCCCCGGCACAAAGGAAAGTCAAACAGCATTTCTAATTCAGCTTGTAGCTTGGCACACTTCCTTTTTACGGAGGCCTTCAATGCCTTGAATAGGGACGCAGTGTGGGAAACTCAAATCCACTCCACACTCACAGTCCAGGGCCTCAGTTACACATCTGCCTGCGGCCGTCAGGCATGAGGAGGGTGGGGAGAGTGGGGAATCAGATTAAACTGGCCAAGGAGGGGAAGAGGAGGGGGCTGGAAGGGTAATAACAGTGAGGCGAAACCGCAGGAGGAATTTCACAAGGACAGTTATTGCTAATCTTTATTATTAAACGCCAGTTTTGTTTGCTTGGTCTACAGGCCACAAATATCAGAAACAGTGGCTTGTGCTTTAAGCTGGTCCTACTCATAGTAGGCCCATTGAAACCAATGGGTATGGTTCATTGAGTCCCGTTACTGTCCTGTGGGTCTACTCTGAGTAGGACTTGGTTGGGCATAAGTTATAAACACCAAATACAGCATGGGGGCTGTTTCCAGCTAAATCCCACTACCACCCAGGGCAGGCCTAATGGGGCTACCCTAGCCCAGCCCATTGATTCCAGTGGTTCTCCTTGGATAAGAATTAGAACTGGATAGAATCGATGGTTTTCATGGCAGCTGCTGCAGAGAGGAAAGCAACCGCCACAATGTACATGGTCGGAGGAGGTACCTCTTGAAATAGAAAGCCAGCTATCAAAAATAGTTTCAAAATACTGGCGATTATGACTCAGAGCTCATCTTCCCTTTAAGAATTGTGAGCCTGGGATGGGGAAGAAGTGCAATTCAGACCACATTTCGATGTCAAATATTTCAAACCTGCACCCATCAACAGGACCTCTGCTGACAAGTGTAAGGCCCAAGATGATTGACACTGGGGAAGACAATGTTTTAGGTGTTGGGGTCACAAGTGGTTTTAGACAGGGCTATTTCTCTAGGAAAAGAGATCTGGGAATTTACTATGAACGCCTCCCTTGTTCTCTTATAATGGCAATGGCGCCCACCTGAGAGATGCCGGAACTGAGTTCCGGCTCAAAAAAGAGAGAAAAAGCCCTGGTTTTAGCCACTACCAGTGCTGGCTGGTTCTCATTGGGGACTGTTTGGGCAGAAAGCAGGGAGACCAACAGTAGGGGGCGCCAGAGTCAATGACAGACAGAGCCAACAAATTCCAGTTTTGTCCCCTGCTGAGTAGTACAAGGGCAATTAACCCTGACTGAGAGGGGGAGAAGTAAGCAGAGGGCAGACTGAACTGGTAATAGTCTCTACTGAGCACTACTGTTGAATTTACCTGTGCCCGTGTAAAAGGCGAATTCCACGCTGGGAATCATTAGGAAAGGAGCCACAACTAAATCTGCCCATATCTTAATGCCATTATACAAATCCATGGTGTGGCCACACTTGGAATAGTACAGTGGTACCTCGGGTTACAGACGCTTCAGGTTACAGATTCTGCTAACCCGGAAGTAGTACCTCAGGTTAAAAACTTTGCTTCAGGATGAGAACAGATATCATGTGGCGGTGGTGCAGCGGCAGCGGGAGGCCCCATTAGCTAAAGTGGTACCTCAGGTTAAGAACAGTTTCAGGTTAAGAACGGACCTCCAGAAAGAATTAAGTTCTTAACCCGAAGTACCAGTTCTGGACGCCTCACCTCAAAAAGGATACTGGACAGCTGCGTATTCCTGCATTGCAGGGGGGCTGGATTAGATGATCCTGAGGGTCCCTTCCAACTATACAATTTTAGGCTTCTATTACCTCTTCCCCATCACATTAGGCTTTAAAAGAGGATTAGACAACTTGGTGGAGGTCAACAGCAGCCATTAGCTCAGCTAGTAATCTCAGGGTTGTGGGTTTGAGCCCCACTCTGAGTGAAATTTTCCTGTATCTCATCATTTCCCATCATCCCTAGCTAGCAAGACCAGTGGTCAGGGATGGTGGGAACCGTAGTTCAAAAACAGATGGAGACGCAAGGTTGGGAAACACAGGACTAGATGATGATCAGGGTTCCTTCCAACTCCAGAATTCTGTGATACCCTCACTATTGAAGGTGGCAGGTCTCTGAATATCAGTTGCCGTGAATCACAAGCAGGGAAAGTGCTTGTGTGCTCTGATCCTGCTTGCCAAAGAGCGCCTGATTGGCTACTGTGAGAACAGAATACTGGACTAGATGGGCCATTGGCTGGCCTGATCCAGAAGGCTGTTCCTATGTTCTTGTGGAGGTCTTCACTGTGAGCACGGCATTTTGTTCTTGTAGGTCAGCTGACAGAAAAAGAGGGCCTCTGGGAATAAGCAAAGTGCCTTCCCTAAAGTCACCTGGGATCAGACTTGGAATTCGCCACCGAGAGAGAAGAAACGGTGGAAGAAGACTGGAAGAAGTTTAAGGAATATTTGAAAAAATATGTTAATATTTAAACCTTTGGAAGTGGATATAGGCTGTAGGGTTAGAAATAGAAGAGAGGGTATTTTAAAATAGTATTATTTGTAAGTGATAAAATGTGAAGTTATTTTAAGTGTGATTAAAAAGAAATGGTTAGAAATTATGATACATGTAAACTGCTGAAAGATGAAGTAAAATGAAAATCAGGTAGGTGGGACTTGGGGAAGCCCACTTAACAATATTTAGAAAAATAAGGATATGAGAAGAATTTGTTTGTCTTTTCTGTTTGTGTTTATTATTTGTGTTATAAAATGAATAAAAAATTTTGAAGCAAAAAAAGAGGAATTCGCCACCCTGATGGCAGGGAAGGACCATAGATTAGCTCTGGAGCATACATAGAAAGCTTTAGGATCACCCCTTCGCAGCTCCAGGTAGGACTGAGAAGGACCCTTGCCTGGAACCCTGGATAGCTGCCACCATAGAGGGCAAAAACAAGTGAGAGGCGAATGGTTTGACTCAGTATAAAGCTGAATCCTCTGCTGATCCCTCTCTCAAAACCTGGCTTCCTAGCTCTCAAGCTTCGTAGCCTCATGGCTAAGGAGCTTATTCCTCTCTGGGCAGAGGAAGTTTGAAACCTCCTGCGTTTCCCACGCATTTTCTTAATGACATTCATCCTCTCCACCATGGACGTGTGCCTGTCCACAACAAGCACATTAGCCATGGTCCTTGACTCGCCATTGTGTTCAGTGGGAAAGAGCAAAGTCCCAGAAGACCATCTGGGAAGTAGCTCCCAACAAGACAGCAACTCACTCTCTCTCTCTCTTTTTGCGGGGGGTTTGGGGGAGGTTTGACTATGCGGTAAATCTCCTTTTTAAAAAGGAGGGGAACATCTGGCAGGGATTGCAGAAGGGACGGGCACTTTGTAGCGGCGCTTTCTCAAGGCTTGTTATCACCATCGCCGGGGTTTCGCAATCAAGGCGCCAGCAGCCACACGCCAACGCACGCGATAGGCAAATCTGTCCTCCGCGATCCTCCTTTCTCCCATCTTAAATTCAGCTTCCCACACCATAATACGTTGCTTTTTAAAGTCATGAAAATTCATCAGCAATTTAGCACTCATATATGCATTTGGTAGGCACTTTTGCCTGATGTACACAATTATTTTTTTTGCACAAGCCATTTCCCCCTAATACAATGCAGATTTGCCTATCATTTTCATGAAAAGAGGGATTTTACTGCATGCTGGAGCCTACTATATGCATTATGGCACACATTCCATGGCCGGGGAACTGGACTGCAAAATTCAGAGAAGCGAGAATTTTGAAAGGTGGCTCTCTTTCTTGGTTTGGGCATTGTGCATTGCTGATGATTAAACTACTGGGGGAATTGCAGCTCTGTGAGAGGTTCCCTAACAACTCCCTACACCCTAAACTACAGTTCCCATGATCCCATTATACAGTTCCCACCTTGAGGGAAGCCATGCTTGTTCAAAATAGCATGGTACAGCTTTAAATTCATAGTACAGTGGGAAACTTTTGAAGGTTCCTTAATTTCAGTGGGTCTACTCTGAGTAGGACTGAGTGAAATGCAGCCACCTCTGCAAGCCACAGAATTACTATATTCCAGCCACTATCTAGTCAGGCTGTCCTATGTACAAGGGGTGGTCACCAAACTACCACCCAGGACCTCTGTTACCCCTATACACACCGAAATGCAGAATCTGAGAGAATACATATTTTAAAAGATGCATTTAAAAGCACAAAATTTAGTGTGGCTTATTTTCAAAAAATACCGGATGAACATTGAGAAAAAACGAAAGTGACAGAAACCACAAACTAGCCTCCACCATCTGAAGTTTTAAACATTAAGTATGGATAACTGAAATGAACGTCTATGCTTACTGGTTACACTTCTCTCCATATTCTTCTTGTCGCCCCTCTGGATTTGATTGTGAGCTCCTCAGGGCAGTGAGGAATACATTTGGGCACCTGAGGTGAAGTACAAGATGGCGTCCCCGCCCTGCCATGGAAGGAGTGAGTGAAAGCCAGGATGCCACCATGCCAGCGGCAGCAGGCGATGCATTCCTTGTAGGCCGGATCTGCTGTCTCTGTGGATCCTGCTGTCTGAGGTGGTTGCTTCACCTTGCTTCATGGGCGGGACGGGCCTGGCAGTGAGTCAAGTGCTGTACTCACTGAGGCTGCTCTATAACCAACAGCAATGATGGCTCCTAGTTTGACGTCCATCTCTGGCCTCCCAGCCAGAACAACAGGTTAATAATACCGGCCTACCTTAAAGGCAGTTGTACACATAAGCAACAGCCACACTTCCCTCCTCCTTTTCTTCCACTTATCATCATCAGAGCCAGTGTGTAGTAGAGGTTAGAGTGCCTGACTAGGACCCAGGAGACCTGGGTTCAAATCCCCAGTCATTCATGAAGCTCCTTGGGTGATATTGGGCGAGTCAGTCATTCTCAGCCTACCTCCTCCTCCTCCTCCTCCTCCTCCTCCTCCTCCTCCTCCTCCTCCTTCTTCTTCTTCTTCTTCTTCTTCTTCTTCTTCTTCTTCTTCTTCTTCTTCTTCTTCTTCTTCATATACCGCCCCATACCCAGAGGTCTCAGGGAGGTTCACAGAACAAAACCAAAACACAAAACCACAAAATATATAATCAAAACCAAAACAACAACAACCCAATAATACCCCCTTGCAGGGTTGCTGTGAGAATAATCGGGGGGACGGACGGTATACACCACCTTGAGCTCCTTGGAGGAAAGGTATGCAAACAAACAAACAAACAAACAAACAAACAAACAAACATCTTTTTTTTTTACTCACACCCCACCCTAAATGAAAAGGATGGTTTTCCCCTTTTATTATTTATTTTTTTACAATGTAAACCTGGCACTTGGGGCAGGGGAGATCAAGGAATAAGTAGATTGAAGTGTCCTCTAAACTAACAAACACCCCCCCCCCCAAAAAAAATTATACCCTTCCAAAACAGAGCACATGTGCCGAGAGATTATCGGTGTGGTTTTGGAGGAGTACATGGGAGATGAGGTCATATAAACTTTCCCACCATTTGACATAAAAGGTTTTGAGCTCAACAGCTGCCATTCCAAACAAAAGGTGGCAAGGCTTTTCAAGGCTGGAACAATTGGGTGTGTGTAGGGCGGGGGGGGGGGGGTGGGGGTGAGAAGAAGGAGGAAGAAGAAGCGTGTGCTAGAGAGACAGGTCACCTTCCCCCCTTACCTGATCTCGAGAAATTCCATCCTATTTGCATTTAAAGGCGAACCTACTCAATCCGCACCTTCCCGAACGAGATTTGAACCAAGCGTCAGTGGTCCTTCAGAATTCACGCTTCTCTAAATTTTGCAATGTCAGGTAATCTGTCCAAACAATCGTATACAGAAGTGTGCGTATGTTACTGAAAATAACATACAAGAACTTGCAGTGTTGGGGGGGGGGGAGAATTACTCTGTAAACCGCTTTGAGGTTTTGCCTTGTTTAGTTGGCTCCTAAAATTTATACACCGCATTATTGGGGGAAACCTCAAAGTGGTTTACAAAATATGTAAATACAGTGGTACCTCGGGTTACATATGCTTCAGGTTACAGACGCTTCAGGTTACAAACTCCACTATCCCGGAAATAGTACCTTGGGTTAAGAACTTTGCTTCAGGATGAGAACAGAAATCGTGCTCCGGTGGCACGGCAGCAGCAGGAGACCCCATTAGCTAAAGTGGTGCTTCAGGTTAAGAGCACTTTCAGCTTAAGAATGGACCTCAGGAACGAATTAAGTTCTTAACCCGAGGTACCACTGTAAAGCAAAACAGTGACATTATTGATAAAGAGAATTAACTACAGCAATTTAAAACATTCAATAATAACAATATAATAATAATAATAATAATAATACTAATAATAATAATAATAATAATAATAAAGGCCTATTACAAAAAGATTAAAACATGCACCAGCTTTCTAAATATCTGGGTAGTATTGCAATCAATCAATATATAAGGTAAAGGTAAAGGGACCCCTGACCATTAGGTCCAGTCGTGACCAACTCTGGGGTCACGGCGCTCATCTCGCTTTATTGGCCGAGGGAGCCGGCGTACAGCTTCTGGGTCATGTGGCCAGAAGCCACATGTGGCCATCACCCCTTAACCTCCTCTTCTCCAGGCTAAACATGCCCAGCTCCCTTAGCCATTCATCATAAGGCATCGTTTCTAGTTCTGGCGAACCAGAGCAGCGCACGGAAACGCCGTTTACCTTCCCGCCAGAGCGGTACCTATTTATCTACTTGCACTTTGACGTGCTTTCGAACTGCTAGGTTGGCAGGAGCAGGGACTGAGCAACAGGAGCTCACCCCGTTGCGGGGATTCATAGAATCATAGAATCATAGAGTTGGAGGAGACCACAAGGGCCATCGAGTCCAACCCTCTGCCAAGCAGGAAACACCATCAGAGCACTCCTGACATATGGTTGTCAAGCCTCTGCTTAAAGACCTCCAAAGAAGGAGACTCTACCACACTCCTTGGCAGCAAATTCCACTGTCGAACAGCTCTTACTGTCAGGAAGTTCTTCCTAATGTTTAGGTGGAATCTTCTTTCTTGTAGTTTGGATCCATTGCTCCATGTCCGCTTCTCTGGAGCAGCAGAAAACAACCTTTCTCCCTTCTCTATGTGACATCCTTTTATATATTTGAACATGGCTATCATATCACCCCTTAACCTCCTCTTCTCCAGGCTAAACATGCCCAGCTCCCTTAGCCATTCCTCATAAGGCATCGTTTCTAGTCCTTTGACCATTTTGGTTGCCCTCCTCTGGACACGTTCCAGTTTGTCAGTGTCCTTCTTGAACTGTGGTGCCCAGAACTGGACACAGTACTCCAGGTGAGGTCTGACCAGAGCAGAATACAGTGGCACTATTACTTCCCTTGATCTAGATGCTATACTCCTATTGATGCAGCCCAGAATTGCATTGGCTTTTTTAGCTGCTGCGTCACACTGTTGGCTCATGTCAAGTTTGTGGTCAACCAAGACTCCTAGATCCTTTTCATATGTACTGCTCTCAAGCCAGGTGTCACCCATCTTGTATTTGTGCCTCTCATTTTTTGCCCAAGTGCAATACTTTACATTTCTCCCTGTTAAAATTCATCTTATTTGTTTTGGCCCAGTTCTCTAATCTGTCAAGGTTGTTTTGAAGTGTGATCCTGTCCTCTGGGGTGTTAGCCACCCCTCCCAGTTTGGTGTCATCTGCAAATTTGATCAGGATGCCCTTGAGTCCATCATCCAAGTCGTTGATAAAGATGTTGAATAAGACCGGGCCCAAGGCAGAACCCTGTGGCACCCCACTAGTCACTCTTCTCCAGGATGAAGAGGAACCATTGATGAGCACCCTTTGGGTTCAGTCAGTCAGCCATTCGAACCGCCGACCTTCTGATCGGCAAGTCCTAGGCTCTGTGGTTTAACCCACAGCGTCACCTGCGTCCCTTATCCATATATAAATCTTACAGCAATTAAGCTGTATATAAATACCGTTGTGATCGCGTGGTAAAATTATATGCATGCCTACTCAGACTTTCAGTGGGACTTAGTTCAGCATTAAGTACCCCTGAATTGAGAGCAATCTGTGAAGTCTTCTCCAGCCTGGTGCCTTGCAGATGTTTCCGCCATTGACCAGGCTGGCTGGTGCTGATGGTAGTTGTGGGCCAAAACATCTGGAAAGCACCAGGTTGGAAAAGGGCTGGTGCAGAGATCTGCATGTTTAATTTCACAGTAAGCCCCCCTCCCTTGAAATAAAGGGGCCTAACACTGAGTAAACATGCACAGTATTGCACTGTTAGCAATTAGGCTCTGTCCACTAAATGAAACTGGCAGCACGAGGGCAAGATACTGGATTCCATTGATTTCAATGGGAACAAAGTTTCACTCTCTTGGTCTTCGGTCCAGCCCAGCGCAAGCATTAATTCACACCTATAGATAAATGTTGTGGCTGTTATTTGCGATGTACCGCTATTCATTATTATATGCAAAAGCTATTATATAATATATATATATATATATATATATATATATATATATATGAGACACTCAGTGTTCTCTCACAGGCAGGGTGTTTTTGTGTTGGAGGTAAGGATAAGTAATTTCTTTTTGTTAATATATAATTTTTATTTATTTTCCATTTAATAATATACATTCACATCATTATTATCCACTTTACCTCCTTGGCTCTTTAGAGCCTTTCAACTTCCTTCCCTCTCGCCTCATGGCTTTCAAAATTAACCTTTATATCATTGCATTTTGTACGTTTCCCAGTTCTAATGACAGTCTTTGTAAAATAATTCAAAATTTAAATAAATATAGAAAGGTAGAAAATTTCTTGTTACAAATCTTCAGACAACCCTGCTAGTGATGTTCATTGCTTACAGTTAATATTGCATAGCAATGTGCTTCAGTTGTTGTCACCTGCCCTGGGACCTGAGGCTGAGCAGCCCTTCAATAAATAGTAATAGTAATGCAGTGGTACCTCGGGTTAAGTACTTAATTCGTTCTGGAGGTCCATTCTTAACTTGAAACTGTTCTTAACCTGAAGCACCACTTTAGCTAATGGGGCCTCCTGCTGCTGCTGTGCTGCCGGAACATGATTTCTGTTCTCATCCTGAAACAAAGTTCTTAACCTGAAGCACTATTTCTGGGTTAGCGGAGTCTGTAACCTAAAGTGTATGTAACCTGAAGCGTATGTAACCCGAGGTACCACTGTAATAATCTGATGCTGAAAATGTGGAAGAATGAACAAGCCTGGAGCAGTGAGAAACTGAGATGGGCAGATTTGCCAATTCTGAAGCCTATGCACGGCACTCGTTTGGACGTGTGTGTGTGTTTTTTTCCTCTTTAGGCAAGCAAAGGCTCTCTCCTGCCATCGCTTGCCATACATGCACCGACAGCACCCCCGTGCCCACTAATGGCTGCGAGATGCACCTTGTGATGGTCTGGAATGTGATTAATCTGTCCCGTGGCCTTTGCCAGTGGAGGGGCAGCCTGTTCCCAGCTCCCCGTGTGTGTAATCCCTGATCCCAATCTTTCACGTAGCGCAGACTCCCCACCTGCTCATCTGGGAAAAGGTCATTATCCTGAGGCTATTCACTGCCAACGGAGCATGCAAGGCGAGCTGCTTCCTCTATTGTCTCCGCCGGCTCCTTCTGATTGGCTCCCGAGTGTGGGAAACTCGAGGGAAGCACAGACCCACAGCATCTCAGGGAGCCTGGCTGGTATAAATAGAAGGCAGGAGCAAGCCATCTCTCACAGCGTATTCGCCCAAGGATCTCCTCCTAAGCAACATCTGCCTCCGTAGCTTGGCAAAGAGAGAGAGAGAGAATAAAAGATGGCACCTTCCAGTCTTGTGTTCATGGATCAAAATGGCCTGCTCACTCCAAAAGAGAAAAATAAAGTAAGTAAATGGATGGGTATGGCGGTGCTCTAGCGGGGTGCATCTGCTTTAAGGGTGAAAGCGGGGTTTAACAGTCATTCGCCCCAGAGAACACTGGGAATCGTAGTTCTGGGCAAAGAACAGTAACTGTCTCTAATGGAGAATTCTCAGCACTTAAACTAAAACCTGTCTGATTCTTTGGGAGTAACTCATAGACCCACTGAAATTAATGAAGTTAGCCATTGTGATTAGCTTTGATGAGTCTGCTCTGAGCATAGCTGTCAACGTTTCCCTTTTTTAAAGGGAAATTCCCTTATTCCGAATAGGATTCCTCGCAAGAAAAGGGAAAAGTTGACAGCTACAGCTCTGAGTAAGGCTAGCCCTGAGTAGAAACTCGACGTGTTCTTCCCATGCAGAGATCGCTTTTATTTAACGTCAAATTGATATCCCGAAGCTTCCTTCAAAGCGCATGCCAATACCAAAGTAATTCAGTTATTACTTCTAAAACACAGTTTAAAGCAACCTGCTAACAAATTTTAAATCTCCCCAAAGTAAGCTCCTAGTTGCAAACTGTTGATTTCAGAGTTGCTATGGAGAATAAGCCGCTGTTTGTAAATGGCAAAATGTATTTATTTAATTTTTTTGCATGCCACCTGCCGGGGAATCTAGCAAGTGTGTGGATTAAGAATGGGGTTCCGTTTGAACGTCTCAGCTAAGTGTATCTATTTTTCCCCCCTCCTCCTTTGCAGCTTAGAAAGCCGGTGGTGGAGAAAATGCGCCGCGACCGAATCAACAGCAGCATCGAGCAGTTGAAGCTTCTGCTGGAGAAGGAGTTTCAGAGGCACCAGCCCAACTCCAAGCTGGAGAAAGCTGACATCCTTGAGATGACCGTGGACTACTTGAGGCAGCAGAGCCAGCAAACCAAAAGTGAGTAGACTGACAGGGCCTGTTCAAAGAGACTTGAGACAAGTGGGGGTGTGGCAACAAAACATTGCAGTATATCCCTGCCTTGCACTCGTTGGAGCAACGTCATTTATGAGCATAGGGAGCTCCCTTCCCAATTGGCCCCATTTGGGCTGCAGTCCTATCAGCACTTACCACCTGAGTTTGACACCAGAGGGAGTGGCATTAGAGAATGTGATTTAAAAGTGTTTCCCCAAGCCAGCGCATGAATATTAAACCTCTCTCTTCTTCTCCCTTTTCCTTCCCTAGCGTTGGGGCCTGTTCATAAAGACACACAGGTGGACTTCACCGAAGGGTACTCCAGATGCATACAGGAAGCCTTCCAGTTCATGTCTCGCCACAAAGTCCATGCAGAAACTCAGGCTAAGCTTGTGAACCATTTCCAAAGGAACCAGCTATCTCTGCCTGAAGCCGTCCACTCAACGTCCGGGCTGAAGCACTCTTCCTCCAAGAACATCCATGCTCTTTGGAGGCCCTGGTAGGCTGCTCAAAAGCTGCCAGTGGACTTTGTTTCTAGAGGGAGGGCTGGACTCCATGCAATCATCCAGCCCTGGTCTTCTTCTTTGTAGGGAATATTATTTCCCCCCCTTTTAAAATTATTTATTCTCGGGGAGAAACGGAATGATTTGGACTCTTGTAGTCTGTTGAATGCCAATCTTTGATGGGCAAAATCCCACACACTCTGCAGAAGAGGGTGGGGACATGTATCTTCATAATGAAGGCTGCGTGGGAGGGTGTTATGTCTTGAACAGCAAATTGTATGTTGTCGAAGTGTAGAAAGATTTTTCAGAATCTTGAAGCTGCCAAAGGTGGCAGCAGGACAGGGATGGGGAACTGAAAGGGCCTCTACATGGTGTGAAACCCCACCAGCCAGCCTAGCCAATGGTTAAGCATTTTGGCAACTGGAGGCTCACAGGTCCCCCATCCCTGCAGTAGGAGATCATTCTCCCTTTGCCTGTAAAAAGCTTCTGGCTTTTGCTCTCTTCCTGCTCTGAGAAACCAGATTTCTGGTTTCCTGGTGGGATTATTATTATTATTATTATTAATTTTTGTCTGGTTGATAGAAACTTCAGGTCTTCTGTTTTGGACAAAAAGAATGCTGTGATGTTTCGCTGATTGTTTCTTAGAGAAACGGTACTCTCTCCCTTTCTATTAAATAAGAAAAAAGTCTAGTGAGAGGTTCTGATTTTTCAATGTCATACATTCTGAGAGTAAGAACGATTCGTTCTCGATTGTGGTTTGTTTGTTTTTTTGTTTCATTGAAATAATGGTGTTTCCTCTTGGATGGGGAATGTTGCCACCCGTGTCATGGGTGGTGTATGTTTTTTGGGTTTTTTTATCCTGATGCCAGGATCAATATATTGAGTGCATACTGTGTATGCCTTTTGTATACGCCATTTGAAAGCAAAAGAATAAAAATTAAAATAAACCGTGAGATTTTCTGGGCCTTGTTTTGTTTGGATGTGGGGAGGGATCAATGGCCACATTGAAAACAACTCAGTGCTGTTTCTTCTTCTTCTTCTTCTTCTTCTTCTTCTTCTTCTTCTTCTTCTTCTTCTTCTTCTTCTGTATTCAATAAAGTTCTGTTCAGAGTACACCCAGTGAAACTGATGATCCTATGGCAGTGATGTCTATTCACTTCCGTGACCCTACTCTGAGTATGACTAGTATGAGATACAACCTAGGTGTGGGGAGCCAGATGTTGTTGAACTACAACTCCTATCATCCCATGCCATATGACATGCTTGCTGTGGTTGATGGGAGTTGTAGTTCCGGAATGTCTGGGAATGTCTGAAGAACCAACCATTCCCCACACCACAGAGGCTCTCCAGGATTTCAGGTACAGACCTACCTGGAGACGCCAAGAATTGAACCTGGGACCTTCTCTGCATGCAAAGCTGATGCTCTACCACTGAACTACAGCCCTCCCCTTAAGACACAGGAACACAGGAAGCTGCCTTATACCAAATCAGAACACTGGTCCAACAAGCTCAGTGCTGAACCTGGGCTCTTCCACATACAAAGCAGATGTTCTACCAGTCAGCTGCACCCCTTTCCCATTTATGTGCAGGGTACTTCACAGAGTACAAAGCGGATAGGCCCCTGCCCTGATGCGCCTACAATCTAGGGAGGCAATAAAGGAAGAGGAGGCATGGGATAGCAGGGATGGATATGCGAGTGTTGCTGTTTATGCGAACTAAGCAAGAGTGGGGTATGGGAACAAGCAGAGTTTCCCAAATTTGGGTCTCCAGCTGTTTTTTGAACAATTCCCATGATCTCTGAGCACTGGTTCTGCTACCTAAGGATGATGGGAGTTGTAGTCCAGCAGAAGCCAGAGACCCAAGTTTTGGGAAATCCTGTGCTAAAGCCTCCACAGAAAGAAAGAGGAGGAGGGCTCAAAGGAAGATCATAGACTCATAGAATTGTAGAGTCAGAAGGGATCCCAGGGGCCATCTAGTCCAACCCCCTGCAAAGGATATAGGAGCAGAGTTGGAGGCGCAGTAGCAGGAGGTTGGGCTAGATGACCCTGAGGTCTCTTCTGATTCTAGTTCAAGAATTATCTAAGCCAGTGGTTTTCAACCAGGGTGCTGTGGCACCCTGGGGTACCTTGAATGATGCTCAGGGGTGCTATTGGCAACACTGGCCTCTGTCTCTCTTTTCTTCCCTCTTCCCTCTGATGTCCTCTGGGTTCGAAGAAGAAGAAGAAGAAGAGTTTGGATTTGATATCCCGCTTTATCACTACCCGAAGGAGTCTCAAAGTGGCTAACGTATTAAAGATATAAAAATGGATGACTATCAGAGACGCGGAAGGAAGTTCAAAACAGGCATAATTTGCTGTATTTGGGTTAAAATGTATAACTGGATGAAAATTAATAAAATTTATTAAAAAAAACAAAACAAAGCGGCTAACATTCTCCTTTCCCTTCCTCCCTCACAACAAACACTCTGTGAGGTGTGTGGGGCTGAGAGACTTCAAAGAAGTGTGACTAGCCCAAGGTCACCCAGCAGCTGCATGTGGAGGAGCGGAGACGCGAACGCGGTTCCCCAGATTACGAGACTACCGCTCTTAACCACTACACCACACTGGCACACTCCCACTCAGCCATGAAGCTCACTGGGTGACCTTGGAGTCAACCTCACCTACCTCACAAGGTCATTGTGGGGCAGGACATGGGGAGGAGGAAAACCATGTGAGCCACCTTGAGATCATTGGAAGATCCAGGTGGTATATAAATATAAGGTGAGGTGACACGGGTGGCACTGTGGTCTAAACCACTGAGCCTCTTGGGCTTGCTGATCAGAAGGTTGGCGGTTCGAATCCCCGCGACGGGGTGAGCTCCTGTTGCTCTGTCCCAGCTCTTGCCCAACTAGCAGTTCGAAAGCAGGCCAGTGCAAGTAGATAAATAGGCATCTCTGTGGCGGGAAGGTAAACAGCATTTCTGTCCACTCTGGCTTCCGTCACAGTGTTCCATTGTGCCAAAAGTGGTTCAGTCCTGCTGGCCACATGACCCAGAAAGCTGTCTGGCGGCTCTCTCAGTCTAAAAGCGAGATAAGCACCGCAACCCCATAGTCGCCTTTGACTGGACATAACTGTCCAGGGGTCCTTTACCTTTGTTACAAGAAAAAAACTGCTCCGTTTTCCCTTATGGGGTATCCAAGAGCCCATATAGAGTCCTTAAGTAGGTTCTTTCTCGGTGTCAAAGATGTCAAAGAGAAGAACAACTACCAGACTTTTAGAAGACATCCGAAGGCAGCCCTCTTTAGGGAAGCTTTTAATGTTTAACAGACCATTGTATTTTAGTACCGTACTTTGTTGGAAGCCACCCAGAGTGGCTGGGGAAACCCAGCCAGATGGGTGGGGTATAAATAAATTATTATTATTATTATTATTATTATTATTATTATTATTATTATTAAGAAAATAACAGAGGCCAACCAGAGGATATTGAGAAGCAAAGCGGCTAGTAAGCCTGATCTTTATTAAACTGTTGCAACAGGTTCCCCACTCACCACACGCAGGAGGGAGGAGGAACCCCGAACAATGGTGCGCAAGCCCTTATGTAGCCTTTTGAAATTGCCCAGCCTGTAGCTCAAGACCGCCCCCGAAAAACATCACACATACATCACAGAAGGAGGAGGTCTACAGCAGAAATCCTGCCTGCCAGGATACCTCATCATGGTCACTGACTGCATTACCTGGGCAGCCTGGCCATTCTTTAGTGATGGTAAATACAGTGGTGCCCCGCAAGACGAATGCCTCGCAAGACGGAAAACCCGCAGGACGAAAGGGTTTTCCGTTTGCGAGTTGCTTCGCAAGACGAATTTCCCTATGGGCTTGCTTAAAATGCTGGGGGCGGCAGCGCTGCCGCCCGCCAGCATTTTAAAAAACCCCGGGACAGCGGAGAAGTCCTCTGCTGTCCCGGGGTTTTTTAAAATGCTGGGGGTGGGAAGAAAAGCCCTTGTCCCCCCCCCAGCCTTCAGAACAGGTCGGGGGACAGACTGTCCCCGGACCTGGTCTGAAGGCGGTTTCCATAGGAACGCATTGATTGATTTTCAATGCATTCCTATGGGAAACCGTGCTTCGCAAGATGAAAAACTCGCAAGACGAAAAAACTTGCGGAATGAATTAATTTCGTCTTGCAAGGCACCACTGTACCGGTACTTTAGTTCCTGAGTCCAGGTCACAGGCTCACTCTATTTATACACAAATATGCCCTTCAGACAGGAATTGCAAGCACAAAGACAATGGGAAGGCTTTCCCCATTTGCCTCCCTTCCTGCAGAGGAATATTTGAAGGTTATTGGGAGAATCAGAATGGCTTAAGGATTGTTCTCCTGTACTATTTCAGACCTGTGGTTTATATGAACTTATGTGTTTGCCTTGTACATTTATGAACATGTCTTTTATAGATTTGAGAGCTTAGAATTCGTATAGCACCTTTTATATAAATATAATAAAATTAAAAATAAAATGAATGGAGAGCTTCCATATTCAGGGGATGTGTACCTCTGAATACCCGAGGTGGGGGGGGCGGACAACAGGAGAGGGGCTGCAGCCTGAATGGGTGAACCGAGGCTTGTGCAGGAACTCAGAAGAAGGTGCCGCTGCCTTCAGATGCTCCAAGAGCTCCCTTTGAAATCTGGAGGGTCTGCTGCAGTTGACACCATAGAATGGTAGAGCTGGAAGGGACCCACCAGGGGGGTGTCCACCGGGGGTGTGTGTGTCCCTTGGCCTATGGCTTTCTTGCAGAGGGAGGAAAGAATTCTGCTTCCTCTCACATTCAGGATTTCTGCCCTTGCATTGTTGTATATTAAACAGGGACTTTTCCAGATTGTCTCTTAAAGAAATGAAACGATGGTCCGTCTTGTGTTAGCTTGCTGCTCTTCAGCTAAAGAACTTAAGAGGAATATTCCTAGGAAGCTGCTGTGGACACAGTCAGTCCTGTGACCCACCTACCTCAACAGTGCCTGCACTGACCGGCAGCAGCTCTCCAGGGTTTCGGACGGGGGGGAAACATTGCCAGCCCCCCCTGGAGATGCCACCCAGCATGGAAGACCTGCATGCGAAGCAGATGATCCAATCCTGCGCTATGGAGACCCCTAGCCTGCCTGGAAGGATGTGGGGATGGTCTCCCTTTGGGAATGGGGCTTCAGGAAGAAGGATGTGAAATGAAGATACAGCCCAGCTGCAGGCGGAACAGCAGGTGCCTCCAGGTTCTGACAGAGGAGCAGGTCGGGGGGGGGGGAGGGGGTTGCCACGGTGACAATGACCCATCCTCCTTTGTGACATCTCTTGCTTCTCCTTTAAAAGCCACAGACCTGTAGGCAACCATAGGGGGTTAGTACTGAGGTGAAGAGAGAGGAGTTAGTGGCGGTTGGTAGAGATTAGGAGTTTGGTTTATTGTTATTTTTCCAGTTTCTTATTTTGATTTTTATTTGATTTATTACTTTTATTTGATTCATTTGATTTTATTCACTTTTATTTGATTATGTTACTTTTTTATTTTACTTTTTGTTCCTTATTTTAATATTTTTATTTAATATTTTATTTTATTTTTATTTTTGTTCTTTATTTTAATATTTTTTATTTTACTTTTTTATTTTTTGCACATTTGTGCCTATTTTGTACATACTTTGTATATATTTATTTTGTACATAGAGGATTAGTTAGGGTTAGGTGTAGGGTTAGGGTTAGGGAGGGGGTTAGACTTAGGCTTGGAGCTGGGGCTGGGGCTTGGTGGGCATTTTAGATAGTTAGCTAGCTTAGAAAGGAGGGTGGGAATTTTTCCCGGAAGAAACGTGCAGGCTGTAAGTAGGATTCCTTTCCCTTTTCTTGGTCTCCGGGGGGGGGGGGGGAGTCCCAAGGTCCCCGACACAGCCTTGGCTCTCTGGAAATCGAACCGGCCAATCTTCTCCAGAGAGCTCAGCTCCTCCACACTCTTTCCCTTCCTTCCTTTTTTTCTCCCCTCAAATGAGGGAGCCAGGCTCTCTGGGCCTTGGCATGGCTGTAGCTCTTGAACCCAGAGCACTTGGGGCCTCCTTTCTCTCTCTGCCAGCCCTTTGTGCCCTGGGGTGCCTTTTTCGACCTCTGGTGATGCCCTTTCAGGTCACTGAACTGCAGAGAGATGGGAAGAATTGAGCCAGACGCCCCTCCTCACACAAACACCCCCAAGAATTGGGGCAGCAGGCTTCTGAGTCGCTCTCTCTTCTTGTCTCTTCTAGGTTCAGGTACTTGAGGCACCTGATCAGCTGCAGCAACAGGGTGACCCCCCTGCAAGGCCCAGAGCAGCCCATGGCGCCAGGTGAGCAAGTGGCCCTCCTTTTTGGGACAGAGGAAGGCAGGAATAGGCTAGGGGGCAGCTAGTCAAAAGATGCAAAGAGCCAGATAGCTGGATCCGACCGAAGGTCCATCTTGGCCAATGACTGGAAACCCAACACCCCCCACCCAGCAGCCAACCCATTTTGTGCAGTCTGATGGAGGACACAGGGGGCTGGGCTGGGGGGGCAGGTGTCAGCTGGAGGGGCACCTTCCCTGGGGAGCCACATTCTGGGGGAAGGAGGCTGGGATTGTCCCCCAAGCCCTGGGGGGGGTCCCCTCCCCTTTAGCAGGACTTGGAATCCAGGAGAAAACTCTTGCAATAGCATTCCCAGGTGCTCAGGGATGGACTCACCTGTTCCCATGTCCTTCTCTTTGTAGATGGGCTGCATGTCCACATCCCTTCCCTAGGGGTGGGTATTGGAGAAAACAAGAGCAGGGACTGGACCCCTTAGAACTGCCCCCCCCTGTTGCCTGGGCTCTTTGCCCCCCACTCTGCACTCTTGGATGCAGAGACTCCCCCCCCCCCTTGAGGAACCGACAGCCTGACTTTTGCATTTCAGCTGCTGGAGGAAGATCAGCTATACTTCCTGGAGGTCATCCAGAACTGCCAGGCAGCTCGGCTCAGGGGGCTCCAAACCCTGAAGTGCTCCAAGGAGGAGACGGTCAAAGCTATTCTGGTGAGTGGTGTGAGGGACCCCCATGGGGAGGTGGGGCAGAGAGGGGCTTTGGGGGAAGGGGTTGTTCATTTGCTGGAGAGGAGGACCCTGTCGCCTTAGGGCATGGGGTTGCCATTCCCCAGGGGCCATCCCCTTTGGGCATGGGGTTGACCCCCCCAGGGGTCAGAGTCATCCTCCAGAGGCCCTGGAAAGAGCTGACTTTCCTCCTCTGTTCTCTTCCAGGACATCTTGGGGCCCTTGGAGAACTTCAGGAATTGCCCCCTGACCCTGGCCTTGGAGGCCCTCCTCCAGCTGAGGTGAGTGGGGTCTTTGGGATAGATGCGGGGCAGAACTCCAGGGGGAGCTCCAGGTGCGGAAGAGCAGGCAGGAGGGAGAAGGGGGCAAGGGAGACTTGGAGGAGGCAGCATCTAACTCCTTCATCTCTGCAGCTTCATGAGGCCAGATTTCACTTGGGTTAGGGCGATTGTGCACAGGACATTTGGGGCCGTGTTGAAAGTTGCCGAGAAGGAGGAGGACAGAGAGGTACGTCCTTTGTCTTGACCTCCCTTCGCAGGCTCGTTTTTCTTCTTCTTCACACACTTGCAAGATTTAACCCAGCACTCAAACTCTCTCCTCTTTTCCTGCAAGAACTGAAGCGGCACTTCCGGCTCCTGCTGGGGGGGTCTCCGTATGGAAGCCGCCAATCCTGGCACCCTCCTCCAGCTTCTCAGGGTAAGTGTCCCGATGGCATCAGGAGAGTGTTGCCCCCCCGTCCCTTACCCAGCAGACTGTCCCATTTCTGGGGCATGGAGTCCCCTGTCCTGTTTGGCCCCCAATTTGTCCCACTTTTGAAGCGATGAGAAGAGAAACTGGCACTTGTGTGCTTCCCCCAACTTGCTCGGAGCTGAGGCACTTGAGCCTGACCTGCTGCTTTGGCCCAGACTGGCCCCTGACTCTGGGACGCTCTTTCCTCCCGCAGGACTTCCGAGGTTACGCCCTTGGGGAAAGTGGGGAGGATCAGAAACTAGTGGCCAGCAGCATTGCTTCTGGCCATTGCCCAGAAATTCCCCCACCTCAGAGTAAGTACCTCACCTTCTTCTATTCATTTCTTTGGTTGCTTCCATCCCCCAAGAGCACACCCCTCCAGTGCCTTTTAACACAGATGATGCACTGTGTGTCCCTGGAGGCAAGGATGAGGCCAGAGGCTTTTCCTGCCCCCTTTCTTGCTGCTGCCCTTCCACCTCTGCCCAGGAGGCTGCAGGGCCCAGGGAGGTCCTCTGAGACAAGGGATTGGGCTCAAGGCAGTGAGAGGCCCGTCCTTCCTGGTTTGGGGCTGCTTCTGTGCTCTCTTGCACCCGTCCAGATTGGCTTTCGTAGTATCATCTGACCCAGATTTTTCTTTCCTCTGCAGAAGACAGAGGTCTGTCCTTTGTCTGGACTTGTCTTTGTGAGGCTCTTGCAGAATTCCAACCAGGACTTAACCTCTCTTCTCTCTTTTCCCGCAAGAACTGAAGCGGCACTTCCAGTGCCTGCTGAGGGGTCTCCACTTTGGACATGGGCAGCGCAATCATCCACACAACTTTCCAGGCCACCTAGAAGAAAAGAATGAGGGGGAGAGGGAGGTATGAACTTAGTCTTGACTTCTCTTGACTTTTCTTGCCCAGGTCATTGGGAGCTGCCAGGAAGTTGTGCTGAGAGGCTTCAGGACCATTCGGACATCTGAGCATCTGGCTGCAGAGGCCATTCTGGTGAGTGATCGGTTGTGTGAGGGACCCCCGCAGGGAGCTGGGTGGGTGGGAGGGTCAGGGATGGGCAAGCCAAACTTGGAGTTTGGGGTTGGGGCCGTCTTCCTGACTTTTCTCCTCTGCTTTCTTCCAGGACATTCTGGGGGACTTTGACGAGCACCTCCTAATTCTTGACTTGGCCCTGGAGGCCCTTTTCCAATGGAGGTGAGTTGTGTCTTTTGAATGGACATGGTTGTGGGGGGGAGAAGTTCAGGGTAGGGAGGAGGGGGCAAGGGGGACTCGGAGGAGGCAGCGTCTAAGCCTCTCCCCACCATCTCCAAACTTCTCCTCCAACCTCTATAGTGCAATAGTCCACAGGACATTTGAGGCACTCCTGGAGGAAGAAAAGGAGGAGGACATGTCGTTGGTCTTGACATGGCTCCTTCTTCTTCCTCTTCACACACTTCCACAATTGCACACAGGACTCAAAATCTCTTGTCTCTTTTCCCTCCTTGCCCTTTGTGGACCTACTGGCTTGAACATGGGCATCACACACAGGAACTGAAGTGGCACTTCCACCATCTGCTTTGGGGCTTCTGACAGAGACCTCAAATGCTTCACACCTCCCCCTCCTGCTTAACATAAGTGTCCTGATGGCATCGGAGATGATAAAGGGATGCCAGGGACTCCGTGGTAGGGGCAATGGAGGGCCGCTTTGGCTCAGACTGGCCCCTGACCCTGAGATGCTCTTTCCTCCCGCAGGACCTTCGATGTTATGCCCTAGAGGAAAGTGGGGAGCCAAAAAAACCTGGTGGCCAGCAGCATCTCTTCACTGGTTCCCCCATCTCAGAGTAAGTAGCTCTCCTTCATGGATTCAATCCTTTGAATCCTTCCATCTCCCCAAGAGGCTCCCAAAGCTACTTATCCTTTGCAGTCGATAACAGACCTAACGGGGAAAAACTGCCTACTCTTCTGATGACATCAGAGAATTCTAGATGACATCAACTCATTCCATACCATTATGGATGCATGATTCCCACAGACAAGTTTCCCAAGACAAGGGCCTTCGCTGACCACTTGAGTGTCCTCTTCAGCATCCCCAAAGAATGAGCTGGGCTGCAAAAGCTGCACCAAAGGGATGGGGCAACCCAGGCTAAAGGGAGTGGGGCTGTCCTCCCCCCCCCCAATCTCACCAGGCTGCTAGGTAGGAGAGCAAGAGCCAGAGAGAGTTGTGGGAGACACAGAGACTGGGTTGCTCTGTGCTGAAGTCAAAGCTGCGACTAACGGAGAAACAAGATCTGCTGGGGTTGTCAATGCTGTGAGCCCCTCTATCCTAAAACCATATAGCATAAAGACACCACAGTCTCTGCTGACCTTCATTCCAAGGGAATCAAAGACCCCTGGAGTTTCACTGCTCAGAGACTGGGGTAGTTTGCAAATACAAACACATACACACACAATAATTTGTGCCTGTATTCCTAACACATAACTAAGCGTGAAGGGCATGTTATGTGCTTTAGCAACAGCCCACCTGTAAATAAGGAAATGCAGCCTCCGTTGCTGATTTATGAAAAAAGCAAGAAAGCAAATCTTCTCTGACCGTGGAGGCAGAGCAGAGACATCCCGGCTGGTAGCCATTGGTAACCATGAATGTGTCTTGTCTTCTTATGTAGCCATGCGGCTTGGTGCCCACACATTTTGTTGAGCCTGAGACATTTTTCTGCCTGTGGCGACAGAGAATCCTAGATTTGTAGGGCTTTGAAGGGACCCCAAGGGTCATCTAGCCCACATATACCCCTGAAATGGAAGAAGGCAGCGCACACATACACTGGTTCCATGTATGGAGTCCAGCTGGAGGGGTGGCTGGGTTTTATTCTAGCTCCACCAACTCTGGGGGCTGGAGACTAGCTTAGGGGGCTACAGTGCAGCCTGCATGGCCCCCACACGGCTCTGTCCTCCAGTCCTTTCCTGTTGCCCCCCCTACTTTAGCACCTGAAGCAGCCTCGTCTCCCTGCCTAACAGGAAGGCCAGCCCTTTCTCTCTTTCTTTGGCCTTTGCTATATCACAGGCCTAGATGCTTAGCAAACGTTTTTGGGGAGCCGAGGCAGGGAGACAAAGACTGGCAACAGAATCAGAAAGGGCACCAGGTTTGGGTGAGCAAAGCTCTCCAGCTTAGCCATCTAGTCAATTGAAAACAAAGTAGTGAAAGGAATTGATTTTGATGATGTGATTTCAAAATTTGCAGAGTTAGGGGGGGGGGGAAGGTTTTAAGTGCTTATGCTCACAATGTTAAGTAAATAAAGCAGAAAGCAACTCTTTCAACTGTAAGTATTTTATTTCTCCTTCTTTTAAGAATTTCAAGTGGGAGTGATAAGAAATATTCTGCACCGGGTACCATCTGACCCTGCTACGCCACTGGTCTGAGACGTTCCTTTGGGCCAGCTGTGAAGAGCACCATAGACACACACCCCTGCCACCCCCATCTAGAGAGCTAGGCTGCAAACGTCTGCCTGGATCCTTCAAAGGTTTATATTGGTCAGAACAGACAGTACTGTAGGGATGGAGGAGTTGTGACCACTCGACCCGCTTTCGTTCTATTCTCAGCTTTGCATCCCACAATGTCAGTGCTGCAATTGTACTAAACCACGAGACTGTCACATTGGGATCTCTGCAAGGTCATTGCACTCCTGCTCCTGTATAGTTCAACACTTTCTGCCTTCTTCACTGCTGACCCAAAGGAAGTTGCAAGATCTCCCTTCCTGTAAGGAAGAGCCAATGCTGCCCTCTTGTGGCATATGCTGGGATTCCCCCTCGCCATCTTCACTTTCCAAGCCCCGTGTGGGACTCCCCAATAGACGCCGGTCTTTATTCGCTGTGTATTTATCCCAGCCTTCCTGCAAGGAGTGCAGGGAAGCTGATAAGGTTCTCATAACTCAACCCAGTGCAGTAGCGTAGTGTGGATTATATACATAGCTTCTTGGATTTGAGATCACATTTCCCAGCACCTAGTGTATGGGTCGTCAAACTAAGGTCTGCAGGCCAGATCAGGCCCAATTGCCTTCTGGATCGGGCCCACAGACAGTCCGGGAATTAACATGTGGATCACCATTGCGTGTGTTCTTTCCCTTTCTCTCCCCCTCTCTCTCACATGGTGGCATTGGCACCTCCTCCCTCCCTCCTCCTGGCTTCTCCCTGCCCTGCCTAGAGGAGGAAGGGAGCTGGGCTTTGTTGGTGCCAGCAGCAGCGGCAGCAGCGCTCGAGCAGCCGCCATTTTAAGCAGCCCCTCTCCAGAGCCCTTTCATGCGCCACTTATCATTCCTCTGCCGCCACCGCCGCCAGCCCCTGCTGCTCGCAAGACACAGGTAAGCAGCTTCAAAATATAGTCCGGCCCCCCACAAGGTCTGAGGGACAGTGGACTGCCCCCCTGCTGAAAAAGTTTGCTGACCCCTGACCTAGCTCATGTTAACCACTACACTGGACTTGGCTCCCCAGGCACCTTTCATCTGCCTCGCTCCCTGAATGCACCCTTTCCTAAAATACTTTTTGTGCCACTTTAAGAACTATGAGCAAACCTGAAAACTCACCCAGTAGGTTCAGCTTCAGTGGGGACCCATTTTTAAAAAATCAAAAGGTCAAAAAACAACAGCCACACACCAATTGCCCTCTTAGAAGCACAACCTGGGCCGCACCCAGGACTGCCTCATCAACACAAATTTGCACCCTCCGGGAGTGATTTCACCTGGCTAGAATGTGGGCTTGAGCTCTGAGCTTGCCTCCTTTTTACCTGGTGGATAGAAAAGGGCATGTGAGTGAATGTAGGAACTAGACTACTGGGTAAAGTTACATTTTAGATTAGATGATCTACAACAGGGGTCAGCAAACTTTTTCAGCAGGGGGCCGGTCCAGTGTCCCTCAGACCTTGTGAGGGGCCGGACTATATATATTTTTTTTTTGGGGGGATGAATGAATTCCTATGCCCCACAAATAACCCACCCAGAGATGCATTTTAAATAAAAGCACACATTCCATTCATGTAATAATAATAATAATAATAATAATAATAATAATAATAAATTTTATTTATACCACGCCCTCCCCAGCCAAGACTGTGCTCAGGGCGGCTAACACCAGATATAAAAACAATTGATTAAAATACAACTTAAAAACAAGATTAAAACACAACATTAAGATGCAGCCTCATTTCAGTGGAAACTCAAATCAAAAACTTTTGGGGGATGAAAATGTCAAATCTTCACCAAGTGTGTAAAAACATGCTGATTCCCGGACCGTCCACGAGCCGGATTTAGGAGGTGATTGGGCTGGATCCGGCCCCCGGGCCTTAGTTTGCCTACCCATGGTCTTGCGACCTGAAACTCACTATTGTGTCTTTGTCAGCTTGGCCAGCAGATGGAGCACATTTCACAAAATATGGTGAAGTTACAAGTGAGTGAAGCCCATTTAGTCCAGCATCCTGTTCACACAGTGGCCAACCAGATGGCTGTGGGAAACCTGCAAGCAGGACCTGAGCACAAGAGCCTTCTCACCTCCTGTGGTTTCAGAAGTATTGCTGTCTCTGACAGTGGAGGCAGTGCATAGTCATCATGGCTAGCAGCCATGGCTAGCCTTCTCCTCCATGAATTTGTCTAATCTTTTAAAACCACCCAAGTTTGTGGCCATCACCACCTCCTGTGTGAGTGAGTTCCATAGTTTAACTATGTGCTACATGAAGAAGTGTTTTCTTTTTAACTTGCTTCCTCTATCCTCCGAAGATTTGGGGAAATTTATCCCTTTCAGTTTGACATATTTCCGCATCAGTTCATGATTTATTGTTTTATTGTTTTTAGTCAGCATTCTTGCCAGCAATTCTGCAAGTATACACATTTTTGCAAGTGATAGCCCCTAATGTCATGCAGTTTTGCATATCATTTACACCAGTATATGCATCTTTGTGAACACTTTTCCTGCAGTATAGGCACTTAAAAAGGTAAAGGGACCCCTGACCATTAGGTCCAGTCGTAGCTGACTCTGGGGTTGTGGCGCTCATCTTGCTTTATTGGCCGAGGGAGCCGGCGTACAGCTTCCGGGTCATGTGGACAGCATGACTAAGTCGCTTCTGGCGAACCAGAGCAGCGCACAGAAATGCCGTTTACCTTCCAGCCGGAGCGGTACCTATTTATCTACTTGTACTTTGACGTGCTTTCGAACTGCTAGGTTGGCAGGAGCAGGGACTGAGCAACGGGAGCTCACCCCATCATGGGGATTCGAACCGCCGACCTTCTGATCGACAAGTCCTAGGCTCTGTGGTTTAACCCACAGCGCCACCCACACCCCAAAAACAAAGGCTTACCCAATCCCTAACCTCACAAAAGTTGTGACGATTGTTACTAGGTAGGCAAAAACTCAATGGCCAGTGCCAATTTGCCAAGTAGAAAAAATTCCTACCCGGCCCCAACAAAATGGTGACCGACAATTGTCCATAGCAAGGTCATATCTGAGCAAAGCATGAAAAGAGGGTGCATCGCAAAATTCAGGCACCTGCGAATCCGTCAGCATTTTAGTGTAAATCTCTCCCAACACTCACATATTTGCATGCAGTTGTCATGGATGGGCTGGATGCAGAGGACTTGTGGGAGGCACCAGCTGGGAAACCCTGAAGGGAACCCTCAGAGGAAGAAGGCTTCGAAACGAGGGGATTGGTGTTGGGACGATGATGAGTGGTCAGAGGAAGAAGAGGCAGCAAACTGGGAGGAACAGGTGTCAGAAGCTGAAGGCATAACAGGATTTAGTGAGAGGGAAGAGGCTGGGGCAGAGAGCAGTCCAGCATCAGAGGCAGAAGCAGAGCAGGGTCAAGAGGCAGAGTGGATGCAGGCTGCTGAAGAAGCCAGGGAGTCTCCCTTTCCTGATGTATCCAACTCCCTTCCTGTCTGGTCTCCCAGAACGATGAAGAGGGTGGAGCAAAGAGAGACAAGGCAAACTAGCCTTAGACTGCCAGGGAAGGAACTGGGGGAGGAGCCTTAGAGAGCGGTGGGAAGGCAGGGAGGGACCTTCAGTCCTCGCAACTGCCTCATTGGAGCAACACCTACTGGGAAGAGTTGCTGTGGTCGCTCGTCCTGCGTTGCATGTGCATTCTGTAGTTGACCTCCTTTGCAATGTTTTAGTTTGAAATCTTTAAGATAACATTTTAGTTTCCTGTTCCTTATGGTGCATCAAAAGCATGCTTTATATTTGGCTTTCGTCAGTAATGTTTTGTTCCAGATTGTGTCATTTGATGTTTGCACGTGTTGCAAACGGACTTGAGATCCCCCTGCTTAAAATAAAGTAGGGCAGAAATGAAATGAATAATAATAAAACTAGAATACGATGCGTCAAAAAGCATGCAATGGAGCAAAGGATGACTTGAGCTCATGAGCTTATCTCGGGTGCAGCCGGAGTTGTACAACCTGACTCCTGCACACTCAGCAATTTGGTGGGAAATACCCCAAAACACATGGGCTTCGGTCACGTATAGAAATAGCATTCCTGCCAAAAGCTGATTTAATCATTTTTTTATTTTGCAGATCATCTAAGTCTGAGTCAGCACCTTTTAACTCTTCTGCCAAACTTGGTAGAAAAATAGACTAAGCAAATCCTTCCTTGGCAGATAAGACCAATTCCTGTCAGCGAGGTTTTGAAACAACTGCAAGGTGTGATATGCTGGCAATGAAATGGTGCATGCTATCTTGTACTTTTAAACTGAATCTTTCCATGTTTTGTATTTTATAGCTTTGTTAACTGCTTAGAGATTTTCTTACAAACCAGTGGTATACAAATTTTGTTAATTAAAATAAATGAATGAATGCGCCTGCAGCTGGTGGTGTGATCTGGCTGCAGAAGTGTATCCACAGAATTTTAGAATTGTAGAGTTGGAATGGACCCCCCAAGGATCATCTAGTCCAACCCCCTGAATCGTAGGTAAAGAGTCCCCGACAGGTGGCCATCCAACCTCTCTAAAAACCTACAATGAGGAGAGTCATTGGATTCAGGGGCAGAGCTAGTTTACGTAAGGGTTTAAAAGCCCCAATTAAACATGCAATTGGGAGGGAGCAATGGGAGAAGGAGGCCCTGTGACTCTTCTGCCTCCTAACCACACTGCAGAGATCAGGATTGAACCAGGTGGTGGCCTGGTTCATTCCTGATGGGGGCGACTTCCCCAGCTCCTTCCCTGCAAGGGAACATACCAGTTGCTGGAAGCCACAGGAGGACAGGATGCCAGAGTAGAATGGCCTGACCCAGTAGGCTCATATTATGTTCTCAGCTGCCTTGGTAGCTCAGTTGGTAGAGCATGAGGCTCTTAATCTTAAGGTCGTGGGTTCAAGCCCCACATTGGGCAGATGATTCCTGCATTGTGCAGAGAGTTGGACAAGATGGCCCTTGTGGTCTCTTCCACCTCTATGGTTCTATGATACAGCCTGTAAGGTTCAAGAAGAGTCAGACACATACCCCGTTTTGTTAAGATTCACAGTTTATTTATTAATGTAAATACCACTTAATGCCAAAATAGGCTTCTGTGGTTTACAAAGTACATAGAAGACTCCTTTTACACCAGGGTGGGAAAGCTTTTTCAGCCAGAGGGCCACATCTAAGGGCAACTCTCTAAGGGCCACATGCCAGGTGTGGGTGGGGTCACAAGTAAAAGTAGGAGGAGCAACACGTGTGAATGTTACCCTTGCAGAGTTTCTGCACATGCTCACAAGCTCTATCCTCCATCCCGGCTAGCAAGAGATCCTGTTGGAGAGTAAGGGCATTATCCAACCAGGGAGGAATGCTGGAAATGAATGCAAAGCAGCTGGGTAAGGGGTGTGTGGCCTGGAGAGATGGAGCGTGGTCTCAGAATACAGTGGTACCTTGGATTACAGACGCTTCAGGTTACAGACTTCGCTAACCCAGAAATAGTACCTCAGGTTAAGAACTTTGCTTCAGGATGAGAACAGAAATCGTGCTCCGGCGGCGCAGCAGCAGCAGGAGGCCCCATTAGGTAAAGTGGTGCTTCAGGTTAAGAACAATTTCAGGTTAAGAACGGACCTCTGGAACGAATTAAGTACTTAACCTGAGGTACCACTGTAGTTCCAAGAGCCAGATAGAGAGGCCTTGATATACAGTGGTACCTCGGGTTAAAGACACTTCAGGTTACAGACTCCGCTAACCCAGACTCCGCTAACCCAGAAATAGTACCTTGGGTTAAGAACTTTGCTTCAGGATGAGAACAGAAATCGCTCAGCAGCGGCAACGGGAGGCCCCTTTAGCCAAAGGTGGTACCTCGGGTTAAGAACAGTTTCAGGTTAAGAAGAGAACGAATTAAGTTCTTAACCCTAGGTACCACTGTATACACACACACAGTGGAAAGAAATCCCCTAAAAAACACAAGAATACCAGCCTGCCACATTGCTGGCGTCCTTGGCAACCAAGCTCCAAGAGAGAGTGACTCTGAAATCAGAGATTGGAAGTCAGCTGTTCCAAGCCTGCCTGCTGCCAGGAAAGACTGTTTCAAAATAAAGAATCCTTGAGTGACACGGCACCATTTCATGTTGAAATAGAATTCATCTGCTTGCATTTTTTAAAAAAGTTAAGTCTCCTAAAATATGCTTCCCGTCCCCCGTGGACTTTTGTCTAATATACACATTTTTGGGAAACAATGTCCTCTAATATGGTGCATTATTTTCACAAATATATACCTTTTTTTACACACCTGTTTGCCTAGCATGCACTTTTTTTTTTGCATTGCAAAATCTGAAGCACTGCAAGCTTTGAAAAAACAACAACTAGCAAGTTTCCACTTGTGTATCAGTTCACAAAGTGCAAATAAGTAAATAAATGTTGGAAGCACATAGGTATTCATTTCAGCTATGGGATTTTTTCTTCACACTCATTCTTGAAAAGAAGTCATTGACTGAGTCAGTTTCCTGCCAGCGATAGATCATATTGAAACTGCACATCTACAAAATAATACTAATAGATAGGTAGATTACAAAATGAGGTGGGTTTTTTTTTCTACATGTAGCTTCCAGCCCTACACATCTCAAAATCCAGTATCCATTTCAGTGGGGTTGGGGTTATCTCTATTAACACAGGGTTCAATCCTGCTTTGTGCTGCTTTGTCAGGGTGTTCCGGGCAAGGAATGTGCCGACAAAGCAAATCCCTTCCCCTCACCCCACAGATCACCTGGTCACCTGGTGTCATCAGATGCATTGGGGTTCCCCACCCCGATCTAAATGGTTGCTTCTCTTGTTCTTGTGTTGGGAGTAAATGGGCTGTATGAAATGATAGCATGTGATCAGATGGGTAGTATAGAATCCAATAATTGTAGAGGGGGTAGGTACCCCAAGGGTCATCTAGTCCAATCTCTTGTAACCCTAAAGAGACCCTGTCAATAGTTGACAGTACTGGTAATTAGCAAATGGTAGTTAGAGTAGACCCACTGAAATTAATGCCCATAACTAACTTATTTCCGTTTCTTTCAATGGGTTAACTTTGAGTAGGACTTAGTTGGGTTGTATCCAATGCTAGTCTTCTTCAGAGTAGGTCCATTGGTATGAACAGCCATGACGAACAGGTCCATTGGTTTCTATGGGTCTATTTGGAGTAAAGCATAGTTGGCTATAACCTTATGTCTTCATAGCTTTGACCGTCTAAAAGAAAGATGTTTCATGTCACATCAGTTTCCCCCGATTTGTGCTTTTGAATCTACAAGCAGAACCTCAGGCTGGAAGCTTTTCATAAAGCCATCTTGCCATGATGAATAGTTGGAAAGTTCAGGACGGACAAAGGAAAGTCCTTCTTTGCACAGCACTTTTTCAGCTGTGGAATTCTATCCCCAAAATGGCAGCGACACTCACCTTCTTGGATAGCTTGGAAAGAAGGTTAGAAAGATTCCTGCAGGAGAACAAGGCTATCAGCAGCTATGAGCCATCACGGCAATGAATGAGCTACCTTCCACAGTAGAGACTGGATGCCTGTGAAAACCAGGTGGGAATAGTTGCTGCTGCACTCAAGTTCTGCGTCCAGGCTTCCCATTGAGGCATCTGGTTGTCCACCAAGTGAGAACAGGACGTTGGAGCAGATGGACCTTTGCCCTGATCCAGAGAGGCTCTTATTATGTTTAATTTTGGCATGTCGGGTTGCTATTAAAGATATTGGAGTGAGAAAAGGGAGGAAAAATGGGCAGGGGGAGGAGCTGCTATGCCTAGCATTGGCTCCACCCACTGTGACTCTTGACTACAGCTACCATTCACTGATGTGACCTACATCACACCAGGTACAACTGGGACCATCTGCTACTGACCCTTGGGAATCCTTTTGTTTTTTGGTGGGGGGAGGGAAGGAAGACCAGAGTGAAAATGCTTCTAATGAATCAAATGAAGACTATCAGGCAGATTTCTTCTCTCTCTTCCTCACACACTCACTGAATCGCAAAGGCAAGGAAAGGGTTGTTTGAACAGCCTAGTATTCTTAGGATCAAATTGCACCCGAGGCTAGCAGAAATATTTATTTCTCCTGTGGTTGATCCATTATCATACAAGGGTGGACAGGTAGGGATTGTGGGGTGGGGGGTGAGGAGAGAGATATTCCATTTTGTTGACATGAGGAACTAGCTAATTCACACTTCACAAACTGGCATGTAAATCAGAAACCACAAATATCCTTCAAAATTTGCAGTTCTGCGAAAGTTGCAGTTCTCCAGCCAATGTGTACAGAAATGCATTATGGTGGTGGTGGTGAGGATGCACCATAGAATAACACACTTTGGTGCAAACAATATGCAATATAATAAACCAAAGTGCATTGTATTATGGGAAATGGCTTGCAGAAATGAGTACGTTAATTGAAACTGTGTATGAAACTGCCAGGAGAAATTTGCACGAGTGAACTTTCACGACAGAAATAGTGCTTTTAAAGAAAAAAGAACACCCCACAAATTATTGTGGAAATGTGGAGACCTGAATCTAAGAGCGGGGGAAATGAAAGATACTGAAATGGAAAGGTTTGCCAATGTCAGCAGTTGTCTGGTGGTCAGAGTTCAAGAGCCAGGTGGTGTTTTTGCCTAGCTTCAAGTTCACCCAACTCTTCACTGCTCCGGTGGTCTGATTCGCTTGGAGTCGTTTCCTTTCACCGTCCTGCTGCCAGGTACTTTTTTAAAAAAACATGATCAGAAGGACTGGGCTGTCCCCTCCTCTGTTGTGAGTGGAGCCCACCTCCTGCTTCCTGCCTGCTATTTCCCATCTATAAACAGTTCTGGGAAGACAGGATCTAGAGCAGAGTTTGCATAGAAGGAGGAAAGGCAGACGAGCTTCAGTGCCGAGAAATGAAGTGGCTGGGGAGAACTTATCTGGAACTGAGTGCGATTATTTAACCGCCTCTGGGGAAAAGAAAGAAACCACAGCCGGAGAGAGATTTTAATTTTTTTATTTTACTTTCACTTTTGGAGCTAGCGATCATTGAGCTGTGACTGCTTCGTTTGACGGGACTCGGAGATTCAGGAACAGGCCTGGCAAGTTTGGTCTCGCTTGGCTGAAGGCCCAGAGGGCAAAGGCAGTGGGAGCAGTGGGAACTTCAGAATGCAATGTGCTCGGTGCTGGGAATATGGAGTCCAGAAATCCTGGATCTATAGGAACCAAAGGGAGGTAAACACAAGACTGCAGTTAACTACAGGGTAATGACCTTCGTCTGCCTCTTGACTGGATGAAATTGGAAACCTCCAGGAATCCCCTTTTCAGCACCATGCATCTGGTAAGCAAACTTTGAAACTCTGTGCACCCTGCCCCTGGGTCATCCTTTCATGCTATAAGGGTGTAATAAAGAGATCTGCCTCCTTCTTCCTGAAAAAATGAGGGCTTCAAGGAGAGTGGGTGTTGGGCCAGAGGATATTGCCAACTCACTTGTTCTCAGCTGACCAGTGTGTGGCTCAGTCTCCACTTGGAACGGTAGCAGGGAGAATACACCTGGCAGATGGCAAACATCACCTTTTAGAAATTAAAGCTTTTGCTGGTTTACCTGGTTGGGAGCCATTGTGATGGGTCGGACTGGGAATTCAGGTCCCACCTGTTTGTTTCTAAGACTTCAGTATTCCAGTAACTGAAAGTGAAAGGTGGCTTTTCCTATGAGCAGTAACTGCTAGCTGGTGCTTATTCCACTAAGTCAAAAGGTACACTTGGCTCAGGATTTTAAACAATGGAATTGTTGGTAATTTGCAAATTTATTTGGGGATCATAAGATTATTGGGTCAAAAGGAGGGATGGGGAAATTTGTCCATTTCAGTTTCTCATCTTTGTGCTCCTAAGTTCTGTTCTCCACATTTTCACATTGGTTTGTGATTTCATGAGCATTTGAATGCACATTTCTCCTGACAGAACACATCTCCATAGGCAATTTTGCCTAATGTATACCTTTTTTTGCAAAACCATTCCCTCTTATATAATGCATATTTGTATGCTATATTCTCCATGGGTTGCATTTTAACAGATGTATTTTTGCACACATTACTTGCCTGGAGAACTGCATGGAAAAGTGTGAATTTTGAAGGGCAGCTGTGATTCAGTTTGCGTATCATTTCAGAAAGTGAATTTTATGTAGGTTTGCCTCTCAATGCAAACAATATCTGATTTCTCCCCCATCCTTAGTAACAGCAATGATCCTGAACAACTAGGGCAGGCAAATCCCTGGACTTCAAATCCCATCACCCCTGATAACTAGCAGTGCTGGGTAGGGCTGATGGGAGATGGTGTCCAATAACAACTCAAGGGCCACAAATCTCCCATGAAGGCTGTGCATATTTAAGTAAGGTCCAGGCAGTAGCACTTTCTCCCAGGTAGATGGTTGCAGGATCTGAGCCTAACAGCCTTTGTTTACTGCCCTAGGAAACCTTTTCTTTAAGGTTGCGCAAAGAGAGGAATTACTGTTCGGCTTTCCTAGATCATTGCAAGATCTGTGTGTATCCCAAACCTTGCATGTTCCACTTCTGTCCTGAGTCCTCCAGCTTCCTGGCCCATCTGATCGAAGGCTGGGCTACCTTTGAAGTCACCTTTCATTTCAAAACTGGCGTTTGCCAATGGCATGGGAACTGATGCTATTTTTAAAGAAACCCACAAGTGCACCTAATTATATGACAGGCTTCTTAGGTTTTTGACTTCTACTTTTAGTACAACTACAACACCGTCATTACTCAGGCACTGAGTACGATCTAGACATCCTCTCTCAGTGACCTTCTTTTTTTGTGGTGGAAATAAATGTGGGACGATGGAGGGTGTGTGTGTCGGCTGCAAGCAGTTGCGTGGGTGCAGAAGTGTCACAGGCACTTATTGGCTAGTGCCTGTGATGTCTGGTGCGATGAGTGACAAATCTTCACCTTTCTGGTGAGTCGCTCTCTGTACTCAGAAAGCCGCATGATTACTATTTTTAAAAATAAAACCTCAAAAGGTGAACACTCACCTGTCAGGCCAGTCTGTATGTTACAGGAGTGCTCATCAAGCTACCTATCGCAGAGTACCCTGAACTTCCTTTGAGAGGCTGAGGATGACATAGTTGGGTGGGTGCGTTATCCCACTTTATCTCCTCAATAACCAGGTTCAATGGCAATATGGTGGCTACCTGAACTGTACCCAGTGAGCTGCCTGTCTTCAAGGGGAACTCTGAAAGGTGTCCGCCTTGAGGAATGTTCACTAAGTCATTCTGTTCATTGCAAGGGCATCAAACATAAAGAGAGAAGGACGTTAATGTATGGTTACCAGATTTTTTTCAATGAATCCAGTGACACTTTTTTCTTTTTCTTTTTTGAAACTGAGTAGCAACAGGGAGTCAGTAGTGTTGGATGGTGAGGCAAAAGACCCTGGGCCCAAGCACACATGCATATTGTATCAAGGTGCAAAGCCCTTCTTTCGCAGCCTGAGAAACATAAATGTGCAGGTTTTTTAAAAACTGAGCAACAGTGTGCCGCTCGCCCATGACTCCTGAGCCTTCCCTGATCTCCTTCCCCCTTTGTTTTGACAGATCAGGGGAGGCTTGGGAGTCATGGGCAGGTGGCTGTTGCCCAGGAGGGGCCAGCCTGGTAGTGCAGTTGACTCTGGCTTCAGGAGCTGCTCGCTGCTCACTGCTGTGGTGCAGGAAAAATGGTGGGCGCCACGGCAGCGAGCAGCTCCTAAAGCCAGCCAGAGCCAACTGCGCTACCAGGCTGGCTCCAGGCTGCTGAGGCTGCCGCTGCCACGTTTCCCGAGGACAGATTTGCAAATCTGGGGACATTCCGGGGATGGAATGTCCAGGGACAGATTTGCAAATCCGGGGACTGTCCCCAGGAACCGGGGACGTCTGGCAACCCTATGTTAATGGCAACAAATGCCTCCCAAACCTCCAGGAATTTCTCAAAATCACCACCTTGGCTGATGCGTGAGAACAAATGGGGCACTGCCCCACCAACTGTCAGCCTCCCATCCCAAAACACCATGATAGAAAGTCTTACTTGAGAGCAAGGGGGAGATCTGTTTTCAGACTGATTGTGGCACAGGCTCAGCAGCAAGCAGAAAGCCCAGAAGTCAGGATTCCAAGGTGCAAGCTGTGAAAATGTCCTGAAAGTTGGCATGCCCCTCCCACCAAGCTTTTAAAGTCGAGGCTGAATCTCTATTGGTAGAGCATTCCTCAGGACTGAGCCAATGACATGAAAGGCTTGGTTTCTTGCTGCGGGCAGGTGAGCATCACCAGCTCAGGGTGCAACCAACAATGGTCCTGCTGATTATCTCAGTGATCGAGCTCGGATATTAGGGTACCTCGGACCGAAGTCATTCAGGGCTTTGTAAATTAACACAAGGACTATGAACCTGGCTTTGTTGTAGATGGGCAGTCAGAGAATCTACTATACAACCCACAAACTCCCTGCTCATAACCCCACTTCCCTCTACTCTTAAGTAAAAGACCCCACACACTGTCAAGTTTCCCAGTTTTTGACAGCAGAAGAAACAGAAGAAAAACTGATAGGAAGAAGTGGCCCTGAACATAACAATAAGTTCTCTTAACTACAAAGGTTATTTCCTGTCTGGCAAGGCATCGTTCACTTCTGCATCCCATTGTGTAGCACGATTAATGTCGCGGAGAATGTTACACACAAAGGGGAAGAAATGTTCCTGAGTCATGTTGGGTCACAATGTGGGTTTGTGGTGTCTCACTTCCGCAGGGTCTGTTGGCATGACTTCTTGGATGACAGAGTCCCTTAAAGCCAGTTTTATTTTTCTAGAAAAAGAGGTGCCAGAAGTAGCCACAAACACCTCCCTTGTTCTCTTACAATGGCAATGGCACCTACCTGAGAGGTGCTGGAACTGAGTTCCAGTGAGTTCCTGCTGAAAAAGAGCCCTGCTTATAGCCCCCCACGGAGCTGTTTCCCATCGTGCCTATATGTCCAGCTGGCCTTTGTCAACAACAAATTGTCACTTTTTGTGTGTGTTTGATATATGCTATATGGAAATTTATGGACCCAATAGGTATCTGTGCATAGAAATGAGCAAACCAGTGATATTTTAGGGAGCAGGCTAGCAGGCGAGGCCCATTACTTACATCATAGGAGCCTACGCAACACCAAACACTGTTGCTGTATGTAGGTTTTATTTTATTTGTTTTTTATCTTATATTTTGGAAATGTACATCCAGGGTTTTTTATCCTTTGAATTTTTTGGAGTCCCCCAACAGAGTGGGGCCCTAAGCCATAGATTGTTTAGCTTATATGTAAATCCAGCACTGCCCACATGTGTAGAGGTGTGAAAATAAATCTCTTAAGCACTTCCAAGTAGGGACTAAAGTTATAACCAAGATCAGCTTTAAGATAAAAAAAAACCCCACCAAATATTCTTGATAGCTTGAAAAATGCAACATCCTCCACCATTCTGCTAATTTACTGTACAGTGGTACCTCAGGTTACATACGCTTCAGGTTACGGATGCTTCAGGTTACAGACTCCGCTAACCCAGAAATAGTACCTCGGGTTACGAACTTTGCTTCAGGATGAGAACAGAAATTGTGCTCTGGCAGCACGGCAGCAACAGGTGGCCCCATTAGCTAAAGCGGCGCTTTGGGTTAAGAACAGTTTCAGGTTAAGAACGGACCTCTGGAACGAATTAAGTACTTAACCTGAGGTACCACTTTATTTATATCTCACCTTTTTTCCTTCAAGGAGCTTGAGGTGCCATACATTGGTTCTCCCCCTCCCCATTTCATCCTTCCAACAACTCTTTAAGAGTAGGTCAGGGTGAGAGGCAATGACTGGCCCAGGTCCCTCAGCGATTCATCATCATGGCCGAGTGGGGATTTGAACCCTTGACTCCTAGGTCAAGAACTCTAACCACTACACCACGCTGGCTCTACACCACTACACCACACTGGGTAGACTAAAATAGCTGTGGGATTCAAGATAGCTGAGGGTTTCCTGGCGGCGCTGGTCTCTGACAAAGTCAGCAGCAGCAGAAGAAAGCATTTGTCCCCTTCTCTGAGTGCAGTGCTGCTGATCCCTAGTCACCAGATTTCAGCAGAAAGATTTCAAAAGATTCCATCATGAGGCTGCAACGTTGTGAAACCAGAATTTCCCAGCTAATGTGATTCCATTAGTTTCAGGCTTCGCTTGTAACCATGGTTCCCCCCACCCACCCACATTCGGTTAGCACATCACAGCGATTTCTCTGCCCTTCTTCTTATAAGAATATATACTTGGCTACATTTTTGTAGCTTTTTTTCACTCCCGTGCTTGCATTTCTCCCTCAGTGCCAGACCAGGAGAACCTGTGTAATCTTACAGATGTTGTTGGACTACAAGACCCATATTTACTGATTATCTGTGCTGGCTTGGGATGGTGGGAGTGGTAGGTTCTGCATCCCTGGGTCTGGTTATCTCTCGCTTGGACTACTGCAACGCGCTCTACGTGGGGCTACCTTTGAAGGTGACTCGGAAACTGCAACTAATCCAGAATGTGGCTGCTGGACTGATGACTGGGAGCGGCTGCCTGGACCATAAACACAGGTCCTAAAAGATCTACATTGGCTCCCAGTACATTTCCGAGCACAATTCAAAGTGTTGGTGCTGATCTTTAATGCCCTAAATGACCTTGGCCCAGTATACCTGAAGGAGCAACTCCACTTCTATCATTCATCCTGGACGCTGAGGTCCAGCTCTGAGGGCCTTCTGGCGGTTCCCTCACTGTGAGAAGCAGTGAAACTTGAATAAAGTATTGGGGGGCAGGTAAGCCCTGTCCCACATAACTGATCACAAGACATGGCACATGAACACCATTTGAAGGGGAATGCTCATCAATTTGGGGCAGGAGCACTCCCTCTAATATTTTAGGGGGGGGGAAGGGATCTCACCCCCTAGGAGTTGGCTTCTATGCCAAGTGACGTTTCAGAGAACCACACAGAGGGCTTTCTTGGTAGTGGCACCCGCCCTGTGGAACTCCCTCCTGTCAGAAGTCAAAGAGATCGACAAGTATACAACTTTCAGAAGACATCTGAAGGCAGCCCTGTATTGGGAAGTTTTTAATGTTTGATCATAGAATGTTTCGTTATTTTATTTATATTCTGCTGGAAGCCACCCAGTGTGGCTGGCACAACCCAGTCAGATGGGCAGGATATAAGTAAATAATAATAATAATAATAATAATAATAATAATAATAACAGTCTGCAGCAGAATTCAATACAAATCTGCTCAGCAATATTGGTAATCCCACATGACTGAACCCAGACCCTGTAATCAATATGAAGCCCTTCCTTGGGTGGGCCTTTTTAGTGATGGCTCCCTGCTGGTGAAATGCTCTCCCCAGGGAGCCATGCCTGGAAAGGCTTCTCTCATTACCCAGACTTCTGGCCTTGATATGATGGATGGGATTGCAGCCTTCTTCTTTTTCTTTTTAGCAGCGTGTGATCTGTAAGTCCTGCCTCTTGTCTGGATAGCTGTGTTTTTATTGCATGTTCTTAATTGGTTTTAATGTACATTACTTTGGGCCATTCTGTGAGAAAAGTGATTAACAACAACAACTCTTCCTATCATATTACTCCCTATTAAGTAGGTTTGGGATTACAGTTCTCTAATTTTATTTCAAGCATGGTGACCCTATGGTCCCCCAGATGTTGGACAACAACTCCCATCATCCTGGGTCATTGGGCATGCGTGCCAGAGCTGATTAGAGTTTGAGTCCAACAGTGTTGGAGGTGTTCAAGTTCTTCTCTTCTGCTTCATACCTACCATTGAATTTATTTGCATGCAAATTTTCATGCAGCTGACACCAATATAGGTTTGAACACTGTGACTGCTAATGAGCATTCCGAAAAACGCCTTTACAGGTCACGAAACAACTCCTGGTTTGTTTGCTCTGGGAATTTCCCTGTGCATAGGTCAATTCTTTGTTTACTTCCTCCGCCCCACCCACTTTGATAGACAGGCATGGGATGCCACCTTGTGGAGAAATAAAAGAAGTACACTATGTTTTTGACCTCCTGTTCCTTGCCTTGCCCCCCCCATTTTAAAAACATTCTCTAGCAGCAGAATTCTCAGCATGTTTACTCAAAAGTAAATCGCACTGTATTCATTGGGCTTTCTCCCAAGCAAGTGCACATAGGAATGCATTTGATGTACGGGTGGATGATGTACGGTACGGAGAAAAAGTCAACTCAGTGCAGTTTTAAAAGCAAATCGCCCTAATTCACTTGTTCCGACACAATATGAGCCTCCTTTGAAATGTGCACTGCTCCAAATTTTGCAGTGCAGCTCTCCAGCCATGGATGGATGCCTAGAAAGGCACATGTTCATGAAAATAAGATACAAAAATGCACTGGGTGATATCTTAAGTCCTGCTCAGAGTAGATCCACTGGGTTGCATCTATTGCCAGTCCTAAGAGTAGACCCATTGAAATTAATGACTAACATAGGTCTACTAAATTTGTCCCATATTTGGTGTGCATTTAATTCCAGCTACTTGTGTTCAGAGCATTGGTGTCATCAACTGGGCTTTGAGGGCACCATCAGCAGAGGCAGTCTTAGCGTGGCACGGCTGATGCAAGCACAGTGTACAACACAACAGGAGAGGCAGCCCTCCCCCTGAATTTTAGTGTCACACAGAAGGCCTTCGAAATTTGAGAGCCCAAAGTCTGCCACTGCCATGATCAGGCCTACCTAGCCAGGCAGGTCTGAGCAACTGTCAAAGGGCAGCAAGGCTCTGTGGCTGGTGTGTGTGTGTGTATTTGTGTGTGTGTGTGTGTTGGAGGGAAAGAGGTGAGAATCCAAGTCAGGCTTCAGAGAGGCACACTGAAGCACATCGAAACCAGGAAGAGGTTGTTCTTGCTTAGGAGAAGTTGTGAGTGCAAAAGGAAATGCTTTATGGCACTTCCTGTTCCAGAGGCTGACATTGCCCTCAGGAAAGTCCCTGGCTACTATGCTAGTCAGTTTCTGGTCAGTGCTTGTTTTGCATGTCTTAATTCGTAAGTCTGTTCAGTACCGTTTCTGCATTAAGGTCTGACTTAAAAATAAATACATAAACATGAAAATTCATATTTCGGTAGCTATTCAAATACAGTGGATGCTCGGGTTGCGAATGTGATCCGTACAGGAAGCATGTTCGCAACCCGCAGCGTTCGCAACCCGCAGCGCCGTGTGTGCGCATGCGCGGGTTGCGATTCGGCTCTTCTGCACACGTGGAAAGCACGAATTAGCACTTATGTGCATGCACCAAAACCTGGAAGTAACTAGTTCCGGTACTTCTGGGTTCGGCGTGGTGCACAACCTGAAATTGTGCAACCCAAAGCATCTGAAACCCAAGGTATGACTGTACATATTTAACAACCAATCTGAAACCAAGATCTATTGGGATTAGAGAGTTTGGATGCAGTGGATGCTGGGCTTTCCCAGTTCTGACAGGGCCCTAAAGTCAACCTTTCTCCTTCCCAAGGCTGGGCAAGCACTTACCAGGCTTTGGGAATGAGGTAGGAGGGCTCTAGGACACCTCCTTTCGAAAGCCTGGCTTAAGCCAGTACTGCAAAGGCTGGGGGAAGGGCGTCAAATGCCTCCACACAAGATGGCATATTACCAAAGTCCACCCCGTAGAAGCAAGCCTGTTGTACAAAGGTAAAATTCACACTGGTCAAACTCACCGCTAGCATGGAAGGCTACCTAGAATGTAGCTCTCAGGCTCAATGAAGCAGCAACCTGACAGGAGGTTCATATCATTTTGCTTCATAACTCCAAAAATCTAGGGGAGAATGTCATAAGTTCAAGAGCATCCCTGTTTGCTGCCCAAACTTTTCAGGCTGCTGTTTCACATCCTTCTTTGCCTTTCAAGGGGTGGGCTGGGGGGGAATGATAGGAGTAATCCAAGAATGCACTGAGCCGGGCACAGTGAGACTAAAGGCTCCTTTCTCTCTCCTTTTTGTTCTCCCTGAAAGAGCTTCTGCATCTTCCTCACAACACAGCTGCTTCTCTATCAGGAAGCCTCTTCCTGTACTGATTCAGAGTATGATATCCGTGGCGAATGCTGCCCCAAGTGTAATCCAGGTAAGAAGGCATGACACCCTTCTTCTTCTCCCTGTAAACAGGGCCGGCCCATCCATTGGCCTTGCAGAGGCAGTTGCCTCAGGCGGCAGGCTGGGGACAACCAGGCGGGGGGGGGGCAGATCCAGAAAGAAGAGGGGCATCTTTACACAACTTTGCTATTTCTCCTTCAGCTACGGATAGGAACTGCGACCACCTACTCCTCTGTGTGAGAGCCAGTATGGTGCAGTGGTTAAGAGCGGTAGACTCGTAATCTGGTGAACCGGGTTCGTGTCTCCGCTCCTCCACATGCAGGTGCTGGGTGACCTTGGGCCAGTCACACTTCTCTGAAGTCTCTCAGCTTCACTCACCTCACAGAGTGCTTGTTGTGGGGGAGGAAGGGAAAGGAGATTGTTAGCCGCTTTGAGACTTCTTTGGGTAGTGATAAAGTGGGATATCAAATCCAAACTCTTCTTCTGGTCCCCTTTCTTCTCCCCAGTAGTCTCCAGCATGCTGGGGCTTACCCAGGCTGCCCCCAGTCACCTCAGGCAGCAGTGGAGAAGGGGGTGGGGGTGGGGCACACGGGTCCTAGCCACTGCCCCACTGCCCCCTTCATTCACCGGCTTGGCCACACTAGTTCCCGGCATTGTCCCCACCTAGACCTGGTTGAGGAGCCTGCTTAAAAAATTAGGATTCAGAGGAGGGGCGCCATTTTCCCATTTGTCCACAGGATACAGAGTCGAGAGACACTGCACTTCTACTTCCAGTACAACGTGTGTTGCTTGTGGTTGGAGGACATACACGAACCGGTCAAATGGGCTGATAAAGTGCTTTAAATGTCAAGAATGTGAATCAGGTAAAAATTCTTCTTGTTGTTTATTACCCAAGTGACTTAGAATACATTTCAAAACATGAATATGAATGCATTATACACAGGCAGCACACTGGTAAGAAAACAACACCATATCAGTCTATCCAAAACCTTGGGGAGGGGGGAAAGGTTAGGTTTTTATCTGGCACTGAAAAAATGCCAGCAAAGGCACTCGGCAGACTTCACTAAGAAGGGCATTCTGCAGATGGGGAGCCACAACTGAAAAGCCCCTCTCCCTTGTCACCACCCTTTGAGCCACTAGCTAAGCCCTCCTCAGAGTATATCTATTAAATTTAATGAACCTCAGTTATGTCCATTACCTGCAATGACTCTACTCTGAGTAGGATTGGCACTGGTTGCAACCCTCAAAGCCTTGCTCTTTTTAAAAAATGCTTTATTAGTTTTAAAAACAAAACAAAAACAAATCAATATACAATGATCAATGAAAAGCAATTCAAAATTAACACTCCTGTGCACACAAAAAAGAAAAGATTGAGTTCATCCATCACTATTTCTAACATGACTTCTGATCCCCCATTGTGGTTCCTAAGTTTCATTACAGCTGTACACTTAACTTTATCTTCCCTAAATTATTCTGTTATGTTAATTCTGTAAGGTAAAGGTACCCCTGCCCGTACGGGCCAGTCGTGTCCGACTCTAGGGTTGTGCGCCCATCTCACTTAAGAGGCTGGGGGCCAGCGCTGTCCGGAGACACTTCCGGGTCACGTGGGCAGCGTGATGAAGCTGCTCTGGCGAGCCAGCACCAGCGCAGCACACGGAAACGCCGTTTACCTTCCCGCTATAAAGCGGTACCTATTTATCTACTTGCACTTAGGGGTGCTTTCGAACTGCTAGGTAGGCAGGAGCTGGGACCGAAAGACGGGAGCTCACCCCGCCGCGGGGATTCGAACCGCCGACCATACGATCGGCAAGTCCTAGGCACTGAGGTTTTACCCACAGCGCCACCCGCGTCCCTGTTAATTCTGTAGCGATCTCTTAATTCATGCAGAAATCAATCCAGGCCTGCCAAAGAATTTATGTTATTACAATGTTCTTTTAAGTATCCTCTGTAAATATTCCACTCTCTGTTAAATATTTGATCTGTACGGTCTCAGAGTCTTGCTGTTAATCTTGCTAGTTCTGCATATTCTAACACTTTATTTTGCCAATCTAATTTTGAGAGTGTAGAATCTCCTTTCCATACCTTAGCAATTAAAATTCTTGCTGCTGTTACCGCATACATAAATATTTTCCTTACCCTTTTTGGAATTTCATTGCTCATTATGTCTAGCAGGAAGACTTCAGGCTTTTTTGGAAAGGAACATGTAAACATTTTTTTAAAGTTCATTATATATTGTTTCCCCAAATTCCCTGATTCTTTTGCAATTCCACCACATTTGGATCATGGTGCCTTCCACCTTCCTGCATCTCCAACAGAATGTTTGATCTAGATTTGTACACTTTGGTCAAGGCCTTGCTCTTAGTGGATGTAAGATGAATCTTTTCGCAGAATGTCTTTGCTGCCCCCCACCTCCATGGTTTAGGGTCTTTGGCCACAAGGTTATGCGAGTGGCAGAAGTGGCCTGAGACTGTTTTCATTTCCCATAATGCCCTTGTTCAAGGCTATGTCAGGGTTATAGTAATATATTAAAATGGCTGCCTGCCACCACCAGGCAGGGCCCCTGGGGACATGTGTCATCACTAGAAGGTACTTGAGGAGAGCTCTTGAGTCTGGGGACCTGTCCAAGGTGCTGAGAAAAACGACTAGGATCCTTTAATTAAGCATGTTCATATTTCAATGTCTTGTCTTACTGATTATTTAAATTATGCATATATAATTGGTCAGTGTTGCTGAACTGGTCAGACATTTATTGATTTATTGTAAGACCAGTGTCTGGCCTTAGCTGGCTACTTAACTGTCCTCGTCAGCATCACAAAAGAATGAGCTTGGTTTAAGAGCTAGGTGATGGTGCCCTCCAGGCTAATGGGTGGGCATTTCCTCTGTCTAGCTGCTAGGTAGGAGAAGAATAGCCAGGTGTTTGTGTGCTGAGCTGCAAGCAGAATGGACGCTGTGCTGAATCCAAGGCTGTGGCTAATGGAGAAGCAAGATCTGTAGGGGTTAATGCTATGATCCATCTCATGCTCAGGTTGTGTATATGTGTAGATAAAACCATATATCCTAAAGACACCACAGTCTCCATTGACCTTCCTGCCAAGGAAACAGAAGCAGAACAAGCATCTAGAACTCATGGATTCTGCCACCACTTGGAGATAGGGGTGGCATGTAAAAATAATAACAATCATAGCAGCGGCCCCCACAAACCCTCAAATCTGTGATTGTGCCCAGCAGGAGCCCATCTAAGGGTTAAAGAAGAATGCATGTATACGAAGAACACAGTCTGCTCTTGCAAGCCTGGCTATTATTGCACTCAGTTCATCAACCATGATTGCGAACAGTGCTCAAAGCACACCATTTCTCCACCTGGTTTTATGGTGACACAGCCAGGTAAGCATCAGTAGAGATTTATTTTTTTAAAAAATTATTTTCAATGCAAAATTACAACAAAAATTACAAACATTGAATCCAAAATAAAACAGTACAAACGAGAAAAAAAACACGAGAAAAAAGAACACACACACACACAAAAACACATCTACAAATAAAACCATATCATCATTCTAATCTAGTCATTACATACATATACACATATTGACTTCCTTCCTTTGTTCTAAGACCTCAAAATTTTTACTCTTTCTAAGTTGTTGTGTCTAATGTAGATTACCTCTATCTTTATACTTTTTACACCATTTTTCTTTCTTTAACCCTCAAAAAGCAGCATTCATTACATATCAATATGCTTACTCCAGAACAATGTTTTTTCATATACTCTTTAGCACATCCCCATTCTTTTAATAATTTTTGGTCCGATTGTCCCCTTATGAATGCTGTGAGTCTTGCCAGATTTATATATTCACAAAATTTAATTTACCATTCTTTCAATGATGGAATTTTTGTCCCTTTCCAAGTTTTTGCTATGAGCATCCTGGCAGCTGTTGTCTCAGTAGAGATTTGGTGCAATCACTCTTCTGCCTATCTTAAAAATAATTTATTTATAGCTCCCATGTTCAGAAGAAAAATAATTATCACAGTGAGCATAAACTCAACCATAAAACCATCTGACTTAAGATGTGCTTAATACAGGGGGATGGGGAACCTCAGAGCCAGAAGGCAAATGCAGTCCTCTAAGCCACTCTATTTGGCTCTTTAGACTATCCCCAAGCTGCACCCCTCTCTGGCTTTGCTTTCCACATGACCGTTTTGCCTGGCTAGAATATGTCCTTGGACTCTGATCAGGCCGCTTGCCTGAATGGAGGATGGTCTATGTGTAGAAAGTAGTCTGCTGTATAAATTTGCATCCATTGTCCCACCCACTTTTGCTTCTGGCTCCACCAACCACTGGCATGTGTCCCTTGGAAGGCTGCCCAGAAGGGAATGTTGTCTTCAGGCTGAAAAAGGCTTCCCACCAAAAAGGCTTAATACATCAACACAGTTGGATCACCACTGGTAGAATAGGATGTTGAATGAGATGGGCATTTGGCTCTTCTTATGGTTCTAATGTGAATAGATGATAGTTGCTACAAGGGACTACAATAAGACATAAGGACACAAGATGAGGCCTGTTGGACCAGGCCAAAGGCCTCTTCTGGTTCAGCATCCTGATCTCACAGCAATTAAACAGATGCCCCAGCACACAAGCAGGACATAAGCATGGAAGGTGCAAAGGGCTCTATCTTTTGTAGCAGCGTATAAAATATTCCGCTTGTTTCATTCTTTTTCAGGCACAGAAACCAATGACACCCGGTTCGTACCCTGTCCTCCTGGGACCTATTCAGAGACCGAAATGTCCACCTCCTGTGAACCTTGGACTAAGTAGGTGCCACTAAAGACTCTCTCACAGCTGCATTTCCAGTTTGCGGCTGTGTGATGCCAGTCTTAATTCTACATACACCTCTTTCCATTCAGTGCTGTTTCCTTCCCATTACTGCTAGGAAGTTAAAGAACTAAGTGTGAAGATGACATACTTAGTGAGCTGTTATCTTGGTTTGTACAAAGCTTAGGTTTAACTACGTTCTTAGGTTTAACTACAGAGATTTGGTTGCCCTGTCGAGATGGAATAAAACCATCTTTAGGAGGGAGTTTCCCTGAGATCTACTCTTCAGCCTCAAAGGAAGAAAAATAAAAATAAGATCAGTAGAAGACAAAGCAAAGTTCTTGTATAAGTACAAAGAAGACTTGCAGAAGGGACTTGGAAAAGAGTTAAGAGCATCGGACAAAAGATTACCAGGTTGATGGACTATATGGAATTGGCGGAAAGGACTGGCAGAATCGGAGACCAGAGAGAAGAGACAGTGGAAGAAGATTGGAAAAAGTTCAAAGACTATTTATAGAAATAATGTAAAATTAATGAGTGTTAGTAAAATGTTGGAATGAAGTTATATGGCTTTAGTAGAAATGTTATAAGGAATTAAGCATAAATAGATTATTAGAGTATTAAAGGGAAAATAAGGTTAAAATATGTTAAGACAATTATATGACAGAAAATAGAGGAAGATGGAAAGGATTTGCTGAAACAATTAATAGAAGTGGAGTACCAAAAGGGAGGTGTGAGGAGGTCGTTGAAACAAGTGAATGAAAGATAAGATATCGAAATGTTAAGATGTGTGTTTTAAATTGTTTTTGTTTGGTTTAGTTTAGTTTATTGTGTTAGTGTTGTGTTGTGTAATGTTTATACATTGTATTGTATTGTTTTCTTTTTTCTTCTTTTCTCTTTCCTTTTTTTTGTAGTGTTTAAAAGTAATAAATATTATTTTTTAAATAAACACAAAGCTTAGATTTTAGATTATATCCAGGTCCAGAAAAACTGCAAGACAAATAGATCCACATTTGGCAGACGAATATGTAAATCGGATCTTACTTATTTGCCATTTTTCACAATTCCTGAATGTTGCAATACAGCTGTCGGCTGAAATAACGTATCAATTGTTTTCTCTTAAAAGACATATTTAAAGATAAAAGTACATTGAGAATGGGGGAAGAAATTCAATTTTGTTTGCTTTTTGAAACAAAGCTACCAATTTTCTGCTTCTCAAATCAATACTTAATTCAGAAAACAATTATCCTTCAAAATTCCAAGTACCACGAATGAAACCAATGTCTACAACCAATGTTTACTACAAAAAAAATGTATATATTAGGGGTAACTGTGCATAAAAATGCACACATTGGTGAAAATAACACGCACAAATGCATTACATCAGGGAGTATACCTTTCAACAATGTGTATATTAGTTAAAACAGCATAGAAAAATGTGTGTATCAGGAGAAATTTGCACTAAAATGACTATGTAATTTTCATGAGGATTTTTTTTTAAAAAAAGAAAAATTGCAGTTTGATGCACCCCCCCCATATACACACACACATGATTTAAGATAAGAAAAATGAGAAACTGAGGGAAACTGAAATTGACTGATTCGCTAATTCCTTGCAAATTAGAAGGGGGAGGGAGGAAGCAAACAAGCAAGATTGTCAGCTAACATTAACAATAACTATATCTTACTGAACATAATTTAAATGCTTAAGTTAATAAAGACAGCCTGGGTATTCCCAAATAAGTATCTAAGTGAAATTGACAATTATAATCTGTATGCACAAACACAGAAAGGCCAGAGAAATCTATCACTGAGTAGTAGATTGTCCATCCAGCTCATTTCAGCCACAAGCAGTTGCAGGGTCCATTTTTACTGCCCTTCTGTTAGTCTCCACAAATATCAAGCCTTCTTCTGAACATTCACCCCTGATTTAACCCTTTCTGTTCAATTTTCAGTTGCAGTAAGGCAGGCATGATAGAAGAACGAGCAGGCACAGCAGTTTCCAATGCAGTTTGCGCATGTGTCGGCCAGAAACAGGTGCCTGTGCCGGTATTTGTAGCTACTACTGGCAGTCTTGTTCTGCTGGTTCTTGCCTTAATATGTGGCTTCATAATATGGCAATGGAGGAAGCGCTTCAAAAAACGTAAGTACAACGAGTACATGTGTAGTTAAGCAAAAACAAATCCAGAACCTGCATTCCTGTGTCTTGCAAGTGGAGCTCTACTTTGAGCAGTCAAAAATCTCCACCAACCCCAGTTCATTTGGTTTGCTTGCCTTTTGCTTGATTGGAGAGGACAAAGAAAGTATACTTGGCTTTTAAACTAGAGATGAGGGACATCGGGCCTGGGGGAGTCCAATGTGGCCCTCCAGGCCTCTCTAAGTGGCCCTTAGAGCTCTCTCCAGGCCACGCCCATCATTGGCACTGCTCTGCATTGTCTGGACCATGCCCATGACATCTGAAGATGCTTTTTGTATGCCTGGATGGAGGATACAGGGGGAGGGAAACTGCCAGGTGTACAGAGGTAAATTTTACGTTCCTTCCTCTGCCCATTTATCTATCTGGTTCCATCCACTACTACCATGTGACTCTCAGAAAATTGTCCGGAAGGGAATTTGACCCTTGATTTGAAAAAAGGGTTTACCAAGCCCTGTCCAAAGTGAAATACTTTTGATGGACAGACGTCATTCAACTTCTCTCTGGCTTGCTTGATCAGTGATATCTCCTTAACACATGCAAGTTGGTTCTTTTATGGCACACCTGTGATGTGCAGAGGATAAGGAACCACTGAGGCTCTTATTAACCTCAGTGGATTAGTATGGGTTGTATCTAACTAAATTAGAGTAAACCCACTGAAGTTAGTGGACCTGAGTTAGTCATATCCATTAATTTCTATGGGTCTAATCTGAGTAGAATTTAGTTGGCTGCAACCTCAAGCCAACATGTTCAAATTAGGAGAAAGGGGTTTTTGGTTTTGCCTTTTTTAGCTAAACATCAAGGAGGGCCAGTCTGCCTGGTCAATGCTGCTCCTTCTATTCTCAAATGGAGGCATTTTAGAAAATCTCATGTAGAAATGTCTTCTACTGGGTTTTTGAATTTAAAGAAAGCTCTTCTCTTCTTCACAGGTGCTGCCAGAATACAGGTGAGTATTCTTTTACATAAGCCTTTTACAACTCCTTTTCTTCTGCCCATATTCCTTTCAAAATGCAATTTCAGCATATATTAAGGGTTGCTATTGCACTTTCTCTTTCTCCGTCTTGCAGTGTTGCCCCTCTAAGCTTCCTGCTCTCTTAAAGACTTCCTCTAACCCCCACCCACCAGAGGTGCCGACTCCATGGAGCCGAGCTGCCTTTGCTCCCCCCTCAATACTGTTGGAAGAGGGCTGGGCCCCCTCAATGTTGAGAGGGCAGGGGAGGCCACGTGTGAAGCCAAGAGTGGAACGGCTTCAGTTGCTGGCTCCGTCTGAGCACATGAGAGAAGGAGCCCCTGGCTATAGATGCTGACGAAGATGCAAAGTCACATGTGTGTGACATGTGACAGATCCCCTCAATCTTCAGCAGAACTTGGCATCTCTGCTACCCACTGCCCACTTTTCCTGCAACTTCTTCCTGGATTATCTGCCACAGGGATGGGGAAACTCAGGCTTTAATTAGTTGTATTTTATCTTGTTAAGTTGCCTTCTGGTGTTTTCTTTTGCATAAAGTGACTGATACATGTAACAAATGGATAAAGTACTGATGAGAATCAGTAAGTTGTGGGGGAACCTCTCCTAAATGTGTCAGAGAAATTCCACGCCTCCCCAAGGAAGCAGCAGGAAAACCATCCCTGTTTTTGTTTTTTCCTCTTTTCAATAGCAGGGGAAGAATAGTCTCCAGAAACCGATAATGTTGGTGTCTACACCAGGGATGGTGAACCTGGTGCCCTCCAGATGTTGCTGAATCCAGCTCCCAGTCAGTCCCAACTAGCATGGCCAATGATCAGGAGTTATGGGAAGTGTAGTCATGCAGCATCTAGGGGGGCACCAGATTCTCTCTCCACCTGGGTCTACATCCATGCAGGAAAACTTGGGAACTGTGGGTAATATCCAACCAAGTTCTACTCAGGGTAGACACACCAAAGTTAAAGACCCCTAGTTACTCATGACCATTACTTTCAATGGATTCCCATAGAGGAGAGGACTAACATTGTGAGAGACACTGGAGATCTCTAATGGGCAGTTTTCTGCAACTCCCACCAAACTGCCCAGATCTTTTGTGGGAAAACTAAGACAGTAACATTGGTATAAAATTGATTTCAACATAGTGTAAAAAATATCCAGTGTTTATTCAGTAAAGCACCTTACCCTAGGGATGTGGGTGGCACTGTGGGTTAAACCACAGAGCCTAGGACTTGCCAATCAGAAGGTCAGCGGTTCAATCCCCGTGACGGGGTGAGCTCCCATTGCTCGGTCCCTGCTCCTGCCAACCTAGCAGTTCGAAAGCACGTCAAAGTGCAAGTAGATAAATAGGTACCGCTCCAGCGGGAAGGTAAACGGCGTTTCCGTGCGCTGCTCTGGTTCGCCAGAAGTGGCTTAATCATGCTGGCCACATGACCCAGAGCTGTACACCAGCTCCCTAGGCCAATAAAGCGAGATGAACGCCGCAACTCCAGAGTCGGTCACGACCGGACCTAATGGTCAGGGGTCCCTTAACCGTTACCTTTTTACCTTACCCCTTGGTGGTGCTGTTGTGATCAGAAGTGGAATCAGAGTTGGGGCTGGAGGAAAGTCACATTTCTACTTATTCAGCATTGCCTGAATCCATCAATATATTGTATTGATTTTAAACAAATCTGCCTTGTTCTAGGAGGAACAACGAAATGGAAATTATCTCCCTGTTCAAGAGAATGACAATATGGTGGCACCTATGCAGGAAACGGGTCAACACCCTGGAGAACCAGCATTCACAATGGCATGAGTGACAGAAATTTTGGTTCGGAAAGCCCTGGTGCACCTTGCAAGCAACAGCCGTGGACATATGCACTGGATGAACTTTTAGAGAGGGAAAACACATTAGTAAATGCAATATAAAACAGGAGGTGGCTATTTTCCCCTCTGCGCTTCTCATCTTCCATCTTGAAGAAGCAAGATTCAGTGACGAAAGTGGGAGATGTGGAAATTTTCACTGAAGAGCAGATCAAGGCTGAAGAGAGAACATATCTAGGGGAAAAGGAAAAGACCATCAAACTATGAAATTCATACCAGAAGATATAGTGATGGCCACCAACTTGGATGACTTTAAAAGACAAATTCATGAAGGAAATGGATTTGTATGGACACTATTCAGGTCCTGCTTGTAGCTATCTGGTTGGCCATTGTGAGAACAGTAGGCAGGGCATATTGGCCTTTGGTCTGATCCCCAGCAGGGCTCTTTTGGTATTCTGAAAGAAGGTAGAGTGTTTCTGACACAGGAGGTTCACTACATCAATAAAAACAATGCATTTCCCATGGTCTGAAACCAAGCTGGAATTAGGGGAGGATTTTGCTCTGTCCCTTTGCTCCTCCACCAGTCAGGCCTTCACAGAGATTGGTGCTTTCTTTATAGGGAGTTCTGACACTAATATCAGATGGTGCAGGGAATGGTTGGGCGATGCCTTGTGCCTGGAAACTCTCCCAGGAAATAATATAAGCTTCACTCAATATTTCTCAGATGGTGGAGGCAGGGAAACCCAAATTTACTTCCACCTGCTCTTTAGATGGGGATGAAATCATACTCTAGGAGCATGAAAAACCTGTGTGTATGTGTGTTTGTGTGTATGTGTGTCTCTGTGTGTAACATTACTCCATACTGAATGCAATGAGTTCTGCTTTGCGAGAGTGTTGTCAGAGGCAGTATCCAGGGTCCAATCCCAGCTCACAGACTTGGGCTAAACCCTAACAGATCATGGACAAAATGGAGAGCAACCAGCAAAGCACTGAGTGACTAGCCAATGTAACACCATCTGTCCAAGCAACCAGGCAGCAGGAAAGAGCAGGCTGCACCCATAATCAGAGGCAGTATGATACTGAATACCAGCTGCTGGGAATCACAAGTGAGAAGAGCCCTGTTACATTCAGGTCCTGCTTGTGGGCTTCCCATTGAGGCATCTGGTAGGCCACTGAGAAGAGGATGCTGGACCAGACAGGCCTTTGACCTGATCTAACAGGGCATCTCCTTAGGTTCTCCAGGCCAGCAGTGTAGGAGTTTTGCCTTTCCAAGTCTGCGGTGCCTTAGGGTGTGACAGAGACATGTGTGGCCTACCAGATGGGATCTGAAGCTGGATAGACATAGGGAAAGGGAGAGCACTGCAACATCCTGGGCTACTGGCAAGGCTTGGCTAGAGTCCAGGTTAGGTCACAGACAGCAAGGCCAAGAGGCAGCTGAGAGCAGTGCGGGATTCAGAGTGCAGGTATCAGACCAGGAATCGGGAAACTTTTTCAGCCCAAGGGCCACATGTCTCTTAAGTCGGAGGTGGGGAACTTTTTACAGTCCAAGGGCCACATTCCCTTCCAGGCAACCTTCTGGGAGCCACATACCAGAGGGCCAGAGGCAGGAGTAGAAGGGGGGGGGGCAACAAAAATCACATTTGCCTTCATTCAGCAGGCTAGTTTCTATGCACGACCTGTCTCTATCCTCATGCAAGCCGGCAAGACCCATTATCTGAATTTCAGAGCTTAGAGGTCTAGACAGAGAGGCTTACAATACTACAGCAGCTGGACATTCCAACATTGGCCTTCTTAGGATGAATTGGACCATGGAGACCAGAAGGAACTGATTTCATTCAATGGTTCAACATCGTTTGGAGGAAAGGTGAGTCTGGTTGTCTGGAAATGAGCAGTTGCCACTCTTCAGGTAACTCAGGGGAGGCCGGCATTTGTTCCCTGGGCCTAAGGTTCCTACTCCTGCGTTATTTGCTTGGTTGGAACCCAACTGGCTTTGTAAGTAATTTGAGCACCTGCTGAATTAGAAGCTGCAGTTCTACTCTCTGGCCAGCTGCAGTGGTGGTGCTGCAGAGCAATAGCAGTGTGGAACAGGGAACAGAAAGGCAGCAGTTCCTTCCTTTGGTAAACTATCATAGAGGGTGAATCGTGTGCATATCTCTGGCAAAGTTCCCAGCTGAAGACCCAAATGCCTTGTAGGTGTTCAGTTCAGAATAATGTGAAACCTTCAGTTCCTAAGAACAAGGTGATCTCTGGAAAAGCAGAGAGTAATTTCCGTTGACTAGCTACATATATATTATGGGAGAGATTTGCATTAAAAAGAACAACTAAATGTTCCAAGGGATGGGATGAGAACTCTCAGGCTTGCAGCCACCACCTGCAGTTAACAAAATTTCATAGTGATTCTGTATTTATATCTGCATGTGTTTTGTAGGCTGTGTTGTGTAGTGGTTAGAGTCCTGGACTAGAACCTGGGAAACCACAGTTCAAATGCCATACCTTTTTCATTGTTGTAAGGATAATATGGAAAGGGGGAGAACCATGTAGGCCACCTTGAGCTCCTTGGAGGAAAGTGGATTATAAATGCAATCATAAATAAAAAATTATAGCTGAAACATGCCATTGCAACCCTGTGCATAACTGACATGGTGTTCTGTTCTTGCTTATCTTAGCCTATTGTTGCTTAGATCCTTTGCTTAAGAATTAATATTAACATAAATTAAATGGTGGTGTGAGTGTGTGTAAATAATTTTCTATTTATTTGTATGTATATATATATATATATATATATATATATATTATACCTTACTTTCTTCCTCCACAAGCGAGTTGCTCAAAGTGGCTTACAAATAGAAAATTAAATATTAAAAGCCAAAACAGTGACCCAACTATTAAAACAGAAATGATCCAACTAAAAACAAAGAGCTGTTCAACAGTGGAACAGACTCTCGCAAGAGGCGCTGGCGTCTCCTCCCTTTGAGGTCTTTAAGAAGAGGTTGGATAGCCATCTATCTTGTAGGATTTAGTGGAGATTCCTGCATTGCAGGGGGTTGGAGTAGATGAGCTTTGGGGGTCCCTTCCAACTCTGCAATTATATGATTCTATGAAAACAGCAGCCAAAACAAATGAAACATCAAATGAAAGAATGGCATTCCCAATTAAGTTTAAGAAGGCATGCTTTCAACTAACTGTAGAGCACAAATAAGGAATAAGGGAACTCAAGTTCCTGAGGCAGGGGGTTCCACATAGGAAGATGCCTTGGACTGAGTCAGACAATTGATCCATCTAGCTCACTCAGTGTTGCCTACATTGATTTCTGGTATGGGTCTCTCCTAGCCTTACCTGGAGATGCTGGGGATTGAACCTGGAACCTTCGGCATGCAAAGCAGGTGCTCTACCACTGAGCCATGGACCTTCCCCATATGAGGCACCACTGCATGGGATGGCCTCTCATGTCTTGCCATGCCAATGGCACATGCAAGAAGGACACAAGTGCCATTCTGAAAAGCTGAGCAGATTCACATAAGAGAGGAAGACGGTCCTTCAAGGAATTTGGTCCCAAGCTGTATAGGACACTACAGTCATACCTCTTTTTACGTTTGCTTTATGATACGTTTTTTCAGGTTGCGTCCCCCAGTGACCCGGAAGCACCAGAAAGGGTTACTTCTGGGTTTCTCTACTCGCACATGCGCAGATGCACAAAATGAGGTCGTGCGCATGCGCAGAAGCAGCAAATCACAACCCATGTGTGCGTAGACGTGCAGACACAGGTTGCCTTCCTTTCAGGTTGCAAATGGGGCTCCGGAACGGATCCCATTTGCAACCAGAGGTACCACTGTACAGGGAAATAGTAGCCTCGTGCCTTGGGCTTTCCTTGGGAAATTCTAAGAAAGCACAAAAAATCAGTTCAGTTCTGCAAGGTTGAGAGCACCTTCTTGATCCAAACGGCGCCCAGTTGTATCCAGATGTAGAGGAAAACCTACTGTTGGAACTCAGGAACCTTTGTGCAAAATTTGTTGACAATATCTTAAGGCGTGTCCAAATGCAGAGCAAAGTGACCATTTCTAAACTATAGAATAGATAATCATCACCTTGAATTGCCCTTGGTTGCAGATCAGAAGCTAATGCATTAAGGGGGTCACAAGATCTTGGCACTTTTTTCCCATGGTGCTGTCATATGATCACTATTTTGCAGAAAGAGTTCAGGTGCAAACCTGAAATTTAGGCTCGCTCAGTTAAAGTGGATTCAAGCATTCAGTTGCCTGGGTGCAACAAATCCACTTTTTAAAAAAATACGGAGAGAGACTTTTGTGGTTAGGAAACCGCAAGGAAATGCATTGAAATGTGTGGGATGAACAATTGATTCATGGAAAGATGTGTAAGCACTGCACAAACTCAGGACGGGATGCCTATTGCTTACCTATTGCTATCAAGGAACTGGTATTCAGAGGCCTACTGCATCTGATCTTGAAGGTATGGGGTGTAGCCCATAAACGTATGGTTGACCACTTTGAGGACAGAATCTAGATGGCCTTTGGTCTCATCCAGCCGGGCTCTTCTTATGTTCAAAGAAGTCTCCTGCTTTTGGGATGGGCCTAAGGCAAAGCACTTCAGGGTGGACTATGCCCTTTCCTGGAAGCACAGTGGCTGCAAAGATCCTGACAACAGATCAAAGTGCCTTCTAAAGGGTCCTTCCCATCTATCCATCCATAATGCTTCAATTGCCACTTGTTAATGATCAACCACGATGAGTTGAAATGATGTCAAGACTTTTTGAAATGCGAATTATTGCTGATACATATGAGCCTGGGGGTAGAAGTTCTATGACATAAATTGTACAGTGTTTGGTTCCTTCCATTAGCACCTCCCTCACTGGACGCCAGGAAAGCTCCTTGAGAATGGCGGCACCTCTTCTCCAAGGGGACAGCTAAATAATAATAATAATCATGTCGGCAAGATTTTGTAAGGGAAAGCATGCTCTTTTGAAGTCTAAAAATGTTTTCGAAATATGCCAATTGCTGCAAACACGCCATGCATATAAAGATTCCTGGGACACTGTACAGTAGACCTGCAACTTGTACACATTTAACTTGTGCCTATTCAGTTTTATGCACTTGGATATAATATAATATAATATAATATAATATAATATAATATAATATAATATAATATAATAATGTAATAGGGTTGGAAACGGGGTGAGCACCCGAGAAAATAACTTTGGCAATCCCCCCTGTCATTGCACCGAATGCAATTTGACTATACACGATTATGGCTTTACAAGCTATTCTCGGAACGTAATCACAGTGTAAGTTGTGGGTCTACCTTGGTTAAGGGTGCTGGAAATTGTAGATCCGTGAGGAAAAACTATCATTCCTAGGATTGCGGGGGGCAGATGTGTTTTAAATATGGTTTAAATGTATGTTGGTGCACAGTCTGTGTCTTTACTTACTGAAATTACCATTATTGTATTGTGTCTTTTTTTGCCTGTTTTTTGCTTTTACACCATTTTTTCTTAATTTGTAAATAATATTTTGTAATTTGAAGTAAACTAGTCTTTTTAAAAAAATGAAAAAACAACAACTACTACAACAACTTGATTCATATTTTCTGTGTGGCTACGATACTCCCAAGAAAGACAGCTTCATGTTCTTTTGATGGTAATCTTGAACATTCTGATTGCCCAGATTCCTATTTAGCTACCAGGATGAGAACACTTGGGTTGTATCCAGTGTTAGACCTACTCAGAGTAGAGCCATTGGCAGTAATGAAGAGACTGAGTTGGAGACAGGGATGGGAGAGAAATTAAACTCATTTGCATGTAAAGCCAATTCTATCAAATTTTCACATTCCAAAACATCACTAGAACCTTTGAAATTTCCACATATCTGAATTTTGCAAAGCAGTTCTCCAACCAAGCAATGCTTACAAGAATGCGTACATCAGGGGAAAGTGTGCAGAAAAAAACCCTATTTGTTAAAGTAACATACTAAAATGCATTACATTAGGAGCAATTGCTGGCAAAAATATCCACCTTAGTCAAAACTATGTACAAAAATGCATTTATTAAGAGAATCATATAATTGTAGAGTCCTCAAAGGTGATCTAGTCCAGGCAGAGTCTGACTCAGGCAGAATAGAGTAGAAGAAAATTGCACTGAAATGCTGATTGGTTTTTAAATCCTCCCAAAAACTCATCAACCACAAATTGCTGCAGAAATGTGGAGAACTGAATTTAAGACTGGAAAAATGGGAGAACCCTGGCTAAGTAACTGAGTAGCTGACCTCTTCCCTCCCAGGGGCTTGTCATACATAGGTACCTGCTAAAGTCGAAGCTGTTGCCAGGCAACTGAGGTTCCTACTGAGCATCTGGCAGATAAATGTGCTTTATTGCACCCCATAAACTAAAATAGATCAGAAAAAGCACCTTTTAAATAACCCCCCTCAAGCATATTACAACACTGTTTCCCTTGACCTAACACACACACAAAGTTCCTGCCAAGACACCATGGGAATTGACAGTGTTCCATTATTAGTGCTGCTGGTGAGGACTAGCTGGTTAGCATTGACCCACAACAGGGCTTTCCTGGTAGTGGCTCCCCATTTGTGGAATACCCTCCCTGCTAAACTGTGACCCTAATAACATTCCCCTTTACCCAGCCATTTGATGTTGAAAGATACTGGGCTGTATCTAGAGGATTGCACATCCACCCCATGTCATTAAAGCATTAAAGACTCGCCTTCTAATAATAATAATAATAATAATAATAATAATAATAATAATAATAATAATAATAATATTAATAATTTATTTATACCACACCCATTTGGCTGGATTTCCCCAGCCACTCTGGGCGGCTTCCAACAGAATATTAAAATACAATAGTCTATTAAACAATAAAAGCTTCCCTAAACAGGGCTGCCTTCAGATGTCTTCTAAGAGTCTGGTAGTTGTTCTTCTCTTTGACATCTGGTGGGAGGGCGTTCCACAGGGCGGGCACCACTACCGAGAAGGCCCTATGCCTGGTTCCCTGTAACTTGGCTTCTCGCAGTGAGGGAACCGCCAGAAGGCCCTCAGCACTGGACTTCAGTGTCCGGGCAGAATGATGGGGGTGGAGATGCTCCTTCAGGTATACTGGACCGAGGCCGTTTAGGGCTTTAAAGGTCAGCACCTGGGTGGTTTTAAAGCAGTTTGCTGCTGTGTATGATTGAGATTCCTGCATTGCAGGGAGTTAAACTAGATGACCCTCAGGATCCTTTCCAAGCCTATGGTTCTATGCTTCTACATTACTTTCCCCAGAAAACCCTGGGAACTGTAGTTTGATAAGGGTGCTGGAAATTGTAGTTCTGCAAGGGAGCACTGGCAGAGGAAGAGGGGTGCAGGGGGAGTGCACTGCCCCCGGCAGCACGATCCCGGTGGTGTGCCCTCACAGCTGCCCCCCAGCCTGCGCTGGAGCCACACCCCCGCAGGTGGTATGCTACGCCCCTGTGGGTGGCATGCCACGCCCCCGGGATGCGTGCCAGCTCCACCCCCACCTGCTCTCCGCCCCCAGGTGCCGGAGCATGAAGCTCCGCCACTGCAAGGGAATAGACTACAGTTCCCAGCACCCCAGAATAGCACATCCTGTCCTTTGCCCTGCTAACCCGCTTCTGCCCCTGCTCAGCTCTCAAAATGCAGCTAACATCACTTTCTGCCGCCACCAGATGCTTCTTAATATCTATGTTCCGCTTCGTGGGAGAAGATATCTCCTCCCCTGCCTGGAACTGCTGGCTGGCTCCGCCTAGGTTATGCATATGCATAAGGAATCCTGGAGGGGGGAACCTTGCAGAAGTCAGGGGGCGTGGCTTTTCTATCAGCTGACGCAGAGCCCATAAAGGGAAAGGGAGCGCGAGACCCAGGGAGAAGGCTGCAGTTTCAGAAGAGCAGAGATGGCGGTGGATTTAGCCAAAGTGGGAGCCAACACGCTGAAGCATGCAGTCAGTGGGGAGGTGAGACCCTTTACATAAGACGGCGGGGCGTGTGTGTTGCGATTTTGTAATTCCGAAGCTGCATAGCAAACAGTGCGATCCGGCAAGTCGCTTGAAATTCTCAGCTACCTGCATGGAAAAGCGTTGTAGTTTTGTAACTGCCTAGATATTCCGAGCTCTTGCCTTGCGCTCAGCCAGCCTGGTCGCCCCTCAAGAGTCCTGGGAGAAACGCTGTCGTCGTCTCTCCTGCTGCTGCTTGATCCTTTTTAACCAGAGGTCCTGGGGGTTGAACCCAGAACCTTTGCATGCAAAAGGCATAAGCTCTGCTGCTGAACTCTAGTTTAACCAGCTAACCGATTGAGATATTCGTCTCCAATTTCTAAGAGGTTGTTGTGCGTTGTCTTTGGGCGTCTTCAGCGCAGAACTGACATGCTCTTTGCTTTAAGGGGCGGGGAGCAGTGATGGAAGCGGATCGGGGAGAGGGTTTGAAGCTGGTCCACTCTGCAGGGGTGGCTTAATTTGGTTGCTTTCTGATCTTTCCTGAAGAGGAAAGGAGGCTGTGCGTTGTATCTGTTGGTTAGCTAGCTGTACTGGAACGACGTGACATCTTTTTTTTATTTTTAGCAAACCTAGCATCCTGCTATCCTCATTATTCTGCACTCTGGCGGGTTGAAAACCACTCTGTGTGGTCTGACTCACCAACAGTCCTAAGGCCCAATTAGTTTTATTCCCATATTTCAGAAACTTCTGTGGTGAGCGGTTGTAGGGCTGAGAGAAGCTTGCCTTACAATGGGTGAGATCTGAACTCTGGGCTTTGTGAATGATAGTTCCAAAACGGCATGTTGTGCTTGGTTAATAATGCAACCATATCTGTCTTGATTCAGGATTATGTCCTGCTAGTTAAGTGAGGTTTACTTCTAGGTGAGTTTGTGTAGGATTTGCAGCCTCTTGCCTGCTCTAGGGCCATAGAGAAGGAATAGAGACTGAGATAACTTTAGCACTTAATTCACAGTATCGCGCTGGTATAAGCTTATGCTATATTGAGTTTGACCCCTGCTGGAAACTTCATTATTTCAGCAAGACTACCCAAACATATGATTTAGCTGCCTATATTTGTTGTGAAAGTTTTGCAGATTTTATCTGTATTTTAATTATTATCTTTGTGTGTGGTTTTTAAATAGCTCTGCCAATTTTGGCTGTGTTCTGTCCAGTTTTTATGTATACCACATAGAGGGGTCTAAATATTATAATTTAATTAAAATTATTATTATTTATAAAATCAGTAAAATTAATGCCCATTATTCCCTCTTTTACCCTTTCTTCTGTGGTTTCCCTTTGTGTCTGTTTCTAGATTGTATCCCCTTGGAGACAGAGACTTGTTTTCTCAAGTGCAATGTAGATGCTGCCACAATTATAAATGCAATTTTCTTAAGAGTATTGCTTATTTGTCCAAGGATGCATTTGAGGAATATCTGAAATGAGAGTTACCTCGATCACTTTTACTGTCCTTTCCAAACTTTTCTCTGACTCTTAAAACATATGCATGCAGCATTCCAAGTGCAGTTGTACCCTAGATCTGTACAAAGGCATTATGAATCATAGTATTGTGAAGTTGGAATAGACCCCCAAGGGACATCTAATCCAACCCCCTGCAATGCAGGAATCTTTTGCCCAAGGTGGGACTCAAACCCACAACCCTGAGATCCAGAGTCTCATGCTCTACTGACTGAGCTATCCCAGGTCTTCCAAGAGAGCTATCTATGATCCTGGCAGTTTTATTTTCAACACTTGTCCTAATGACCCCCATTCCTCTTGAGCCGCAGGTCTTGGAGATGGATATTGGAAGAGGGCAATACTTTTCACACCCTGCTTGGGTGCACAGAGGCCAGATACAGTACCAGGTGGTGTGAAACTACCAAGGTCGGGTTTCTTAAATAATGATTTGCAAAGATGCCCTTTCCCAATAGGGAGAAAGCAGCTGCCTTAATTAGCACCGCTCCTAGTTTCTACTTACATAGAACACATGCTATTTACCTTGTTTGGTACATACTATTTGGAAAAACAAGATCTGTAGGGCACAATCATGCAATAAACCAGTGGTGCAGAACATCTGGCTTGTTGGCTTAATTAGACCCACTAGGTCTCTTGAGTTGGTCCACCTGGCTGGTTGTTGTTGTTGTTTAGCCAAGCCATTATGCCTGCCCTATACCTGACATACCTGGGACACAGGTGGCGCTGTGGGTTAAACCACAGAGCCTAGGACTTGCCGATCAGAAGGTTGGCAGTTCGAATCCCCACAACGGGGTGAGCTCCCGTTGTTTGGTCCCAGCTCCTGCCAACCTAGCAGTTCGAAAGCATGTCAAAGTGCAAGTAGATAAATGGGTACCGCTCCTGTGGGAAGGTAAACGGCGTTTCCGTGCACTGCTCTGGTTCGCCAGAAGCGGCTTAGTCATGCTGGCCACATGACCTGGAAGCTGTATGCCGGCTCCCTCGGCCAATAAAGTGAGATGAGCACCGCAACCCCAGAGTCAGTCACGACTGGACCTAATGGTCAGGGGTCCCTTTACCTTTATACCTGACATGCCAGCTGCAGAGCTGATGATTGGGCTCGACTGAAAGGGACGTGCAGGAACCATCTATCAGCTGATTGGCACCTGGGCAAAGCCCTGCATGTGCCAAGACCTGTGCATTCCTCAGCCTGGCCTTCCTTGTTCACCACTAAATAAAACATTGCCTGTGAAATCCATCTGGGGACACTCCTGCCTGTTACGTCAGAGTTTTGTAGGGCTAGTCTTGTGAGTTGTGCTTTGACCATCTGCCAGGCTGTTGCTTGAGCTGCCGTTGTCAGGATTTCACAGTTTGTCAACACCGCATCGCAGCAATTACCTTCCCACTCTTTCAGTCTAAAGCTTGGGCTCCCTTTCAAAACGACGATACTGCAGAGCAGGACTGGAGGATCTCTTTGGCTCTCTAAGCCTGATTCTGCTCTGTCCTGACCACTGTGGGCCAACGTTGGCAGGTGGCAGGGAGAACCCACACGTCACCCACCTGATGTTGTGAGGACCCCAGGTGATGATGGACAGGTGGTTTGTCCTGCCCACCTGTCAAAGTCCTTGTTTCCAGGCTGTAACACTACCTATGTCACAGGTGATGTCAAAGTGGGGAACCCTTTCCCTTTCAAATGTCGGCCTACATTTACCATCATCCCTGACCATTGGCCATGCTTGCTGGGGCTGATGGGAGTTGTAGTCCAACAATATTTGGAGAGCCAAAGCTTCTGCATATAAACCTTGGTTTAAGCGGCACCTTCCACATGAAGCCTTTGGTTTTTTCCTCCTTAATTGTGAGGCTGAGGCTCAACAGCTTAGTATATTCTTTGGATGCAGAAGGTACCAGGTCCAGTCCCAGGAATCTCCAGGGAAATACTCCTGTCCATGCTGATCTGCTGTCTTGTCAGTGAGTAGACAACATGGAGCAAGAGAGGCAAAGTCCGCCCCTGCACAAGGCAGCTTCCTATGCACCTTCAGGCCAAGGGTTCAAGGGAAAGAATATCTGCTTTGCATGTATGGTTCAGTGCCGGGCAGCTCCAGGTAGGGCTGGTATAGACTGAAGCTCTGAAGTGCCACAGCTAGTCAATGTAGGGCAATCATGATGCTCTTCAGATGTTACTGGGCTCCAACTCTCATCATCCTCAGCAAGAATGGCCAATGGCCAGGATGATGGGAGTTGTAGTCCAGAAACAACTAGAGAGCCAGTGTGATGGGATTTGTAGTCCAGAAACTTCTGGAGGGAGCCAGAACCAACAATTCTGTGCTAGATGGACTTGGTGGAAGACATCTTCCTACATTTCTCAGGTGTCTGAGAAATCTGGCTCTGCAAAAATTAAGGATCAAGCCCCTGTTATGCCCACTTTATTATCCAAGAGCTCTCTCGCTGGGCATTCAAGCCTCATCATGTTCCACAAGTGCGGACAGCCACTTTTATGATCTTGTCTGGTTTTTCCAGGTGGTGGAGCTGAGGAGCATTTGGAGGGACTGTCCTTGTGTGGTGCTGTTCTTGCGCCGCCTCGGGTGCCAGGTGTGCCGCTGGATTGCCAAGGAAACCAGCAAGCTGAGAGAGGTGCTGGAGAGTAACGGTGTCCGCTTAATAGGTGTTGCGCCAGAAAGCCTAGGCCTGCAGGAGTTTCTGGAGGGAAATTACTTTGCGGGAGGTAGGTCTTGGATCGTAGGAGCCCCATGAAGGAAGGGGGAGAGAGACCTTTTGTGGGGTGCTTAAGGCAGGCATGGCCAAACTTGGCCCTCCAGCTGTTTTGCGACTACAGTTCCCATCATCCCTGACCACTGGTCCTGTTAGCTAGGGATGATGGGAGTTGTAGTCCCAAAACAGCTGGCGGGCCGATATCCTACGATTGATATCAATCATAAGATATCAGTCAAATCAAAAATTAAAAAAGAATGGAAATGTTTTGAAGATTATATGTTAAAATATTGTTCTAATATGCCTAGAATAAAAATGTAAAGTATATCTATGATTTGGAAAAGATAAAAGATAAAAGAAACACAAAGAATGATACATTTGGGATGCAAAGATAAAAGTGGAAATAGAGATTCAAAGAAGTAGAATTGTGGTGGAGGGAAGCTGTGGGTGGGTGGGGAATATTACACGATAAGTATGTAATATTTGCTTTCAATATTTTTGGAGTGTCTTCAATCTATTTTTCTTTTTGGTTGTTTTTATGAACTACTTATTTAAACAAAATAAATAAAATTGAACAAAAGGGGGGAAAAAACAGCTGGAGGGCCAAGTTTGGCCATGCCTGGCTTAAGGAAACCTGCTGTTTGACAGCTGAGCACATAGCTCTCCTTTGTTTGGAGATGTGTTGAAGCAGACGTTGGAAGTACAACCAATCAGGAATGCTGCAAGTAAAGGTTGGCTGGCTAGCCAATTGGGGATGTTGTCAACAGAGGTTGGCTGGCTAGCCAGTCAGGGATGCTGTGGCAGCAGATATCCTTTCCAGCTCGATTACATATGCCTCTACTGACATGCTACTCGTATAGGGAAGGCTCGGCTTACAACCCACCAAGCTAATTGCTGGCCGCCCCTGCCCACCTCTGCTCAAAGCAAGAATGCAGAATGTCCAGCCAATCATCCTCTGTGCCTGACATATGAGCAGTATCTGCCTTGCTAGACCTATGCAAGGTTGCTGGAAACCTCCACCCCACATTAAAATTGTATGGAACAGTTTTGTTTGTTTTTAATCTTAATTTATGTGTAAGAATGGTGCCCTTCGGATCTTGTTGGAACTCCAGCTCCCATCAGCCTCTGCGAACTGGGGATGGTGGGAGTCCAACAATATCTGGGAAGGTTTCCCATCTTGGGTGAAATTGTGTTGGCTTTGTATTTCTTGAAAGGTGGATGCCTTCGTGACTCTCTCCTGTCTTTTGAGACAAAGAAGCATAGGGTATAAATTGAGCCCAACAAATGCAGTGGTTTGCATCCAGCTAAGCTCAACTACGAGTAGACCCCTTGAAATTAATAGACCTAAGTTGTTTATTTTTATTTAGAGCGTTTATGCCTCATTCTTCAGCTGAAAAAGACTGCCAGGGGGGCTTACGTACTGCCAGTAAAACAAAATAGCCCTTGCCTACAGGCTTGGAATCTGAAAAAAAAGACAGAAAAGGAAAAAGGGACAGGGAGGGAAGAGGAAACCAAACAAACCCAGGTACCAGTTCTTAAATAGTAGCTCTTGTCATGAGCGGCTGACACAGAAACAGTTCAGGGGATAGGAGATGACTGATGGAACTGGACTTTCAGGAAAGCAGATAGAATGGACCTGTTTATTATCTCTTTCCCACTGAGGCAGCCTGGCAGCAGTTAGTCATCATTAATTCCCATGGGTCTACTCTGAGTAGGAGTAACAACGGATGCTCCTCCAGGCTTTTAGATGGCAGGAAATGTTAGTCTTTGCATTGAGTAACTTCTGGTTTTCTTTCAGAACTCTATCTGGATGAAACCAAACAGTGCTACCAAGATCTTGGATTCAAAAGGTCTGTTGCATTTTTAGCATGTGTGTTTGTGGACTTGGAAAGTCCCATTGAGCATTATTGTTCTTATTAGTTACCCACCGTAAGGTTCCAGGGCAGGTTACAACATTAAAACACAACATTGAAAACGGTTTAGAACATCTTACAACCACTAAAATAAGGTGGGTCATAAGAATTGATCATTTGTCTCCCTATTAAGTATGCTTTGCATCATGGCCACAGTGCCATAGAATTGTAGATTTCGAAGGGAACCCGAGGATCATCTAGGCCAACCGCCTGTAATGCAGGAATATGCAGCTGTCCCACACGGGGATCGAACCTGTGACCTTGGCGAGAGATTCTGCACAGTTTAACCTAGGCAAAGGTCTGTGGCTCTTCCCCTTGCCCCTCACATAACTCAAGCCATTTCTCTGAAATGTGAGCTTTGGGGTTTTAAAAATGTGTCTGGCTCTTTTCTTCTTGATGACGTAAGGCAGCTTTTTTTCAGAATGAGGGCCACAATTCCTTCTGGGCAACCTTCCAGGGACCGTGCAGCAGTGGTGGGAGGGGCCAGAGGCCAAAGTGGGTGGAGCTACTAATACAAAGCTTGCCTTTGCATAGTAGGCTAGTCTCTATGCAGACTTACACTGCATACTTGGTCCTGCACGCACGCAAAAATATTCTGCACTTTTTTCTTTCTTTTTTTTATGTGGCGGCTACTTCCCCTCTCCCCATAAACATATTGAAATTGAAATACTTTATTGTCACTTGTACAACTTGTATACAGTGAGATTACACGAGCACCCCCCACTCAGCTCTATTAGTCTTAATTCCCCTCGTTTACTGACATACACCCACCAAACCCGAAAGTCAGTTGCCCTGTTGTTATCTTTTCATTCAGCAGCTTAACAGCCCACAGACAGAAGCTGTTCTTTACCCTGTTGGTGCGACTAATCATGCTTCTATATCTTCTGCCTGAGGGCAGGAGATCAAGAAAGTGCCGGCCAGGGTATGAATCATCCCTGAGAATTTTCCTCACTCTTCTGAGGCACCGTTCTTCTGCTATTTCATCCAGCAGTTTCAAGGGACAGCCCATAATATCTTGTGCTGTATTCACCACCCTCTGTAGGCTATTTCTATCAGTTGATGTCAAACCAGTGTACCACACCGTGATGCAGTATGAAAGGACACTTTCTATTGTTGACTGGTAGAAGGAGATCATCAAATGTTGATTGACATCATTCTTCTGCAATATTCTGAGGAGATGGAGTCTCTGTTGGGCTTTCTTAACCACCTAGGTTGTATTTATTTTTAAAGTAAGGTATTCACTGAGATAAACTCCTAGGAATTTAAAGGAAGAGACTCTCTCCACACAGCCCTTCCCGATGTACAGCAGGGCTAGTTCTCCTCCTCAAAGAATATTGGAATGATGCTAGGTCCAGAGCATTGTGGAGGTTGCAAAATAATAGCCATGCTCTCAACACGGTTTCTGCATTTGCAACAGCACCAGAAAATAAAACTGTTATTGCTACTGCTAATGGTGAGCCCCACCCCTAGAAACCTAGATATCATCTCCTCCTCCTGGAGACATTTGGCAAAATGCCACCCCTTCTCAATTTCTCTAACCGCTGAATCAGGTAGAGAATTTCAGGATGCCATTTGCACAAACCTCCATACCAGTCTTAAGAACACAGGAAGTGACCTTAGACAGAGTCAGACCATCGGTCCATCTAGCTCAAAACTGTCTATGCCAGCCTTTCTCAACCTGTGGGTCCCCAGATGTTTAACTACAACTCCCATCACCCCTAGCTAGCAAGGCCAGAGGTTAGGGATGATGGGAGTTGTAGTCCAACAACATCTGGGGACCCACAGGTTGAGAACTGCTGGTCTATGCTAGTGTTTCTCAAACTTGGGTCTCTAGCTGTTGCCGGACTAAAACTCCCATCATCCCTGATCGCTGGTCCTGCTAGCTAGGGATGATGGGTGTTGTAGTCCAACAACAGCTGGAGACCCAAGCTTGAGAAACACTGGTCTACACTGACTGGCAGTGTAGGACATTACCAGTGTAGGACATTCCCAGCCCTATCTAGAGATTCTTAGGATTGGACCTGGGACCTTCTGCCACCACTCTTGAAAATAATGTTCCACCTGTGTCCCTAATGTTTTGACTCTAACTTGCCTTCCTCCTTTTAGGTACAATGCCTTAAGTATAGTCCCTGCAGCTCTGGGGAAGCCTGTCCGACAGGTCATCACAAAGGTCAGTTGGTGAAGACTGTTGCCAGCAGAGGAACAGTTTGACATCCTTGGGGGTTGTTAGTTACATTGGATGATGCCCTACATGAAACTGAAGGACCATGGTCCACCTAGCCTGCACTGTTTGCACTTGCTGCGGTGAATTTGTGATCCCCCCCCAGACAGCTCTCAAGGAGGATACAAAGCGGGATGGGTGAAGGGTGTAGCTTGGGAGAGCTCCAGGGGCCTGATGGAAAGGCAAGGAGGCCCAGATTGGACTCCTGGGCTTGAGGCTTGGCATCCCTGTTCAAAGCCTTATTGGCAATTCCCAGACCACCAAGTCCAAGTGTGCTTGTCACTTTTCTGATTTGCTGTGCTGGCAAAAATTATGTTTAAAGATTTCGGGGTGGGGAACAAGCAGCTCCTATTTCCACTGTGAGCCCCCTCAAACATTGCATTTAAATGGTCTCCGAAAGCACTGGAAAATGTCCCAGCTGAAACTTCAGGCCCACTATTTGGCCTCACCGTTGAGCTAGGGACCCTCCAGAAATCTGAAGGTTTGTCCTTAGACTTGGCCTCCAGTGGGACTTGGAGGATGCTAGTAAGTTCTGAAAAAGCCTCTTTAACGGATGGGGATTGGGGCCTGGGCTTTGATCTTCTTTTCCTCCTCACCCCCCCTCTCTGCAGGCAAATGCCGCCGGTATTCAAGGCAACTTTTCTGGAGATCTTCTGCAGAGCGGTGGGACGCTGATAGTTGGCCGAGGTAAGGGGGCAACCTTCCACTGCCTTGGCTCAATTTCTGTTAATGGGGATTGGTTTTTTGCACATTGCAAAGACAACATAAATGGCTTAGAAAATATATAACATTAGCTTGTTTTGGGGAAAGCATGTAGCTCAGTGGTAGAGCATCTGATTTGCATGCAAAAGGTTTCAGGTTCAATCGTCAGTGCCTGCAGGTAGAGCTGGGAGAATAATTTTGCGTGAAACTCTGGAGAGCTGCTGCTAGGGAAAAGTTGTGGAGAGTAGATATGAAATATAACAACAACTACTACTACTACTACTACTACTACTACTACTACTTATACCCTGCCCATCTGGCTGGGTTTCCCCAGCCACTGTGGGCAGCTTCCAACAGGAGATTAAAAATGCATTAAAACATCAGTCATTAAAAAACTTCAGATATCTTCTAAACGTCAGATAGTTGTTTATTCCTTTGACATCTGATGGGAGGGATTCCACAGGGTGGAATCCACTACTGAGAAGGCCCTTGGCCTGGTTCCCTGTAGCTTCACTTCTTGCAGTGAGGGAACCGCCAGAAGGCCCTCGGCGCTGGACCTCAGCGTCCGGGCAGAACGATGGGGGTGGAGACGCTTCTTCAGGTATACTGGACTGAGGCCGTTTAGGGCTTTAAAGGTCAGCACCAACACTTTGAATAGTGCTCAGAAACATATTGGGAGCCAATGTAAGTCTTTCAAGACCGGTGTTATGTGGTCTCGGCAGCTGCTCCCAGTCACCAGTCTAGCCTGTTACATGTTAAAGGAAAACTATTAGAAAATTATATACAGATGGTATTTAACAACTAATAAACTGGCCAAGATGTACAAGACACTATCAAAGTAAATGTTGGAAATGCAGAAGCCTGAAGGGCCATTTTTTCATATGTGGTGGACTTGTAAAAAAAAGCAACAGGCTTTTGGGAAGTGATGCATAATGAATTGAAAAAGATGGTTAAAATAGTCACCCCCCCCCCCAAAAAAAAGCCTGAAGCATTTCTTTGGGGAATAATGGGGTAGGCCTCAAAAAAGTTGGTCAAAAGTTGTTTATGTATGCTGCTGCCGCAGCCAGAATTTCATATGCGCAGAAATGAAAGAAGTTCCAATGAAAGAGTGGGACTCTAAAACTATTGGACTATATGGAGATGGTAAAATGGATGGCAAAAATAAGAGACCCAAAAAGACGAAATATTTGTGGAAGAGCTGAGACCCTTTTCGGACGATCTGAGAAAATATTATAGTCAAACAAAATTGTAGGCAGGACTGGAAATATAAGCAAAGGAATGAGAATGATAAAGGAATGTGATGTAATACTTATAGAAATAAGTATTATATTTGAGGCAGTAGATAAAGGATTTGAACAGAAACATCATGGAAATAAGGATGGGAGGTCAAAATGTGAAGGGAATATTGTATTGAAACTGAATAGAATTTTTTTAATTGTATGAAAATCGATAAAAATTTATGGGAAAGCTACTGCTACCCATACTAGACAATTCTTAGCTTCTTTAGCAGGGTTCTTAATAGATGTCCATTTCTCTCTTCCCAGGAGCGAGATGAGGGCAGAAAACATTTCACAGGAACACAGGAATCTGCCTTATTTTTGTATATTTATTTAGAGCGTTTGTACCCCGCTCTTCTGCCAAAAAGGCTCCCAGGGTGGCATACACGAAATCAAAACAAGACACTTCCACAAACAAACAAACAAACAAACAAATGACACACAAGGGAAAAGGGACAAAGAGGGAAGAGGAAAACAAAACTCAAAACACACCAGTTTCTAGACAGTTGTTCTTCTGTTGAACAGTTGGCATAGTTCAGGGGCAGGAGGTGCCTGATGGAGGTGGTTCAAATGCAACAAGCCTTTTGCTTCCTATCTCTCCTGCTGAGGAAGCCTGGTGCCTCCAGATGACATTTAAAGGGAGGGGAGACCTGATGATCCATCCAGCCTTGCATTGCCTACAGCCAGGCTTCCTCAAACTTGGCCCTTCAGATGTTTTTGGCCTACAACTCCCCTGGTCCCTTGCTAGCAGGACCAGTGGTCAGGAATGATGGGAACTGTAGTCTCAAGACATCTGGAGGGCTGAGGTTGAGGAAGCCTGGTCCACACTGACTGGCTCTTCAGAAACGGGACGTTCTCCCAGCCCTACTTGGAGATGCCAGGCGTTGAACCTGCAACCTTCTACATGCAACGCAGGGGCTAAGACACAGCGTTCCACAGCTAGTACCTGTTTACCTCTTCTCTCTCTTTCCCTTCTCATTCCAGGAGGGGAGAATCTGCTTTTGTATTCTGCTCAGGAGTCCCCCGGTGACTACCTTCCCTTGGAGTCTATCGTCACTGCCCTTGGCATCTCTGCAAATGTAGAAGAAGGAGCAAAGCCTCAGGTGAGCAGCTCTCTGTCTTGGAGATCACCCTTGGCTCCTACCCTTCCTCCAAGGACTTTGGCGACAGCATATGAAACCAGTAGTCCAGGGGTGGCGCCAGATGAGGCCCTCTGCACCTATTCCTTGGCCCTTGGGCCCCACCCATTACCACCCTTGCCACACACTCTCCTTGAGAGTGTACAGTGGTACCTTGGGTTAAGAACTTAATTCATTCTGGAGGTCCGTTCTTAACCTGAAACTGTTCTTAACCTGAAGCACCACTTTAGCTAATGGGGCCTTCCACTGCTGCCACACCACTGCTGCACAATTTTTGTTCTCATCCTGAAGCAGAGTTCTTAACCTGAGGTACTATTTCTGGGTTAGCGGAGTCTGTAACCTGAAGAGTATGTAACCCGAGGTACCACTGTATATGCCTGGCAGAAAGGTTTCTCAAACTATGCTCATGCCTCTGGTCCCATCCACCATGAGCTTGTTGACCTGGAAAGGTTGCCCACACAGGATTGTGCCCCTTGGACTGGGAAAAGGTAACCCTATGTATCTTGTGGCAGGGAGTTCCATAGTTTAACGATGTGCTGTGTGAAAGAAGTACATCCATTTGTCCTGAACTGGCACTTCATCATACAAATTTACAGGACGGACGCATTTGGAGTACTGTGTACAGTACCTCAGAAAGGATACTGTAGATCAGGCTTCCTCAAACTTGGCCTGCTGTAGAGCTGAGAAATGTTCAAAAAAGGGCCACCAAGCTGTTCAAGGGGATGGGGTAAATCCCCTGTGAGGAAAATGTAGAAGAGTATAGGCTGCTTAAGTTAGGGAAAAGGCAAATCTGAGGCAATGTGATCATGAAATCATACTACTGTAGAGTTGGAAGGGACCAGAAGAGTCATCTAGTCCAGCCCCCTGCAATGAAGGAATATTTTGTCCAGTGTGGGACTTGAACCCACAACCCTAAGATTAAGAGTCCTATGCTCTGCTGACGAGCTGCCCAGGAGTGTTTTAAAGGTGTTTAAAATGATGCAAGGTGTAGGCAGGGAAGACTTCGCAGTGTGAGAGACTGTGAGAAGAAAGGAAAGCTCCCAGGTGAGAGCTGGGAGGGTCCACCATTTTCTGTGAGAGACAAGGGTTAAGAGCTACCTTTGAGAGAGGGCTCTGCATTTGCTTTTTCTTTCTCTGGTTTTGTTTTTATTTAGATGAGTTTATTTTATTGTATGGCCCTCCCATCAGATGTCAAGGAAATAACTATCCGACTTTTAGAAAACATCTGAAGGCAGCCCTGTTTAGGGAAGTTTTTAATGGGTGATGTTTTATTCTGTTTTTAAGGTTCTGTTGAAAACCACCCAGAGCGGCTGGGGAAATCCAGCCAGATGGGTGGGGTAGAAATAATAAATATTATTATTATTATTATTATTATTATTATTATTATTATTATTATTATTATATCATGTAAAAGCTTTAATAAAACCTTAATGGAAAAAATAATAAATAAAATGATGCATTGTGTAGAGTAAGTGCAAAACAGTTTCCCCCTCCCTCTCCCATAATGCTAGAAGTTGGAAGGTTGGAAGGTTCAATGAAGTTGTAAGGTTCAGACAAAAGAAAATACTTCTTCACACAGTGCCTGGTTAAACTATGGAACTCACTCCCACAAGGTGTAGTGATGATTACCGACTTGGACAGCTTTAAGAAGGGGACAAATAGTTGGAGAATGAGGCCACTAGCCACAATGACTACATGCTATCTCCTCTGTCAGAGGCAGTAAAGCTCTTAATACCACTTGCTATGAAGCACAGAAGAGGAGAGTGCTGTTATCCTTGGGTTCTCCTGGCAGGCTTCCCTTCCCACTGGATGCTGGACTGGATGAGCCATTGGCCTGATCCAGCTGCAAGGTTCTTACATCTTACATGGATGCTGGACTGGATGAGCCATTGGCCTGATCCAGCTGCAAGGTTCTTACATTCATACCCCATCCCTACTGCAGACAGTCCTGAGCTATGTAGGCCCATGGTCCCAACTTGGTATAAGCCTAAGGCAACTTCCTATAGTAAAGGTAAAGGGACCCGTGATCATTAGGTCCAGTCGTGACCAACTCTGGGGTTGTGGCGCTCATCTCGCTTTATTGGCCGAGGGAGCCGGCGTACAGCTTCCGGGTCATGTGGCCAGCATGACTAAGCCGCTTCTGGCGAACCAGAGCAGTGCACGGAAACAGCGTTTACCTTCCCGCCGGAGTGGTACCTATTTATCTACTTGCACTTTGACGTGCTTTCAAACTGCTAGGTTGGCAGGAGCAGGGGCCGAGCAATGGGAGCTCACCCCGTCGTGGGGATTCGAACTGCCAACCTTCTGATTGGCAAGTCCTAGGCTCTGTGGTTTAACCCACAGCGCCACCCGCTTCCCTAAAGCAACTTCCTATACTCCCCTGTAAAAGGAGGGCTTCTTGAATCTGATGACGACTCTAGCAAATGTGCAATTGGAAACTAGGCTCTTCAAAATTAGGTGGTGAAACCTTGTGTCGACTTAATGCAGGTCACAGAGCAATTTTTAGCGAAGTTGAGACAGAAAAACAGATGGCGTTTTAAATCTGAAGATGCTAAATATACCAGGCATTGTGCAGGGATGAGGGGGAGGAAGGGGCTGAGTATTTCTTTTGCAATAAACAATTGGACCAAGTCCCTTTCTCTGTTCTGCAGTGCACCAGTGAGGCCTGTAGCAGATGAAGAAGAAAGAGACCAAACTGCTAAGAGCCTCTTGTTCTCCTCCCCGTCTCCCCTTTTCACATTTCAAATGAAGACCAAGCTGTTTGTCATAGTAGAGTGGTGATGTTCTGTCCCGTTTTGTAAATCTGCCCGACGAAGAATGAATAAACTTGTTGCCAATTGGTTACCATGCTACTGGGGTTAATCAGCTGCTTTCGGGTGCAGGGAAGCACAATGTCCTGTGGTGTCCATCTCAACAACACATGATGTGCACTTGATTTGACTCTGTCGTTTTTGGGGACAATTGGTGGACTTGTGCGAAATGGCACCCCACCACTGCTCCTGAGAGATCTTTCTTCTCTAAGGAAACACACATGCAAATCCATTCCTGGTTCTCTCTCTTCCCACACCTGCCCCCCATTTTCTGTGCATCCGAATTGAGAAAAGAAACAAGAGCAGCCCTTTTGTTGTTAAAAATAATAATTTGAGTCTCCATAACACTGGGATATGGAGTCTTTGGTTGTCTCTACCGTATGTTGTTGGACTTGCATTCCCATCAGCCCCAGCCAGAGGATGGGCAGGGATGATGGATGTTGTAGTCTAGCAACATGCAGAGGGTCCACAGCTGCCCCACCCCGGCTTTGATCTCTTGCTCGTATGCTACAAATTGGCCAGCGATCTTGCAAGGGGTTTCCCCTGCGGAGGTTTGAAGGAGAAGTTGGCCAGTCTCATCAGACGTTGCAATCTTCTCTGCGGACTGCAAATTAGAATGTGTGGAGTGCTTCTATGGGAGAGGGCCACAGCTCAGTGGTAGAGGATCTGTTTTGTGTGCAGAAAGGTCCTAGGTTCAATCCGCACCATCTTGAGGTAGGGCTGGGAATGTCCCAAACCCTGGAGAGCTGCTGGCCATCAGTAGGGATAGTGCTGAGCTTGATGGACCCAATGGTCTGACACAGGATAAGGCAGCTTCCTCTGTAAGTACAAGCTACAGGTGGAAGAAGAATACAGTGAGTGTTGGGAAATACACCTCCTTGTGCTCACTAAGGCTGTGTATGCTTCAGATGGGTATGGACCATCTACAAGTATTTGAAGGGTTGCCATGTGGAAGATGGAGCAAGCTTGTTTTCCCCTGCTCCAGAGGATGGGATACAAAACAATGGATTCAAGTTACAAGGAAGGAGATCCCTACTAAACATTAGGAAGAACTTTCTGATGGTAAGAGCTCTTTGACAGTGGAATGGGCTGCCTTGGAAAGTGGTGGGTGACTCTTCTTCACTGTAGGTTTTAAAAATCAAGTTGGGTGTCCACCTATATTACAGGGCTTTGGACTAGGGGCCCTTCCAACTCAAGTATTCTATGGTTCTATAATAGTTACAACTGGCTTTGTGAAAATGGGGTGTTCAAGCATTCATTCCTTGGGCATTTGTTTGGGTTGGTGGCTGCATGCAGCAAGGCTATAGCAGCAAGTGGTAGAGGACTTACTCTGCCAGGTTCAATCCCTAGCATCTCTAGGTAGGGCTGGGAAAGACCACCTTGTCTCATCTGTAACGTCAGAGTGCTATAGCAAGTTGGTGCAGACGATGCTCTAGAACAGGCATAGGCAAACTCCGGCCCTCCAGATCATAGAATAGAATCATAGAATAATAGAGTTGGAAGAGACCACAAGGGCCATCAAGTCCAACCCCCTGCCAAGCAGGAAACACCATCAGAGCACTCCTGACATATGGTTGTCAAGCCTCTTCTTAAAGACCTCCAAAGAAGGAGACTCCAGCACACTCCTTGGCAGCAAATTCCAGTGTCGAACAGCTCTTACTGTCAGGAAGTTCTTCCTAATGTTTAGGTGGAATCTTCTTTCTTGTAGTTTGGATCCATTGCTCCGTGTCTGTTTCTCTGGAGCAGCAGATGTTTGGGGCTACAATTCACATCATCCCTGACCACTGGTCCTGTTAGCTAGGGATGATGGGAGTTGTAGTCCTAAACATCTGGAGGGCCGGAGTTTGCCTATGCCTGCTCTAGAAAGATATGGAGTGTTGCATTTGTGCTGCTGGGCCTGCTATCTTACCCAGCCCTCTGGACCACATGGAGTTTCTGTACAGTAATACCTCTGTGAACATCCACCCCGTTGAGTGTCCATTTTGGCGAATGTCCGCGGCAAACCTGGAAGTACCGGAACAGGTTACTTCCAGGTTTACTGCTTGCGCAGAAGCACTAAATCGCGCTTTGCGCATGCACAGAAGCGCAACCCACTCTGTGAGCATGCGCAGAGCAGCGCTTTGTCAAGTGTCCGTTTCATTGAGCGTCTGGGGCTCTGGAACAGATCCTGGACTCAAAACAAGGTACCACTGTATTCCACTAAGCCAGTGGAAAGCATTTAAAAGAAAAGATGTGTCAGGGAACCAATGGATTTTAGCATCACTTTACAGCAAAAGCTGACAGGCTGAAGAGACAGTTCACCATATGAAAGCCAAGACACGTTGCTACCTTTCACAAGAGCTCATCACAATGCAAGCTGCGGGGAATTTCATGGCAGCGTACCGAGCCATTCAATCTACTGTTGGGTAGAGGGTGTGGACGTTCCCTAGCACATACCCCCTGCTGCTGTGCAGTCCCTCCAGCTGTTTTGGTTGGACTTGCATGGGTAGCACACCCTAACCCCCACCACCCCTCCTGGCTGGGGGAAAAAAGCCATGTAGAATTGCCAGGAGGCTTGTGGAGCAAGCAGTCCCCCTATTGGCAAACTCCGTTGCTGAGCGCCAGCAGGATTGCAGCTCAAAATGGGGTCACTGAGAATGGAAAATCATCAGAGGTGTTGACGGAAGTCAAAAATATTGTATAAGATGTGAAGATATGTTGCAACTGATATGTTAAAAAATTAAGAAAAATGTATATAAAAAAACAAAAAAAACAAAATGGGGCCACTGAGGAGGAGGTCTTGGCATGCTTGAAACTCATGGTTTGCAGAAATAGAGTATATATATGTGGGGGGGGGGACCTAATGGATGCAACCCTCCCTCACACATGCTGCAAAAAAAACTCCCAGCCCAATGAGGGCTGAGCAGGTTTGGGGATCATAGAGAGAGGAAAATAGGAAGAAAGGAAAAGAAATTGATAAGGGGGATGGAATGGAGTACCTGAAAGAGGACATGGCTGGCTAGCACCATGAAGTTAATGAGCTGCAGCGCAGTGGTAGAGCATCTGCTTTATAGGCAGATGGTCTCAGGTTTAACAGGCTATCAACAGTGGAAGTGACTGCTGCAGAAAATCACAGGATCGTACAGTTGGAGGGAGCCCTGAGGGTCATCCGTTCCAACCCCCTACAATGCTACGATTATTTTTTACTGGAGGTACTAAAGCAGGGAATCTGTCAGGGATGCTGGAATCGCATTCTGCACAGCAGATTCTGTGTTGAGTAAGGAGGTTGGACTTGATGGTCTCAGGGATACATCCCCATAATTCTATGACTTATATGCATACTTGTCTGATTGAGAGCAAGGCTGTGTGCAAAAAGCAGCATTAATTGGGAATGAAATGAGATTGTTCAGCTAGGAGGGGCTGGTGGATCGATCCCATCCTCAGACAAAGATGAACACAGTAGCAGCATGGGGTGAGGGAGCCTCAATGATACTTTGCCAAACTTCCAAAAGGCATAAGACATATTAAAAGTAATACTCCTTGCTGAAAAATAGAACTGTCTTTTGTTCTGAAGTAGCTAATCTTTTGAACCCTGATGTGTCTTAATAACAGTCAATGTCTTGAGAGAGTCTTTTTTTCTTTCTTTCCTGAAGCAACACAGGTGGCATGTCAAAACACTAGTGCTTAGTCCACTTTGAATCACCGCACTCACAACTGTAGCTTGACCCACCATTGCTGCGATAGTTGCACCGTAAACCGTGGCTGTGATTGAACTGGAGCAGGCAAGGGGAAGAGACAAAATAGACCACCAGGCACGTCATTGGCGAAACCCGAACAAATTCGGACAACGGAGGTCTGACTGTAGAGGCCAAGTCCTTGGGCTACCAGATCCGGCATTTCTCAGCGGGGTGCATGGCGGTGCCCTTTTTGCAGTGAAACACTTCAGAAAAGGCTTCAAAGTTTTGCAAGGAGCCCATCACCCTAGGAGGGAAGAATAGAAGAGGGAAAGAAGCTGAGGGTTGGAAAGGAATGTGTGGGATTAGGTGAGAACCACAGGAGGGCCTTTTCTTTTACAAAATGCATAGAACTTGGAGTGGTTGAAAGTGATCTTTCCTTATGGCAGATTCACCACTAATTGACCTGCCACTTACGGCTTTAATTGCACATGACATTAATTACGTGGTGAGTTTTTCTAAAATTAAAGAGTGGTTGGGGGCGATTGTCCTGTACGCCAGAGCAAACATGTGAAGGATCGTAATAGTGACAGAATTCATTCCCCTGCCCCCTTGGTGAAGGTAATAATGCTCCCCTTGGCAAACATTAAAGGTAAAGGGGCCCATGACCATTAGGTCCAGTTGTGGCAGACTCTGGGGTTGCAGTGCTCATCTCGCTTTATTGGCCGAGGGAGCCGGCGTACAGCTTCCAGGTCATGTGGCCAGCATGACTAAGCTGCTTCTGGCAAACCAGAGCAGTGCACGGAAACGCCGTTTACCTTCCTGCCAAAGCGGTACCTATTTATCTACTTGCACTTTGATGTGCTTTCGAACTGCTAGGTTGGCAGGAGCAGGGACCGAGCAACGGGAGCTCACCCCATCGTGGGGATTTGAACCGCCGACCTTCTGATCGGCAAGCCCTAGGCTCTGTGGTTTAACCCACAGCGCCACCTGCGTCCCCTTTGGCAAACATTATCAGGATGCTGATTGCTGCCTGGGGAGGGAGGATTTTCACTAAAACTGCTTCTAGGGAAGGAAGCCTTAAACTCCCCCTCTCCATACACTGTGTGCCTGAGCACAATCACCCCTCACAATGTGTCTGGTCAGCCACATCAGACATTGAAGGCACTCTTTTCTCAATTCCTATGGTCATGGCTTCCCACAAATAATCCAGTGGGCTACAGTTTGCTAAGGGTGCTGAGTTGCTTGGAGATCCCTATTCCCCACCCAAAATTCCCCGTGGATTCCTCTGTGGATCAATTGCAGAACTATGCTGGGAATTGTAACTCTGTGGCTGCAATCTGACAAGCAATAGATGTAATAAACCTGGCAAAATGACACCTCACAATAGAAAGTAAACAAGAGTTTTGGCACCATTCTTGCTTTTTTGGCTGAGTGTGCTCGGCTCCAGAGGAATGACACTGGTGCAGCTGCTACGCTGCTACGGAATGCTTATGAACATTCCAATTGTTCATTTCCCCCGCTGAGAATCCTGGTGAAGCAGGGAAAGAGAGAGCTGTTGGTGAGAACGGATGCAGAGAAATGGAAAGCTGGCATTATTGCAAAGGTAGTGAACTGGTCCACTGGATCAGTGGCAGTCTGTGAGTGAGCAGAAGGTAGGAGAAGGCTTCATGGGGGCTTTACCTGTATTTCAGTGGACTGTGGACATCAGTCTTAATAGACTGGCTGGCGTATTCTGGCCTGTAGGAACCGCACCATACCTGGGAGTTGGACAATGAATTTGATTGTAACTGAGTCTAGAAAGCCTCGGAATACCCAGATAAAACCATTCAAAATCCCAAAGCTTGAGACAGCTGAACAATGAATATTACAACCCATGGTTTGGGTGCAACTACAGCTCTGGGACTGCAAAGCAGCAGGATAATAGACATGAGGTGAGCACAGTAGCTTCAAATGCCACAATTTTTTTGGAAGGCATAATTGCTGTGGATTTCGCTCCCACCCCTCACAGCATATTTAGAGGGATTCCTCGCAGGAAGAAGGGGCCAGGCACACCAACCTCAGGGTATTAAATCTCATTCACTTTTTCAGCTTCTGACCAATACCTCTCCCACATTAAGGGAGCTGATGTGGTTCAGAAGAAGAAAGCGTACAAGCCAGACAAATGCGTAACATTACATTAAATAAGTCCTCTTCCCTGCTTCCAAATAAATATTCTCCTTTCCCGTGACCAAAAACACCTGTGCAAAGTTGAGGAAGAAGAGCTGGTTGTGGGTTAGATCAAGCCCAGGCAATCTTGGTTCCTGTCCTTCTTTTGCCACCCATTTCAAATAGGCCTGTAATAATAATAATAGTAATAATAATAATGATAATGATAATGATAACACCTAAATGAGTAGCTTGAAAAACACAATATCCTCCACCATTCCACTTGTTACATTTATATCCCACTATTACTCCAAGGGTTAAAGCTATGTTTTCCCAGTAGTGATGTATGGAAGTGAGAGCTGGGCCATAAAGAAGGCTGATTGCCGAAGATTTGATGGTTTTGAATTACGGTGCTGGAGGAGACTCTTGAGAGTCCCATGGACTGCAAGAAGATCAAACCTATCCATTCTGAATGAAATCAGCCCTGAGTGCTCACTGGAAGGACAAATCGTGAAGCTGAGGCTCCAATACTTTGGCCACCTCATGAGAAGAGAAGACTCCCTGGAAAAGACCCTGATGTTGGGAAAGATGGAGGGTACAAGGAGAAGGGGACGACAGAGGACGAGATGGTTGGACAGTGTTCTCGAAGCTACCAGCATGAGTTTGACCAAACTGCAGGAGGCAGTGGAAGACAGGAGTGCCTGGCGTGCTGTGGTCCAGGGGGTCACGAAGAGTTGGACATGACTACACAACTAAACAACAAAATTATTCCAAGGAGGTTATGGTGAGGCACATGGGCCTCTACCCCACTCCTATTTTTATCCTCACAACAACCAACCCTGCGAGGGAGGTTGGGCTGGATACTGCGACTGGCCCAAGGTCACTCAGAGAGCTTCATGGCCGAGTGGGGATTTGAACCCTGGTCATCTGGGCCCTGGACCTGATACTCTTACCACTACACCACCTCTGGCCAATAGTAAAAACGAACTCTTATCCCACCACTGTTATTCTTACAAAACAGATTGCCGCCTCAAGATGCCCTAATTGCTAAATACGAAATCCACCTGTTGTAGGGCTGTCAGTGGAGTTTCTCCTACAAATTCTGAAGATCTCAGAAGCCCACTCCATAGTAACTCAGAGCAGGGCTTTCAGTTCTGTAAATCAGCATCCACTATCTGCACTTTCCAGAAACAAGTGAGGACATTTTTGTCCCGACAAGTTTCCCCGGTGAGATAAATGGACTTTTGCTATGAGTATTGTGTATTGTTTTAGTTTTGCTTGACATGAATTGGCTTCCTCTCACCCCCACCCTTTTGTTTATATCCTTCTTTGGTTTTTTTATTGGATGTCATCTTGAGACGATGGTGTAGGTAGAACAACTCCCATCATCCCTAGCTAGAAGGACCAGTGTCTGGGGATGATGGGAACTGCAGTCCAAAAACAGCTTGGAGACCCAAGTCTGGGAAATCTTGGTGTAGAAGGCAATTAATAAAATACTACTAAGGTTCTACTCTGAGCAAACTCAGTTGGCTACAATACATTGGGTGGAAGCCAATGTCACACCCTGACAAAGTTTCATCTGGTCAAGCATTTCAGCTTGTCAGGCAGAACAATCTGCTCTCTTCCTCCCTGTGTGCTGTTCTGGGCGTTCTCCTGCCCCCCAAGTGAATTTTGGGAGGTGGGTGTGTGACGGGGGAAGAGAGGGAGCAAAAGCCCCATTGCACATGCAGAAATCATTGTGCTGATGGGACGTCTTAGGAGAATCTCACCCACTATTCTCACCATCAACATCTATAATAATATACAACCCAAAAGCCGAAAATTCAACCCCCAGTTTCCAGTCATGAATAAGTAATCTTGCAGAACCTTTCAGTGAAAACACACACAATTTGAAATCACCTTGTAGGCCTGACGGACGCCTCCATTATCGGCAATGTTTTCGCCCAGTGTGTTGATTCCACTGACCTATGGCAACAAATGCTCTTCAGTTCCACATATGGTTGTATAGCAGCTCGAAATAATTTTGAACTTTTGAAATCATTGCACTACATAGCAGCCACTTTGTGATGGGTGACCGTGGCACTTCCTCAGAATTTCAGATGTGCTCACTGCCCCCCCCCCCCCCGCAGGGCAACTCTTAGCTTAGTGGATTTCCCTGTGGAGATAATTCCACCATACATGGCACACCCACAAAAAAGGACCTCTCCCAGATACTCATCAATCTGGTCTTAATGAACGATGGGCTAGGAAGCGGAGCCTTTGGTGGCTGCCCACTGGAACTGGTAGGGCAGAAAGCAGGGAGCACACCAGCAGGTGGCGCCAGAGTCAGAGCCAGCTAATTCTAGACTCATCGTAAGAAAGAAGGCATGAAGTTGGGGGCTGCTTGAGAGCATACTGAGGTTGGTGGGGCAGTGCCTCCGTGGCCCCAACTCACATTTTGTCCCCCTGCCAGCTCCCAGGTGTAGTTGCCATACTGGTAGATCATGCAGCGCGACTGCTCCTTGAAGTGGGTGGCAGAGAAGTTGCTCCACCAGTCAAACATGTTGCCCTCTTTGTCGAAATTCCTGCCTGTTTGGGGAGGAGGAGAAAGAAATGAGCAACTTGGTAGAGACCCACATCACAACACAGGGGCCCTAGGCCAGAGATGGTAGGCAGGGCCACATCCTTTTTATTTATGTGGAAATACAGTATTTGTAGACCATTTACAAAAAGAGTTCTAAGTTCTAAAATTATATATGAAACACAGCTAAAATCCACAGCAGATATATAAATATATATATCTCCAACAAAACACATATCAAAATCTGCCAAACTTGAGAAAGAGAACTAAGCTATTTGACTGGATAGGCTTGCTATGACACGCCTCTCTCTGACACCCCTAGGGTTTTATTTCTCTTTCTCTTTCTCTTTCTCCAACCCACCATGTTATTCTCTCTCTCTCTCTCTCTCTCTCTCTCTCTCTCTCTCTCTCTCTCTCTCTCTCCCCCCTACACTCCCATGTTTCTCCCTCACTCTTTCTAACTCCCAGGGCTTTTTTTTTTTGCAGCCAGAGCTCAGTTCCGGCACCTCTCAGGTGGGCGCCATTGCCGTTCTAAGAGAAAGCCACTTCTGCCCTTCGGAGGAGGTGGAGTTGTAGGCTTCACGGCCCCACCGCGTGATTGGGAGGATTCCCGGCCATGTCACCTCCTGACCAGCCAATCGGCTGGCTCTGGGGGTGTGGCCTACCCTATTTAAACCAGGACGTGGCCAGGGAGTTCCCTCTTTGCCGCCTGCCAGCTGTTCCTGCTTTTCCCACCCTCCCACCCTATAAGGTTTTCGTTCTTTGACCTTGCTATGGACCTTGGTTGGTTGCTGTTGAGGGGCCTGGTAGGAATTTTTTCCACTTAGCAAATTGGCACCAGCCACTTGGTTTTTGCCTACAAATTGCCACAATTTACTTGGTATTGGCGGTTAGGCATTGGTATTGCTCTGTAGATGGAAGAGGGGAGGTAACGCCATCACCTGCCCCGTATATTGAAGGGTAGTCCGATAAAGGATTCCGGGGGGCATGGCCCTGTCCAAAGCCTATGGAGGTGAGGGCCTAAGGCACACCCCGAATCGGTGACCCTGGGGGAGTTCCTAGTTGATGTGCATCAGCAGGACTCCCCCTACTGGTGGTTAACCCTTCCTGGCCTTCAAGTGGACGGGCTGAAGTTGGATATGGTTGGTTAGGACCAATGCCTAAGCCTAGGCATTGTAACCAATAAAGTTGTGCCTTATTTAGCCCATTAACCTTAATAATTGTGTCATGTGTCATTATTTCCACTGGGGGGAAAACTCACCACGCAACAAGGGTTCGTTGTGAGCTCTGGCACCTCTTTTTCTTGAAAAATAGCACTGCTAACACCCCTTCTCTCTCTTTCTCCAAACATCCCTATGACTTTCTCCCCTCTCTTTTGTTGACACCCACTTCTCTCTCTGTTTCTGAACCCCCTTTCTCCCTGCTCTTTCTTCCCAACCCAGTGGGCTACCAGGGAAGGGGCAGATCAAGCTGCTCTGCTGACTTGCCTTACCATTGTCATCAAACCCATGAGTGATTTCATGTCCGATTACCATCCCAATACCTCCAAAGTTGAGGGCTTGCGGCTGGTGCTTGCTGAAAAAGGGAGGCTGCAGGATCCCGGCTGGGAATACTACAGAAATTAGATGACAAAGGAAATTATGATGGCAATGGAAAATAATTCCGTGTAATAGATTTTGAGGGTGACTGAGGAACTGCATGGATTTCCTGGATGCTAAGCCTCTGCCGTGGAAGCTACATTGGCTGCTGGCATGCTACTGGGTGCAGTTCAAGGTTATTCTTTCAGCATTTAAAGCCCTGAGCAACTTGGCTCCCTATGGGTCTTCCTAGTCCCACATATCCCTGCCCAGCAAGTGTGTTCCATTGCCAAGAGTATCACATGATCTACAGGCGTGCACCAGGGAGGGGTGAATCTCACTTTCAGTTTCTTATTGTCCCACTTGAAAGTTCAGTTCTCCACATTTCCACGCACGTTTGTGGGGTTCCCCACCACCACCCAAAAAAAGTTCTCAGGAAAATCCAGCACCATTTAAGTCTGAATTTCTTCTTTGCATGCCATTTTGCCTAATATCAACTTTCCTGCAAAGCTATTGAAATGCATTTTTTTCTTTTGATTCGTCACTAAAATATGCATTTTTCACTGCAAACTTACCTCGGAGTAAGTCCCACTGGTTTACTTTGAGTAGGCATGTTCAGGGTTGCCACCTAAATCTGTTGGAATATTTTGGGACTTACCAATTTGGTTCCGGTTAGGGGAGTAGAAGGCATTGACCACAGCAGCACCAATTAACCATCTGAAAGAGATCAGCGATGAAAGCCGTTGTCAGGATCAGTGCTAACTCGTGTAGCATGATGCAAGGAGGAAAACACCCACACAAATAGAGGAGGGGGCCCAGCACAACAATGGGACAGTTGCTAACATAAAGCAGTACAAATATCCTATTATTGGAGGGTTGAGCTTCTGAACTCTGTGCTGACCCTCATTAGGTAAATGTCATAGAAGCATTAGAGGGCAGTGAATTCTTTAATATTTCTTATCTTCAAGCTTCCCCCATCATTTCATTTCCATCAAGATTCTGAAACAATGTTTGGATTTGGGGCAAAAAGTTTGAGGGGGCCAACCACCCTCTGATTCCCCTTCATGTTAAGCAAATCATGTCCCACCCCATAGCAGTGGTGCAGTTAGGTTCATAGCAAACTCTCATACAGAATTAGACCATTGGTCTATCTAACTCAGTATTGTCTACACTGACTGGCAGCAGCTCTCCAGAGTTTTAGACAGGGAGTCTTTCCCATCCCTACCTGGGACCTTGGACCTTCTGATCACAAAGTTGATGCTCTATGGCCTAGTTTCAGATTTTGGACTTCATGATCTTACACACACCCTCTTGTTTGATGGAAATGTGAATTGCTTCACTCATTTTAGGGTTCTCTCTTCATTTTGCTGAGTGAGGCCCTGGATCTCTGCCCCAAAGTCTGGTTTATAGGGGAAAATCAGCAGGCACTAGAGGTTTAAAAGCTGCTGAGCTGCTGAGTCTCCCCTATAGATGCCTTCTGCTCCCTGAATACTCATATTATCTTGGCAAAATGAATAAATGTGGCCCTCGAGGCCTTTCTGTCTGACCCCTGGGGCTCTCCCCTTTACTCTCCCTGATCTTCACCCTCTTTTGAATGTTTTTGTCTGGCTGGAATGTGACCTGGGTCTCTGAAAATGCTTCTTGCCTGGCTGAAGGCAGGACAGAGAGAATGTGCAGAATCCAGCCTATTCTACGAAGGTAGAATTTACATTTGTTGTTCTGCCCACTTTTGCTTCTCTCCCCATTCACCCACTAGCATGCGGCCCCTGGATTGTTGCCCAGAAGGGCATGTGGCCCCCAGGCTGAAAGTGCTTCCCCTGTCCTGTTGCAAGACATTATGCAATCCATAGAGATACACACAGGTCTTGGTCAACCTTCTCCCGGAGCTTCCTCAGGCTTTTCTGAGCTCCATGTTGGAGGTTTTGCAGGATGTTTTGAAAGTACTCATGCTCACTGAAGTTCAGCTGTAAAATAATAATAATAATACAAGCATTTGTCTTGAAGGTCCTTTTGCTGAGTTGTTGCCCCATTACCAAGTAGACATCAATGCCCAGTTACATAGGAAAACCCAAGGGAGAGTGATTGTATAAAAATAATTGTCTTATAAAGCATGTCTACCAGTAATTATAGACAAAAGGTTGCATCCAATGAAGGGATAGCTCAGTCAATACAGCATGAGACTTTTAATCTCAGTGTTGTGGGTTCAAGTCCCATGCTGGGCAAAAGGTTGCTGCATTGCATGGGGTTGGGCTAGATGACTTGTGGTCAATTCCAACGCTATAATTCAATGATTCTACTCAGGGAAGACCCAATGAAATTAATAAACCCAATTTAGTCATATCCCTTAAAGTCATTGGGTCTACTCTGAGTAGGACTAGCAATTGCTACAATCCCAAAACTGCCCTTAATGGAAATGTCTAGATATCACCTTCACACTTACATTTGTGTATTCCCGATCTAGCTTTTCATTCTGGCCTTCGAGAATGTAGTCCGGGTAACCTATCTGCTCTCTAATTGCAGTCACCTAGAAGAAGACAGCAGAAACCAAACCCTCACTTTCTCCAGGTCCAGGCAGTACCATACCCAGCTACTGGGTTTGTTTATTTTATTTTACAGTGTCTGTATACAATTTTTCCAACCTTTCTTATTCATTTATTTTTTAAAAACACCACAATATTTATTTTGCACTACTGTTTGCCATGGGTGAGGCAGGTTACAACACTTCAGAAGATCCAAAGTGCACCAATATTTATTTCTCAATGAAGGTGCAAACTAGGGGTGGGGGATAACCTCAGGATTGGGGGTTCAAATCTGGCCCTCCAGGCCTCTCCATCTGGCCCTTGGACATCACCCTAGGCCATTCCTCCTGTTCAGGACTGGTTCTGTTCCCCATCCTTCTCAAGTGCTTTTGCCCGTCTTTGAACTGAGGTAATCCTCTGGAACAAACATGTATAGAAACCTCTAATTTTTGCCTAGCTGAAATGCAACTTACTGTATACCCGTTTTCCCCTCTTTTTCAACCAGAGGGGCACATGGCCTTGTGGGGAACCCTTTGGAGACAACATGTCAGTGGTGGGCAGGGCCAGAGGCAAAGTGAGCGGAGCAACACGTACAATTTCCCCCCTTTGTGCTGTAGGCTAGTTTCTAAGTGGACTCACACCACTCTATCCTTTGTAAAAGCATCATCAGAGTTCAAGGATGTATCCCAGCAAGGCAACAGCACTCAAGGAGGGTGCAATAAGCGATGGTGAGGGGTGTGTGGTTGAGGAGGGTGTGTGTGGTTGGGGAGGGCATGCTATCTGTGGAGAGTTTGGGGGGGCCAGATAGAGGTGTATGGAGGGCCACATTCACCCCCCTGACCTGGGCTTGCTCACCCCTATTCTGCATCTTGTATGGAAATTCTCCATTGCTTCATATCTGAGAGGAAAAGAGAAATGGTCTTCATAAGATATATGAACGTCTGATATATTTATCTTTTTAAATATTAAAAAAATAATCATGAAATTTCATTAATGAAAACTATTCTTAGACACACATTTCTTCTGACCTTCTCCCGAGCTTTCCCTTTTGATGCTTCATCCATCCACTGCAATTCATCCAGTGTCTCGATAAACACTTCACGAATTTTCTCAATGAGGTCTCGGACCTGAGGCACAAATGGATGGGGGAGGTATAATTCTCATGCCGTTTCCAATAACAGAATGTATAGCTCCAAGTGCAGATCAATCAGGCGTGGGCCATAGGCCCCATCTCCCCGGGGCTCTGGGTTCCTGAGCCCCCACAAAATTATCCATATAGGGGATGTGCATCTGCAAAATGTGGGGGCAGGTGTGCAAAGAGTGCAGATATCTGGCAGGATGGGAAGAGAGAGCATGGATTTGGGGAGGTGGAAGAGAACACAGAGTTGGGGAGAGAGAAAGTGTGACATTTGGACGGGAAGGGTGCAATTGCTGCTGTGCCACTGGGGTTTGTGCTGCACGCTATGACAGAGGTTCTCAACCTGTGGGTCCCCAATGTTGTTGGACTACAACTCCCATCATCTCTGAGCTCTGGCCTTGCTAGCTAGGGATGATGGGAGTTGTAGTCCAACAACATCTGGGGACCCACAGGTTGAGAACCGCTGCCCTATGACATCATGACACTACAGCGTGCGTCATAATGTCACGGCGTGTGTGCCATGATGTCAGGACTGCCGCTAGGTCCCAGCTCACAGAGGACCAACGCCCAGTGGATATTATATACAAAAGTCTTTATTGAAGTTTAGTTTCCATTTCCAAGCTCTGGGCGCGCAGGCCCACGTCTTAACGCTAGACCGGCTAAGTCCCCTCTGACTCACTGCTCCACCCACACCAGTTTAAGATTCTAGCCCGGCTCCACCTCTTGCGCTGCTCTTTCCTGCGTTGGGTCCTTCTGCCCTCTGGGGTTCCCTCCTTCCTGGACTCCTCTGACGCGGAGCCTCCTGAGTCTTGCCCCTCCCTCCGGCGGGCTTTAGGACCTGGCTCCCTTCCCGGGCTCCCCGCTGTGCCGCGCTCCTGTACATTTGAACTTGGCGCGCGCGCCCAGCCGGCGAGTTTCCTTCTGACCGTTTCCCCGCTTCCTGATGTGGGTGTTGCCAAACCTGACTCCTCTCCTCCCTCTGGTGGTGAGGACACTGGTCCCGACTCCTGGGACTCCCCCTCCCCACTGCGCTCTGGTGGAGACGCTGGCCCTGATCTCCAGCTGCTGTTCAGGGACTCCCCGCTGGCCCCTCCCTCTTGAGGTTTCTCCCTTGGAATCTCCCTTGCTCTGGCCACCGGCGCTCCCTTCTGTGAGTCCTCCGATTCGCTAGAGAGGCTTGTGGAATAACACTGGCCACTGTCACTGCCTGCGCCCCCCTCGTACTCCTCCTCCTCACTCTCCATTTGCTCCCCCTCCTGTGTCTCTCCTTCTGAACCCCTGACACATGATATTACGGTGTGGGTGGGGCACGCCGGGCACCTACAGTGTGGGGCCCAAGTCAGTGCCGTTGGTGTGGGCTAAGCTGGGCACATTAAGGTTGTTTCTTTGCTAGCAGAAATGTATCTGTGTCAGTTCCTATCCTATATCACAGCACAATCAAAAGACAGAACCATGGGCTTGTTTGGACATCACTGCAATTCACACTTTCACATGGCTATAACGAGGTCAGTCATTTTCACTTCCAGTTTCACATTAACCACAGTTTAGCATTGCCCCCAAACTCTAAACTGAGGTTAAAGCTAGCAACAGTTTCTTGGGGAAAACAACTTTATAAACTGTGGTTTGAAGTGGGCTTCCTTCACCAAACAAGTCAGGATCAAGCTTTAGGTTTTTGGGTTTGATGCCATGAGAAATTGCAGTGAAACCTTCCAAGCTTGAGGCCTATGTGAGGGTCCAGGACTCATCTTCTCTCATTATTGTAATGCTAAACTAGAGTTAACATTATACCGGAACCAGCTTTATGGATAGGACTGTGCACCTAGGTGGAGGCATGATTCACAGTGGCTGGGACGGTGAGGGGGGTAGGAACATGGAAAAATTAGAATATCAACAGACAACAACATACCATACTTTTGCTCTTGCCAGCAAAAGTCTCTCTAACATACAGAGCTCCTACTGCATTCTCCATGTTGGTGTTGACGTAGCTCACGCATTCCCGCCATCGAGCTTCTTCTAGCATCATGCCATAAAGTGCCTTGGAGAAAAGAAGTCCCAACACTTCTCTCATCATCCAGACCACATAAGGCCTGCTCCCAACATCCCTTCAGCTGGCTTCCGAACCCCTTATCTGCCCAGCACAAGCTCCTTGTTCTTTGCTCTAAGGTTGACCACAGTCTAGACCCTGGGGTAGTCAACTTCTTTATACCTACCACCCACTAATGCGTCTTTCTTGATGGTAAAATTTCCTAACTGTCCGCCAGTGTTCAATGGAAGGAGGATTCAGCTTGTGCCATAGAACCCCCTACCGTCCACCTAGAATCCTGAAATGCCCACTAGTGGGTGATAGGAACCAGGTTGACAACCCCTGGTCTAGATTATCTTAATGCCCTCCTGCAGGGTGGTGGTGATAGGGAGAATTAGATCTGGCTGGGGAGCCAGAATGTTTATCACTTCCACCTGCTATGGGCCAAGTTTGACAGGTCATCCACCCATCAACCACCTGACATTGCAGTGATGTCAGATGACCCCCCCCTTTTTTTTGCCTGCATAGTTTGAAAGCAAACCATCCTGGCAAAGATGCAGCCTTCATCAGCATATCCTTGGAGCTTGTGGAGTGCTTGGATTGGGGCTGCGTAATACCTGACTATCAGCTGATTGCTGAGTACTGTGAAGCGCTATGCTCTCGGCATATCTCAAAACAATGCTATTAGGTAAATAAATGTACACAAGTGAAATAAATACAAGCCACAAAAGAAAATATGTAAGACATCAAGATACAGGACTAAGAGGCTGTAGCTCAGTAGCAGAGCATGTGCCTTGCAAGCAGATGGTTCCCAGTTCAATCTCTGGCATTTGATTTCTGTTTTGTAAATGTGATCTGTTCAGGGCCAATACTTCTATTCATTTTAATCCAATCCAATACACAGTGCTCTAAATGTTTAGAGTAGAGTTTACTTATAGTCAGTGCTTTTTGGGGGTGGGGGGAGACGCGGGGGTACACATACCTCTAAACATTTTGTGAATCTTTGTACTTTTGTCCATTTCCTGTATTTATTTTACCTGATTTGAGCTATAAAAATGGTGATTTTCTTGAGTCAAAATACAGTGATACCTCGGGTTAAGTACTTAATTCGTTCTGGAGGTCCGTTCTTAACCTGAAACTGTTCTTCACCTGAAGCACCACTTTAGCTAATGGGGCCTCCCGCTGCTGCCATGCTGCCGGAGCACGATTTCTGTTCTCATCCTGAAGCTAAGTTCTTAACCCGAGGTACTATTTCTGTGTTAGCGGAGTCTGTAACCTGAAGCGTATGTAACCTGAAGCGTATGTAACCCGAGGTACCACTGTACCCCTAAACATTTTTTTTAGAAAAAAACCACTGCTTATAGTGAACAGGAGACTAATAAGGCAATAGTTACATGGCTGCTCAGGATAGCCTTTTATATATATGTAAATTGGGATAATTACAAAGGTTAACCATAATTTTGTTAAAATTCCATTTTGGTCTATAAGAGTGAAAAGGTTAGCAATCTGTATATTTTTTTAGTATCTCAGCAGAAATCCCATCAGAGTCTTACCAGTGAAATAACAAGGAAGTAAACAAGAAAACAATAAAATAGGGCAATGAAACAATAAAATGGTGAGAGCAGCTGCCTCGCCTTGCCTCAGAGGTCAGCGGCCATCTTGATAATCCAATTGCAACATACATCTAGAAATTCCCCTCTCCCAAAGAATGTGAAAAGTACCTATAACACTAGTAAATGGCTCCACCCAAAATAATATCAGTAAAACCTGTGAGTAAAAAGTGGGAGAGTGTTACCTTTCGGTAGTTTGCCCTGGCCTCCTTGAAACGCCGGCTCAAACCGCTGACTCTGTCAATTACCAGGCGCCACACCAGATAGTTCTGGATTGTGCTGGGGGTGTATGTATACATGGGGGGGGGGGGTGGAAAGGAAGAGCAGAAGTGAGGAATTGTTAAATGGGTTGCTCGCTACAATAACTAAAACCCTCTTGAAATTTAAAACCCCTCAGGGCAATTTTGAACTGATAAAAATCTAGGAAGGAAGGGGTTAGATTGTCTCTTTCCTCCCTACTGCCCCCATTACTGCATCATTCAATAAAAGACACTCTGAAGCATATGGAATACATAAGCTCTGCTAGAACTTGCAATGCAGTCCTCAGCCAGTTTACTCAGCCATTAAGTCCTGCTATGCTTAATGCTATATTTAATGAGTACTCAGCCCTGAGTGCTCACTGGAAGGACAGATCCTGAAGCTGAGGCTCCAATACTTTGGCCACCTCATGAGAAGAGAAGACTCCCTGGAAAAGACCCTGATGTTGGGAAAGATGGAGGGCACAAGGAGAAGGGGATGACAGAGGACGAGATGGTTGGACAGTGTTCTCGAAGCTACCAGCATGAGTTTGACCAAACTGCGGGAGGCAGTGGAAGACAAGAGTGCCTGGCGTGCTCTGGTCCGTGGGGTCATGAACAGTCGGACATGACTAAACAACTAAACAACAACAACAACAACAATGTTTAATGGAGCTGTGCACATAGCGCTGCAGCCATAATAAGTCCAATGTCATCATTTAAAGAGTGACACTGAGATCACTTTCAACCCATACACTGAAAGCACTATGATGCCAATTTAAGCAGTCATGGCTTCCCTCAAAGAATACGGGTCTCCCAACAACTCTCATCGCACTTGAACTATAGCTCCCAGAATTCTTTGGGGGAAGCCATGACTGTGAAGCACCATGATACTGCTTTAAATGTATAGTGCAGATGGGTCGCTCTCTCTCTCTCATACTCACTCACTCACTCACTCACTCACTCACAGTGTCTCTTTCTATTCATTTTCTCTCCCTCTTTCTGTGTTTCTCTTTTACTCAGTCATGCTCTGTAGGTTTTAGTTTAACTCAGTTTCTCTTTTTTCAGCTTTAAGTTCATGTCTTCACATTTCAACATCCTCCCAGGATGCAAATAAATAATAATAATAATGATGATGATAATGTTTTGCCTAATATACACATTTTTTGCAAAGCCATGTAACTTAATAAATACAATGCATTTTTGCTTGTTTGTTTCACCAATAATAACCATGTTGGGGTTTTTTGCAAGACAATTTCTCTAAAATAATGCACTTTTGTACGTTAGTTTCACTAATATGTGCATTTATAGGCACACTCTACTCTAACATATGCATTTTTGTTCATATTACCTGGCTGGAAAACTGGAATGAAAAATTCAGAAAAGTGTGAATTTTTGAAAGATGTCTGTGTTTTGATCTGTGTGTTGCTTGGGGAAATGCAGACTGAATTGTATTTTCCCCCAACTCCTCTTCTCCCTGTTTGTTTCTCTGTTTTACTTTCTGCTTCTCTTTTACTGTTTCATTTTCTCTCTCTTTATGTTTTTATATTTGCTCCCTTCTTCTCCCTCCCATCTCCTGCCTCAGTCCAAGAAATCTGGCATCCCTACCTGGCTGAATAACTGGTGATGACAGCTTTTAGCTCCCGGAGATATGGCATTCCATGCACGACCACCTCCTCATTGGGACTGATCTCAATGTTAACCGAAGACATTACATTTTGGATGAAGAGTGTCCAATTGAAACCCTAGATGAGAGAGAGAGGGGGGGGGAGGGGGAAATGAAAACAAGTCCTTAAAAAAGATATTGGGAAATTCCATTTTCATCCCTCCGTGGCCTGTTGAAATTGTTTTTCCTCGAAATTGACATAGCAAAGGGATTTGCTCAATGAATTTAATTCTCGATATATGGACAGTATTTAAAAAAAGGGGGGGGGCTTGATCAGGAAGTGCAAAAGCTGGTGGATACACTAGTTCAGGAGATCCAGTTCAGTTTATATCAAATCACAAAGACTGGATTCCTTAAGCATCCCTAGATAATGCATTCCTCAACATGTCCCATTCAGAGGTATTTATCATCATGCAGAAAAGGATTCATAGTGCTCTAAGGAACCCTGGTCCAGTGCTCTTCAATCTTGCCCAGATGCTGTTGGAGCACAGCTCACATCTTCCCTGAGCCCTCCACGCTCCACGCACAACCTGTAATGTAGGATGCAATTGAAGCATCCCTGACAGGTGGCCACTCAGCCCCATGCCATTTTCTGAGGCAGTCTGTTCCATCGCTGATCAGCTCTAGCCATTCTGAAGTCACTTAATGTATAGCTGAAATCTGCTTCCCTGTAATGTCCACCCATCGGTGCTAGGCCTGCTCTCTGGGTCCAATCAAGGCACAGGCCAAATGAAGCTTACCAGTAGTAGTTGGTGGGGCAAGTGGGGCTGTGTTGCTCTCCTGACTTCCTAATGCTGCACATCACTGTTGCTTACCGGAGGGAGGGGAGCAAGGCAGCAGGGAGCTCAGCAAGGTGCAGACACACCTGGGAGGATCAGATTAGCTCCACCATTGCAGCCACAGCATGATCCCCACTGCCTTGCCCCTCCTCCACTTCTCAGGAAGTGGTAATGCTACGTGGCATTAGAAAGCCAGGAGAGCAACACAGCCCCATTTGCCCCACCAGCTACTACTGGTACGCTTCATTTTGCCTGTGCCTCGATTGGACAGAGCAGGACTAGGTTCCGAGGCTTCCTTCCGAACATAGTCATGGCCTCCTCTACAGCTAACTAGGGGTGGGGGAGGTTTCAATTCATTTCACATGTAAAGACGAACAGACCTAATTAGTACGTTCCTAAACACATTGCAAACAGAAGCACTATCACCCTTTGAAATTCGCACATCTCTGAATTTTGCAGAGCAGATCTCCAGGCACACAAAAATTGCAAACTGCTGTAGAAATGTGGAGAACTGAAACCCCAAAACGGACAGAAACCAACATTGTCAGATTCACCCAACCCAACTGGCTATTACTAAACAACATTTTATGTTTTGGAATCTGATATTGTCATTCCAAGAACACATTAGGGAGCAGGTCTTCAAACACTTACATTTAGTTCAAACTTTTCCTGGAGTTCAGCAACAGTCATTTTGTTGTATAGCAAAGTCACATCATGCCTTTCCTCTGTGGGCACTGTAGCCTAGAAAGCAAAGATCAGAGTTGCCCTCATATTGTGCCAAAACAGAAATTTCAAGGACAATTTGGAAGTTACTCCTTGGATGGGACACCCAGAAAGTTCTCTGTCCATTGACAGAGGGCTCTTTGTGAGTTATCACATTGTGTAGTGGAGGAATCCAATGCAACAGTTATGCTGATAAAAACTCATTGCTCTGGCTATTGCACAACAAAGTCACCAGCAATGTGCTTATGTATTCTCATGCACCACAATGTTCCACTGGCACAAAGCATTTCACCACTAGAACAAGTACACCACTATGTGAGTTTAAATTAGTGCTACATTTGATACAACCCAATGGGCCTACATTTGAGTATACTAACATTGGCTATAGCCCTATATATACTGCTGTCCTCATTCCCTTTTGAATTTACTCTTCAGCTTTCCAAAAAAAAAAAAATCTGTACTCACGTTTGCTACATCTGTTTCAAATTCCATAACCTTTCTCATTTCTTCTTGGACAAAGTTGTCATCTTTGGACATATTCATATCTTCTCTAATCATCTTGGCAATGAGGACCATGTACTGGAAGTAAGCTTCCCTCACCTAAACAGAGGAGGACAAAGAGAAGATGTTAGAAATTTGCATTTAAGCACAGTCCAGAGGCAATAAATTCATCAGGCAAAGTTGTTAACAGTCAGAAACACTGAAGGTAGAGACTACCACTGGATATTTCAGTGGCTTCCAATTCGTTGGATAGTCCTACATCTGAAGTATAAATATCTAAACCAGAGATGGTGGGCCTGTGGTCCTTCAGTTGATGTTGGACTACAACTCCCACCATGCCTGACCATCTACAGTGCTGGCTGCAGCTGATGGGAGTTGATGGCCATCAACATCTGAAAGAACATAGCCCCCCTCCCCACGTGTTCTAAATTATCTGCGACTGGTGTCTCTGAAGGACCACCTTAGGGTTGAGCTTGGCTGTTGATATTTTAATCAGCAGAGATGCAAGAACAGCTTAGTAAGCTCAGGCCAGAAAACAAGTTTGGGGTATAAGTAAGAAGAAGAGATGACCACCTATGAGCACCCAAACTCTTCTCTGTCTCAGACTGAAATAAGATCCAGATAATAATTCCTAGTTTACGCACCAGATTTTCAAATAACACCAGAGGTTTCTTGCTTAGCTATTTGCCAAGAGCAGTAAAATCATTTGCCAAGAGTGGTAAAAGTTCTGGGGTGTGTAGAGATTGTCAATGTTTTAGGAGATCTCCCTGAGAACAGCACATAAACCATGAATGAAGCAGAGAATAGAATAGCAGCTATTTTAGTAGATTGTTGACAGGATGTGTGGGATTCCCTGGAATCTTTCAATATTGTGATGTTCTAAAGGTGAATGTGAAGTTTGGAAACTGTTAAAATACTTACTCTTTGGTAGTTGCCATCACTAAAGTAGTAATCTCTTGAGGGCATTCCCAACCCAGGCTGGTCAATCTGGAAGAAAGGAATCTCTCTTATTGTGTAGGAAAGGATTCAACAGAAGATGTCAGTATCAAAAACCCATTGCATAGAAGACGACCAAATGATTTGCATATGGAAGGCCCCAGATTCAAATCCTGATATTTCTAATTCAAAGAATGTCCAGCTCTGGGACATTTCTTATTAAGATGCAGAGGAGCTGTTACCAATTGGAAGATACAATACCGAGCTAATGGACCAATAGTGTGACTCAGCATACAATAGCTTTAGGGAACCAAGTGAAGGTTTAATCCACAGCATCCTTAGGATCTCAAGTGGCACACCACATATAGCTGACTGGGGTTGTGGTGCTCATCTCACTTTATTGGCCAAGGGAGCCGGCGTACAGCTTCCGGGTCATGTGGCCAGCATGACTAAGCCGCTTCTGGCGAACCAGAGCAGCTCATGGAAATGCCATTTATCTTCCCATTGGAGCGTTTACCTATTTATCTACTTGCACTTTGATGTGCTTTTGAACTGCTAGGTTGGCAGGAGCAGGGACTAAGCAACAGGAGCTCACCCCGTTGCAGGGATTCGAACTGCCAACCTTCTGATCGGCAATCCCTAGGCTCTGTGGTTTAACCCACAGTGCCACCTGCGTCCCTATAGCAGGGATAGGCACCCTCCAGATATTGTTGGATTACAACTCCCATCAGCCCCAGACAGCATGGTCAATTGTCTGAGATGATGGGAGCTATAGTTCAATAACATCAGGAAGGCACCATGATCTGTCTTCCACTTGCACACAAAAAAACCACCTGTCTTTTGCCAGAGCTGATGGTTGATTTGTCCTTCAATACTGAGCAGAAACAGCTTGCAATACAATGGGTTATATCTAAGTTAGCCAGTTCCATTAATTTCAATGGGTATACTTGGGAGTATAAGGAGCATTGGTTACAACCCAGTCCTTTCTGTTTGGGGAAACAGCACAGCATAGCATACCAGCTTCTTACTGTTCTAGTTCTTTATTTGGAGATTATGTTTATTTCAAGGACTACATGCAATTTCCACCTGCCTAGAAGGACTGTGCCACATGCTTTATAACTGTGTTTCAATGAACACAGGGTATTGTAAGATAGAAAGACGGTATATAAATTAAAAGTGGTGAAGGTGATGATGATGAAATCTTAAACAGATGGAAGAGGAATAGTAGAAGACAATATCCATAAAATATTGGGTATGGGGGAGTGAAATGTACAAATGCATGCAATGGGCAAAGAAGAGCAGCCCACCAACCTAAAGTACCACAATTCCCTGATTTGATGCTTTCTTACATAAATTATATTTCTGCTGGAATCCCGGTCGTCATGCCACACAAACATGTCAATGAGTACCCGTGCGTTATATTGGAAATTCAATAAGGCAAGCTTGTCTTCTATTTTCCAGTTTGGCTCTGGGGCAAAAGGATTAAAGAAAAGAAAACGAGTTTAATAATAATAATAATATTCCTATTTCAACTACTTATGCATCACAATTATCTCTAAGCCATAACTTATGACTTAATAATAATAATAATAATAATAATAATAATATTCCTATTTCAACTACTTATGCATCACAATTATCTCTAAGCCATAACTTATGACTAAACCCAATTGAAATCAAATGTATAAGTTGCCACCAATGTAAATTCCTATAGCCTTTCCAAGGTCACAGGATTAGGCAGCAAATAAATGAGTAACATGTTTGCAGTGCACATTTGTATAATACTTTGAGTTCTTTCATCCAATGAGGAAGATGGATATGTTGATTAGGGCCCCTGAATTCTTTTCAGGTGTTAATCCAAGCCAATGCCAGGGTTGGAGGCAGCAGGGTGGGTGGGGTGCTGCCTTGGGGGCTTCTACCACCTGAGGTGGCTGCTTCAACCTGCCTCATGGGTGGGCCAGCCCTACTAACCTGGCATGGAAGCTTCAACGCCCTAGACCCAAATGTTGGACGGTAGCTTCAGCTGCATAGGCTCCATAGACCTACGCCAGTCAACAGATACATTGAGAATTAGGGTCCACCGCTGTGCCACTGAAAGCCAGCTGGCATTGGCGTCAATGCCCGGTGAGATCTTGTGGAAAACTCATGAGATCTCAGGGAGCATGGAAGATCTCGTGAGATCTTGGCAAGATCTTGCTGTATACTGCTGGCGGTGCTGCTTCCCTTCCAGCAGCATAGGTGGTGTGGTGCCAATGGAGGTGGGTGATGTGGCAGTGGTGCAGGTGGTGTTGCAGTGGGTGGCACAGCAGTGTGGGGCAGCACTTCCCCATTTTGTCTCAAGTGGAGAAATGGGGCACGCTGCCCCTGCAGGTTGAATCTGCTGTCCCCAACTGGCCACCCATATAATCCACATAGAATGATAAGAGTTGGAAGGGCAGGGCTGCACCACATAGGACATCATCCTCAGTCCTCACCCAAGTGCCAGAGTTTGGGATTCGAAGTGTTATAGCTGCTTCTTCTTTGGCGATCACTAGTAGCCGAGTAAGATTGTCTTCTATAAACATGGTTTTAACAATGAGTCCATAAGTGACTGTGGAGGGCAATTCTGGACCCACACGTCCTTCCTCAGTGGGGACATAGGTTTCAAGGTGGGAGTTGATCATGGTGAGGGTCTGCCAAGTGTGCCTTCCTCTTGGCATGTTTCTCTCTTGCGTCCTGAGTTCTAGTGTCTTCAAAGCTCATGACACCTTTGGTAAAGGCTGTTCTCCTACTGCAGTGTTTCCCAGCTGTCAGTGTTTATACTACAGATATATATATATATGATTTGCCTCATCCCTGCTCAAAGATGGGCACCCTCCTTTATTTACTATTATTTATTTATTTCATAAAATGTATACACTGCTTGGTTGCCAACAACAACAACAACAACCTCAAAGTTCCCCTGGCCTCCTTGTTACCATTTGTAATATTCCAGTCTGCAGAAGCCACTGGCCAGCCACCAACCGTGTTCAAGACCTCGAGCAGAGGCAATGAGTCGTGTTGCTCTATGATGCCTACGAATGGGAAAGGAAAGCAGCAGGAAAGAAAAAAAGTGAATGAGAATAGGGATCCTGGCACACTGGTGTAGGATCCTGCCTTATACCAAAGAATTGGAATATCGAGCTCAGTGTCGCCTACACAGATTGGCAGAGGCACTACAGGGTTTCGGACAAGGGAGATTCACAGCTGCAGCTGGAAATGCTGTGGTTTGAACCTGGGAGTGTCTATATGCAGAGCTCCAGCCACAGAGCTATGGCAGATCCCTGAAGATAAAGGAAGCTACGTCATGCTGACTCAGAGCTCAGTATTATCTCCTTAGGTTTGCAGTTGCTGTCCAGGACCTCAGACAGCTCCCTCTCAAACCTGGCTGAATATGCCTGGAGGTTCCTCTCTCTCCTCTTTCCCATGCAGGCACATCAGCCTCCAGCGCAAGCTGTGTCCCAACACTTGCAACATGTAGCATGTCACCAATCAACACTGGAGACAATAAAAATAAGTGCATCTAAAACAGGTATCTGAAAGAAGAAATGACTATAGGTAGCTACCATACACTGTCCGACTATTTGGTCCAAACCTGGGTCCTTCTACATGAAGAGCTTCCCTTCCCCTAACCAATAAAATATGCAATGCATAATTTCTTTAGCTACATTGTAAACCATATATAGGTAAAGGGGCCCCTGACCATTAGGTCGGGTCACGGACAACTCTGGGGTTGCAGCGCTCATCTCGCTTTACTGGCCGAGCATACAGCTTCCGGGTCATGTGGCCAGCATGACTAAGCCGCTTCTGGCGAACCAGAGCAGTGCACGGAAACACCGTTTACCTTCCCGCCAGAGCGGTATCTATTTATCTACTTGCACTTTGACGTGCTTTCGAACTGCTAGGTTGGCAGGAGCAGGGACCGAGCAACAGGAGCTTACCCCATAGTGGGGATTCAAACCGCCGACCTTCTGATTTGCAAGCCCTGGGCTCTGTGGTTTAGACTATAGCACCACCCTACTCCATTCACTAGAAGTGGCCGCTAGGGAAAACAGCTTGATAAATAGGGCAAATGGGTGAATAAATGGAGGAGGAGACTCACTTTCATTCATACAGGATCTATAAAGCATTTTCGCCTTCTGGAAGGCTTCCCGATCTTCCTGCTCTGGTGTCTCTAGCACACCTGGAGGAAGAAAAGGGTCATGATAGCATAATGACCTGCAATCTGTTCTCTCTGTTTGGGTGCAGGTGAGGTCATGGCTGCAGTAGCTGATAAAGCACTTGTGGTTTCAGCCTCCACTGTCTCTGAATAGCAATTGCTGGTTGGGCCACTGTGAGAAGAGAATATTGGATTAGAACCATGGTTCCCAGCATGGGGCAATTTGATTTTTAAGGGGGGCAATTTGAGAATGAGTTATTAACAATGTATGACTTTTTAGGCTTCCTCCACGTGAATAGGAGTTCACTTTTTGAATAATAATAATTATATGTAATGGGGGGGTGGGATCAGGATTTTAGAGATGCTTAGGTGGGGCATGGCCCAAAAAAGGTTGGGAACCACTGGATTAGAAGGACGATTGGTCTGATCCAGCAAGTTCTTCTTATGCTCTTAATGCTGGAAACAGGGATTTGCTAATCTGTTGGCTGAAATCACTGGCAATTGGGCCTATTCTTCCTGGTTGTTGCTGGGTTCTTGCTTGTGCTTTCTATGGGCTGAAGTTGCAGGGACCAAAACAAGCTATACTGGAAGCTGTTTACAGCCACCTGTTGGTTGAAATACAACTTAATAGTGAGCAAGGCACTCAAGTTCTCTACTGCCATCTGCCGGAGCATTTTCTGTTGTGACGCTCTCCAAGGTTTTGCATCTTTGTGCAACTTGCAGAGGACACCACCTCTTTGACAGTATTGTTGAATTAACCATGCATAATGCCAATGAACAGAGACTTTACATTGACATATCCAGACCTTGGATGGAGGTGGCTAACAATCTAACTGTTATTTTCTTTTGGGGGGAGGTATTTAGAACGTCATAACCTGTGGACTACACAGAATTGGACAAGATGACAGGAAGGATTCGAAACCCGTGGGACCAGAGATTCACAGAAGATTGGAAGAAATATACAAACTATTTGCGTGGCGATACCCGCCCCCTCCCACAAAAGGAGTAAATAAAGACACCGGACACCAGAATTTAGGTTAATGGGCGAAAATGGCCACAACTTTATTGATTACAGGTAAGAGCGGTATTGGCTTTAGGCATTGGCCCTAACAGACTATCCGGTCTAACCGGGAAGGGTTAAGCACCAACAGGGGGAGCCCCTGAGATGCACATCCCTAGGCACTCCCCCAAGGAGTTACCGCTTGGGGGGGCGCTTTAGGCCCTAGCCTCCGTAGGTTTCGGATGAGGTGACGCCCCCCGGAGTCCTTTAACGAACTACCCATCCAGATTTGGGGGAGGTGATGGCGTTCCTCCCCCTAACATCATTTGCATAACAATACCCCTGCCAATGCCTAACCGCCACACGAGCCAGGCTCGCCGCCAATACCCTCAGACCTGTAACCAATCCCTGATCCCCCGAAAAATGTCGGCCAGCCAGATATCGTTACCGGCATCAGAAAGATGCATGCCATCCCTGCGGTAGAGTGCTTCCTTGCTAAATTGGATGCCTGGGTGTTCAATGACCCGCCCACCCAATGCGGCCATGCTAGTAGGACTACAAGAAGTTTTGTAAGGAGGAATATATGAAATATTACAAAGAAGAGAAAGAAGAGAGATATTAGTTATGATATTTAAGTGTAATAGTGCAAGTAAGAAATGTAAACTAAGTGAAAAAGATTGGAAAATTTTCAGATGTGATTGATGGCAGTCAAAAAAATTGTATAAGATATAAACGTATGTTTAATAAGTGTTGAAAATGATATGTTAAAACACACACATACACATGAACATCATAATCTGAGTCCGTGAACTGCAGCATACTTGGCTTGTGCACAGATCTAGCACTGAGTGGGGAAGTAGGCAGGTAATGGGAAAGTACAGAAAAGAGACCCTCACCTTTGAGAATAATCTCCAGTTCATCCCTCAGTGTGTCAAAGATGTTGTATCTGGAACTGGTCTCTGGGATGACATGACGACTGAGCCAGCCTCCACAGGCATACTGGTAAAAATTCTGGCAAGGTTCTGCTGTGGGGTCCATGTTCTGAATTATTCTGGCAGCTGCATGTCATGATAACATAAATGTGTCCATTATTCGGGAAGCAGAATGCTTGCAAGAACCTTTGTGGTGTCCAATAATTGAGCCCATTTTCAGCTGTTGTGTGCCAGCTTGTACCTAGAGGCAGCACATCCCCCTAGAGCAGTGATGGCCAAACTTGACCCCCCAGCTGTTTTGGGACTACAACTCCCATCATCCCTAGCTAACAGGACCAGTGGTCAGGGGTGATGGGAATTGTAGTCCCCAAACAGCCGGAGGGCCAAGTTTGGCCATCACTGCCCTAGAGCTTGAATTTCCCCTGGAGCTTTTTTTTGTATTTGTGGTTTGTTGATTTTAAAATTAAGGATGCATGTGGGCTGACAAAGTGAGGAGCAATTCTTCTTGACATTTGTGAATATGTTATAGCTAAGTAAAAGTCTGGCAGAGATCGAAGAAGAGCAGCTGATGGGAAGTAAAGAAGAAAATAGAAAAAAATTAAGGCTAAAAGGCCAAAATATTTTGAAATGAAATTTTTAAATGTATGTAATATTGAGCACAATTAAGGGTGGGAAGTGAAACATCAAGGGAGCGGGATGGGAAGTCAACTTTTAAATTTGTTTTAAATTGGAATTAATTTGATGTTAATTCATTAAAAAAATGAAAAGCAATAAAAATTAATTGGCAAAAAAGAAAGAAGAAGAAAGAATTCACCTAGAGCTGGGATTGTTCTGGCAGACAACACTACACGCTTGGTAACTGTTTGCAAACCCCCCCCCAATAATGCTTGTAATTAAATAGCTCCCCCTTGAACTGGGATTGGAAACAAAATGGCAACCAGTTTGTTTTAGAACATGGGATATAGAGGGGTGTGTCTAGAACCTAGCCTACTGTATAAACCTAACATTAGTTGCTTTACATTAGTGGTTCTTCCCAATTTTGCCTCTGGCCCTACCCACCATTAGCTTGTGGCCCCCTGAAGGTTGCCCAGAAGGTCATGTGGCCCTCAGACAGAAAAAGCCCACCACTCCTATTGTATCTGATAAACACCAAAATGAGGACAGAGCCAAAATTCATTCAGAAGAATATTCTGATTAAGTTACCTGATCATTTGCCTTTTCTGGGCTTCCCCTAAGCCAGGGTTATGGGGAACATTTTTGGCCCAGGGGGACAGATCATTATCTCTCCCACCACCATGGCACAACTTTGACAAGTGGGTGGAGTCAGCCTTGTTGGCATCTGTCTGTTTTGAGGTACAATAAAGTGCACCTCTGGGGGTGAAGTCAGACTGCTGCATTAGCAGTACCAATGTACCAGATCATTATCTCTCCCACCACCATGGCACAAACCTTGGCAGTGTGTAAGGAGGTCTTGGGCTCCCAGATGACAAGACCTCACCCCTCTTGGCCTCACTGATGTGGTCCAAAGCAAAGCAAAGCGATACTTTTGGCACCAGCTTGGCTGCAGGAGTTGCCGGAAGGAGGCGTACAAGGCACCATCCAACTGTCTTAGGGATTCCAAGCGGGGCCAACAATCATTTGACATTTTGGCAGCTAGTGGCTGAAAAGTGGGAGGTACTGTCAAAGTTGGTTGGTGGGTGGAGTTGGGAGACACCTGCTTTTTCAGTACATTCCCTGCAGAGAACACAATAGTGGAGCACTACCCATAGCTGATGAGTGGAGGGTTCAATCCTGCTGACTTCATTGGTCTGCTGTGCCAGCACATTTCCTGTAGTGGACTCCAGCAGGAAAAAAAAAGGGTTCAGGAAATAATATCATTTTTACCTGCTGTTACACACCCACGGGTGGTACATACATTCTGTGGACTGGCACCATTCTGTAAATCTGTGGATATACGAAAAGCACATAAAACACAGACCATTCACAAAAAAAACCCCACATGCCAACAAACCTCTCCCTACCTGAAATTTCCAGCAACTCGTATTCAGAGACATACTGCCTCTGACAGTGGAGGCAGGACATAGCCATTGTGGATAGCTACCATTGACAGAAATTCCTGGAGGAAGAGGCTAGTTCTCCAGGTTAGTGGTCATCACTACATCCCATGGGATCGAATATGTGCTGCATGAAGAAGTATTTTCTTTCGTCCTGACTCTTTGAACATTCAGCTTCATTGCATGGCCCTGAGTTCTAGTGTTATGAGGGAGGAAAAACTATCCTCTGTCCACCTGCTCAACACCATACATAATTATATACACCTCTATCATGTCTCCTGTTCTACATGAGAAGAGCCCTTCTGGATCAGGCACACTACCCTGCTCTCATAGTGTCCAACCAGTTGCCCATGATGGAAAACCCACAAGCAGGACTTGAGCACAACAGCACTCTCCCCACTTGTGATTCCCAGCATCTGCTCTTCAGAATTCCACCAAAAGGTTATTGACATCTCCATAGATTATTCTGGCATTGTGTCAATGGTGTATTCCAGGAGCTTCATCACTGACGGCTCCAGGGTTTGGACAGGACATTGTCAGCAGGACCTCTTAACCTAGTAAGGATGAATAGATATCCAGCCTTTAGGTTCAGAGGCAGTGTGCTCATGATATTGCCAATGGACCAAGATGTTCAGAATCCCATTCATCTCTACTCTTTCTTCTTTTGTGGGTGCCCTTCCAGGTGCCACATATAGCTGCTGGGTGAGTCCAGATCAGTGTGCCAACTTGAATAAAACGTTGGGGAGGGGCAGCTAAGCGCTGCATAATCGATCACAAGATGAGATGCACACACACCCCATTTGAATGGCAATGCCCATCAACTTTGGGGGTAGCAGTCTCCTCAAATATTTTTTTGGGGGGCAAAGGGACCTCAGTCCCTAGGAGTTGGCGCTTATGGGCAATGGATGTGACTCTTACCTATGTGGAATAAGACAACCACCCCTACCCCCAATGTCTCCATCTTCCTTGCAGGTAACCATGAGGCATCGTCACAGATTCAGGGCACATTTCAACCATGAAAAAGCACCAAAGGATGAAGTTGCCTCTGAGAGGGAATGAAGCCTGGGGAAATGCCCTGCAGTTTAAACAGAGGAGTTGGAGGGCAGCATTTGGGCCACAGGTCTGAGGTTCCCCTCCTTTAGAGCTAAGTTTGCAGGCATCTTTGTATCTTCAGACTCAGACCTTGAGAAATGTGCAACACGTCTGTCCATCTTGCAATGCCTCCTGTCAAGCCAGCTCAGCCACATTCTTTCCCCAGCAAACATAACACAACTCCTTAGGATTTCCACCCTCCTGCTCTCCTCACCAAGAACTCCCGCAATCCAATCCAGCTTGATGTGCATCTTTGGTTTAGGTAGCCCTTGTTTCGTTTTTTTTTATGTAGGTGTGAAAATCACCGAGACCCAGAACCAGCAGGATATTTTTATTTGCATCACCATGGGGAAAGGATATAAATGTGCAAACTTTCTGCAGAGTGTTCCTGAACTTGGAGGATTTGGGTGACACCGATAACACAAACGCCAATGTGTGAAGTTTGTTTTTTCTTATAGTTAGGATATATATATATTGAGTTGATTTGGAGAAGGCTCAGAAAAGGACCACCAAAATGATCAAAGGGATGGAGCGACTCCACTATGAGAAAAGGCTGCAGCATTTGGTTTAGAACAGTGTTTCCCAAACTTGGCTCTCCAGTTGTTTTCGGACTACAGTTCCCATCATTCCTGACCACTGGGGGTGATGGGAGTTGTAGTCAAAAACAACAACTGGAGAGCCAAGTTTGGGAAACACTGGCTTAGAGAAAAGAGTAAAAAGTGACACGATAGAAGTTTATAAGTTTATGCCTGGCATGGAGAAAGGGGATAGAGGAACGGTTTCCTCCCTCCCTCATGACCCTAGAACGCATGGGCATCCAAGGAAGCTGAATGTTTGAGGATTCGGGACAGATTAAAAGAAAGCACTTCTTCACACAGTTAAAGGAAGTAACTCACTCCCCCAGGAGGCAGGGATGGCCACCAATTTGGATGGCTTTACTAGAAGATTAGACAAATTCGTGGAGGAGAGGGCTATCAATAGCTATTAGCCAGGATGGATATGCTCTGCCTCCAGACTTAGAGGGCAATGCTTCCAAATACAGTGGTACCTCGGGTTACATACACTTCAGGTTACATACACTTCAGGTTACATACACTTCAGGTTACAGACTCCGCCAACCCAGAAATAGTACCTCAGTACTACTATTTCAGGATGAGAACAGAAATCGTGCTCCGGCGGTGTGGCGGCAGCGGGAGGCCCCATTAGCTAAAGTGGTGCTTCAGGTTAAGAACAGTTTCAGGTTAAGAACAGACATCCAGAACGAATTAAGTACTTAACCTGAGGTACCACTGTACAGTGGTGCCTCGCAAGACAAAATTAATTCGTCCCGCAAGTTTTTTCTTCTTGCGAGTTTTTCATCTTGCAAAGCACGGTTTCCCATAGGAATGCATTGAAAATCAACCAATGCGTTCCTATGGAGACCGTCCGGGGACAGAGGGGAAGCGCCGCGCACCTTCCCCTCTGTCCCGGGATCTGTTTTGAAGCAAGGGGTGGCAACGGGAAGAAGATCGCGGGGAGAAGCGATCTTTTCCCCGCCGCCCCTTGCTTCAAAAGAGGTCCGGGGACAGCGGGGAAGACGCGCTGCGCTTTCCCGCTATCCCTGGAGCTTGCGGGGCAAGCTTCGTTTTGCGAAGCAAGCCCATAGGGAAATGTGTCTTGCGAAGCGGCTAAGAAAATGAAAAACTCCTTCGTCTAGAGAGTTTTTCGTCTTCCGAGGCGTTCGTCTTGCGGGGTACCACTGTACCAGTTTCTGGAGCCACAGAAGAGGAGAGGGTTTCTGTGCTAGAATCCTGCTTGCAGGTTTCCCATGGGCATGTGACTGGGCACTGTGAGAACAGGATGCTGGGCTAGATAGGTCATTTGCCTGACCCAGCAGGGCTTTTCTTCTGTGAGTGTGTCTATATGTTTTTGTGCATGCTTGTGTGTGTGTGTGTGGGGGGGCCCTACTACTTTTACTGAATGTGTCAAAAAAGCACCCCTTCTCAGAGCCTATTTCACAGTGATTTATCTTGACCTAATCCTCCTGTCACCCCGAATACCTTTCTAAGACAGGGCCAAGGCCAAGATTTATTTGACATAAGAGGCGGCAATGGCCACCTACTTTGAAGGCTGTAAATTGGTGCTATCTTGCGCCAGAGATTGTGGGCGCCTGCAATGAGGGGCTTCAGCTTTGCCCGTCAACTTTCTGGGGGCCCAATCCACAAATACATTATTGTGGGTGCTGAAGCACCAATAGCCGGAGTGGAGGAAGGGGTGTGTGGTGGGTGCGGGCCGCTCCAGGCGTCACCATTGAGGGGGGTGACAAAATGCCAGGAGGCACTCACTGCGGGGCCTCCTGGGAAAGATGTGATGGCTTGGGCGTGAGCAGGCTCCACGCTGCCCAAACAGTCTGCCCGCTGCCTCCCTCCCAGCTGTAGGGCGGCTGAGTGGGAGGAGGCAGGCAGACTCCAGAGGCCCCATAGTGCGCCAAGCCCCTATGGCCGGCTCGTCCTGCCCCTGGGCGCCCCACCCCAGGTGCCCGAGCGGCTTCCTTCACCACTGCCCATAGCCCCCTGAAGTTGGCTCCAGTGGCTATAAAAGAGGATTGGACAAATTCCTGGAAAGAAAGCCCATGGTGGCTGTGCTCTGCCTCCACTGTCATAGGCCATATTGCTCTGAATAACCATTGCTGCGAATCACTGGACAAAGGGTTGTTGCTCTCAGGTCCTGCTTGCAGGCATCTGGTTGCAGTGGCATAGCATGGGGGGGGTGGAGGGGGTAGTGGCTGTCAGGAGCTTGTCCTACACTCAAGTAGGACCCTGGCAGAGATATGCCCAACTGGCATGTTCTCTCCCTCGTGGTTGATCGTTTGGGAGCTTCAAAAGCTTTCTTCAGCCCAAACATCACAGCGACTGATGCCAACAGACATCGGCACACTTAGGGATCCGCAGAGTCTTCGCAGCTTGCTTAACAGATCTCAGCATCTCAGCATTTTGGCTAATCTACTTTATTTACATATAAACACACACGGAGCACTGCAACATGGCTACCTCTCTCTCTCTAGCATCAGACAGCAAAGAGAAAGAACAAAGGACAATAGTCCCACTTCATGGAACACAGTAACACAAACATCCTGTCTCCGTCACCTCCCACTCTGTGGAGTCAAAACATACACTGTCATGTGATAGACAACAATCCCGTGACTGCAATCATGGAGCAGGAGTTCTAACAGTGGTCCCGGGCCCCAAAATTCTGAGAGGGGCACAACCAGGCGCCCGTACAACAGGTTCCCTCACCAAGGCCATATGGGTGAGCTCCTGCTGCCTTCCGCAGCCATGGGGAGGCAAGCCGCACCCAAGCTGAACCTTTGGGGCTGGGGTGCGCACCTCCACCCCAGCTGCCCAGCCCACTGTGTCTGTGGGGGGGCAACGCTGACTCTGCCCTGGGCACTGGCAACCCATGCTACATCACTGTCTTGTTGGCCACTGTGAGAACAGGGTGCTGGAGCAAATGGGCCTTTTGCCTGATTCCAGCAGGGCTTTTCTTACACCCCATAACCAGTTCTTCTTTGCACCCTTCCCGAGTGTTTCAATCTGGCTGGAATATTTACTTGGACCTACTTCTCCCCCCCCCCCCCAACCTCAGAATGCACATGACAGCAATGTCTCACATTGAATGTAACTGACATGCAGAAAAGAATCTATGAATTGAAAACAGAGACGTTATATGTACCTTCTTGGTAGTGGCGCCCGCCCTGTGGAACGCCCTCCCATCCGATGTCAAAGAAATACACAACTATTTGATGTTTAGAAGACATCTGAAGGCAGCCCTGTTTAGGGAAGTTTTTAATGACCACTGTTTTAATGTATTTTTAATTTTTTGTTGAAAGCTGCCCAGGGTGGCTGGGGAAACCCAGACAGATGAGTGGGGCATTAATATTAAATTATTATTATTATTATTATTATTATTATTATTATTATTATTATTAATTTTATTATTGATGAAAATCTTTTAATAAAAACAGTTTTTTAAAAAACCGTCTGATAATGCCCCATGTTTGCCTGGTTGGGGGATAAGGCTGTTTGTGTGTGTTCAGAAACTCATCTGCCATACAAAGTCATTCATTTCTCTGCTTACTTTTGCCTCTTGCCCTGCCTACCATTGGCATGCTTCTCCCCTGAATGCTGCCCAGAAGAGAATGTGTCCCCCATGGGCTTCTTAGGGACTACTTCTAAAGATTCTTAGGCTAAAAATGAGATATCAATGAAATACAATCCTTTCCTCTTCCCTAAATCTACTGGGAGCTGGTTCTGCTGAACGATTGATTTCTAGTTCTACGAATGGAGGTGGGAAAGCTTCTCTGTATCCACTCTATCCTCCACAACAACATGTATATTTTTATGAACCCGGGGACAAAATATTCAGGCAACGCTTCAGTGGCAAGGAGGAGGAAATCAGTGATGCCATCAGAACCTTTTTTCTTTTTAAAGGCTTTTTAAAGCAGAATAAATACAGCATGTCGCTCTCCCCCTCCTTCCCAGTTCTGTGTGGGAGTTCTTTTAAAACTCACTCTTCTAGCAACAGACTGCATTTGGGCTTCTGCAGAAGGTACAAAATTATTCAGTTCTTAGAAGCTTACTGCATCTCCTGCTCTAGCGTGATAAGCGTAGCAGATCCCAAATTGTCTACATCTAAATAAGCCCCTTTCCTCATTCTGCCTAAAATCCACACTGCACAAGGAGTCCTTTTTTTCCACTGCACACTGTCTCAAGGAGACAGATGCAAACACACATTCTTATGTCTAACTCAACCAAGCTTTTCAGTATTGTTAACTGAGGATAATATTTCAATTTCCCCCCTCTATTTCACTTATACAGCTTTTCTCTCTGTTAAATTTTCTCTCTCCACTTAAATTGGCTCTCTCTCTCTCTCTCTCTCTCTCTCTCTCTCTCTCTCTCTCTCTGTGTGTATGTGTGTGTACACACACACACACACACACACACACACACACACACACACACTGTTTATTCTCATTTGCTCAAATCCCAGAGCTTCTCAGTTAGTAGACTCTGTGGAGCAGTGAGTATTTAAATATTGGTGTTCTGTGTTGAAACTCAACAATTAATCTGCTATATTATACTGGGCAAACGCTATCTTTTTTTGCCTGGGATCTGGGATTACTATTCACCCCCTGTAAGGTATGTGGAGAATGCCCTTGATTATACAGGGACTCCTTTCTTGATTTTCATTCTTGTCAAGTTGAGATTTACCTTGAAAACTGCAGATGGGATTGTGGTGAGTTTATTCATATTCACACACACACAAAAACACACACACACCACATTAGGAGAAGAGATCTCACAAATTATCCCCCCAATCCCCCCCCAAGCAACGGTAGCAAATTCTTTCCTATATAGTTTTTTTTTAGCACTGTATACAATTTAACCAAATATGCAGTTAAGGAGAGAAGAAAATCACATAAGTAACAGTTGTTCTCTTACCTCTGCTTTTCGAGTAGAGGATTACTAAGGAAACCACAGCACAGCTCATGAGGACTAGGAGGACAGACAAGCTGAGAGCAACGAAGCTCCAGGACCTCTGTCCAGATCTGGTCGTTTTCTCCACAATATCCATTTGGCTTTCTGATTTCCCCATTATGGTCACTCTGTGGAAGAAGGGCACAAAATGATTAACCACATGTCCCTCTGACTTTCTAAAGGGATATGCACACACACCAGAAGAACAGAAGATGGGAGAATGGAGAGGGCAATGGTGCAAAAGCAGAAAACAGAGAAAGAAAGTGAGCTTTTAAAAAAAGACTAGAATAATTACATGTATTTATCCATTTGCTTATCCACAGATTTCCCAACCTCATTCTCCATCTCCAGTTCCTGCAGAACGAGCTTTGATCAGCAGGGATGACTTGGTGATCTTGCTTACATCCAAACAGAGACCTCTTTGGTACTTTGGAAGGAGAACCTCCTTGACCCCACCAAAAGGGGTGGACTCAAAGACACCCCCACTTCTCCACTGACACTTCTTGGGATCTTCTCACCACATGGAGGAGGGAGGAAAAAACCACAACCTCAGATAGTCCCATCAACTTTGGCTAAAATGCTGTGATTCCAAACCAAGTCCCAGAAACGCGTCTGTGCTTGGTTTCTCCCTAGCAGAAAACAGAGCAGCTTGGAAACCTGTCCAGGCTATGGATGAGCAGTCTGGCTGCTGGGGTGCTGGAGCTGGTGAGCTTAAGTCCCTCTGCCTTCTCAAGTCCATGCCAAAAACTTCTCAGCTCAGCCCTGCTGCTGCTGCTGCTTTCTTCCAGCAAATGAGCCGGAGGAGGAGGAGGAGAGCGAGAAGAGAAGGGAGGAGGAGGCTTGCCTTTTTGCAACCACACAGCTCATAAACAGCCAGCAGCAGAAGATAAGATTCTACCTAGCCCTCTCTCGCTAGCTAATGGATGCACTTTTGCTCCTCTCCAGGTGATCAGACTGTTCTGTCAATCAGACAGCTGATGGCAGGAGTGTGCTACAATGCTACAGAGAGCTGGGGGCTGGGGAGCAAGCTAGCAAGCGGAGGAACATGGTTTCCCTTGGTCTTGTCAGCTGCAAAAGGAGAGAGCAGCAGCAAATGCTCCTTGGATTGAAAAACACCACCACCACAAAAAAATCCTCTATCTTCCCTTCCCTTTCAAGTGCTGAAATTACCAGCCATGTTTATTCCTCCTCCCTTGGAACACCATTCTAGGAGGGATGCTCAGGACTTGTGTGGGCAGCCGTGAGGAACTGGCTGCAATGGCATTTGGAATGGAGGATAAGAGCAGGGATGGGGGAACCTCACACCTGGTGGCCATGAGGCCAGCGGTGGTGGAAGCAGGGCGAGCCGCCAATAGGGGTGGGGTGCACTGTGGGGCCTCCTGAGTCTGTCTGCCTCCTCCCACTCAGCTGCCCTAGAGCTGGGCGGAGGCAACGGGCAGACAGTTTGGGCAGCGCAGAGCCTGCATGCGCCCAAGCTACCGCGTCTCTCCCAGGAGAGACGTGGCTGTAGTCCCTGTGGTGAGTGCCACCCAGCATTTTGTCACCCCCCTCAGTGTTGACACGTGGGGTGGCCCACACCCACTACACCCCCTTCCTCTGCCCCTGCACTAGGCCTTTCTGTCTAGCCCTTGGGACTCTCTGCAGGCCATGCCCCTCACTGGCCCTGATTCACACCCTCCTTGGCTGGCTGGGATGTGTCCCTGAACTCTGATCTTCATGAAGGATAGAGATGGGCGTGGGAGTGTGTGTATTAGCGTACTGTAAAAGGTAAAGGTAAAGGACCCCTGACAGTTAAGTCCAGCCACGAAGGACTCTGGGGTTGCAGTGCTCATCTGGGGTTGCAGTGCTCATCTGGGGTTGCAGTGCTCATCTGAAGGCAGCCCTGTTTAGGGAAGCTTTTAATTTTTAATGCATTAGTGTATTTCAATACGTCGTTGGAAGCTGCCCAGAGTGGCTGGGGAAGCCCAGCCAGATGGGCAGGGTATAAATAATAAATTATTATTACTATTATTATTATTGGCAAGCGCACTGGTGACTCCTGCTCTCATAGGTGTCAGGAGGCTCCCAGAGTATTTGCTCACAAATACTCAGGGTGATGATAAGGGCAGCCAGTGAAGCAGCAGAAAAGGGACCTCAGGGCAGCGGTGCCAGCTGAGACTAGGCCTTTCTGTCTCCCACAAGTATTCCCTATATCCTGCTTCTGCCCTCATGAAAGCTATCAGTGGTTACTAGCCACAACACCTATGTCTCCCTCCACTGTCATATGGTATGGCTTTGAATCTCAGTTGCTGGGAATCATGTGAGAGAAGCATAATAGGCAACTGGTTGATGGTTTCCAATAATGGGCACCTCATTGGTTATGATGAGAATATGTTGCTGGAGTAGATGGGCCTCTGGCCGGAAGCGCCTTATGTCCCCCCAGACCTATGGTCTTTAGAGAGCTCTGAGGAGAAGGAACAGTTCCTTCAAGCCAGTTCAAGTCTGTGGTGTTGAGATGCTCACCGTCCTTCCCCACTCCTGCACATGGTCTTCTTGACATCTGGCCAACATGAAAGAGGAAAACTGCCTCAGGTTCTCTTAAAGACATTTTCTTCTCTTCACCCTGATCATCAGACAAATGCTAACCACAGCACCAAATGTCCCCGGATCAATGTGACGGTTTTCACTACAGCCTTCAGGAACAGGGGCCTAAGGCCAGTCTGCCTTTCAAACGGACCAAGATAAGCGTCAGCTATAAAGACAGTTCCGTCCCTCTCCAGGCTTCATGTGATGCCCTCAGACTCAGAAGATGTCCAGGACGTCACATTCTCACCAATTTTCTGGTGGGAACTTTTCTGCCTCAGATTAATGGGGAGTCCACATGACTTGGGAGCAAATGCAGTTTACTGCCACAGATATTTCATTCGGAGGAACACTTGGAAATGGAAAAATGGTTTGCAGATGAAGACTCAAGGGTTTCAGGGGAGCAACTTTGCTGTTGGTTGGAAATGGGTTCCCTAGAAATGCAGAGGAATGGATAAACACCTTTGTGAACAAATGGAATGGGCTCCTCAACTGGCAGGCATGAGGAGCCTGAAGCCTGAGGGCAAAATGCAGTTTGCTAGGCCTCGCTATTCAGCTCTTTGAACTCTCCACAGGCTCACATCCCTCACTAGCCCTACTACTGCATACCCTCCTTGAGTTATTTTGCCTGGTTAGAATGTGTCCTTCAACTTTGTCAGAAGCCGAGGGACAAGCCAACATTGTTCCCTGAACCCCTGGCCTACCTGGCGGCAAGTCCATTTGTCAAGTCCCCAAGCCAGGGTCAATCCACGTGTCCAAAGTGAAGCAAAGCCTCACATCCAAGTTGAGGCACCATCAACATGGTCAGTTGAGAAAACAGCACCTCAGCAATGCTGCCCTTTTATATTTTGTATGCTTATTGCAGCATCTGGGCTTGATGAGGCATGCGTCCCTCACCTGTCCCCAGCACACTCCATCTGAGGCACCACATACTACCTCCCAGAGCTAGCGAGCCCCACCTGGCCAGCTAGAGAGCTGGGCTGTGGGCTTTTGCCTGCCTCAGCCTACTGGAGCACCCCTCCCACTGCTCCCTACTCCTCAGAGACTGCTGTATTCATGGAGACAGGTGCCCCTCTGACTCCGGTGATGGGTCCTGCTGCTCTGGTTCCTATGCACTGACCCCCATCCTCTTGTCATCCTCCATCACCCCATGAGTACTTCCCACACCAACCTCTCCTTCCCCTTTCCCAGCTTGCCCTGCTGTGTCCCAGTCCCAGCTACATGCCTCACTGGGATCCTCTTCCTCCTCTCCATTGCTCTGCCAGTTCATGACACATTGACAAATTCGTTCTTCCTTGTAAGTGGGGCCTGGAATACTCCAGTTCAGGCTTCCAGTCAGCCATGGCCTTTCGCTAGGTCACCCCATTCTGTACCCTGTCACTCTTGTTTTCTGTCCTCTTCACCCACAAAAACAGGCAGCCAGCCTTCTGTGTCTTAATAGGTAAAGGTAAAGGGACCCCTGATCATTAGGTCCAGCCATGGCTGACTCTGGGGTTGCAGCGCTCATCTCGCTTTATTGGCCGAGGGAGCTGGCGTACAGCTTCCGGGTCATGTGGCCAGCATGACTAAGCCGCTTCTGGTGAACCAGAGCAGCACATGGAAACGCCGTTTACCTTCCTGCCAGAGCGGTACCTATTTATCTACTTGCACTTTGACGTGCTTTCAAACTGCTAGGTTGGCAGGAGGGACCGAACAATGGGAGCTCACCCCATCACGGGAATTCGAACTGCTGACCTTCTGATTGGCAAGTCCTAGTCTCTGTGGTTTAACCCACAGCGCCTTAATAGTGTGTTCAGCTTCAATTGATTGATTTTCGGGGACCTTGCCTTTTTAGGTCCCCCGCCCTCAGATAGATAGATCTGTATATTTACTTCTGCAGACTTCAGTTTTTCTCTAAGCCTGTAGATATCTCCTCTTGTGTGTGATGCATAAGGAGTCACACTCAAGGCTCCCAGCCTGTATATCAGATAGGGATATGCAGTCCTCAAAGGTAAAATTTTCCAATGAAGCAGAAAGAAAGAAAGAAAGAAAGAAAGAAAGAAAGAAAGAAAGAAACCTCAAAAGGTTTTTAAGAGCACAGTGCAGAATTTAACATGACACTGTGTGGATCGATGTGCAGGGAATTGAGGACCACTTGTGCAATGGGACTTACTCCCACTCTCCTTCCTCTCCATGGCCTCCTAAGACTGTTCTGGATTTTGCTCCAACACTCCAGAACAGATTTAGAAGGCTGCAGGAAGAGGGGAAGGGTGGAGAGTTTAGTTTCAGAAGCAGCCCTCCTTCCACACAGGCAAAAACCTAGTGGAATCCTGCCAAACGTGTTGTATACAGTCCTAGTCCTTCTCAGAGTACACCCAGTGAAATTAATGGGCATGACTAATTTATGTCCACTTATTTCAGTGGGGTTACTCTCAGTAGGACTTAACTGGATGCAGCCCATTGGGGAAAAAAACCCTGCATCTACTTGAGCATCACGTCTTCACAGTGGCTAATCAGATGCCCCTGTTGGAAGTTCTGAAGCAGAACATGGGCGAAACCACAATCACAATCCCCACTTGTGATTCCCAGCAACTGACATTCAGGAGCAGACTGCATGATTTTTCAAAGCTCTCTTCTTAGCTTTCCAAATTCTAGGTGGCCAGCTGTCCATGCGCAAGGATTCATGCAAGCACAAACATATTTAAAATGTGGAGCATTCTTACCTGCTTTCCTTTTCTTTTCAGGAACGACAACGAGCAACATAACTGGGATATTGGTTTGCTCCTAATGTCCTCTGGTAGGAAGTGTATTTATTTTGTAGATTTGCCCATTGGGTGTCGAAAGCATGCATGCAGGCTACATCGGGCTTGTGGTGTTCTTCCACGTCTGATCACAGGTGCCCTGGGATCCACTGCAAAGAGATGGAATAAAAAGCTGACTGCTTCCCATCACAGGCCACCCAATCAGATGTAGTGGGTGTGGCCATTTGCATTGCTAGCACAATTCCTCAGCAGGTTTGTTTATTTATTCAGTACAAAAAGAACCGAAGTGTTATTTAAATTAGGTAACATTTCCCTGGCACTCTCTTGACTTCTCTTGCCTTTCTTACAGGAAAGCGGTACATGATGTTTCCTGGCCAACCTAAACACTAAACTGACCATCTACGCCTCAAATGTTTCCATATGAAGATTCCCCCCCCCCAATAGAATAGCTCAGTGTCAGAGAATCTGCTTTGCATGCAAAGAGTTCCAGGTTCAATCCCCAGCATCTGCAGGTTCGTCTGGGAGAGACTCCTTGTCTGAAACTCTGGGGAGCTGCTGTCAGTAGACAATACTGAGCTACATGGACCAATGATCTGGATCAACATAAGACAGCTTCCTATGTCTTCAGGGAAGAACTATAGCGTAGCTGGTTTTCATGTGGGAAGACCCAAGTTCAATCCCCATCATTCCAGATAGCACCACTGCTGGTCAGTGAGTTTGATAGGCCATTTGTCTGACTTGGTATAAGGTAGCTTCTGATTATGAAGATCAGCAGGGTTTACAACAAAATGGCTATTCCATCACCCATTAGAATCCCTGGCATGTAGGACTTCAGATGCAGAAGAAGAAGAAGAGTTTGGATTTGATATCCCGCTTTATCACTACCCTAAGGAGTCTCAAGGCGGCTAACAATCTCCTTTACCCTTCCTCCCCCACAACAGACACCCAGTGAGGTGAGTGAGGCTGAGAGACTTCAGAGAAGTGTGACTAGGCCAAGGTCACCCAGGAGCTGCATGTGGAGGAGCAGAGATGCGAACCCAGTTCACCAGGTTACGAGTCTACCGCCCCTAACCACTACATCACACTGGCTCTCATGGAGACTTGTATCCAGAAAGTGAATCAAGGCTTAATTTTGAAGTGCAAGGGCTCATAGAAACATAGAATCGTAGAAATGGAAGGACCCAAAGGGTCATCTTGCCCAACCTCCTGCAATGCCCACAATGCCCAGAGCTACACCCCTAAGGAGAATCAAAAAATGGCTGCAATGGGGAGACCATGATGGACCACCAAAGGTCAAGCTTTCCTATCTGTTCTGCCCCACCCACCCCTAGCCAGGGGTCTTTATAAGGAAGAGCTACTGCATGGGAGGTGGTTTTTCCCAGGTATTTTTTTGGAGTTGTGGTTCTAGCATTTAGGTAGGTGAGTGGCTGACTGTATGTGTTTTAGGGAAGGAGGAGAAATTTGATTCAGATTGCATTGAAAGGAGAACCTCAATAATCTGCACTTACTGAAACAATATATGAACTACAACACTGCTATCTTTTGAAAGCCACACTTCTCTGGATTTTGTAGTGTGGTTCTCCTGTCAAGTTATTATTACTATTATTATTAAGTTAGGCACATAGAAATGCATGTAATGGGGGTCAGAAGTGTCCATATAAACTCACACATTGGTGAAAGTAACATTAAAAAATGCACCATCTAAGGGGAAATTGCTTTGCAATAATGTTAACATTGAGCAAAAATGTCGATGGGTTTTTAAGAGGACTAAACCTAATAAAAGTGATTCAGAAATGTGGAGATCCAAACTTCAGACAGGGGAAAAGGAGAAACTGAAATTGATTGATTTGCCTGTCCCCAATTTGTGTATTAGGTTCTGTTGTTGGGATTATTTTGCCTTACTGTATTTTATTGATTGAAACTTGTTTATTTGTTAACCTTTGTGAGAAACAGGAGGATCATTTGGCAAAAGGCAGTGCAGAAATTAAAATACAAGTGTAGGCAGCTGTGGGTTGGACATATAAAGAGATCAGCTGGATCTGGCCAGTGACCCATCTAGTCCAGCTTCCACTTTCTCCTCCGTCCACTTCCAGAATGTGGTATTCAGGGACATACTCTCTTCAGCAATGGAGGTAGAACAAAGCCTTCAGGGTTGGTAGTTGCTGATACCTTTATCCTCCATCAGTGTTCTGATCCCCCTTTACAGCTACCCAAATTGGTGACCATCACTGGCTCTTGTGCGAGCAAATTCCATAGTTTAACAATTCGCTTTGTGAAGAAGTACATTCTTTTGTCTCTACTGAGTCTTCTGATATTTAGAGCCTTTAGGTGTCCACGAGTTCTCATGTTATGAGAGAGGGAGAAGAACTTTTCTATATCCACAAATATTGCCTGATAAACTGCAAAGCTCATTGGTGGCCTAGGGTCAGCCACTGCCTGAACTTCACTAACTATGCTTGCAGTCCTGTCAAACACCATTCTGGAAGATTTTATTTTATTTTTGTATGCTGCTTCCCCCACCAACTGAGTTCAAAGTAGTTCGCAACCATGGCACATCATTAACAAATAAAAACACTTCCTGATTCAAAAGTAATGTAGCTTCAAAGCTCAATAAGTGAACCACAACAAAATAAAATAGCAAAAACACAAGGTATCAGTCACAGAACCATAGAACTATAGAGTCAGAAGGAAGCACAAGTGTCCTCTTGTCCACTGCTTGCAATGCAAGAATCACAGCTGAATAACCTCTGACAGATGGCTATTCAACCTCTGTCTACAAACCTCCAAAGAAGGAGAAAAAAACCTCCAATTCTCCAATCAGTCCCACTGATTTGGTATGCTGGTTAACCATGGAGCAAAAAACAGATAGTTGTCTCCAACTAAGTTCTACCAGAGTAAGCCCATTGAAATTAAATGCATTCATATCAACGAGTCTACTCTGAGAAGAAGTAACATTGAATACAACCCATGGTTTGGGTACATGACCCAAGCCCTGGTCCCTTGACTGATGGGAGCTGGAAGGTGACACTAAACCTCATGCTGGCCACACCATTTCAGCCTTCCAAGCAAGGCTGGGGAGCTGTCCAGCAGGAGGGGAGCTGTCCATAAGGTAACTAGACAGGGATCTTGCAAGCAGCAACTGAGAGTTCACATCTGGGGCATCTAATCCTCTAGCCCTCCAGATATTGGGCTTCAACTTCCATAATTGACTATGCTTGCTTGGGCTGGTGGGAACTGGAGTTAAATCCTTATTCAACTCCCTCCTTGCTATATACATTTTGGATGGGATTCCACTAGGTCTGTTTGTGAGCAGGTAAGTCTCAGTTTCCAGACTATCAGAGAGATTCCCAGTGAGCACTGCACAATAGCTGGGCATTTTAGCTTAGAGAATCACAGCATTGCCCCTCTTTCGCCACTGGGGGGCAGCACACCAGCTGCATGCCTCCATAGTAACTGTTGCTTTATACTGCAGTTTGCCAGAAAAGGTTGATTAAGAGGAACTAAATTGGATTGCATTAGCAGGCATTTAGGTCAGTCTCAGGCAGTTGAGGAGGCGGTCAATTAAGATAACAATAATAATCATACTCCAAGTCCATTAAGGGCCCAGGCTGTGTGCAACATTTGCAAAATGCTAATTACCCATTCCGTCCTTGTGCTGAAATTGCCCAGGGAAAAAAAATCAATCACATTTCAGTGCAAGCATTTAGCACCTGTGAAGGCTGCAGAAGAGCATTTCTCAAGGAGTGGTCTGGAACCCACCAGCGAACTTCTCTCAGGTTGGCTTTGCTGCTGCAGCCTGCCCGATGCCTCCTCACTTGCAGGGTCTACCCCATAGCTATGTTTTTTGACTGAACCAATGCTAGCACCAGAAAGGGCACAAGAAGAGCCTGCTGGATCAGGTCCATGGCCCATCTAGCCCAACATCTTATCTCCACTGTGGACAACCAGATGCCCCAATTGGGAGCCCACAAAGTAGCGCATGAGCACAAATGTGCACTCTATCTCCAAATTCCACAGCCACCATTTTGCCTCACTGCCACAACTTTTTACATAGCTCCTGTTGGTGGACATCAAGAATTACATCTAATGCTAATTCTACTCAAAGCAGTAACATGTTAGCCATGTTAATGGACATGGCTAACTTGAGTCCATTCATTTCAATGGGTCTATTTTGATTAGAACTTCATTGGATACAACCAGGGGTGTAGGAAGGGGGGTGGAGGGGGCAGGCCACCCCAGGTGCCACTCTGGGAGGGGTGACAAGATGGTCCCTGCCTCCCCCCAGCTGTAGAGCAGTCAAGGGCGTGCGCAGTCCGTATGGGAGCTGCTCAAACGCTGTCCGTATGGGATGTCGCTCGCATGAAAGTGGCAGCCCGTACAGACTGCACATGTGTGGCAGTCCGTATGGAGTGCGCACACGTGGGATGCCGCACATGCACAGTCCATACGGGCTGTGCTGCCCCTGGTGCCGGAGAGGGTTCCTCTACCACTGGATACAACCCCATGATTTTGATAACACTTACCACTGAGCTATGGCCTTTTTCTAAGATCAAGGGTGGTGAACCACAGGCCTAGGGGACCAAATGTGGCCCTCCAAGCTTCTCCATCTGGTCTTTGGAGTTCTACCCAGGCCACACACCTCTTGGGTTCTGCTTTGTATCCTGAGTACTTTTGCCTGGTTGGAATGTGTCTTTGAACTCTGATAGTGGACCTTGCTTACTGAATTATACAATTATACAATTTCCTCCCATGAGCTCTAGGTGCTCATCCATTTACATTTCCCACAATGTCCTAAATTGACACCACCCTGGGGCACCATGGAGAATTATTACAAGGAAGCATATCAAAACCCACTGACAAATGAGGGCATGCATCAGGATGTGCTTTGCTAAATACCCCCTCAAGCAGCCCTTGGTTATTGAATGTATTCTGGCTGGGGCTTCCTTTTATAACACAGCACAGAAGCTCCCACTGACACAAAACACTGCCAACTCACCTTTTGACTGGGTCAGGATTTAAGGAGCATCCTTTTATGATGCAATCACTGACCTCATGCAAGGCAAGTGGTCAGGCTGCCTGTATAGAGGGCAAAACTCTAATGTTGCTTCAGCAACTGAGCCTCATATAGGAGCAGCCATTCTGGTCTCAAATGCAAGCTTTGCCTTACGTGGCAGATGTCTCTTCGGTTAAAACAGCCCAACTCATTTCAATGAGGTGGGGCAGACTCTGATGCTTAAGAACCAGATCACCTGATCGCCCCACCCACCCTCTTTTCATGCTTTGCTCAGATATGACCTTGCTATGGACAATTGTCGGTCACCATTTTGTTTGGGGCCGGGTAGGAATTTATTCTACTTGGCAAATTGGCAGTGGCCATTGGGTTTTTGCCTAGCTAGTAACAATCGTCACAACTTTTGTGAGGTTAGGCATTGGGTAAGCCTTTGTTTTGGGGGTGTGGGTGGCGCTATGGGTTAAACCACATAGCCTAGGACTTGCCGATCAGAAGGTCGGCGGTTCGAATCCCTGTGACAGGGTGAGCTCCCGTTGCTCAGTCCCAGCTCCTGACAACCTAGCTGTTCGAAAGCCCATCAAAGTGCAAATAGATAAATAGGTACCACTCTAGCAGGAAGGTAAACGGCGGCTTAGTCATGCTGGCCACGTGACCCAGAAGCTGTACGCCAGCTCCCTCGGCCAATAAAGCGAGATGAGCACCGCAACCCCAGAGTCAGTCACGACTGGACCTAATGGTCAGGGGCCCCTTTACCTTTACCTTTAAGCCTTTGTTTGGTTGGAGGGGAGGTTGTTGCCTTCACCTGCCCCTCCTCAGTACAGGTATCCTGTTAAAGGGATCCAGGGTGTGAATTCTGTCCAAAGCCTGGATGTGGGCCAGTGCCATGTCACAACTCCTACATGGTCCGCTTGGGGTGCCCTTATTTGATGTAAGTTATAGGACACCCCCTATCAGGGGGTTTCTCTTAAGTGGACTCCTTGTGGACAGGCAGGAGTCAAGATATAGCCAGCTTCACCCCAATGCCCACGCCAAACCGGTCACATCTGTAACCAATAAAGTTGTGGCCCATTTGAACCCATAAACCCAAATACTTTATGTCTCTGTGTTTTATTGTTATTCTGGGAACTTTGTAGAGTTGAGTATAAGAGGGCTCTCCCCTCCAGCTTCCAGCAACTGGCATTCAGAAGTGATCTGCCTCTGACTGGGTGGACAAAGAATAGCCATCAGGGCTAATAGCCCCTTTCCTCCATGTATTTGTCTAATACTCTTTTAAAGCCATTCTAGGTTGGTGCGCCATCACTGCCATCCATGGGAAAGAGGTCCATAGTTCAACTATATGCTATGTGAGGAGATATTTTCTTTAATCTGTCTTGAATTTTGCAACATTCAGCTTCATTTGTCTGTCCATAAGTTCTAGTATTATGAGAGGTACAAAGTTTACTGTAGGCTTGTTTCTATGCTCACCTGTCCCCTGATCTCTAAACTCTATCCAGGCAACTAAGGGGCACGATCAGAGTTCGGTGGTGCATTCCCAGCTAGGCAAAACAAAACAAAACAAAACAAAACAAAACACACTCAAGGAGGGTGTGAAGCAGGGCCAGTGAGGGGTGTGGGGAACCAATGAAGCTTGGCAGAATCCCAAGGGCCAGATTAGTGAGGCCCTGGGCCAGAGGTTCAGCCTGGATAGCTCAGCTGGTTAAAGTATGGTGCTGATAACACCAAGGTCGCAGGGAGGGCCGGATTTAGCTTTGATGGGGCCCTAAGCTACTGAAGGTAATGGGGCCCTTTTTATGTTCAGCTGTCCTTTGTCAACAACAAATTGTCACTGTTTTTTGTGTTGAGTATATGCTATACAGTGGTACCTCAGGTTAAGTACTTAATTTGTTCCGGAGGCCTGTTCTTAACCTGAAGCACCACTTTAGCTAATGGGGCCTCCTGCTGCTGTGTCACCAGAGCACGATTTCTGTTCTCACCCTGAAGCAAAGTTCTTAACCCAAGATACTATTTCTGGGTTAGCGGAGTCCGTAACCTGAAGCATATATAACCCTAGGTACCACTGTATGGTAATTTATAGACCTAATAGGTATCTAAAGCCATTTGCACATGTTGCAATGCACCTAGTCCATGCAGAATGTAGGCACCCTATATATAGAAATGAGCAAACCAGTGATATTTTAGGGAGCAAGCAAGCATTACTTACATCATAGGAGCTTATACAACACAAAACACTGTTGCTGTATGTAGGTTTTATTTTATTTGTTTTTTATCTTATATTTTGGAAATGTGCATACAGTTTTTTCCTTTAATTTTTTTGGGGCCCCCCGGAGAGTGGGGCCCTAAGCTACAGCTTGTTCAGCTTATACGCAAATCCAACACTGGTTGCAGGTTCAGTCCCCATATGAGACACCTGCATAGTCCTGCGTTGCAGGGGGCTGGACTAGATGGTTTTCAGGGTCCCTTTCAACTCTATAATTTCCCACTCCTGGGGCTCTGCTTGTTTCTTTGTATGAGTGTGCATGCACATTTGTTTGGTAATCGTAGTTCAACCTTCTGCATTGCTGGAATCACAGCTAATGAGAGACAAAGCAAAGAAATGGTGGCAAACGTTCCGAGAAAATTGTGCAAATTTCTTCTTCTTCTAGTGCAATGAGAAAAAAGAAATGTCTCAGAAGTCTCCTCAGTTGCTGGCATTTTAGAGGGTGGTTCTCTTTGCATGCAGAAGCTTTTCTGTAAGCTTAGGATGCAACGAGGGTCTCTTCTCTCTTTATGGTGCTCGTGGGCTGATGAGGTTTCTTTGGACCCCTGGGAGGCGAGCCTCCCGAAAACAACAAGCTCCTTTATTTGAGATGGCATTGACAAATGGCTTTGCGGGCCGGCAGGTTCTGATGCAGACCGGTTGAGTCAAAATGTGATTAAGGAACCATGTCTCCAAAGGCAGGGCTGGGATGCCAACGGTAATTTTGCATAGCACATTAAATTAATGAGGATGCCGGCTCCCCAGAACCTCGGCAAATTGGAAATTGCTCAAGGCTCAGACAATGCAAACGATAACACAGCTTCCAATCTTGCCTGGGGCGATGGTAGTAAAACAAAATGGTTTTTAGATGAGCTGTCATTAAAACAGAAACATCTGCCTCCTGGCTTCAGAACGGTGTCCTTATATACTCCCAGGGAAATAGAAATCAAAAGGAAGGTATAGGTGGCTGTGGGGCAAGGCAAGAGCCCTGGACATTCTTTGCCCTATGAGGAAAAGGCTGAGTTTGGAAGTCATGCTTAGAGCTAAGTCTGGCAAGGCAAAATAGACACGGTGGTGGCTGGCACCCTTTGGGACTAGTGGGACAGAAGACAGAAAGCCAATGGGAAGTGGTACCAGAGTCAATGACAAGCAGAGTGTCACAGAGTACAGTGGTACCTCGGGTTACAGACACTTCAGGTTACAGACTCCGCTAACCCAGAAATAGTACCTCGGGTTAAGAACTTTGCTTCAGGATGAGAACAGAAATCGTGCTCCGGTGGCGCTTCAGCAGGAGGCCCCATTAGCTAAAGTGGTGCTTCAGGTTAAGAACAGTTTCAGGTTAAGAACGGACCTCCGGAACGAATTAAGTACTTAACCCGAGGTACCACTGTATACAGTTCAAGCTGGAGTTAACTCTTTATTAGCAAAAATACGATCTCCACAGACTTAGCTGAGTGTCAGGCCTGTTGAGCACAGCAGCTCATTCCCTGTGGGTCTTACTCCATGAAACCAGTTGCCAAGACTAAAGGTTCCTGCCTTCCCACAGTTGCTTGTGTCCTCCTTTCCAGGGCTCCCCCCCCACCATGCAACTGGAGACTGCACCTACATGAGGTCAATCTCTTCTCTGCCCATTTCATGCCTCCACTGGTTCTGGGAGACAAGGGGGAGGGGAGCTTGTCACAGCAGGAGGTGGTGACACTCATGACTCTTCACCAGCCTGACTCATCTCTGCTTCTTGAGCTCATACTCTCCAACATTTCTCTGATGAAAATAGGGACGTCCCATTCCATAATTATCATTTTACTATTTATAACCCACACATTTTACTGGATTGCCCCAGCCACTCTGGGCAGCTTCCAACATATATAAAAATAATAATCTTACTTACCACTTACTTGCACTTAGTTCCCATTGAAATGAATGGAGCTTAAGTTAACCATGCTTAGTGGGTCCGTGGGACCCAAATTTTGTTAATTTAGCCTGGAGATGGTCTGCTGCTACTTCTGCAGGGATCCATCATCATCCTACCTGTGAGTCCTGCAGGACCTGCTGCTCAGGATGCCTAGAGACTCTAGGGATGGGGTGTTGTTTAGGAGTTACTGTTGGTGGGGGATGTCAATATTTAACTTTGCTGCTCTTCGTATTATGGTTTTGCATCTTTATTGTTAGATCTTATTATGAATTATGGGAGGATTGCTTAATTTTGCTGTGTATTTACTGGGATGTTTTCATTTACTCTTTATGACTAATTGAATTTTGTTAGTTTGCACTTAATTATGTAAATCTTTGATGCCACAAGCAGTTTTAACTCTGAAAAGGCAGCATGCACAGAAAGGATAACAATCATTCCTGAGATTAGCTGTGATTCCTGTACTGCGGGGGTTGAACTAGATGACCCTTGGGATCCCTTCCAACTCTGCAATTTTACGATTTGCCTTCATTTATATGACGACTCTTCACAACTTTTGAAGAGTGCTGTCATGTTCTTACTCAGTTCTCTTCTTCTCTAGGCTACACATACCCAGCTCCTTCAACCTTTCCCACAGATTACTTTCTTTCCTCCTGTGGAATGCCTCCTCTGAACCTGTTTTATTGTATAAATTACATTTATATCCCACCTTTCTCTTCTGAGAAGTTGAGGTGGCATCCTCTCCCTCCCCATGTTGTCTTTACAATGACTCTGTGACAGTGGCGTAGCGGGGATTACTAGTGCCCAGGGCTGCACAGAGCAGGGGTGGGAGGGAAAGAACACAGAGTACACATGTACATTCAACTGCCTAATGGAGTCTGTGTCACCCAAGAGGTCACAGCCACAGAGATATGAAAAGAAGGGTTGCTCAAAGCCTCTTTAGAAAAAAATCCAGAGGCATACTTACTGGGCATTTTAGGAAAGAAACATTCCACAGGATAAGAAAAAGCTATTGTTATATGCCACAGCCAGATTATTACTTGCTAAAAACTGGAAAGTGGACATCATCCCCACCAAAGAAGATTGGTTAGGTAAACTATGTGAATTTATAGAACTGGCTAAATTAATGGCAGCCATTAGGCACCAGTCAAACCAGAAATTAAGGAAGGAATGGAAGTGTTTTGAGGATTATATGAAAAAACACTGTTTCAAAGAAAATCTGTTGATATGCATGGATTAAGTATATAAAGCTGAACTGGATCATGACAAAATTAATAATAGTTGAATATCGAATAATATAAAAAACACAATGTAAATAAGAACATAGACTATCAAAAGATGTCAAGTTGAGGTGGAGGGAAGTCATAGCGGTGGAATTTTTATTTTATGTTTTTGTAAAGGATGGTATATTGATTGTGCATATATTTTCTAGAATAAACTTTATTTAAAAAAAGAAAGAAGAAAGAAAAGAAGGGTTGTTCCGTTTTCTAGAGAGGTCATTTCCTGGTTTGCAGGGAGAAGCCACTTTCAACAGAGCCCAGTGACGGAAGCGTTCAGCTGTATTGATGCAGCTCTGGGATTTGAAATTTTGTGTCCCCTAACAATTTTGTGTCAAGGGCAACCCCCCCCCCCATGCTATGCCACTGCCCTGTGAGAGGCAGGTTAAGCTGAGAGATGGTGCCTGGGCCCAAGGTCATACAGCAAGCTTCCTGGCTGAGTGGGGATTTGAACCCTGGCCTGCCAGGTCTCAGTCTTGTACTCTTGCCACAACGCCACACTGACTCTTGTCCCAGTTTCTCTCTATCTCTCCTTAAAGCATGACATCCCAGAACTAGACACGGTCCTCTACAAGACGTTAAACCAGCGCTGAATGAAGCAGAACCATTATGTCCCATTGCTTGGCAACAACAGCTCTTTTAACACGGCTGAAAATCACATTAGCGATTACAAACATGGGTTCTTGCAGAAACTTGGAAAGTAACCTAATTACGATCATTTGCTTCAGTTGCAGAAATCTGGGGGCTTTTGTTTCCCAAATTAAAGGCCTGTCAATTGCAGCAACCCCAGGCCACAGTAAGCTGGAGACTCTGCTTGCAAAATACCTGGGAAGACTTGATTGCAACCAGACGCCCTCCAATTTGTCTGTCAGAGCGCAGAAGTGGCTCCGTACGACAACAAAAGCACCGGCAAAGTGGGAATGAGGGTATCATATCCATCTTCCGATGGATGAAAAGGGAGGCTCGTTTGCTAAGGAGAAAAGGCTGTCAGCTGTTCCTTTTGACACCAATTGTTCGGAACAGAAGAAGCAATTAAAAGGGAGGCGATGATATGGCGGAATCGCTGACATTTTTCGGGGAGGGGGGATATGATGGGTCTCATTACACGAGTCAATCACATTTCCTTCCCCAAAACTTCAACAGTAAAACTCTTTCATTGAATGTCTGCCACTTGAAGTGTGTGGGCGTGGTGGAATGGAAGTCAGAACATGTGCCTGGGAAGAAAGTGTTCTGCGGATTTCCCCCCTCCCCTCTTTTTGATCAGGAGAAACAATTATGCACTAGTGACCCCCCTGCCATGAGGTCTTTGCAGAAAAGTTGCTTGGCTTTGGAAGGAGAAATTGGTACAATCAGCCAGGGAACCTGGTGCAAGTGGGGTGGTGTGGGGAGGTGGTGAAGTGATACTCAAGCTACACAGAAGAAGAAGAGTTTGGATTTGATATCCCGCCTTTCACTCCCCTTCAGGAGTCTCAAAGCGGCTAACAATCTCCTTTCCCTTCCTCCCCCACAACAAACGCTCTGCGAGGTGAGTGTGCGACTGCGAGGCACTCTGCGACAGCTCATTCCTACACAGAGGTAATCCTCTGGCTTACTCCTACAGACAGTGCAAGACAGTTTCATGATACACAAAAGGGATGAGGGTTGTGATCATTGCATTGCAGGAGGTTGGGCTAGACAGCGGTCAGCAAACTTTTTCAGCAGGGGGCCAGTCCACTGTCCCTCAGACCTTGTGGGGGGCTAGACTATATTTTGGGGGGGAAAGATGAATGACTTCCTATGCCCCACAAATAACCCAGAGATGCATTTTAAATAAAGGCACACATTCTACTCATGTAAAAACACACTGATTCCAGGACCATCCACGGGCCAGATTTAGAAAGCAATTGGGCCGGATCTGCACACCGGGTCTTAGTTTGCCTACCCATCGGCTAGAGCAGTGTTTCCCAACCTTGTGCCTCCAGATGTTTTTGGCCTACAACTCCCATCATCCCTAGCTAGCAAGACCAGTGGTCAGGGATGATGGGAGTTGTAGGCCAAAAACATCTGGAGGCACAAGGTTGGGAAACACTGGGCTAGAGCACCCTTTGGGTGTCTTCCAACTCTACAACCCTGTGATTCTGTAAGGGGACCTTTTTCAATATGAAGGCCACCTTCCCACCTGGACAACCTTCCAGGTGCCACATGCAAGTAGCAGATGAGGATGGGGCAAAGGTGGTCAGAGCAACGGATATTAACTTCATCTTTCACATAGTTTACAAGCACACCTCTTCCATTTGAGCAATCAAGAGGCATTACCAGAATTCAACGACACAATCGAGCCAGGCAAGAACACTCAAGGAGGATATGAAGCAGACCACTGAGGGGTGTGGTCTGGGGAGAGTTCCAGAGGCCATATAGAGAAGCCACAGGCCACATTTTGACCTCTGGACCTGAGGTTCTCTATCGCTGATACATGAAAGCTGCCTTGTACTAGGACATGGCCTCTTGAAATCCTTCACTCCATGTGCAGGCAGAGAAATTGGAGAGACCATTTCACTGAGATTCTCCATTTTGCTAAATGCCCACCCTCCTGCCATCCGTGAAGTAGTATGGAGCAGCTTTTTCTATGAGAAGATCTTCTATGAACTGGGACCAGCAAAAAACCTTGGCTGAGGAAAGCAAGGATGATAAATAATGATGTCAACTGATCCTATTGCTCAAAAGTAAACCCCATTGAGTTAGATCAGTTTTACTCCCCAATAAATATGTATACTAACAGCAGCAGTAAATGATTCTGAAAAATACTGTGTTCACTAGTTGGCTGAAAAAACTTACCTTCTTCCTGCCTTTCAAATATTTGATTTAAAAAAAATAAATTCACAACTTGGACAGTATGATTTTGTTATATGGAGGGCATTCAAGAAACAGGGTTCTACAGAATAAGAGGCACCTCCATATATGTTCTCTGGTCTTTACAAGCAAAAGAGAGAGAAAAGAAGAAAGTGTGTGCTTGTGGAGGTTTGCTGAACTAAAGCACTGAATAATAAGGAAGGATGGATCCATTCATTTGTCTGTCTGTGTCTGCTTTGAATGTGCTCATTCCTAAGTCCATTTCTGCACTGCTCTGCAATTTAAAAAAAGCACCAAAAATCACATTAATTTTCAACACACCGTTTCATAAAATACACACTTGTATGTCTCGTCTCTAAAATATGTGCTCTGGTACATTTTTGGGGAGCTATATTATCACAACATTGGGTGATGTGCGAAAACTGATGAGTAACCACGTTCTAGTAAATATAGTGGTACCTCGGGTTAAGAACTTAATTTGTTCTGGAGGTCCGTTCTTAAGCTGAAACTGTTCTTAACCTGAAACACGCCGCCACACAATTTCTGTTCTCATCCTGAAGCAAAGTTCTTAACCCGAGGTACCATTTCTGGGTTAGTGGAGTCTGTAACCTGAAGCGTCTGTAACCCGAGGTACTACTGTGTGTTACTTTGGGAAATGCAAATCGAGATGGTTGATTTAAAAATGCAGGTCATGAGAAAACCTCCTGTGACCCAGACTGAATAAATTATTGTACTCTGCATCCAGATGCCTCCCGTTTAAGTCTTATTTTAAGTCTCTTAAGCTCAGCGTTGTTTTGGTTGATCATTAGCCCATACTCTGCAGTCTTCCAGGATTCTTCATAATGTTTTGCTGCAAAGGAGGACTGAGCAGTTTGTAGGAATGCTTTGGACAGTGCATCCCCATCGTGATCAGCAGCAATGATGGTCAGAGCCAAAGACTGTTCCAGCTGAAGAGCTTGGATGTACCGCTTGACCGCCAGTTCCTCCTTGGAGGTGGACAAGAGCAGATGTCCCTGCAAGCAGTAGTCCTCAATCTGAGTCTTCAGGCTGTTCTTCCCGTGGTTGGAGATCACCTTGTCCATGTCCGTCAAAGCCTTATTGTAGTCCTTCAGGTGGGCTAGGCAAACAGCACGTTGGCGGAGATATCGTGGATTACCATTACTTGCCAAGACGGCCAGTGAGTAGTAGCCAACAGCCTTTGTGTAGAATTGCTCCTTCACCAGTGCATTTCCTTCTTTGGAAGCAACCTAGAGACAGGAAGAATATTGGTTACCCCCAGTCCTAAATTAGGTTCTTCTCTCAGAAGTAAGTCTGACTAAAGAGCTGTAGCTCAGTGGTGGAGTATTTGCTTTGCATGCTGAAAGTCCCAAGAAGTTGGCTATGAAGGGTTTGGGTATGTTTAGCCTGGAGACTGTGATATGAGAACCATCTTCAAATATATGAAGGGCTGAAACATGGAGGATGGAGCAAGCTTGTTCTCTGCTGCTCCAGAGCGTAGGACCCGAACCCATTGATTCAAACGACAAGGAAGGAGACTGTGACTAACCATTAGGAAGAACTTTCTCACAATAGGAGCTGTTCGATAGTGGAATGGACTCACTTGGAAGATGGTGGACTTTTCTTCATTGGAAGTTTGTAACCAGTGGTTGGATGGCCATCTGTCAGGGATTCTTTAGCTGTGATTCCTGCATTGGACTAGATCAGGCTTGTCCAACAGGTAGAACGTGACCTACTGGTAGATCACTGCACGTCTGCGGTAGATCGCTGGTAGATCACTGGCTCCCCCCAAAGAAGCTCAACAACTTTGGCTCCCCTAAAAAAAGATCAACATGTTTGACCTGAACCCCAGAAAAATGGGGCATTCTTCCTCCCTAAGAAAAGCTCAACAATTTTGACCTGAACCCCCAAAAGGGGGTTAGGTCATTGCCAGCTTTTAACTCTGAGTAGATAGCAGTATCTGGGGAGTTGGCCACCCCTGGACTAGATGAACTTGGACATCCATTCCCATTCTACAATTCTATGACTCTATAATTTTAAACTCTTGAATTTCTGGACAACACTGGGAATTCCCCCTGTCTGTTTTGCATGGATGTTGCCCCAGGATCTGGCATTTTCAAGTGGGACTGGGAATACCCCCTATCTGAAACCTCAGAGAGGCACTGCCAGTGGGTGTTGACAATACTGAGCTAGATGAACCAATGGTTTGACTTGACCTAAGATAGCATCCTATGTTCCTGTAAATTCACCATGACTTTACTTCCCAAGCGCACATGCTTAGGATCCAATAACTCATGATGCTTTCATTTGAAGAAAAATACATAAATGAGGACCGTGTGCTTTTAAAGTTGCTTGCACGACACCACTGTTGCTCTCGGATAGTATGCTCTATGTCATCTACTAAAGAGAACACAGAATTCAGCCTGAAGTGACAATTTGAAACCAATCTGGATTTTCCACGCCAAACACTTGTGAGCTATGCAAGAAGAGGTTTTAGTAGCCGTAGCGACATTTCTGCCAGGGGTGGTGGGTGTGGAGGTCAGCATGTACCAGTGCAAATTAAGGCAGTAATTTGGTTGTTTTTTCTCCTTCTTACCAGTTTTGGATGTCTTTTTAGGAATCCTGGGGCTGATGAATTAAGCTCTCTGTGAAGTGTGTGAAGCTAAAATAATAAGTGCCTACTGGATCTGGCCAAAGGAGCATCTGATCTAACATCCTGCTCTCATAGTGCAAACTAGAAGCTCCGAGTAATATTCTGAGGAAATGGAGGAAGGTTCACATTGTAGCTGATCAATCACAACATGCAAAGGATACAGAAAATCTAGTTGAACCATGCTAAGACCCCAACTGCACTATACATTTAAAAGCAGTATCATACCACTTTAACACTCAACACATGTTGAGAGTTGGTAGAAGTTGGTAGAAGTTGGTACAATTCCCAGAGCGGTTTGACAGACAATCCCTCTTCTCAGGGAGCTCTGGGAATTGTAGCTCTTGGGGGGGGGGGAGTAGAGAGTCTCCTAACAACTCTCATCATCCTTAAGACTCATTGTAGTGCCATAGAAACACAAGAAGTTGTCTTCTATCATGTGAGAACATTGATCCATCTAACTCTGTAATGTCTAGACCAGTGTTTCCCAAACTTGGGTCTCCAGTTATTTTGGGGCTACAATTCCCTGACCCCTGGTCCTGCTAGCTAGGGATGATGTGAGTTGTAGTCCAAATACATCTGGAGACCCAAGCTTGGGAAACACTGGTCTAGACTGGCTCTCCGGGGTTTCAGATGGACTTTTTCAGCTCTATTTGTAGATGCTGGGAACTGAACACAGACCTTCTGCATGCAAGGCAGATGCTCTACCACTGAGTGTTGGACATCTCTAGGATTCCAGACAGGGGACTGGAAGCTGGACAGGAAGAGGAAGATTCAACAGAAATGGAGGCGAAAGAGAAATAAATATGGAACAAGATGGATTTGAAAATTCTAACTTGGAATGTAAACGGACTGAATAATAAGACTAAGAGGAATAAAATTGAACATGTTGTAAAGAAGCTAAATTTGGATGTGATATGCCTCCAGGAAACACACATTGCAAAGAAACATAGAATAATTTTGAAAAATCGAAGTCTGGGAAAGGCCTTGCAACATCTGATTTAACAAAAAAGAGAGGAGTTGTAATGTATATAAAGCCAGAGATGGACCCCCAAAAAACTATTTAAAGACGAACAAGGAAGAATATTGATAACTCAGATAACATCACGTGGAGAAAAAATATCTCAAATATTTTATTATGGGGGCCAAAGCCCCCACAGCCTCTAGGAGTTAGCTCTTTCCTTCCATTTCAATTCATGAAGGACAATCAGGAGACCTTCATTAGGCCACCGTGGCTCTAATGGATTTCTCATTACTGCTCCTATAGCACTCAGAAACGAAAACAACGCTTTCATCACACTGATGCAGAGCAAATGTTTAAGCAATAAGCAATGCCATCGGCAAGCAGTGCAGAGGGCTGCTTTATCAGGGCAAATAGGGCATTGCCCCTTGTATTGCCGAGAGTGTTGTTTTTATTTCAGACATTACAAATTTTGGACAAAATGGACTGTTTCAAGAAGTGGCAGAAAGATATATCTAATTTTGTCTGGCAGGGCAAAAAGCCCAGAATAAAATTTAAGATTCTAACTGATGCAAAGGATAGAGGGGGCTTTGCCCTGCCGGACTTAAGACTTTATTATGAAGCAGCAGCTTTTTGCTGGCTGAAGCAATGGCTACTTCTTGAGAATACAGACATTTTAGATCTAGAAGGATATGATAACAACTTCGGTTGGCATGCATATTTATGGTATGACAAGGTAAAAGTGCATAGAGGCTTTAAAAACCATATTGTCAGGAAAGCATTGTTTAATGTATGGAATCGTTATAAAGATTTGTTGGAAAATAAAACCCCCAGGTGGTTGTCACCCCTGGAAGCTAAAGCGGTAAAAAAACTTAATATGGATTCAGACTGGCCAAAATACAGTGAAATTTTGGAATATGACGGTGAAAAGCTCAAACTACAGAGCTTGGAGAAATTAAAACCTAAAGTCAGAGACTGGTTACATCACCAGCAGATCAATGAAATGTTTAAGCAAGACAGGAAAGTAGGATTTCAGAAGGAGAGGTCAAAGTTAGAAACGGAACTATTGGAGCCCAATACTAAGAATTTGTCTAGAATGTATAATTTGCTGCTGAAATGGAACACCCAAGATGAAACAGTTAAATCAGCAATGATTAAATGGGCACAAGATATTGGTCATGACATCATGTTTGCGGACTGGGAAAGGTTATGGACCACAGGCATTAAATTTACGGCATGTACTGCCTTAAAAGAGAATATAATGAAAATGATCTATAGGTGGTACATGACCCCAACCAGGCTAGCAAAGATATATCATTTGCCCAATAATGATTGCTGGAAGTGTAATGAATGTGAAGGAACTTTTTATCACCTTTGGTGGACCTGCCCAAAGATTAAGGCCTACTGGGAAATGATCTATAATGAAATGAAGAAAATTCTTAAGCGGACATTTGCTAAAAAACCAGAGGCTTTTCTCTTGGGCATGGTCGACCAAATGGTACCAAAGGAAGACAGAACATTCTTCATGTATGCAACCACAGCAGCAAGAATTCTACTAGCAAAATATTGGAAGAAGCAAGAACTACCCACTCTGGAAGAATGGCAGACCAAGGTGACAGAATTTATGGGATTGGCAGAGATGACCGGCAGAATCCGTGACCAGAGGAGAGAGACGGTGGAAGAGGACTGGAGAAAACTTAAAGTTTATCTTAGGAACTGTTGTAAAATTTCGGAATGCTAAAATGTCAAGGGATATAAGATAGAGAATTATAGCTGTTAAATCTTAAATTTAAATAAAATATAAAGAGAATCAGTTATGAATCGGAATGAAGGATTGCTAGAAATGCTGTCTTAAAAAAAATAAGGGTGCAGTGAAGGGAAGGCTTGGGGAAGTCGTGTTATGTATGTTATTGTATGTTATGTTTTAGTATGTTATGTTATGTCATTGTATGTTATGTTATGTTTTTATTTTGTTATATTTGTGAAAATGAATAAAAAATATTAAAAAAAAAAAAACAAATAGGGCATTGCCCCACCACTCTGAATCTTCTCTCAACTGGTCATTTTTACTTACAACCAGTCTAGAGGGTGGCATTGCCCACCCTCTTCCTTCTTTGTCCCAGTAGAACTCAGCAGGGAGAAGGACGGGGATGCAGCTAGAATGGTTTGGCTCTGCCTCTAGCTTAAGACCATTAACTCCAATGGGTCTACTCTGAATGCATCCATCCTGAAGTAAATAACGAACCCATTGAAATTAATGGACATGACTTAGATTAGATCTATTAATTTCAGTGGGTCTCCTCTGAGTAAAAAAAAGGGGGGGCTTAGCTGACAATCCTTGCTTTGTTGTTGTTGTTTACTCGTGTCCGACTCTTCATGACCCCATGGACCAGAGCACGCCAGGCACTCCTGTCTTCCACTGCCTCCTGCAGTTTGGTCAAACTCATGCTGGTAGCTTCGAGAACACTGTCCAACCATCTCATCCTCTGTCGTCCCCTTCTCTTCTCATGAGGTGGTCAAAGTATTGGAGCCTCAGCTTCAGGATCTGTCCTTCCAGTGAGCACTCAGGGCTGATTTCCTTAAGAATGGATCGGTTTGATCTTCTTGCCTTATTCTACTCTTTACAAAAAGGAGCTCATCCATGCCTTGTGTTCTTGAAGGAGTGTGGCATTGTGGTTAAAGTGACTATATCACTGGCTATATTAACAGAATCATAGAACTGCAGAGTTGGAAAGGACCCTCAGGGTCATGTAGCCCATCTGCCTGCGATGCAGGAATCACAGCTAAGGAGTCCCTTACAGGTGGCCATCCAACATCTGTAAAAAAAAACCCCTCAAATGAAGGAGTCCACCACCTTCAGAGGGATTCTGTTAAACTGTCGAACAGCTCTTACCGTCAGAAAGTTCTTCCTAATGTTTAGAAGGAATCTCCTTTCTTGTCCTTTGAATCCACTGGTTCAGGTCCTGCAGGAGAAAACAAGCTTGCTCCATCTTCCATTTGGCAGCCCTTCAGATATTTGAAGACAGCTATTATCTCACCTCTCAGTTTTCTCTTTTCCAGACTAAACATACCCACCTGCCTCATTCTTTTCATTCCACACTGGAACAGCAACTCTGAATTTTGAAGAGAGCTATCGCTGAAGACTTTGACCAAGGCCAGGGAAATGCTTCATGTTTAAACCAGCTGCCAGTAAGTTCCTTTATTGCATCTCACATCTTACAGCTGGCAACGCAAGCTGGAAAGAAAATTGCTTCTGTTAAAATTACTGCTAATGCACACGGCAGCCTAATTTAGCTCCCAAAATATCAGGGCAACTGGAGGGATGCCAAAATAATTTGTATAGTTATACTGATTTTTTAGTTGGTTGCTGATTGATAACTGTAGGAAATCAAGGCAGGGGGCTCTGGGGTTGAAGGTCTCACACGTTTTTCCATGGAGCAATGACTGGGACTGGGAAACAGACCCACTGTTCAAATTTCCCATAATGTCCCAGACCAGGGGTGAAAACTGAAGGCACCCTCCAGCCCTCTCTATCTGCTCTTTAGGGCACACCTGCTCACTCGCTGCCCTTCACCCCTTCCCCAATAGTTTTTCCCTGGCTGGAATGTGTCTTTGAGCCTGGCTCATGCCTCCTGGCATGACCTGAGGGTCATTGAGAAGACAGTGCTTAGAACAGTCCTGTGTGACCTGGGAGTACCACTAGACAAAACAGGGCAGCTGTTGGTGGACAGAGGTGTGCAGGGCTTGCCAGTAAAATGGACTTCTGCACAGGTGTCAGGGCTGGAGTCAGATGCAGGTCTGTTCTGCTCTCCTCATTATTCTCTGCGTTCTTGCAGACCAGGGTGGGGGGAGCTTGTCACAGCAGGAGAGGGATTCTTCAGCCGTCTCTTGACCCCCTCCTCTGCTGCAGCCTCAGAGTCTGAACTGTTCCCTGTCACAGTTTCCTCCTGCTCACTAACCCCTGTTGCCCCTTCAGCACCCAGCCTCTCCTTCCAATCTTCTCCTTTTGACCTTTCCTCGGTGTCCTACCACCAATCCCCAGGCTTCAAGCCTTCCTCCTCTGGAGTTTCCCTTGGGTTTCCGGATGGTGCCTGCCACCACTCCACTTCGTCCAGCCAATCCCTGACATCAGGCAAGAAAATGTCTTGGGGTGTTCCTGAATTTACTGTCTGGGACTCTCCCAAAGCCACACATGTCTCTGAGCCACTCGCCTCTCCAACCCTGCTTTGAATCCTCCTTGAGTGTGGAATGTGTCCTTGAATTCTGAGAATGCTTCTTACCTGCCTTGGAGGAGGAAAGAGAAGGGTGGGTGGGGGTGTTTAGAAACTCGCCTACCGTCCCAAAAATTAAAAAATAATAATATTGCATTCCTTGCTCCTCCCATGTTTTTCTCTGGTCTCACCCACCACCGGCATGTAGCCCCCAAGAAGGGAACATTGACCTGAGTGTAACTGATGCTGAAGCTGCTGATGTATCTCAACATGGAAGAAATGTATGGGACAACTGCATATTTCTGCATTGCAGGGAGTTGGACTAGAATATCCTTAGGGTCCCTTCCATCTCTACAATTCTATGATTCTATGAATATATACAAGTCCACTTATGCATGTCAGTTTGGAAGTGTCCCTCATTTGTGCGCCCCCCCCCCGGTGCCTTTGTTTATTTGGAATAGGCAAAAAAAAAAAGGCTTATTTGGAATAGGCTAGGGTTGCTCCCTAACACCTTGGGAGGGGGAAGGCTTGCAAATCTAGTTTGCTAGAAATGCAAACCTCTTAGGGAAAAGGCAGCTAAATGCATGTAGCTAAGAAACATTTCGCTTCTAAGTAAGGAGTCACTTTGCCCCCCTGGAGTAATGTTCTTGGTCGTCCTTTTAACTCCCACATTAAGTCGGTGATTGGCAATTAGTTCTTAAAATCTCCCAGCTTCTTTCTCCCAGAAGAGATATGCCCCCTCCGACTGCCTGCCTGATTTAGAGAAGAGAGGTTCTTTGCCTCGGGGATTGATAAATTAATACTTGCTTACTTAACACCCTCCTGCTGGCTTGCGAGGGGTGCATACAAAACAGTCCTCTCCAGGCCCTTTATTTATTAAGCATATCAGCACACAACACAGGGTGGTGTTTTTTGTGTGTTTTTTTTTTATAGGGAGGAGCTGTTTTGTGTTTGTTCAGGCCAGCCTGATTCACAGAATCCACAAACAGCTTGTTTGTTTTTGAAAAGGGATGGGTGTCACTTGCAATTGGAGAAAACAGGATCTGGGGAACAAAGCCAACATTCTGGGTAACCTGAACAGGTATCATTTGGGAGAACCAGGATGCAGGATCTCTTTTTCACCTCCAAACTGATATTGGTGTAATCCTGAGCAGAGTGAGTGAGTGAGAGAGAGAGAGAATGAATGCAGATGAGGTCCCATCTCCCTTCTACCCCAGCCAACATGGTGAACAGCATGGTGAATACAGAATGTAGGAACAGACATGATAGGAGATGTAGTCCAAAAATATGGTGATGAGGAACCTGTGGCTACTCTATACATTGTTGGGACTTTTCCATTGGCCCCAGCTGCTCTGGGCCATGGTCAAGGACAGAGTTTTCCAAACTTGGGTCTCCATCTGTTTTTGGACTACAATGCCCATCATCCCTGATCACTGATTCTGCTAGCTAGGGATGATGGGAGTTGTAGTCCAAGACAGCTGGGAAGCCATGGTCAAGGATGATGGGATTTGCAGTTCAGCACTATATTGAGGTCCACAGGTTCTCCAGCTTGCATTTTAGAAGAGATTGTGAACCTGTGACCCTCCAGGTGTTTCTGGGCTCCAACTCCCATCAAACCTACTGAGGAACACAGAATGTAGGAACAGAGTCAGACACGATAGCATTTGGTGCCCAAGAAGATCTGGAGATAAGGAACTTGTGGTCCTCCATGCATGATAGGAACTCCAAGTCCCATCAGCCCCAGCCAGCTTGGACAATGGTCAAGGATGATGGAAGCTGCAGCCCAACAACATCTGGAAGGCCACAGGCTCTCCATCCCAGATCTATCTGTTCAACTTCTCTCTTGTTTCTCCAGCATATCTCCCAATATGATAGTGTTCAACTAGGCAAGTTGGTATGTTCACTGGTGGAGAAGCAGGAATAACTTCAGCTGAAAAACAGACATCATTTGGATCAAGCAGGCAGCTTTACCTGAGCAAGGCTTTGCCGTTGCTTGGTGTCGAGGAAGCTCATCAGGTATCCTATGTCTTTGTAGTCATTTGTGGCCAAACTGGCCAAAATATGGGCTGCGACATTCATGTGGCTCTTCTTGGCCTGGAGCATTCCAAAGCGAGCATTGATGGAATCACTGGGTGCAGAGTGACCAAACTCTCCCTGGAGGTGTGCCAGAGCCTCATTGTCTCTCCCTGCCAATGAACATCAATAAACTGGTTACCGGGATAGGCTAATATAGTTCTTTCTTCTCTCAGTTTCTCATTTTCTCTTCTTAAATTTCCATATCAATTTGAACTTAAAAGGAAGAAGATGACATTCTCACGAAAATTCATCAGAATCTTAGCATGACTTTCTCCTAACATGGACATTTTTGTACAACCAAAGCAGAATAGAGTGGTGTTATTACTTTTCTCGATCTGGTCACTATACTTCTGTTGGTGCAGTAAATGGCAGCTGCCTGCCCAATGGATCTCTGAAGGGCTCCATGGGAATATTGGTATCAGCGTACCTTACAAAACTGTTGTAAAGGTGACTGACATGAGACATGCACATGCAACATACTCTGAACATAGTAAATTGAAATGTGCGCCCACATTTCAAACTGTGATTTTAATATTCCGTGCACTGACAGAAGGGATTTTTCCGTTAGAAAACCAGTTCATAACCGCTGTTGATGAAATAAGGAAGCTTTTGGAACCCCTTCGTGATCAGAACAACAAGAAGAAGCAAAATGGGGAAATTATTTCCTCAGTCTCTCTCTGCCCATCAGGGAAGCTCACCTGGAGCTTATTTGATGGTGTTCCATGTGGCGCTTTGTCCTGGATTTTAGGCAAGTCAATCAGAAAATCACATTTTTTTGCGTTTTTGTTAAAATGTTGGGGTGTCCTGCTTTTTACTTTTTGAAACACGGCACCCCTAGATCATCATCATCATTCTGCTTAATGTCAGAATAGACTTCAAAGCTATTTGCGAAGTATAAAAACAAGCTACAGAAACATTACAATCTAAACACCCACAATTAAAATGCACAATAATGACACAGCAGTTCAAACAGGAGACTCAGGTGAAGAGATCAAGAGAACACCTGGGTAAACAGCTGCATTATTGAAAGCCGGCAGAATGCCAATGCTGATGGGGCCTCTTCCATGTTTCAGCAGGGAGCGCATCCTGCAACACTGGGGCTTCTGCCCTATCATGAGCTGATAATCATCACACCTTGGCAAGATTAACCAGGTTCCATTTGTTGCTAAGAAACAGTGGGTGACAGTAATGCCAAATAATGAGCTAGTACTCCAGGATATTTGAAAGTTCTCTTACCATCGGCGGCTAAAAGGTCCACATAAAGCATGTGACTCTCTGTGTCCTTGCTCTTTATTTTCACAAGCAATGCCCCAGCTACAGCAATGTTCCTCAGTGTATCTCCAATGGGTGGCTCTTTGGTAGCAATGAACTCCGACAGCCTAGCTCTGCAGTGGTCATATAGCCACTGATGGATCAACATCTGGGCCTCCTCCTTTAATGAAAGAATTTCTTGAACTGCTACAGCTGGGTTGGCTCTTAGGGCTGAGGTCAGATCGTGCACAGCCTCCTATGTGGATAAAACAGGAGTAGTTTTTGAAAAGCCTGCTATTTGTTTGCACAGCTCTGGTTGGTTTATATCATCTGTCGTCATAATTATCAGTGGTCTCCCATCCACAGGCTTGTGGTCATCCCTGGGCACCTGGGCCAGGACAATGGGGAGGCTGCCTCTTCTTCTTCCTCCTCCTCCTTGAAGTGATCTGCTCACACCACAGCCTGGCTTCCCCTCCCCTCCCCCCTCTCTCCTCGCTTGCTTCCTCCAGCGCCATGGGCTTCCCCGCTGCCTCCTGCTAGAGCAGCCAGAATGAGGAGGAAGAAGGATGGCTCGGCAGCCTGCGGGTAGGCCTCACAGCAGCCTCTGCCTGTGGGGAGGAGCAATAGCACAGTCGTGTCAGCGTTGGTTGTGTGTGTGAGGGGGAAGGAGGAAGAGAAGAGCCATTGGTTCGGGAGTTGGTTCATACAACCATGAGTTGCTGTTTGGAGGCTCCAGAAAAAGGTGCTGGAACTGTGCTCCAGCACACTCTGGCTGGGGGGGGGGGGAGCCCTGATTATCATTATCAACAACAGCATTATTTGCATTTGTATTCCACCATTTTCTTCAAGGAGCTCAAGGGCATACAACGACTCTGTGAGGTACGTCCGGCTGAGAGGCAGCGACTCACTGAAGGTCACCTCTTGCCTTCCATTCTAAGTCATTGTTGTGACGCCCTCTTGGCTCAGCGCACAGTGCGCACAGACCAGTCACTCTCCCCTAGATTGGCTCCTGCCCCTTACCAGGTGTTATAAGACACTCCTGTGTGCCCTTCAAAATCAAAGGAGGTGCTAAAAGACTTTAATTAGCTGGAGCAAAAGTATTGTGAGCTAATTTCTATGCTTCCCCTGCCCGCCTGCCCTGCTCAAAGCCAAAATGACATTTAATTATCTGCCTTTTCTATTAGTTTGGTAAACAAAGGGCTTTCTTTTCAATCCCGAGGTATTAAAGATGCATGCAAGATGCATGCGACAGGGAACATTAAAGCCTCTTCACTGTCATGCGCCTGCTATCTCGGAAGGCAGATAAGCTAGCCATCACAACCTTCCCTATTAAGATGGGCCACTTGGGGGCTGCAGATACAGACACAGTTTGCATTTAATGGTTGAAAAGGGGGGGGGGGAGAAGTGGGGGGGAGGGTTTTCAAAATGTTAATCCTGTTTAACCTTTATCAAAATATCCCTTTTTGTCCCCTTCCAGGCCTTTACGGGATTTAGCAGAGAAAGAAAGGAAAGCCTTTATAGCTCAGTCAGATCTTCTCTCTCTTGCTGTCCCTGGGGCCTCTCATTCTTCCCCTCCTCTTTCTTCACATCATTATCCTGGCATGACCTGAGAGCCAACGAGTGGTGCAGTGGTTAGAGCAGCCCTGCACAACTCCCCTCCCCCCCAAAAAATCACAGTTGGCACCACCAATTGGGATAATTGGGCAACGAAGGTTGGGGTCCTGTTGGAGGGCAGAGATCTGTCAGCCCCACCAGCCCAGCTGACTCCCAGACTCTGACTGAGAGCATTGTCTTGTCCTTTGCCTCAGCCAGCAATAGCAGGGTTGGGCTTGATAACCCTTGGGGTCCCTTCCAACTCTACAGTTCTATGATCCTATGGTTCGTCTTGGACTGTCCTTGTATCCACTAGGCCAGGATGGGGAAAACCTCAGGCCCATGGACCAAATGCAGCCCTTTTTGCCTCTCTATCTTGTCCTTCATACTTTCCCTAGGCCACCCCTCTGAGCCATGTCCCTCACTAGCCTTGTTCTGCACCCTCCTCGAATGTTTTTGCCTGGCTGGACTATGTCATCGAATGCTGATTTACACTCCTTGGTCCACCCACTTCCCCTTAACTTCAGGTGAAGATCATCTAATCCAACCCTCTGCAGGAATATGTGGAGGTCCAACTTGCAACCTTGCAATATCAGCACCATTCTCTAACCAACTGAGCTATGATTCTTCCTCTGGCTCAAATTCTTGTTTGGTAAGTAAGTAAGTAAACAGACGGGACGCGGGTGGCGCTGTGGGTTAATCCATGGAGCCTAGGACTTGCCGATCAGAAGGTCGGCTGTTCGAATCCCCACAATGGGGTGAGCTCCCGTTGTTTGGTCCCAGCTCCTGTCAACCTAGCAGTTCGAAAGCACTGCAAAGTGCAAGTAGATAAATAGGGACTGCTCCCCAGCGGGAAGGTAAACAGTGTTTCCGTGTGCTGCTCTGGCTCGCCAGAAGCGGCTTAGTCACGCTTGCCACATGACCCGGAAGCTGTCTGCGGACAAGCGCCGGCTCCTGGCCTATAGAGCAAGATGAGTGCGCAACTCCAGAATCGGTCACGACTGGACCTGATGGTCAGGGGTACCTTTACCTTTAAGTAAATAGAAAAATAAAACCACCCCATTCTTGCCTTTTTCTGGTTCAGAGCTAGATGAACAAATCCTTTCCCACTCAGTGCCTGGGCATTTGTGGGGTCTTCTTTTAGGATGGCATTGAAATCAAATATGGCAGTTTTCTTCAGCCCGAGATGCCCGTAACAGCGGGCCCGGCTAAGAAGCGAATCGACAGCATAACCTCCTGGAGCAAAACAGAAAGTGTGCATGAAAATGAAACATTATCAGTGAAACATTAATGAAAAATGCTTGCACAAATGTTACATCAGTCAAAATGCTGCATATAAGGAGAAATTTGCACTAAAACCCTTATGAATTTTCATGAAGATCATAGGGGTTTTTTTTGCTTTTTGCAAATTGCTGCTAAATGTGTAGAAGTGAATTTAAGACTGGGGAAATTAGTGATTGGAGAAGTGAATTTGACAGATCCTTACATGCCTAATCTGAGATAGAACCTTTTCCATCTTCCTAATTAATTCTGATTAGTACTTGTTAGGATCTATCTAAGATTAGTATTTAATAGCTGCTTTTTCTGTTATTGTTATTAATTTTGCATTTTGTTCCCACTGTTCCTCCAAGCAGTTCAAGGTGGTGTGAATGGCTTCTCTCCCTTTCTCCATTATATCTTCACAACAACCATGTGAGGGAGGATTTGTAACCCTGGTTTCCTAGGTCCTAGTCCCAAGGCTTTAACTGCTGCATGAACAGGATGATGATGATGATGATGATGATTAGAGGTGCCCTGGCTCTGCTGAGCCCCAACTTAATCTTGAAGTGATGTAGCCCAGACACAGGTTCACCACTTTGGTAGAAACTAGACCTAACACCCATTGGTTCCTCCGCTGGGCTCTTGACTGCTTCTCAGTGACTGTCAACTGACTATCACACGACCCAGTTTGAAAAGACTTGTTGCCTCAGCAATCCTCCCTGCGAGGTACAACAAGTCTCTTCCGTGATATGCTCTAGCTGCAAGCAATTTGGGTAGACAGGGGTGCCTTTTATCTCCCTGAACAAAATGGAGCTTTATTCTTTTGCAGGAACTCGTGCCATGTGCCCAGGGCCCAGAAAACAACCAATTCTGAACCTGGCATCTGGAGAAATAACAGGCAGACTTTTCAAATATGCAAAGATAGCAGGCAGATCTTTCAGATATTTGGGGCCCAAGTCATTTAGGGCTTTAAGCACTAATGTGAGTATCTTGAACTGGGCCCAGAAAAAACTGACAAATGCAACTGTTTTAAAATGGGGGTAGGGGTGGGGGGTTACATTGACATTTAAATTCTACTCAATATTGATCCTGAGTAGATTCCAATGTATGGTTAGCAGAGTAACAACTTAAACACATTGCAGGATTCCCCCCAAAATAGACAGAGGCATTCCATCCAGTAGAGCTTTATTGCTACTGAAGGCAAATGAGCATAATAGTCACAAATCCAATACATTCAGGATTGGCACTGTCCATAAAAAATCCAGTTGCAGCAGACTTAACTTTAAACTCACAATACTCTACTTATAAGAAGACTAAACCTTAACACTATAAATGGAACACCACACCAAAAGGAAAAGAGAGAAAAAGAGAGAGAATGAAACCTAGGCTCCTTCTGGCCTCACTATTATAGTCAGCATGACCTTGACAGAAAGAGATAACAGAACCAGTTTAAACCAGCTGAACTCAGCTTCTCTGAACGAATAACCCAAACATCATGAACCTTCTGCTTCTTTCTTTCACGTAGAGAAGCTTCCAGAACCCTCTTGAATTAAATAGAATAGGAAAGATCACTACGCTATCAGATCAATGCTTTCTGTACTAAGAAATGCAAACTGACATATATGAGATCTGAATGCAACCCCAGGCAGTAATGTGGCTGCTATGATCTGGAAGCCATTGAAGTTCTCTTGCCATCTTGAATTGATTTTAGTATGCTGTATTATTTTACTGTTGTTAGCCGCTCTGAGCCTGGCTTCGGCTGGGGAGGGCGGGATATAAATAAAATTTTATTATTTTTTTAATATTATTATCTTCAAGGGCAGCCCCACAAAGAGTGCATTGAAGTACCATATTTTTTGCTCTATAAGACTCACTTTTTCCCTCCTAAAAAGTAAGGGGAAATGTGTGTGCGTCTTATGGAGCGAATGCAGGCTGCGCAGCTATCCCAGAAGCCAGAACAGCAAGAGGGATTGCTGCTTTCACTGCGTAGCGATCCCTCTTGCTGTTCTGGCTTCTGAGATTCAGAATATATTTTTTCTTGTTTTCCTCCTCCAAAAACTAGGTGTGTCTTGTGGTCTGGTGTGTCTTATAGAGTGAAAAATACGGTAGTCCAATCCCCATATATATTCAAGAGTGTGGGGAATTAAAAAAACCTGTAGAAATAAAGGAGGAGGGATAGGTTTTGCCCATTAGTATTGACCTGCGTGCCTGGTTTTGCGCAAAATCGGCTACCGTGGGGTGTCTCACCTGCTGCGGTGATGGCAAAGGAGAGGTAGAGGATGGCTTCTTTGATGTAACCTCCCCCTTGCTTGTTCTTTAGGATCGTCATGGCCCTGGAGTGACAGTGGCTTTGCATCAATGCTCGATCTTCCTCTTTTAAAATCTTCACGACCGTCAGGAGGCAGGAGGTCTCCCCAGTTTGGGTCATTTTCTTGAGCAGCTTCAGTAAAGGAAACACAGAGAAAAGAGGAATCAGACCAAGATTTAGGGATGAATCACAGAACTCTCAAGTCAGAAGGGAACCCCAAGGGCCATCTATAGTGCAGGAATCACAACTAAAGAAATCCGGGCAGATGAGTGGATCTGTCCATTCTGGGTTTCGGACATTTCTCATTCCCTCGCCTTCTGTCTTAGGTTCGGTTCTCCACATTTGCATGTCAGTTTGCAATTAAAAAAAAAATTCTGTTGAAATGTGCATTTGCATTTTAGTGCAAATTTCTCTTGACGTACAACTTTTGCAAGCAATTTCCCCCAACATCACATATTTAGATGCACTACATTTATTATTCACACTTTTCCCCAATATACACATTTTTGGATTGGAGAAAGGCATTGCAAAATGTGGAGAAGTGCGAATTTCGAAGGATAGCTGTGTTTCAGTTCAGGTATTGTTTTGGAAAGAGCAAAGCGGGTGCACAGAGGTAGTTTCTGGGAAGAGGGGTAGATAGAGTAAAATTTCCAGCAGCTGGGAGCAGAGATTTCATTGCCCCATCTAACTCCTTTCTCTTTCCCAATATGCCTGGAAAAAGCAGATCCAATCAAGCAGATTCCTTACAGATTACAAGATCTTTTTTCAGAGTTGTGATGTGTTAAAATAGCACAGGATTAAGATGTTTTTGTTAGCTCTCCAAAGCCTAGACAGCCATGCCCTTGCATGTAAGCCAGGGCTATATGTCTTGGAGCATCTCTACAAAAAGCAGCTAAAATAGGTTCCTATGCGGACACTGTGAGTTTCTGCGAGTCCTAAGCAAAGATAAGAGTGCCCTCTGCTGTTAAGTCATAGGTTGTTCTGAACTAGCTTTCCAAAATTCAACAATCTTAATTCATGGCCAAAGGATGTGTGTTTGATTTTTGATTTCTTTTAAAAATAAAAATGCTTACTATGCCTACAAGCACTTTGTGGATGACCCTTGCAAAAATTCCTGCCCTGCCAATGGTTCACCGCACACCTGGATTTCAGAATGGGGATTTAGGACACAGCAGGAATAGGGAATTGGAGTTCATAGCATCTGTAGGGTACCACACTGGCTACTTCTGGTCTGCTCTGACTGGCAGCCCCTCTCCAAGGTCTCAGGATGAAGACATTTTCCTTGTCTGCTACTTGATCCTTTTAAGTGGCAAAGTCAGTGACTGAACAGTGACCCACTGAATGCGATGCAGATACTCTGCCCCCCTTTCCCATGTGATGAGCTGTTCATATAGTTTAGGTCTTAACTGATAGCTTAAAGGCACTGGGTTGTATTCAACTGAGTCCTGCACAGAGTAGACCCATTGAAGTGAATGGGGCTAAGTTGGTCACACTCATTTACTTCAATGGGCCTATGCAGAGTAGAACTACCATTATGGATTATTTCAGCTACCATGCAATGGTTGTGTGTTAAAAGCTAGTTATTATAGTGCAGCATTGTTTGGAGTACAGTAACTCAAACAGTGAACGCGTCTCTCTTTCTAGGGTAAGAAGCAGTTGTGGGCTGGACTGGAAAACCTGACCAAGAACATATTCTGGTGGCATTTCAGCATATCTAAACAATGTGACTGAGGAACTAGAAGAACATATCATACACAGCTTAGAGGGTTTCTTTTTCACTTAGATTATTCCATGGTTGTTCACACACTGTGGATATATTATTTTGACATACGTTCAGTTTGCATGTTTATCTGTTTCAGTTGTTGTATTATAGAGCTTTTATATTTCGTAGTCTCATAGAATCATAGAATTGGAAGGAATCCCAAGTGTCATCTAATATAACCCCTGATAATCACAGCTAAAGAAAGCCTGACTTGCAGCCATCCAGACTCTGTTTACAAACCACCAATGCAAGATTGTCCACTGCCTTTTGTTTTCTGGGTATTTGTCTCTTCATGTGTGTGTTTTTGTTTTTGTTTAAGATTCAACCCCATTTTCATGTAATAAATGTTGTTAACATATCTATGGGCATCAAAGTCATTTGGTTTTCTGTCTATATATTGAAAAAATCATTTCACTTTGTTACCCTTTATCATTTTACCTTGTTGCTTCCTTAGTGATGATTTCCCCTTCTTTTGGCATTCCTTCCCCATCCCACTGCTCTTACCTGGTTGCAATCATATAGAAAGCCTTTCTTCAACTGAAGCAGAGCCAGCCTGGCCAAGAAGGCAGATCTCTGGGAGGTTTTGGAGAGAGCCACCAACAGGACCTTGTGAGCTTCATCTAATCGATCCATTTGGTACAGAGCATCAGCACTGAGGAGCTGAGATGTCTCATCTGAAGCATCCAGGTCCAACAGGAGAGATGCCAGCTGGTGAGCTCCAGATGCATCGCTGAAAAAAAGAGGGGGGGGGTAGTAGGGTTGTTCCTACAGATTATCTCTCTCTTGTTCTCTAACACTTGTATATTAGGTCTTTCCAGTATCCAAACAACATGTCTACAGTAGCCCTGAAGGCAGCCCAAGAAAGATGGACAGCGTTATTTATGTCTCTGCAGGGTGTACAAAGCACAAGGAGAGGCTTAAAAGGCAAGGAGAACAAGGAATATTCAGTGTTATGTTGGAGGGGATGCCAGGAAACAGGGAATTATATTCACATGTGGTGGGGGTGTAAATATGTACTATTTTTCCGGCAAAGGGTGTTTAAGGAGATAACAGAAATCACTGAGTTAAAGCTGACCAAAGGTCCAGAGGCAGCATTATTATCAATTTACGATGGGGTGAAAGGTTCGCAGGCTATGAAGGACTTGCTCACAAATTTATTGATAGATGCATGAAAGTGGAAGGGGCCAGCAGAATGTAAAATGGAAGAATGGTATAAATTGATGTGGGATATAGCTATTAATGATGAATTAACATGTGCCATTACGGTAAGATGGGGAATATGCAGGAGAGTTGATTTTGAGGAGATATGGAAGGTTTGTAGAATTTGTACTGCTGGGTGGGGTAGAAATTTGTAGAATTTGTACTGCTGGGTGGGGTAGAAATAATAATAATAATAAATGGAAAGGGGTCAAACCATCTCAAGAGGTGTTGAAATTTTGGGAGGTTAGATAGTTACAATGGAATGGTCTTGGTGGTGGGGTGCACATTTTTATCCTTATTTATTTTTGGTTATTACTTTGTCAAAATAAAATATTTTTTTAATAAAAAAAGTCAAGGAGAGCTTCACACATGCAATGGAGAAGTGCTCATGAGAGGTGGTTGGCCCCATCCACCTGTCGAAGTTGGCCTGTGGGCAGATGGGGAGATAAAGATTTGACCTGCTGGGCCAAAAAGCTTCCCCATTCGAACACAGGACTTTGCAGGTGCCACCAATCTGCTGAAAGGTGCCTGAAACACTTTTCCAGGCCTAGCTGCATCTTAACCTGCCCTATAGGTATAATGATGCCAGATGGATGTCTGGGTGAGTGTGGCAGAGCAGAAATGGCATTCATTTCCAATTGGGGAGGCCTGCTGAATCTAATTTGGCCCATAGGGCAGAGATTCCCCACCCCTGCACTACAATATCAACTCATTTGTCTTTTAAAGCATTGGTCCAGGGAGATTTGCTTACCCTTCTTTCACCTGGAATCCATCCACCCCTCTTGGTTTGTTCTGAAGGGCAGCTGTGCCCCTGGGGTCTCGGTTCTTTTCTAGTATCTTCCTTGCTTCCTCTTGTAGAACGATCAACAGGAAGCCCCTTTGGTTCCATGGTATGTAGGACTTGATGACAAAGCTGGTCTCCTCAAATCTAAACCTACAGGCAGTGATATAATCCAGAGCTGTCAGGTAAGGACTACTGCCCCAAGCTCGGATTAAGCCGCGGCCACAGAGAGCCTTGATGCAACTGCTGGGGTGTGGAGAGCTGTACTCTATGATCTTCTGGAAATCCTGAAGGGCTTCTGCACAGCGTTTGTCATGGAGGTGGCAGAACCCCCGGAGGGCAAGAAGGGTGTTGTAATAGGTCTCCTGCTCAGAATCCAGAAGGTGGTTGCAGATTTCCAAGGCACTCTGAACATTGCCCTCCAAGAGGGAACAGTCTGCCAGGCGGACATTTAGTTCGCGCCCGGCACCTGGAGAAATCTGAATGAGGAAGCGAAGGGTTTGGATCACTGGGGAGAGAAGCTCCTTGCCACTGTCACTCCGGACCTCAGGTCTGGCACGCACAGCTTCTCTGTAAGCAGCAAACTCCAGATCCAGGGCTGCTCTGGCATGTTTTTCCATCCTCTCAGCATCCCCAGTGGTGAAAAGGGCCTCAAAGCGCTTCGCTGCCAGACTGGGGTTTGCCTCAAAGGCAGCTGTCATGTCCTGCATCATCTTTGCCACCCTCCCGCCCTGAGAGAAGTATGCAGCAGCCCTGTCCATGAGGAGTCCAGACGCTCTTTTGTCCCAGAATGCACCACTGGCTGCCTCACTGTAGGCAGAGACGCCTTCCTTGCATTTGTGCTTCTCCAAGAGGTGGGCTGCCTGGGCCTGGCAGATGTGGATGTCTTCTGGTGAAATGGCAACCAGGAAGTCATAGCAGTCGCTCTGCCAGTTTTCCAAGCCCCCTTTGCCGCAGCGAGTCTTCTCCTGAAGTGAAATGCAGTCACAAAACGCCTGGATTATCTGCTGAAGGTGCTCCTTTTGCCGACTGCGCACAAACTTCACCGTCTCATCCCGGCATTCTGCAAAAGCACGCAGATAACCCGTGACCCCATTTTGGAAGTGGGTCTGCGACAGCACCTGGGCCAACGCCCTGGTGAGGGCCAGCTCCACACAAGGCTGGGCGTCCAGTAGAGAGTCGCATCGCCGCAGCACTTCCTCGTAGCGGCCCAGTTTGAGCAGGGCCTCCATCTTGCAGAGAGAGGCGGCCATGTTGTTGGGGTTGAGGGTCGAGAGAAAAATGGCTGCCATTTCAATGCTAAGTGATGTGTAGTTCAGGCCACCATACTGAATCTTTGGTATGGGGCCGCCATCCCGACACCACTTTGATAAAGTGACCGTCACTTTGGCACGTGACTCTTCTCCCAGGGAAGCCACTTTTTCTAGAGCTGTTGGGACGCTGCAGCTGAATGCAGCTGTGTAGAAGGCAGTGGCAAGTGAAGGGTCATCTGCAGCCAATTGTTGCTCCGCCGCATCACAGAGCTGCATCGCCTGATCCTTAGAGGACATGGTGGCTTCTCTGTTATCAGCAACCATGTTTACTCCACTTCCAGGCCTGGTTTTTAAATATATATGTTTTTAGAAAAACCGATAGAAAAATGTCAAGACTTACCTTGTTTACGTGGCTACAATCCATCAAAATACACCTGAAGGAGTCATAAGGGGTCATAAGAAGAGCACTGCTGGCTTTTTTCTACAACACTCTCTCTCACCTGTTTCCATCCTCCATCCCAGCAAGCAAAAGGCATTATCAGAGTCCAGGGACACATCCCAGCCAGGCAAAAATACTCAAAGAGGGTGTGAAGCAAGGTTGGTGAAGTGTGTGGCCTGAGGAGAATTCCAAGGGGCGGACAGATCTTCTTCTTCTTCTTCTTCTTCTTCTTCTTCTTCTTCTTCTTCTTCTTCTTCTTCTTCTTCTTCTTTTATTTATTGGATTTATATACTGCCCTATACCCAGAGGTCTCAGGGCAGTTCACAGAAAAGTCTGAGGGCAGTTCACAGATGGGTCTGGAGAGTCACATTTGACCCACAGGCTGGAGGTTCCTAGAAGAAGTGTGTTTCTTTTCTTTAAAAAAATGTTTAGAGGCTGCCATCGGAGGTGGTAACAACGAAACTGACCAATCACCGAGCTAGATTTCAACTCCTACCCCACACATTAAACTCTTGCTTCTGTCTGAGACTCAGGAAACACCGTGACAGGAAATGAGGCCGCCATCAGGGGTAGCAACGGAACTGATAGTTCACCATGCTAGAGAAGAAACAAAAAAATGTAATTTTTTAAAACAGTTTCTTCTTCCGTTAGATTCACAATATGTTTAGGGTTATGGGTACCCCTGCATCCCCCCAGAAAAAAGCACTGTCTAGAAGCACAGAATTGTAAGGTTGGAAAGGGCCCCAAGAGCCATCTAGTCCAACCCTCTGCAATGCAGGAATCCTCCTCACAGTCGTCCCTGGGTGGGCTCAAACCACCAACCTTCTGGTTAGCAGCCAGGCACTCCAACCCATTGCACCACATGAAAAAACGAAGAAGAAATAAGCTGTGCTCTTGCCGGAGCTTCAGCTCTGAGGAATCTTTGGATAATTTGTCCTGCCCTTGGATAAATTCAATTCCTCTATCACAAATGGGAGAGTTTTGAGGGCCCAGTTGCCAACAGATCTAAAGATAATATTGGTAGAGGGAACACACAACTCTCTCTCCTGCTTTTGTTTATGAGGAAGAGCACCCAGTTCCATGAACTTATGCTAGAATAATGCACCCATGCACCTCCCCTAATTTTCTATCTTGGGGTGGGGGTGGGGGTTATAAGCAGGGCCTCGCATATTCTCTGAGCCCTAATGGGCAAGTGTGGGTTTCCTCTTCCCATTTATCTGGCACCTTCCCCATCCTGCTGATGGCAGTGGAAAAAAATCAGAACAGAGAAAGCAAGAGTCTGTCAAAGGGGTGGGGACTCACATGTAAGAAAAGCAGTTGCGTGAATTCTTGGCTGGGGGTTCCTGGTGGCCCCCATCCTGCTTTCGCTGGAGAGAATGGATACCTGTTTCAGGCTATGTCTCCACCGTAGAACTTGTCTCCCATAAGCAGGAAGGCATTGGAGGGGGGACGAAGCAGGAGCAGCTCAGACAATCACATACTCAGCTGTTTCCCAGGAGACAGTAAACACTGCCTCAGACCGCTTGGTCCCAGTGGGGAGAGAGAGAGAGAGTGAGAGCATGAAAGGCCCTGGGACTTCAGCCAGAGAAGCAATTTGTGTCTGTGGGCGGTAGCTGAGTGGCAGAGAACATGTTTTGCATGCAGAAGGTACCTGGTTCAATCCCCAGCATCTCCAGTTAGGGCTGGAAATGTCCCCTTGTCTGAAAGCCCAGTCAGTGTAGACAATACTGAGCTACATGGATTCAATTGTCTGATTTGGTATAAGACAGCCTTCCTATGTAGATCCAGGTACACAGATAATGGGCTGTATCTAATGTGGGTGCTACTTAGAATGGACCCTTCAACACTAATGGACATGCTGCCTCTGGTCCATTAATTCTGATGAAGCAATATACAAACCAGTACACAATTATTCTTTGAAATTTGCACTACCCTGAATTTTGCAATTTCGTTCTTCAAGCAATTTGTACAAAAATACATCAGAGGAAAGTGTGCAGTTTAGTTAAAACAGCACACAGAAAATGCCCCAAATTAATTGACACTGCATAAAAAAGGTGTATATTAGGAGAAATCTGCACAGACTCTGATAAATTTTAATGAGAATTTAAATACCCCCCCCCCCAATTATGGCAGAAATGCAGAAAACTGCACTTCAAATCAGGAGTACCGGCTTAGCCCCACAACCGTGGGTGCCCAGGGCCGTGGATGCCAGGCAGCATGCATGCCCCTGGCATTGAAATTTGTGGGTGCCCAGCCCCTTCAGGGGGAATTCTGTGGGTGCACGGGCACCCAGGGCCCCAGGGAGTTGGCACCTATGCTTCAGCTAAAAAGCAAACAAACAGAAAAACCATGCCCAACAGTTATGTCCATCCATATATGTGAGCTCAGTGTACAATTCAAACAAATTACCAACATGTTCTCTTGGCAAATGATGTGTTCCAAAAACTGTGTTTGTCTTGAATGTGAATGCAGGATGGGGAGCACTTAGTGGCAGAACCAACTTGACAATTTTCTTACAATTCCTGCCCCAAACCACTGCTTCCACTTAGCTGAGTTTGTGTCTGATTTTCCCACTTGACTGGGAATTGCATGGTAGGGGGAGAGTTAATTTCAAATGACTTAAGAGGGGTTCATTTTCTAGGTCGGGGAAAAATGGTGGGTGACTGAAGGGTCAAGTTGCTGACTTCTTCCCATCTTGAAAACATCCCCATTGACCTGAGCCTGATGAGAGCTGTGGCCTAAAAGAGGATTAAATCATGCTGTAAGCCACCCAGAGTGGCTGGGATAAATAATAAAATTATTATTATTATTAACTACAGAAGGTGAAATGTTGTCTGCAGCTAATGCTGCATTCATGTGGCAGTTTATTCCATGTTCCTAACGTTTCCCCAACTGTTAAGTTCCACGTTATATTTGCACTTTCACGCGATGCAGCAGCCGGTTCTGAACTATAGCGGAATATAGTTCAAGTTTTGGCAATCATTTCTGTATTCTTAGCAAATGGATCTGGAAGCAGACAGCGTGGAAATGAGCAGACCCATTCAAATAAATGATGTAGGTTACTTTCAGTGGGTCTACTGTATGGAGACAACTCAGAGGAACGACAGCAACATTAGGCATGCAACTTACCAGAATTTCCTACACGATCCGCCATGGTCAGGTTATTGTGATGAGGTGCTTCCCCAACATGGCTTGAGATTCTTGCATTCACAATATCTCCAAAACTGTATCAGAAACAGAATGAGAGAGGGAGAGGGAGAGGAAGAGAATACAGCTCTCCAGAACCCTGGTTAAATATTAAAGCATGCTACAAGGTATTTCTTTTGTCACTGCTCAGACCATGAATTTTTTAAAAGAAGGAGGCACCCAAGTGGTATGATCATTGTCACACAGAGGAAAGAGAGCTATCGCCCTTCGATGGAAGCAGAAGTAGTGTATCCTAGGGGTGGACTTCTGGGTTATCTGCCAGGGCTACCTGCAAGTAGTTGCATAGCCAGAAGCAAAAGTGGACAGGGCAAGGCATGTGAATTTTACCTTGTGTACAGTGGGCACAAGTACAGCAATTCATGTGTGCTCATCCCTCTCTGTCCTCCATCTGGGCAAGAAAGAAACACAATCAGTTATCAAGGACCAAATAAGCTGTTCCATCTCAATCCATTTCTGCACATGCCTGTGACACCTTCCTCTTTCATCATAGCAGTATCTGGCATCTGACCACTCAAATCACCTCAGGATTTTTTTAAGGACATTTTTGGATTTCACCACACCAAACCTTCCTCTGGGGGCACTGAGCTGTCAGAAAGTAGAAATGGAACTTTCCCAATCTTTCCCTACCCAGCATGGTGTAGTGGTTAAGAGCAGTAGACTCGTAATCTAGGGAACCGGGTTCACGTCTCCGCTCCTCCACATGCAGCTGCTGGGTGACCTTGGGCTAGTCACACTTCTCTGAAGTCTCTCAGCCCCACTCACCTCACAGAGTGTTTGTTGTGGGGGAGGAAGGGAAAGGAGATTGTTAGCTGCTTTGAGACTCCTTAGGGTAGTGATAAAGCGGGATATCAAATCCAAACTCCTCCTCCTCTTCTTCTTCTTCTTCCCATTAAATACATAAAGAACATAAGAACATCCCTGCTGAATCAGACCACTAGCTCATCTAATCTAGAATCCTGTGCTCAAAGTGGTCAACCAGTTGCCCCAAGGCCAGTTTTGCATGTGTCCTAACATGAATTTGTTTCAACGCATTCTCTGTGGATTTAAATATATATTTTATTTACGACAAAACCGAGTGCATTTTCACATAAAATACAGATCTTTGTATGCATTTCCCTATAGAATTTGAAATAAATAAAAATAATAATAAATTGTCCAGTAGCACCTTAGAGACCAACTAAGTTTGTTCTGGGTATAAGCTTTCATGTGCATGCACACTACTGGACACCCCCTCCAACTGCATCAGACCAACACGGCTACCTACCTGGACCTTAGATTTTGGTGTGATTTTGCCCCTTTGTATATGGTCTTGTGCATTTCCCTCTACAATAGCATATTTTTGTATGTGTCTTACTATATAGAGATGCCCACCACTGCAGGTAGACAACAATCCAAACAAAGGGAAGGTCAGTAGTTTCAGGAAGGCAAGTCAAGTAGGATCAGCACCTTGGAGAGGGATTTGGATGCAGGTTTCAGGACCACTTTTTGTGTTCCTGCTGCTGAGCCAGAACATGCAAGCTGTTTCAGCAGTGACCTGGTGAAACTGGCAGATTTTTAGAGGCTATGGTACATATCAACTGAACTAGAGCCCCCACCCCTCTGAATGCCGCATCTGGCTAATTAAAGGGCCGCTGCCTTCTTCTTCAGCCAACAACTTCTTTCAGCCCCTTTCATATGGCTGTTTCTTCTGTGCTCTCCTGATCCTCCAAGGGAATCTGTGGACCAGTCATTGGAGTCTGGTAGCAGATGCTTCTTAAGGGTTCAAGGAAGGAGATGCAGTTCCAGTGACCATGGCTCCATATGGGATGAACCAGGAAGTGGGTTCATCTCTACTTTGGGACTGCCATTGTCAGAGGACTCTAGCTTCAAGGATTCCTGGTCTGGAGCAATTATGGCATCCCTCCCACACCCTCAAACACACACTTTTTTGTATGCTTTCACCCTTCTAAAATATGCAAATTGTGCACATCTCCCCCATAAAAAATACTCACTTTTTGTATGCATTTTTTAAACAAAACTGCCATCAAAAATATTGGGGAAGTACAGAGTCTAAATGGTCACTGGGTTCCAACCCATGCATTATTCTGAGAGCTGAAAATCAGGCCAATTCACTTAAAAATGCTTCCTGGATGAAATTGTCATCCATCCTGTAGCTTTTATAGCTCTTAACAAAAGATATCGGAGGGAAATGTATGGAGGACAGATTTATTAACTACTATTACTTTTGAACTAAATAGAACCTGCATGTACTGCAGCAGTATAGCTCTAAATATGAGACACTAAGGGGAATGAACAGGGATGGGCAATCATCAAAATCTATTGATATCAAGCTCCCAAAGGTATATGCTTGGCTGTTATTAGAAGCAATATTCTGGAAAGAGGGAAAGCTTTCTAATCAAACCATGCTGGCACTTAAGTCAGCCTTTCCGCAACCTGGGTTCATCCAGCTGTTTTGGACTACAACTCCCATCAGTCCCTGCCTGGATAGCCATGCTGGTTGGGGCTCATGGAGGTTGTAGTCCAGAGCAGCTAGAAGGAACCAAGTTTAGAACGACTGGCTTAAGTCAGTGGTGGCCAAACATGGCCCTCCAGCTGTTTTGGGACTACAACTCTCATCATCCCTAGCTAACAGGACCAGTGGTCAGGGATGATGGGAAATGTAGTCCCAAAACAGCTACAGGGCTGAATATGGCCACCACTGACTTAAGTTTTTCACTTCATTTTACTTAAAGCTAAATGTCAGCTCGTCTGAATTTGGAAGAAAACCGTTGGAGAAAATGTCTTTTTTTGTGAAATAGGGGGCACAAACATAAGTGTGAAAAGACAAGTTTTCCATTTCTTAATACTTAGGAGTGCTTAGGAGGGAAAAACACCCTCCATTCCCTTCTGACTTCATTAATCTAATTCTTGCTCATATATCAAAGTGTAGCGCATTTCCTTGTAAAAATGATTAAGCTGCTAATTAAGCTGTTTATAACTTGTTTCCCTGGTTGCTAATGATAATTAACATGCAAATTAGCTGAGGGAAGAGAGGCACAGGGGTCCTCAGTTCATTACGAAGTTAATTACTGTTTGCATACTTAAACATTACAGTTATAAATGGTGGCATTTAATGTAATGGGCAAGCTGATAATTATGCCAGCGACATTTTGAAAAGTCATTTTCGCTCTGTGTTTCTCTCCCCCCCCCCCATCCCAGCCCCAACCCCAGGTGATTAATGTCTTTATGCTTGGCTGATAAACTTAGTTCAAAAACCAATATAAGTTGGGTACGCTAGTGTAACCAAATAACTTATCGTTTAACAATAATATGCTGCTTTCTCTGTTCTTGATTTAAAAGTAGGGAGGAGAGGAACTTGCAGAGAAAATTGGCAGCCCAATTGCAATAACAAGCAGGTGAGACCTGAAACAAAATGCTGCAATCTATCCTTCCTCATACCAGGAATGCTCCATTTCATGGTTCCTGCTCTCCATGTCCTCATCCAGGACACTCCATTCTACAATCTCCATTTTCCACCCCCCCCCAAAAAAACCATGGCACCCAGTATTCTATGGCTACTATGCATGCTTAGCCAGCCATCATTAGGCTTTGTGAGGTATAGGTTATTAAATATATATATATAGGTATTTCTGAAAATTGGCAGAATTTCTTCAGGCATGCTGATCTCACTCTCTCCTTCCTCAAGGCCCTCATTTTGCGCCAATATTTTTGGCACACACCACCTGAGTTCATTGTTAAAGGGAAAGTGTGCTGGTCCCGGGGGCAAACTGAGAGGCGAGGTCAGAGTCCAGTCCGAGGTCGAGGGTGCTGTATTGAAGCCGTCCGTCAAAGCTGAAGCTGGGTCCAAGGCAGGGAGTCAGGTGGGTTCAGGAGATCCATCAGGGCAGGGTGCAGGCAGGAACTGGCTACCAGCAATGTTGCTCCTACAACTTGGGACTGGGGCTGGCTGGCTTTTATCTGCCCCAAGGCATAGGGCATGTGCTGGTCCCGGGGGTAAAGTACCGTGGGCGTAAGCAGAGTCCACACGAAGAGGGGCGAGGTCCGAGGCGGAGAGCCGGGCGGGGAACAGGAACGCTGGAACAGGAGGCCAAGCAGGGAACAGGAACTCTGGATGGTCAGGAACAGGAGGCCGAGCAGGGATCAGGAACACCGGATGGTCAGGAACAAGAGGCCGAGCAGGGATCAGGAACACAGGAAGGTCCGAAGCCAACAACGACGTTGCTCCCGCAACCTGGGGCCGGGCTGACTGGGCTTTTATCCTCTTCTAAGGCCAGGGGCGGTCCCAGCCCCCAGGAGCCCCGCCTCCTCTGGCCTTAAGGCAAGCACTCCTCCTGGGAGCAACCAGTTCCCTTCGCCTCTCTGCCCTAAGCCTCTGCAGATCAGGAGAGGCCGAAGGGTTACTGGGCCCTGGAGGAGGCTCACCTGTAGCCACTGAGTCCTCAAGCCCCTCTGGGGCCAGAAGGGTTTCACCTGGGGCCAGCTCCTGGTGCTCTGCCACAGGTGCAGGCTCTTCAGCATCTAGGCCTTGCCCCAGTTCAGCCGGCCCTGGAGGCGGGGACTCCTGTGCAGGCTGGGATTCCTCTGGTTCGCCCTCTGAATCGGAATCCCAGGCCATCACAGGGCAGCCCCGGTCCACAGGTGACTCGCCTCTCCTGGCCTGGAGGCGAGCACTCCTCCTGCAGGAACTTAGTTCCCTCCGCCTCTTTGCCCTGAGCCTCTGCAGCTCAGGAGAGGCTGGAGGGTTACTGGACCCAGAGGCAACCTCAGCTTCCCCTGATGGGGCTGAGAGTGGAGCACCTGCAGGCAATGGGTCCTCCATCATTTCTGGAGCCAGAGCAGACTCAGCTGGTGCCTGCACCTGAGGATCCAGCACAGGTGAGGACTCTTCAGACTCAAGCCCCAGCCCCGGCTCAGCTGGTTCTGGAGGCAGGGAATCCTGTACAGGCTGGGATTCCTCAGGTTCAGCCTCCGGGTCTAAATCCCAGGCCATCACATAAAGGGGTAGAAGTTCAATCCAGCAGCTCTGGTGCATATAATAACCACCTGGCTGATTGAGACAAATGGTTAATCCATTCCAGCATTCAGTCTGCAACGTTGGTTAAGTCACCAACCTTTCTGGGCCCATCACCACATATGGATCTTTGAGTGAATGCCATGGGTGCCAGCTACTCCAGCTCTGGTCATGTCCAGTAATCTGAACCTTGGGAAGGACATGGAGCTGGAGGATGAAATGGGGAAGAGTATTACTCTTTCACGTTCCTCCTCCAGCTCACTGTTCTTTCCACCTTGTCACCAGTGTGGGTGGGTTTCAGAGACTTCATTGACACCAGGAAAAGACCACAAGGGCACCACTGCACCCACAGGCATGGAATTGATGACGCCAATACCTCCAGAAGCATGATAAATCCAGACAGTTATTCCACAATGCTCAGTAATAAGAGGTATATTGTTTCTGAATGTGGAGGCTCAGAACATTGGGCTGTATCCATTGCTACTCCTACTCAGACGTTGGTGGACATGACTCATTGATTAAAATGTGTCTTCTCTGAGTAGGATTGAGCTGGAGACAACCTACTGTCTCCAACAGAGGGGGATGAACATAACCATTAGGGCTCATAGCCATTCTTAGCTTTATCGTCTATGATTTGACTAATTCTTTTAAAGCCATCCAAGTTGGGTCCAACCCCATCTGTGAACTATTATCATAGACATCTTATCAACCCCCCCCCCCCATACTATGAAATATTTGGAAATAGCCAGAACACCACCAAATTCATATCTGTAACAGCTGAGCTTGCTTTATTCTCCCCTCCACAAAAAAGAAAATCCACATTAATTTGATAGTTTTATAATTTTTTTGTAGGATGCTTAGAGGTTTGGCTACAATCAAGAGACATATAAGTTGTGTTAAATACATAAATATGTTATCTACTGTAATAAGAATTGAGCATCCACGTTCAGAGGTGGGGAACCAGATGCTGGAGACAAAGAACCAGGAGATCATAGTCTCCTTCATCATGTACTTCTTGAGAACATCTTATTCTTCTATGCTGGATAAGGTGTTGCTGTTCTTCAACTGGTTAAGGTGTTGTTGTTCTTCAATGCCTGTCAGCCCTAGTCAGTATGGTCAATAGTCAGGGAGGATGGAAGCTGTAGCCCAGCAACAGGTCCCTCAGCCTTGCTTTAAGGAAACAATCCCAGACACTTGGTGGCATCACTTTCCCAGTGTATGACTGCAAGCCAAGTTATCTCCTTCCCTCCCTCCATCACCCACCCACCCTAAATCAGAATATAGTCTGGTTTATTATAGAACCCAACCAAATTTGGTAGCCCTTTCATCCCTCAAGCCCTGTGGAAGCTGGTCTATGCAGGTAAATGGGTAATGAGAATGTCAGCTTCCACTTTCCCCCTTTCAGTATTCATAGAATCATAGAGGGTCATCCAGTCCAACCCCCTGCAATGCAGGAATCTCAGCTAAAGCATCTGTCAGGGTTTCAGGGACAGAGAGCGAGGGGGAGGGGTCCCAGGGCGACGAGGAAGAGGACGACGACGACCCGAGGTTGTCAGTGAGTCCGTCAAGTGAATCCGAGGATTCCCAAAAGGGAGCCCCCCTGGTCAGGCCAAGGGGCAGTAGAGAGGGAGGCAGTCAGAAGCAGGGGAACGAAGGGGGAGTCCCCAGTGGGGGCTGGAGATCGGGACCGGCGTCTCCGTCGGAACGGAGTGAAGGGGGTGGAGTTGCCAGTGTGTCAGAAAGAGCAGAACAGGAAGCAGAGAGGGGAAGGAGTTCGGAGCAGAACGTCCTGCCGGAAGGGGAGGAGTGTAGTACCGAGAGTAGCGTAACGGTCGAAAGGAAGGTCAGAGGCAACGTACGCGCGCCAAGTTCAAATGTGGAGGCGCGCGGAAATGAGGAGAGCCCTGAGGAGGAGCCTGGTCCCAAAGCACGAAGGAGGGGGGAGCAGGCATCAGAAGACTCAGCCTCGGGGGAGTCCCGGAGGGAGGGAGCACAGGGGGGCAGAAAGACCCTGCGGAAAAGGAAGGAGAGGAAAAGGTGGAGCAGTACAAGCCTCTTAAGCTGGTGCAGGGGCGGGACTGACTCAGAGGGGACTTCTAACATCTAAGGGTAACAGATGCTGAGCCACGGAGCTTGGATGTAACCACAACAATGTTCTTCAATAAAACCTTTTGTATATAACTTGGACTGGATTTTGGTCTCTTGTGAGCTGGGACCTCGGGTGGCTCTGACAGCATCCATGACAGAAATCCATCCAACCTTCTTGTCCTTGCCCTTGCCTTGTTGTTGCAATGGATACTGGATTCCCTTGCACCCAGGAGTTCTGCAATCAGATCTCTTGCATCACTTGCTGAAAATCCATGGAGTTGCGATTCCTGCATTGCCAGGGATTGGACTAGATGACCCTTGGGGTGCCTTCCAACTCTGCAAGTCTATGTCTCCATGATTCAGTGATTTTCTGCAGAAGGGAGACTCTTCTAGGGCACACATCTGGTTCAGAGGGGATTTTTCTTGAGACTGTGGCAAGGGTGGTTTTGGAAGGGTTAACCTCCCCTTTGTTCACTGTGGAACTGATCTGATTGAGAATTCACCCACCCATAATATATATATATTTAAAAACAAAGATATTGACTTGCATACAATGCTAGTCTGACTCAGAGTTGATCCATTGAAATTAATGGACACGACTAACTTGGGTTCATTGATTCCAACTGATTTATGCTAAGTAGGATTTAGCTGGATAGAATGCAATCTGATTTTTCCAAACTGAAGCTCAGCTTTCCACTTTACACATGAGTTCATGGTTGTTGTTTCTTTTAAGTCATCATGAAAATTCACTAGCAATTTAGTGAAAATTTAGTAAGATTTATATGTAATATTGCCTAACAGAATGCATTGGAGGTTTTCAAACAGAAGTTGGGTGGCCATCTGTCAGGGCCTCTAGCTGAGGTTCCTGCACTTAGGTGACCTTTGGAAGCTCATTCCAGCTCCACACTTCCATGATTCCATAGAATTCCATGATTCTATGTTTGTATTATTTTCATTTTCATATTTTTCACATATGCATTTGTCTGCAAATTTCAAAGGGCAGCTGTGTTTCGCTTTGCACATTGTTTCAGAAAGTGAACTGAATCAAGTTTCTCCACCATGCTTGCTTCTGAACGTTGGCCTTTGGGGAAAACACTGCTTTTTTAGCTAGCCAAACTGTAGATGCAAAATCATTCCCCCCCCTTGTCATTTCAAGAAAAGCCATTAGAGGGTGCCAGCATTCTGTATGTAGTTCTTAAAAGTTCCAAACAAACATAGGAAGCCTGTTTGAGCTGGAAAAAGCAGAATTAATGAGAGGAAAGTGTGATGGAGGGGATCTTGGCTACTTTTTCTGCAACCAGAAATCTGCATTGAATGGGTGGCTTAGAGCAAGAAGGAAAAAAGCTAAGGGGCTCCTTGGACCGGTTTCAGAAAGAACTGTTCGAAGCAAAGCATATCCATCCTTTTCTAAAATGTCACTTCAGCCTAAGGGCCTCCACTCACCTTTGCACCTATTCACCTGTTTTAGGCCAGTTTATAGAGAAGAAAACAAAAATAGTTTAAGAACTACAACAGCAATCAAATTCATCAACCTTGTTATTGAAATATTCATTCTTATTTATGGTTCTGATCACTTTCATAAAATGTATACACTGCTCGATTGTGGGGTGAAAAGCCCTCAAAGCAATTTACAAAAAATGTAAAACAATAAAATGATTGGCAAAAACAATTAAGAACAATAATCTAAAGCATTCAAAAAATTAAACCAACAAAAAGACTCCTATTTACATAGGCTGAGCTGAAAACCTGTCTCCTGTATGCTAGGTAGTGGGATGGTGAGGACCCTAAGGTTTGCATAAGTGTTAAACAACTTTAGAAAAAAGCTAGGGTGGGACTAGCTTAAAGACATCAGTGGGGCACAAAATACCAAGTTTTGATGGGCTGAGGGGAATGCAGGGGACCCTGAAGCCTAGTACCATCTCTGACCAAACTTGCCAAGGGGGTCTCTGGTGTTGTGTTAGAAGACTTCAGTATCCACATGGAGGCTACTTCTGTGCTGGCACTGGGACATTCCTTCCTTCCTTCCTTCCTTCCTTCCTTCCTTCCTTCCTTCCTTCCTTCTTCTCTGCATTTTTCATGGCCACCATGACAACCATGGGGCTGTCTCAAACAGTCATCAGTCCAATGCATCGGGAAAGGGTACACCCTTGATGTAGCCTTAAACCAAGCAATATGAGGGATGGACACTTTGCTCCTGTAAGGCTGGTTGGCCCATATGGAAGGACCACACCAGAGGGTGATAGGGTTCCTGAATGGTAGGGGGATTTTCCAGTGGAGAATCCTGCCAACATCCTAGTTTCGCTATGGAATGACAATATGAAAGGGGTTGTTGAAACAGTTGCTCCCAAGTGTCCTCTTTGGCCCAAGTGGGTCCTTGGTATTCTGGGAAGCCTTGGTCTACATAGCAAGCCGGATGAAGACTAGACCGCAAGTGGTGCAAGTTCCGCTCAGATGACTGGTTAGTGCACCTAATCATGCCTTCCATGTGGCAGTGTAGGCTACAAAGAAGGCCCATTCCACAGCTTGCCTTGCCTCCTCTAGTAGCTGGCCAGCCGAGTTATTTCAGACAGTCTGGAAGTTACTGACTCCAAGTGAAGGGGAGGAACTTGAGAACCTGCTGCAACCACCCACTCACACATTTTGAGGATAAAGTCACTCGACTTTGGAGTGACCTTGACTCTTTAGGTGATGTATCCAATGCCAGAGTAGGTGGTGTGTTGTGGGATCAGTTTCAGTTGATGTAGTCAGCTGATGTGGACAAGGTGCTTGCAGCTATACAGTGACTATATGCGCTCTTGACCCTTGTCCCTCCTGTCTTATTAAATCTAGTAGAGTGGGGTTTGATTGGTTGGGTCTAACATGCCAATGCTTCATTGTGTGAGAGGGTGCTGCCTGCTACCTTGAGAGAGGCAGTGGTGTGGCTTCTCCCCAAGAAACCAACTCTGGACCCTTTGGGCTGGAAAAAAGCTATTGACCAGCTGCAAAGGTCAAGGGTTGAGCTAGCAATGTCGTCCCAAATGCCTTCTCCAGGGGTTAATTTGTTTATTTAATCTACTATTCCACAGTGACCTTGAAGACTAGCAACTCAACTAGCAAACACTTCCTTCTCCCTTCTCCTCTTCCTCCTTCCCACAAAACTATGCAGAGGAGCTTTCTAGCATGCTCTTCCCACTGTAATCCTAACCACAGTTTGTTGTTATGTTCTAACTGAAAACTGATGACAGTATGGTTGATTAAAACAAGCCAAGATGGAAGCTGTGCTTTCTAATGTTTCAAAAAGAGTTTAAACTAGCCATGGTTTCTGATTTGGAAATAACAACAAACTGTGGTTAGTTTAAACTAGGAAGTGGAAGCTTTCATTGTGGGTCTACCAAGCAAAGGCAGAAGGGAGTGTTGAATTCACATTCCACTAAACTGAAGATAAGGAACCCATGGACCCTTAGGTGTTCTTGAAATCCTGCTCCCACCGACCCCAGTCAGCACAACCAATGGCTAGGGATGATGGCGGGTATAATTCAGCCTCACCCAGAGGCCCACATGAAACTGCATGAAACCAAGCCAATCTGTGAATTGCTGACTGAACAGTATGCATTTAAGGGGGGATGAATATTGCATTTGTGGTCTTACATTTGGCTCCTTCACCACAGAGCTGAATCAAACACATATCAGAAAAGAATTTTGACACCACACTGATAAAATTTTAATGATTGTATTACACGTAAGGGCCTTTTCTGTGGTGGTTCCCCAGTTGTGGGATGCCCTGTCCATGAGGCGTGCCTGTCTCCATCATTCCTAACTTTCAGGAGGGATTTGAAAACATTCCTGTTTACCCAGGCACTTGATGGCTGGAGAATACTGTTTCTGACAATCCTGAGATCCTGGATGGACAAAGGTGTTTTTTTTTAACTGTAACAGTTTTTAGAATGCTTTAACTCTTTCAGATTGTTTTTTCTCTGCATTCATTTTTAAATTATGTATCTGGTTGCTGCCCTGGGCTCCTTGGGAAGGATAAAAATTCAAGTATTATTTTTAGTCATAGTAGTAGTAGCAATAGTTGGGTAATATTTATTAGATTTTCTAGATATATGCCATAATTATTTTACATGTTGATGTTCTGTCTATAATTTTATTCTTATTATCTATTTTACTTATTTGTATACCTAGGCATATTGTCTGGAAATATTGACTTCTGCTTAGTTACTTAAAAATGCAGAATCTATTGCTAGGGCAATGATTACCATCATCAGCTGCAACAGTATCAAGTGTGAAATTTGCACTGTGTTTTCTAAATACTGATTTTTGTTGGGATGTATATATTCCAACACATAGAATTAAATAAAAGCCATCACTTGACATTGAAGCTATCATGTGATGAAGGAGTGCGTGAACCAGCTTCAGATCGATGAGGAACACTTTTGCACTTGTTTTGGCTAAGCCGGCAAGCAGGGCTCTAGAAGTGGCAGCTTGTCTGCAGCTAAGCTCTACACAGAGGAGGCCCATTGAAATGATTGGCTCTGAGTTAGCCATGACCATCAATTCCAATGGGTCTACTCTGAGTAGGGCTAAATCTGGCCACAACCCACTGGAAGCTTTGAAACGGCTACAAATCTTCCATGGCTTGAACCTGCTCCCCATGGCTCTTAGCCCAAGGCTAACCCATGCAGTGGCTTCCACATGTTGCTGTACTACAACTCCCATCATCCTCTGACCATTGTCCATGCTGCTAGGACTGATGGGAGCTGCAGTCCAGAAACAACTGGAGGGCATTGTGTTGGTTATTCTTGCCTTAGCCTGTAAAATTAACGGTGCGCTTGTTCAATGCAATACGAGCAGTTTTCGTTTTAAATGAAAATACGTCCACCCCTTCCCATTTCAGTGGCTCCAAACGCTTTCTCACAGTCTCAGCCTGCCCTCTAGTCCAGCATCCAATTTTAAATTGGGAGAACAGGAGAAAGCAGACTTCCTTTGCTCTATAGTCAGTAGATCTCTTATCAGCCTGGGTAATCTGAGACAGACTTGCTGAACATTGACTTTGTTACAGTACCTGGAGCAAGTTGCTATATGTTAATGTAAAGCCGTAGAAATTACAGCCCAGGATTTCAGCATCCTAATTTAAACTTCCTCTTCTTTTGGGTTGAACAGAAACCAGAAGCAGAAAGCGAGGGGAGGGGAGGAACGGGTGGATTGTGATGAGGAAGAGAGAGAGGAGGGAGACCATTCAGGGCATCATTTCAAGAAACCTCTTGTCTGTAGGAAGAAGGAAAAAGGATGGAAAACCTTAACAGAGAGCATTAGTATTTTCACTACAGATCTCAGCTGTCTTAAGGGTCCTCTGCACAATTGCCTGGGAGCAAACCCCATGGAGCAAAGTGATGCTTGCTTCAGAGTAAACACACAATAGGATTCTGCTCTAAGAAGTCCTTCTTTCTCCCCAGATTATTCTTGTGGGGCTTTTTAAAAAATAGAATCATAGAACTGTAGACTTGAAAGGATCATCTAGTCCAACCCCCGGCAATGTAGAAATCCCAGCTAAAGAATCCTAATGAGAGCATATGCAGAGTGTAAGAAATGCTAAACTGCGCTTTCAACCCTCTCATCAGGCAACAGTTTGCAAGACTCTTGTGGCTGATGGCGAAAGTTAAACCTCTATAAAATTGCCATAAGCCAGGAACTGCTCATCTTCTAACATTGTGTATGCTATCAAATGCCAACAGTGCTCTATATTGGACAAACAGGCCAAACCCTATGCCAAAGGATAAATGGACATAAATCTGACATCAGGAATCACAAGACAAACCAGTAATAGAACACTTCAGTCTCCCAGGACAATCTATACAAGATCTCAAAGTAGCTGTCTTATTACAAAAGCATTTCAGAAATAGATTGGAAAGAGAAGTTGCTGAATTGCAACTTATTACCAAACTTAAAACCATGGAGAGACCTGGTCCGAATAGAGACATTGGATTCTTATCTCATTATACATGATAAAGCTATTTTTAGCCATCTCACCCCTTGCTTTTTTCTGTAAGACCAATGGCAGTCGTTAACAGTCGTCAACAGGTTTACCACACCTATCAGCCAATCACCCATTCCCACATAGCTGTCAACTTTCCCATTTTCTTAAGGGAAATTCCCTTATTCCAAATAGGATTCCTCACAAGAAAAGGGAAAAGTTGACAGCTATGGATTCCCACCATCCTTCTGAGTAATACCCCTCCCCACCCCCTCACTATATATAAAGGTCTGGTGACTTCTGTTTCAGTGTATCTCAAGAAGTGTTCATACACACGAAAGCTCATACCAATAACAAACTTAGCTGGTCTCTAAGGTGCTACTGGAAGGAATTTTTTTTATTCTGTTTCAACTACCTCACAGGGTTGTTGTGGGCAATAAATGAGAGGGGAGAACTCAAGTATACCACCGTGAGCTCCTTGGAGCAAAAGTGGGATAGAAATACAATAAAATAAAAAATAAAGACAGGCCGCTCCCCGCTTACATGGGAGTTAACATTTCTGTGTCCTGTGTGCACGAGTGAAAATTGTGCAAGTGCCCTCTCTGCCAGCCGCTCTCCAATCCAAATCAAAAATATGGTACCAAAATTATCCAAAACTGGAGCTGATTTTCTGGGGCCATCTGAATGCTGGAGGATGTGCAGAAACCCAGCATCTGCCTCTGCGCTACCATGCACACAAAGCACTGCTGCACTTTTGTTCTCTTTGGGGCTTCCCCTGTCCTCTTCAGGCACCGGGGAAGGTCTCGTTGTGAGCCATGAGAAGTCTCCAGCTCTCCCCTCCATTTCTTGTTATGAATCAAATTATTGAATTATTTCCCAGCACCATGTATATACGCGGTCGTGCACAAGCGGGGGAATGCCTGTCATAAGCTATAGTCCCCATTAAAAGTTAGCGATGCAGCAGGGGGGGTCTGTGAATTGGTGAGGGGGAAACTCCCCACAACCTGATTCAGAAGTGATGAAAGAAAACGGAACCATTTTCACACGCAAAAAAATTAAACTAGGTTTTTGTTTTCCTGCACGGTTGGAGGCACAACAAAAGGAGTTTAAGGGCCTCTCTCAACCCCCTCGCAAGCCCAGTCTGCCCTACAATTCCCTCAAGTTTAAGAACATAAGAAGTCCTGCTGCAGAAGGGAAAAGGCCTATCAAGTCCATCCTGTTCTCACAGTGGCCAACCAGAACTTAAGAACTTTGCTTCAGGATGAGAACAGAAATCGCGTGGCGCCAGTGGGAGGCCCCATTAGCTAAAGTGGTTCCTCAGGTTAAGAACAGTTTCAGGTTAAGAACGGTCCTCCAGAATGAATTAACTTCTTAACCCGTTGTACCACTGTATAGTTTTCACTCAGGTCCATGTCAGTTAATTTAGGTGGGAAACCCTGGGTTGTTGTTGTTACAACATTGACAGCCGGCTGAGCTGATTCGAACATTAATGATTTCTGTAGAAATTGCAACCTGGTCTTGAGTTCCTCCTCCTGCAGGAGCCAGGAGAGAGAACTTCAGCCACCACTGCTTCTCCCACCACCAGAAAAGCCACCAGTTAGAACCGTGGAGGAAAATTAGAATGTTAAAGACAAGAGTCCGTTGACAGAATCACAACACTGACATGTATATAGTTCAAGGGGAAACCACACCATTGGAGTGATGTATGTTGGCAGCTGATAAGTTATTCATCACCAGGTAACAGACTGATCAATTTCACGCCTGGAGGTTTTTCTCTTCACCTGCTTCACACGCACACCCTGCTCTTTCTCCCTGCCCCACCACTAACTCTGAGAGAGAGAGAGAGAGAGAGAGAGAGAGAGAGAGAGAGAGGAGAGCACAAAATATTTTTCTAATTAAATAAATGTATGGTACCCACATTAGCAGCAGCCAGGCTTGTGAGCCTGCAACCGGGTGAGGGGGGGGGGTGAGCGGGTGTTGCGTTGGGTGGAAAGGAGTCGAGGGAAGCGAGACTGAAATAATGATTTTATTTTTTCATTAAATAGAATTATAGGCAGTTACTCAAAGCAACTGCGGGCCTAATTGAAAGAAAACCATTTCTTCTTAATTTACTTTCACGGTTCCGGATGATAAAAGAGCGTGCTGGCTGAAAATTAAATAATAATAATAAAACGAAACACGGCGCAGCTCCAGAAAAGTTTGACATAATGACAGGCAGGCACAGGTGGAGCAAGGCAGGAGGCGATGCACATTCCCTTTTCACTTTAACAAGATGTCGTTAAAACGCCAGATTGGGGGGGGGGGCAGAGGACCCGACCTCCCTTGGCCAACCCCAACCTCGCCTCTCTTCCCAGGATTCACGCCAGTATTTCGCCAGTAGCGAAACCGGAGGAGAGCAGGACCACATGTAAACCATGTCTTTAAAGAGCTAGGGTGCTGCTTTAAGCAGTCATGAATCCCCCACAAATAATTTTGCAAAATGTAGTTAAGGGTGTCCAACGATGTTAGAAGATCCCTGTCCCCACTGCTCCCAGGGCTACAATTTCCCAAGTTACCTGCTAAACCCCTCTGGGAATTGTAGGTGTGGGAGAAGGGAATAGGGGTTACCTAGCCACTCTCAGCACCCTTCACAAATGGCAGCTTTCAGGATTCTTCAGGAGAGAGCCATGACTGTTTGAAGTGGCATGATCCTGCTTCAAATGTATGGCATGGCAGGGCTGCATGTGGCTAAGTCCTTTCTCAGAGCAAGGGATGGAAGGATCTGCCAATTTCCATTCTCTCAGTTTCTCATTTCTCCAATCTTAAATTCTGTTCTCCAGAATTCGCAGCCATTTGCAATGCTTTGATTTTTTTAAAAACTCCGCATGAAGATTCATTAGCATTTTGGTGTGATTTTTTTCCTAATAAACTCATTTTTTTTTACACAGTTTTGACAAATGTACCCATCTGTGCAATCAATTTCCTTAGTATGATGCATTTTTATATGTTATTTTCACTAATATCTTCATGTGTGCATTTCTTTGTAAACATAGGTTGAATATCTGCAGATCACTGAAATTTTTTGATAAGTGCATAATTTTAATGGTAGCTGTTTTTTGGTTCATAGATTGTTTCAGAAATTGAAGATAATGATAGATTCAGTTTTAAATGCATACTGAAATTCTCCTCTATTCTTACTCAGAGTAGACCCATTGGAATCAATAAACCCAAGTTCATTAACTCCAGTGAGTATTCTGAGTAGAACATGCATTGGCTGCAACCCAAAGCAATTCTTAAGTAAGAAACAAAATCAAGATTGTATTATGACCGGAATAGATGGCAGAATCTGTCAATTTCAGTTTTCCTCCCCCCCCCCCCCATCTTGACTTTAGGTCTCCACATTTCTACATCAGCTTCAGTTTTATTTATTTAAGTCTTTATGAATATGTGTCAGAAATTTAGTGCATAGTTCTTCTAAAACACACATTTCTGTATGCAATTTTGCCTAATATACACATTTCACATTGCATCTTTTGTATGTTATTTTCAATAATACTTTAGCCTGATGTTTACATTTCTTTACACACTATTTGGTTGGAGAAACACATCACAAAATTTGGAGAAGTGCAGATTTTGAAGGGTAGCTGTGCTTTCAGTTCACTAACAATTTCAGGAAGTGCAAAAATAGGTAGATTTGTCTTTAAATGTGGGCTCCGCCCTCCACTAAATGACCGGTGACATTTCTGGGGGATCATCTGCAGATCACTGACATGTTACTAGGGATGTCTGAGGAATTTAATATCTGCGAATTCCAAAGCACACAGACACAATCTGTTCTTCCCAGGCCAATGAGCAGATTGGAAGGTACCGTAATGGTTGTTCAGATTTCGCATGTCTCCGAACCGTTAGATATAGTCTGCAGCTCAAAAAGAAGGATCAAAATGGGTTGGAGCCTCCATACATTAGGGAAAAAAATGCTATGAAAAATAAAGGCAAATATTTTGTGATAAAATCAATACAGAATGAAGTATATGGTTTATGTGTGCAGATTTCTCTTTAAAAAAAATTCAGGTCAATGTTGAAATGGATTTATGGACAAACATGTACACAATTGGAATAAATGGATCTGTCCATCCCTAGCTGCCACTAGATTTTGCCCAGAGTGAGCTTTGGTGTCAAAGTTGAACCAAACATCAATAAATAGAAATCTGAAAATAGTGTACAGAGGCAAGCAGTATTTCTCAGGATGCAGGTATGCTTGGTCTAAGGTAGAGCTCAGCACTCTCTGCAGAATACTTTCAGCTGGAATATTGGGGTGCTAGGTGAAAAGGGACTCCCCTACAATGGGGGTGCACCCCAGTGAGAGTTATTGGGGAGCAAACACTTTGCAGTGTGGTGGGACTTTAACTGCAATGATGCTCTAGGAGATTCTGGGAACGGCGGCTGCAAAATGGTGGCCATCAGATGGAGCCTACTAACTGCAGTGACAAACAATGTTTTCCAGAGCATTTAAAGTATCCTGGAATCCAGCGCCTGAGTATATGCCCACGCTTCCCAGGCAGGGGGTGCTTTGGGGTGGTGCAGGATGTGGAGGGTGCCGGGGCAGAGCAACCCACCCACAGGGGTGGAGCAGGCTGCCGCTGGCGGACATTTGGCACGCCGCCCGCCTGCAACTCCCAAGCCTCCCCCAAGCTGTCAAAATGAAGGGGGAAGAGGGGAATACTACCAGCAAAGTGGCATGGCTGCCCCCTTCCCCTGACGGCTCGGGGTAGGCTTGGGAGTCGTCAGGGCAGCGTGCCGAATGTCACTCCCTTCAGTGAAGACACCCGGGGCGGTCCGCCCCCACCACACCCCACTTCCTCCGCCTCTGATTGAATCACAGAATTGTAGAGTTGGAAGGGGCACCAAGTGTTAACTAGTCCATCTAGATCAGCCTTTCTCAACCTGTGGGTCCCCAGATGTTGTTGAACTACAACTCCCATCACCCCTAGCTAGCAAGACCAGAGCTCAGGGATGATGGGAGTTGTAGTCCAACAACATCCGGGGACCCACAGGTTGAGAACCGCTGATCTAGATGCTATTTGTGCCCTCCAGATGGGGCTGATGGAAGTCATCTGTAGACAGATGGGAATTGATGGGTTGAAGTTTCCCCATTCCTGCTGCAACATTTCTCCAATGAAAATAGAGACATCTTATTCAATAATAATAATAATAATAATAATAATAATAATAATAATAATAATATTTATACCCTGCACATCAGCACATCAGACTGTGTTGCTGCAGCCACTCTGGGTGGCTTCTAACCTATATTAAAAAATAATTATATATTAAAACAAAACTTCCCTATACAAGGCTGCTTTCAATTGTCTTCCAAAGGTTGTATAGTGGTACCTTGGGTTACAGACGCTTGGGGTTACAAACTCCGTTAACCAGGAAGTGGTTAAGAACTTTGCCCCAGGATAAGAACAGAAATCGTGGCCAGCGGCGCAGCAGCAGCAGGAGGCCCGAGTAGTTAAAGTGGTACCTCAGGTTAAGAACTGTTTCAGGTTAAGAATGGACCTCTGGAACGAATTAAGTTCTTAACCCGAGGTACCACTGTATAGTTACTTATCTCCTTGGCTTGGGGGGGGGGGTCACATAACTCCATTCTGTCCAATGAAAATAGAGATGTCCTACCATACCCTCCAACATTTCTCTAATGAAAATAGGGATGGCCTAAGGAAAAGTGAGACATTCCAGGATCAAATCAGAAACTGAGATGGTGTCTGTGAATCTGGGACTGTCCATGGAAATTAGGGACACTTGGAGGGTCTGCTGCTCTAGGAACATAGGAAACTACCATCTACAGAGTGAGAGGTTTGAGCCAATCTAGATCAGTCTTGTCTGCTTATTGTTTAAAACCTCTGGAAGGCATCATGCCTACCATCCAATCCACATTCTGCAAGCTCCCTATCTTTAGGAAAGACTTTTCAACATGGGCATGTTTACACCCACACCAACATAGAGAATTCTGGGGCACCCATCAGAAGGGACTAATGGGAGCTGTAGTCCAAGACAGCTGGAGGGCACCAGGTTGAAGAAGACTGTTCGCCATGAATCACCTCATAGAACGTGGAGGGATCGCATTTCGAGCAGGAGAGACAGAAAGGAGAGAAAGCCCAATTTTGGCAGAGGAGAGAGAGAGAGAGAGAGAGAGAGAGAGAGAGAGAGAGAGAGAGAAGGAAGAAGTTTATAGGAGGATTGGGGGGGGGAGAGCAGGAGACATGGTAAGTTAAGCAAATTTCCAGTTCTTTCCCCAAGAATTTGCTTCAAAGGCTCTTTCTGCCCTCAGCAAACGTTGGCTGTCAGAGCCCGTCTCCACTCTTAGGCCAGAACAAAACCAACCCTGTGTTCCTGTCCCAGTGGCCAAGGTGAACGGAGGGTCACTGCCAAGCTGCTACGGTGCTCTCCACCTGAGGCGCTCTCTGTGCGTGCGGAAGAGCAGGCTGCCTGGCGCAGGGCCACCATGGATGGCTGTCTTGGGCCCCCTCTGTGCTGCTGATTGTAGCTGCAGATCAAGGATAATCTCACCTCTCTTTGGAAAGGCTTCCTTTAACTCCTCCTGCAGTCAGCTGCATGCGTCAAGCTCCCTTGCAGAGGTGTGGGTGCATTGACACAAACTCACACACACCACAGTGGTGTAACTATATTCCCATTTCCAACCAGGTGATGGATCACACACACACACACACACACACACACACACACACACACGTCCTTAAATTAGGCCCCAGTGAAAGGGCTTTCAGCACCAGGGAAGGCCAAATTATTTTTACCCTTAGCCTAACCTCATTCATCCCCTGAACAACATGGAGGAGATACGCTCAGGCTTATCAGCACTACAACAAACCTATTGTCTGGGCAGGGCAGGAGGGCTGTTTTTTTTTTAAAAAAGGACAATGAGATGCATTGTTGATGCTTCATTGCCAAAATGTTTTCATAAAGGATGCCCAGCCCAGGATTGAGGGAGGGCATCTGGGCATCTGCAAAATCCCCATTTTCCATCACCAGTATTGCTCATCTCCTATGACTCCCTATAGTTTCATGCCATGCCCTTGAATATATAGATAACAACTATCATTTCCTGTTATCAGCTGATAGATGCAATGGTCAAGTCCCATTATCAAAAGTAATTCAGGCACAGAACCCAATATATTCTCTTGAGAATCTCAGCATTCAGCTGTTGGTTTTCTTCACAAGTTTCTAGCCCTTATGGTGGCAGATATGGTTGCATGTTGGAAGATTCAGAAGAGACCATGGGAAGAACATCTTTACATTGTTTAGTTGTTTAGTTGTGTCCGACTCTTCGTGACCCCATGGACCAGAGCACGCCTGGCACTCCTGTCTTCCACTGCCTCCTGCAGTTTGGTCAAACTCATGCTGGTAGCTTCGAGAACACTGTCCAACCATCTCGTCCTCTGTCGTCCCCTTCTCCTTGTGCCCTCCATCTTTCCCAACATCAGGGTCTTTTCCAGGGAGTCTTTACATAGTGCATAGATAAAACTATAGGATTTGCTCTAACAAGAGGTAAGGATGGCCGCCAACTTCGATTGGACCAGATCAGTGTTTCCCAAACTTGTTTTTTGACTACAACTCGATCATCCCTAGCTAGCAAAGCCAGTGGTCAGAGATAATGGGAATTGTAGTCCAAAGATAGCTGGAGACCTAAGTTTGGGGAACACTGGACCTATAAGCCTGATCGAGGAGGACCCTTCTTATGCTCTTATGGCTGTGTTTGTGTCTCATGAATGGAGCCCATTTAAACAGCTGTTCATTTAGAACCATGAGGTCTGGAAACTTACTTTATCCTCGGGGGGGAGGGTCTGCAGCTCAGGAGTAGAGTAGCTTCCTTTGTAGCAGAAAGGGCTTGTTCGGGGAGAGCAGAGCTGGTGTTTGATTGGAAGGGGCCCTGGGCTGTGCTTGCTAGAGGGCAGGACAGCTGGGTGGGCAGTGGCTTCCACCAGAGTGATTCAGCAGCAGTGGGGTCAAGCAGCAGCAAGCAGCCCAGACCTCTGAAAACACAGGGTGAGGTAGCTGCAGTGTTTGCCACCTCAATTTCTCAAGAATGCCTCTGAATGTAAGAAGAGCCCTGCTGGAGAAAGCCAAGGACCAATACCACTTGCTGGAAACTGCAAGAGAGAAAAAGGCTGTTTGAGTAGGCTTGTGAAGATGTACAAGACTGAATCAGATAAGTGCTGGAGATGCAATGAGGTACAGGGTGCATTCTTTCATATGTGGTGGATCTGTAAAAGGGTAAAAGAGTATTGGGAAATAATTTATAATGAATTGAAGAAAAATGTTTAAAAGCACTTTTCTTAAAAAAACAACAACCCCAAAACAGAGTCCTTTTTGTTGGGAATAATTCAGATGGAAATTCCCAGGTGTCAAAAAAAAAGGTTATTTATGTATGCCACGACGGCGGCCTGTGTCTTTTTAGCCCAAAAATGGAAAACGAGTGAGGTCCCAACCAAAGAAGAATGGCAACTTAAACTGATAGAATATGTGCAGCTTGCGGGTCTAATTTATAGAACAAGAGAACAAGAAGAACATTCGTTTAAAGAAGATTGGAAAATGTTTATTGAATATATGGGGGGGATTGTGTACACTTGAAAATGTTGGCAGCATTAAGATAAATTCAACAGCATAAATAAGTTGTGAAGGAAGTACGGAATGGTTTAGTTTATATAAAATATGCAGGGATTTATGCTGTGCAAAATGAACCGTGGAAAGAGAAGAAGGGAAGTCATTGATATTTTAAGGTTGTTTAAATGAATATTCTAAATTGTGAAAGAGAAAATTTAATAAAAATTATATAAAAGAAGAAGAGAGAAGAGGGCTATTGCACTCAGGTCTTGCCGGTGGGCTTCTCAGGGGCATGTGAGAAGAGGGTGTGCTGGACAAGGAGGGCCACTGGCCTGATCCAGCACCCAAGCCCATCTTACTTTCTTAATTGGTCTCTTGATGTAAGAACTCCATGAAGCTTTGTTGCAGAGCATTGTCTGCAGAGTAACTTTTTGTCAAGTTCGCTCCATGTAGTGATGGCCACTGACTTGGGTGGCTTTAAAAGAGGACTGGGCAAATTCATGGAGGAGAAGGCCATCAATGGCTGCTAGCCACCGCGGCTATGCTGTACCCCGACAGCTGGAGGCAATAATACTGGGAATAGCAGGTATGGAAAGCGCAGTGGTAGAGCTTCTCCTTTGTATGCAGAAGGTCCCAGGTTCAGTCTCAAACATCTCCAGGTAGGGAGAGCCAGGAGAACCACTGCCTGTTCCTAATACTGAGCTAGATGGATGTCATGTCAGGCAGCTTCCTACATTTGCTTGGCCACTATGAGAACTAGGTGCTGGACTAGATTGGCCTCTGACTTGATCCACCAGGGCTGTTCTTACTTAAAAATCTGTGGACACTTGGACACTGCATAGTGGAGCAACAGAAGGATTAGGAAAAGAGGTGGCTTTAATTCTTAACTGTTTTCCTTTACAAATGCAAACATAATGATGCAAATTCAGCTCACTAGTTTGCATACGTTATGCAGGTTGCAGAGTCCAACTTTTGGGAAACTCCATCCGCCCCCATGGGCTATGCAGATGTGCACTTTCTGATATACGCCTGACCCTTTTCAAATTCCTTTTAAGATGCCTTCTCATTAGTCAACGCCAGAGCCAGCCCAGCTCCTAAGTGCAGCTGCTCTCAGCAAGATGCAGAGGTTCCAGCAGCAAGCTGAAGAAGTTACAGTCACCCGACTTCTTTTTCCTGCCTGCTCTTTGAGCAGTGAACAAAAGCTGGGGCTCGCATTTGAATACAGTACTGTCCTTGGTTTAGCAAGGGAGGGAAACTCTTGAAAGCATGGAGCTAGAGCATGGGTAGGCAAACTAAGGCCCAATTGCCTTCTAAATCCAGCCTGCGTAAGGTCCGGGAATCAGCGTGTTTTTACATGGGTTTTTACATGTGTCCTTTTATTTAAAATGCATCTCTGGGTTGTTTATGGGGCATAGGAATTCGTTCATTTCCCCCCTCCAAAATATAGTCCAGCCCCCCCACAAGGTCTAAGGGACAGTGGACTGGCCCCCCGCTGAAAAAGTTTGCTGACCCCTGAGCAAGAGCAACAGGAGAGCAGGGAATTTTGGAGTCCATAATTTAACCCCTGTAGCCAAAACCTTTTTGAATGCTGGAAAGAAGAAAAAAATTGTCCAGAAGTGCTACTTTTCTTAGATACGTTTATTAGGGGGGAAATTACATCTTGTCCTGAGAAAAGTGACTGTCTAAAGTACTATGTTGGAAACATCAAACAGCACCCTGGAGTTGTGATCAGTGCTGACAGTGCTCCAAAATCCTGATGTGTTGAACCAAGAGAGGGATGGGGAACCTGTGACCCTCCAGAAGTTGAAGAGGACACAACACCCATCAGTCCCAGTCAGCATGGGCCAATGGTGAAGGATTATGGGAAATGTAGTCCAGCAGCATTGGGAGGGCTAATGCCATTCAATCATGCTCCATTCCCATATTACGGATAGGGAAACTCATGCTTGGGAGGCTGAATGTCATCATCTGGGTCTCTCTATCTTGGACCCCGGTAATGCTACTTGCTTGCATGGATGGAGGATAGAACCAAGGGATTCAGATTACAAGAAATGATATTCCAACTAATCATTAGGAAAAACTTTCTGATGGTAAGAGCTGTTTGACAGTGGAATGGACTCCCTTGGAAGGTGGTGGATTTCCCCTCCTTGGAGGTTTATAAACAGAGGTTGGATGGCTATCTGTCATTGATGCTTTAGCTGAGATTCCTGCATTGCAGGGGTGGTGGACTAGATTACCTTTGGAGTTCCTTCCAACTCTTTGTTGTTTTTGTTTAGTAATTTAGTCGTGTCCAACTCTTCGTGACCCCATGGACCAGAGCACGCCAGGCACTCCTGTCTTCTACTGCCTCCCGCAGTTTGGTCAAACTCATGTTCATAGCTTTGAGAACCCTGTCCAACCATCTTGTCCTCTGTCGTCCCCTTCTCCTTGTGCCCTCCATCTTTCCCAACACCAGGGTCTTTTCCAGGGAGTCTTCTCTTCTCATGAGGTGGCCAAAGTATTGGAGCCTCAGCTTCAGGATCTGTCCTTCCAGTGAGCACTCAGGGCTGATTTCCTTAAGAATGGATAGGTTTTATCTTCTTGCAGTCCATGGGACTCTCAAGAGTCTCCTCCAGCACCATAATTCAAAAGCAACAATTCTTCGGCAGTTCTATGATTCTGAGTTAGCATAAGATCTAATCAGCTGAAAGGGTGGCAAGCCCTCTTGAAAGGAAGAGTGCTATTGAGCAGGGGTGGTGCATCTCATTTGTCCACTGGAGGCAAAATGGGACTGTGCCACCCTCACTCACTGCTGCCCCACTGATGGCCCCATACCTCTCTTGCCTGTTAAGACCTCACACACACAAAAAGGTCTGCCTTTTAGTGTACTCCTTGGAAACAATTTTGCCTAATGTACACATTTTTTTTGCAAGTGATTTTCCTTAAGATAATGCATTCTTGCATGTTACCTGCACTAATGTATATACTTTTTAAATGCACACTTTCCCCTATTATATGCACTACTGTTTAGCTGGATAACTGCATCCAGAAGTTTGGAGACATGTGAATTTCAGAGGATGGTCGCGTTTAGGTTCATGTATTGTTTCGGACCTCCGTCCCTACTCAAGACAGTTTTGTTGTTGACGTTCCCCCTGCTCTGGCACAGTTGGACTTACACTGGGTCAGGATGTGCTGACCTGTTCCCTCTCCATGGGCAGAAGCACTCAAACATAGGCACACACAGATTGCTCCATTCTTGATTTGCTTTGTTTAGATCATTATACCGAGTCGGACCGTTAGTTCATCTAGCTCAGTATTGTCTGCAATGAGTGGCAGTGCCTGTCCAGGTTTCTGAAGACAGGAGTGCCTCCCAGCCTAGACCTACCTGAAGATGCCAGGGATTGAACTTGGGACCTTCTGCATGCAAAGCAAATGCTCTGCCACTGAATTATCCCTTCCCCAGATTTACAATTCCTCATTCTCTCACATATCAATTTCCTTTTACTATAGGTAGCTCAATGCCACTACTTGATAACCTGAAGATACAGATACTTTTAAAAAAAATGGATTTGGGGAAAGTTCCTGAAGAAATAAAAGATAGTTTCTCCACTTTTCATTCCAGATCTCCTCCCACACACCCTTGGTCTTGTTATGTTACTTTGGTGATAAGTTGTCGTAATAACCCAAAGATAGGTCATCGCTCACCATTGTGGAAATTCATGAAGAGCATAAATCTGAAATGAGGGCCATTTGTTTGGTTTGGAGAATCCAACCTCTCATACGCTGGACAGATTCATTTCCCTTATCCCTGTCAGTTAATCATTCACCAAGTTCACATAAATCAAGGGAAGGCCTCAGCTCAGCTTGCCCGGGGAAGTAACGCCATGCTAGGAGATTCAGACCTCTTCCCAGCTACCTACAGAGGCAGTCAAGGTGATCTGCTTATCTGAGGTATTTGCATCCAGGAGGAGAAAAGTAGAAGAGACTGCAAAATGCCCTCATGCCCTACAGGAGGGATGGGGGTCTATGGCCCTCCAGATGTTGCTGGACTTGATCTCTTGCCTCAATCTTAAACATGTCTACTCAGAAGACACTCTTGTTTAGTTCAGTGGGTCTCACTCCCAAGTAAGTGTACATTTAGCAGGGGTAGGAGGCCTGTGGCCCTCCAGATATTGGTGAACTACAACTCCCATAGTCCACGTTTTCAGGAGTTGATGGGAGTTGGTCGTTTGCCAACACCTGGATGAGCCATACAGCCTAAATGAGTGAAACAGCCTAAATGACTGAAGGACAGCAGCCTAAATGAATGAAGCAAATACTATTCCAGTTAAAATATGAAGCATGCAAAATAGGTTCAGATCTTCATTTTCTAATTAAGAAGTATTTGCATCACTCAGGTGCCCTCTGGCCTTATGGCAAAAGGTGAGGTATCAATCCAATAAATATCAAATGGACCTTGGGTGAGGGGGGGGGGATTACATACTCTGTCTCAAGGTAAATCTTAAAAAATGTAGTATACACACTGACAACTGGGAAACACTGGAGTTGGAGAACAGCCTTTACCAAAGGTCTCATGGGCTTTGAAGACACTCGAACTCAGGATGCAAGGGAGATACATGCTAAGAGGAAGCCACGCTTGGCAAATCCACACCGTGATCAGCTCCTGCCCAGAAACCAATGTCCCACTGTGGAAGGACGTGTGGACCAGAATTGGCCTCTACAGTCACTTACGGACTCACTGTTAAAAGTGTGTTTATGGAAGACAATCTTACTTGGCTATGAGTGATCGCCAAAGAAGACACACTCTGAATGCAGAATCAGTTATGGGTGCTGACAGGACACTTGTGGCCCTCAAATTTCAATAAGCGCCCTGTTGGATGAAGCCAAGTGCCCATCTAGTCCACTATCCTGTTCTCACAAGTGGTCAACTAGGTGCCTCTGGGGAACCTACATGCAGGACCTGGCTGCAACAACCTGTTCCCCGCTGCTGATTCCCAGTGACCAGCATTCAGAGGAATACTGCCTTCGACAGTGGAGACAGAGCATAGCCATTGCGGCTCATGATGACCTGATCCTCTATGCATCTTCTTTTAAAGCCATCCAAGCTGGTGGCCATCGCTACCTCTTGTGGGTGCAACTTCCACTGTTTTCACTAAGCACTGCGTACTTTATTTTGTCCGTTCCTGAGTCTTCCAATATTCAACTTCATCGGCTGTTCTTGAGTTCTGGTATTATGAGAGAAGGAGAAAAACTTCCCCTTGATGCTTTGTCTCTCTTGGCAAGCCAAGCTGATCTCGTTTTCAGTTTGCTTCACCAACATCTAATGCAGAATTTAAGAGTGAACCACAACAGACCTGGAGTTCGGGCTACCATGATCGTCTTCCTCCCGCTTCAAGGCTTCGTCAATTAGGTTTGTTATGGGAAAGTCCACTTCAAGTCAAAATATGGGGCAGCTTTATTAGAAGCGAGTACCTGGGGTTAGAGTTTTGGCTGCATCATTCTTCATTTCCCTGATGGCTTGGTGTGGCTTTTCACAGAGTGCCAGAGGTCTAGCGAGCGTCATGTGCATTGTCTCTCTTAAGCAGCAAAGCATTCATTCCACCCGGAAAGATTGGGGGGGGGGAGAGAAACCCTGTGTCTATTTGGGCTATGTTTCAGTTATGACTCTGATATGAAAACTAAGACTATTTCAAACTTCTGCTTGGGAAATTCATGGGTAATTATACCTCCCTGATACAATCTCAGGCCTGTGTTATTGTGGCTTCTGTGGATCTCTGATCTCATCGTTCTCACAACTCTCCTGGGGCACACTTTGGAGCTCTTTCAGAAACTTTCAGTGTTGAAGCAGAGAGCATTTCTATGACTATCATTTCCCTGGAAAGGGACCCATGTCCTGATCCTCTGTACAAGTTATAACACAGAGCTTATGAACCACTGGACCAAAGTGCTGAGTGGCTTTGCTGAAGGAGACAGCATTTTTCGGACAGTTGTCTTAGACTAATAGAATCATAGAATTGGAAGGGATCCTGAGGCCCATCTAGTGCAGCCCATTGAAGAGCAGGAATCTCAACTAAAGCATCCATGACAGATGGCCATCCAAGGGAAGAGAGTTTGCCACCTTCTGAGGGAGTCCATTCCACTGTCGAACAGCTCTTAGTGTCAGAAAGTTATTCCTGATGTTTTGTTGGAATCTCCTTGTATTTTAAATCCATTGTTTCGGGTCCTACCCTATGGAGCCAGAGAAAAGCAGCTTGCTCCATTTTCCTTGTGACAGCCCTTTATAGATATTTGAAGATGGCTATCATATCTCCTCTTAGTCTCCTCTTGTTCAGGTTAAACATACCCAACTCCCTCAACCACTCCTCATAAGGCTCGGTTTCCAGAACCTTGATCATCTTGGTCACCTTCCTCTGCCTGTGTTCCAACTTGTCAATATCCTTCTTCAACCCATGGCCTGGGAATGAACGTTAAGCTTCTGTCCCACTGGCCCAGAGCAGTGGGTGGCCTTGTTGGATGGAGGAGAGAGCATTCCAACAGATGGCCAATCCTAGAGTACAGCCTGTTGGTTCTGTAGCATTAACTATCACAAGATGAGTTGCTGGGCACCAATGTGGATTGCTTTAAGAGGGTCTTAGGCAGAATCATGGAATATGGAGCTTTCAATGGCTAATAGTCAATGGCGAACTATCTCCAGGATGAGAGCCAGCATGCTTCTGATAACCTGGGATTCTTTATCTGTGATTCCTGAATTGTAAGGGGTTGGACTAGATGACACTTGGGTACTTCCCAACATTACAGTTCTATCATTCTGTAGCCAACTAATATGGTCCAGCACATTCTTTTTGTAAAGCATTTCAGATGGTTTCCCCCCATTTTTTAAAAAACAAAAAAGTGGCAAGTTAATTTCATGAAATAAATAAATGTGTACATTCAAACAAAAGCAAGCACCATGTTTCTGGTGTTCCCAACAAAATGCAAGCCAACAACAACAACAACAACATCCTGTACTTATGAGTGTGTGTTTGATGGATTGATATAATCGCTGGTGTGTGTGTGTGTGTTCCTAGTGAGAGCAGGTAGGGAGCAGAGCAGCTGTGCAGATTTATCACACCCCTGTGACCAAAGGGGTTCCAATTCCCAGGCACACAATCACACTTCAGCTGCAGTGAGGTCTGTCACCACTTGGATCATCGCAGCTTAAGCTGACCCATAAAAATCAGGGTGTAAGGTTCTTCTAACCAGACCAATTCAACCCCCTGCCCCGGGCTTGCTTTGCTCTCATCATGACCATTTTAATTTCACTATGCAGGGTGGGGGGTTTTCTCTCTGCAATAGTTCTCACAACTCTAGGTAGCTCATTACTGAGTTTTGCAGTGAGTATTTCTAGAGAGCTGACGGATCTCCGTCTCCAACAGAGGCATCATGTTCTTAAAGAACATTCCTTAAGGGATCCTTTAAAGCCTTCCCTAATTTTTAGGTTTTTGCCATCTTGCAAATATTCAGACGAGGGATGGGCATTGTCAGATCCATCGTGAACTCATTTCGACTGGGTTTTTGGGCAGGAGGGGTTGTGGGAGGGTGGCAATGTTTTGTGGCTTTTCTCAGGGCCATGCAAGAGTGAGGTTGAAGAGCCGAATGTATTCCGAGCAACAGACGTCTTGATTGATTTATGCGCCCAGCTCTCGAGCAGAAACGATATAAGCAAGCAATAAATCATGGGCTTTGCAGAAGGCAAAACGATTGCCCGAGACTTGTTTAAGCAAAGCACTCAAAGGATTTTTTTTTTAAAGAAAAAAAACTTAGAAAGAGAGAGGCGGAAAGTGTCTATTTTGAATTAACTAGAAATGGGCAACCCTCCCACCATACCTATTTCTCTGATTCATAATTGATCGGTGGCGTGGGATGTGTGTGTGGGGATGATTAATTCAGCCCTTGTTTAGACTAAAACTGTGTCTGGGCTGCAGTACTTTAAATGAGGACCGCTATCAGTTGCATGCGCCTATGCATACACCAAGAAGAAATATAACAAAGTTAAGAATCCCCACACATAGACATCTAGCATGTTAGAGAAAGAGGCTTGAACCTTTCTTCCTATACAACCAAGTTTTCCTTGTGCAGAAGATTCAGCACTAAGCACCTTAACTTGCTCCCTGAAGTGCTACTGTCCAAGTCTGCCACCTCAGTGAGAAGCAGGCTGCAGAAGTTTCCCACTGGATGTCTGAGCATTAATCTGTTTGCTAGTTTCTGGATCAGTTAACAACTTGGAATGCTTCTCCAAGCACCCAACAGTATCCTTTGAGACCAGGATATAAATTTAAATAAACAAATACCGTACTTTTCCGTGTATAAGATGCCCCCTATTTTGGGGGACTGAAATTTCAGAAAATGGGGGGAGATGTCAAAAAGTTGTTGAGGTTTTTTGGGTGGGATTAACAAGGGTTGTTGATCTTTTTTTAGGGGGGAATGCTGAAAATCGCTCACCCGAATGTGTCGCGAAATCCACTCCCATCTGTACCCTCACCGGCAGAAGCTGCCAATCGCCCATGCATAAAACAACCCCCACTTTTTAGCATGATTTTTAAGGGGGGGGGCTAGTCTTATACACGGAAAAGTATGGTAAGTAGCATCGCCAGCTACTTGAAAGGACTTTAGAGTACACCCTGCACATTAATATTTATTTAAAACATTTATAAACTGCTTAATATATCACTGCTTAATTCAATGAGCATTACTCCCAAATATGTGTGCTCAAGATGGAGTTTCCACTTTGCACTTCAGTTTAGGGTTTGACAGATTAGTGTAGGCACTTCTGCTCCTCCTTTTTGTCCAAAGAAGCTTGTGTTGTGTGTATATTAAATATTTTGTAAAAGCACAATTAAAATGCACAAAGCCACCAAGAGATAGGAGTCCAGAAAATTATCATAAGGATAAATATCACAGTGTCTGAAACAAGGCCAGTGACTCCCGAACTTTTCCCCACATGAACCGCTTGAAAATTTTTGAGGGTCTTGGTGGACCACGTAATGACTCCCACCCCTCTGCCTCCTGTACAGATGCAACATTCAAATACATTGCTCTCCTCACTTTTGCATCTGGCCCTCTCCAGCACTGACATGTGGCCCCCAGAAAATTGCCCAGAATGGCACGAGGCTCTCGGCGTGAAAAAGGTTCCCTTCCTCTGCTCTTGTTCCCCAGAGTGTCACAGCAGATGCCTCTGGAAAGCTCCAAGAAGGAGATACATGCAGTAATCCCCCTCCTACTTCTGCTGTGGGGCAGCTGGTGTTCAGAGGAATGCCGTCTCCAATGATTTCAGACAATAGTGCATGTGCAGCGGTCTGAAGAAAGTCCAGAAATTAAAACAAAACAGAAAAAATGGCAAAATGCTGACACATTGATGCAACTGTGAATGCTTGATAAGATGATTCAGTAGCCACAATTCAACATAAACATTAAGATGCGGTTGTTGGTTAAGGATCCCTCATCCTTCCTGTGAATTTCTAAAGGGATCTTGGCTGCATCTGTGGAAACATTGTGTCCAGAGTTCAAGAAATAATGGTAGCGCTCTGTTCTGCTTTGGGCTGACCTCCTGTGGAGTCCTGTGTCCAGTTCTGCGCAATGCAGTTTAAGATGGATATTGAGGTGCTAGAACATATCAGCAAAGATGGTGAAAGACCTGGAGCTCAGGTATGATTATGAAAAGTTGAAAGAGTCTGGGTATGTTTAGTATGGAGAAGAGAAGATTAAGAGATGGTAGGATCATCATTTTCAGATATTCGGTGGGCTGTTTTACAGAAGATGGAATAAATCTTTTGGATGTAGGAAGCTGCCTGATACCATATCTGACCATTAGTTCATCTAGTTCAGTACTGCCTACTCTGACTGGCAGTAGCTCTCCAGGGTTTCAGGCAAGAGTCTTTTCCAGCCTTACCTGGAGATGTTGGGGATCGGAGCAGGGGCCTTCTGCATGCAAGGAAGATTCTCTACCAATGAGCTATGGCCCTTCCCCATAGACCCTATGCATGTCCTGTGTCTATGAAATACTGAATTTCTAATGGATGGGTTTGCATTCTTTGGTTGGGCAATAAAAATGCAATATTCAGGAGAATTGAGAATTTCAAGAATGGTGTTTTGGTTCACATATTGTTTCAGGAAGTGAAAATTTGAGAAGTAAGCTAAATGAAATAAATGAATTCATCCCACCATCCCAAATGGGAGACCACAGAAAATTGAAGGAATGGAATGGGGGAAGATTGCTCTCCCCTGGGTCTGATCCAGAAGACGATGCTTATGTTCCAACTTCTCCAGATCCTTCCTCTTGCTGAGGCCTCTTTGTGAAGCTCTTCTGTGGTATGGTAGCTGTGCCTTCTTAGCTTATATTGTCTCCTGCCTTCAGGTATATGCTTAAGTCCAAGATAAACACTTCCTCAGCCCCCTCATTTATTGCTGATCTAAACGCCCATAAAGCTCACCACTATGCTTGCTATCATGCCCTCTATCGCCTTTTTGCAAAATGTAATCCATAAAATGCTTTCATGGTAACCCAAGACATCAGCGGACAGCGATAAGATCTCCAGGCCCCCGTGACAGGCAGGAACTTGCAAGGATGGAGTTAATAACGCAAACTTTTGAAAAAAATGAAACTGGCAGAAGGAGATGGGGAAGGGAATAAAAAGGGCCGGTGTGGTTCTAATTGGGACCATGTGAGTCTCCTTAGAGAAGGATTAGAGGAAAGAGACAGGCCTCGCCCGGGAAGATTAGTTTCAATTAGATGGGCTGGAGGCGAAAGTCAGGACTTGGTGAAAGATTAAAACAAGGAGGGAGAAAGTTTGCATAGCTTTCGCTTGGGGCCTGCAAAGGAGGGTTCATTGAGATTCGGATAATTGAAGGCAAAAAGCTAGGAAGAAGTCACATTAATTGATTTGATACTGCCTTTTTTTTGCTCCCCTAACCCACTTTGCAATTTCGTTCCTTAGCTTCCCCCAACCATATGTGCCCCTGGCATTTTATAAACCCTCTCGTTTTGGAAATTGGAAATATGGTGCCTGGAATATTCGTGGGATATTGCACACGAGATGTGCTACTTACCAAAGGTAGTTTGCTGCTTTGAAATAGTTGCTGATGGTGGATTGGACCCATCATGCAAATCATGGGTCCAACTGACTGCTAGTGTAGCTTCTGTAGCGCTGTTACACTGGGGCTGAACCTGATTTTCCTGAAAAAGGTTCCAAGTTCAATTCCCAGCAGATAGAAGTCTTATCAAGCTCTGCCAAAAATCCTGGATAGCTGCTGCCAGACAGCCAAGACCAGGTGTGGTGTCCCCAGATGCTGTGGGACTACAACTCTCATCGACCAACATGGTCAATGGTTAAGGATGATGGGAGTTGTAGTTCAACAACATCTGGAGGACAACACCCAGACTATTCCTGGCACAGACAACCCTGAGTGAGATGGACCATCAGGCCAACTCAGTACAAGGTAATTCTCTATGTTCTATCCAATTGTTGACTGGACAACTCATAGTTTTTATGGTCACATTTCAGCTTTGCATCAAGTATCCTGAACTAAATCAATGCTGTCACTGTTACTACCATACAGCTAAACTCCCCTTTTCAAATGTTACAAGGGCAGCTGTCCCATCGGGTTGGTTTTCCTTTGAGGAGATCTTAAGTTAGGATTTGGTTCCACTGTGGTCTTTACAAAACTACAGTATGGGAGCTTTTCCTTCCAGCTGTTATAACACTTATAAACATCCCATTGCTGTACTCTCCCCATAAACACAAATTTGTCCAAGCAGGCCAGGAGGGATGAGCAGTGATGTAAAAATTGACTTTCCAACACGTTGAAGGGTTAGGCAGGGTTTTTTGTTTTGTTTTTTCTTTTGACGGGGTGTGTGGAAGTGGCAGATATCCAATTTGGGGAGAAAGATTTTCAGGTGAACCATTACTAGACTCGGCTATGCCCCTTGGGAACAGGATATGCATTAAAAATTGAGAAAACAATTTTTTCAATCTATCAACAGATAGTTTTAACACTTAAAAGCAGGAATGATATCTAACGATCATGGTGGTAAGGACATTGTCAAATATCCTCATGAATTTTGACTACAAAGCCCATGATGCAGTGCGACTATGATCACAGCATACATGTTCAGAAAAATCTGTATCCCATAAGATATCCATTCATTTTCAAAATGTCTGTGTGCACCACTCATCAGATAAAGAGTCACTAGCAAAGTGAATATTACAATGCAATATTCATAATAAAAAACGTGATTGATATGATTAGTGCTGTCCAAGCACGCCCAAAAAGTTCAAGTAGATAAATAGGTACCACTCCAACAGGAAGGTAAACGGCGTTTCCATGCGCTGCTCTGGTTTCGCCAGAAGTGGCTTAATCATGCTGGCCACATGACCCAGAAAAACTGTCTGCTGACCAACGCTGGCTCCTTCGGCCTGTAAAGTGAGATGAGCGCTGCAACCCCAGAGTTGTCTGCAATTGGACTTAACTGCCAGGGGTCCTTTACCTTTACCTTTACATTTATTTTCCTCCCCAAGGTGACTTAACAATATCAGGAAACAAAATTCCTGACATAATCAAAGGCCAGAGTAAATGATGTCTTCACCTGGTGCTCAAAAGACAACAGACCCAGGAAACCCCTCTCTCTGGTCACCACCTGGCATAATGACCACAATCTAGACTCCATATGGCACAATGGCCTCTCAGGAGAGTCTCAGTCAGGTCGGTTGAGTCAGGCTAGAAGAGCACACCATTGATACCTCCAGGACAACTACTTCAACAGAGTCTGTTCCTCAGATTGCGATGGTGTTGCAAAACTACAAGGAGGCCCTAGCAAAAACCACCTACTAGCTGCAATGTCATTACTTCTCAATTGCAGTGGCTCATAAATTTTTGCATCTCACCAGAACTCATATAAAATCGAAAGTACTGACCAGCAAAGTTTTTTGTTCTGAAACTCAGGCCCCGAAGACAAGTATATAATGCCCAAGTCATCAGGCTCATGAGGAAAGGATCCTTTTTGATCCCTGTACAGGCAGCAACCAATTTGCATGGGAGTTACATTTTAGACCCCCCTCACACATTGGTAGGGCCCATGTACACCCTGCCCTGTTCTGTCCCTTTTTGTGATGTTTCTGTGACCTTTTTGGCCACTTATGGGTTCAGTGTGGTGCACACCCACATGGTACTGCACATATCAGACACGCCTAAAACAGTTGCTGCCCGCATCTCAGACAACTCCATATTGCATGGTCCACTGTTTCCTCCATGCCAGAAACTTCACAAAGGTGAGTGGCAGTCCTTCCAACTTTAAACAAATTACCCCACAGAGTATACACTGTCCTATCAAAACCCTACACATCAACTATGTGTTTCATCCATCCCCATTGATTAAAAATCTGAAAACCTTCAAGAAATGGACAAGTAGAAAATACTTCCTACCTGTGAGACCTTTTTCTCACTTTCCCTACAATCCGGCCATGAGCTTCTGCTTAGCTTAGCTCTTTCCTTCCAGGAAGGACAATGGTGATGCAATGGCAATGCCCTGCTGTCACAACACAACGTGAGCCACCATCTCATAAGCGACACGACATAGTCTTTGTGGATTTCAGTGGCTTTGCATAGCCAGAGGAAAGGCCTTGTTACTGCCACCTGCTGGCCACAGTGCTATTGCACTTGGCTTACAATCAGTCACAGAAACTTTTATGCCTCAAAAACTCCTCAAGCTCCTCTATCTGCACTATACATTTAAAGCAGAATCATGCCACTTTAAACAGTCACAGCTTCCCTAACAGCTGTAGTTTGTTAAGGGTGCTGAAAATTGTTCGGAGGCTCCAATTCTCCCTGAGTTACAATTCTCAGATGAGTTTTAACAACCAATCCCCTCTTCCCAGGGGATTCTGGGAATTATACATCCATGACGGGAAAGGGGGTCTCTTAACAACTCTCACCACCCTTAACCTTCAAAAGGGGAACTGTTTAAGGAAGTGGACAGTAAGAGGTTAATGGGACCCCCACCCCATTTTGAGGGGAAATTTGTAGTGTTGGGTTGAATTTTCTTTGAGGGGGGAGGACTTTTCTGAGCTGTTGTAACTGATGGGAGAGCAGTGAGGACCTTTTCATTTGCTTTTGCATTCTAGAAAAAAAACCTCAGAATAGATAATAGCTTTCCCATCCAGGGCTGGATTTAGGTTTGATGAGACCCTAAGCTACTGAAGGTAATGGGGCCCTTTGTATGTACAGCTGTCCTTTGTCAACAACAAATTGTCGCTGTTTTTTGTGTTGAGTATATGCTATATGAATATTTGCTATTTATGAACCTAACAGGTATCTAAAGCCATTTGCACATAACAAAATATGTATTTTATCAAAGTAAATGTTGAACTGAAATACAATTAAGAAGTATATTAATAGTGAAATTTTTGGGAGGTCCCCAAGAGAGTGGAGCCCTAAACTATAGCTTGTTTAGCTTATCCAGTGGTACCTCAGATTACATACACTTCAGGTTACATACGCTTCAGGTTACAGACACTGCTAACCCAGAAATAGTACCTCGAGTTAAGAACTTTGCTTCAGGATGAGAACAGAAATCATGCTCTGGTGGCGCGATGGCAACAGGAGGCCCCATTAGCTAAAGTGGTGCTTCAAGTTAAGAACAATTTCAGGTTAAGAACGAACCTCCGGAAAGAATTAAGTACTTAACCCAAGGTACCACTATACGTAAATCCAGCACTGTTCCCATCTGATCATCTATCTTTGGCTTGTTGGATTTTCGAACGAAGATATACCTGCTGCAGGTAGGAGCCTCTTCCATCCAAACTTGGCCCAGAGTGCAATGTCAGGTTTTGATTCTCCCACTTGTGCCATTTCCCCTCCCAAAATTGCTTTGAAACTGCTACGTATCCCCTGAAGGGTACATTTTCAGGGCAGGTAGAAGTTCAGGAGGAGAGTGTTTTCCTTGTGTCTCTCCAGGTCTTAGTCTGGGGATTGGGGGCTGGGAGTCCTCTCTCCCCATCCCTGCTCCCCATCCATCAGATGATCTTGGCTGAAGGTCACTATCTGAGAGGTTACTATAGGATGGACAGGGGGAAATGTTGGCTCACTGCCCCGAATCAGATCAGAGCTGCATTGCACAGGGCTCCCTGCCTCCCCTGTCAAAACTCTGAAATATGGCCGGGAAACATACATCCAATTGATCCATATTAGATCAATCTTCTGTATTTGCCTTCTTTCCTTTACAGATTTCATCGGAAGATTGCAAAAGCATAGGAATTAACAATGCTGAGTCAATTACGCTTAAATGCGTTTTCACAGCAGGGCCAAAGAAACATTAGTACTAATCAAAACCACCACATCAACAGGAATTCCCAAGCAGATTTCTCCCTCCCCTTCTCCCTCCTGCCCGCCCCCTTTTATGAGAATGTTCTTTCCTGAGGAACATCAGTAAAGTATTTAGCGAACAGGCAGAAGCATGAGCTGTGAAAATGTGATAAAATAATTCATTTCCTCGTTGCAGTGGGGAAGAAAATCTGTTCTCTTGTATAGATTACGGTGGACCCAAACATTTGCATTTAAGCTAATATCCATCACCAGCAGGAGGGAGCGTGAGCGGCGCGAAAAATGATCGGGCCATCAAGCTAACTACAAGGCCACATCTTTCACGCTCTTGGGAGTGACCCAGAAGGGAACAGCCTTACTGAACTTAAGAACGTAAGAAGAGCTCTGTTGCTGGATCAGGCCAATGGCCCATCTAGTCCAGCATCCTGTTCTCAGAGTCGACAGCCAGACGCCTCAATGGGAAGCCCACAAGTAGAAAAGGGAAAAGAGAAAAGCGCTCTCACAAGAGAAAAGCACTCTCCTGTCCTGTGGTCTCCAGCAACTGGTTTTCAGCAGCATTGCTGCCTTCCATCATGGAGGCAGAGCATAGTCATCATAGCTAGTAGACATTGTTAGCCTTCTCTATGAATTTGTCAAGTCTTCTTTTAAAGCCATCCGAGTTGGGGACCATAACTGCCCCTGTGACAGTGAGTTCCATAGTTTAACTATGCATACCCTCCAACATTTGTCTGATGAAAATAGGGGTGTCTAACAATAACAATAACAATAATTTTATTATTTATACTTTCCACCCATCTGACTGGGTTGCCCCAGCCACTTTGGGTGGCTTCCAACATATATACAGTCATACCTCGAGTTGAATGTGCTCAGGTTGAGTGCGTTCGAGTTGCGCTCCGTGGCAACCCAGAAGTAACAGAGCGCGTTACTTCCAGGTTTCACTGCTCACGCATGCACAGATGCTCAAAATATTGTCACACGCATGCGTGGAAGTGGCGAAACGCGACCCGCGCACACGCAGACATGCCTTCAGATCTTGTGTTCTGTTTGTTTGCGAACGGGGCTCCAGAATGGATCCTGTTCGCATCCCGAGGTATCACTGTAAAGGTAAAGGTAAAGGGACCCCTGACCATTAGGTCCAGTCGTGGTTGACTCTGGGGTTGCAGCGCTCATCTTGCTTTATTGGCCGAGGAAGCCGGCGTACAGCTTCTGGGTCATGTGGCCAGCATGACTTCTGGTGAACCAGAGCAGTGCACGGAAACGCCGTTTACCTTCCCGCCAGAGCGGTACCTATTTATCTACTTGCACTTTGACGTGCTTTGGAACTGCTAGGTTGGCAGGAGCAAGGACCAAGCAACGGGAGCTCACCCTGTTGTGGGGATTCGAACTACCGACCTTCTGATTGGCAAGTCCTAGGCTCTGTGGTTTAACCCACAGCGCCACCCACGTCCCTTTCCAACATATATGGAAACATAATAAAACATAAAACATTTTTTTAAAACTTCCATATACAGGGCTGCCTTCAAATGTCTTCTAAAGGTTGCATAGTTACTAATCTCCTTGGTTCAGGAGATTCACACCCTCCAACATTTCTCCAATGAACATAGGGACAACCTAAGGAAAAGCAAGACATTCTAGGATCAAGTTGGGTCGTTTCTGTAAATCCAGGGCTGTCCCTGGAAAATAGGGGCACTTGGAGAGTCTGACTCTGTACTGACCCCTTCAAACTGAATATGGTGATGATATCATCCAGTGGTCTCCAGTGCCCATTGGTAAGTGGTAGGGTGGAAGGCAAGGAGCTCAACAGTAGGTGGCGCCTGAGCCAATGACAGGCAGAGCTGATCAATTTGACTTTTGTGCACTTGGCTGAGTGGCACAAGGGCAGAACTGAGACTAAGGAGGAAGAACCAGCCTGCCAGTGCCACTTCTTGGACAGGTGAGGGCTGGCTGAAGACAGACCAAAGCTGGTAGGGCCTCCAGTGATATTGCCTCTTAATCACCTCTTCTCCACTCATTCTTCCAGGTGTGAAAGGAGCCAAGTTTTGTGCCTTAAAGCTATGCCAAGATGAAGGAAAGGCAGCTTCAATTTCAGTTTATTATATAACACATATTGATATTGCCAATCTGACATTCTCTGCTTGAGATTTACTCAATGGTATCGATCAGCTCCCCTCAAGGAAACCTGGAGGCAAACAAAACCTGTGCATATAGATCAATGCAGTCCCTGGACCTTGTCTGGAACAATAGGGAGGCTCCATAGAACACACTCTTATTGGTGACTATTTGTTCAGGGCAGGGAAAGGGAAGGGAAGGGAAGGGAAGGGAAGGGAAGGGAAGGGAAGAGGCAGTAAAATTACCCTTTCTTTTATTTCCAGTACTATGGCAAAAAACAATCCAATGATACCTACCACCAGTGAATAAAGCCAAAATTGCAATGACTTCAGGCTGCAAATATTCTGCCCTGGGGAATTTTTTAGAAGCCCCAAAATATGATGATTTTTAAAAGGATTGTGTCTTTTTTTTTAGTCTGGAGCTATCATGGCAAAAATCTGGTGAAGTCATGCCAAGTTCCTGTTTCAATCTGCCATCTTGATTCAAAATGGCGCCTGCCACTCCAACCCCTAGAAAAATCTGCCTCCCACAGCTTGGGGTCCGTTGTGACAAATCTGGTGGTGATATTTTGAGAGGTGGCCAAACCTGTAGTGAACAGACAGATTGAAAGTATATAGTGGATTGCACATTCTACCACATGTGGTGGATGTGCAAGATAACAAATCATTCTAGGAAATGATTTATAATGAGTTGAAGAAAATGCTTAAAATAACATTTGTGGGGGAAAACAGAGGCTTTTTTATTAGGTATTTTAGGTGCAGAGATACCAAAGGAGCAGAAATTATTATTTATGCATGCAACAACAGCAGCACAGCTACTACTGGCCCAGAGATGGAAAGAAGATAAAGTCCCAACCAGAGATGAATGGTTGATGAAGATGATGGACTAGGCCGAAATGGCGAAACTGACCGGGAAAATCAGAAAGCAGGAAGAGAAGAACTTTAAGAAGGAATGGGAAAAAATCACAATGCACTTAAGAGAACACTACAAACAACTAAAAACTTTGGCAGGATTTGAGTAATGCTTGGAATGTACGATGGTAAAAATGGATTATGGAGAAAATAAGGGAAGCAGCTGAAAAAAAGATTGAAAATGGTAACCATGGAAGGGCGGATGGGAGTCGAAGGATTCAGGGAATCTTAAATGATGATGTTGATGTTTACTGTTTGAATTTAAATTTGCAATGTAAAAATCAATAAAGATGTTTGACAAAAGAAAAGAAAAGAAAGTACAGTGGTACCTCAGGTTAAATACTTAATTTGTTCTGGAGGTCCGTTCTTAACCTGAAACTGTTCTTAACCTGAAGCACCACTTTAGCTAATAAGGCCTCCTGCTGCCACCGCGCCGCCGGAGCACAATTTCTGTTCTCATCCTGAAGCAAAGTTCTTAACCCGAGGTACTATTTCTGGGTTAGCAGAGTCTGTAACCTGAAGTGTATGTAACCTGAAGTGTATGTAACCCAAGGTACCACTTTATATAGTGGATCTACCAGAATAATATTGTATAATCTGTGACACCCAGCTTGGATCTTGCAGGAGGGGAAGGGCTGTAGCTCAGTGAGAAAACATCTGCTTTGCATGTGGAAGATCCTGGGTTAAAATCCGGCAGGTCCAGATCAGACTCTGAAAGATTCCTATCTGAAACCCTGGAAAGCTGCTGCCAGTCAGTGTGAACAATATTGAGCTAGATGGATCAAGGGTCTGCCTTGGTACGTTCTTCATCATGGATTTCCCATTAATTTTGGCCCCTCTCTCCTTCTCCTGTTAAACCTTTAGTCCAATTATTCCAATAGCTGGCTATTTAGTTTAACTGAATTAAAACTTCTTCTAAGAGCTTCCAGACAAGTTCAAGGGACATCGACAAACAAACAGGCCTTATAGAACCCACATGGGCATGTGTGTGCAAAATCCTCTCCCTTCCATGTTTAAATTAGGGGTGGCAACCTCCTCTTCACGGAGCTTCCAGCCACCCGGGTTGCCAACCGAAATGCGGGGAAAATGTGCTGACAGTTACCACTTTGCAAATTTCAAAAATGATGTATCATTAGGCTCATAAGCTAAAGGCATTAAATTAAAAAGCGGCGTGTTGGAGGGGAAGAGAGAGAGCGAGAGAGCGCAGAGCTTAGCTAATTTATCCGGGTGGAACATGCAGGTTCACACTGTACTTCATTCAAGATCATTCCCATTGGGGACATTTTAAAAAAACAAAATCTTTCCATAGGAAATGCTAGATATAAGCAGAATGTTAACCTGAGACTGGCTTTTAGGAAAAACTGGACAGCCCTTCTTGAATGTTGGGGATATGCTCCAGAGGACATGCACTTCTTGAGTTGACTTAGTTCTGATTTGTAGAGAAAACAGCTTGACAGATGCAAAGTATTAAAAGAAAGGGGAACAGAGGAAGATGCCTATTTGTTCAGGTAACCCTACTCTGAGGCCACATGTGCCGCATACATTTAAAGCACTATGGCAGGACTTTGACAGCCGTGGTTTCCCCTCAAGGAACCCTGGGAACTGCTGTTTTTGAAGTGGGCCAAGAGTTGTTATGAGACCCTTAAAGAGCTACTGATAAGTGATTTAACAATCAATCTTTAATCAATCTTTCCAGGGAACTGTAGTTCTGTGAGGAGGAGGAGGAGTTTGGATTTGATATCCCGCTTTATCACTACCCGAAGGAGTCTCAAAGTGGCTAACATTCTCCTTTCCCTTCCTCCCCCACAACAAACACTCTGTGAGGTGAGTGGGGCTGAGAGACTTCAGAGAAGTGTGACTAGCCCAAGGTCACCCAGCAGCTGCATGTGGAGAACCAGGGATGCGAACCCGGTTCACCAGATTACAAGTCTACTGCTCTTAACCACTACACCACACTGGCTCTCCAGTGGGAGGGGGGAATGGCGGTCTCAGTGCCCTTAAGAAACTACAGTTCCCATTATTTGTTTGGTGGTGGGGAAGTCATAACTGTTTAAAGGTGCATGTTGCTGGTTTAAATGTGCAGTATAGATGGGGCCTGGCAGTCCCCTGTCTAAAAATATTTCAAAGTCCCCTGTTTGAGTGAAGCAACAGGCCTTTTAATAAGACAAGTGAATTGTCTTCAGTTGGGTCTTTGCATCTAATGACTGTTCAACTCTGTTTTGCAGGAATAGCTGCTAGAACATTAAAGGAGACTGGGTTTTCTCATGTTTCCTCTCAAGCTTGCAACAAGAGGAATTTGATTTCATTATCAAAGATCACAGTGAACTGGGGTGAAATCTACATACCTATGAAAAAACGCTTTAAAAATGTTTTGAAAAATATATTGAATTTGCCATAGCTCACCATCGCCATCTAATGTCACATTTGTATATGGCACCTTACAACACACTCTATTTGCAGCTGTATCACTGAGTCCTGGATGATGGCCCAGCACTACATTGGACACAATGATGGCATCAAATGCCTGCCAATCAAAACCAATCAAAAATGGCTGCACAATGGTGTCCCTGAAAGCAATGGAAAGCAAAAGCAAGGGATGACAATGCGATGTCAGGGACTGGCTAGATACAGAGGGATGGTGAGAGGAACCAATAGGAACCCCCCAGGAGAAGAAGGCTCAGAGCCTGGGGAGTGGTGGTGGGACGACGATGAGTGGTCAGAAGGAGAAGAGGGAGAAGACTGGGAGGAGATGTCAGAAGCTGAAATGGTAACAGGGCTTCATGAGCTGGGAGAGTCGGTGGCAGAGAGAAGTTCAGAAGCAGAAGCAGGAGAGAAGGAAGGCCAAGAGATGAGTCCAGCTGGTGAAGCGTCACAGGTGTCTCCCCCTTCTGCTGTGACAAGCTTCCCTCACAGCCAGTCTCCCAGAACCAGGAGAGGTATGAAGAGGGCGGAGGAGAAATTAGCATCACACAAGCACAGTCTCAGATTGCTTGGGGACACCCTGGAGAGGAGGGGACTTAGGCAGCTATGGAAGGGCAGGAGCCTTCAGTCTTTGCAACTGATTTATAGGGCTAAGACCTACTGAAGAAGAGTCGCTGTGTTCACTCCTGTGCAGATCCTGCTTTTTCTGATAGAGTTAACTCCACTTCCTTCATGTGATTTACTGCTGGCTCGCTGCTGACAAGTGAAGACATTTTTGTAAAACCTGAAGCAAACCACAAACACACAAACATAGAAACCTATTGTGTAGGGGGTTGATGTTTTTTTTACACTGTGGAAAATGTCCATGAACAACAGTGAATTGTTTTGGCATTGTCCTGCTAAATACCATCTGTATCCATTGACGTTTTCAACACAGCGTTTGGATTTGTTGTCTCTTTTCAAGAATGCAGCCTATGTGTTTTTCAGCACGGCCAGTATATCCTCCCAAGTATTCAGTTCCGGGCCTCAGCCAAGATGGGTATGTGAGCAACAGCTGGTAGCCATCTCCTAACAAGAGCTAGGTAACTGGTAAACAAACTAACCCTGTGAAATAAAGGGGAAAGAGTCAAATTTACAAAACCCATATTCATTTTCCCAGCAATGGAAGAGTAATGAAGAGCACGTGCGAGAGAGAGAGAGAGGGAGAGAGAGAGAGATGACAAATTAAATCATTTCTCATTTGACGCCCCTTTAAGTGTAACAGATCTGCCCTTGTGCTATCTGACAGGCGTGATTGATACGCTGAAGCCCTCCTCAGATTTTAAGCACACAAATGGAACAAAGACTCACTTCATGCCGGCTCCATGTAATTTACAGGCAGGTCTGGGCTGAACTTGGTAAGGGCACCCCCCAACACTCAGCCTGCTCCGTGTTTTCCTTGGCAAACCTCTCCGTTTTGGTGTTTGGACAACTACCTTGGTTTTTTGTTTTTTTAACAAGCCTTACTACCATAAGTAAACCACTCAGCTCGTCAGTTATTCCAGGGACTCTCTGGTCTTTGCTGCTTTGGCTGTAATCCTTCTCTCCTCCGTGAGGGTCTGCAAGGATTCAGGTTCAGCAGAAGGCTGGTCAGGAAGGGTGAGTGGGGCATCGCCCACCAACCCCCATCTGCACCCAGCCAGCCCTCACCTGCTTCCGGGCAGACCTGAAGGTGGTCCTGGCTGTCACCTTCCCTCTCCATCTCAGCTTTTGTAGAACCAGTTTCAGGGGCTCAGATTGGATGACCCTTTGAATCCATTTCAACTCTACTGTTCCATGATTCTATGGTGCAGCAAGGAGGAAGATGGGGACCAAACGAGAGTCTAGGCTTCCTGCCTATTGGTCCCAGTGGGTACCAGCTATCAGGATGTTTGCCTATGTCTTTATGTATATCCACTGTTAAACTTCACAGCATGGTATAGATCAGCTTCCGGGTGGTACGTGTGGCTTGTGGGTGCGATAAAAGGAAGGCTAATGTCCATGCATTTAGATCTTGCCTTGTTTCTGACCTAGGTTACCCATTATCTACCTCTGCCTTCTCTTGCCTCACACATTGGAAGCTTCACATTGCAATCCTTTGCACTGCATTGCATTGCGAGCTACTGTGTTGTAAAACAAACACTGTAAGCACTTCATGCATTCGAAACCTGCCCCCTTCCTTGGTGGTCTTCCTGTCTCTCTGCCTGGCAACACATTTAGAGCAGCGGTGGGGAACCTGCAATGCTCCAAATGTTTTTGCAAGCAATGTCCTCTTAATGCATTCTTGGATGTTACTTTATTGTTTCTGTTAGGGTGGAGAAGTGCGGTGTGAAATTCAGAGTAGTGCGAATTTTGGAGGACAGCTGCATCTTGGTTTGCACATTGGTGTAAATTGGGTAAAAAAAATTGGAGGGGGGGAAACAATAGCAGAAGGTTCTTAATGCACCATTTCCCCTGATGATAATAAGTCAGAACTCTGCAGCCCAAAGGATTCAGGTGAAGGGAATTTTGAAAGTGTCCCTATACATAATTTACTTCCGAGATAACACAATTGTTACTCATTTTACAATTGTAGTCATATATGTTCCCATAATCCTAAAGCGTCCCCCTCTGTGGTCTTGCACATGATCTTTGTCTTCAGAAGTTTGCAGGTGAACTTCATGCAGCCATTGTAGCTTTGTTAGTAGAGGAAGTTGAAAATGGGAGGGGGGAAAACCCAACAACTTCAAACCAGTCTCAAGTTCACTGAAAATTTCAGGAGATGTGGAAGATGAACCTTCCTGCAGCATTTTAACAGTAGGTCAAGAGCCAGAAAGGCCTTAGATCTTGTCTCTTTCAAGGAGTGTTTCAGCCACTGTTACCTCCCCAGTCCGACCTGTGTCATAACAGTTATCTACATGTCTACACAGGAATAAGTCCCATTGATTTCAGCAGCTCTGGCTCCCTGATAAGTAAGTATAGGATTGCAGTCCTAGCCTCTTAACTCCATTCCGGGTGGATGACAAACTTTGTTTATTTAGGCTACGAAGAAAGGAGGGAGGGAGAGAAAACCTGACAGCTCCAATCAAGTTAATTCACCTGAAAGAGACCAACACCCCAGTTTATTTATTTTAAAATATTTTATGGAGGTAACCCAATCCAGACCATCTCCACGTCTTGTTTACAAGGGCAGCCTTGGTGACAACATCTGCCCCTTGTAGCTCCCCAAAAGTGTATGTGTGTGTGTGTGTGTTTAAATGAACAGCACCCAGAGACATATGCCAGCCTGGTTTTCACCCATACTTATATAATGTACAGCCCCCATATGGAGGTGCTGGTATATATATTATTTAGTATATTATAGCTACTATACATTTTGGAAGGCGGATTGTTTGTCCGTTTGTCTGTCGGATCTCTACAGGTTTGGGTTCCTCTCAAGATATTGCTGTCAAAATAGGCATAAGCATTCCCGAGGCAGAGGAATTTGTCTACATTTGGGTGCTGGGACCATTTTGAATCAAGAAGGCAGACCAAATTCATTCTAATAAAATATTAGCTTCCCCACATCCCACAAATTGATTCAGGGCTAGGTCAGGTTAGAGCCCTGGGTTGGTTTATGCATGAGTGCTGTAAAATGCAGAAATTATACCAAGCATTTAAGAATCACATTATTTCCATCACAATCTCTGGAACACTCTCCTGCTGCACATCAAAAAAGTGCCTTGCATATCTATTATTTTCCATGCTGGGTTGCTCAACCATTGCTACAGTCAGGGGCGGAGGAATGGGTGGGGGGGCGGGTTGCCCCGGGTGTCTTCGCTGAGCGGGTTTGGTGTGCTGCCTGCCTGCGACTCCCAAGCCTACCCCAAGCCGTCAGGGGGATGGGGAGCTGAGCTGCTTTGCTGGTGGCATCCCTCCTTCCCCCTTCATTTTGACAGCTTGGGGGAGGCTTGGGAGTTGCAGGCGGGTGGCCTGCCAAATGTCCATCATTGGTTCCGCCCCCAGCTACAGGGTGCACTCGCCGCTCCATGCACTCAAGTGTCACATGTGCCTGAAAGGGCACCCTCCATGCCCCGCCCCCTTGGAACATGCTCCGCCCCCCTTGGGAGAGCACCTGCCCTGGGCAGCGCGGGAATATGCTCTGCCGCTGGCTACAGTGTCCTTTATTTTGGCAGATCAAGATCAACAGGTGACAGTAAAAACTGCAAGGTTTTTTAGCAGGGCAATTAGAATAAGAGCTATCATTTGTCTATTGACCTAAACCCCGAAAATGTATTTTATATAGTTAAGTTTTTACCTTTATCTTCAGTACATTTTATTTCATTGCTATGGCTGGTGGCTGGTGGCTGATGCAAATAAAGATTATTCTGATTCTCATTTTAAAAAGTGCCATCTCTGCGTCTACTAAAGACCTTCCTTTTCGAACAAGCGTTTTAAGAGGATAGTGTTATCTTCGTCTGTATCTGTACTGCATTTGAAATTGTTTTTGCAAAAGAATTCTTTTTAATCTTGGTGTTTTTATGGTGATGGTATTCATAAGTCAGATCAGACAAATAAAAATGCATTACACTAAGGAAAATTGCTTGCAAAAATGTGTATGCTAAGGCAAAACAGCAGAATCCTGAGTTGGTGTGAACCAGCCCAATTTAGGACTAATCTACACGGACTAATCTACACTAGTCATTTAAAATGTTATAAATGTGTTATGAAAATGTGACACCAGAGGGTGCTATAGAGCAGTGATCTGTGGTAAAAGTTTTTATAGCGTTTTCCAGTTCAGTGTAGATCCAGTCTTAGTTTGGCATCTGGGATTTGGCCAGATCTGGTGTACAACCCTACTTCTCATCAATAGTCCTCACCCTAATCAAGGAAGAAGTCAGATAGAAAAGTCTCATTTGATTTTTAAAAAAGGAGGGGGGGATAACATGAACTGAAATAATAAGTTCAGGCTGGTGGCTAAAGTCCATTGCTTCCTTCAACGAAATTAAAATAACATCAAGCAATGATTAAAATCAGATCACCAACAGTGCCAGACCATCTCCACTTCATTCATGGGTAGAGAGAAGTTGTTGGTGGGCATTTCAGCAAAGAATATCCAGTGTGTGTGTTTGTGTGTGAGTGTGAAATTCTCCCAACAGTTTGGAATGTGCTTCCCAAATAAGAGAAGAATCAGAAAGTTATAAGAAAATGCCCCCTTCATCTTCTATATTAACTGTAGCCCTGAGGATCTTAGTACCCATTGCTTGGAAGTCATTCTAGGATAATAATTTGGCTTAATCCTGCACTGGTATGAAATGTACAGGAAACTTCATGTGAATTTGCTACCCACCTGGAAAAGAAAGAGATATACATGGGGATATTAAAAAATAAAATAGTTTGACCTGTCATGTGCAATATTTGTTGGTGTTTGTTTGTTTGGCTGTTGTGTTTGATCATCATCATTTTCATTCATTCATTTATTTATTTTAAAATAAAAGGAAATTTTAAATCCAAACATGCTTTTGGTAGGATCAGGTGGTAGATCTTTCCTTGTGGAAGGGCTGTAGATCAGTGGTAGAGCATCCACTTTGCCTGCAGAAGGTCTACTAGGTTCAATCCTCAGCATCTCCAGGTAGGGCTGGGAAGGAGTCCTGCCTGAAACCCCAGGCAGCTGCTGCCAGACAGTGTAGGCAATACTGACCTACATGGATCAATGGTCTGAACTGGTATAATGTAGCTTCCTAGGTTTCTTTCATTTCTCCATATGCCCTTTCTTTCTTTTTCTGAAAAATTAAAGGCCCTCCCTTCTGACCCTACTAAGCCAGAGCGTCCAGAAAGTGCTGCAGCAGATCACAAGGATTACTACCTGGGTGATGACAATGCTGAGGAAACACCCCTGAGTGACTCAGGTGCCTCCACGGGCTACTTCCCCTGCTATGGGACCGATGAGGAGTTCCCCCACTATCAGACCCCTGGGTGCCCCCAGGACTAAGAGAATTGGGGGCCCTGGCCGGGCAGGAAGAAGATCCCCCCACAAAGGGGCAGGGATCCCACCACGGGCCTCTGTTGCCTCTCCCAGCGGCCAACGTGGGCAGGAAGTATCCCCAAAAGAGGAAGAATTGAGGGGTTGGTGACTTAGACTCTTCTCTCTTGGGTAGCCAAAGCCTTCAGAACTGGATGGCTATACCTGGAGAAGTCAAGAAGAGGAAAAAATGGGACTCCATATAGTTGTGGCTCCAATACATCATGGTCCTGCATCCTGGAGTCAGCCAAAGCAGGTGTTTGTGACATTGAGCAATTGCTGTAGGATATTCAAGGCCATTCAAGATGCAAGCTGAGAGCTCCTCGCCTCACTTTTTGCCTTTGGATTTTAATTGCATAGACCTGTATCAAATCACAATGGAGCAGCCATGCTGGCATCCCCACAGCCACCTGACATTGCAGAGCCCCTGAGCCCCTTCTAGGGGGTCAGCCTCCCTCTGTTCCCGCCCCTTACATCAGCAGCATTCTACTTGCTTTGTGAAATGTGTGTGTTTAATGGACGAGAGCAACTCTGTCAGTTGTGTGGATTTCCACACCAGTCTAAGGGAGCAAATGCAATCCAGTGTGGTGTAGTGTAGTGGTTAGAGTGTTGGATTAGGTTCTGGGAGAGAGTAGGGTTCAAGGCCTCACTTGGCCATGAAGCTCACTGGACGACCTTGGGTCAGTCACTGCCTCTCAGCCTAACCCACCTCACAGGGTAGTTGTGGGGGTTAAATGACAAGAAGGAGAACGGTGTAAACCACCTCAAGCTCCTTGGAGGAAAGGATGGGATATAAATGCAGTAATAATAATAATAATAATAATAATAATAATAATAATAATTTTTATTTATACCCCACCCATCTGGCTAGGTTTTGCCAACCACTCGAGTGTTTAAAAAGAATACAGCATTAAATATTTAAAACTTCCCTAAACAGGACTGCCTTCAGATGTCTTTTAAAGATAAGATAGCTGCTTATTTCCTTGACATCTGGTGGGAGGGCGTTCCACAGGGCAGGTGCCACTACCGAGAAGGCCCTCTGTCTGGTTCCCTGTAACATCACTTCTTGCAATGAGGGAACCGCCAGAAGGCCCTCGGCGCTGGATCTCAGTAAAACAACAGTAACAACAATAGACTTAAATTAGCCATGTCCATTGATTTCAATGGGTGTGCCCTGAGTAGGCTGAACATAGGCTACAACCCATCAGTTTTGGATTCAACAACTCAGATTTGGAGCTGACTCCAACTGAAATGTCACCGCATGGGTAAGTCTTGATGGACTTAGCTGATTTTAGCAGCAGGAGCACTTTGATCATTGGCTGGTGGCTGTGAGTTGATGTTCTAATTTCCCACAGTGCCCTCGATGGGATGTCACTCCTATACACTGTGGGGAAATAAAATGCCGGCTCACAGACCCAGCAGTCCAGTGCTGATTAGACTGTCAAGAGGGAAGGGAATAAAGAGGTGTCTAGTGTAGGCAGTGCCGGATTTACATATAAGCTAAACAAGCTATAGCAGGGGTCAGCAATTTTTTTCAGCAGGGGGCCGCTCCACTGTCCCTCAGACATTGTGGCGGGCAAGACTATATTTTTTTTTGGGGGGGGGGATGAACGAATTCCTATGCCCCACAAATAACCCCGAGATGCATTTTAAATAAAAGGACACATTCTACTCATGTAAAAACACGCTGATTCCCAGACTGTCCATGGGCTGGATTTAGAAGGCGATTGGGCCTGCCTGAACTATAACTTAGGGCCCTACTCTCTTGGGAGCCCCCAAAAAATTTAAAGGAAAAAAACCTGGATGTACATTTCCAAAATATAAGATAAAAACAAATAAAATAAAACTTACATACAGCAACAGTGTTTTGTGTTGTGTAGGCTCCTATGATGTAAATAATGGGCCCCACCTGAAAGCTTGCTCCCTAAAATATCACTGGTTTGCTCATTTCTATATATAGGGTGCCTACATTCTGCATGGACTGTGTGCATGGCAACATGTAGCATGCAGCTGCAGACTGCAGTGCAGCACAGTTGAATGTAGGTCAAGCTGTTGTACCTGTTATCTAATATTAAAGAGTGCTTGTAGACTGATGATCAGGCAGCATAGACTAGGGGTATGAGTCTTATGCCTACTGACTGATTTCATGTAATACATAATTTATTTATTTTGATCCCATTATGGCTTTAGATACCTATTAGGTCCATAAATTACCATATAGCATATATCCAACACAAAAAGTGACAATTTGTTATTGACAAAGGACAGTTGGACATATAAAGGGCCCCATTACCTTCAGCAGCTTAGGGCCTCATCAAACCTAAATCCGGCCCTGAGTGTAGGCACTGAGTGGGGGCCCTCTTAGGGTAAAGGTAAAGGGACCCCTGACCATTAGGTCCAGTCGTGGCCGACTCTGGGGTTGTGGCGCTCATCTCGCTTTATTGGCGAGGGAGCCGGCTCACAGCTTCCAGGTCATGTGGCCAGCATGACTAAGCCGCTTCTGGCAAACCAGAGCAGCGCACGGAAACGCCATTTACCTTCCCGCCGGAGCAGTGCCTATTTATCTACTTGCACTTTGATGTGCTTTTGAACTGCTAGGTTGGAAGGAGCAGGGATCGAGCAATGGGAGCTCACCCCGTTGCGGGGATTCGAACCACCAATCATCTGCCTAAAGGATGTTCTGTGGTATCTCTCTCCCAGCTATCATTCAGTGGTGTTGGTGCTGCACTGTAGGGACATAGGAAGCTGCCTTTGACTGAGTCAGACCCATTGGCTCATAACTCAGTACTGTCCATACAGACAGTGGCTGTCCTGGGTTTCAGATGGGAGAACATTCATATATATAATTTCTATATGTAGAAATCAAAGAAGCCATTGTTCTTGTGTCACCCCTCAGTGAAGTTGTAGAATTCTATCATGGTCAACAATGCACCCAGTGCCAGGGTGACATAATGGTTAAGATTCTTGGGGTGGGACCTTGGAGACTAGAGTTCAAATCCCCGCTCAGCCATGAAGCTCACTGGGTGACCTTGGGCCGATCAACACCTCACACCCAAACCTACCTCACAGTGTTGTTGTGAGGGTAAAATAGAAAGGGGGAAAGAATCATCTACACCAACTGCTGGAGATGTGGGAGTATAAATGCGAACTTAGTACATATGAAGATTAACTGTACGATGATAAGATCATTTTGGTGCGAGGTGAGGATATTTATAGTAAGAGTAATAAAAAGAAATTGTTATTTAGGGGAATTGAATTCAATTCTCAATTATATTCCGGGAATGTGAGAGATTTCAAGATGTCAAAAAAATTGGATGTACCATGCTATATTAGAAGCAAAAAAACTTGTTTTGATGAATTGGAAGAGCCGCAAAAAGATTCCATTGAGCACATGGATTGATAATATGGACAGATTGCATGTAGACACAAATTAAGAATGGATAAATATGAAGAAATCTGGAATGAATATTTAAGCGATAAGGCGGATAGTGGTGGGAATTGGGGGGAGGAGAGAGAGGTGGGAAAATATTGTTAAAAGGATGCAGTCATAGGGATATCAGTGTATTTAAATCTGAATTGTCGAATTGTGTTATTATTGTTATTATGGTTTTTGTTGTGGTGTCTTTTGTGGCTGTTGTTTGTATCGAAAAAATGATTAAATAATTTTTAAAAAGTCAAGAATCATGTACACCTTCATGAGGAAAGGTGATAAAAATGTAATAATAAGTGAATCCAATACAATCCAGTATGCACCCAACAACGAACACGGAGGCACTCCGAAACATTTCCTGAACCAGGATTTCAACTTCTATCCAACATTGCTTGGAAAGGCCACCCGAGAGGTGGGGTGGTTTTAGGTAGCTGAAGTTGGATTAGCCTTCATGAAAGACTCAGGGGATACTTTTTCTCAGTGAAAGTTTACAATAATATTTGAAAGACTCTCCATCGACACCAGCCTTTAAGCTCTGAAAACAGATAGTGCATTTTTAATGGGATTGCTCATCTGACAAGGAATTTGGCTAATTCCTCCAATAGCAGACAGCTTCCGCTCTCCAGCTCGTCTGCGGAAAGGAACAGAGGAGGGTGGGGGAATTAAAACACCCACCCATTCTTGCCATCGCTTGGTTGGACCGCCTGGAAAAGATCAGTGGAGTCCCTCCACTTCTTGCAGACACAGAAGGAAGGCTGACCTTTCCTTGATCTATCCTAGGGAAACAGGAACTTCTACAAAGAGAGCCGAGCAAAGGGGGAGCCCCAAGTGGAGAGGTGTAATTCAATGGAAATGCCAATTACGAAATGATTGAGAGACTTCCTGCATTTTCCACAGAGGTATGTCTTTGGGACTAAAAAGCTTTTCCTCGAGGAAAGTTAAAAAGAGGGATCAAAAGTTCTGAAAAGCCCTGCCATTCTTTTGAAAAGATGTGCACAGTTTTTATATATTTAAGGTCAAAACCAAGAACAATGGCTAGTAGGCACAATGGCTATGCTCTCCCCTCCACCCCCTCTCAAAGACAGCAAAGGTTCTGAATACCAGTTTCTGGGAATTTGCAAGTGGGGGAGAGTTATCTTGTGCTTGGTTTCTGCTCACAGCCTTTCCATGGGCATCTGGTTGGCTACTGTGGGAACAAGATACTAGGCTAAATGGGCCATTGGCCTGGCGCAGCAGGCTCTTCTTATGTTATTATTTCACCTGTTCCCAGGGTGAGGATTGGCCTCCTCTGCTCCCCTCTCCCAATTAACCTCCATCTCCAGAACCCCCTATGACATCACCAGGGGCTGCCCCAAGGTATCCAGTTTGGATCCTGAAATATCAGGTTCTGGGATGCTCCTAACCTGGCAACCCTAACCAGAAAGCAGGGTCAGAAGAGAGCAGCTGGGGTCACCTGGTATGCTCGTGTCACACAACCCTTCCCCTATGACCATGTATTTGGTCCATCTTTCTCAGTAGAGAATCATAGGACCATGGAAGGGACCCAAAGGCTCATTTCACCCTGCAACGTGGGAACCACAGCTATTGTCTATGGCTGAGTGGCTGTCCAGGGGTTTCTCCAGGTCCTACGTGGAGATGCCAGGGATTAAGTCTGGGACCTTCTGCATGCAAAGTAGCTGTTTTACCACTGAGCTATGGACCTTTCCTTTTAAAGATGAGTGTAGCTAATGAAACTTCTGGTCTTGGAGCACCAACCATGCACACACACACACACACACACACACACACACACACACACCTCCTCTCATCCCACCCACCCACCCACCCAGAGTTAATTCAGTCTGGGCTTCTTTCTAAGGTCTCCCTCTTTGCATCTGAGGAAAAGCAGCCTGCGCTTGCTTCTTCCCCTCGGGAAGAGATGCCAGGGACTGCAGCCTACCCATACATCTCTGTCAAAATCTCTATGAATAAATTAACCTTTTTAAAGATTAGTGCACCCTCATACCGCAGGGTTTTTGGTTGTGCTCCCACCGCCCCTCCTTCCCCCGCCAAACGCAAAACAAATGCTAAAAATGCTTTGACAGGCGATGCCAGCCTCTCGGGCGTGTGGATTGCCAACAAAGAGATGGAAGCAATTTAAAGGTACAGCTGTAAAAAAAACCTCTGAGCTTGGAAGTGGCCAGACCAGGATTCTTCATGAGGGGGCAGTGTGGGGGCAGGGGTTTTAGAAGGGCACCCACCTTCCAAAACAAAAACCAAATAACAGTCAGAGAGCCAATTATTGGAAAGGAGCACTGGGCCTAAAGAAGAGGGCTGGGGAGCCTTTGGCTCTGCGGATGTTGCTGGACAACAACTCCAATCCTCCTTAGGTGTTTGTCTCATGGGAACTGGACTCCAACAGTATCTGAAGGGCCAAAGGTTGTCCAGCCTTGCTGTTGATCAAGGAACATCAGACATTTCAAACATAAGAATGTATGCAGAGTCTACTGCAGGGTTTCCCAAATGTGGGTCTCCAGCTGTTTTTGGACTACAACTCCCATCATCCATAGCTACTAGGACCAGTGGTCAGGGATGATGGGAATTGTAGACGAAAAACAGTTTGGGAAACTCTGGTCGACTGGATCAGACCGATGGCCATCTACCCCAGCATCCTGCTCTAACATAGGTTGAAGGGATGCCTGTGGCAAGCCTTTTAGCTGGACGTGAGTGCAAAAGCACTCAGCCTACCTCCGATTCCCAGCAACTTGTATCCAGAGCCATGATTCCTCTGACAGTGGAGGTGAAACAGAGCCAGAGGAATCGTCTTGCACCCAAGGCTGTGGGGGGCAGTGGGTGTTACACACGCATGACATCATATGCGCGACACAGATGCTCATGTGACACCATATGTGCATATGCAATGTCACATTTTTGGGAGGCGTCCGAGCAGGGAGCCCAACATGGCACAATTCAATGGCTGGCTCCTCCTGTGCGTGAGAGAAGAAGCCACGCCACACTGGCCTTCCCGCTCAGCCTCCTTCTGACAATATGATGTTATGCATGCGGTGTTTGTGCAACACGCATCATCAAGAGAAGGCCAAGCAGGGAGCCCAGCATGGTGCAGTTTTCCTCAGTCATGCTCAGAAGGAGCCAGCCATTGAACAATACCATGCTTGGTCCCCTCTTCTCCCTCAATATCAAGCAGGCCTAGCTCCCTGCCGGCAAGTATTGAGGGATCTGAAGACTCCTCCATCCTTAGGAGATGGCGGGCCTGAACATTACCATCATGGCGAGTAGGTGTAACCCACCCCAAAGTACCTACCGATGTGCTACAAAGGGGGTGCTATTCCTCACAACACTTCTGGAGATTCCCATATTTTTCCGTGTATAAGATGCCCCCATGTATAAAACGACCCCTATATTTTTGAACCCCAAATTAAGAAATCAATATTTTAAACATCAAACAGAACAAGTTTGAGCTTTTTTTTGGGGGGGAGGTCTGCCAAAGTTAAAGGTAAAGGACCCCTGACCGTTAAGTCCAGTCATGGACGACTCTGGGGTTGCAGTGCTCATCTCGCTTTACTGGCTGACGGAGCCGGCGTACAGCTTCCAGGTCATGTGGCCAGCATGACTAAGCCGCTTCTGGCAAACTACAGCAGCACACGGAAACGCCGTTTACCTTCCCGCCAGAGCGGTACCTATTTATCTACTTGCACTTCGATGTGCTTTCGAACTGCTAGGTTGGCAGGAGCAGGGACCGAGCAACGGGAGCTCACCCCGTTGCGGGGATTCGAACTGCCAACCTTCTGATCGGCAAGCCCTAGGCTCTGTGGATTAGACCTTCTGCCAAAGTTAGGGTTGCCATATTTCAAGAGCCTGAGCCTGAGGCCTGGCTGCCTGTGCCAAAGCCAGAGCCCAACCCTTGTGCATTCACCATCCGTGTATAAGACAACCCCCAATTTTAGGCTATCTCCCCTCCAGCAAAAAAAACATCGTCTTATGCACAGAAGAATACGGTACCTCCAGCATCAAAGGCAGAGGATCATTGTGAGCATAGAAGTGCTATTGTGGGTTTCCTGGAGGCATCTAGATGGCAAACTGAGAGAGTAGAACATTGGGTCAAGGATAGTGAACAGTCTTGAATGGTCTCTGCAGTTTAAACATTTGTGATGCCCTAACTTTTGATCAGGACCATTGAGGAAAGGTCATCAGGTACCTGCATGGCGGGTCCAGAATGATCTTTTGTTTCTGGAAAATAAGCAAGGGGGATAGCTGGCTTTGTAGGCCACATAACACTGAGTCCTGAAGATATCTATTGCCACTAAAACATTTTTGTTTAGGCAAGCCTACCCAGATGTGGAATTTTAGCAAGCAGTTTATTATGTATGTCTGTTTTAAGACCACTGCTTTTATTGATATTTTGATGAATGTTATGTCAATCTGCTTTTAATATTTGATTTTATCACTATTTTTTAAATTGGACAGGATCTTGCGCAAAATTGCTTAGAGGCTTTTGCCGATTTACGCGTCAAACAAAAAGTAAAACAAAACAAAACACAAAAATGAAATGCTTATTAATTTTTCACAAGGACTTTTAAAAAATTGCAAAGTGTTGTGTAAATATGGTGAACTAAAGTTCAGAATGGAGAAAAAGTGAAAAGCTGAGGCCGCATCTATGCGCCATACATTTAAAGCACCTTTAGACCACTTTAACAGCCTCGGCTTCCACTAAAGGATTCTGGGAACCACAGTTTGTTATTCCCAATACCATGAACAAACTACAGTTCCCAGGGTTCTTTGGGGGAAGCCATGCCCTTTAAAATAGTATAAAAATGCTTTGATTATACACCTGAAACTGACGGATTTGTCCATCTTTATTTGAAAACCTCTTTGTTTTCCAAAACGATTTCCCATGCTGCATGGGCTCTTGAAGACTTGTAAGACCAAGGCTTCATTCACATGGCAATTTATTCTATTTCCCTGATGCTTTCCTAACTGTTCATTCCTTTATTATATAGTCAAACCTCGGTTGTCAAACATAATCTGTTCCAGAAGCCCTTTCAGCTTCCAAAATATTCGACAACTGAAGCACAGCATCCGATTGGCTGCAGGAGCTTCCTGCACTCAAGCAGAAGCTGTGCTGGCCGTTCGGCTTCTGAAAAACATTCAAAAACCGGAGCATTTACTTCTAGGTTTTCGATGTTCGGGACATAGCTGTCAAGTGTCCCTTATTTGGCGGGACAGTCCCTTATCCCAGCGCTATGTTCCGCTGCTGTCGCTTATTGATGATGTCCCTTAAATAAGCTACTGAAGGTAATGGGGCCCTTTCTATGTCTAGCTGTACTTTGTCAATAACAAATTGTTGCTTTTTTGTGTTGAACATGTGCTATATGGTAATTTATGGACCTAATAGGTATCTAAAGCCATTTGCACGCAACAAAATATGTATTTTATCAAAGTAATTGTTGATCCCTTATTTTGGCTGCTGATCCGTTATTTTCAAGGCTGCTGGTCCCTTATTTTCAAATCTGTAAGTTGCCAGCTATGGTTCGGGAGCCAAAATGTTCCAAAACAGAGGCATTCAGGAGCTGAGGTTTGACTGTATATGGGCACTCGCACAATGTAAAAGCCAGTTCCAGAAACCTAGCGGAATCCAGTAGAAATTCAGCACTTATTTCCATGTTTATTGATCCCAGAAATAAACATGTTTGCGACCCCATTAACCCAGAAAACTGTGGAAGGGAAGGGATGGCCTTTGGGGTGGCAAACATTCCATTCCCGCTGTTTTTACAGAACAAAAGTATGTATATGCAGAAAGCACAGGAGGCAACTCCTAGGGGCCAAGACTTCTTCAGCCCCCCTCCATAAAATATTTGAGGGGGTCGCCCCCACCAAAGTTGATGGGCATGCCCTTCAAATAGTGTGTGCACACTGTGTCATGTGATCAGTTATGTGGGTGGGGCTTACTCCCCCCCCCAAAAGAACATTTTATTCGAGTTGGCACCTTTGGCAGAAAGTATGAGGGAGTAGTGGTATTGTCCAATGACATTTGTAGCTGTGCCACACCAAACGCCACTGCTATGAATAAAATTTAGTGCAATATGTCAGTACAGTGGTACCTCGGATTACAGATGCTTCAGGTTACAGATTCCACTAACCCAGTAATAGTACCTCGGGTTAAGAACTTTGCTTCAGGATGAGAACAGAAATTGTGCTCTGGCAGCGCGGCAGCAGCTGGAGGCCCCATTAGCTAAATTGGTACCTCAGGTTAAGAACAGTTTCAGGTTAAGATTGGACCTCCAGAATGAATTAAGTTCTTAACCCGAGGTACCACTGTATAGCATTCAAAAAGCCACAGAACCACAATGTAACAGGTACTGCAGCATAGAAAGAAATGTTGGAAATTGGGAAATAAGAGCACTATAATCAAGGAAAACCAACAGAGACTTCCCTGTGTCTGAATGCACCCAAAGGCCTTCTCTGAGCCTGGAGAACTGGCTGCACAGTCCTGCGGATCAGGGCCACAGTGATCTCACTTGTCAAAAGGGCTTTTCCTAAAACCTGCTTGTCCATCCCCGCCCCTGCTGCCCTAAATCCACAGGATGAAAACACTGCAAGGCTTAAGAAAATCAAGCTGGAGTTTATTTTCTTCCGTGAGATTCATTTTTAAGCATTCACTTTTTCAGCTGCTTTGCAGTCCCTCAGGAGCCAGGCTGTAGTTAAAAGGCGAAATTGGGAGTGTGTTAAAGCATGCTTGAAACAGAACATGTTGCACCCACCCTCCCTCCTCCAATATTTATGGCTTTTAATAGGCAATTTTAAGACACTGCCGTTTGAATATATAATTAACAGGTGGAGAGCTCAGAGTTTCCTTTGGGGACTTGAACCTACAACTTTACGGGGATTTCAAGAGATAGCATAAGTAGTCTGTTATGTTTTATTTGCCTACTGTGATGCAGAGTTGTTATAGAAACCAGCAACACTGCCAGAGGGTCACTCAGGAAAAATATGGTTATTGGCTGGTGCCGGGATATGGAGCCAAATTCTTTCTTTGCATTTATTTATTTTTCTGCCAATTTGCTCACTGCTTGCTGACAACTCGCAAGAACCCAGCACACGCCCCCTTGGTGCTTGCGTTCCTCCAGCCGGGACAGAAAGAGAGATTTCTATTCTTCCTTTCAAAATAAATAAAAAACACAATTGTTTCATTGATTTCATTAACTAGAAGAAGTCATTTTTAAAGCAGGCATAGGGGAAGCAATTCTGGGTGGGACAAGGGCTGGATTTTGACTCCTGGCTGGCTGCAAGTTGCTGGCTTCTGCTCTAGAAAATCAACCAGTCCTCTTTTTCTGGACACTTTTTGGGACACTCTCCATCCCTTCTGCCCAAGGCCACACCTCTTACAGCTCCTGTATTTTTGCTTGGCTGGAATGTGTTATCATCATTAGGTTGCAGCCTACCAAGTCCTACTCAGAGCAGACCTATTGGTCCAGATTCAGCTAAGATGTTTAGCTAGCAGAAATCCATGCAAGGACTTCTGCTCATACAACAGGGCTATTCTTTTTCATCTTTGCCCTCATGCCCCTTGTATGATCCAAGCAGGCAGTCCAGAGAACCCCTAGAACAGCACATGGTCCTAAAAGACCTACATTGGTTCCCAGTACATTTCTGAGCACAATTCAAAGTGTTGGTGCTGACCTTTAAAGCCTTAAAAGGCCTCGGCCCAGTACACCTGAAGGAGCGTCTCTACCCCCGTCATCCGGCCCGCACACTGAAGTCCAGCTCTGAGGGCCTTCTGGCAGTTCCCTCACTGTGAGAAGTGAGGTTACAGGGAACCAGGCAGAGGGCCTTCTCAGTTATGGTGCCTGCCCTGTAGAATGCCTTCCCACCGGATGTCAAGGAAATAAATAACTATCTGACTTTTAGATGGCATCTGAAGGCAGCCCTGTTTAGGGAAGTTTTTAATGTTTGATGTTTATCGTGTTTTTAATATTCTGTTGGGAGTGGCTCATCATCATCATCATCATGGTGGTGGTAAGGGGTGCCATTCTGTCTGCCAAGCTGAAGTGCTTGTACTGTCGCAACCATTTCCATAGTGCTACATTGAAAGCCTTCCAATGAAATTCATGGACTTAAGTTAGTCATGTTCATTAACTTGAATGAATCTACTCTGAGTAGAACTACCATTGGACAGTGGCATAGCATGAGAGGGGCAGAGAAGAGGTGGCCCTGGGCACCTTAGAAGGGTGCAACCAGGCACCCCATGACAGGCTCCCTCATCAGGGCCACATGTCTGAGCTCCTGCGGCCTTCTGGAGCCATTGGAAGGCAAGCTGGGCCTAGGCTGGGCCCTTGGGGCTGGGGTATATGTCTCTACCCCAGCTGCCCAGTCTACCGGGGGGGGGCTCAACCTTTGCCCCACCCTGGGCACCAGCAACCCATGATATGCCACTGGCATTGGATGTAACCCATCACCATCACATTTATATATCTTACTTTCCAAAATGGCTTCCAGTCCACTGATTCCCTGAACTCTGATAGTGGCTCTTGCTTGTGTGGGTGGCAGATAGAGAAGCATGTGTGAGTATGAAGAAGCTAGCTGACTGTACAAAGCTAAAATTCACATTTGCTGTTCGGCTCACTGTGTCCTGTCCACCAAAGGCATGTGCCCCTCAAAAGATAGCTCAGATGAGAATTCAGCCCTTGGGCTGAAAGAGGTTCCCCCATGCCTGATCCATAGCCCATCATGACTAGTACCTATTGACAGCCACATCTGAACGGATGGGGCTGTTGTTGTGCGAAATCACCCATATGATTTCAATTGTAACATGTGGAAGGAAGTAGCAGGGGGAATCGCGAACCAGTTTCCATAACAAAAGGCACCTGTAAATCATCAGCAAATCGTGTGCGACTAGGTGCCAATGCACAGTGGCGCAGGAAGCCCGCAGTTGCGCACACAAGCAAATGTTCAGCCACCAGCGAGGTGATAACAGAGAAGAAATGAGCCTATGCACAGACTTGCATTCCTTGGAGAGAGTGCTCTGGGGAGAGAGGAGCACTCAGAAGATGGAGGGGAGACTCCTCATTCTTGGGGACAGAGGAGGAAGGGAGAAGGAGACAGTGGAATTGGCAGGTGTCTGGAGATTTGTCACAGCCTCTGGCCCCTCCTCCTCAGCTAACTCACTCTCACTTAAACCTATTGCTTGCTCAGCCTCCAACCCATCTGCCCTATATTCCTCCTCTTACCCTCTCTTCTGAATCTCACCACCTTTCTCCTGGCTTGGAGCCTTCCCCTCCTTATATTTTCCCCGGCTGTAGCTTCCCACCATTCCTCCTGTTCTAGCCAGTCCCTGACACTTACTGTGCAAAGATATAATTTACACCTATTGCTCCTCCCACTTTTGCTGCTGCTCCGCCTACTACCGGCCCCCAGAAGGTTGCCCAGACAGGAATGTGGCCCTGAGAAAGTGTTCTCCTTCAAAGACAGCTTCAAGTACATCCTCAATATCCAGACTAATAAGGCTATGCTGAAATTTCACGTACCCTTTCCTAAAATCCCTAGCATATTCTCCCTACTCCTTAAAAAAGAAAACGAAAACAGGGTCTTCTTCCCTTACTGAGTCTCCCCAGGGAATGCTTCCTGTCTGCCACATATGCTTCTTAGAATGTGTTGGGAGCATCACTGGATGATAAATTTGATCCGGGATGCATTTAAAGCTGAATCGATCAAATCTGCAGTTTCCAAAACTATATCCAAACCTAAACATCGCTATCCTTTGAAATTCACATTTCTCAAAAAAATTCATTAAAATGAAGATCTTTTTGAAAACAAACATACAAAAATGCATTATATTAGGTGGAGTTGCTTGCAAAAATGCATACATTCGTCAAAACTCCATATAAAGTTGTGTTTCTTAGGAGAAATTCACATTAAAATGCCGATAAATTTTCATGAGGATTTTAAAACAAAAAACAAAAACGCAAATTGCTGCAAAAATTGGAGATTGCATTCAGGATTGGGAAGTATGAGAAGCTGAGGGAACAAAAATTGGCAGATCCATCCCTAATGCTATGGCAATACAAAATTCATGGGCAGTTATAAACAGAGCCCCACACCTCAGTAAATTGTGTGGAGCTTTCTTTTTAAAAAGTGGCTGACTCAAAAGGTTAAGTAGGGTAAGGGAAAACCATCTGTAAAATATCTCCCTCCCTTCTTCCTTGGATTTCACTCCCTCCAATAATTGAAAAAGAAATATTCAGCATTCCTCTAATTTCAGTTATTGTCACCATTCCATTTCTGTCCCATTTTCGCCTCCAAGGAGCTCAAGTGGTGTACATGGATCTTTTCCCTTCTCTGTTTTCTCCACACAACAGCCCTGTGAGGGAGGTTAGGCAGAGAGATGGTGACTGGAACAAGGTCACACAGTGATACTCAGGGCTGAGTGGGGATCGGAACACTTGTCCCAGCCCAACACTCAAACCACTACACCACACTGCCTCTCATAGTTACCACACTGTGGGAAACAACTGGGCTAGGCTATCTCTGCCTAGTAGGGGCTGCGGCCATCATTCATCTCCAAGTTATGTTTGTCTGCTAGTTCAAAGGTGCCATGAAACGAAGGTCCCTCCAGTCTTCCCATTGATTTTCTTCTATAACCATATTCGCCAGTAGGTGGGGTTCCAGTCCTATTTTACCCAAACACCCTGGGAATCCCCTTTTCTCGCCTACATGTTTCTTGCTCCCGATTCCCCATCTCTCACTAATATGCCCAAGCTGGCCACATCTGGAAATGTTTGATTTGATATAGTGTCGTTTTACATTGCAGAAATGAGCGTAAGCGGTTTTTTAACCCACCAAGTGAGAAATGTGATCTGGGTTTTACTACCGACCCTTTAAATAAAAACCAGAATGCTTTATTAAACCATTATCTATCAAGGATGTATGGAGAGAGTTAGAAAGATCCCAGGATCATAATCAATATTGAAATTGACACTTATCTGTCTACTGTCTGGGTCAAACAGCATGCTTTTACCCCCTTTATTTTCAGAGTTGGAGACAGAAAAAAGAATTCTACCAATCTCTTGAAATTTATTTGTGAACACAGTGCAAACTTAAAACTAGGGCAGTCAAGAGATGAAATGATTTCAGTTTATTAATCACCTGTCTTTTTAGGTAGTTAATCAATCCTTTAACTGAGTAAATTTCAGTAAATTGGGATTGTACAAAAAATTGGGATTGTACAAAAAAAAGAATATAAATTTCTTTCCCGCCATGTTTCAGAAGTGGGAGATCATTTACAAGTCAATAAACAAAACTACTAGTCATTTTTAGAAGGTGAAGCCATGTCTTTTCATGTTGCCACTAAAATTTAATCCAGATAAAAACTAGAAATGAGTTCAGAGGGTTCCTCCTCAAGCAAATTATATGAGGATTTCTGGGGACTAACAAAAAGATTTCAGTAAGACTTTCCTCCCTTACCAAAGCATCTTATTAGTATCAAAGTTCCCTTAAAAATAAAAGGTATGGGTTTGCATCCAATGAAGTCTGATTCAGACTAGTCCCAATAAAATTAATGGACCCAAGTTAGTTGCAATGTGTCTATTCTGGCTAGGACTAACAATGGACCTATGGTCTAAGGGCCATCAATGCAGCCACCTTAGACCATAGCTCCAATGCTACATAGTCCTACCAAAGTAGATCCAGATGTCAGGAAGCAGCTTATCTATGAATGCCCTAAGCACATTGTCTTGAGTTCAGCCATGGAAGAAAGGTAAGATATAAATGTTCCCTCCTCCTTGCTGTATTGTCCCTTGATGAACTCCCTGTGACAATGACCTTGGACTGTTTGTTGACCTTGATTCTGAAATACATTTTGACCTAGACTGATTTCCCTGTGCTTGATTTTGGTTTGTTGGGACAGTGCTGTACTAGCAACAATGTCTGCACTGGCGAATACTATGGAAAGGGTCCAACAACAACAACAACTACTACTACTACTCCTAGGAGCCAACCTCTGAAGACAGTAGTTGACAGCGACTGGCAACACACCATTCCTTTCTTAAAAGAGATGCTTTGGTTGTCCATTTGCCACTGGGCTGGGTTCAAAGGTCATGTGTTAATGCCCACAGCCCAAACAACTTGGGCCACAGCCCAAACTGCCTGACTCCTTATGCTTCACCTTGACAAGTGAGACATGGGATCATAGAATTGTGATCCAGTCCAACTGCCTGCAATGCAGCAATCACAGCTAAAGAATCCCTGGCAGATGACCAATCAACCTCTGCTTTAAAACCTTTAAGGAAGAAGAGTCTGCCACCTTCTATAGTAGTGCTTTTCACCGCTGAACAGTTCCTACTGTCAGAAAGTTCTTTTAATGTTTAGCCGGAATGTTTAGCTTCCATGCCCTTTGAATCAATTGGTTCAGGCCTTACCCTTTTATTAATAACATTGGTTCAGGTGCTATCTTCTGGAGCAGCAGAAAACAAACTTGCTCCATCTTCCATGGAACAGCTCTTCAGATATTTGAAGACAATTATCACATCACATTTCCTCTTATTCATGCTATACAAATTCCCTCAACCATTCCACATCAGGCTTCTTTTCCAGACCCTTTCCAGACTTTGATTATCTTGGTCATTATCTCTCTGCACATGTTCCAGCTTGTCAATATCCTTAAATGGTGCTGCCTGGACACAAGCCTCTAGGTGGGATTAGACCAGGGGTCAGTAACCTTTTTCAGCCATGGGCCAGTCCACTGCCCCTCATACCATGTGGGGGGCCTGACTACATTTTTTGGGGGGGGGGATGAATGAATTCCTATGCCCCACAAATAACTCAGAGATGCATTTTAAATAAATGCACACATTCTACTCATGTAAAAACACCAGGCCGGCTCCACAAATAACCCAGAGATGCATTTTAAATAAAAGGACACATTCCACTCATGTAAAAACATGCTGATTCCCAGACTGTCTGCGGGCTGGATTGAGAAGGCGATTGGACTGCATCCAGCCCCCGGACCTTAGGTTGCCTACCCCTGGGTTAGACTAAGCAACAGGTCTTGCTGGATTCACAGGTGAGATGGTAAGACTCCCTTCCTGAATCAATATGTGGACTGGATTTCTCAGAAATTTGCACTTTTTCAAATTTTATGATGGAGCTTCTCCAGCCAAATAAAGTGTACATAAAATGCATACCTAAAGGGGAAGTGTTCCTAGAATGGCATATATTCATGGATATTGTGTGCAAAAATATCATCTCACCCCTTACACACCGAATTGATCAGTGTGTTCTGCAGGCCTCCTGCAAATACCATCTCATACGGAGGTCAGTTCTGCATGATACAATAACTGGGCCTTTAGTGTGGTGGCACCCAGTGTGTGGAACTCTTTCCTTTTCCACATCAAGCAGGTGAGTCTGTTGACTACTGGAGACCTTCCTTTTTTCATCAAGCCCTTTAAGTGTAGAACTTTTTCCCACTCTGTATCTGTAGCACATTTGAAAACGTTTTTACATATGGAATTGCTTTCAACCTTGATGTTTTTACCGTGAAGTCATTCATAAATTGAATCAAACAAATAAAAATGCATTATATTAAGGGAAACTGCTTGCAAAAACTACATTTTAAGGCAAAAATGCATGTTTATATTAGGAGAAAGGTTCCCTGAAATGCTGACAAACTTCGGGTGCAGCAAAACTGCAACCTGGTGTGCAAATGTGAAGACCTGAACTTTGAGTTGGAAAATAATGGAAAACCAAGAGAAACTGACATTGACAAATTTGTCCATCCCTGTTGCACTCTGGTAAAACACCATGCATAAATGTGATGCTGACATAACCATGTGTACAGTTACATCACAGGAGACTTTTCTTTCTTTTTTCGGCAGCGCTTATCAATGTGCTTTGGCAAACTAGAAAGATATCAACAAACCAGGTTGTGTCCTGAGAGAGCAACAAATGTGTTGAAGGACCTGGAGACCAAGCCCTATGACAAGGGTGGGGACCTTGTGAGCCACCAGATGTTGGACTCCAACTTCCATTGGTCCAAGCTAATATGGCCAATGGGTGGAGAGGATGGGAGCTGAGGTCCAGCAATATCTGTACGACCACAGGTTCCCTGCCTCTAGGTAAGAAGAAGCCCACCACAACCTGGTCCTCTCCAGGTGTTGTTCAACTCCAACTCTCATCAACCCCAGGCAGCATGGCCAGTGGTCAGGGATGATGGGAGTTGTAGTCCAGCAACATCTGTGAAGGTCCCATCCCAACAGATGGAATTTTCAGTTTGCACATGCAATTTCCTTTAGGTTAGGGAACCCTACCGGCCATACTGGCTGGAGCCTGTACTTGAAGGCTTCAGAAACCTCTGAGGCTGCCACTTCTTCCTTTATTCTTGAAATGAAGCCAATACTTGAGGTGAGCATACTTACCTCCAGATGTTGTTGGACTACAACACCCATCAGCCATCAAGAACAGCAGTGAGATGAAGGAGAAGGAAACAAACAGGCAGTGCTACCGTCTGAATTGCTCATAAGCTAGAAGCAGTAGTGTGGTGGTCTGAGGCCATGGGGGAAGGTCAAAGACCCAGCAGGGTCCATGCCTCCAGTGTACTAGAGCCCAGCAATTGGCATGAAAGGAGAATTTTTCTAGCCAAGGAGAAGAAGACTTCTCACACTTTGCATTTTTTGGAGCCAATCAGAGTGAAAGGAAGTGAGTCCGCCACTGAGGATTGGCTCTTAGGGTCACCTTGGAGAAGGCGCAAGGGGAGAACATCAAGGAGTTGTTCTACATGCTCTAAAGCTAAGTGTTTAGGAACGCTGAAAAAACCACAAGCTTTCAAGTTTCAAGAGAATGGTTTGCAAGTTCTGTTATGTACAATGGACCTTTTTTTAAAAAAAACTTAAGTTCCTTTGAAAAAAGATATTGGAGCTCTCAAAATCATTTCCTCCTGTATGTGCATCTAGTACATCTAGCTGAAAAGTAACACATGGAATTATAGAATTATAGAATTCTGATTACACAAAGAGTGTGTTGTTAAGGGAAGGACCCTGCGCTTCTGAATTTGCCACTACACTGCTGGTCAGAAGGCAGGCAAGTAGGGTCTGGCTTAGGGCAGACTGAGATTGGTGGGGCAGAAACCCACTTTCTCTAACAGAGCAGTGTCCATTGGGCCAGCTGGATTTCTGACATGTTTTCCAGGAGGTACACTAACTGAATTGCAAGACTCTCCTCTCTTGATCTTTCAGAGAAAGTAAACAAGCAACTCTGATCACACGCACTGTGTGAATTATGGTCAAGAAAGGCAGTGGACTGCGGGCGGTAGGGTTGGAGGAGCAACCCAATTTGACATGCATTTTTGCCCTGATGTTGCATTTCCAAGTTCATATTACTCCAGTCTGATTAAATTGCACCGCTCTTAATAAAGCTGAGATGCCATACGGCTCTTGATGTAACTGTACCTTCCAGAAGCCTCAGAACAGGGATTTCATATAAGCTAGGGCTAATATCTTGTTTTAAATCTGTGAAAAATTGTTATGTCCAATTTGTGCCCTTAGGCTGGTCGATAATCAATTGTTCCCGATATTATTATTACACAGGGTTGTAATATATATATATATATATATATATATATATATATATATATGCAGAGAAATAATCCAGAAATGGCTAACACTGGTATTCTAAAGGATCTTAAACAAACAGTGCATAATGCCACAAATAAAACAGTTTAATATATATATTAGTTGCAGCAGGACACTTTTTAGGTCAGGAGCATCCAAGCTGGTGTCTTCCAGATGTTTTGGACTGCAACTCCCATCATCTTTGGCCATTGGTCATGCTGGTCCGTATAGTTAAAGCTATGGTTTTCCCAGTAGTGATGTATGGAAGTGAGAGCTGGACCATAAAGAAGGCTTATCGCTGAAGAATTGATGCTTTTGAATTATGGAGCTGGAGGAGACTCTTGAGAGTCCCATGGACTGCAAGAAGATCAAACCTCTCCATTCTTAAGGAAATCAGTCCTGAGTGCTCACTGGAAGGACAGATCGTGAAGCTGAGGCTCAATACTTTGGCCACCTCATGAGAAGAGAAGACTCCCTGGAAAAGACCCTGATGTTGGGATAGATGAAGGGCACAAGGAGAAGGGGATGACAGAGGACGAGATGGTTGGACAGTGTTGTCAAAGCTACCAACATGAGATTGACCAAACTGCGGGAGGCAATGGAAGACAGGAGTGCCTGGTGTGCTCTGGTCCATGGGGTCACGAAGAGCCGGACATGACTAAACAACTAAACAACAACAACATGCTGGCTAGGACTGATGGGAGTTATAGTCCCAAACATCTGGAGGGCATTAGGTTGACCCATTTACCAAATAATAAGAACATAAGAAGAGCACTGCTGGATCATGTCAATGGTCCATTAAATCCATCATCAAGTTCTCATCATGGCCAGCCAGATGCCCGCTGGAAACCATAAAGCAGGATTCAAGCACAAGAGCTCTCTCCTCACCTGTGGCTTCCAGCAACTGGTATTTTATTGAAGGTGGGGGCAGGACAAAGACCGCTTGGCCTCTAGTAGTTGGTGCCTATGATTTGGGACTTTGATTTTCAATTCCTTTCCTAATGGTCCCTAGCACAGAATTTGCCTTTTTCATGGCTGCTGCACACAATGACTTCAGTCATTGCTTCCCAAAGTTTAGAAGAAGGAAGGAAGGAGAGCCAAACTGATGAGCTACTGTTGTTTCCCCCCAAAAAAGAGTTCTTTGGTTTAGGGGCCCTGACTGAAAAGGCCCTGTCCACTGACCAGGTAAAGAAGAGGTATCAGTCCATAAACAAGACAATTAGGATGGAGATGACCAAGTGTAGCGTTGGAAAGCCATAGCTTAGATAAGCAGGAAGATAGAACTATCCCTCCCTCGATGAAACAGCCATCCAGCCTTCCAAACAGCTCACTAACTTGTATTTCGCAAATCCTACGCAAAACAAACAAGCAAAACAGCTCAGCTTCTCAAACGGAGGCAACACTCCGCCTTAACCTTGCCTCCTCCTGCTACACAAAAGCTCAGCCCCTTTCTCTGGTACAAACCACTTTGACCTTTCCCAATAGTGATAAGTGAAATAACATTTCGCCATATTGTAAAATTAGTGGCACGACAGGCGCTACAAACTGAAACCATCGTGAGCTTTGCTTTCATCAAGTCAGGAGGAGGGGGAGTTTGCTGATCTCCGAGGTACACAATCCTTGATCGGCTGTCAACTCTTCTTGACATGCCCTGCTGCCTGCAGTGGATTGGCCGGGGGGAAATTTATATCACCCTGTCACAGCCAATAGAAACCTGGTGTTTCTTGAGTCATTGTTTAGTTACAGTGACAGAACCCTGATAGGCTGAAGTCGTATGATTTATGGGGTTTTGCTGAAGAGTAACTGAGTTTTATCAGAACATAATGATGTGGTACTAATGCTCATTGCCAGGCAACTTGGCTGACCAGTTTTAAAAAGGTCGGCATTTGACCTTGCCAGAATTTAAGTAGAACTCATTGTGGAGGAGGCAAAGCAGAGCTTGGGTATTCATCAGGAATAAAATCCAAAGCACATTTCTCTACCTCCCATCTCAGCAATGATCACCAATGAAGGATTCCACCCCCCACCCCCCATATCTATAGAAGGGTTTGTGTGTGTTTTTGCAAAGTATACAAACAGATACAACATATAAATGAAGAAGAATGAACACAGGGGACTCACCAAAAGGAAAGATAGGCTGAGTGTTTATTCACAAACTCTAGCATTACAATGAAAGCAAGAGAGTTGGGAATCATTTTTGCATATTCACAATTAAAATGGAAAGGACTTTATAAACCTCATATGCTGTTTTTCTCATAGCATTTGTAGTTTCAATCCAGCAACCAATACTGCATGGGAATTGTATTCAGCCACATAAAATTTTGATATGCAGGTGGAGGAATCTGGGCCTATCGTTGGATGTCATAAATTGTGAGAAGGTAGCAAAGACTTTTCAGTTTGACTCCTCTCAAGATGACATTGTGGCACCTGAGGCAAACCACAAAACGGTGCCCCCACCCTGCCAGGGTAGAAGGGGTGAGTGAAGATCTCATACCCTCCAACATTTCTCTGATGAAAATAGGGAAGTCCCATTTCATAATGACAGTTTTAGTATTTATACCCCACACATCTTACTGGGTTACAGACACTCTGGGAAGCTTTCAATATATATACAGTCAAACCTCAGTTCCCAAATGCCTCCGTTATCATACATTTCAGCTCCAAAAATCCTGAAGTAGGTGTTCTGGTTTTTGAACTTTTTTCGGAAGCCAAATGTCCGATGCAGTTTCTGCTAGAGTGCAAGAAGCTCTTGCAGCCAATCAGAAGCCACACCTCAGTTGTCGAATGTTTCGGAAGCTGAACAGGCTTCCAGAAAGGATTACGTTCGACAACCGATGTTTGACTGTAAAAACATAAGTCAACATTAAAAAAACCAAAACCCTTCCCTTTACAGGATTGCCTTCAGATGCATAGCTGTCAACTTTTCCCTTTTCTTGCGAGGAATCCTATTCGGAATAAGGAAATTTCCCTTTAAAAAAGGGAAACGTTGACAGCTATGTTCAGATGGCTTGGGAGTCGGATAACTCCATATCCTCCAACATTTTTCCAGTGAAAATAGGGACATCCTAAGGAAAAGTGGGACATTCCAGGATCAAATCAGAAACCGAGACGGCTTCTTTAAATCAGGGATCTTCCCTGGAAAACAGGGACACTTGGAGGATCTGAGATCTATATCAGAAACAAGGAAGGATTAATATATCCATCCAGATCAAGCGAGTGAGTAAAAATCTACATTGGGAACAAGGGGTGAGAGAATCAAAGTGATTGTTGAAGTGGGAATCAAATACCACTTGGAGTGTGTGCTCCAAATCTTGCTGAAAGGCAGGGCTGCTGAGGAGGAGACAGATCTGGCCTCCAAGGAGCCCGCTGCAGCTGTCTCTGCCACCGTAGCAGTAGCAGCCAGTGATGCATTCCAGATCTTCTGCCCCTGTGAATTCTGGCACCTGAGGCAGTTGCCTCACCTTGTTGCACAGATGGGCCAGGCCTGTCCCTCAGACATCTCTCCTACCCCATTAACTTTTCTGCTTCAGCCAACCTCCAAGTTCTGGCCTTTGAAAGAAAGTTCATAGAATCCTGTGGTCTCCTGGAAGATTATTTAGATCTTCAGGCTGAAAAATGTTCCCCAAAGTTTGCCCAGGTTGAATTCGTGACAAGCAGTGATACAGCCATTTGTGATGAGCACCCACACACCCTCACACACTCAAAACTATTGTAAAATATATTCTCACCCCCTAGTGAAGTTCAGTGAAATGGCCCCGATTTCTCAGGTCATGAAGAGGGCAGAGAATTTTGATAGGCTGTTTGCGCACAGCTCTGATTTTAACACAGGGTTTTCGATTTTTGAAACCTTTTCAAAATGCCTTTCACTTCAAGTGCTTAGGAAGTTGTGTGTTGAACTTTAACACTCACGATCTTCGGTTGTATCCAATGCTAGGCCTATTCAAGAGAAGATGTTTTGAAATGAATCGACATGACAAATGTAGATCTTTTAATGTCAGTGGATCTACTGTGAGTAAAATGTAATTGGCTGCAACTCACTAACACTGATAATAAATAATGTGATTTTTGTTTCTATACTTCATATTGCATAGCTACTACCCGAAGACATTTGTCCTCTAAAACTTTATCAGTATGTGAAATCTTTTAGGCTCACCATACGCCTGTTTCCAACATAGGTTTTGGCTTGTATCTCCTAGTGATGACCCGCTTCACATTTAACACATATCATGAAGCAATACCCCAAAGCTTTTGATATTGTTGCAACGTTTCCTCTCTCTGATGGGCAGGGGCACCGACTTCTAGGGGCTGAACCACTTTGGGCTATATTTGTTAGTGGGTGAATGTGGCCTCCCTCAATGTTTATCTGGGCATCACATGTGACATCACGACATCATACATGACTCCTGGATGCAACGCTGTAGAACAAGCCAGCAATGGGGCAGCTCCTCCTCCTCCTCCTTCCCAACTCCCAGGAGCAACAGTAGGTTGCCAGGAATGGATGAGACAAGGAAAGTTCTTACCAATGTCTTTTATTCAATATTCATCACAGAGAGAGGCTTAGAACTGCAGCCTCTTGGAGCAATGGTCTGAGTAATCTCCACCCCTCTTATCTCCTCAATCGTCAACAGCACCACCCACCTTACGGTTGCTGCTTAGGGCCATTGTACTAGCTTGGGTCTCTCCCACACATGTGAGACGACTCCGGAAATTAATTATTTCAGTTTTATTAGCCAAATAACAAAGCCCCGAGTCTGAGCTCAGCTAATCTTCGTCATCCTAAATGGCCTTGGTCCTGTATACCTGAAGGAGCGTCTCCACCCCCATCATTCAGCCATGACACTGAGATCTAGCGCCAAGAGCCTTCTGGCAGTTCCCTCACTGAGAGAAGTGAAGTTACAGGGAACCAGACAGAGGGCCTTCTTGGTAGTGGCGCCCACCCTGTGGAATGCCCTCCCAACAGATGTGAAGGAAATAAACAGCTATCTTATCTTTAAAAGACATCTAAAGGCAGCCCTGTTTAGGGAAGTTTTTAATATTTAATTCTGTGTTGTTTTTAACACTCGATTGGGAGCCGCCCAGAGTGGCTGGGGAAACTCAGCCAGATGGGCGGGGTATAAATAATATATTATTATTATCCGCCCCCTTTTCCCCCAACAGGAAAACCCCCACCTTCGCTTCCTGTTAGTTTCACACTTCTTGTTTAATCTCGTGAGACTACGAGATCGGGGAGATTGTACTCCAACTATTTCTCTGTCTGTTTCACTATCTGAGCTCTGCAGGTGCTTTTTGGCTCTCTGTGTCTCTGTGTGTACAAAGGTCAAATTCCTATGGCTGACTGCTTTCACCCCCCTCTTCCACTGTATCTGTGTTGTCTCTGCCTGTCAGAGAGCCTGGTTCTCTGACAGCTATCTATCTCTGAGCCCTTTGCTCTCCTACTTTCAATGCTCACTGGGTTCTGGGAGAAGGGGTGTGTGAAATGCTTTCTAGTGATAACCTGTCAGCCAGCTCTGCCTACTTGTCCTCCTCTTCTCCCATCATTTCCCAACTATTCCCCTCCTCTGCCTCTGAGCTGTGACCTCCCGCAAACCACTGTTGTAAACCTATACAGTCTTCCTTTTCTCTGGAAGGGTCAGGCTGGGGAGGCGGTCTCCACCATTCCTCCTCTGTCCAGTCCCTGACAATCTGGGAGTTGTGTCCAGTGTCCAGGCGTCATGCACAACCTTGTGATGTCACTCATGACGCCCAGACACGCCGGCGTGATGTCTCACGTGACGTCAGCACCCCTACCCCCTGTTGGGATGCGTCCAAGGAAATGGGGGGAATTGGCAGGCCCCCAGCTAGCTCCAGCCCACCGGCCAGCAGCTGGGTGATCTCCGGTCCTTGGATCAGCATGTAACAGCGACTCGAGCTTCAGAAACAGAAGGGCAGGTAGAGGCTGTGTAAAGCGTATTTACAGGCATCTTATTCAGCATCAGGACAAAGGAAAAACATGTCTTCTCCCCTTCGTGTCCAAGCAAGCCGCATAAGCAAAAGCTATACACACAACGGAAGTTCCCAGCAAGCTGTGCTGGAATGTAAACAGTTATGTGACATACAACAATTCCACATATCTTTTAAGGTGAAAAGCTTTCCTGAGTCGGTGAGCCTGCTGATTCATTAGATGGGTATAGTTGAGACTGATGCAAGCCACAAAGCAACACTAAGAACTAAGAAGAGCCTGCTGGGTCAACCCAATGGCCCATGTGGCCCAGAATTCTGTTCTCACAGAGAAGCCCATAAGCAGGGCCTGCGTTCAACAGCCACGCTCCCCATTTGTGATCCCAACAACTGGTATTCAGCATCAGTCTGCCTCCAGCAGTGGAGGTGGAATATAGTCATTGTGGCTGGTAACCTTTGGTTGTCTTATCCTCACATCTTATGGGGGGGGGGGTGAATTCCATAGGCTAACAATGTTTTATGTGAAGAAGTCCCTTCACTTGCTTGTCAAGTTTCATTGGATGTTCAGGGTTCAGGTGGATAACCGTCTTGAGCCTGAGGGTGGCATAGTTTAATTTATTTATTTATTTTATATACCACCCTATACCTGAAGGTCTCAGGGTGGTTCACAGAAAAGATGACAATATATAAAATCAAAATAAGAGCAATAACCCAATAACACCCCCCCCCCTAAAAAGAGCCACATTTAAAAAGGTTATAGGATATCAATGAGGTCAACCAAAGGCCTGGTTAAAAAGGAACTTTTTTGCCTGGTGCCTTCATTATACACCTTTAGGAGAACTTCTCTGGGGAGAGCATTCCACAGACGGGGAGCCACTGCAGAGAAGGCCCCGTTCTCGTGTTGCCACCCTCCAGACCTCTCAAGGAGGAGGCACATGAAGGAGGGTCTCAGAAGATGATCACACACACACACACACACACACACACACACATTTTTCAACAATTATTAAACATACTTTTATATCTTATTAAAATGTTTTACTTCCATCAATCACATCTGAAAATTTTCCAATCTTTTCCACTTAATTTCCATTTCTTACTTTCACTATTACATTTATATATCATAACTAATATCTCTCTTCTTTCTCTTGTTTGCAATATTTCATGTATTCCTCCTTACAAAACTTCTTGTAGTCCTACTAGCGTGATTTGTTGATTACAGTTGCTCTTCAAATAATTTGTATATTTCTTCCAATTTTCTGTGAATCTCTGATTCCGCAGGTTTCAAATCCTTCCTGTCATTTTGTCCAGTTCTGCGTAGTCCATTAATTTTGTCTGCCATTCTTCTTTCTTCCCTATTTCTTCTTGCTTCCATTTCTGGGCCAACAATACTCTTGCCGCTGTTGTTGTGTATAAAAACAGTTTAATGTTCTGTCTATTAATGTCCTCACTTAAAATAGAAGATGATTTCAGGGTCCAGGTTGATTCATATAGAAACAGGCAGTCATTGAAGTATTGTGATCCTGAGCCATTTAAGTTCAACCTCTGTTCTACCCAGGGAACCTAGAGCTACAGGTTGGGTGTATGATCTTGCCATGTATGATCTTGTTGAGATTCCTGCATTGCAGGTGGTTGGACTAGATGATCTACAATTCTGTTATTCTATGTTCCTCTGCAACTGGTATTCAAAGGCATACAGCCTCTCAGATTGGAGGTAAAACATGGCCAACATAGCTAGTAGCCATTGATAGCCTTATCATCTATGAATCCTTTTTAAAAAGGAGTCCAACTTGGGGACCGTGGCTATGTCTTGTGGCAGTGAGTTCCATAGTTTAATTACGTGCTATGCCTAATCTTAAACCAATGGATTTTCTTGCACATTCAAGCCACTGCCTTTTTAAAAGCATGGATGCACATTGTGCAGATGGAGATTTAAACCATTCCACAGATATCTGCACCTCCCTTTCAAACAAAATCAGTGTAGTTTTGAAATCAGTGGTTAAAATCAGTGCAGTTTTGAAAGGTTCCGTCTGCCACATTAATTCAAATTGGCATCTAACTGTATCCTAGCATAAATGAAAACCCGTTTCTTGATTACAGGAACCACCCTGCACCATTTGGTTGTAACATCGTTTGTTGTTGTTGTTGTTTAGTCGTGTCCGACTCTTCGTGACCCCATGGACCAGAGCACGCCAGGCACTCCTGTCTTCCACTGCCTCCTGCAGTTTGGTCAATCTCATGCTGGTAGCTTCGAGAACACTGTCCAACCATCTCGTCCTCTGTCGTCCCCTTCTCCTTGTGCCCTCAGTCTTTCCCAACATCAGGGTCTTTTCCAGGGAGTCTTCTCTTCTCATGAGGTGGCCAAAGTACTGGAGCCTCAGCTTCAGGATCTGTCCTTCCAGTGAGCACTCAGGGCTGATTTCCTTAAGAATGGAGAGGTTTGATCTTCTTGCAATCCATGGGACTCTCAAGAGTCTCCTCCAGCACCATAATTCAAAAGCATCAATTCTTCGGCGATCAGCCTTCTTGATGGTCCAGCTCTCACTTCCATACATCACTACTGGGAAAACCATAGCTTTAAATATACGGACCTTTGTCGGCAAGGTGATGTCTCTGCTTTTTAAGATGCTTTAGAGATGTCCAAATGGGCAAAGAGCTATCCTTAATATATATAGTAAATTATCATTACTTATTTCATTTGCGTGGCGAGAACCCTCCCCCATGTGAAATGAAATGAAGACACTGGACACAGAGTTTAAGTTTTAATGGGCATAAAAGGCCACAACTTTATTGATTACAGAATTGGAAGGTATTGGCCTTAGGCATTGGCTCCTATTGACTACCCGGCACAGGGACCGGGAAGGGTTGTCCACAAGCCGTGGGAGTCCTGTTGAAGTACGCCAACTAGGATCTCACAGGTGTCACCGCTCTGGGGCGTGCCGGAGGCCCTTACCTCCCTAGGTTTCGGACAAGGCAACGCCCCCCGGAGTCCTTTACCGGACTACCCATTAATTCTGGGAGGTGATGGCGCTCCTCCCCCTTTCTTCATTCGCATAACAATTAACCCCTGCCAATGCCTAACCGCCAAATACCGAAAAGTTGTGACGAATTGCTACGAGGTAGGCGAAAAAACCAAAAGGCACGAATTGCGCCAGCTTGGAAAAATTCCTACCAGGCCCCTTGCAGCGACCAACCGAAGTCCATAGCAAGGTCATAGCTAGCTAAACTTAAAGGGTGGGCGGGATGGGGAACTGCTCAGGTGAGTGAGGGCAAAGAGGGCGGACCCCGGGCGGTCCCGGCCATAAATAGGCCAGACCACGCCCCCCCGGTCCACCGATTGGCGGCTCGGGCTGGCGACACGCCCGGGGATTCCCTAATCACGCGGGGCTGAATGCACCGCCACCCTTCCAATGTCTTACGTACTATAAACTTTGCACACGGGTCAGTGTCAAAAAAGGTCTTACAGAAATAGGAGATCCCTGCGGACTGGATATTAAGGGTCTTGGGTGCTCTGCCCAGTCCCTTCAGATGGGCCAGATAATGGAGAACCTCCCTCGCTGAGGGAACGGATCTATGTCCCTCGCTAGCAAATTTAATGCGGAATTTCAAGAAGTCAGCCCACGCTTTCTTATAAGATCGCATAGTGGAAGGGGCGACTGCACCAAATACTCCCTTCATTACTTCTTCCTCCCAAAACTCCAGAGATGCTCCGGGAAAGGCATTGATGATTGTTCCGCCTCTGGTACTAATAAGCGGAAGCGATCCATCTGAAAGCGAGACAAAGCATCCGCGATGTCATTACTAACGCCAGGGACAAATTTCGCAGAGAAATATATATTGTTTTCGAGACACAGAAGCACAAAGGACCGCAATAAGGCCCCCACCCGAGGTGTGCGCGCGGACTGCCTGGCGAGTACCGCTACCACAGCTTGGTTATCTGTATTGAAGCAGACCCTGTGATTGCGGAAATGCTCCACCCAGAGATGTAATGCCACCAGTATGGGAAAAAATTCAAGGAATGTAAGGTCCCGAAGTATGGGCTGGCCGTGAGTGAGGGCAAAGAGGGCGGACCCCGGGCGGTCCCGGCCATAAATAGGCCAGACCACGCCCCCCCGGTCTGCCGATTGGCGGCTCGGGCTGGCGACACGCCCGGGGATTCCCTAATCACGCGGGAGCAGGGCAGCCCCTGCGTGAGCCATGTGGGAGGGGTTTCCGCCCGCAACCCCCTCTCCTTCTCAAGATCGGAAATGGCTTTATCAATGCCTTCCCACGAGGCACTTTAAAGTGATTTACAATATAACAAACACAGAATAATTTTATATATATATATATATATATATATATATATATATGCACACACATATACATATATATATATACACCTCTTTGTTTGCAGGCATAATAACTAAATTTGTTATGTAAATGAAAACAGCAGCAGCTCACATATAAAATCAATTGAGATCCAATACGGTTATCTGCTGGAATAAAGATCGCCATTTGGAAAGCTTATTGAAAGGGGAATGCATTTAGCGGGTACTAAAGGAATAGAAGGGAAGGTTCCTGTCTGATATATAGTGGGAGAAAGCTCCAAAGGGCAGTGAAGGTCTGATTCCATCATTGTGCAGAATGGTACCTCCAGCATGCCCTCTCCTACAGACTGCAGCGATTGGCTGGGAATGTAAGAAATGAGATGTTTTTTTTTAAAAAAAGGGAAGCTTTGCACACCACAACGAAGTCAGTTTTTATCCCATTGCTTCCTATTTCTTGGTGCCCTAACCTTTTCTAGATAGCACAAAGAAATATCGCGCGGCATCGGAGGAGCAGCCAGACAACCTGGTGCTGATTACAAGCGAAACTCCTGGATAAAGATTGCAAATTCAACCCATCCTGGTGATGTGATCGTATCAGGGTGCAAGTACATCTAAAAAGTTGTTTCCGATTTTCAGAGCGTTCATCTGGTTTCCATACAGCCCCCAGCTGTCCGCAGAGAGCATTCGGGAAGGCCTTTATAATCCGGGCCAGCCTCGTGCAGGAGCCGCTCTCCGTGGCTGTTATTGTTGAATTACTGTATTAGGGAAACGGATAGGAGTTATTCGGACAAGGTGGCCATTTCTGAAATGCGGGCGGCAGCGGCGGGGCAGGGAGGAGGGAGATAACCATGAAGACTGAACACAGGAGAACAGAGTTTGGTTACCTTTGAATCAAATTCACTCCGGGTTCAACCCCATCGATGGTGAAGAAATTATTCTATGGATAAGAACTTATTAAAAGTTACAAAACTCTCTTTTCTAAGGAAGGGGAGGGGAAATGTATCTATATTCAGAGATAATGGATTTTCTCCCATGTTACTCCTACTCAGAAGAGGCCTATTGAAATTAAAGGCCATTAGGTTAGACCAGCAGTAACGGGTGTTGGGGCTACCTAGAGGTGGCAGTAAGAGGCAAGGGATTGGCAGGGGGAGGTGTCAATCACTATCGGACTTTGAAAAGCTGGCACTGTGTGGACTTGTAATAAAGCGAGGGGATTTTGGGAAATGATATATGATGAGATAAAAAAAATGTTTAAAGTGATTATACAACAATAACAGCAACCCTGAAGCTTTTCTTTTAGGGATTATAGGGATAGAAGTTCCAATAAGGATGATGAAGCTGTTTATGTATGTACCTATAGAAGTTAGGATTCTTTATTCACAAAAATGGAAGGAAGAAGCTCTTACCAAAGAAGAATGGATAAGTAAAGTGATGGACTGTGAAGAATTGGCAAAGCTAGTAACTAAAATAAGAGAACTTAATGATAATTGCTTTATGGAAGAAGGCAAGCCCTTTTTGGACTCTTTAAATAAGTATTATAGCATGACGAATTCACGAGCAGGATTCGAACTATGAGCAGCAGATGGTATTAGAGAATATTATATTATTGTTATGATATAAGAGAGAGAAGATAGAGTGCAGAAAGAGGGAGATTTTTTTTTAAAAAACACACCATGGAAAATAGGATGGGAAGTCGACAAAACAAAACAAAAATATATTATGTATTGGAATGTATATGTGGAATTTCTGGAAATGTAATAAAATATATCTGAAAAATGAAAAGCTGGCATTGCTGGATCAAGCTGCTGAATTCATTAAACTAAATAGTTTTAACTGGATTTTGAATAAATCTGCCATTGATTGTGACCGTTTTGAATTTTACTGTGCTGCTATCTTCCTTTGTGGGCTGTGCAAAATGCTATTCTGCATTATGCTTCTTAACGAGTAAGGATGAGTTTATGGAACCAAGGGAATGGTAGCCTGAAAACGTCTGGGATCTGCCAGGTGAGATTCATTCATTTCAATGGATCCATGCTGGGTGAAACTTAGTTAGGTGCAAATCAGTATTGGTTATTGGCCTGTCCCATGGTTTTACAGTGGTACCTCGGGGTTACATACGCTTTAGGTTACATACGCTTCAGGTTACAGACTCCACTAACCCAGAAATATTACCTCGGGTTAAGAGCTTTGCTTTAGAATGAGAACAGAAATTGTGCTCCAGCGGTGCGGCGGCAGCAGGAGGCCCCATTAGCTAAAGTGGTGCTTCAGGTTAAGAACGGACCTCCGGAACAAATTAAGTACTTAACCCGAGGTACCACTGTATTCATTTCTGTTCTATTGCATTTATAGCCCACCTTTCTCTCCAAAGAGCTGAGGGTGGTGCCTATTATTAGCCTTTCCCCCCTTGCTGTCCTCACTGACTGGCAGCGACTCTTCAGGGTTTCAGGCAGGCAGAGGAGGATTTAGGAGAGCATAATTGGTCCACCTGCACTGGGTGCCGAGACCTGGACCTCTGAGACAATGTGGCCCCTGGGCTGAAAAAGCCTCTCCATCCCCCAGAAGCATTTTGTCAAAAGATTTCTTCCCCCATCCCTAGATTAAGAACGTAAGACAAGCCTGATGGATCACGCCAATGGCCTAGTCTAGTCTAGCATCCTGTTCTCACAGTGGCCAACCAGAGAAAGGGGAGGGAGGAATGGATGGATTATTTTGTCAAAGAAAAAACTAAAAACTTCCCTCCAGTACTATCATGCTTCCCTTGGGGTTGGGGGGAACGGCAACGATTGCTTAGGGAAGGAAAAAGCTATATCCCATTTTAGTAGCAATAGGTCTGTGCTAGCAATGATGTTCCCCAAACACCTATGTTTTCCAAAGGCTTATGTGCTATCATTTACCTTTTTAATATATCTATATCTATATACCTAAGTTGTAACTCTGGGCAGCTTCTTTCCCCTTAGTGACAGTGCCTTATGGGCGCATTGCAGGGATATTTTTATTTTATTTTATGCTCTCTGCCTTACCAGACTCCTGGCTTCCCTCCTTCCATCCCCACACCCCTATGGAGCACGGTGATTTAATGTTACTGTTCCTTTAACAGCCGCATCACCAGAGTGCTACGCGGTAGTTGTCTCCTGTGTGACCGTGCTTGGGAAAAATCCATTACAGGACTGTCATTAATCTGAGCCTGCAGCCTCTGGCAGTTTCTGACTCTTCTATTTAATGGGCGCCTGCTTCCTGAGCTCTGGAGACACGCTGTTTTCCTCTCTTGATCAGCTTTGTTTAATTATCAAAATATTTGATGCAGAAAATTGACATTATTTGTGAAGGGTTTGGGCCTGCACCCCCCCTAACGCTTCCCCCCACCCCACGCTCTCGCTCTCTCCTCCCCTGCCACGCCGTGACATTGAGATTCTCCACATGCACCTACCTTTGCCTTAAAATAGCAAAACCGCTGGCTAGGACAATCAAAAACGCAAGGCTGCATTAGCAAGCCACAGGTAGGAAGAACAACTTCCCCACCTCCCAGCCAGTCTGCAGTGTGGGGAAGGGGGTGGTGGGTGGGTGATTTCACAGTGGACACTCCAAGACATGCTCCCCCTGTCTGTGAACACAGCCAGGAATCTCACCATCTCCTTCCTAGTAGTCTATGGAATTTGTTTCTCATAAGATTCTGGGTGCTATTATTGTTGGGTTGTTTCTGAAGGTGGCAGTGTTGTTAGGGATGCCAGAGAAATCCAGTTCAGTTTTCATTTTCATGTGAACTTACCTAATCTTATTCTTCTTTGACGATCGCTTGTAGCTGAGTAAGATTGCCTTCCATGAACAGGGTCTTAACAGTGAGTCCGTAAGTGGCTGTGGAGGCCACTTCTGGATCCACACGTCCTTCCACAGTGGGGGCATAGGTTTCCAGGCAGGAGATGATCATGGTCAAGGTTTGCCAAGAGTGCCTTCCTCTCCCTTTTGTCCTGAGTTTGAGCATCTTCAAAACCCATGAATGGCAACTTGAACAAAATATTGTGGTGGTGGGGAGAGCCCTACCTCACATAATCAATCACATGATGTGGTGCTCGCACAGCATTTCAATGGCAATGCCCATCAACATGGGGGGGGGGGGAGGTCCGCCCCCATCAAATATTTGATTTGGGGTGATGAAGACTCCACAGCCCCTGAAGTTGGCGCCTATGTAACGAACACTTTCTGGGGTGGGGGGAAATGCGTGAACCAAAATGCAGCCATCCTCCAAAATTCGCACTCCTATGAAATTGGCGGCGCAGTCCTATGGCCAAATAAAGCAGGTAAAAAAGAAAATGCATACCTTAAAAGTGCGTGGAAATGCATATATTCGTGAAAACAACACACAAGCATTTCATTATATAGAGGGAAATTGCCTGGGAAAAAATGTGTGTGAGACAGCAAAAATTACATACACAAAGGTGTTTATAGGGGGAAATGTACACTCAGGCTGCATTCATACAATAGTTTATTCCATTTTCCCAATGTTTCCCTAACTGTTATGTTCTGTGTTGTGTTTGAGCTTCCCGCAATGTAAACGCCACTTCTGGAAACTCAATGGAATATAGCCGTCATTTCTGTGTTATTTGATTCTGTGGGGCGGGGTTCTGTTTGCAGCCCCCTTAATTTGTGGTCATATACCACCAGCATACAGTCCAAATGCGGATCTATGATGCGGAGCTTCTGAGGCACTGCAGTGGGCATCATAACTATGGCATCCAATGAAAGGTGAGAGATGGGGGGGGGGGCAGATTTTCATGTCACACAGGGCACTGCTTAAATTTGAGACACTAAGGCATGGGTAGGCAAACTAAGGCCCAGGGGCCGGATCTGGCCCAATCGCCTTCTAAATCCTGCCCACGGACGGTCCGTGAATCAGCTTGTTTTTACATGAGTAGAATGTGTGCTTTTATTTAAAATGCATCTCTGGGTTATTTGTGGGGCCTACCTGGTGTTTTTACATGAGTAGAATGTGTGCTTTTATTTAAAATGCATCTCTGGGTTATTTGTGGGGCACAGGAATTCGTTCATTTTATCTCTCTTCAAAATATAGTCCGGCCCCCCACAAGGTCTGAGGGACAGTGGACCGGCCCCCTGCTGAAAAAGTTTGCTGGCCCCTGCACTAAGGTCTGCCACTGTACAGTCTTTCCTGCTGCTTTCACAGGAGAATTGTGGGAAAACAGAAGCACGCATGTGAAGAACGGGTATGGCACCCGGGACGGAGAGCAGGTGGGGGCATGGCTGGCACACATCCAGGGGTGCATGGTGCATGTCCCGGGGGCATGGCGCACTCCCCTGCCCCCCATTCCTTCATCGCACCGCATCCACAGGCGGGAATGAAATTTAGTGCAACATGCTGGCAGATTGGTAAAAAAAAACGCCCTTCCATAACACCGCTGGTACTGCAGTGTGAAAGGAACATTGGAAACTGGGACAGAAGTGCTAGAACGGTAAACAATTCAACTAATATGTCTACATGCTCCCTCAAAGTGATTAACCATGAGGACCTTTTCTAAAATAAATAAATACCGGTACTCTGCAAATGGTGTGGGGGGGGGGGAATGTGAAGAACTGCACTTAAAAACCAATGAGAAACGGAAATTGACAAATTCATTCATCCTTGCTTGTTGTGGGAGGAAAGGAAGTATAATAATTATTTACCATTTGTGACATCCCTTCTATGCCCCGCATGTGCTACGTAACATGGTCCAAGAAAGTTTGAGTTGGTCAGTGCTTAAAAGAAAAAAGGGGAATCATCACATTTTGCTGCAGAGAGTGGGCTGCTGTTGTGTGTTTTTTAAAGGCCCTTGCATTCATTGTGATTGGACAGCTTCATCCAGGGGGCGAGTGCTGGATTTGAAAGTAGGAAATGTGATTGTATCGCTGACCATCCATGAAGTTACCAAGCCAGTTCAAAGCAGCCACTCTTTTCTCAGTCTCAGATGTGCCTTGGCAAAATGGGACAATGCCAACTTTTCTCCCGACTCTGTTTTAAGACAAAATATGAAATTTAATTAAAGAGCACATGAAATATATCTAGTGATCCGTTTTCTAGGAGGGCTAGTGAAAATGACAAAGAATCCCGGGAGGTGTAATTTATTAAAGTTGCTGAGCTACAATTATCAGAGTTCTTTGTGAAAAGGGATTGGAAGTTAAACCACTCTGAGGGAATTGTAGCTCTGGGAGGGGAATAAGGGCCTCTTAAAAACTCTCAGCACCCTGAAGAAACTACACTTCCCAGGGTTCTTTGGGGGAAGCCATGATTGTTTGATGTGGCATCATGTTATAGTGTGAATGTGGCCTTAAAGGTAAAGGGACCCCTGATCATTAGGTCCAGTTGTGGCTGACTCTGGGTTTGTGGCACTCATCTCGCTTTATTGGCCGAGGGAGCTGGCGTACAGCTTCTGGGTCATGTGGCCAGCATGACTAAGCCGCTTCTGGCGAACCAGAGCAGTGCACGGAAACACCGTTTACTTTCCCGCCGGAGTGGTACCTATTTATCTACTTGCACTTTGACGTGCTTTCGAACTGCTAGGTTGGCAGGAGCAGAAACCGAGCAACGGGAGCTCACCCCATCACAGGGATTAGAACCACCAACCTTCTGATCAGCAAGTCCTAGGCTCTGAGGTTTAACCCACAGTGCCACCCATGCCCCTGAATGTGGCCTTAGTCCTGTCTAATAATTCCAATGGGTCTACTCAGAGTAGATCTAGCATTGGATGCTACTCATATACCATAATACAGGGTGAGTCCTTTAAAAGAGGCCCCGTGGATACAGAGTACACATGTTCCACCGGGCCTATTTAAAAAGACTCACCCTGTCTAATGCTTGTATTTTTGTTTGTTCTTAAAAAAAACACAACTGAAGATGTATGCAGAGATTTCTAATGCACCAGTTTTGCAAAGTTGACGTAGCCTGGGCTCCCAATATTCAGGGAGAGATTTCAGAAGTGCCCCTGTGTATAAAAGAAAGAAGAATAAGCATCGAAAGTATTACCGATGCAATGCACCAGGAGCTACTTCAGCAGAAAGAGAGAGGCCCATTTGTTTGACTCAACAAGCACAAACAGAGCTTAGTGGATTGTGCCCCAATGAGCTTTCAGCTTCGCAAGCATAATCCACCACTATGAGATTTTTCTCTTTAAAAAAAAAAAAAAATCCTCTTTGGATTCTCCAGCTAGGGCCTCGGGCGATAGTTTTCATATATATTTCTCAGTGGTCAGAAGTCAGGTCAGCCCGGTGCTATCAAAAGACCTTGACTTTTTTCCCTGACAGTTACAATTATTACAGCCCCGGGGACTCATTTTCCTCAGACTGGCCACCCGCTGACCTAAGCCAGCAGCCAGAATGTGCTTTCCAAACAACAAACATCAGCAAAGGTTCCTTTCCTTCCTTCATCCGTGGCATGTACACACACACACACACACACAGCCAATTGCCAAAAAGGACGGGAGGCATTAGCACTGAAGGAAGGTTTGCCTTCCACACTGCCGTTTTTTGCCTCTTCCCCTCACCTCCCCCTCCACTCCCCCCCCTCCATCCCAAGATAAATTTTTTATATTGCTATTTTCTTTACCTCTCCTCTTTGGCATTCAAGAGTTGGGTGATAAACGGCAGAGCGGCTATTAAATGGGACCCTGAACAAACTTAATAAATATCTAAACATCCTGCCTGCGTGATCTCGCTCGCTCCGCAGTCCTGAAGTGGCAGGCGCAGATTTCCCTCCATAAATTTGTTCCTGAATGAGACGAAGGTGCTAATTGGCGGAGGAGGAGAGGGGGGAGGGAAGTGGAAGCAGGATTTCAGCTGAAATGACATTTTGGGCGCCTGGCAAAATTTTGGAGATGTTTGTGAGGGGGACTCAAAAGGGTTCCAATAAACTTCCAAAATTCTATAGAAGGAGAGGCATGGCATCCCTAATAATAATAATAATAATAATAATAATAATAATAATAATAGCATAACTATTCAATAATAAGGATTTTTTTTGTTATTGCTGCCATTAGTCTCATCATCCTCCAGTGCCAGATTTACATGTAAGCTAAACAAGCTGTAGCTTAGAGCCCCACTCTCTTGCCCCCCCCCAAAAAAAAATAAAGGGGAAAAAACTGGATACTTCTTCTTAATTGTATTTCAGTTCAACAATTACTTCGATAAAATACATATTTTGTTATGTGTTTTGTTATGTGCAAATGGCTTTAGATACCTATTAGGCCTATAAATTACTATATAGCATATCTTCAACACAAAAAAACAGCGACAATTTGTTGTTGACAAAGGACAGGTGGTCATATAAAAGGCCCCATTACCTTCAGTAGCTGAGGGTCTCATCAAACTTCTAAATCTGGCCCTGCCATCCTCTATTAGTGGTTTCCCACTCCTCTCTCACATATCTCAGCGCTGGGGTAGCTCAGGCCTGGCGTCCTATCAGAGATCAAGGATGGATGCCACACAGCCCAGAAAAAACAAAAACTAATACAAAACAAACACCACACACCTGGAGTGTGGAGCAGGGTGAAGGGTGTAGTGTGAGGAGAATCTGAAGGACCCCATGGGGCCTTCAGTTCCTCAGCCCTCCATGACGACCTTGACTTGGGTTCGTGGAGCCACGTGCAGTTGGATCTCAATATCCATCAAATGGATCTACAGACGAAAACGGGCTGTGATTCCACATCTCCAGATTTCCCCAGCTGCAACTGAAGGCTCCCTGTCATGTCTCTGGCACCACCATGCAGCACCCTCGACAGCCGCCATATATTTCCAGAAGATGTTGCCGTGGTTTTGTTACGGTACACTTTGACATACGGCTCCGTGCCGCCTCTGAAAGGGGCACATTATCTCAATTAATGTTTCACGGCAAACACGGCCCTGATCGTATTCATGGGACTCCAGCCTATTACCATTTGCATGGCGACTAGCATAAGAATTATGACTATGTTTGCCCGTTGCAGCAAAATTTGCCCTCGGGCGCTCTTTTTACTTGTGACAACGTTCCTTTTTCTCCCTTCCCGCCCCCTCCCCTCCCACCTCCCCCTGTTTTGATTTCTACTTAAAGTTTTATGGCTGTGTCCCCTCCAGGGGGCTATTATCTGGTATGCTAATAGGGCTATGCATATTCTATTAGTGTTGTCAGTGTGAGATAAGAGGTGCACTCCACACAAAGCACTCAGGAGGTAATGATTGCAGCGAGGGGGCGCCAGCGTCGCTGCGCTATTCGTCATCTTCACATTTCGCCAGCGCCCGTTTATACGTGTCCTCGGTCCGTGCGGTCCTTAAAACGCCCCAGATTGCAGAATGTTTACAGGGGCAATCTAATGGCTTCATGCCTGATTTGATAAAGGAGATGTCTCTCTTGATTCTCTTAGATACGAGGGCTTCGTAGGGGGGGTGCGTGTGTGTGTGGTGTCGGCAGCGACGGTGGGGAGACAAAGACATGGTTGACGTGGTTAGAAAGCAGCTAGCAGTTCAGGCCTGCCGCATGAATAAGAAATAAATCCAACTTGCACTTGATTTAGGAGGAAATTGCAACATGGGCACTTCCAGAGAGAGTGCTCACTCTTCCTCTCCTCCCTGTTCTCGTTTTATGCTCACACCGTGAAGTAATAACTCAGTAGTAACCACTTCAGAAAGTGGTGGAGGTTTCATTGGAGGTTTTTAAGCAGAGATCAGATGGCCATCTGTCTGGGATTCTTCAGCTAAGATTCCTGCATTGCAGGGGGTTTGGGTAGATGAGTTGGGTCCCTCCCAACTTTGCAATTCTATGATTCAGCCCAGTTTAAGAACATAAGAAGAACCTGCTGGCTCCAGCCCATGGCCCATCTAGTCCAGCATCCATTTCTCAGTGGCCAACCAGCAGGATTTGAATGCAATGGTGCTCTCCCTTCCTGTCACTTCCCTGCAAGTTGGTCTCATAATTTTCATGGGCCCTTGCATAAGGCCAAGGGAGCAGAATATGGGGCGGGCAAAGTAGGGAGTTGTCCAACAGCGTCTGGAGGCCATTGTGTTGGCTGCCTCTGCTGAAGCCCTTTGTTGGTTGCCAGGGTACAGCTCCCATCAGCAGTGGAGGCTGGTTCATGTCGGGGAATGGGCCACTGCCCCATCAACCTCAGTCAGCCAGCCTCGATTTGCCTCCTTTCTTACAAACACTCCAGTGTGTGGTTGCCAGCTCCCTTCTCTTTATCCTCAGGGCTGTTTTTGCAGGACTCAATGAGGAAGAGGACTGGTGAGCGAGAAGTAGAATGAGTTGGCTCTGCCTTTCATTGCTTCTGACTCCACCTACTGTTGACCTTCCTCTACCTTCTGCCCTGCCCATCCCATCGGGGGCCAGTACTGCCCATTTGCACCATCCAGGATGGTGATAGTGAGAATGGCAAGTTGTAGTTAGGGTCGGCCAAAGACATTTTGCTGCCTGGAGCAAGGTGCAAGAGGGTGCTCCCCCATTCCATGTACAGAAGCAGCTGAATATTACTTCCACCCTGGCAATGGGATAGCATCCTACACCACTCTTGAGGGCAGCAGGCTAGCTTAAGAGATGCACACAGTAATATCTTCTCACCGATGGAAACATCTGTGAGGCTGATGTGGCTGCCCTCCAAACCCCCATGGGAGTTATGAGGAGGAACTGTTGTGAGAAGTTGCCTTATCCCAAGTCAGACCACTGGGTGAGTCATCTAGCTTGGATGGTCTACACCAGTGATGGCCAGACTTGGCCCTCCAGCTGTTTTGGGACTACAACGCCCGTCATCCCTGAGCTAACAGGACCAGTGGTCAGGGATGATGGGAACTGTAGTCCCAAAACAGCTGGAGGGCCAAGTTTGGCCATCACTGGTCTAAACTGACAGGCAGTGGCTCTCCAAGGTGTCAGGCAGGGGTCTTTCCCAGTCCTGTCTAGAGATGTCAGGGATTGAAGCTTGGACCTTCTGCATGCAAGGCAGATGCTCTGCCACTGAGACACTGCCTTTCCACCAAGGAAGAGGAACGGTTCTCACTCACTGGTGGATTTAGAACTTATAATAAACTTTGATTCTATGCATTGGGGTTTGAATAGAGGCAGCTCTGAAGTCTAGTCCATGAGGGCATATAGAACACTGCCCCACCAACCTCAGCCTGTCCTCAGCCAACCTCTACCTGCATGACTTACAACCAGCCCAAGCCATTAGCTTCCTCTTCCTTAGTCTCAGTGTTACCCTTGTAGAAGAGGGATGCGGGTGGCACTGTGGGTTAAACCACAGAGCCTAGGACTTGCTGATCAGAAGGTCGGTGGTTCTAATCCCTGTGATGGGGTGAGCTCCCATTGCTCGGTCTCTGCTCCTGCCAACCTAGCAGTTCGAAAGCACATCAAAGTGCAAGTAGATAAATAGGTACTGCTCTGGTGGGAAGGTAAACAGCATGTCCGTGCACTGCTCTCGTTCGCCAGAAGTGGCTTAGTCATGCTGGCCACATGACCCGGAAGCTGTACACTGGCTCCCTCGGCCAATAAAGCAAGATGAGAACCGCAACCCCAGAGTCGGCCACAACTGGACCTAATGGGGTCCCTTTACCTTTACCTTATCCTTGTAGAACTCAGAAGGGAGAAGGAGGAGGATGGAGGCAATGTAGAATCAGCTTCTCAGCCTGCCATTGGCTCTGGATCCACCTACTGCAGACCCTCAAAATGTCCTTATTTTCCAGGGACAGTCCCGGATTTACAGAAGCCGTCCCAGTTTCTGATTTGATCCCAAAATGTCCTGCTTTTCCTTAGGATGTCCCTATTTTCATCAGAGAAATGTTGGAGGGTATGGAATTATGTGACCCCCCCCCCCTGAGCAAAGGAGATAAGTAACTTTACAACCTTTAGAAGACACCTGAAGGCAGTTTTAATATGTTTTTATATATGTTAGAGCAACCCAGTCAGATGGGTAGGGTATAGATAATAAAATTATGATGCTGATGAAATAGGACGTCCCTATTTTCATCGGATAAATGTTGGAGGGTATGCTACTCTGGGCCTACTCTCCATTCAGCTCACCAGTTCAGATGGTCACCAACCAGCACTGCCAAAGAGCGGTGTTCATTTTGAGTTCTGAAGACTCTTTTTCCAGCTCAAAAACTTCATTGGCTTCACTAATATGTCTCTCTGTGTGTGAATGACATTTTCCAGCCTAAGACCCCTGTCAAACGTTTTCCTCTGCATCTCCTGAGGGTCTGGAGATTAAAAGTTTCAAACCCTGGCTTCCTCACCTAGTGATCTGGCATTAAGATAGGATTGAGTGGGGCTGGGCAGGAGGGAGAGGAGGGAAATGATTGATAGGTGACTGACATCCTTCTAGATGTGCAAGATGGTGGCATTAATGAAGGCCAGAGTGGAAAGCGAAGGGTCAGTTTGGAAATGGGTTCTGTTGTCAGAAACTGGACAGTTTGGAAACAGAGGTCCATGTTTCCTTACCTTTCACGCTTTCCACTTGTTACATTGATGTGTGTGTGTGGTGGTGGGATGTTTGAGAGAAATTGAGCAATCAAGAAATAATGTACCACCTGCAGAATGGACAGGGAATGCTGCTGCTGAAAAATTGCTCCTCCCCCCCCCCACCGCTTTCTCTCTCACACTAACCTGTAACATATTTTGGAAAGTTGTTTGTTTGCTATGCATTTGGACATTTCTTAAGAAATTTTGCTTGGTGGTTTATGAGATCAAGGAGCAGGAGATTTGCCTGTTTGGGGATACAATTATGCACCAAATTGTGCATTACGGTCCTCAAGATGTAAGAACAGGTTTTTGTGTATGCTTGGATTGAAATGGGTGCCATTTCGAATCAAGATGGAGGACTGAAACTTTCAAGGCTGCACCAATTTTAATCAGCAGGGACGCGGGTGGCGCTGTGGGTAAAACCTCAGTGCCTAGGACTTGCTGATCGTATAGTCGGTGGTTCAAATCCCCGCGGCGGGGTGAGCTCCCATCATTCGGTCCCAGCTCCTGCCCACCTAGCAGTTCGAAAGCACTCTTAAGTGCAAGTAGATAAATAGGGACCGCTTTATAGCGGGAAGGTAAACGGCGTTTCCGTGTGCTGCGCTGGTGCTGGCTCGCCAGCTGCAGCTTCGTCACGCTGGCCACGAGACCCGGAAGTGTCTTCGGACGGCGCCGGCTCATGGCCTCTAGAGCGAGATGAGTACGCAACCCTAGAGTCAGACACGACTGGCCCGTACGGGCAGGGGTAATTTTACCTTTACTAATTTTAATCAATTATTTCAACACTGCACTATTGGGGGTGGGCAGAGGGTTCTTAGAATTGCCAAGCAATGTCAGGTAGTGAAGCTAAAACCAACCAAAATGATTAAAGTTATGCCAGGTGTATCTTTATGGCCAAAAACATGAGATTAGCAGAACAGGGTACTGATATTTCAGTGCACATTTAAAGGTGAACCTACCTAACTCACTCTTCCTGAAACAACATGTGCATTGAAACCAACTTATCCTTTGAATTTTGTAGTACCATTTCCCAGGTAGGCAAGGTGTACAACAAAACATGCGCTAGGGTAGATTGTGCATACAAAAGCATAAACCTGTGAAAACATAAGAATGTGGTACATTAGGGGAATTGGTTTTGCAAAAGTGTTACGTTAGGGAAAATTGCATACAAATTGCACGTGCAAGAAGAAATGAACACTAAAATGCTGGTGAATTTTCACAAGGGTGATTATTCATTTATTTTTATTTACCAGCTGATGTGGAGATGTGGGGCACTGAACTCAAGACTGGATAAACCGAGAGAAAACAACAACAAAAAGGGTAGTTTCTTATATCCCCATTGGGGACATCAACTCCCAACATCCCTGACATTTTTCCTCCCTAGTTTATCTTGAACCCCAAAGCCAAATGCCCTCTTTATTTTTATACCAGCAAAGGGTAGCCTTTTGCAGAATGAATGCAACACATGATAGCCTTCTGCAGTTAGTAATTATGTATACCAAGGGAAAGAGGTAGTAATCATTGACATGAGAATAAAGTTGTTAACAAATGCACAACCGCCTGGGCAGATGGTTGAGGTTGCAGAAAATAAGTCTGCTTCTTGCAAAAAAATACTGTATTGTAACTGTGCATGCCCTAAATTAAGTGAACAGCAAATTCTTGGGTCCTCCCTGGCCCTTTCTCCTTGACTCCCTTCCTTCTCTCTCAGCTGTATAGTGTCTTTATTACAGCCTTCCCTGCCCCCCACTAGAAGTCTCCCTAATTATCGGTAACCTTCTGTTCGAAGATGGTTGTCCCAGTCTGATAAAATCCAGTAACTTTGAAAGTAAAGTGGGTCTTAATTTTCCTTGACAGCTGTTCTTAAAACATACGGGCCAAAGCCCAGCCTTAATTAAATGCACATTCGTATTCCAAACAAATTAAGTACAATTAAGGACTCTGAGTTATGGGTATCTATCACTCGGCGATGTTTTTGTAAAAATTACCACATTTAGATCAAAGGCAGAGGACCTTTGCTTAATTGTTTCATTAGGGCCCAATACAACTGGCTTCATAAATACAGGGTCCGCCGTCTCTATGGGAATTTCCCCCAAAGACAGCTCTTAAGCTAATTGCTACCATATTTCTCTCTGTGCGAGCTTCACGTATCCAATGGATGAAAAAAATGAGCTTGCTTTTCAGGAAATAAAGACAGCACAGTAACCTTCAGAGATGGGCCAAGATGGAGACTGGGGGTTAGATGCAGACTAAGTTAGCTGAATGTAGCTGCCATTGAAAGCAACGGCACAAGTTCATCTTGACTTAGGTTCAGTTCCATTTATTTAAAGAGAAATTAAATGCAACTAAGTGCATCCGTTGGGAAAGGGCTGTAGCTGAGTATTAGAACATCGGTTTTGTATGTTGAAATCCCTGGCACCTCCAGGTGGGGCTGGAAGAGACCCCCATCTCAAACTCTGGAGAGGTGATGCCATAGAATACTGAGTGAGATGGATCAACAGTCTGACTAACTAAATTAGCCTGGACCAATCCATTGATTCCCTCTTAGCAGTCAATAGCCTTGGATAACTGTGAGCTAGTGCAGCGGTTGTTGTTGTTTAGTCGTTCAGTCGTGTCCGACTCTTCATGACCCCGTGGACCAGAGCACACCAGGCACTCCGCACTCCTGTCTTCCACTGCCTCCTGCAGTTTGGTCAGACTCATGTTGTTCATTAACACTGTCCAACCATCTCGTCCTCTGTCGTCCCCTTCTCCATGTGCCTGCCATCTTTCCCAACATCAGGGTCTTTTCCAGGGAGTCCTCTCTTATCATGAGTTGGCCAAAAAGTATTGGAGCCTCAGCTTCAGGATCTGTCCTTCCAGTGAGAACTCAGGGTTGATTTCCTTAAGAATGGATAGGTTTGATCTTCTTGCAGTCCATGGGACTCTCAAGAGTCAACTCCAGCACCATAATTCAAAAGCATAAATTCTTTGGCAATCAGCCTTCTTTATGGTCCCTCTCACTTCCATACATCAGTACTGGGAAAACCATAGCTTTAACTATACAGACCTTTGTTGGCAAGGTGATGTCTAGGTTTGTCATCATTTTTCTCCCAAGGAGCAGGCGTCTTTTAATTTCGTGCCTGCTGTCACCATCTGCAGTGATCATGGAGCCCAAGAAAGTAAAATCTCTCACTGCCTCCATTTCTTTCCCTTCTATTTGCCAGGAGGTGATGGGACCAGTGGCCATGATCTTAATTTTTTGATGTTGAGCTTCAGGCCATATTTTGCGCTCTCCTCTTTCACCCTCATTAAAAGGTTCTTTAATTCCTCCTCACTTTCTGCCATCAAGGTTGTGTCATCAGCATATCTGAGGTTGTTGATATTTCTTCTGGCAATCTTAATTCTGGCTTGCGATTCATCCAGTCCAGCCTTTCACATGATGAATTCTGCATATAAGTTAAATAAGCAGGGAGACAATATACAGCCTTGTTGTACTCCTTTCCCAATTTTGAACCAATCAGTTGTTCCATATCCAGTTCTAACTGTAGCTTCTTGTCCCACATAGCGATTTCTCAGAAGACAGATGAGGTGTTCAGGCACTCCCATTTCTTTAAGAACTTGCCATAGTTTGCTGTGGTCGACACAGTCAAATCCTTTTGCGTAGTCAATGAAGCAGAAGTAGATGTTTTTCTGGAACTCTCTAGTTTTCTCCATAATCCAGCACATGTTTGCAATTTGGTCTCTGGTTCCTCTGCCTCTTCTGAATCCAGCTTGCACTTCTGGGAGTTCTCGGTCCACATACTGCTTGAGCCTTCCTTGTAGAATTTTAAGCATAACCTTGCTAGCATGTGAAATGAGTGCAATTGTGTGGTAGTTGGAGCATTCTTTGGCACTGCCCTTCTTTGGGATTGGGATGTAGACTGATCTTCTCCAATCCTCTGGCCACTGCTGAGTTTTCCAAACTTGCTGGCATATTGAGTGTAGCACCTTAACAGCATCATCTTTTAATATTTTAAATAGTTCAGCTGGAATATCATTACTTCCACTGGCCTTGTTATTAGCAGTGCTTTCTAAAGCCCATTTGACTTCACTCTCCAGGATGTCTGGCTCAAGGTCAGCAACCCCACTACTTGGGTATACGAGACATCCATTTCTTTCTGGTATAATTCCTCTGTGTATTCTTGCCACCTCTTCTTGATGTTTTCTGCTTCTCTTAGGTCCTTTCCCCTTTTGTCCTTTATTATGGTAATCTTTGTACGAAATGTTCCTTTCATATCTCCAATTTTCTTGAACAGATCTCTGGTTTTTCCCATTCTGTTGTTTCCCTCTATTGCTTTGCATTCCTCGTTTAAGAAGGCCCTCTTGTCTCTCCTTGCTATTTTTTGGAAATCTGCATTCAGTTTCCTGTATCTTTCACTACCTCCCTCACATTTTGCTTGTCTTCTCTTCCCTGTCAAAACAAAAAAAAAAAATCCCTTCCAGTAGCACCTTAAAGACCAACTAAGTTAGTTCTTGGTATGAGCTTTCGTGTGCATGCACACTTCTTCAGATACACTGAAACAGAAGTTTCCAGACCCTTCTATATAGTGAGAAGGTGGGGAGGGGTATTACTCAGAAGGGTGGTGGGAATGGGTGATTGGCAGATAGCCAATCATGTATATCTCATTATCTCATTATACATGACAAAGCCATTTTTCACCTTCTCACCCCTTGCTTTTTCCTGTAAGACCTATTGCAGTCGTTAAGAGTCGTCAACAGGCTCATCACAGCTATCTGCCAATCACCCATTCCTACCACCCTTCTGAGTAATACCCCTCCCCACCTTCTCACTATATAGAAGGGTCTGGAAACTTCTGTTTCAGTGTATCTGAAGAAGTGTGCATGCACACGAAAGCTCATACCAAGAACTAACTTAGTTGGTCTTTAAGGTGCTACTGGAAGGAATTTTGTTTTGTTTTGACTATGGCAGACCAACACGGCTACCTATCTGTAACTTCTCTTCCCTGCTATTTGTAAGGCCTCACTGGACAGCCACTTTGCTTTCTTGCAATTCCTTTTCATTGGGATGGTTTTTGTTGCTGCCTCCTGCATAATGTTATGAGCCTCCACCCATAGTTCTTCAGGCACTCTGTCCATCAAATCTAAATCCTTAAACCTGTTCCTCACTTCCACTGTGTATTCATAAGGGATTTGATTTAGATTGTGTCTTACTGGCCCAGTGTTTTTTCCTACTTTCTTCAATTTAAGCTTGAATTTTGCTATAAGAAGCTGATGATCTGAGCCACAGTCAGCTCCAGGTCTTGTTTTTGCTGACTGTATAGAGCTTCTCCATCTTTGGCTGCAGAGAATATAATCAATCTGATTTCGATGCTGCCCATCTGGTGATGTCCATGTGTAGAGTCATCTCTTGTGTTGTTGGAAAAGAGTGTTTGTGATGACCAGCTTGTTCTCTTGACAGAACTCTATTAGCCTTTGCCCTGCTTTGTTTTGAACTCCGAGGCCAAACTTGCCAGTTGTTCCTTTTATCTCTTGACTCCCTACTGTAGCCTTCCAATCCCCTATAATGAGAAGAACATCCTTCTTTGGTGTCATTTCTAGAAGGTGTTGTAAGTCTTCATAGAATTTATGTAAATCCCCCCCTCCTGCATTTATGGGATGGATTATGGAGGCAACACCTTTGTGGTCCTGTCTCTTTTTCTCTGCTCTTTCCATTGTGACAGCCATTTTATGTTATGCTGCAACCCCACTGCAACCATTTTGATTTATGCCATGCCACAAGGCATCCATTTTGGGTTCTGTTGCACCCTCTGCAGCAGCCATTTTGGGACTGGCACCCATAATACTCCCTCCCACACTTTCAAAACTCCATGCATGCCCACTGGCCCAAATAGGCCAGTGATCCTTGCAGTGCAGGCGGCTATCAAATGCCTTCAGCAAAGGTGAGCCCTGAGGTTGTCAGTTCCCTTCTAGCACAGTTCTCACCATGAGGGTGCTTAAGACAAAATTCGCTCCCCTGAAGTTTCCATTCGTTGCTTCTCACCCTGCCCTCTGGAGAAACAGAGAGCATGTCTGGTAGCACAGACGACTCAACCTTTTATGACATTAGGCAGACAAACATTTGTAATGACAGAGGGATTGTATGTCAGATCCATATGCCTTTGCTCGTGCAAGTCCCGGGGACATCTGAGGTTCCTTAGAGAGGTGAAAGAAAAGCCATTGCTGCTCATGCATTACATGAGAAGTCTCTGCTGCATTAGTCTAGCTGTTCATTTATTTATTTTGCCAACTCAACTGAGAGTTGGACGGCAATCTGTATAATTCCATGCTGTCCCCTTTTAAAACAAAATGAATGTTTTGCATGTGGCAGGAATTTCTCTACAAAAGACTGTGCTTATAGTACCCACACACACACACACTGGTCATATTTGGCATTGTAGGAAAGGTGACCAATAGCTACCAGCCACAATGGCTATGTTCTACCTCCCCTGAATGCCTCTGAAAATTGGGGGTGGGTAGGTGGGATTTAACTCCCAGTATGCAGATACTGGGAAACTGAGATAAAACGATGATAGAGGGCTATATAGATATAAGTAATTGTATTTTATAAGGATTGTGAATATTGCATTTTATATTTTCTTTTTCTATATTATTCTTTTATTGTGATATGTTGCCTTTTATTATCTTTCTATAAAAGAGTTTGGGTTTTATTGCTTAATATGTTAAAAACCTCTAATAAAATTCTGTATTTAAAAAAAATTAAAACCAGTTGCTAGGAACTACAGGCAAGGACAGCTGCTGTGATCAGGCCCTCCCTACTGGTTTCCCACATGCACCTGGTCGGCCTGTGTGATAACGGGATGCTGGACTAAATGGGCTATCAGTCAGGCACAGTAGAGCTTTTCTTATGCTCTTATTCTTTCTCCAAGCCTCCTCTCCCCCACCTGAATTGGTACACACATAAGGGAACAAGTTAATGATGCCAATAAGATCAGACACTGTGATTAGGTCAGCAAGGCAACCATGTGACAGTATGTGAGGATAATTTAAATAAACAAGCAAACACCTCTTCCTTGGTGTGCTGCCTTTTTTTTTAATGTATACATTTATATATTTTTCCAGAATATCATGAGGGCCAATCAGATATGGGAGCTTCTTAATCTGATAAATGTAAGGTAAAAAGGTAAAGGTAAAGGACCCCTGGACAGTTAAGTCTGGTCAAAGGTGACTATGGGATTGCGGAACTCATCTCACTTTAAGGCCGAGGGTGCCTGCGTTTGTCCACAGACAGCTTTCCGTGTCATGGGGCCAGCATGACTAAACCGCTTCTGGCGCAATGGAACACCATGACAGAAACCAGAGCACATGGAAACACTGTTTACCTTCCCGCTGCAGTGGTACCTATTTATCCACTTGCACTGGCGTGATTTCAAACTGCTAGGTTGGCAGGAGCTGGGACAGAGCAATAGGAGCTCACTCTGTTGCAGGGATTCAAATGTATATATGTGTCAAAAGCCCAGCGTTCAAGAGGTTAGAAGTGTGTGTGTGTGTGTGTGTGTGTGTGTGTAGAAACTAGCCCAGCAAAGGTAACATTCACATTTGTCTCTCTGGCTCCACCCACCACTGCTGTGTGGCCCCTGAAAGGTTGTCAATGTGGCCCTTGGGCTGAAAAAGTTTCCCCACCTCTTACGTAGCAAGAAACGTGTGTGAATGCCTTCAGTCCTCCCGCTGCTGCAAAATACTGCACTGGCCTCACCATTCCACACTCCTCAAATGACTTTCAGCTGAATTGAAGTTGCTTTCTCACCAATCTTACCTTCTCTGCCTGGGTGGTGCAATTCTAATTTTGCTCAAGGCCCACATCACCCTTAATTTGGTATGAAATTAGTTGACTTAAAATAAACACCATAAAACAAAATCCTCTGGTATTAAACTCGGCTTGGCGGAGGAATGAGTGCAGAGTTGAGATTTATAATGGGCCACCTTCTGAAGTGTCAGAAGGCAGCATGCCAGGGAGAACTACCAAACCTCCATCCCATGCTTTCTAACATTAGGTTATACTGAGACTTCCCCAGTAGAGGCTGGTCAGTTGGGGTGAAAGGGACACGGCCTTACCAATCTCACTCTGCCCCTCTGCCAGCCCCCCCACCTGCCTTCTTACCATCAGTTCTAGAGTTGCCCTTGTAGAACACAGCAGAGAAGAGGTTGGGGAGAAAGCTGCCTGTCATTGGCTCTGGCTCCACCTACTGTTGGTCTCCCTGTTTTCCTTTCTACCAATCCCAGTAGGCACCAGTTACCACTGGTCTTTGCCATCATGCTGTTTTGGGGCTCTGATCAGGGGACCAGCAGGGAGTACAGTGCAAAGGCTTGCAATAAGTTTCCAGAGTTGGGGTGTGTGTGTGATACTCAGAAAGACATCCTATTCTTTCCTCATGGACTCCTTCGCTTTTACTAACTACCAGAAGTTCACACTCCTGTCTCAGTGACGCCTGCACTGGCTTGGTCATGTCTACAGAATGGAAGATGGCAGAATTCCCCAAGAATGTGCTCCTTAGGGAGCTGGCTTCAGGTCTGCTGCATGCTGTAGCTAGGCAGGTGCATCTGTCCCCATCTACGAAGGTGGAAGCCGGTTTTGGAGAGAAGACTGTGTCTGCCCTGTGCCTCCAGCTCCTCCTCCACCAACTCTTGTTTAGCACCTCATTCTTGCTGGTCAAAGACCTCTCCCTACTCCATTTCTATGGGCACTTTCTCCACTATATGCATTTCTGTACACATTACTTGGCTAGAGAACTGAATTGCAAAATTCGGAGAAGTGCAAATTTTGAACGACGGCTGTGTTTTGTTTCTCCTACTATTATAGGAAGTGCAGATTGAGTGGGTTTGCCTTTAAATGCCAACTGAATCAAATTTCCTCCCATCTTGTGCCTTTTAAAATGAGAGCATAAGCAATTCCATGAACAGTCAGGCATGTTCAAAAATATAGGCAATTTCGACTCTTCCCTCTAATCATAGTGACCTGGTTTTGGTGACTACGGTGCAGAATTGACTATACGTTCCGTGAGCTTAGGACTGGGATCTGCCATTAAAATTGAAACATGGGATTCAGCTGCATTCTCAAAGTGTAGAGAAGCTACTGAGTAGATAAAATTCAAAAGTCCATCAGAGGAAGATGTTTATCCCATGGGACAGCTGTGACAGACATGCTGCCTACCACAGATGTCATCTTTAATCGACTGGAAACTGAAGGAGCATCAACAAAGAGACAATTGTGAACATCCGCCTGTCTCTGAGAGCCCTTTCTCACACTCCCAGAGTGAAAAAGAAACCATCCAGGCTAGACAACAACACCCATTTAAAAATGCATATCCACAACCTGTTGGCACCCAGAGAAAGAACTGCTTTAGGATACAAGCTATTTCCAGAGCCTTTTTGTAGGTTTCCTGTTTACTCTTCCTTAATGGAGAACCCTATCCCTAATTTAAGCAAGGAATCCATTGTGGCAATTCCCTCAAGTGCATTTGCAATCTCTTCTTTCCTTTCTTAGGATAACATGCATGACCCACTGTGGTGAGATGTTTCTACAGATGTGGCCTTGTGGAATAGTTTCTCCAAAGGAGGTATGAAATGGTAGGAGATGAATGAAGAAGAATGTTGGAAGATTCGGGACAGGTGAAAGAAAATCCTTCTTTACACAGCGAAGAGCTGAACTATTGAATTTGCTCCCGCAAAGCCACTTCCGAAGTAGAAAGGAGGTGGTGTTGTGGGCTTCACCCTCCCACCATGCGTGCGGGGGCTGACTCTCAGCCCCCGTGCAATTGAGGGAATCCCTGATTGCGTCATTCCCTGACCAGCCAATCGGCTGGCCTGGGGGCGTGGCCTGCTTATTTAATGCAGGGGCGGCATGGGATCTCCCTCTTTGCCGAGTGGCGGTTAGGAATTGGTATTGGTATGGTTATGTAGATAGAAGGAGGGGAGGAAGCGCCATCACCTCCCCAGCATATTGAAGGGTAGTCCGATAAAGGATTCCGGGGGTGTGGCCCTGTCCGAAGCCTATGGAGGTGAGGGCCTAAGGCACGCCCCCGAGTGGTGACCCCGGGGAAGTTCCTAGTTGATGTGCATCAGCAGGACTCCCCCTACTGGTGGTTAACCCTTCTCGGACTTCAAGCGAACAGGCTGAAGCCGGATAGTCGGTTAGGACCAATGCCTAAGCCAATACCGCTCATCACCTGTAACCTGTAACCAATACAGTTGTGGCCACATTTAGCCCATTAACCTTAAATATCTGTGTCATGTGTCTTTATTTCCACTGGGGGGAGGTGGAAACTCACCATGCAAGATGTAGTTATGGCCACCAACCTGGGTAGCTTCAAAAGAAGGCTAGACAAATTCATGGAGGAGAAGGCTACCAGTGGCTGCTGGACATGGTGACTATGCTCTGCCTCCACTCAGGTCTCCTCCTAGTGGGTTTCCCACTAGGGCATTGGGTTGACCAGAAGTGCTGGACTTACATGGGCTCTTCTTATGTTCCTATTGGACCTCTGGTTTGCTGTGGATAGACGTATTAGCTTCACCAAAGCTTTGTTGCAGATTGTTTTCTGAAGAGCAACTTTCTGTTGAGCCACTTGTAACACAATATTTATATATAACAGTTTATTGAAGGCAAGTATTCTCCTGCGGTAATATCATATCAGGAACAAGCTCCCCGGTTTCCTTACTCCAGAATCCCCCAGTCTCTTTCTTTCATGTCAGTTTTTAATACAACTTGTTACCATTTAGCATCTGATATTCTGATAATTATCTTCCCGAGGCTAATCCTTCTGCAACGCAGGAACGCTACATGGGAGTCTTCAAATAGTCATTATTTATAGTAGGTTCCTCCTTTCAACCCCAAGCCATTGTTATTTATAATTCATGGAGGGAAGAAGCCGGATCAGTGATTTTTCAAGTATAATCCATTAGGCTCTTCTACATTTCCGTCTGATAGGACCCTGCTAATTATACTCTGTGGTTTTGATAGACATCTAAGCAGGGGGTCATTTTTTATTATTAAATAAATCAAGTGGAGTAGCCACCAAACTTCTCCTTCAGCAAAATCCCAAGAACTAACTTCGAGATTCCTGCCTGGAAGAAGCATCTGTGCAATATCAAGAAAAAGAAAAGAAAAGATTTGCTTTTGGCAACATTTCCCCTTGCTGGTGGGACTGAAGGTTCTGTTCATCTCCAGTGAAAGAACACAGCAGCACTTCTGCCAGATCAGATCCATATTTAGCACCCTGGTTCCCACAATGTCAACCAAGTTTCTACAGGAAGCCCATAACATGAACATAAACATGATAAGCATCTCCCATTGCTATTCCCCATTGACTGGTATTGAGAGGCATGCTGACTATTCCTGGAGATAGCATATAACCATCACAACCAATAGTCATTTTGACCCAACCAGAAAGTTGTCTAAAGTTGTGGCGGTCCTCCTCACCACATCTCATAGAAGTGAACCCCACAGTTGAGCGGACCAGGACAGATCAACAGTTTGGGGAAGACCTGTGGCTCAGTGATACAACATCTGTTTTGCATGCAGATGGTCCCCAATTCAACATGTGTCATCTCCTAGTAGGGTTGGGAAGCATCCTGGCTCAAAACCCTGAAAGGCCACTGTCAGTCAGTGCAGGTAATACTGAACGAGGTGGACCAAAGGGCTCAACTGGCAGAAGAGATCTTCTTATGTTCCTGATCGTTTAAGGATGGGTGAATCTCTTGTATCACAGTTCGGTCGCTGAGATCTTTGGGGCAAACTGTATTATCAGCCCCCCTCATAGTTCAGATACAAAACTCTTATTTGCCAGAAGGCAGAAGCCATGCATTGTGGACCCAAATCTGTGACCTTTAAATAATTTTATTTTTCGACTGGCATTTTAAGGGAGTTCTCTGCATTCATGGTTGGTTTTAATTGATTCTATACACTGCATGTATCCACTTAAGGAGGTCAGTATGTTGGCAGTATGAACTGGGTATCATTGTCCACATGACGCTTATCTCTTTGCCTTGGCCTTGAAGAATTTATATTCCTCCTCTACTTTTTTTGCTTCCATTCTCCTTTCCTTTTGAGGTTTTTTGTTTGGTTTGGTTTTGAATGTCTTATAGGAGGGACTGCTCTCTTTTTTTTAAAAAAATGATATGAGCTGCTTTGATGACATTAATTCTCTGAAAAGCAAGGTAAAATAGAATACATAAATATCTATGAAACACCTGCAAGCATGACAGTGAAGTCATCGTAAACAAGAAATTGGCAATAAGCTTAAGTTTTGTAAGTGTCGATTTCCAATTAAGAATGTCTATTTTCTAGCAACCTTGTAACAGATGTTGCTTAGGAATTCTAAGAAGCCCTCCACACCATCGTTGTCGTTTTGAAATCAGTTGTTAAATTCAGTGCACTTTTGAAAGGTTAAGTCTGCCATCTTGATTTGAAATATCAGCTAATTGTATCTAAACATAGACAAAAAATGTTCCTTGATATCAGGAACCATCATGATATGTTTGGTTAAAATCAGTGTAGTTTTGAAATCAGTTAAAATCAGATCTGTTTCAAAAGAGTCACTCCACCATCTTGATTCAAAATGGTGTCCAAACATGGACAAAACCCCTTTTCCTTGATATCAGAAACCATTGTTCAAAATTTGCCTGTAATAATTCAATATGAATCTAAGAGCATAGCAAACAAGCAACTTTCCAAAATATATTGCAGATGATGATCATTATTAAAATTATTAAATGTGTTTATGAATTAAATGTGTTTATGAATTATGATTTCACAATGCGAAACAAAAAACCGAAAAGCCCACGATTGCACGCACACAATTTCGTATATAGCCAATAGAATTCTTATCATTTCTATAGCAGTCCACTGTCCAGTGCTCTCAGTCTTGCTAAAATATGTTGCTGTGTCAGCAAATCATTCCACCCAGAGTCACCCTGATGACAGCGCCACTTCTTGCTATGAGCATTCGATAACCACTTGAGATGCAAAAATCTCCCAAAGTTTTCCCGGAATGCACGAGATTGCAACGTGGAAGAGGAAAAAATGCTAGCAAGGCAGTTTGTGGAGACTATGGGGTTGGAAAGGAGTTGCAGAGCACAACCTAATATGTAGGGGGTGGGAAAGCAAATACACACAGCCCCCTCGCTACGCAGCGAGCATGAATTTATTGAACCATATGGCCTTGAATAATTGCCCTTTCTTCTCCACATGGAGGTGAAAAGGGTACGTTAGACATTTGCAACTTCCAAATGGCACCTGACATCTCTTATAAGTGAAAGTCCGTTTGGGTTTTTCTTTTTTTAAATGGCGGAGCATAAATCTTTTAAATTATAAATCAATAAATAGTTAATTCCACAATAGAAATCCTCTAAATATTTAATGTGTCATATGCAGAGTGGCTACCGTCAGGCTGATGGCACGGAGTCAAATGCATGCCGGTGCCAACTTGGGCCCTAACTCTCAAATAACTATTGATTTGAACTTGAAGCCTCTCAACACCTTGGAAATGGAAAGCGTAAAGGTAACAGTATGTTTGTGTGAAAGAGAAAGAGAGCATGCCAAATAGGGTGATGGAACAGAGCTTTGACTCCTTTCCACAGTTGCATTCCTACTTTTGCCCGGGGGACAAATTTGCCTCAAACTTCCCCTCCCCCCGGGGAAAGAAACTCATGGTGGCCTCCTCCTCTGCAACAGGACCTGGTAACACCCAGGACTTAGTGTCTCATGGGAGGGGCAGACTAGCCTGGTAGGCAAGGATGCTCCGCCCACTTTTCTCACTCCATTTGTCTTTGCAGCATCTGCCCTCCCTTCCCTCTACAGTGTGAGTGTCATTTAGTAGTCATGGTGCTTCAATTGGCAGAACTGACACTGTTCATATGCCACAAAATACCCTTTTCCGCATTTGCAAAAGATCAGTCTTTTAGCATCTATACTTTGGAACTCCCTGTCTATTGATATCAGCCTTCACTGTACTCTTTTCAGCACCTGTCGAAGACCTTTTTTTTTGTTTAGACAAGCCTACCCAGATGCTTGAGGGATGCGGGTGGCGCTGTGGGTTAAACCACAGAGCCTAGGACTTGCCAATCAGAAGGTCGGCAGTTCAAATCCCTGCAACGGAGTGAGCTTCCATTGCTCGGTTCCTGCTCCTGCCAACCTAGCAGTTCAAAAGCACATGAAAGTGCAAGTAGATAAATAGGGACCGCTCCGGTGGGAAGGTAAACGGCATTTCCGTGCGCTGCTCTGGTTCGCCAGAAGCGGCTTAGTCATCTGGCCACATGACCCGGAAGTTGTACGCCAGCTCCCTCGGCCAATAAAGCGAGATGAGCGCCGCAACCCCAGAGTCAGGGGTCCCTTTACCTTTACCTTTACCCAGATGCTCACAAAGCTGTTATGCAATAAGTTTTTAATCTACTGTTATTTTGATTTATTGAAGTCTTAAATTATTGTTAATTTTTTAATTGATTATTTCATTGTTTTATCTTTTTTGTAAGCTGCTTTGAGGCATTTCTTCATTTTTTATTTTAACAATCGAGCAGTGTCTACATTTTATGAATAAATAAATAATTTTGGGAGAGCCCCATATTGGCACTTGGGATTTCCTGTTTTTGTCTACTATGCACCGTAGGTTGTTTTGTATTGATTTTTGTTCTTTGGCATTCTGAGGGGAAGAACTGTTTTACAGTGGAATGGACTTCCTCGGAAGGGTCTGGAATCAACCCGTCTTCCCTTTTGCTTTCCCCAAAACAATTCCAGCAGTAATGACTCTGTGTGCATGAAGGATGGAAGGAACTCCCTGAATTTCATGACACCCCCCCCCCCAAAAAAAATATTCCCATCAGGAAGCTCCCGGTGCAGATATCTCTAGGCATTGTAGTTTGTAGAAGCATCTGAGGCCCAAAGGAAGGAGGAGAAACAGATACACTGGAGGCTAGGAACAGGGTAATAGTCCAATTTCTTCCCCTGCCAAGTTCCAGACTACTCTAGATTTGCATTTCGCACATTGAAGGTGGGTGGAAATATATGCCCTTCAAGGCACCACCCGCCTGTATGAATCTAGGCCTGTACTGGGCTGATGACCCCTCCCTGCTAGCCATGTGTCTCTTTTGGCAGGTTCACCCACCCATCTCCTGGCAGTGCCCCCAGAATCCTTTGCAATGTCACAGGGGGCTTGAAACTCTACAATGGACTCTCAAGTCCCCTTCCTTTGCTCTGACCCTTGCCTTCACTCATTTGGCTGGCCCTGTACAGACTCCCCGCTCCGCAATGCCATCTGCTTGCAGCATGAGGAGCAGAACTGATTGTCCGTTTTCACCGTGTCCTCATTTCCAGCAGGGTAAAGCGTACATTAATATTCATCGCTTTCCTCCTCCTCCTCCTCCTCTGTGGCTCTGCGGAAGAGTTTTCTCTGCTGTATCCCCAGTCGAGCTCCCTCCAATGACAGATATTGTAATAATGACAGTAGATTAATATCTCTTTAATCAGCCCAAATGAACATGACACACGCGGGTGACAGTTCAATTTTCACATAACAGATTATGGCTATCAAAACCCGACCATTTCGCCCGTCTCTCTTTTTATTATTATTATTTCTGGCAGAGATAATAGGGCTCTGGGAGGACCCAGGGTCCCATCAGATACCTATTAAATAAATCTTGTAACACATCAGCGTTACTCACCCACCTGTCTGGGCTCACGCTGCTCAGAGAATTAAATGAGGGTTGACACACGGAACACGCAAGTATTGTCACTCTGCCGGTGGCCTCTGCAAAAATGCATTCCAGCCTGTGCAGAACACCCCAGGCTTCTCGACTTGGTGACTTCTTGGGTAGGAAATATCTCATTCAAGCAGCTCTCAGGGGAGATCCCATTTGGAAGATGGCTTTGCTCCTTTTCTGGAGCTGAGCAAAAATGTTGGGGTGCAGAAAGGGAAAGGGGGTGGGGGTGGGATTTCTCAAACAAACGTCCCAAGCACGCCATGTAGGAATGTTGTGGGATTAATGCTGGGATGTCAGGTTGCCACCTCTGAAAAATGTTGCAAGCCTCACCGAAATTTTCCGTCTTCCTATTTCTGATTTACAGTATGGGGAGAGGGTTCTTTTAAGGATTGCAGCAAACTAAGTGGGAACTGAGACTAGGTGCATTAGAGAACTCCAACAAAATGGAAGCAGGAGTAGAACCTTCCAATGTTTCCTTAGCCGTCCCTTGTCTGGAATGGAAATCAATCCATTGGAAACAATCAGTATTCATGGTTGTTGTTGCTATGAACCCTTACAAATTATCATTACATTAACCTCAGCTCCCATTTGCATTGTTTCAAGTTGAAATGAATAAGGCAGAATGATGGAATGGTGATGTAATTTATGTGATTTGTATAATTACATAATTGACCCAATTGCATAATTGTGTAAATTATGTAAATTGCATGCTTTCGCTGCAGTGGAGAATGAGACCGAGATGTAGGTTTTGATGGAAGATGAAGTGCAGCAAAATGGAAACAGTGCTGCATTTTACAAAGGAAGGGCAGAACAGAAAACGACGCCTTCTTACATCCTTACCAACTACAAAATGTTGCAGTCTATCCACCTTCTGGGTTCCAGTCAGCCAGCCATGCCCTCCTTCAAAGCACTCCATTCCACTCCCCCTTGCCGACATTCCATGCCTATGCTCATCTCTCATTTTGTCTTCCATGTAACTATCAGAGGGGAAGGGGCCCTTTTGCATCTGTGATAGGAAAATCAGTTGCGGAAATCAATTCACATCACGTCTTGTTTGACAACAACATTTGGAGGACAACACATTCCTGGTCTAAAGATGTGCCTTTGATATTTTGGGCTGAACTACAAATTTAAACAAATGATTTGACTGGTCAATGTTGAACTGAAAGCCATCCTTGTCATGATATAAAGAGAAGAGAGCTGTTTCTGGGATCACTGGGGAGGGATGACAGATGAAGAATCCTCATTGACATTTGTAGATCTAAGTCAGCCATGTCAATGGGTCTACTCTGAGTAGGACTAGCATTGGGTGCAATCCAGGAACTTGTGGCTGAATGATGCATGGAGATCTCTAGGGGAGATGTGATTTGGAGCTTGCTTCATGCATCCATATACCTTGATCTGGTCCTAGGCTGGGTGTAGGGAAGAAATGGAGTTCAGTTTGTAATTTAATTTGAACTTATCATTATTATTTATGATTTTTATTTTATTTTTATTATTAAGGGAACCTGCTTAATTCCCACTTCCCAAAACTGCTAACAAAGGGAAATGCACCCCTTTTTCGAAATCCGCACTTTTCCAAATGTTCTGATAAAGTTCTCTGACAAAATGATGTTGTTGTTTTTAAATGCGTATATTGGGTTGCAGTCAGTGTTTTCTCCCCCTAAAAAAATGTTTAGGGGTACTCTCATTTTTCTACTCATATCAAAATACTGCCCCTCAATGAGGCCAAAATGTTTAGGGGTATGTGCACCCCTGCATACCCCCAGAAAAAAAGCACTGGTTGTAGTGCAACTCCAGAGTTGTTCTACTAAAATTGAAATTTCTGGCAGTAAGAGCTGTTTGACAATGGAATTGACTCCCTCAGAAGTTGATGGACCTTCACTGGAAGCTTTTAAACAGAGGTTGGATGGCCATCTGTCAGGGATTCCAGCATTGCAGGCCCCAGTCAGATGGGTGGCTAATAATAATAGTAGTAGTAGTAGTAGTAGTAGTAGTAGTGATAAAAATAAATAAATATGACCCTCAGGAGTACTTTCCAACTCTACAATTATATGATGGGTATGAATAACTTAGGCCCATTACTTTCAATTACTGTACTCTAAGTATAATTTAGTAGGGTACAACCCATTATAAAAATGAATATATTAGTGAAACTTTGATGTTAACAAATGCATTGATTAAGGTAAAACTGCTTGCAAGAATGTAGATTAAAATGCTGACAAATTTCCACAATGACTTAAAAAAAAGTAAAAAGTAAACCGATGTAGAAATGCAGGGAGCTAAACTTGAAATTGGAAAAAGGAGAAAGTGAGACGAACCGAAATTGACAGATCCGTCTATCCCTAGCTGGCATGGGGGGAATGCTCAAATATTCAATAAATAATTAGCAGTAAAAGTCAGTGCAAAGAGGCTGTGGCAAAGGGACAATTTGCGAGTGTGCGTTGTATATATTGTATACTTAGTACAAGTTTAGTACTGAAGTTTAGTACTAAAAAAAATGGTTTTCTTTTCCATGGGTTCCTGGCTCTTCCTTCGGCAAGAAAGCATGTTTATTTTTAAAAGGCCTAGTGTGAGTCTTTTTAATGGAAATGTTCCCGAGAGAAAATGAGCAATAAATGACCCCAATGAAGACATTAAAAGTTATCCATATGATTGTAATTATGAAGTCAAATTCGTTCAGCCGAGCATTCTGTCATTCCCCATTCTCGTTACAACTCCTGCCATAGGAGCCGGCTCATTTTCCACTTCTTATTACAGCCTTTGTCATAAAAATAAGTCATCCCAGTTTCAAGCGAGTAATAAATTCTCCAAATTACAGGCTAAGGATGCATGGTGTTAATTTTTGTGTGTGTCCTACCCCCTTGCTTAATAGGGGCTGGTTAGTTCCTACCGCTCCCCACTCTTAGAAAGACATGTTGACTTAAGGGGGTGGCAGTGGGGAGCTGGGCGGAATTTACTAGCTGAGAGAGAGTCTACCCAGAACCCACTTATCTGTTGGACAATGTCTCTATGAGCATCACACTAGTTTCTGGGTGATTCAGTGCTGAAGTGGAGAGGGATGGTATTCAGGGACATCAGGTTCATACAGAATACAGTGGTGCCTCGGGTTAAGAACTTAATTCATTCTGGAGGTCTGTTCTTAACCTGAAACTGTTCTTAACCTGAGGTACCACTTTAGCTAATGGGGCCTTCCACTGCCGCCGCACGATTTCTGTTCTCATCCTGAAGCAAAGTTCTTAACCCGAGGTAATATTTCTGGGTTAGCAGAGTCTGTAACCTGAAGCTTCTGTAACCTGAGGTACCACTGTATCGAACTACCTTTGCATGATGCAAGGCTAGGTGAATCTCAAGCCTGGGAGCCAAATACGGCCCTTCAGCCCTCTGAATCTGGCCCTCAGAAGTCTTCCCAAGCCACAACCCTTTAGCCTGCCTGGGATGTGCCTTCGGGTGCGTGTGAATATGTGGAGAAACTAGCTTTCCACACAAAGGTAAAAGATACATTAGTTGCTTGGCCTACTTTTACCTCAGGCCCCAACCACCACTGATCTTTGGCCCTCGAATCCAAACCATCTTCTGAAACTCACACTTACCTGAATGTTACGATGCACTCCTCCATTCAAATGGCATGTGCTTAAACACATGTGTTAGGGGAATGTGCGCGTCAAAAGGCATAGTATCTGAGAAAATAACGTACCAAAATACATTTGATTAGGGAAGATTGCTTTTTAAGGCACAATAACACGAAGGTGAATTTTTGCAAAGATTGCTTCGTTGTTGGCACCCATCTGTCTCAGGAAACAATGGAAGAGTGCGCTTTCGGGGCTGAAGTCAAAGTGTTGAGAGTTACAGTGCCTGCTGTGGCTGTAGAGACTGATATGGGAGAGACAGTTTTATTGCGGCTAGGGCAGATGAAGGGGTCTGGTTTCATTGCTACAGATGCACCATGGGATTCCTTCTCTCTGCACTCCTTTCAGCAGTCATTCTTCCTCTGGCCACTGCTGTAGATATATGACCTCACTGGCAGAGTCCACTGTGAGCATCTGCAAGAGATTCCCATATGGCAGGGTTAATGTTGCCAGCCTTGATGTCAGTTTGCAGACATTTTCGTAACACAAAGTTGGACTGCCAATGGGCCTGGTGCCGGAAGCTAGGTCCTACCTAGCACATCCTTGGGGATTCTGCCATCTTCCAGTGTGGTGTAGTGGTTAAGAGAGGTAGACTCGTAATCTGGTGAACTGGGTTCATGTCTCCGCTCCTCCACATGCAGCTGCTGGGTGACCTTGGGCTAGTCACACTTCTCTGAAGTCTCTCAGCCCCACTCACCTCACAGAGTGTTTGTTGTGGGGGAGGAAGGGAAAGGAGAATGTTAGCCGCTTTGAGACTCCTGAAGGGGAGTGATAAAGCGGGATATCAAATCCAAACTCCTCCTCCTCCTCCTCCTCCTCTTCTTCTTCCTTTGTGTTTGTGGGGGGTATTACAGTCATATCTTGGTTTTTGAACAGCTTAGTTCCCAAACGTTTTGGCTCCTGAATGTCGCAAACCCGGAAGTGACTGTTCCAGTTTGCAAACGATTTTAGAAGCTTCCTGCAGCCCACTCAGAAGCCGCGATTTGGTTTTTGAACATTTTGAAAGTCAAACAGACTTCCAGAATGGATTCCGCTCGACTTCCAAGGTACGACTGTATATACATATCTGAAATGTGGGAAGCTGAACTTAAAACTGGAAGAATAAGAAATGGAGAGAAATGAAAATTGAAAAAAGTTGCCCATTCCTATATATATAGCTCTCAGGCATCTGACATCTAATGTGCAATTTCCCTCTAAGTCTGCCGAAACACTACATGGCGAAACATGAGTGTGGGGCATTTTGGTGATATGGGGCAGGACTGGGAAAGGCTGGCAAAACATGATGGCTTTACCAGCAACAGGAAAGCACACCTCTTGGGGACTTCTGGCTGCTGTTCATTCTGTAAGTCACAGGGATGTAGGAAAATGACTTATACTGAGCTAGACCAATAGTTCATCTTGTTCAGTATTCTCTTCATTTACCAGCAGAGGCTGCCCAGGGTTTCCAGCAAGGAATCTCTCCAAGCCTTACCTGCAGGTGCCGGGTATTGAACCTGCGCCCTTCTGCATGCAAAACAGATGCTCTGCCAGTGAGTTATAACCCTTCCCAGCTGTAATCATAATTTGTGATACCGTAGTCTTGATCCCGGGGACTTATGAGGGAAAGAAGTGGTGGCTGCCCACAGCTTGGATACTGCTAGTCAGTGTGGACAGGTAAAAGGTAAAGGACCCCTGGATGGTTAAGTCCAGTCAAAGGCAACTAGGGAGTTGCGGTGCTCATCTCGCTTTCAGGCCAAGGGAGCCGGCGTTTGTCCACAGACAGCTTTCCGGGTCATGTGGCCAGCATGACTAAACCGCTACTGGTGCACGGAACACTTCCTGCCACAGTGGTACCTATTTATCTACTTGCACTGGCGTGCTTTCGAACTGCTAGGTTGGCAGGAGCTGGGACAGAGCAATGGGAGCTCACCCTATCATGGGGATTCGAACCACCAACCTTCTGATTGGCAAGCCCAAGAGGCTCAGTGGTTTAGACCCACCCACATCCCTTCAGTGTGGACAATGCTGAGCTAGATGGACCAATGATCTGAGGTTCCTACATGCCGATGTGCAGCACCATTGGCACGCATGTGCTAACATTACAAGCTGGGAGGAAACTTTCCGAAAACAGCCCCATCCTCATACTCAACTCGAAAAATCACAAATTGCTGAGCGAATTCCGAATCAAGAGGAACATAAGCGTGTGAACGGAATCCAGGTTCCACCACCACAACAAAGGTGTGGGGCTCCAAGATCTTCCACTGCTAGTAGGAGGAAGCAAACCCCAGATGACTCAATGTGTGGGCAAATGCGAGGACTCCAGCATTATCCGCCTTGCTGCTTGTTCCAACAGCTCCCGCGTCTCTCCTTGTGGCCTTTTGAACCCTAATGGAAGCTCAAGGGGGTGTGAATATCATGAAAGATCCCATTCAATATACTTCCTAACCTGTCTTTGCCAAATCAAGTGGTACAGAAAAGTTCTGGGACGAATTAGGCAACCAGATGTGAGGAGCTCAACTCACCAGCCAGTTAGCAGTCGGTGCCAGCAGACGCAGGAAGCAGCCAAAACGTTTGGGTGCCATCAAACCCTCTAGAGGGAGCCAGAGAGCTTTTCCTGCCTTACAGTGAGAGATGAGAGAGAGAGCTTGAAAGTGCTACTTGATCTAAAACCGGGATGGCCAATTGTGGAAGTCGTGGTAAAGGAGACTTGACCGATCCTACAGATCTTGGCATGTTCCAAAGAGTGGTGCATAGGCCAGGGTTGAAGACAAAGTATCTGTCTGAAGGAAATGGGAGACAGAATTCTAAACTGGTTGCCCATGGAAACACTTTAACATCATCTTGAATTAGGGGTGGTGAATGAACATCATCTAGAGCAGTGTTTCCCAACCTCTGGTCTCCAGCTGTTTTTGGACTACAATTCCCATCATCCCTGACCACTGGTCTTGCTAGCTAGGGATGATGGGAGTTGTAGTCCAAAAACAGCTGGAGACCAAAGGTTGGGAAACACTGATCTAGAGCAAGCATAGGCAAACTCAGCCCTCCAGATGTTTTGGGACTACAACTCCCATCATCCCTTACCACTGGTCCTGTTAGCTAGGGATCATGGGAGTTGTAGTCCCAAAACATCTGGAGGGACGAGTTTGCTTATGCCTAATCTAGAGGAGGGGTGGTGGCCCTCGAGCTCTGGAGCCAAATGTGTCTCTATATGTCTCCTTGGACCCACTACAGGCCACACCCCTTTCCTAGACCACACCTCCCACTAGCCCAGCCTTGTGCCTTTACAGAGTGTTTTTGTTTGACTGAAATACCTCTTTGTACTGTAATGATGCCTCTTGCTTGCCTAGATGGTGAATGGGGAGATTTTAGGTGCGTCCAGAAACCTCTGGCTTTTTGTGCTCTTTTGTGAGGCTGGAATATAGCCTACAACACAGCCACATCTCTTGTCCCGCCTACCTTTGCCTAAATCCCACTGGGCATGGAGTCCCAGGAAGGTTGCCCATGTGCCACTTAGGCTGAAATGGGTCTCTCACCCATGAACTAGAACCTTGTAACATGACTCCACCCCATGCTTCTCATTGGCTCTTGTGAGCCTGACTTTTCTTCAAGGCACTAGAAGCGACTCAAGTTCAGGAGAGCCAATGAGGGGAAAGTGGGGGAGCCATGTTGGAAGGCAGCACTGCCTCCCTGCCTACCTGCAACATCTCACGGTAGCCTTTTTAGCAGCTTCAGGGGTAGTCAATGTGGATTACAACTCCCATCACCCCCCTGTTCTTAGCCATGCTGGCTGGAGCTGGTGGAAGCTGTGGGCCACAACATCTGGATGGCACCATGTTGTCGACCCTAGAGCTACTGTTTTAGGAGGTTACAGCAGACACAATTTGGCTCACCTGCTTCTATCCTCTGGCCTGGAATGGTCAACCATATATCACTGTGGTTATGCACCTAGCTGAAGAGAGGTACCATATTTTTCCACCTATAAGACACCCCCATGTATAAGATGCCCCCTGGTTTGGACAGATCTGTGCATCCGCAGTTTAAGATACATGATGGGAACTGGCAATTCAGACGATCAGAAGACATTCCTGATTTCACCATAAAGCTAAAATGGGTGTGTTGTGTGTGGTTTTTTTTTTTTTAAAAAAAAATAAGTACCCTGTAATTCTCCTGAGTGGTTCATTTTCCAGTGCCTGGAGAGAATCAGTCGTCTATCTACAGCATTGACCAGAGGAGGAATAACCTTTGGGATGAGTGCAGGAAAGATGGGATGCCATGGTGCATCTGGTAGCAGCGAAAGCAGACACATTCCTCTGCCCCAGCAGCAACAAAACGTGTTTCTCCTGTATCAGTCTCTACAGCCACAGCAGGCGCTGTAATTCTCCAACTTTAAAGGTGCACTCTGCTATTGACTCCCGAGAAAGACAGATGCCAGCAATAAAACAACAGGTCCACTCTCCATTACAAGGTAGCAAAGATTGGAGACTTTTGATTCCAGTGATCTGTGTGCTTAAATAACTACCGTTTCAGATCTGGGCAAAACACAAAGTGATTTTCCCGCCAAGCATTCCAGCATGGAACACATTAGGAGCAAGCTATCTTTGAACAGTACCTGCCTATTCCCCTTTTCATAGCCAACAGGATGCTGAAACATTCCAGAATCTTCCATCCTTTGTACATGTGCCAGCAGCTGTCTCACTCCTTCTCTTACACTCTGCAATATATACACCATGTGCAATGAATGAAACACCATTTTGCAGTCATGGAAGTTTTATACATGCAATAGGCAAATACCTCTAGCCATGGAATGGCAGTGTTGCTACAACAGAATGTTCATGAACATCCCTCTTGCTTGGGATGGAATGGGGAGACCACAGAAATGTGAAGTTGGCAAACTCTGAAGCTTCCACAAGGAAAATGAAATAGCAGCTTGAGATGGCTGGGGAGAATCAATAGTATTTAAGGCCAGGAGCAATTTCCCCACTATAATGTTTCATGGGCCCTTCTGCATCTCTGTGTGTCCTGAGTTTCCTTGTCCTCTTACATGATCCAGAAGTCACCTGCCAGTCCTAATATGCACCAGTCACTACTAGGGCATAGGCCTATCTGAAAGGCTAATGGAAGCCCCATCTGAACTACACATTTAAAACAGCATCATACCACTTTAAACAGTCGTGGCTCCCCCCAAAAAAAATCATTTGGGAACTGTAGTTTGTTAGGGGTGCAGGGAGTTGCTAGGAGAGCCCTGTTCTGCTCACAGTACTACAAATTCCAGAGTTCCCTTTGAAGAGAGATGGAGGACTCGGATGTACAGCTACAAATGAAACATTTTAAGTGTGCTTTAAGTGCAATGTACAATGTGACACTAGATGGTGATGGTAAGCCTTATGGGAAATCCAATGTATTTTTAAAAACACTTTTTAAAAAAACATTTTCAGAATGGTTTTTATATGTGTGTAGATTCCACCTGGCTGTTAATGCGCATTGAGAATTGCAGCTCAGGATGAGGGGTTGGTGGGAATAGGGGTCTCCCAACAGCTCTCAGCGCTCTAAACAGTCTATAGTTTCCAAGTTTCTTTGGGGAAAGTCACGGCTGTTTGAAGTGGTATGGTACTGCTTTAAATACAGTCATACCTTGGGTTAAAGTAGCTTCAGGTTGTGCGTTCTCAGGTTGCGTCCCGCGGAAACCCAGAAGAACAGATGCGCAGACGCAGGTTGTGTTCTGCTCAGGATGCAAATGGGGCTCTGGAACAGATCCTGTTTGCATCCAGAGGTAGCACTGTATATGGTGTGGATGGGGCCAGGAGGATGTGATGAGGTCAATTTGGATCAGAATTTATGAAGTTCAAAACCTTCAAGCATTTCTAAAGCTACCCAGTGGATCACACTTTAACATCTGCAAACCAATCCTTGTGAAGAATGGTTGAAGTTGTTGAGCATGTTCAGCATGAGTAAAGAGAAGAGAGAGGTGTGATAGGATAGCCATATCCAGGTGACTGAAGGTGGAGCAAGCATGTTTTCTGTTGCTTCAGAGAGTAGGACCTGAACCAATGGATTTGAATTGCAAGAAAGAAGTTTCCAACTAAACCATTGGGATGAATCTTCAGACAGTGGCATCTCTCCTTCATTGGTGGTTGAATGGCCAATGGCCATCTGTCAGGGATCCTTTACCTGCGACTCCTACATTGCAGAGGGTTGGACTGGATGACACTTGGTAGACCCTTCCAACAATTCTATGATCAACATACGCAAAATGGTCCTATATAGTGGGGTTCTACTCCGAGAGAAGGAAAAATCTCCCCAAATCTTGCAGCTGGAATATGCCGCCTGTGGGGAGAGAATTCCATCCTACAATTTGTGTTTTATATCATGGAAGGTCAACCACCACCCCAAACACACACACACACACACAAATCTGGCAATGCCATGAGGTCATCCCCACCAACAGAAATCTATAAAAACTCACTGGGGTTGAGAGTTCGAACAGCTGCAGGCTTTTCTCATTATGGAACAGATATAACTCTGTGAAATGATTATAATCATCATCATAATAACATTGCTTATTTTAGCACTAAGCATCTTTATGAGGGTGTTTTATATGGTGCATGTGTGCTATAAATATTTCTATAAAGCTGTATGTAACAAAAAAAAAATGCAATGTAGAGTTGGCAGAAATAAATCAAAGGCCAGAATTTAGGGGTGTGGGCGGGAATTGTACCCACACCCAGAATAATGAGATGAGACAAGTCTCATTGGGCAAACTAGGGCCACAACTTCGTTATGTTTAAGTTAATAAAGACCTGCAGTGGATCTTATTGCTGTGCAGGATACTGTAACGCTGAAGGGGCTGCAGTGTGGTGATTCCTGTTTTAAATTAGGGGAAGCCTAAGCCAGCCATGAGCCAAAGGTTTTGTGCTGCCTGCCTCTCCTCCCCATCTGGTCTTACCTTTACAGGTGTTGAGAAAGAGCATTCCCCCCCTCCATACCCTGGGGCTCAGACTGCATGAGCCAGAGCCTCAAAGGGGTTCCTTTCTCTGCCCCCGAGTCGCAATGGTAGGAGGGTACTGGTAAAAGCCATTCCCTCTGATTATAAACTACATGTGTCAATCAAGGGGTGAGAGTTCTTCTTCTATGCCCCTGCTCACTTTGGTGTTTGCTGTCCCTCTTTTCCACATCATCACACCCTAGTGTTATATCATCATCGTAAGCTAAGACCTACTTATAGTAGACTTATTGGTTAGTTAGCCATGCCCATTAATTTCAACTGGTCTGTTTTGAATAGGACTAACAGTGAATACAATCCATTGCTTTCGCTTTCAGCAGATACTTGTCTGCAGCATTTTTTAATGTCTGGATTTCCAAAGTGCTGTGGAGCACTTCTGGGGTCCCTGGTTCAACTCATGCCATGTGATGTAGAGATCCTGCATCATATTTGGCAAGTCAAAAATATGTCTGAGGCATTCTGCTTCACCTCAAGGTTAAGCCGAATCCAATGCACATCTCTAGTTCTTAAGCTGGCCATCTGTCAGGGATGCCACAGGATGAGCCAGTGGTAGGATCAGTTGACCTTTAAGGTACCTTCTATAATAACCAGCACCATCTGGTATGCTGGCTGAGACCCTACCTGCCTCCACACCGTTTCGCCAGAGTGGTACATGCACTGGTTATCTCCCACTTGGACTACTGCAATGTGCTCTATGCGCCTCAACACCTTTGAAGGTGAATCAGAAACTACAACTAATCCAGAATGTGACTACTGGGCTGGTGACTGGGAGCAGCCACTGAAACCACATAACACTGGTCCTGAAAGACCTACAGTGGTTCCCAGTGCATTTCTGAGCACAATTCAAAGTGTTGGTGCTGACCTTTAAAGCCCTAAACGGCCTTGTCCCTGTATACTTGAAGAAGCATCTCCACCCCCATCGTTCAATCTGTACACTGAGGTCTAGCACCGAGGGCCTTCTGGTGGTTCCCACACTGTGAGAAGTGAAGCTACAGGGAACCAGGCCGAGGGCCTTCTCACTAGTGGTGCCCACCCTGTGGAATGCCCTCCCATCAGATGTTAAGGAGATGAGTAATTATATAGCATTTAGGAAATATCTGAAGGCAGCCCTGTATAGGGAAGCTTTTTAAGTTTTTAATATTTTATTATGTTTTTATATATGCTGGAAGCCACCCAGAGAGGCTGGGGCAACCCAGTCAGATGGGTGGGGTACAAATAAATTGTTGTTGTTGTTGTTATGTGATAGGTATGTTGTTGGGCACTCTCAGTGTACATGGTGTCCCTGCAGAGTGTCCCTCAGAGTCTTGCACAGCACTCCATATGAACTGACCAGGTATTGTTATTGGGGGGTTATTGGGTTGCTGTTTTTATTTTGATTATATATTTTGTGGTTTTATGCTCTGATTTTGTTCTGTGAACTGCCCTGAGACCTCCGGGTATAGGGCAGTATATAAATTCAAATAATAATAATGCAAAGTATGAGAAATTTTTTTGAAGCCCAAGGGCAGCATTCCCTTCTATACAATCTTCCAAGGGCCACATGCCAGCAGTGGGTGGGGCTAGAGGCAAAATTGGCTGGAGCTATTAATATATCTGAAGTATCCAGTCCAATATATCTGAAGGAGCATCTCCACCCCCATTGTTCTGCACAGACACTGAGGTCCAGCTCCGAGGGCCTTCTGGTGGTTCCCTCACTGCGAGAAGCCAAGTTACAGGGAACCAGGCAGAGGGCCTTCTCGGTAGTGGCGCCCTCCCTGTGGAATACCCTCCCACCAGATGTCAAAGAGAACAACAACTACCAGATTTTTAGAAGACATCTGAAGGCAGCCCTATTTAGGGAAGCTTTAAATGTTTGATGTATTACAGTATTTTAATATTTTTTTGGAAGCCGCCTAGAGTGGCTGGGGAAGCCCAGCCAGATGTGCGGGGTATAAATAATAAATTATTATTATTATTATTATTATTATTATTATTATTATTATTATTAATAATAATAAACTCTGACCTTTCATACAGTAGGCAAGTGGCAAGTTTCTACATAAAGCCCTCTCTGTCCCCCATCAAGAAGACAAGCAAGAAACTTTCCCAGCTGAATGAATAGGTCTCCGGCATAGGGGTCTCCTGTTATTGTTTTTCAATTCATTTGCTGTTATTTTCTGTCCTGTTTTTATCTGACTTTTTAAAAGCTATTTTGATTATATTGCGCACATTGTCTTGAGACATCTACGTGGAAGGCGATTAAATCGCCATCATCCATCATCGTTTTGGGTTCCCAATGTCATCTCAAGAAGAAACAAATTCTCTTTCCCCTCTCTTCACCCCGCTGAAGAACCCAGGCACGGCTCTTGAGTAACAAAGCTGTTTTAAAACTTTAACAAGAGACTAATGGAAATTGGGGAGATGGAGGAGGAGGAACGAGCAGGATTGTGGAAGGGATGTAGTTTGGTGGTGTTAGAGAGAGGACGTGTTCTCTAAATAATAAATCAAAGTGTGTGCGTTTTAAGGGCACAAATATGTGTGAATATTTAAAACATGTCCAAATGGGCTGAAGGAGCATAAAAAAGGGGGTGTTTTTTGTTTTGTTTTTTAAATCTTTTATTATAGAAAAGGTTGGGGAAAGGTATATGGATGGCAAGATTTGTGTTTAATGGCTTGTCATCTTGCATATGGACAGAAGGGTTTTTAAGTGCGGACATATTTGTGGACAAACCGATCTGACAAGATGGATTCGGTAAGAGGCACTTAAAAACGGAACAGGTTCCACGGAGATGGAATCCTTGTAAGTGGTGGTGTTTTGGCGCTTCTTGTTGTTAACTTCTCTTCATTTGGGGCTGATTTGAGATGGGTTTTGTACAGCCGAGGGAGGCCTTGACGCAGCGAGAGTGAAAATTGCCATTTCAGCTGTTCGTCCATTTGCAACGTCAGTCAGTTTCAAAGTTTCTACCTTCCAATAATCTTTCCCCACATCATTTTGTCTACTAAGAATGCCTCTCTCACTCTCAAGTTGGGGGTGAATTTCTCACACCCCTCCTCTCCTGTAAGGAGCCAGTGTGGTGTAGTGGTTAAGAGCGGTAGACCTGTAATCTGGGGAACCGGGTTCGCGTCTCTGCTCCTCCACATGCAGCTGCTGGGTGACCTTGGGCTAGTCACACTTCTCTGAAGTCTCTCAGCCTCACTCACCTCACAGAGTGTTTGTTGTGGGGGAGGAAGGGAAAGGAGAATGTTAGCCGCTTTGAGACTCCTTCAGGTAGTGATAAAGTGGGATATCAGAGCCAAACTCTTCTTCTTATTCTTCGAGTGGTTTGTCCCAAAGGAGGACCAAGGATAAGCACATCAGTTTTCTTGGAATAGCCTAGCCATGGTGATCAATGGCCTTGGTAACCTCAAGATTTGATTATTCCAATATGCTCTTGGGCCTTCTCTGGAGGCTCCAGCTAGTGCAAATGACTGTGGCTGTTGATGGGAACAGACCACCACATAACTCCAGTGCTCAAAAGACTGCACTGACTGCTCATACACTAACAAACCAGGTTCAAGTTTCATGTATCAACGTCCTTAAGAAGGAGACTTCAATGACTGCCTGATCCCTTATATCCTTCCCCAATCATGGAGAGCTTCAGGAGAGACATTGTTGTTGGTCTTCCATGGCGCAGATGCATGGCTCATATTCAACAAAAGCTGTAAATTTAGTACTGTGGGTCCAATTTTATGGAACCTCATATATATATATATATATATATATATATATATATATATATATATATAATAATGCCTCTACATAATACCTGGTTGCTAATCTTTTGTGGAAGTTGCCAAAGAGAAGAATTGGTTCTGCAAATTCCCCTGAATTCTTCAAACATCTGAAGGCACTCTTCAAGTCCTTAAGAGATCACAGAGAAGAGGGCAAAGGTGTCTTCTCAGGTTCCACAAAGGGCAGGAGTTGATCTAATAGACTTGGGTTACAGAAGAAGATAGCCATTATCTAAAGATCTTAATCAGTGGGCAAAGTAGAGTGAAATTTGAGAAAGATAGAGGGAGGTATTCAGGGGCATACTGCCCCCAACAGTGGAGGTAGAACATAGCCATCATTTTGAGTTTTTTAAAAAGGAAATTATGTCCAGCTATCAGGGATACCATGGCCATGGATTTCCTGCATTGTCAAGATTTGGACTAGATGACCATTGAAGGACCTTCCAAATCATAGGATTATTTGATTTCAGTACAGTGGTACCTCAGGTTAAGTACTTAATTCATTCCGGAGGTCCGTTCTTAACCTGAAACTGTTCTTAACCTGAAGCACCACTTTAGCTAATGGGGCCTCCTGCTGCCGCTGCACACGATTCTGTTCTTATCATGAAGCAAAGTTCTTAACCTGAGGTACTATTTCTGGGTTAGCAGAGTATGTAACCTGAAGCATATGTAACCTGAAGCGTATGTAACCCGAGGTACCACCATATTGGATTATCAAGCTCATGCTTCCTATAAGCAGAATATAAAGAGTATCTGAAACCTTATGAGGTAATTGAAACTTGAACCTATTTATCCAACTCACAACTAACTCTGAGAAAACTACCAATGTATGGTTAGAATATCCCAAGACTGTCATGGCATGAGCCATGCACGAGCAAATTAACTTGCAGAACTCCTTCTCCCTTTTATAGGATTTTTCCCGCCTGGTAAAAATAATGGTCTCAAAACATGTTTGCCATTTGTGTTGAAGCAAAAATAGTTCATACTAGCACTGACCTCAGTTTTTCATGATAATATTCTGGACTGTCATATATACCCAAACTGGCTTTTTTGCCCCGTTCTCTCTCTCTCTCTCTCTCTCTCTCTCTCTCTCTCTCTCTCTGTGTGTGTGTGAGAGAGAGAGAGAGAGAGAGAGAGAGAAATCAGGGGGCAACATGCAAATGTTTGTGCATTCTCTGGAATGAGGCCCTATGAGCAATGGGACCCATAAAATGTTTATAAGTTCTACTTTATAAAGTAGAGCAAGTTGAACAAACAGCCTAATTCTCTCTCTTTCTATGAAAATGAGGGTTCTTTGGAATACAACTGGTTCCTTGACCACAATCCTCAGGATCCTTTGTAAATACACCCCAAGCAAATCTGGAAGTCTCAATGGAACAGCAGAGTCTTGCATCCCCCCCCCCAACCTCCTCTGCAACCCTCCATATAAATAGGGCTGACCTTCCTTTGCCCTGCCAACCACTACCTCTCTTGGTGGTACAATCATCAAGGTTTGGCCAATGAGATCCCTGATTGCATCTTGTAGGTTCCAAGGGTTTCTTGTAAGGGTGTCCCATAAAATATTTTTGGGAGCCTTCAGGGTTGTTGCTCTTGAAGTAGCTCCTGAGCATGGTTTCCAAATATTTTGAACTTTCCCCCTTCCCCTTCTATTTTCTGTCTTCTGAAGAAGCAGCTACGCTTTGAAATTTCTACTTTCTCTGGTCAAATAATTTGTGCATAAATGCACATATAATGAGAAAGTGTATGCAAAAATGCATATGTGAGTGAGAACAACACATGAAATCTCTTTTCCAAGGAGAAATTGCTTGCCAAATCTGTATACTATCACTGGGGAAAACATACACTAATGATTGGATTGAAGATATGTACAAACTCACTACACAGGAACAAGTTGTGTCCAAACGTAGACTTGTCATGGACAAATTTAATGGTATTTGAAATTCATTTTTATGAATGCCATATTAGGTTAAGGTCTGGTTAACTACAACGACATTTTCTCCTTTACTGTAATGTATACAATATCTTTTGTTTTTTGTTTTGTTTTGTTTTCTACATGGATACTATTTCTTCTTTTTTGTGTCTTACTCCAGGCACTTGTAATTTTGCACTTTTTATTTTTCAATACATTAAAAGGATGGCCAATTTTCATGAGAGTTTGGTTTTTTTAAAGCAAACTGAAGATTGGAAAAATTAAGAGTGGAGAGAAAGTGACAGATTTTTCCATTCCTTATCTGGCAAGTGTAAAACAGTCCTGTGTAATTCGTTGTTGTTGGTGGTGAGGACAAAATCTAAAGCCACCTAAAATAACAGAAGTTGTAAAGATCTCCTAATATAAAGTTTGAGTAATACTGTACTGGGCATTTGTGGTGAGGAGAGCAGGTAAACTGCTGGATATGATGTCCTACTGTCCTGAGAAATAAACCTTTGGGGTGTTGGGTGTGTATTCCTCTTTCAGATATTACAATGCTCAGATTGTGTTAACATTACAGGTGGAGTGCTTCTTGCTGAAAACATTTTGTAAAACAACCATTCATTATACCTTCAGATCTTTATGGTTTGGGAAGAGGGGGAATGTGTCTCAACACAGTGAAGCCAAACTCATGTTTTAATTCATAGTGAAAAGGCCCATCCATGTTTTCAACCAGGAGAGAACGTCCTGGATCTTTAGTCAAATCAATCCAATATGTTCTTATGAGTGTCTTTTTTTCTCTCTTACTGCAGATATGTGTGTGTCTGTGTGTCTCAACCCACATGATTCCTGGCATGTGTTCTGAAAGCATAGAAGAAAGAAATTTCATAATTTGATTTAAACACTGAGAAAATAATACGTGGTATAGTCATCTCCTTGAAAAGCTACTACATCAAGACGAAGGCTCTTGCAGACCAGGTGTTGTATCCAACTAACTTCTACTCAGAATAGGCACACTGAAACTAATGGACTTAAGTTAGTCACGTGTATGAATTTCAATGTGTCTTATACTTTGAGCCTGGGAGGATAAATAACCATTGTCTATTACACAATAGCTTGAAGATGTCACGTCCCCTGCTACATTTGAACATGTAAGAATCAACGTTTTGTGGATACCTATCTGGGCATTTGCATGGCTTATATTAAGATGGATATATTCAGAGCTTCTTTTGTGACAGTACTCACTGGTACAGAGTGCCATCGCCTCTAGTTTTGCTGCCTAGGGCCACCATTTTGTGATGCTACCCATGACACTTTACAAGAAAGGAATACTGTCGCCTCATTTTTTTCTCAAGAGAAAAGAAAAGCAGTTGATGCAGTGATGGCTATTGTCTCTGCACTGTAAGCTGATGGGTTTTCTTCCCCACCCACTTTTATCTCCTTCAGTTTTCCACCTCTCTTTCTTCTTTGTTAAACGTGTATTTCATTATCATCAACATCAGCAGCAAAAATGCAATGGATCTACTCTGAATGGAGCCACACTCACATCATACATTTAAAGTGCCATGATACCACTTTAAGCAATCATGGCTCCTCACAAATAATTATGGGAGCTGTAGTTTGCTAATGGTGCTAGTAGGAGACCCTTATTCCCCTTGTGGGGTTACAATTCCCAGAGCGGTTTACCTATACGTAAACAAGGCACTGCAGATGTAATACGGCATGCCATCTTAGACAGTGGCTTATGCTGATTTAAGTTCTACTCAGAGTAGACCCATTGCCATTAATGGATGCAAATTAATCAACTTCAATGGGTCTACTCTGAGTAGGATTTGTGTTGGATAGAAACCAAGGTTTCTCAGTGGGAAGGAGTCCACATGGTCACGCTCTTATGATGGTGAAGGAGAAATCTGAGCGTTGTCCTTCACACCCACATCCACTCCAAATCCTTCACTTGCAAGGACTTCAAGTAATGTGAAAGTTATCCTCCCTTCCATTAGAGGAGGAGAGTGAAAATATAATACCACTTTACCACCACCTTTGTAGCAATACAGTTTGTGCGTTGCGTTTGACCCTCTGAATCGAGGTTAAATCGCAGGAATCCCCGTGAGCATTTGCCATTCATCTTTTATAGGTGAAGATTTTCAGGTATAAAAGGAGGGATAAAGTTAATACAGAGTTTAATGGAGGAAAAAATTATGACACCAGCATCACATCTGTGTTTGCTATTTGGGCCTGGTTCTACCCCACCCATACACCCTCCCCCAGCGCTGTATTTCTCTTTATAATATGTGTATAATTTAATATCAGCCTCAAGGCTTGCGGTTTCATATGTCATCAACTTCCAGGAAACCAGATCCTTGGCCTAAGTATCAGATGAGTTGCTAATGTTTTGGAGGTGGGGGAGGCATGTTTTACATCTCCTTTTTTATTACCATTCTTGAAGTATGAATTTGTGATTGTAACCTGACGCTCACTTTGCTGACACAGTGAGGATAATTGAAAGTCCAGGAGCATTTGGGTGTTGCGGAGTGCGGACCCTCTTTAGTATTCAAGACAGGCTTAAGTGATTAGGGGGTTCGAAATAGAAGTTTCTGAATCTTGGCGATTCCAGGAAGGCTTGAGGTACTGTTTTAACAAACAACATTTGCTCCATTTGCCTCTCAATTAGGACAGATAAAAGACTTCATCATGAGGCACATAGTTAAACAATGGGGCTCGCTAACACAAGAAGTAACTTTGAAGGAAACATTAGGCTTGTCCACACATTACACCAAACATAGGTGCAAGCTATCTCTGCACTCATGGAAGTGCTTTTGTGAATGAGTGAACACTTCCTCACTTTGTTACAGCTCAGCTCTTGTGTCCTCAGACTATACAATAATTGGACGTTAAATGTGAATGGTCATTAGATCTGACCATACAGCTCAACTATTTGTGTTGACCCAGATTGTACACTCGTTGAGTGTTACATGGAAACACTCCTGTCATTTAAAAACAAAATAACTTTGTTTCTATGGAACGTACCAAGACACGGGAAATTTAAAATGACATTGAATTCATAGCAAACCGTTTCCAATAATGTCCTTCTAGTGACTATTGGGATGGTAATCTGATACCACTGATAAGGTTGAGCTCTACCTGACAAGGACTGGGAGGGCCTGCTCTCCGCTGATATAAACAGAGCTTAAGTATGTGATGGTTGACTTCCATCAATTGGATCATTGTGACTTCTAAGATGGCTTAAGGCCTGGCATATCTCACTTTTGACACTAAACCCTCCCTACTTAAGATTCTTGGCAGTATGAGCCACTGCTTTCGCTGCCGAACCTCCCAAAGTAAAACATAACAACAGAGGAAGAGTTTGGCTTCTGGATGAGGCCCATCTAGACCAACATCCTTTTCTGACCACGGCCCAACCAGATGCCTCTTGGGAAACCACCAGTAGGACCTGAGTGCAACAGCAGCTCTCCACACTTGTGAATTCCAGCAACTGGTATTGAGAGGCACAGTGTCTCCGAGAGCAGAAAGAAAATATTTTGTTCTGTTTTTCGTGTGTGTGTGTGTGTGTGTGTGTGTGTGTGTGTCATTAAATTTGTTAGTCAATTTATCTTGCCCAAGGTGACCTAAAGTGACATATTGTTGTATACCACCCTGACATCTACTGAGATGGCGGTATATAAATAAACATATCCATCATGGTTATTAGTCATTGATAGTCCAATCCTCCATTTACTTGTCTATTCCTATTTTAACATTTCTGTTGAAAGGACATTTCAATGGCACCATCTCAATCTCACACTGTATCTTGTCATATGGTCATTAACTCCCCCAGGATGTTTTCCTAGGGAAGAAGGAAAGCTCAGGGGTAGAGCACTTGCATGCTAATCCTACTCTGAGTACACCTACGGATATCAATGCACACGACGAACTTGGGTCCATTCATTTCAGTGGGTCTATTCTGACTAAAATGTAGTTGGAGACAACCCTGGCTGCTCTTTCCCAGGAGAAACATCTAGAGAAGTTCGAAGAGCTTTACTAAGATGAAAAAGGAAAATCCTTTCGGGGACACATCCTTAGTTGGAGTGGCAGCACAGTGGGTGGGACAGGCCATTGATTCAACCTCCCACCCTGAATGCAAAGTCAGGCAAGTCCATGATGACAAGAGGGTGACTTGACCCATCACTGCCCAGAACGTTGCAGTTCCATGGATAAATAGATGACTTCATCCCCATCCCAGCTGTGTCCTCACTTCGTTTGCTAAAAATGGCTCTCTCTCTCTCTCTCTCTCTCTCTCTAACACACGGTGAGGCAGGAGAAGGTAAATGACGTTTTCCAGCTAATCCTTATTAACTGGGCTTAGCTGGAGGAAAAAAACATTAAAGCAAATGGAAGTGGAATGTGCTGGATTCATTATTAAATAAATAACCACGCAAACAGACATGCACACACATATCCTTGCCTCCTCTTGCCCAGATTTCCAACCCTTATTTGGGAGGACTTAATGGTGGCAGCGTAGGGGAGAGGAAAGGACCATGTGGCAGGGTCTTGTTTTCTCAGCGTCAGTTAATCATGAATTAATCTTTGTGCCGGAGGGGTAGGTGGCCACTTAGTTGTGCAATATCCCCACCCCACCCCTGGGAAGTGAAGTGAAATGCAAAGCAAAACACTCCCAAAAGTGGGGGGGGGGGGAGAGAAGAGTAGTTCATAGCTAACTTGCTCAGGGTTTGTTTTTCAAAAAATAAAACCAACACAACAGAAAACACATTTAAACAATTGGCACAAAGGCTGAGCACGATGCATTGGCGTTCGGCAAGGAATTAATTACCGACCTGAACCTTGCCCACATACCAGTCACTGCCCCCATAAATCTACCAAGCGGCAGGCATCCACCAAAGACCTCGCCAGTCCCCTCTTCTGAATTGAGGTCTTTATGTTCATCTTGACCGGCTTGTGAAAGATTCATGGCCTGAGCCACTTTAAGTATTTTTTCTTATGAATAGGGGCCCTTGAAACATTTCCTTCTCATTTAATTTATCATTATTATTATTATTTTTCCCCTCGCAGGCTTTCAGCACTGTGGACGAGCTAATAAGAATGGGAGGCACCGTAGGTTCCTTGAGCAAAAAAAGAGGAAAACTTGGGTTGGTGGTAGGAAGGTAGGAGAATGCAGGATCAGACTGCAACGAGACTGCAGGTACTAAACAAATATCCCAAACAACTTCAAGGCACTTCAGGAGGAAGCCTTCCAAAGTTGACCTATGCTGAGTGGTTCAGCCAGCTTAGTAAGAAGATGATGACATAAGAAGACCCTATTGGATCAAGCCAGTGGCCATCTAGACCAGCATTCTGTCCTTACAGTGGCTGACCAGATGCATATTGCTAATGGGCACGAGCTGTGAACCTCCAGTTGCTAGACTACAACTCTTGGTGTGTGTTTTTCCAAAAAAATTACTGATTTTCCACATTTATAACAAAAATAAAAGGGGGGGGAGAGACACATTACACTACAATAAACTAAACAATAAACTAAACACAAAGAAAATTTGTTTCTTCCAATATCGAATTCTTGTTCCATTGATTACTGACTTCCTTGAATCCCCTCTAACTGAATTTCACTGTATCACCTGTGTAACAGTTCTCCAAAATCATATTTCTAGTAACATTAACTCCTTTCATTTACTATCCTCTTCTCTTTTCTTAATATTCTAATCCTTAATCTTTACTACCACATATTCTTATTCTACCCCTAAGCCTATTTATTGCTTCCAATAATTTTCTATTTATCTTATATTACAATATTTAGCTAAATATTCTTTAAATTTCTTCCAATCCACTTGTATCTCCTCTTCTTTCTGGTTGTAGACTACAACTCTTGTTATGCTTGATCATTCGCTGACTGCAGTTGGCAGTCCAGCAACATCGATGGGGCAACTGTTTCCCTTCCCTAGGATAGGGATAGCATTGTTATTGTTTTAATGCACAAATTTAGCAGGAAAAAGAGAAAGGGGAGACATGAATTAAAATGTCAAAGAAAGGGAAGAGGTGATGATATACTGTTAAATAGAATCATAGAATTGCAAGGATCATCTAGAGTCCAACCCCCTGCAATACAGGAATTTATTTTTTTTGTCCAATGTGGGACTTGAACTCATAACCATCAGATTAAGAGTCTCATGCTCTACTGACAGAGCTATCTCGGCCACAAGAACAGCAACAATGAACCACCATCAGGTCACATCTCTGATACAGTGACATGGGTCTTAAATTAATCATACAAGTTAATATAAGCCCCCCAGACGTCCAAATAGTTACCCACATGAAATTTATGCCTATATGAAATGTGTTCCAGTGTTTCCAAGACGCCGTATCCTCAAAACATTGTATAGTGGGCAGTGGATATTTCTGCTTCTAAGCTTGACGTATAACTCTCTTAGCCATCTTAAGGGCTCACAAGTTTTGTTCTCCAGTTGATGGTCCTCCTACATAGTGGTACATAGCATAAAAGTACAACAACTTCTGCAAGTAGCATCTTCGGACCAAAGGGACTATACCACTGGACATTTAGCCTCATATGCCTCCAAAAGGCATTCTGAGCACTGCACCTCCAAACATCTATCTGCATTAGACAGTGCTTTCTTTTACAAATGTTATGGAGTCCAGTATAGTCATAAGGTTAATTTTTCCTGATTCAATTTCACTTTCAGGTCTAAGGAAATAGTTGATATTGATTCTAAAGCTTTTTTCCAATTTTACAATACAATATACCATGGCCATCATCATATAGCTGATGGTGGTGAGCTGCCAAGTGCATTTTTGAACCCCAGTCACCGAGCATGCAAAGAACCCTGTATTTACCCCCATTCAATGGTGTGAAAGGTACTAATTGGGGGGTGATTTTGACTGGTTCACATTTCTTCCAAGTTTTCTCTTCCCCAAACAATACATGGCTCTAAATGCAGCGATTGCAAAATTTGCACTTTTCCAAATTTTGCAATTTACAATGGTACTTCGGGTTAAGAACTTAATTCATTCTGGAGGTCCGTTCTTAACCTGAAACTGTTCTTAACCTGAAGCACCACTTTAGCTAATGGGGCCTCCTGCTGCCGCCATGCTATTGCTGCACGATTTCTGTTATCACCCTGAAGCAAAGTTCTTAACCCGAGGTGCTATTTCTGGGTTAGCGGAGTCTGTAACCTGAAGCGTCTGTAACCCGAGGGACCACTGTACTACTCCCACCAAAAACAGTGATCAAAAAATGAATTTTGGGTTTGGGGGAGAGTGCATTAAAAATGCATCTATTAGTGAAAACAACCTAAAAAACGTGATCTGTTTTAGGGATATCTGCATGAATAAATGTGAGCATTTGGCAAAAATAAAGATATTGAAGGAAAAATGTGCACTAAAGTATTGATGGATTTTCGTAAGACTTTTTTTTCCTTAATGCAAAATAATTCAGAAATTTGGTGAACTGAAGCCTGGAAAAATGGGAAACAGAAGTGGTTAAAGGGGGCTTATTTCTTCATCCTTACTGCCTCTCAGCCTGACCTGCTGTACATCAACCTCGGCCTACAGAGGTTTTGTCTGTTTTTTAAATCACCACCTCTGCCCCCCCTTTCTGTCTTAATCAGATCACCAAGGAGACTGCTACATGGGCAAAACTTGCCCCTCTGCTATGTTCCATGTACAGCCCCTGTCAGAACCGATTGCAAAATTCAACCAATTTGCATGGAATCTTTTGCTCATCGAAGAAAGATCGGAGCCCACCACTGACCGATCTTAGATTATATGAGACTAAACACGATGTGGTGATTTCTCTTCTCTTTGGAGAAGCAGTTTATTATTGCTAAAATACACAGATCTCCCCCTACTCCCCTCTCCACCGTGCTTCATTCCAGCGCAGCTCAAGATGTTTAGTCTTTCCTAAGAGTTCCCCCGAAGCGATAGGAAGGATACATGAAGCGAATCTGGCACTTGCAATGGCTTATCGGGAAAGCAATCTAAAACTTTGGGCCTCAGAAGAACAGAAGGATGAAATCTGATAACATGGCTTTGCTCAAAAACTTAATACCGTCGTAAAAGACTTTATTTTCTCTTTTAATGTTTGAAATGTATTTTGTTATGAAAATCGGGTGTCACGTTACCCACGGCACACAAAAGGATTTTGCGAGCAAAGCCCTCTATAAAGTTTCACGGCTACTGTAGATGCAAGGTCAATGGTGTAGGTAGAGTGAAAGTATGTCACTACATTAAAAACTTAGTCCAGAAGGATCCATTAGGCATGTGTGTGTTTTAAGTGCTGTGTCATGGTTGTTAATATCTCCTTGCTTGCATGTATCCAAAAACAGTGCAAAAAGTACCACTTTCAGTACTCAGAGAAAAGGATGCAAATAAAATACATTTTTTTAATCAATTTCCCTTTTTTAAAAAGAAAAAGAACTATTAATCAACTAGGATTTCAGCGCAGTCTGCACTATGTGTCATTAAAACCACAAAACTCATTTTAACAAAAATAAGAGTGTGCATGAATGTGATAAATAATCAAATGAGCAAAATCAAAACCATTGTATCAGTACTGCAGCAGTCATCTAACTACCGCAGCTGGCCTTAAGCAAATCAGTTAGCCTCCAAAGTCCTGGCTGAACTGAAGCATCCTTAAACAATGCCAGAAGCCTAATAGTGAGGGTGCCAGATTAATTTCCAGGGGGAATTGCATAAACAGAATTTCAAAGACAATCCTATCCCATATCATTACATAATGGACTACACCCAATGGCAGGACCATGAGAATCATCTCCCCAGCAGATCTCAGTGTCTGATAGAATCATAGAACTGTAGAGTTGGAAGGAACCCTGATATGAAGATATATTTGTGTCTTTACCTATTTGGTTCCTAAGTCAAGTACGGGCTTTATAAATGGACGTCACCTCCTTGAACTGAGCCTGGTAGCATATAGGCAGCCAGAACAGATCCTGCAGAATTCTTGTCATGATTCTGAATAGATGCTGAATTCCTGACTCTTATGGCTGTGTTCTGTAGAAGCTGCATCTCCCAGATCATTTAAAAGCGTACTCCTATGTTGAGCAAACTGCAGTAATTTAATTGTGAGGCAACCAAAGTGTGAGTCACTGTGGAAAGGCTACCCTGGTCCAGTCATCATGGTCGTAGCTGGCATACCAGCCGGAGCTGAAAATAGATGCTCCTTTCTATTGATGCCATCTGAGCTTCCAGTGACAATGCAATACAAGAGTACTCACAAGCTACATACCTGCTCCTCCAGGGGATGTGTGACTTAATCTGTATCAGGCCATCTCTCCCAATTCCCAGATGGGAGAACCACCAACTAACAGCACCCCGGTCTTGGTAGGATTCAATCTCAGTTCATTGGCCCATATCCAACCCATGATTGCCTCCAGGAAGTGGTCCAGAGCCTCACCTGATTCTCTGATGATATGGAGAAAGAGAGCTGGGTAACATCCACACATTATCATCCGTACAGCTGAGTAGAGATTTGATACCTGTGGTTGCATCCAACGTTCAGCCTACTCAGAGCACGCTTGTTGAAATTTATGGGCATGACTAACATATGCATTTATTTCAGGGTGTCTACTCTGCATAGAACTTAGTTGGCTCCAACCCCTGGCCTTGCAGGTCCTAATCCAGCACTCTAACCACCACACCTCCTCAGAAGGTGGTTCACTCTCCACCATTGGATGTTTTTAAACAGGTTGGATGGCATGAGCTTAAGACAGGCTTTGGGAAGAAGGAGTGGGGCTCTGCCAGGGTCCTAGAGCCTTGCCCAGCTTTGAGAAGGAAGCAGGAGGACTCTGGGACCCTGTCAGAACCCTCACACCGCCTCCTTGAAGCTAGGCAAGCACTTACTAGGCTTTGAGAAGGTGCCCTCGTTGGCTATGTGCCCGGTGCAACCGCACGGCTCTCACTGTCCTAAATCTGCCACTGATGACACTTGGGGATCCATCCCAAGTCTACAATTTTATGATTCTGTGATCACACAGGCTGTGTGAGCTGGAACGAGGCTGGGGGTGGGAGGGTGTCCCCCCTTCCCAACAGAGTGGCCAGATCTTTTGTCTCCTTGAGAGTAATTTCATTTCCCTCATGCACCAGTACACTTGCAGCTTCGTCCACAAGACGTGGAGAAAAGAGCGATATTTTAATACAAAGGAAGGAAGGCTGGCTCCGTAAGAGGAGCTTAATAGCCTGCACTGTTTGGCACTCTTTTCTTTTAATAAAGTGTAATGTAGTGTGAAGGCAACATTTAATTAAAGCCTGTCATAATTCACTTCGATATTTCTCCAAAGTTAGGATCCTTCTTCTTGAGCAATGGGGAGGTAGCTCCTACCCCACCGCAACCCCAGTTTGACTCTCACAGTCAAAACAGAACCGCCATTTAATTTACAGTGTACACATGCATAACAGGCTGGCTTCATAGGAAAACACATGCACACACAAACACTCTCATGTGCTAAACATGCCTATTATGGAGAGCTAAGGCTAGCATTATTTTATTATTGCTAATAATAAGATATGCTATAGCTTAGGGAGAAAATAAGCTGGTGAGGCATAGCAGCTAAGAATGGTTGCTGAATCCTGTTTCTAGGTGGCCTTAGAGAAGTCACTCTTAGCTTCAGAAACACCTCTCACCCTTTTGATATACCTTACAGGGCTGTTGTAGGGAGGGCAAGATCATGCATGACTAACAATATGCTATATGAATACATAGCATAACAATAGTTTATGGAATATTTGTAACACTGACATGCAGTTAATTTTAACGTGGACCTTATTTTGAACTAAGCAAAGGCTGAAGGACATTGGTCCACCTAGGGGTGAACAAATCTTGGGGAAATGAGCCATGGGCATATGAGTAGGTATACTTATCTATGGCAGGCAGACAACGTAGTGCCCTCCATGTGTTTTTGGCTCTGGATTCCCATCAGCCTCAGCTAGCATGACTGATGGTCAGGCATGATTTGGAATTGTAGGTAACAGCTTCTGGAGGGCACCATTTTGACTAACACTGATCTATGGAATTGAGACAGCTGCAGATTTCATAGATCTGTGGGCTTGGTCATTCCATTTTGGGTAATTTAAGATGGCAGGTGGCCACCATGCATGAAAGCTGAGCTTTGATCCCATTCAGCAGCACTGCCTCCCTTCCATGATGAAGCAGTCTAGAAGTCTAGTGAAGGTCAGTGGGTGATGTGAAAAGGGGTAGATGACAAACTTAACATGAGTCAACAGTGTGATGCATCAATAATACATAATACATAAATAAACAAACAAATGCTGAGGCTATTCTGTTATTGTAGCCTGCATCAACAGAAGTATCAAGGGGAGTAATAATACTGCTCTATTCTGCCTTGGTCAGACCACACCTGGAATACTGTGTCCAGTTCTGCATGCCACAAGTTAAGAAGGACATTGAAAAGCTTAACCATGTGCAGAGGAGGGCAACCAAGATCCTCAAGACTCCCTTGGAAAGTGGTGGGCTCTGCTTCCTTGGAGGTGTTTAAGCAGAGGTTGGATGGCCATCTGTTGTGGCTGCTTTAGGTGAGATTTATGCATTGCAGGGCACTGGACTAGATGACCCTCAGGGTCCCTTCCAAGTCTACAATTCTATGGTTCTATGACTGACATCACAAGCAGGACTGGGTCCTGACCTGGTTCGCAGGGGTAGTGGGGGCATTGCTGGGACTGTGAAATGCCTCCTCTCGGCACCATCCCAGATGTGGCAGGCACTATTCTGTCCCACAAAACCCACTCTGAAAGCCACAACAGGATAATATGCCATCATATAGAGGGAGAACTATATAAGGAAAATGCGAACCTCTGAGATGACAAAGAAGCTGGTGTTGCTCCCCATTTTGTACCCCAACCCCCAAAATAAAGCCAGATGTGCTCAAGACACATGGCTAATAGCCAGTGATACAACCTATGCCCTCCCATTCTCAAGCCATCTAAGGGAGTAGTCATCACCACACCTTGTGGAAGAGACTGCCATGAGTTCATTATGCACACTCTAAAGGAGAGCTGCTCACATTCCTCCAATACAATATGAGATAGGAATTGTGGAGCAATAGCTCCCTTCTGGCAAAGTGCCATAGCTTAGTGGCAGAAGATCTGCTTTGCATGTAGAAGATCTCAGGTTCAATCCTTGGCATCTCCAGGTAGAGCTGGGAGAGACCCCTGCCTGAAACCCTGGAGAACTGCTTCCAGCCAGAGTAGACAATACTGAGTTTGATAGGCCAGTGTTCTGACTTGGCATAAGCCCACTTTCCAGGTCTCCCATGTTTTCTAGCAGCTTCTGTTTTTGATAGACGCCCTTTTGTAGGGAGATTTAATGGATTAGCTAAGAAGATGTGAAAAACTGGATCTCTGATTTATTATGTGCAGTCTTTCACGTATTGCAACACACACACACACACACACACACACACACACACACACACGTGTGTTTTCCACCCCATTAAAATCTTGTGTGAATAAAGTGTTGTGTTATGTTTCTGGATTTTGCCCTAAGGGCTCATCAGATGACTCCTCTCTTTTCAGCCCTCGCCAGGCCTTTTAAACAGGAAGTTTAATTTTATAGTATTTAAAAGAGAAAGAGAGAAAGAGAGGGTGGGCGGGGGGGGGAGAATGGTACTTAATTATCTGGCCGTGAAACAGCCATACTCTTTCTTAATTTTAGTAGCTAATAAAATGCTGATCCTGCAATTAACTACTTCTGGTCTAAATGGGCACCAACCTTGGCTATTTGAATAGAATATTTTATGAACTGTTAGATACCACACTACAAGTTTTAAGCACTGCCATGACATATTTCACTCAAGATTTATTAACGTTTTTTATTTAAAACAATATATTAAAGAGAGGAGAGAGAGAGAGAGAGAGACTAACCCTAGGTAAAAATCAAGTGGGAATTATAATAAAGCCCTAACAGAGTGAGCCTTTTATTTTGGAAGCTCCCCTGTCCACCCACCCACCCCACCTTTGGCTGCTTTCTACCACCATTGTGAATAAAGTTTGATTTCTAAAGGACAACCTCATGTGAATTTAACATGTCTTCTAACAGGACCTGAACAGGCCTATCAGTTTCAGGCTTTGATGGCTACTTAAATGACTGGATGAAAACCAAACCGTGGGTCTATCCAACACAAGACTTTTATTGCTTTCAGATACTTTCCAGGATCTGGAAGGCCATCACACAAAAGGTGGAGCAGCCTTGGCCTCTGCAGTTTTGGAGGGGAGGGCTAAAGAAACCAATGGTGGAAATGGCAAGAAAGCAGTTTTCAGATGGACATTTGGAATAACTTCCTAATCACAAGAGCTGCTCAGTGATGGAGCAGAGTGTCCAGGGAAGTTATGGGCTCACCTTCTCTGGAAGTATTTAAGCAGAGACTCTGCAGCTATCCTGCATTGCAGATCCTGTGCTGAATGGCATGTTTGACTAGATGACCTCCAAGTAGGGATAGACAAGCCCCTTCAAGTCTACTCCATGCCAGTTCTCCAAGGGGACAGGATGAAGACAATGAAGTCAACAAAGACTGGACATAAAATTGCAACCAATCAAATCTTTCTCAGAGTAGACCCATTGAAATTAATGGATCCAAGTTGTTGTTGTTTAGTCGTTTAGTCGTGTCCGACTCTTCGTGACCCCATGGACCAGAGCACTCCTGTCTTCCACTGCCTCCCGCAGTTTGGTCAGACTCATGTTTGTAGCTTCGAAGACACTATCCAACCATCTCGTCCTCTGTCGTCCCCTTCTCCTTGTGCCCTCCATCTTTCCCAACATCAGGGTCTTTTCCAGGGAGTCTTCTCTTCTCATGAGGTGGCCAAAGTACTGGAGCCTCAGCTTCAGGATCTGTCCTTCCAGTGAGCACTCAGGGCTGATTTCCTTAAGAATGGATAGGTTTGATCTTCTTGCAGTCCATGGGACTCTCAAGAGTCTCCTCCAGCACCATAATTCAAAAGCATCAATTCTTCGGCGATTAGCCTTCTTGATGGTCCAGCTCTCACTTCCATACATCACTACTGGGAAAACCATAGCTTTTACTATACGGACCTTTGTTGGCAAGGTGATGTCTCTACTTTCAATTCCTTTTTTTAAAATGTGAAGTCTTTATTGCTATTTTGCAGCTGTGTTATATAATTAAAGTCAACAAAACAAGAAAACTGGAATATCCCATTCTGGATATATCTTCAACCTTGTGATAAATACTGCTTTGGGACATAAAAGACGTGGACTGGTGAAATGAACAAAGGAATAACAAGAAGTTGGATGGTTCTTATGCAACTTGGTTCAGTTTTATTTTATCTGAATCCCAGGCAGATGGCCAATGAAGAAGTGTCTACCACCTTCAAATATAGTCTGTTTCTTTGTTGAATAGCTCTTAACATCATAAAGTTCTTCTGAATATTTTGTTGGACTATTTTGTTGGAACAGCAGAAAATATACTTGCTCCATCATCCATGAGACAGCCCTTCAGCTATTTGAAAATGGCTATCATATCTCATCTCAGTCTTCTGTCATCCAGGCTAAACATACCCAACTTCCTCAACCATTTCTCATAAGGCTTGGTTTCCAAACTTTGATAATCTTGGTTGTTCTCCTCTGCACACATTCCAACTTGCCAATAGCCTTCATAAACTATGGTACCCAAAACAGTACTCCGGGTAGCATCTGACCAAGACAGAATAGAGTGGTGATTTTATTTCCCTGGATTGGGACACTATACTTCTGTTGATGCAGCCTAGAATAGCTCTTTTTGCTGTTGCATCATGCTGTTAATTCATGCTAAGCTTGTGGCCTACTAAGTCCCCCAGATCTTTTTCATATGTGCTACTGTCAGTGATGGTGACCCCCATCCTACTTTGTGTATCTATTTATTCTTGCCTAAAGATGGAAGGACCTTCAACACTAGTTCAATGTGTAATCAGGCTTTCCACCATCACCAATTCTGTCATTGTTAGGACTTGACAGTTGGCATGTGCACCCCTGAAGAAAAACTCACAGGAAAGAATGTAACAGTTAAAAATAACCTTTGGGTCCCATAGTGACTACTCAACGCCAAGTCAACATTCTCCAGCACTTTTTAATTGATGCAGTCCTGTTTCATTTTCCCTTACTTATAGAAGCCATTTGAAACAAACACGACTCTCTCTCTTTTTGTAATGGACATGGCAGGATTGATTGCTGTTTGTTTCCCGACTGTTTTTGCCGAGGTGAAATGGATACCCAGCAAGATAAACATCTTATGTTTCATACTTCAGTTTTGTTTTTGCTGGGCTGATTGAAACCGCGAGGGGATAAGCTTTGTTGATGGGCATCCAGGACCGAGCATCTGAAAATCACTCATCATTCTAGGTACTCAAAGAACATCTAAATATGAAGACAGCATATAAAGCCAAACACACATGGATGGAGAAGGAAGGGGGGGGGGACACACAATACTGCATAAATCTACTGAGCATCACTTAAGGTGCAGAGCTTTTAAGGAAATGTTTAGGAGTCACCTCTTCCTTGCTGAGGCCCCAAGATGTAGGAGTTGTGTCTATGATGTGCGGGAAGAGATGAAGGTTGAGGACTGAGCAAAGAAGAGAACTAAGGAGGAATAAGTAACCCAGCCAACTTTGTGTCTTTCTGGTTGTGCATGTTCACTGGATCATGAAGGGGCTAGTGCAACTAAGTTGGCTATTAAATGAGTCTCTTCTTGGACCAGGTTTCAGCTGCATTCAGATAGCATTTTCCTGGCATTCCTTCATCTGACAATTTCCACGTTTTATGTGATCTTTCACGTTACATAAAAACCACTTCTAGAAATCCACACAAAATGATTGCCGCCTGTCCAACTGTGTTCCTGGCAGAAAAGCTCAACCCTATTTTGGAAGCATTGCTAGCTAGGCAAGTTTAGAAGGACAAAAGTATAAGACGTTTTCTAACAATGACTCAAAGCAGACACCACTGGTGAGGGATAAATTCTGTTCAGCTTGCATTTGAATGTGAAATTAACCAATCCCCACTTTCTGAAACACTACACAGAATGAAATCCAGCTATCCTCTGAAATTTGCACTTCTCCAAATTTTGAAATACAGTCCTTCAACCAAGTGATGTGTACAAAAATGTGTATCTTTTATGCAAGTGTGCCTAAATACAGTCGTACCTTGGTTCTCAAATGGAATCCATTCCAGAAGTCCGTTCGACTTCTGAAAACATTCGAAAACCAAAGTGTGTCGGACATTTGAGTTCTAAAGAATGTTTGCAAACTGGAACACTCACTTCTGACTTTGTGGCATTCGGGAACCAAAATGTTCGACTCACAAGGTGTTCGCAAGCCAAGGTACAACTGTAATATATAGAAATGCATGATATCGAGGGAAATGGCTTGCCAAAGATGTGGATATTACAGGAAATGTACACTAGAATCATGATTAATTTCCACAAAGACTTAAGAATAATAACCACATACTGTTGTGGAGATGCAGAGAACCGAACTTGAGATTGGAAGAATGAGAAAGTGAAATTGACCGATCCAACCATTCCTAGCCATAAGCACCTAATTTTCTTGCTGGCTGATCAGGGCAACTATAGAAAGAAACTAACAGATCTGTCCTGATTTCTGAGTGGCTTTGGTGGATCTAGACCAGTAGTGCCCAAAGTACTACTCCTGGGGGCTGGGGGGATTAACTAGTGGGGTGCTAAGAAGCAAGGGGCAGAGGCGAAGCTAGCTGCTCCAGCACCCGGAGTGGTGTGCACCCGGGTGGCAGGGCTAGCCACCCGCGGGGGCAGGGTGAGCATCCCAGGGTGCGGGGCAAGTGTCCCAGGGGGTGCACTGCCCGCTGTGAGCATCCTGGGGGGTTGCACTGCCCGTGGCAAGTGTCCCGGGGTGCGCCGCCCAGGGGGAGCATCCAGGGTGCGGTGCAGCGATGTCACCCCCCCCCCCCAGTGATGGCACCTGGTGCGGATCGCACCCACTGCCCCCCTTCCCACGCCCCTAGCAAGGAAGCAGCAGTGTGGCACTGGAGGTGTAAAGGACTATCATCTTTTTGAAAAGATGACATCACTGGATCAAGTTGTTGAATTAAATAAACTAAATAGCTTTAATTGGATTTTTTGAGTAGCTGTTTAGAGTTTTATTCTGTTGTTATCTGCCTTAGTGGGTGATGCAAACATTCTGAAGAATGCTTTTATAGGGTAGGGGGCACTAGGTATGAGTTTATGGAAACAAGGTGGTGGTGGCTTGAAAAAGTTTGGTAATCACTAGATTCTATACTGTCTTAATTCATCAGAGGCAAGAAAGGGGATAGGTGCAAGGATAACCTTTCAGAACAGCATTATCATTTGGGCTCCCACCATTATACTTTTAAGAGGTTTCTTAGCTTTCATTATGAGGGCCTCGTTTTGTAAACTGCTTTGCAGATGTGCAAAAAGGTTGTGTGAGGGGGATAAAATTCAAATAAATAAGTAAACATTTGGAACAGCACACCCAATTGTTGGCTGCTGGTGTCTAACTTCTATATAATTTCTCATTATGAGCAGGTCTCCTGGTTATTACCCCTTGTTTGCAGTAAGGCTAATACACCAGCAAACATCTGCTGGATATTGGCTGTCACTTAGCGATGAGTCACGTACTATTCACACTCTTTCGTGGCGTACCGAAGGGTGGCCAATTAGATAGGAAGCCTGTTGTCACTGATTTCATGAATCAATGCTTTCCCGAGCTTGTCCTTCATCATGATGATGCTCAAGCCATTTAGCTGTGTGTGGTTACTTAATCTGTGAGCGCTAAGCAGTTTAGGCAAGTTATCAATATGATCATCCTCAGCTGTCTGTGTTTATGATGTTAAATTACCTTACCATAATACTGTACGATAATGCATTCAGCAACATACTGTGTGGAAGACTTCCCAGCACAGATACACACACAACATCTCAATGTATCGGTGACAAGCCATCAAGTCTCTGAGTTCCCTTTCAACTCTGTGATTCTGTGTTGTAGATTTTCTGCAGAGCAGCTGGCTGAATTAGATGATGTTTGAGTTTCGGGCAGTGGGCAGAAAATAGGGTTGCCATATTCCCAAAAGTGAAAATTCAGACAGAGTTGTTGACCTTGTCATATGTACGGGTTTCCTGGACATTTTAATCAATTTCATGAAAATCCATCCGGACACCAAAATGCTCCCTGATTCCTGGACATGTCTGGGAAAATCCGGAAGTATGGCAGCCATAGTAGAAAACACTGGATGTGACCCCCCCCCCCCGAGTTCCAGATACTGCACGGCTAGTGACCAGCTCGGTTCTAAGCAGAGCACAGAGAAATGTATTGTTGCAGCCTGGCTCATCATCTGCCAGGGAAACTGATGGACTCTCCTTGCTTTGGCAACTGACTGACGTCATAATGAGGCTTTCAGATTAGCATAGATGAAATCGAATAAAGCAGAGAAGCTGGAGAATTCTTTTTTCTTTGATGGGCTTCCAACTTCCTGTTAGCTGATGACACTTATTTGCAAGGTTGTTTGCCTTTCTAATTAAAATCGGAAGGTTGCATTTCAGGCAGCTGAAGATCTTTGGATAAAGCTCAGGGTGTTTACACATTAAACCTATGCCACCAGAGAGAAGGACCATTGACTTCAGTAGCACTTCCTCCCTCCAAAAAAAACTATGCATGGGATACTACTACGACTACTCTAATTAAAATTTATTGGTTGCTTCTTCTTTTTTTAACCAAAGGAACTCTAAACAACTTAGAGTAAAAACAAGCAAGCAAGCAAGCAAGCAAGCAAACAAACAAACAAACAGATACATTAAAACTGGGATCAGAGAACACAAAGAAAAATCTTAAAGATGGGTGTATTTTTTAAAAGCCAGATCAAAGTAGCCCACCTGCTCACAGAGGCCGTGGTTAATTAAAAACCAAAGATATGTAATGATGGCACCAGGTGAGCCTCCCTGGGCACAGCATTCCATAAGTGGGGTGCCACCACTGAAAAGACCCATTCTTGTGTGGAGTGGGGCACACAAAGAAGGGCCTCCAGTGGCAATTATGGTTCGATGATCCTCAGGGTCCCTTTCAACTCTACAGTTCTATGATTCAAAGGGCTGCTGGTGTAGCAAATAAAGCAGTGTCTCGCCAACTTCAGTCTGCCTTCTACCAGACCCTACTTTCTAAATTACAACTAGCCCAGGGGGTTGCCTTGGTTTTCCTCTTCCTCTTCCTTAGTCTGCCTTGCCTTTGTAGAACTCAACAGGAAGAAGGATGTAGGCAAGACTAGAATTAGCTGGCTCCGCCTTTCATTGGCTCTGGCTCCACCCAGTGTTGGCCTTCCTGCTAGCTGCAATGGATACCAACCGCTTCACTCCTGACAAAAGCAAGAAATAAAATGTGTTGAAAGAGCCCTTTAAGGCACCCCACTTCATCTCAGGATTCATCTGAATCTTATGCAAATGCCTACTACTGTAAAATGATTTGAAAAAATTAATGAATAGCATACTGTCTACTCAGTAAATCCTGTTGAGTTCAATATACTGATGCATATGTATGCGCGTCTATATATCTTAAATGGGGTGAGGGAAGAACATTTATGAGGTTGCATCCAGTGTTAGTCCTACTCAGATAATATCAACGGAAACCAGTGGGACTCAGTTATTCATGTCCATTAATTTCAATGGATCTTCTTTGAGTCGGACTTGCATTGCATGGAACCCATAGAGATGGAAACACATGAGATAGAGCAGGGCAGCCATGTTATTATACTTTCTCCTTCATTAACCACCCCAAAGTTTACTTTGTTTTGTTTTCCATGTGGTCAAGACAAAAAGATGGACATCTTGTCAGCTGCAAGAGCCCCCAGGGAAGAGAACACGTCAACAATGGGGAAGACCACAGACCACCCATCCAAGCATCTGGCTTGCGCTGATAGGCTTGTGGCATGTTGAAAACTCTGGTTCCGCCTCTTAGCATCACTGGAGTGTTTGCCCTTCTGTGCCTTATCACCAGGTGCACTTAGTAAACTGGCTTCATTTGCCATTATGTGGATTTCTTGCCATTCGTTTTCGCACATTCTTTAAACACAGCCCTGCCAAACGAACCCATAATAGCCCTGGGCTCCTCAATGACCTCCGCTAAGCAGATTGTTTGAGCTTCAAATTTGCTCAATTGGTCCTTTTCCATTATTCAAGCTGGGCAATGCCAGCCCTGTCCAGTGCATTAAACGTCTATTACACTGTTTACTAGAGTCATGTTAAATGGCAGGTTATGAATGTCAATTTGCTCTCTAATTAGCCATGCTTTATTGACTTCCCCTCAGCCATTCAAACACCAGCTTTACTCAAGTGCCTGTCACGGGGAAATCCTTCCTAGACTAGCAAGGCTGCTTTCTCTTTAAAAAAAAAAAAGTACACAGAACAGGAGGAGGTTCTTACATTACTTTCACACATTAGAAGATCCATCCAATCCAAGGAGTTTAAAAGCACATGGCAACTGAATGGGGGTAATTTTAGCTGCTGTTTCCTCCTATCAGATCACCCACTCCTTCATGAGAAATGCAAAGCTTTGCATGAGCCACTGCTCACCAGGCTTGTGCTTTTGAGCTAGAGCTGAATACAAGTCTTGCGTAATTTCAGTTTAGATCTGTGAAGAGCATCTCTTGCCGAAATATTCCATCCTTTCTCATTTGATGGCACCAATGTTCAAAACAGGGCAGAGTAGGTTTCTCCCCAGGAACAGCTCCTCAATTCAGAAAATGCTGAAATAGTATGAACTGAATCCAAGCCCTCTCAGAAGTCCAATCATGGTTCAAAATGGCCTCATTGCATGCTTGCAGAACTCCAGGCTACTGGTTTCCTCTTTCTCTTTGAAAAACCTAAGTTGTGTGGCAAGTTCCCACCTCCCCCATGGAAATAAAGACACAGGACACCAGTATTTTAGGTTAATGGGCAAAAATAAGCCACAAGTTTATTGATTACAGGAATTGAGCAGTATTGGCTTAGGCATTGGTCCTATCGACTAACCGGCTTCAGCCTGATTGCTAGAAGACCGGCCAGGGTTAACCACCAGTAGGGGGAGTCCTGCTGATGTACATCAACTAGGAGCTCCCCCGGGATCACCGCTCGGGGGCGTGCCTTCGGCCCACACCTCCATAGGCTTCGGACAGGGCCACACACCCCGGAATCCTTTATCAATATGCGGGGGAGTTGATGGCGCTTCCTCCCCCCTCTCATCTACATAACAATACCCTCACCAATGCCTAACCGCCAATGCCGAGGAAGTTGTGATGATTTGCTACGAGGTAGGCGAAAACCAAATGGCTGGTGCCAATTTGCCAAGTGGAAAAAATTCCTACCAGGCCTCTTGATGGTGACCAACCAAAGTCCATAGCAATGTCAAAGAGCCAAACCTAAAGGGTGGGAGGGTGGGAAACCAGAGCAGCTGGGGTGCTGGAGCAGAGAAAGAGGGAAATCCTCAGGTGCGCCGGCCCTAAATAGCGTGGGCCACGCCTCCCGGGCCAGCCGATTGGCTGGCAAGGGAGATGACGCGCCCGAGGACTCCCTGCTCTCGCGGGGGGAGGGCATGAAGCCTGCAACCCCACCTCCTCTCCAGCTCGGAAGTGGCTTTTTGGGAGAAAGGGGGAACAGAGGATTGGAGATGCCAGCAACAGTGACAGAGGCCTCATTTTGAAGTCTTAGCTCCTTGTGCAGATCACCCATTGCCTTAGCATGGCATAAAAATTTATACAGTACCTCTTTGCTCAACCTGTTGAACCAAGAGGCACTGGCAACGACATTCCTTATGCTCCCCAGTCATGATGGACTCTTCTGGCAACACTGCAGAGCATTGTGTTAAATATGAAACATCAATGGAGCATCCTGACCTTAACAAAGCTTCTGCCACTCCCTCTCTGCTGGACTCAGCGGAGGTTCCCAACCCTCTCCCCTTCACAAGCGAACACCTGAGTAAGTGATAAAACTGACAGAAGAAAGTTTCTAGAGACCCCCTCTAGGCTGGTATTACAAGCCTGAAGAGAATTGTCCCTTTCTGTGGGCAACTGAGTCTTCTGGTGCGAAATGGCACTGTCTGAAAAAGACAGTGGAGATGCAAACAAGGCATGCAAAAATCAGGACCTTGGACAGCTCTGAAGAGGGCTCTTCACTGAGGCTCCTTTCTCCCAAAACAGCTGCAGGGAGATGTTGTCTCAGCAGGGAGCTGTTGTCAGCTTTTGCTGGCTGGAGTGTGCTAGGCTCCATGTTCCTGAAAGGCTGTGTGATTAAAGGGACCTCACCTGTTAAACATGATGTAAGGTATGAGTTTTGTTTAATTATAAAATGAAGGACACAGAATAATAAATATTGCTTCATTTAAAGAATCTTTTCCTATGGATCATCTTTAAGTGAGATATACATATATAAGACTAAATATATGACTTCAGCTCTTGGACATGACAGTCCTTAAAGGGGGCATTGAGCTAATCAGGCCTGTCAAGAAGGTTTGCATGTCTACCCTCACTTGCAATTTATGGCAATCTAGAAGATGAGCAAATGTCAAAGACACCCTGAAAAGGAAGTTAAGGGCATGTTCACAGATGTGCAGGGCTGTGACATTCACAATACAGTGGTACCTCGGGTTAAGAACTTAATTAGTTCCGGAGGTCTGTTCTTAACCTGAAACTGTTCTTAACCTGAAGCACCACTTTAGCTAATGGGGCCTCCTGCTGCTGCCACACTGCCGGAGCATGATTTCTGTTCTCATCCTGAAGCAAAGTTCTTAACCCAAGGTACTATTTCTGGGTTAGCGGAGTCTGTAACCTGAAGCGTATGTAACCCGAGGTACCACTGTAGGATTCTGATGGATCTAATATGCATGAGAAGATAAGAATACCAGACACCTCTGGGATGCTTGCGATCAGGACCAGTGTGCAACAATACTTTCCCCACCTGTGCTCAACCAGCAACCTGTGATTCCCAGCAACTGCTCTTCAGAGGCATATTGCCTTCAAAAGTGGAAGAAGAATGCTGCTGCCTCATTCTTCTGTGTGCATAGACCTCATCCAAAGTTTCACATTAAAGTCTAATCAAATAAGATTCAGTTTCTCAGTAACCTTAAGCCAGTACATCAGCTGTCTGAACTCTCCATCTACATGGCTGATCTTCTGCTGTCAGCATAAGGCTGTCCCAATGGAGAAAGTACTTCCCATTCCCCAAAGCCCTCCATGCAATCCCAAATATGGTGTTCTGTCACCCAAACAAGCACTCAGAAAGGCTGTTCTCCGAATGCACCATTTGAGATCAATCATACCTCTGAAAGCCTGCTGTGCTGTAGGAGAGAGATTCACAACATCTAACCCTTTAAATGTCAAGATCTTTGTGTTGTGATCCCAGGTATCTAGATGTAGCCTTGGTGGGGTGCGTAATCACTCTTTTTGGAGAGAATTTTTTAAAAAGTTTTATTATCCCCCTTATGCCCCCTTCCATGCTCCCACAGCGAACATTATCCTTTAACTACATGAAAGACACAATTTAAGTCCTGTGGCGTTTTACCAAAATAATGCTCATTAAAAGGTCAAGCAGACTCATTCAGGTGCCACTCTCCTTAATTAATAAGCTCAGCTCCTGGACCAAGATCAGTATCAGGACTGCGAGGAAGCAACAGCTGATCGAGGGAGGAACAAATGGGAATGGCACAATGGACCCAGTAAGTACTTTGTGGATACATTTGGTTTCCAGGTAACAAATTGAAATCTCCAAAGGAGTTTGCAAAACAACAAAAAAGTCCATTTCTTTTAACCTTTGAGACATTCTCAAAATGGACTGTGAGCTTAAGTGGGTTTCCAAATGTAAACGACATGTACAGGTGGCCTCACCCCTTCTCTGCAATCAAGCCTCATTAACACTGGAGCTGATAATTACAAATTACTGTAATTTGCAAAGGAGTCAACATTTGCCAAGGGTGCTATTTCGACTGTCAGGGGGCTAATGAACAGGG